>NC_136070.1:454277293-455588956 GCF_964261635.1 Lissotriton helveticus | reverse complement strand
AGAAACAGTTTGATGGGAAAAGCACAATAGCACTTTAAGATCATGCTGTACAAAACTGACTAAATATCTTTTCCTTTTTACTGTACCATAGGTAAAACATAAATGTTTAATCATCTATTCTAATTCACTTAGTTGTATTGGCATATTGTTATGGTTTCAATTAACTTAAACAATAAAGAAATATCAATATCATTAGCCTATAGGACCCTGGGACTTATTACTGGAATATACTCACATATTGCCCAACTAATAACCCATTTTCTTACAAACTGTGATGGAGTATAGGGATGACCCTTTCACTACACAGCCTCCTTGGAAATTGCAATTAGTCACAAAGTGAACATTGAGAGACAGAAAGACTGTTCTGAATAGCAGTGCGCATTGTAACTTACATTTTTTGTGGTAGCAAATCCTACGATAAAGAGAATCACGGGGCATATCATCAACAGCCAGCGATGATTATTGCTGGCCGTGTTTAGCGTGCAGAAAATTAACGCCGCCTTTTGCCGGATTCTATCACCTGGTGAGCGCACTATCAGCAACGAGCATCACAGAGGAGATTGAAATCCAGGCAATATGGTGATGAGGGGCATTACCAATGGAATACCTGCGATGAAAAAATGAGTTCGAGATAAACATTGCTGATAGGGAGATGTGGACTCAGCATAATGATCCACCTCCCATTATGAACATAGCCAAGTAAGGGGCATATCATCAAGGGCCGGCGTTAAAATTATTGCCGCTTTTGCGTCCGTTTTCGGGCGAAAAGCGGCGATAATTTTAACGCCCTATCAGCATGGACACGCTAACACGTGAATCCATGCCTTAGCACCCATAAACTTATCGCCTCGTCTTGCATCGCTAATGAGATGCGAGGTAGGTATTCCCTAGTGAAATACAGCGATTTCCATCGCTAACAGAGGTTCTCCCTATCAGCAAGGGAATCGCTAACTGGCTTAGCGACATTAAAACTAGCGCTAACCGGCTATATCCCAGGTTTCTTACGCCTGTTAATTTTCTTACTTGGCTATGTTCATAATGGGAGCTGGATCATTATGCTGAGTCCACATCTCCCTATCAGCAAGGTTTATCTCTAACTCATTTTTCATCGCAGGTACTCCATCAGTAATGCCCCTTATCGCCGATATTGCCTGGATTTCTATTGGCTCGGCGATGCGCATTGCTGATAGTGCACTCACCGGCCGATAGAATCCGGCAATAGGCGGCGTTAATTTTCTGCACGCTAAACATGGCCAGCGATAATTATTGCTGGCTGTTGATGAAATGCCCCTAAGAAAATTAGCAGGAGTAAGAAACCTGCGATATAGCCGGTCAGCTCTAGTTTTAATATCGCTAAGCCGGTTAGCGATTCCCTTGTTGATAGGGAGAACCTCTGTTAGCGATGAAAATTGCTGTATTTCACTGGGGAATGCCTACCTCGCATCTGATTAGCGATGCGAGCGGAGGCGATAGGTTTACTGGTGCTAAGGCATGGATTCACACGTTAGCGTGTCCATGCTGATAGGCCATTAAAATTATCGCTGCTTTTCACCCGAAAACGGACGCAAAAGCGGCGATAATTTTAATGCCGGCCCTTGATGATATCCCCCAGCTAGACTGAACACTTTTTAGACCTTTGGCAGAAGAGAAGAGGACTGGAACTGCAGTTTGTAATCTGTAGGAGACCTGAAGGACTATACCACTCCTAATTGAATTCAGGACAAAGGGGTGGACTCCAATTGTCAGTTAGCTGACCTCCTGTGGGATTACAAGGGCAAATAAGCTACAAATTACCTTTTATCTGGACTGACCAGTGAATCAGTTACCATTGGAGCTGGACTGGAACTTGCTAGTGGCTTTGCTGGAGTGTGTTCAAGCCCCTAAGTGTTGTCCCTGAGTAATTAAGAACCTTAGAAGTGGCAACCACAGACATTTGAAAGTGGAGACTTCCAAGACTACAAGAGCTTCAGTGGGGCCTCATGGCAAATGTTTTTGATTTTAGAAGGACTTCTTTGGATACGTCTTCAGGTTTGCCCTATGGGAAGGTTTTGAGCACCAAAAAAGAGACTAAGGACCAGATTTCACAAAATTTGACACAGTGCAATGCAGTGAGACAACTTGCTGTGCTGCACTACTTCAAATGTAGAGAACTGGAAGGCACCATATCTATCAAGGTAGTGCATTCCTGCTCTATCTCTCTGCACTGGTGTACTTGTGGCTCCCTATCACCAATGAAGGCACACTTGTGTGATGGTGCAAAGGTGCCTGCATTGCAGGCAGCATTGTTTCTGTGCAGCAAGGCACATCTTCCTGCACAACATTAACCCTTAAAGGTTTTTTTGACTTTCTAACCATACTCCATTCAGCAGCATGCTTAGAAAGAGGAAATCATGAGGAGAAATTAAACCATTTCTCCTGATTGCGCCTCAGTCAAGAAGGCACACATGTTTAACACATTCCTAGGTTCATTCAACATAGAGCTTAAGGGGTTCAATACGGACCAGGTCAAACCCCCACTCATTAAGTACTACACAATGTATTTGACCTGACCCTTATGTATGGGGCAGATGAATTATGACCACCTGTGTGTATGTATTCACTATGCCTTTATGTAATACACTGGCACTTGTCAAAGTCCAAAATCTGCCAACATTGGTCCCTGCTCTCTTATGTGTCGTGTCCCTTAACTGTACTCATCTCAGTGTGTAGTGTAACATAGATCATTCTACACTATTGTGGAAAAAAACAACACATGTACTATACAAAGTAATAGACAAAAAAAGTGTACAAAGGTATGTAGTGTCTCACGGAAATAACCCCATGGGAGTCCGCTGATAGGTTCTCACCAGTGGACTCTGGTTCTCATCATTAGCACTTCCATACCAAACAAAAAAATGTGAAGACAAAAAACAATTTTTATATATATATGCAGTGTGCAAGTGCGGTGAGCAAATACTATCCCTAATCAGTGAGTTGTAATTAGCTGATAAGATAAGCTATAGGACGTAGCTCCCTATTGCTTAATTACTGACCCCAAACAATGTGAGACCTACTGCTATTAGGACCACCTTGTTATGTTAAAAATGAGCTAAACCATCACTAGCTACCATTCTTTGTTCTATGCCATGGGTTTTCTTAGTTAAAAGACACTCAGTTGCCTTCTAATTTTAGAGGGCCAACATGTTTCATTGCCTTTGATGACTTTTGGCAATTTCTTCAGGGCAAGGGTCAGTTCTCACCTTTCTGCTTTGATTCAGCAGTCAATGAGTACCTAGAGGACACAATTTAAAAAAACACACAGACAAAAAATAGTCAGTACAACCCGGGAGAATGAATCCCCATCACAGATATTGGTTCACACGCTTAGCCATTGTTTAATTACCGCTATGGTGCCCAGTATGGGCATACCGGTGACCCTTTGTTCGTGATCTTTTTCTCGGTCTTAATCCTCTGCTACCATCGGTTAGTCTGTGGAGATAACATTTATATAATTAAAACCAGTGCTCCTAGTGGTTATTAAATGAGTCTATATCATGACTGTCTGTCGGTGCCACCCACTCTGAATATATTCATGTAGGCGGCTCCGCCTTTAACTGGCATCCTACAGTGTTTGTTTCGGGTGCTTAATAAAGCTTTCTCCCGTTTCTGCCCATTATTTGCTCACATGCCAAAGTTTGTGGTAATCAGTAATTAACCGCCTGCATATATCGCGTGTCCTGGTCTAATGGTTCCTAGGTTTACCAGTCTCGGTAAATCTGGGAATGCACCAAAATACATGGGTGGATGCATGGAAACACCCGTGCTCCACCCATGTAATGGCTTTGCAAGCACAGAGTAACATAATGCAGGAACTTGAGTTCCTTTGCAATACTTCAGATTTACCAAGTCCACAGGGCCACTCAAGGTGTCCTTGCATGGCTTGGTAAATCAGACTTAAGGATTATGTTACCCTTGTGTCACCTTGTGTGATGCAAGGGCAACACCATTCTTAGATAAATCTGGCCCTCAGTTTGAAGGTAGGAATCTTGACTGAGTGAATACATAATACATATCAACATAATGAAAGAACTTTGGGATGGAGAAATATTTACTTTGTCAATCTGATCCTTTCCTCTCAAAACCAATAGAGTCCAGCAGCTATCTAGATTCAAATGGACTTCATCAAATAGAGCCTTTACCCTTGCCCTGCTGGAGGATTTTGACTTCCATAAAAAGGACTAAAGGCCTAGTTACGGGTACAATGGTCCACAGGACCGCCAATCACATGGTGGCAGTCGAATATGCTGGTGGTGCCGCAGCCAGTGCTGCCAAGCATATTCCGAGGTGCCATTTAATGTTCTTTTCATAGCGGTGAAGCCGCCATGAAAAGTGTGGCAGTATGCCAACAGGGAGCCCTTGTAGGGCCCCCTGCTGGATTTGTTTCTGGTGGGCAGGTGTGGGGGCACATGTAGTACCCACTTGGATTTGCACCCCCTTCCTGCTTGGTGAGGCACACATGCCACCCCATGCAGGAAGGTGCAATTGGCGCTCTGACTGCGGCTGTCTGCATGATAGGCTCTTCTATGAGCCTAGAAGACCGCTGCAGGACAGCCCTGCCAGGTCAGGATGTAACTTAAGTCCGCTGTATGACTGCCAAAGTCGCAATCAGGCCCTAAGTCAGAAAGTAAAATCTTTGAGTGGACCAATCCACTTGGTGTATCTAGTCTATGCTCCATTCCTGCCGGCATGAAATTGTGTCTAGGTCCCTGAGAACTGTGAACAGTTGATTCAGATTGGTGTTTACTTTTCTTGGCAGTTTTTGCCTCAAAACTTTAAAGATTCTTAGCTTGTGTCCCCCTTATTGGATTTTAGTCATTTTGTTGTCATTTTTTTATTGATAAATGTTTGTTTAATTTTTCAGAATGTGCTGTACGATTATTATTGTGTTGTGTTTTGATTTTTTTTTTGCATTGCATATATTTTCCTAACTTAAATGTGTCTGTTCAGGGTTCATAGCTCCCAGCAGTTGAGCCGAGGTTTAGATTTTTTTTAATGTGTGTTTGCCAACAGCAGTGGTTCCCAACCTGAGGTATGGGAGCCCCTTGGGGTCTGCGAAGCCTCCTCAGGGGGACTACCTGGAAAATTTAATTATATTAACAGATTATTAAACGTACTATAAATGTGAAGGAATTTGAAATTGGAGGCTAAAATTAAATTAGTATCATCAGATTGATTCGTGGGAGCAGAGCAGGTGCATCAAACAGAATAGAGTATGGACAATGAGCGACCAAAACGGAATTTAGAAAAGTACCAACCTTTCTATTAACATTTACATTTTTTTTTTATTATGTGTTTTCGGATTAAATATAATGTGTCATCATTTGTGTATTTAGTTGATGGATGCTTTTTTTTCTGTATTGTGTTATGGTTCAAATCAACAACAATACTTAGGCCCCGTTCCCAGATTCCAGTAATGTTTGGGTGGGGGGGGGCAGATTTTAAAAATGGTGCAGTGGGGTTCCCCAGGTTCCAATAATGATTAAGTGAGGGTCCGCAGAAGTGAAAAGGTTGAGAACCACTGGCCCGTAAATCAATGATATCCTTCACCCCTGTTATGCCTGCACAACAATAGGTTCAATACCTATGGGGTCACTCCAGTACACTCCGTAGTGCAAGAGGCAAACAGGGAGACGAGTCAGAATCACAAACATTAGGAAAGACTCAGTCAGTATATAGCGGGCCCCGGATGGCCCCGCGACGAGAATGCGACGAGAATGACTCACTAATAACTGTAGTATATCACAGCAGTCATCACTAAAACTTTTGTCATGGAACGTCACAGGTGCAAAGCACTAACTGTAGGATAACACACCACCAGATTATTGGAAAAACTACAAATTAGTAGCCCTTCAGAAAACATGGCTGATCATTCTATTCCAGGTAGCAGGTCATGTCCTCCACATTGTGAAAACAACAAGACCTCAATGATATGGTAGACCAAAGTGTGGGCTTGCCGTTTACATCTCCACTGCATTGAACATCGTATCAGCCCAAGTGTCCACCACAACAAATATGCAAATAATGAAAATGGACATTGGATCAAAAAAGTAGCAGGCACTATCATCCTTATCAATGTTTATGCATTCCCAAAGCAAGAGAACAAAAAAGCCTTATTCAATAAACTGACAATAGCAATAACGGAAATAAGGTTTGAACACTCAGCATAGGAAATAATTATAGCTGGTTATTTCAATTCACACTTAATACACAGACCAGAGGAAGATGATAATATAACAGCAGCAAATGCAATTTGTGCAGCACAACCTCAAGTAAGTTCAGTCCTCAAATGTCATATTCAAAGTGGACAGAAACTAGTGACAGACCTAGAACATCTAGGTATGAGAGTTGTAAATGGGAAAACTCAACAGGACAGACCCCCAACCTGCACATATCACAGTCTGTATGCTCGCTCCATAATAGACTATACAATTCTTACTCTATCGCTGCTCGCCCAAAGGAATTTTTGATCAAATACACCACCAATAGCGATCATTTGTGTAAACATCTCAAACTGATAACTTCCCTACCAAGGCAAATGATAGCACCACCAGAGGCAGGGTTAATATCAACGACTAATCTCAAACGCCTAAGATGGACTAGCAACTCACTCCCTGAAATAGCTACCAGGGCAAAGGAATTAATAACAAACAAAGACTCAAGGGAGGGCTCGATAGTAGAAGGCTGGGCTGCCTTTCTAACAAATTTACTAAAGGAGGCCTCGACAAACCATCCTGGAAGCCTAAGGTATAACTAACACAATTATTTGGTTAGAAAAGCCAGGAGCCTAAGAAAAGACCTAAGAGGTGCAATTAGATCTATTAGGGGGCGCCGTTGTGCCTAAAGCTACATGGAAACAAATTAAAAACTCAAGAAGCAGTACAAAAAGCTAATCTGGGAAGACAAAAGAACCCAATCAGACAACTTCTGGTCCAAACTTCTATTTAATGATAAGCAATCAAATCCACGAGCCTTCTGGGAGATAGTAAATGGCCTCCCAAGATCTCCAAAGGTAATAAATGTTGCAAGCGTTACGGAGTCAGCCTGGACACTTAATTTAACCTCCACTTTTGTTAAAGAGACCAATATAATAGACAAAGTTCTATAAATATCCAACCACTCCTTTACCAGGGTTCAAAGTATAAGAACACAATCAATCCCGACAAAGATAATCGCTGATATAACATCTTTAAAACTGGTTGGCCCAAAAGAGCATACTAAATCTCCACACACAACACTAATGATATCTAAACAATTAGGAGGTAATGCAAAGATCAAAATGGCAGTAGAACAGTCCCCAATCCAACACAGAGAAGAAAAAATATCTAAGGTAGTAAGAATGAGCCGACTAGACGGGGCACCAGGTCCAAATGGTATACCGCAAGCAATTTACAAATTGGATCCGGATTTCTGGGCGGCCCTGTTGTCAAGTCTGTTGCACGAAGTGGGCAATACAAACAAACTTCCAGAGAGTTGGAGAGGCTCAAAAATCAGCCCAGTGTATAAAGGAGGTGATCGTACAGATCCAGCGAATTACAGAATGATCACCGTAATAGACTCGGAAGCAAAATACTACACTGCACTGATCCTTAGGGACCTGGTAGACTGGATGGAGAATAATAATAAAATCCCTATAAATCAGTCTGGATTCCGTAGGGGCATCGGCACCACCACAAATATTCTTGCCCTGTGGCTAATGGCAAACAAGAGTCTTCGGCTGCCAAAAAATCTACATCTATATTTTATAGACTTTAAGGGTGCATTTGACTGAGTTAACAGAGGGCTACTGTGGAACAAACTCAAGCAGTGGGGTCTCCTGAAACCAATACTCACAGCCATAATGCAACTGTACACTACCACATGGCTGCAAGTCAAAATTGCCAATGGCAAGAGGCTCACAAGGAAAATGCGTACGGATGCCAGAATAAAACAAGGCTGTGTTTTAGTTCCTCATTTATTCAATCGTTTTATGGCTGATCTCTTGCCAACACTAGATCAGACTAACTTGCACCCTCCACACTTGGGAACAATACCTTTTACACATCTGTCTTATGCTGATGATATAGTACTGCTAAGCTACACAAGAATAGGCCTCCAAAGGCCAATCGATGAACTGGTGCACTTCACCAAGGCAAATATGCTAGAACTCAACACAACAAAAACAAAAGTCATGACTATAAGTCATTGCACCCAGAAACAACTACCATTCAAACTTGGCAATACCAAACTGGATGTGGTCAGCAATTACAAGTACCTAGGTGCATATATAGACAATCAACTGACTTTCCAAATACACAATGAGTACCTAATAAAAAAAGGGAAAGGCCTAATATCTACCTTCTGTTTAATCGCAAAGAACCAGGACCATAATTTGTGCCATTATTAGCAGTTATTAAAGTAAAACTTTACAGACTGTGGCATACGTGAGCTAAACAGTACGCAAAAGATGCAGCAATTCTGGATAGCATCCAAATACGGACATATAAAACAGTATTTGCTCTACCTCAGAATTCCTCGCCAGCACGGGTCCGGTTGGAATTTGAACTGCAGCAGCAGCATCTAGAAATAAGATGTGTATCAATAAAAACATGGTACAAAATCTGGATTACCCAACAAAACCCATTCAACAACGCTCTCAGGAGGGCACAAGAAGATGACCCTCAGTCTTCTTACACTAAGTACTTACAGTTATCTTTAAAGATCACAATAGTGACGGGCCTCTGGTAACAGAATGTAGCGCTCTCGTCCTTTCAATAAATATTTAAGAAAGCAGCAAGAATTCATTAATTAATGGAAGAGAAAATCACATTAATTAAGCAAACTCATGCATGCAATTTACCTCGGATTAACATTCTCCCCTTACTTAAAAACAGAGTTACTAGCAGTAAGTCTTGGATCATTACCGTCCACTGCAGACCAACCAAGCTGGAAATACAATGGACCAAAGTCATGCAGTCTTTATGGAGCATCAAAGCAGGATTTCATTCAACTGATATGCATTTGCCCAGTTTTAAAATCAAACCATATTTTACTATTAAAAAAACAGGGGCATCCACACCTGTAGATCTGCAATATTAAAATGTCTCGACCCAAAGGATCCACAACTCCATTCTAATTCAATATATTTTTACTTCCGTACGAGAAATTACTAAGAAACAGTTTGATGGGAAAAGCACAATAGCACTTTAAGATCATGCTGTACAAAACTGACTAAATATCTTTTCCTTTTTACTGTACCATAGGTAAAACATAAATGTTTAATCATCTATTCTAATTCACTTAGTTGTATTGGCATATTGTTATGGTTTCAATTAACTTAAACAATAAAGAAATATCAATATCATTAGCCTATAGGACCCTGGGACTTATTACTGGAATATACTCACATATTGCCCAACTAATAACCCATTTTCTTACAAACTGTGATGGAGTATAGGGATGACCCTTTCACTACACAGCCTCCTTGGAAATTGCAATTAGTCACAAAGTGAACATTGAGAGACAGAAAGACTGTTCTGAATAGCAGTGCGCATTGTAACTTACATTTTTTGTGGTAGCAAATCCTACGATAAAGAGAATCACGGGGCATATCATCAACAGCCAGCGATGATTATTGCTGGCCGTGTTTAGCGTGCAGAAAATTAACGCCGCCTATTGCCGGATTCTATCACCTGGTGAGCGCACTATCAGCAACGAGCATCACAGAGGAGATTGAAATCCAGGCAATATGGTGATAAGGGGCATTACCAATGGAATACCTGCGATGAAAAAATGAGTTAGAGATAAACATTGCTGATAGGGAGATGTGGACTCAGCATAATGATCCACCTCCCATTATGAACATAGCCAAGTAAGGGGCATATCATCAAGGGCTGGCGTTAAAATTATTGCCGCTTTTGCGTCCGTTTTCGGGCGAAAAGCGGCGATAATTTTAACACCCTATCAGCATGGACACGCTAACACGTGAATCCATGCCTTAGCACCCATAAACTTATCGCCTCGTCTTGCATCGCTAATGAGATGCGAGGTAGGCATTCCCTAGTGAAATACAGCGATTTCCATCGCTAACAGAGGTTCTCCCTATCAGCAAGGGAATCGCTAACTGGCTTAGCGACATTAAAACTAGCGCTAACCGGCTATATCCCAGGTTTCTTACGCCTGTTAATTTTCTTACTTGGCTATGTTCATAATGGGAGCTGGATCATTATGCTGAGTCCACATCTCCCTATCAGCAAGGTTTATCTCTAACTCATTTTTCATCGCAGGTACTCCATCAGTAATGCCCCTTATCGCCGATATTGCCTGGATTTCTATTGGCTCGGCGATGCGCATTGCTGATAGTGCACTCACCGGCCGATAGAATCCGGCAATAGGCGGCGTTAATTTTCTGCACGCTAAACACGGCCAGCGATAATTATTGCTGGCCGTTGATGAAATGCCCCTAAGAAAATTAGCAGGAGTAAGAAACCTGCGATATAGCCGGTCAGCTCTAGTTTTAATGTCGCTAAGCCGGTTAGCGATTCCCTTGTTGATAGGGAGAACCTCTGTTAGCGATGAAAATTGCTGTATTTCACTGGGGAATGCCTACCTCGCATCTGATTAGCGATGCGAGCGGAGGCGATAGGTTTACTGGTGCTAAGGCATGGATTCACACGTTAGCGTGTCCATGCTGATAGGGCATTAAAATTATCGCTGCTTTTCACCCGAAAACGGACGCAAAAGCGGCGATAATTTTAATGCCGGCCCTTGATGATATCCCCCAGCTAGACTGAACACTTTTTAGACCTTTGGCAGAAGAGAAGAGGACTGGAACTGCAGTTTGTAATCTGTAGGAGACCTGAAGGACTATACCACTCCTAATTGAATTCAGGACAAAGGGGTGGACTCCAATTGTCAGTTAGCTGACCTCCTGTGGGATTACAAGGGCAAATAAGCTACAAATTACCTTTTATCTGGACTGACCAGTGAATCAGTTACCATTGGAGCTGGACTGGAACTTGCTAGTGGCTTTGCTGGAGTGTGTTCAAGCCCCTAAGTGTTGTCCCTGAGTAATTAAGAACCTTAGAAGTGGCAACCACAGACATTTGAAAGTGGAGACTTCCAAGACTACAAGAGCTTCAGTGGGGCCTCATGGCAAATGTTTTTGATTTTAGAAGGACTTCTTTGGATACGTCTTCAGGTTTGCCCTATGGGAAGGTTTTGAGCACCAAAAAAGAGACTAAGGACCAGATTTCACAAAATTTGACACAGTGCAATGCAGTGAGACAACTTGCTGTGCTGCACTACTTCAAATGTAGAGAACTGGAAGGCACCATATCTATCAAGGTAGTGCATTCCTGCTCTATCTCTCTGCACTGGTGTACTTGTGGCTCCCTATCACCAATGAAGGCACACTTGTGTGATGGTGCAAAGGTGCCTGCATTGCAGGCAGCATTGTTTCTGTGCAGCAAGGCACATCTTCCTGCACAACATTAACCCTTAAAGGTTTTTTTGACTTTCTAACCATACTCCATTCAGCAGCATGCTTAGAAAGAGGAAATCATGAGGAGAAATTAAACCATTTCTCCTGATTGCGCCTCAGTCAAGAAGGCACACATGTTTAACACATTCCTAGGTTCATTCAACATAGAGCTTAAGGGGTTCAATACGGACCAGGTCAAACCCCCACTCATTAAGTACTACACAATGTATTTGACCTGACCCTTATGTATGGGGCAGATGAATTATGACCACCTGTGTGTATGTATTCACTATGCCTTTATGTAATACACTGGCACTTGTCAAAGTCCAAAATCTGCCAACATTGGTCCCTGCTCTCTTATGTGTCGTGTCCCTTAACTGTACTCATCTCAGTGTGTAGTGTAACATAGATCATTCTACACTATTGTGGAAAAAAACAACACATGTACTATACAAAGTAATAGACAAAAAAAGTGTACAAAGGTATGTAGTGTCTCACGGAAATAACCCCATGGGAGTCCGCTGATAGGTTCTCACCAGTGGACTCTGGTTCTCATCATTAGCACTTCCATACCAAACAAAAAAATGTGAAGACAAAAAACAATTTTTATATATATATGCAGTGTGCAAGTGCGGTGAGCAAATACTATCCCTAATCAGTGAGTTGTAATTAGCTGATAAGATAAGCTATAGGACGTAGCTCCCTATTGCTTAATTACTGACCCCAAACAATGTGAGACCTACTGCTATTAGGACCACCTTGTTATGTTAAAAATGAGCTAAACCATCACTAGCTACCATTCTTTGTTCTATGCCATGGGTTTTCTTAGTTAAAAGACACTCAGTTGCCTTCTAATTTTAGAGGGCCAACATGTTTCATTGCCTTTGATGACTTTTGGCAATTTCTTCAGGGCAAGGGTCAGTTCTCACCTTTCTGCTTTGATTCAGCAGTCAATGAGTACCTAGAGGACACAATTTAAAAAAACACACAGACAAAAAATAGTCAGTACAACCCGGGAGAATGAATCCCCATCACAGATATTGGTTCACACGCTTAGCCATTGTTTAATTACCGCTATGGTGCCCAGTATGGGCATACCGGTGACCCTTTGTTCGTGATCTTTTTCTCGGTCTTAATCCTCTGCTACCATCGGTTAGTCTGTGGAGATAACATTTATATAATTAAAACCAGTGCTCCTAGTGGTTATTAAATGAGTCTATATCATGACTGTCTGTCGGTGCCACCCACTCTGAATATATTCATGTAGGCGGCTCCGCCTTTAACTGGCATCCTACAGTGTTTGTTTCGGGTGCTTAATAAAGCTTTCTCCCGTTTCTGCCCATTATTTGCTCACATGCCAAAGTTTGTGGTAATCAGTAATTAACCGCCTGCATATATCGCGTGTCCTGGTCTAATGGTTCCTAGGTTTACCAGTCTCGGTAAATCTGGGAATGCACCAAAATACATGGGTGGATGCATGGAAACACCCGTGCTCCACCCATGTAATGGCTTTGCAAGCACAGAGTAACATAATGCAGGAACTTGAGTTCCTTTGCAATACTTCAGATTTACCAAGTCCACAGGGCCACTCAAGGTGTCCTTGCATGGCTTGGTAAATCAGACTAAAGGATTATGTTACCCTTGTGTCACCTTGTGTGATGCAAGGGCAACACCATTCTTAGATAAATCTGGCCCTCAGTTTGAAGGTAGGAATCTTGACTGAGTGAATACATAATACATATCAACATAATGAAAGAACTTTGGGATGGAGAAATATTTACTTTGTCAATCTGATCCTTTCCTCTCAAAACCAATAGAGTCCAGCAGCTATCTAGATTCAAATGGACTTCATCAAATAGAGCCTTTACCCTTGCCCTGCTGGAGGATTTTGACTTCCATAAAAAGGACTAAAGGCCTAGTTACGGGTACAATGGTCCACAGGACCGCCAATCACATGGTGGCAGTCGAATATGCTGGTGGTGCCGCAGCCAGTGCTGCCAAGCATATTCCGAGGTGCCATTTAATGTTCTTTTCATAGCGGTGAAGCCGCCATGAAAAGTGTGGCAGTATGCCAACAGGGAGCCCTTGTAGGGCCCCCTGCTGGATTTGTTTCTGGTGGGCAGGTGTGGGGGCACATGTAGTACCCACTTGGATTTGCACCCCCTTCCTGCTTGGTGAGGCACACATGCCACCCCATGCAGGAAGGTGCAATTGGCGCTCTGACTGCGGCTGTCTGCATGATAGGCTCTTCTATGAGCCTAGAAGACCGCTGCAGGACAGCCCTGCCAGGTCAGGATGTAACTTAAGTCCGCTGTATGACTGCCAAAGTCGCAATCAGGCCCTAAGTCAGAAGGTAAAATCTTTGAGTGGAACAATCCACTTGGTGTATCTAGTCTATGCTCCATTCCTGCCGGCATGAAATTGTGTCTAGGTCCCTGAGAACTGTGAACAGTTGATTCAGATTGGTGTTTACTTTTCTTGGCAGTTTTTGCCTCAAAACTTTAAAGATTCTTAGCTCGTGTCCCCCTTATTGGATTTTAGTCATTTTGTTGTCATTTTTTTATTGATAAATGTTTGTTTAATTTTTCAGAATGTGCTGTACGATTATTATTGTGTTGTGTTTTGATTTTTTTTTTGCATTGCATATATTTTCCTAACTTAAATGTGTCTGTTCAGGGTTCATAGCTCCCAGCAGTTGAGCCGAGGTTTAGATTTTTTTAAATGTGTGTTTGCCAACAGCAGTGGTTCCCAACCTGAGGTATGGGAGCCCCTTGGGGTCTGCGAAGCCTCCTCAGGGGGACTACCTGGAAAATTTAATTATATTAACAGATTATTAAACGTACTATAAATGTGAAGGAATTTGAAATTGGAGGCTAAAATTAAATTAGTATCATCAGATTGATTCGTGGGAGCAGAGCAGGTGCATCAAACAGAATAGAGTATGGACAATGAGCGACCAAAACGGAATTTAGAAAAGTACCAACCTTTCTATTAACATTTAAATTTTTTTTTTATTATGTGTTTTCGGATTAAATATAATGTGTCATCATTTGTGTATTTAGTTGATGGATGCTTTTTTTTCTGTATTGTGTTATGGTTCAAATCAACAACAATACTTAGGCCCCGTTCCCAGATTCCAGTAATGTTTGGGTGGGGGGGGGCAGATTTTAAAAATGGTGCAGTGGGGTTCCCCAGGTTCCAATAATGATTAAGTGAGGGTCCGCAGAAGTGAAAAGGTTGAGAACCACTGGCCCGTAAATCAATGATATCCTTCACCCCTGTTATGCCTGCACAACAATAGGTTCAATACCTATGGGGTCACTCCAGTACACTCCGTAGTGCAAGAGGCAAACAGGGAGACGAGTCAGAATCACAAACATTAGGAAAGACTCAGTCAGTATATAGCGGGCCCCGGATGGCCCCGCGACGAGAATGCGACGAGAATGACTCACTAATAACTGTAGTATATCACAGCAGTCATCACTAAAACTTTTGTCATGGAACGTCACAGGTGCAAAGCACTAACTGTAGGATAACACACCACCAGATTATTGGAAAAACTACAAATTAGTAGCCCTTCAGAAAACATGGCTGATCATTCTATTCCAGGTAGCAGGTCATGTCCTCCACATTGTGAAAACAACAAGACCTCAATGATATGGTAGACCAAAGTGTGGGCTTGCCGTTTACATCTCCACTGCATTGAACATCGTATCAGCCCAAGTGTCCACCACAACAAATATGCAAATAATGAAAATGGACATTGGATCAAAAAAGTAGCAGGCACTATCATCCTTATCAATGTTTATGCATTCCCAAAGCAAGAGAACAAAAAAGCCTTATTCAATAAACTGACAATAGCAATAACGGAAATAAGGTTTGAACACTCAGCATAGGAAATAATTATAGCTGGTTATTTCAATTCACACTTAATACACAGACCAGAGGAAGATGATAATATAACAGCAGCAAATGCAATTTGTGCAGCACAACCTCAAGTAAGTTCAGTCCTCAAATGTCATATTCAAAGTGGACAGAAACTAGTGACAGACCTAGAACATCTAGGTATGAGAGTTGTAAATGGGAAAACTCAACAGGACAGACCCCCAACCTGCACATATCACAGTCTGTATGCTCGCTCCATAATAGACTATACAATTCTTACTCTATCGCTGCTCGCCCAAAGGAATTTTTGATCAAATACACCACCAATAGCGATCATTTGTGTAAACATCTCAAACTGATAACTTCCCTACCAAGGCAAATGATAGCACCACCAGAGGCAGGGTTAATATCAACGACTAATCTCAAACGCCTAAGATGGACTAGCAACTCACTCCCTGAAATAGCTACCAGGGCAAAGGAATTAATAACAAACAAAGACTCAAGGGAGGGCTCGATAGTAGAAGGCTGGGCTGCCTTTCTAACAAATTTACTAAAGGAGGCCTCGACAAACCATCCTGGAAGCCTAAGGTATAACTAACACAATTATTTGGTTAGAAAAGCCAGGAGCCTAAGAAAAGACCTAAGAGGTGCAATTAGATCTATTAGGGGGCGCCGTTGTGCCTAAAGCTACATGGAAACAAATTAAAAACTCAAGAAGCAGTACAAAAAGCTAATCTGGGAAGACAAAAGAACCCAATCAGACAACTTCTGGTCCAAACTTCTATTTAATGATAAGCAATCAAATCCACGAGCCTTCTGGGAGATAGTAAATGGCCTCCCAAGATCTCCAAAGGTAATAAATGTTGCAAGCGTTACGGAGTCAGCCTGGACACTTAATTTAACCTCCACTTTTGTTAAAGAGACCAATATAATAGACAAAGTTCTATAAATATCCAACCACTCCTTTACCAGGGTTCAAAGTATAAGAACACAATCAATCCCGACAAAGATAATCGCTGATATAACATCTTTAAAACTGGTTGGCCCAAAAGAGCATACTAAATCTCCACACACAACACTAATGATATCTAAACAATTAGGAGGTAATGCAAAGATCAAAATGGCAGTAGAACAGTCCCCAATCCAACACAGAGAAGAAAAAATATCTAAGGTAGTAAGAATGAGCCGACTAGACGGGGCACCAGGTCCAAATGGTATACCGCAAGCAATTTACAAATTGGATCCGGATTTCTGGGCGGCCCTGTTGTCAAGTCTGTTGCACGAAGTGGGCAATACAAACAAACTTCCAGAGAGTTGGAGAGGCTCAAAAATCAGCCCAGTGTATAAAGGAGGTGATCGTACAGATCCAGCGAATTACAGAATGATCACCGTAATAGACTCGGAAGCAAAATACTACACTGCACTGATCCTTAGGGACCTGGTAGACTGGATGGAGAATAATAATAAAATCCCTATAAATCAGTCTGGATTCCGTAGGGGCATCGGCACCACCACAAATATTCTTGCCCTGTGGCTAATGGCAAACAAGAGTCTTCGGCTGCCAAAAAATCTACATCTATATTTTATAGACTTTAAGGGTGCATTTGACTGAGTTAACAGAGGGCTACTGTGGAACAAACTCAAGCAGTGGGGTCTCCTGAAACCAATACTCACAGCCATAATGCAACTGTACACTACCACATGGCTGCAAGTCAAAATTGCCAATGGCAAGAGGCTCACAAGGAAAATGCGTACGGATGCCAGAATAAAACAAGGCTGTGTTTTAGTTCCTCATTTATTCAATCGTTTTATGGCTGATCTCTTGCCAACACTAGATCAGACTAACTTGCACCCTCCACACTTGGGAACAATACCTTTTACACATCTGTCTTATGCTGATGATATAGTACTGCTAAGCTACACAAGAATAGGCCTCCAAAGGCCAATCGATGAACTGGTGCACTTCACCAAGGCAAATATGCTAGAACTCAACACAACAAAAACAAAAGTCATGACTATAAGTCATTGCACCCAGAAACAACTACCATTCAAACTTGGCAATACCAAACTGGATGTGGTCAGCAATTACAAGTACCTAGGTGCATATATAGACAATCAACTGACTTTCCAAATACACAATGAGTACCTAATAAAAAAAGGGAAAGGCCTAATATCTACCTTCTGTTTAATCGCAAAGAACCAGGACCATAATTTGTGCCATTATTAGCAGTTATTAAAGTAAAACTTTACAGACTGTGGCATACGTGAGCTAAACAGTACGCAAAAGATGCAGCAATTCTGGATAGCATCCAAATACGGACATATAAAACAGTATTTGCTCTACCTCAGAATTCCTCGCCAGCACGGGTCCGGTTGGAATTTGAACTGCAGCAGCAGCATCTAGAAATAAGATGTGTATCAATAAAAACATGGTACAAAATCTGGATTACCCAACAAAACCCATTCAACAACGCTCTCAGGAGGGCACAAGAAGATGACCCTCAGTCTTCTTACACTAAGTACTTACAGTTATCTTTAAAGATCACAATAGTGACGGGCCTCTGGTAACAGAATGTAGCGCTCTCGTCCTTTCAATAAATATTTAAGAAAGCAGCAAGAATTCATTAATTAATGGAAGAGAAAATCACATTAATTAAGCAAACTCATGCATGCAATTTACCTCGGATTAACATTCTCCCCTTACTTAAAAACAGAGTTACTAGCAGTAAGTCTTGGATCATTACCGTCCACTGCAGACCAACCAAGCTGGAAATACAATGGACCAAAGTCATGCAGTCTTTATGGAGCATCAAAGCAGGATTTCATTCAACTGATATGCATTTGCCCAGTTTTAAAATCAAACCATATTTTACTATTAAAAAAACAGGGGCATCCACACCTGTAGATCTGCAATATTAAAATGTCTCGACCCAAAGGATCCACAACTCCATTCTAATTCAATATATTTTTACTTCCGTACGAGAAATTACTAAGAAACAGTTTGATGGGAAAAGCACAATAGCACTTTAAGATCATGCTGTACAAAACTGACTAAATATCTTTTCCTTTTTACTGTACCATAGGTAAAACATAAATGTTTAATCATCTATTCTAATTCACTTAGTTGTATTGGCATATTGTTATGGTTTCAATTAACTTAAACAATAAAGAAATATCAATATCATTAGCCTATAGGACCCTGGGACTTATTACTGGAATATACTCACATATTGCCCAACTAATAACCCATTTTCTTACAAACTGTGATGGAGTATAGGGATGACCCTTTCACTACACAGCCTCCTTGGAAATTGCAATTAGTCACAAAGTGAACATTGAGAGACAGAAAGACTGTTCTGAATAGCAGTGCGCATTGTAACTTACATTTTTTGTGGTAGCAAATCCTACGATAAAGAGAATCACGGGGCATATCATCAACAGCCAGCGATGATTATTGCTGGCCGTGTTTAGCGTGCAGAAAATTAACGCCGCCTATTGCCGGATTCTATCACCTGGTGAGCGCACTATCAGCAACGAGCATCACAGAGGAGATTGAAATCCAGGCAATATGGTGATAAGGGGCATTACCAATGGAATACCTGCGATGAAAAAATGAGTTAGAGATAAACATTGCTGATAGGGAGATGTGGACTCAGCATAATGATCCACCTCCCATTATGAACATAGCCAAGTAAGGGGCATATCATCAAGGGCTGGCGTTAAAATTATTGCCGCTTTTGCGTCCGTTTTCGGGCGAAAAGCGGCGATAATTTTAACACCCTATCAGCATGGACACGCTAACACGTGAATCCATGCCTTAGCACCCATAAACTTATCGCCTCGTCTTGCATCGCTAATGAGATGCGAGGTAGGCATTCCCTAGTGAAATACAGCGATTTCCATCGCTAACAGAGGTTCTCCCTATCAGCAAGGGAATCGCTAACTGGCTTAGCGACATTAAAACTAGCGCTAACCGGCTATATCCCAGGTTTCTTACGCCTGTTAATTTTCTTACTTGGCTATGTTCATAATGGGAGCTGGATCATTATGCTGAGTCCACATCTCCCTATCAGCAAGGTTTATCTCTAACTCATTTTTCATCGCAGGTACTCCATCAGTAATGCCCCTTATCGCCGATATTGCCTGGATTTCTATTGGCTCGGCGATGCGCATTGCTGATAGTGCACTCACCGGCCGATAGAATCCGGCAATAGGCGGCGTTAATTTTCTGCACGCTAAACACGGCCAGCGATAATTATTGCTGGCCGTTGATGAAATGCCCCTAAGAAAATTAGCAGGAGTAAGAAACCTGCGATATAGCCGGTCAGCTCTAGTTTTAATGTCGCTAAGCCGGTTAGCGATTCCCTTGTTGATAGGGAGAACCTCTGTTAGCGATGAAAATTGCTGTATTTCACTGGGGAATGCCTACCTCGCATCTGATTAGCGATGCGAGCGGAGGCGATAGGTTTACTGGTGCTAAGGCATGGATTCACACGTTAGCGTGTCCATGCTGATAGGGCATTAAAATTATCGCTGCTTTTCACCCGAAAACGGACGCAAAAGCGGCGATAATTTTAATGCCGGCCCTTGATGATATCCCCCAGCTAGACTGAACACTTTTTAGACCTTTGGCAGAAGAGAAGAGGACTGGAACTGCAGTTTGTAATCTGTAGGAGACCTGAAGGACTATACCACTCCTAATTGAATTCAGGACAAAGGGGTGGACTCCAATTGTCAGTTAGCTGACCTCCTGTGGGATTACAAGGGCAAATAAGCTACAAATTACCTTTTATCTGGACTGACCAGTGAATCAGTTACCATTGGAGCTGGACTGGAACTTGCTAGTGGCTTTGCTGGAGTGTGTTCAAGCCCCTAAGTGTTGTCCCTGAGTAATTAAGAACCTTAGAAGTGGCAACCACAGACATTTGAAAGTGGAGACTTCCAAGACTACAAGAGCTTCAATGGGGCCTCATGGCAAATGTTTTTGATTTTAGAAGGACTTCTTTGGATACGTCTTCAGGTTTGCCCTATGGGAAGGTTTTGAGCACCAAAAAAGAGACTAAGGACCAGATTTCACAAAATTTGACACAGTGCAATGCAGTGAGACAACTTGCTGTGCTGCACTACTTCAAATGTAGAGAACTGGAAGGCACCATATCTATCAAGGTAGTGCATTCCTGCTCTATCTCTCTGCACTGGTGTACTTGTGGCTCCCTATCACCAATGAAGGCACACTTGTGTGATGGTGCAAAGGTGCCTGCATTGCAGGCAGCATTGTTTCTGTGCAGCAAGGCACATCTTCCTGCACAACATTAACCCTTAAAGGTTTTTTTGACTTTCTAACCATACTCCATTCAGCAGCATGCTTAGAAAGAGGAAATCATGAGGAGAAATTAAACCATTTCTCCTGATTGCGCCTCAGTCAAGAAGGCACACATGTTTAACACATTCCTAGGTTCATTCAACATAGAGCTTAAGGGGTTCAATACGGACCAGGTCAAACCCCCACTCATTAAGTACTACACAATGTATTTGACCTGACCCTTATGTATGGGGCAGATGAATTATGACCACCTGTGTGTATGTATTCACTATGCCTTTATGTAATACACTGGCACTTGTCAAAGTCCAAAATCTGCCAACATTGGTCCCTGCTCTCTTATGTGTCGTGTCCCTTAACTGTACTCATCTCAGTGTGTAGTGTAACATAGATCATTCTACACTATTGTGGAAAAAAACAACACATGTACTATACAAAGTAATAGACAAAAAAAGTGTACAAAGGTATGTAGTGTCTCACGGAAATAACCCCATGGGAGTCCGCTGATAGGTTCTCACCAGTGGACTCTGGTTCTCATCATTAGCACTTCCATACCAAACAAAAAAATGTGAAGACAAAAAACAATTTTTATATATATATGCAGTGTGCAAGTGCGGTGAGCAAATACTATCCCTAATCAGTGAGTTGTAATTAGCTGATAAGATAAGCTATAGGACGTAGCTCCCTATTGCTTAATTACTGACCCCAAACAATGTGAGACCTACTGCTATTAGGACCACCTTGTTATGTTAAAAATGAGCTAAACCATCACTAGCTACCATTCTTTGTTCTATGCCATGGGTTTTCTTAGTTAAAAGACACTCAGTTGCCTTCTAATTTTAGAGGGCCAACATGTTTCATTGCCTTTGATGACTTTTGGCAATTTCTTCAGGGCAAGGGTCAGTTCTCACCTTTCTGCTTTGATTCAGCAGTCAATGAGTACCTAGAGGACACAATTTAAAAAAACACACAGACAAAAAATAGTCAGTACAACCCGGGAGAATGAATCCCCATCACAGATATTGGTTCACACGCTTAGCCATTGTTTAATTACCGCTATGGTGCCCAGTATGGGCATACCGGTGACCCTTTGTTCGTGATCTTTTTCTCGGTCTTAATCCTCTGCTACCATCGGTTAGTCTGTGGAGATAACATTTATATAATTAAAACCAGTGCTCCTAGTGGTTATTAAATGAGTCTATATCATGACTGTCTGTCGGTGCCACCCACTCTGAATATATTCATGTAGGCGGCTCCGCCTTTAACTGGCATCCTACAGTGTTTGTTTCGGGTGCTTAATAAAGCTTTCTCCCGTTTCTGCCCATTATTTGCTCACATGCCAAAGTTTGTGGTAATCAGTAATTAACCGCCTGCATATATCGCGTGTCCTGGTCTAATGGTTCCTAGGTTTACCAGTCTCGGTAAATCTGGGAATGCACCAAAATACATGGGTGGATGCATGGAAACACCCGTGCTCCACCCATGTAATGGCTTTGCAAGCACAGAGTAACATAATGCAGGAACTTGAGTTCCTTTGCAATACTTCAGATTTACCAAGTCCACAGGGCCACTCAAGGTGTCCTTGCATGGCTTGGTAAATCAGACTTAAGGATTATGTTACCCTTGTGTCACCTTGTGTGATGCAAGGGCAACACCATTCTTAGATAAATCTGACCCTCAGTTTGAAGGTAGGAATCTTGACTGAGTGAATACATAATACATTTCAACATAATGAAAGAACTTTGGGATGGAGAAATATTTACTTTGTCAATCTGATCCTTTCCTCTCAAAACCAATAGAGTCCAGCAGCTATCTAGATTCAAATGGACTTCATCAAATAGAGCCTTTACCCTTGCCCTGCTGGAGGATTTTGACTTCCATAAAAAGGACTAAAGGCCTAGTTACGGGTACAATGGTCCACAGGACCGCCAATCACATGGTGGCAGTCGAATATGCTGGTGGTGCCGCAGCCAGTGCTACCAAGCATATTCCGAGGTGCCATTTAATGTTCTTTTCATAGCGGTGAAGCCGCCATGAAAAGTGTGGCAGTATGCCAACAGGGAGCCCTTGTAGGGCCCCCTGCTGGATTTGTTTCTGGTGGGCAGGTGTGGGGGCACATGTAGTACCCACTTGGATTTGCACCCCCTTCCTGCTTGGTGAGGCACACATGCCACCCCATGCAGGAAGGTGCAATTGGCGCTCTGACTGCGGCTGTCTGCATGATAGGCTCTTCTATGAGCCTAGAAGACCGCTGCAGGACAGCCCTGCCAGGTCAGGATGTAACTTAAGTCCGCTGTATGACTGCCAAAGTCGCAATCAGGCCCTAAGTCAGAAAGTAAAATCTTTGAGTGGAACAATCCACTTGGTGTATCTAGTCTATGCTCCATTCCTGCCGGCATGAAATTGTGTCTAGGTCCCTGAGAACTGTGAACAGTTGATTCAGATTGGTGTTTACTTTTCTTGGCAGTTTTTGCCTCAAAACTTTAAAGATTCTTAGCTCGTGTCCCCCTTATTGGATTTTAGTCATTTTGTTGTCATTTTTTTTTTTGATAAATGTTTGTTTAATTTTTCAGAATGTGCTGCACGATTATTATTGTGTTGTGTTTTGATTTTTTTTTTGCATTGCATATATTTTCCTAACTTAAATGTGTCTGTTCAGGGACCATAGCTCCCAGCAGTTGAGCCGAGGTTTAGATTTTTTTAAATGTGTGTTTGCCAACAGCAGTGGTTCCCAACCTGAGGTATGGGAGCCCCTTGGGGTCTGCGAAGCCTCCTCAGGGGGACTACCTGGAAAATTTAATTATATTAACAGATTATTAAACGTACTATAAATGTGAAGGAATTTGAAATTGGAGGCTAAAATTAAATTAGTATCATCAGATTGATTCATGGGAGCAGAGCAGGTGCATCAAACAGAATAGAGTATGGACAATGAGTGACCAAAACGGAATTTAGAAAAGTACCAACCTTTCTATTAACATTTACATTTTTTTTTATTATGTGTTTTCGGATTAAATATAATGTGTCATCATTTGTGTATTTAGTTGATGGATGCTTTTTTTTCTGTATTGTGTTATGGTTCAAATCAACAACAATACTTAGGCCCCGATCCCAGATTCCAGTAATGTTTGGGTGGGGGGGGGGCAGATTTTAAAAATGGTGCAGTGGGGTTCCCCAGGTTCCAATAATGATTAAGTGAGGGTCCGCAGAAGTGAAAAGGTTGAGAACCACTGGCCCGTAAATCAATGATATCCTTCACCCCTGTTATGCCTGCACAACAATAGGTTCAATACCTATGGGGTCACTCCAGTACACTCCGTAGTGCAAGAGGCAAACAGGGAGACGAGTCAGAATCACAAACATTAGGAAAGACTCAGTCAGTATATAGCGGGCCCCGGATGGCCCCGCGACGAGAATGCGACGAGAATGACTCACTAATAACTGTAGTATATCACAGCAGTCATCACTAAAACTTTTGTCATGGAACGTCACAGGTGCAAAGCACTAACTGTAGGATAACACACCACCAGATTATTGGAAAAACTACAAATTAGTAGCCCTTCAGAAAACATGGCTGATCATTCTATTCCAGGTAGCAGGTCATGTCCTCCACATTGTGAAAACAACAAGACCTCAATGATATGGTAGACCAAAGTGTGGGCTTGCCGTTTACATCTCCACTGCATTGAACATCGTATCAGCCCAAGTGTCCACCACAACAAATATGCAAATAATGAAAATGGACATTGGATCAAAAAAGTAGCAGGCACTATCATCCTTATCAATGTTTATGCATTCCCAAAGCAAGAGAACAAAAAAGCCTTATTCAATAAACTGACAATAGCAATAACGGAAATAAGGTTTGAACACTCAGCATAGGAAATAATTATAGCTGGTTATTTCAATTCACACTTAATACACAGACCAGAGGAAGATGATAATATAACAGCAGCAAATGCAATTTGTGCAGCACAACCTCAAGTAAGTTCAGTCCTCAAATGTCATATTCAAAGTGGACAGAAACTAGTGACAGACCTAGAACATCTAGGTATGAGAGTTGTAAATGGGAAAACTCAACAGGACAGACCCCCAACCTGCACATATCACAGTCTGTATGCTCGCTCCATAATAGACTATACAATTCTTACTCTATCGCTGCTCGCCCAAAGGAATTTTTGATCAAATACACCACCAATAGCGATCATTTGTGTCAACATCTCAAACTGATAACTTCCCTACCAAGGCAAATGATAGCACCACCAGAGGCAGGGTTAATATCAACGACTAATCTCAAACGCCTAAGATGGACTAGCAACTCACTCCCTGAAATAGCTACCAGGGCAAAGGAATTAATAACAAACAAAGACTCAAGGGAGGGCTCGATAGTAGAAGGCTGGGCTGCCTTTCTAACAAATTTACTAAAGGAGGCCTCGACAAACCATCCTGGAAGCCTAAGGTATAACTAACACAATTATTTGGTTAGAAAAGCCAGGAGCCTAAGAAAAGACCTAAGAGGTGCAATTAGATCTATTAGGGGGCGCCGTTGTGCCTAAAGCTACATGGAAACAAATTAAAAACTCAAGAAGCAGTACAAAAAGCTAATCTGGGAAGACAAAAGAACCCAATCAGACAACTTCTGGTCCAAACTTCTATTTAATGATAAGCAATCAAATCCACGAGCCTTCTGGGAGATAGTAAATGGCCTCCCAAGATCTCCAAAGGTAATAAATGTTGCAAGCGTTACGGAGTCAGCCTGGACACTTAATTTAACCTCCACTTTTGTTAAAGAGACCAATATAATAGACAAAGTTCTATAAATATCCAACCACTCCTTTACCAGGGTTCAAAGTATAAGAACACAATCAATCCCGACAAAGATAGTCGCTGATATAACATCTTTAAAACTGGTTGGCCCAAAAGAGCATACTAAATCTCCACACACAACACTAATGATATCTAAACAATTAGGAGGTAATGCAAACATCAAAATGGCAGTAGAACAGTCCCCAATCCAACACAGAGAAGAAAAAATATCTAAGGTAGTAAGAATGAGCCGACTAGACGGGGCACCAGGTCCAAATGGTATACCGCAAGCAATTTACAAATTGGATCCGGATTTCTGGGCGGCCCTGTTGTCAAGTCTGTTGCACGAAGTGGGCAATACAAACAAACTTCCAGAGAGTTGGAGAGGCTCAAAAATCAGCCCAGTGTATAAAGGAGGTGATCGTACAGATCCAGCGAATTACAGAATGATCACCGTAATAGACTCGGAAGCAAAATACTACACTGCACTGATCCTTAGGGACCTGGTAGACTGGATGGAGAATAATAATAAAATCCCTATAAATCAGTCTGGATTCCGTAGGGGCATCGGCACCACCACAAATATTCTTGCCCTGTGGCTAATGGCAAACAAGAGTCTTCGGCTGACAAAAAATCAACATCTATATTTTATAGACTTTAAGGGTGCATTTGACTGAGTTAACAGAGGGCTACTGTGGAACAAACTCAAGCAGTGGGGTCTCCTGAAACCAATACTCACAGCCATAATGCAACTGTACACTACCACATGGATGCAAGTCAAAATTGCCAATGGCAAGAGGCTCACAAGGAAAATGCGTACGGATGCCAGACTAAAACAAGGCTGTGTTTTAGTTCCTCATTTATTCAATCGTTTTATGGCTGATCTCTTGCCAACACTAGATCAGACTAACTTGCACCCTCCACACTTGGGAACAATACCTTTTACACATCTGTCTTATGCTGATGATATAGTACTGCTAAGCTACACAAGAATAGGCCTCCAAAGGCCAATCGATGAACTGGTGCACTTCACCAAGGCAAATATGCTAGAACTCAACACAACAAAAACAAAAGTCATGACTATAAGTCATTGCACCCAGAAACAACTACCATTCAAACTTGGCAATACCAAACTGGAGGTGGTCAGCAATTACAAGTACCTAGGTGCATATATAGACAATCAACTGACTTTCCAAATACACAATGAGTACCTAATAAAAAAAGGGAAAGGCCTAATATCTACCTTCTGTTTAATCGCAAAGAACCAGGACCATAATTTGTGCCATTATTAGCAGTTATTAAAGTAAAACTTTACAGACTGTGGCATACGTGAGCTAAACAGTACGCAAAAGATGCAGCAATTCTGGATAGCATCCAAATACGGACATATAAAACAGTATTTGCTCTACCTCAGAATTCCTCGCCAGCACGGGTCCGGTTGGAATTTGAACTGCAGCAGCAGCATCTAGAAATAAGATGTGTATCAATAAAAACATGGTACAAAATCTGGATTACCCAACAAAACCCATTCAACAACGCTCTCAGGAGGGCACAAGAAGATGACCCTCAGTCTTCTTACACTAAGTACTTACAGTTATCTTTAAAGATCACAATAGCGACGGGCCTCTGGTAACAGAATGTAGCGCTCTCGTCCTTTCAATAAATATTTAAGAAAGCAGCAAAAATTCATTAATTAATGGAAGAGAAAATCACATTAATTAGGCAAACTCATGCATGCAATTTACCTCGGATTAACATTCTCCCCTTACTTAAAAACAGAGTTACTAGCAGTAAGTCTTGGATCATTACCGTCCACTGCAGACCAACCAAGCTGGAAATACAATGGACCAAAGTCATGCAGTCTTTATGGAGCATCAAAGCAGGATTTCATTCAACTGATATGCATTTGCCCAGTTTTAAAATCAAACCAGATTTTACTATTAAAAAAACAGGGGCATCCACACCTGTAGATCTGCAATATTAAAATGTCTCGACCCAAAGGATCCACAACTCCATTCTAATTCAATATATTTTTACTTCCGTACGAGAAATTACTAAGAAACAGCTTGATGGGAAAAGCACAATAGTATTTTAAGATCATGCTGTACAAAACTGACTAAATATCTTTTCCTTTTTACTGTACCATAGGTAAAACATAAATGTTTAATCATCTATTCTAATTCACTTAGTTGTATTGGCATATTGTTATGGTTTTAATTAACTTAAACAATAAAGAAATATCAATATCATTAGCCTATATGACCCTGGGACTTATTACTGGAATATACTCACATATTGCCCAACTAATAACCCATTTTCTTACAAACTGTGATGGAGTATAGGGATGACCCTTTCACTACACAGCCTCCTTGGAAATTGCAATTAGTCACAAAGTGAACATTGAGAGACAGAAAGACTGTTCTGAATAGCAGTGCGCATTGTAACTTACATTTTTTGTGGTAGCAAATCCTACGATAAAGAGAATCACGGGGAATATCATCAACAGCCAGCGATGATTATTGCTGGCCGTGTTTAGCGTGCAGAAAATTAACGCCGCCTATTGCCGGATTCTATCACCTGGTGAGCGCACTATCAGCAACGCGCATCACAGAGGAGATTGAAATCCAGGCAATATGGTGATAAGGGGCATTACCAATGGAATACCTGCGATGAAAAAATGAGTTCGAGATAAACATTGCTGATAGGGAGATGTGGACTCAGCATAATGATCCACCTCCCATTATGAACATAGCCAAGTAAGGGGCATATCATCAAGGGCCGGCGTTAAAATTATTGCCGCTTTTGCGTCCGTTTTCGGGCAAAAAGCGGCGATAATTTTAACGCCCTATCAGCATGGACACGCTAACACGTGAATCCATGCCTTAGCACCCATAAACTTATCGCCTCGTCTCGCATCGCTAATGAGATGCGAGGTAGGCATTCCCTAGATAAATACAGCGATTTTCATCGCTAACAGAGGTTCTCCCTATCAGCAAGGGAATCGCTAACTGGCTTAGCGACATTAAAACTAGCGCTAACCGGCTATATCCCAGGTTTCTTACGCCTGTTAATTTTCTTACTTGGCTATGTTCATAATGGGAGCTGGATCATTATGCTGAGTCCACATCTCCCTATCAGCAAGGTTTATCTCTAACTAATTTTTCATCGCAGGTACTCCATCAGTAATGCCCCTTATCGCCGATATTGCCTGGATTTCTATTGGCTCGGCGCTGCGCATTGCTGATAGTGCACTCACCGGCCGATAGAATCCGGCAATAGGCGGCGTTAATTTTCTGCACGCTAAACACGGCCAGCGATAATTATTGCTGGCCGTTGATGAAATGCCTCTAAGAAAATTAGCAGGAGTAAGAAACCTGCGATATAGCCGGTCAGCTCTAGTTTTAATGTCGCTAAGCCGGTTAGCGATTCCCTTGTTGATAGGGAGAACCTCTGTTAGCGATGAAAATTGCTGTATTTCACTGGGGAATGCCTACCTCGCATCTGATTAGCGATGCGAGCGGAGGCGATAGGTTTACTGGCGCTAAGGCATGGATTCACACGTTAGCGTGTCCATGCTGATAGGGCATTATAATTATCGCTGCTTTTCACCCGAAAACGGACGCAAAAGCGGCGATAATTTTAATGCCGGCCCTTGATGATATGCCCCATTATGCTTTGCTATTGAAAAAAGGCTTTGTATATCAGGCCCTGTGTTCTTCTAGTTACAGCTCATGATTGTAGACCTCAGCATTGACCCTCCACAGTATGCACAGAAGATGAATGCTCCTGGATCCTAGAGGATCTCCAAGCATTGTCCATGTTGGGTTCCATAAGCTTCTTTCGATTAGTGTGACCTACTTACAGCTCTGTTTAAAGTGACTTGGTACTTATGAATTTCTCCAGCATTTAAAAGCTATCATGCTGCAGAAAACGTGGGTAATGGAGGAATTAAATTTGATGCATTTGAGACTTTCTAATGTTCGGCGAATGGAGGCAGCACGTGCCGCCCTCTGCTGGTTTATTCGTTGTTCTTTCGTATACTCTGTACTTTGATAAACTATGTATTATGATTAATTCAATGAGACATATGCGACTCATTGTGAAGTAGACACAAAAAAAACACTAAATCACCAGTATAAATTCTAATATGGAAGAAATCACATTGCATTGTACTCTACCAAAAAACATAACAGCTCAAAATGCAGGCTCTGTCTTCTCTGATGAAACAGAGTACCTTAGAGTCCAACATGGTGTGTAAAAAAGTGATAGCAATCTTAAATGTTGCTCAAGTCGTTTTTGTACATGTTACAAAAATATGCTTTGATTTAGCGCAAAAAAGTGAAATTTTAGTTTACATCTGACAAATCCACAGCTGCATTTCTAGGGATTGTCAGGAGGAGGCACTATTCATCTGAACACCTCGAATGACATCGGAATGGTCATGTAAATGTATAAAACAGCTTTCAGCTGAATTTTCTCCGTTTAGTGTGATGATGATGAGGAAAACCAGGATTCAAAGTGAGCGATTTAGAACTGCAGACATCACACCATAAGTCATCAATGAATAATTAAACGATTTGTAATTAAAGCCTAATTTGGTATTGATTGTATTCCACATCAAGGGCTGTCTCAGGACTCATGCTTTGTCCTCAGCAGGCTTAATCATGCCGGAGAAGAAAGTGCAATTACCTGAAAGCATCTCTGGCAAGAAATCACATGACAGGGAACAAGCTTTTCTGTATCCTACAAGTGTGGTGAACTTGTGGAACCAGTGTTAGTATAATAAAGCTTTGATTCTCCAACTACCAGTTCCTGAAAATGACCACTAAAAATGACTTTATAATATACATAATGAGTGTAAGCAGTAGTATAATTCTTCCAATTATATTCCATAGAGCCTGTGGCAGAATAAAAAATGCATTCTACTAATATTTTGCCTCATAAGTAAAAATACAAAATAAACCATTCATATATAAACCAGAGGTGTGTTAAATCTGCGTATGTTTCCTTATCATGATAACACACAATTTTGAGAAAATGACTTTAAATTACTTTAAGTATGTTAAATGCAAATCAGGCATTTATTGCCAAATGTTAGTGTGGACTGTATCCTCTAGGAAAGCCTTTCGCACTACAATATAGAGCCAAAAACAACAGGTGCTGAGAATGACAGCCGCTCTTGTTCTATTCGTTTGTTTTGGCAATGGCATAGTTTTGGGAATTTCACGTAACAATCTCGAAATTATGCAAATTACGCAGGCGTAATTACTATTTCACCTGGGCCTAATGTAAAGCTAAATATTTTTGCTGGGAGCCATCAGCACTCAGTAATAGTTCTCCATTACAGGCGAAGTATCTATATTTTTAGTGTGATTTTCGTTTGTTTTTGTATTTTTCCAATCAATTAAAATGTTTTCGTTTTCAACCCTACAAAAAATGAACAATCCAAATGGAACAGGTGGTTGGTTATATTTAAAAAATTTGCATCTTAACAAGAACAGGTGAATCATTTTACACGTAACAACAATTTAGCTTGAGATTCATTAATACTTGTCTGACAGTTCAAATATCAGAACATCAAATTAATCTACATAAATGTATGTGTTTCACACCTTGGGGGATATTCTCAAGAACGTGTGATAATCATCGCCAAAATCGCTTATCGCAATGTTTCATATCTCCGTCTATCGTGGGAAAATAACTCTGTGTTAACGTCCTATTCACAACACAGCGATAACATGCGATATGTTCCCGATAACACATCAAATGTCCGTGATAAAGTCACTGGGATGGCAATAAAAATCTAAACCACAATATGAAAGAAGTTGCGATGGGTCCAATACCGATAAAAAAAATCAGCGCTAAGCTGCGCCAGGCCGGCAATTACACACGTCAGGTAGTAAAAATCACTATAAAAATCAGAAATAAAACAAACAAAAACAAAACAGCGAAGGACAATGGAGGTAGCCAGAGCAAGTACAGAGGACAACCAGAACCCCACAAGCCCCCCGGAGGCCCAGCCTCGGACCTCGGGTCAGGGAAGGGCAAGGACAAGAAGAAGAGGAAGATGCAGTTCAGTCCGCAGGAAAACAGGATCCTGATAACGGAGGTGGTACAACACCATCTACTACTATACCTCACCTCCACTGTGTCATTGGCAACCAAAAATGGAACATGGCAGTCCATCGTGGACAAGGTGAATGCAGTTGGAGTGCTGAAGAGGACAATAGAAGAGGTCAAGAGGCACTGGAATGATGTGAAGCGCAAAACCAAGCAGAAACTTGCCAACAACTAGAAGGCAGCAATGCAGACTGGAGGTGGGAGTCCAGCGCCTCAGGAGGAGCTGGATGAGATGAAGGAAATGGTGTCCACAGACATCAGTGGGGAGACGGTGGCAGGAATTGGGGGGCCGGACATTGCTAAACATGACCTGACACAACAGCACTAGGGTGAGTAACCACCAGGGACTGGAGGGACGGGGGGAGATGGGCACAACGGCACACATGCACAATTAAGTAGAGCACATCTGAGGACAAACCATGCCCCAGACCCCCAACTCCCACCAAAAGACCAATGTACCCAAGTATGCAACATCTCAGCACTGTATAAGCACAGAAGTCAAAGGCACCCTGCTTGAAAGGGATAAGGGGCAGCAAAATCAGAGCTGCAGGGGCGACTCTCCCAACATGCAGCACACACACATAACATGCAGAGCACATCAACATTGACAACGATGTGGCACAAACCTCAACACGTCCACAACAGAACAGAGGACACAATTGGTGCTGCTTGTGTGTAGAAACTGGCCAATCTCATTTGGCATTGCATGGAAATGTGAGTTGACAATATACAAGTACAAATACACATCCGAGGTGTTGATGAAATGTCTACTGTCCTCCATCGAATAGGCAGCTCCTCCCAAACAGTCACAATATACCACGTCATGCAGTCTGTATGTAAACATGTACAATGCGTCAACATACAAGTGAACACAATGTTAAAATGTATCTCCCCTTCACATTGCAGAGGGAAAACCAACACCTCCTGCAGAACAGACCGAACCTCTATTCTCTGATGATGAGGACTACCACACAAACGACACCAAAGCCCTCCAAGAGTTCATTTACAGCTACGTCAACCCTGTGCAGCACAGCTGTATCGATGAGACTCCACCCCCTGCACAGACCATACTGCAGGCAGCACCCACCACCACGATTGCCTCCCAGGACCCCCATGAACAACACATGGCCTTCCAAGGCCATGTGTTGGGGTGCCAGGAGAAGCTGGTAGAACAGGTGCGGGTGGGGTTCGACCGCATGGCAATGAAACTAGATGCCATACGTGGGTGTCTAGGTCCCATAAGGGATCACTCACAATCCCTAACAGACACCCACAGTACGCTCCATGCTGTCCAACAATCCATGACTGACATCACTGGAGTCCTGACTCAGGGACAAGAACAACTGTCTCGTCAGAGTGGCTCCAGCAATGTCACCCGGGAGTTGGGACACATGCAGAGGATCATGGAGAACATGGAGCGGACACAGGCGGAAAGAGCGGCTGCCACGACTACACACCAGCGAGAGGTAGCTGAGTTCCTCAAACCCTAAAGATCCTCCTCATGGCATTGCTGCAACAAGGTCTGGTGCTGATGCATGCTGCTGCTACCACTCCCTCTACATCTCCGCCCCCTGAAGTGTCAGTGTCACACAGTACGGCAGACATTCCAATTCTGGCCCCTGAGGTTTCACTGCCACACAGTGCTGGAGACAGAACACCACCATCCACATGTGAGGCACATGAAACAGCAGAGCATGAAGATGCGGATGAATCTGCCTTCATGGTAAGAAGGATGCAGTAGCATTCATCTCATCCCGGCTTGCTTGAATCCAGTGGCAAAGTGAGCAAGGTAATCACGTCTGAGCATACCCTGCCACACTTATGGTGGCCAAAGCGGTACAAAAGGGGGTGGTGATGGACGGAGCATCTGAACCAATCAAACACTCACACCCAGTACCGCAGTGGCCGCCATAAGTGTGGCAGGGTATGCTCAGACGTGAGTCCCTTGCTCACTTTTCCACTGGATTCAAGCAAGCCGGGCTGAAGACGGCTGTAATGCCAGAAACCGGTCCTTGGAAGCTTGTTTCCGGTCCAGGGAAGGCATGGCTTGGCAGTTCGGGCTGGACTGTTCCCATGAGGCACAGGGTCAGACTGATTTGCATATAGCCTTGTCTGAACTGGGGTGGCAGAGTGGGCTAAAGAACGGTGATGGATCAAACCCAGATCTTTTGACTGGGTGTGTGTGTTTGATTGGTTCAGATGCTCCGTCCATCACCACCCCCTTTTGTAACACTACAACAGAAACACACGCTTTAGTTACTTCCTTGTCCAGCCCAGGACAGAACCAAGCCCAGAGCCCCATGGTCATTGTTCACACCCATACGCTGGACTGGCATACACCAGGCCAGCCCACTCCACTTACTCTTACAGAGGGATGACAACCCTACAAGTCCTAGGTCTTCCCTGTAGTGATCTGCTGATCACAGATCTAGTCGTTAGCACGCCACAGCTACTCCCTCATGGCTTTTACACCCACACCACACCCATCCAGCACACTCCTCACAGGACATGTGACCCTGACAATAAAAAGGGCCGGGCGCACGTGCTGGATGCCATTTCCACTCTCTATCTGGGTGTAACTGTGTGGACATTATTAATGCATGAGGGCCTAGGGCCCTCCCACACTACATTCCCCTGTGCCGATGGTGACATGATGGCGTCCGCACCACGAGACTCAATCATAAAGGGTCCATGACTTGCATTGCACAGACTTGGTGGCACCGGATACAATGCAGCTGGCACAGTCACACTGCCACGGGATGGTGACTTTCAGTGCACTGAGGTAGGGGCACCTTAAGTGCTGAGTGGGTGTGCAGCCTGCGATGATGCGCCGTCCTGGCAGTCCAGACTGATAAGGATTTTTGTGAGCCCTGCTGGACCGCAGTGTAGGCCTGAGCCAGCGAGCAGTGCGGGCCTACCACCACGTGGCGTTGCCTAAAGGGTCACAGAGTTAGTGGCACCTAAAGGGCTGAGCTGGTGTGCAGCCTGCGATGATTATGTGTGCACTGATATGATCTCTGGCATAGCGAAATCAAGACCCAGAATCAAGTGTGTGACCTGGTGGCCCGTGGTGCGGGGCTGCATGTTGTAGAGGCTTCCAAGGTCGCGGGCCCCGGGCCCCGGGCTTGGAGATTGCACCGGCACGTGGTGGGCCCTCTTACTGACACGCCGGTGGCGGAAGGTGAGCAGTGAGGCCTGGGTGCGCAGAGGCGGGCAGTCACTGCTGGAAAGTGGGAGGGGCTGGGGTACAGCAGCCTGTGTGCACAGGGGCGGGCAAGCGATGATGGCGTGTGCAATTGTATGTACTCTGCCATTCATATATCTGGACTGTGTTTCAGATAAGGAACCTGGTGGACTGCAGTGTATACAGGCACGTGGTTGGAGACACACCAATTGCAGCAGGTGAGCAGTGAGGCCTGGGTCCGCAGTGTCAGCACTCTCTCTCTCCCTCTCTTTCTCTCTCATTCTGTCTCTTTCACTCTCTCTTTCTCTCTATCCCTCACTCTCTTTTCCTCTTTCCCTCTTTTTCACTCTCTTTCTCTCTCTCTTTCTCTCTCTCCCTTACTCTCTTTCCCTCTTTCTCTCTCTCTTTCTCTCCCTCTCTTTCTCTCTTTCTCTCCCTCCCTCTATTTCTCTCTCTCTCCCTCTCTTTCTCTCTCTCTCTCTCTCTCCCTCTCTTTCTCTCTCTCTCTCTCTCTCTACCTCTCTTTCTCTCTCTCTCTCTCTCCCTCTCTTTCTTTCTCTCCCTATCTTGCCCTCTTCCTCTCTCTCTCACTCTCTTTCTCGCTCTCTCTATCTCTCTCTTTCTTTCACTCTCTCTCTCTGTCCTTTGATGAGCTCATGACACACCTTCTTATCTAGAATTTTTCTTGCAGGCTGTGACTTACTGAATGTCCTGAGAAGACCCACCTTGATTCTTCAAAATAGTTGTTTTGAGTTTATTTGAATAAAATGTTTTGTTTGGTAATTCAAAGATGAAGGAGTGATTCTCCTTTTTCTGACCCACACATGAATGTTAAGTGTTGTAATTGTGCGAATTGTTTTGTTCATGATTTCGTAAAGTTGATGTAACATATCTTTGTCCGGGGGGGTGCCCAAGGGTAGGGCCCCTGGGGGGGTTCCTAGGGGTGGTGGCGGTGGGTGTTGTGGCCCTCTTGAGTATCCTACCTGCATGATCAGTGGATCCATGGCATCTGTTGTTCTTCAGGTGTGGCTCTGGGCTGGGCTCCCTTTTCTGGTGCAGGCTGTCATCCGACTTTACACCAGGTAAGAGCAGGTGTTAAATCCATGCTGCTAACGTGCCTCATCGCCTGTTTTCTGATCTGATCTCGACTTTGGCTGAGATGAAGTGCCGATAACTTGGCGATAAGTCATTTAGAATATGCCGCCTAGTATGCTTCTTCCTTCTTACATGCAGACATAGAAGATGTGCGCAAGAGATTCTTTATCATAGAAGCAGAAGTGATACTTTTTGTCAGGATATATATATTTCTACCCATGGTCGACCACTCCTATGTCAAATAACCCCCATACAGAGCCATAGAAATTTTAATTTGGATGTCTTAGAAATGTCTTAGAAATGAGCATTAAATATTGTTGGAGACCAGCACTGAATAGTTGGTCACTGCAAATCGGTTGTGAGTTTTTGATTGAATGACATTCAAGGACAATTGTAGAACCATGTGATGGTACTTGAGAATTGCCTTGATGGTGATGTGCCATCGCAAGGATTGTGAATAAGTCAAGGTGATATTTTAAGGTCCCAATCTCCGCTCTTTTTAGTTTAAACCAAGGCTTTTGTAAAATTGCCCTTTAAGCCAGTGACTGCTCTATGAGGCCACATTTCACACAACTTTGAACTTCCCTAGTACAGTTTAGGAAATCTGAGAATTGACCTGTACTGCATGGACTGAACTAGGTTCAACCAACCTCGAACTTGTCTGGAAATGCTTCACAACCATACTCTAATGAAGGCAAGTATTGGGCACTAACTTCTCTGAGCAACCGTGAGCAAGAGCGACCTGTTAAATTATTTGTCACTTTGTTCAATGTGATTGCATTCTCTTTGGCCTTGTTTTGAAGCAATGCTATTTGGAGTTTGCCAGACCAAGAAATTTGAACTCCAAAATATTTATAAGAATTTACACTGGTTGGCCTAATTTCCATGACAAAATTGCCTCTTTCATATTCGAAAAATGATGATGACTTTGGTTTTCTCAAGGTTTATCTCTAGACCATATTTCATACTTCATAGTCCAAAATATTTTCTCAGTTTTTCCTTTTGTTTTATTTTTACTTTTTGGGAACCTTATATTTCTATTATCATATCCAGCATTTACAATGCAGTTTTGTGATCTTTAACACAGAAGAGTCACTATGTTGGGGAGAATGAACATGTGTTTTAGGAATTGGTGAAAATATTTGGTGTAAGGACAGAAATTAGCTTACCTGAAAAAACAATGTACAGGTTGTGACAGAAGTGTCTGCATAGACTGATTTAATATTTTAATATATGAACTCAGGGTTGGACTGGCCAAAGAGGCAATCTGGTATTGTTTGAAGGGCTGGTTTTACAGATCAGTGCATCGATTGGGACTAGTGGCTCATTGTGGGCCTCTTTTATGGTCCGCTGAACTATTTGCTAATGTTGCTTTTTCTGATATTACCACAAACATTATCTGAAGCAAGCACAAATAAATGCAGTCTTGTCTTGACAAATTTTGAAACTGCTCTGATTTGCAAGTGTGAGGCACTTTTGTAGCTATCTGATTTCGGTCACATTTAATTTTGTGACCCGGTCTATTTTCTGTCTCAGTCCAACCTAGTTTGAAGTTTCAAATAAGTATAATAAGTTTCAACCAAAAAAAGCTATCTGTTCTTTTTAGATAAGAAGTGAAATGGAGCCGGAGAGCTCAACAATGAGTAGGTTACAGCAGGGCAGGACCTTTGAAGAATGTGTGACTACAAGGCCTCCCTCCTGCTCTCCTTTGGGAATCAAAAGCCCTGATTACATGGGGTAATTCCTCATCCAAAACCGGTAGCAAGTATTAGGCTTGCTCCTATTTTTACACTTAGAAGTGCCCTAAGCAAATAGGGCATGTGCTCTCACGTCCCTGGATGAAGTAACCTCTTTATGTCCCACCCTGACGAAAGCCCAGGACTTATTTAGGCCAGTTAAGGAGGGCTGAAACAAGTTGGTGGTTATTCTAGGGTCATAGGACCATCACATCCTGATACCAGATTATAGTATATTATTAACCTTCCCTCCCACTCCATTAATAAAGAATTCTTTAGGAGTGGGTGAGGAATTTTATCTTTAAGGGTACACCTTAACTTTAAGTGCTCCCTGAAAGATGGTTGAGCCCACCCTGACCTTTAGGAGTTGGGGTGAGCCCAATGATGAAGCATGTCACTACTAGAGTGAGTGGGGGCTATAAAAAGAAAAGGTTATCTTTCCCTTCCCACCCGTAACAACGGGTTTGCCACATATATCATATTCATTGAGTACTCAGAGCTTGGACCATTTTTAAAGAGTAAATTCAACCCTAGCGAAATAAGTGACATTATTGACACGCAGAAGAATACAAGACAAACATTACGGTGAGGATTAATTTAGATTTTTCACAGCCTGCTGGGCAGAAAATCTGGATTTTATTAAAGACACGGAGGCTAATATTATGCAAATTCTCCTTTATTGCCACAGCTCTCAGCAGTAACAATGAGAGAACATAGCAGAAATGAACATTCTAGAAGATGTATATAGCTCATGAACACACAGCCATCATCCTTCTTTGTCTAATGCTGTGAATGAATAGAATAAGGTCAACAAAATTCAAACTTGAAGTAAGACGTCCAATGAGCCATCTTCATTAAACAAAGGTATGAATTCTTATTCTGAAAAGAAGGAGACATAAAAGGTTAAAAGATATAACCCTTAGGGAGGGTCGGTTAGTGGAGGGATAATATTAGCCTCTGTGTCTTTAATAAAATCCAGATTTTTCTGCCCAGCAGGCTGTGAAAATACTACATTTTATGGCATGACACGGAGGCCAACATTATGCAAGTTCAACATGAATTGAGAACATTGTCAATCACATTATTAATTGGTCTAAAATAACATTTTTTACACATACTTTCATTAGACCAGTCAGCGGCTCTTAATATATCATGTAGCCCACCACCAAGCATAAAAGCTTTAGAAGCTGATGCACCCCTAAGAGAGTGTGCACCAAAAATAGAAATGTTGACATCGCATTCACTCATCACTTCTTTCACCCATCTTGCGAGAGTGGGAGAAGAAACTGGTTTATGAGGAGATCTATGGGAGATCAGGAGTTGTGTTTCAGTACCTCTCAATTTGACAGTCCTGTTTTCATATTCTTTAAGACATTTGACAACACACAAACTTTCATTCTCAGGAAAGAAAGGATAGAAGATAGAAGAAGACATAGTCTTGGTCCTTAACAAACTCCCTCAGGCTGAAAGGCCCTGCTAGTAGCATATAAGGCCTTAACATCTGAAGTTCGCCTAAAGGAGACCAAACAAAGTCAGACGGTAAGTTTATAAGAAATACGTTTGAGAGAGAGGACATCGTTATCTCCCCATGAAGAGATAAGGTGCAATATGTTTCTGACGTCCCACAAGGCTGAATATTTACGAGTTGGAGGATTGAGAACACGCATGCTTCTCATAATCTTTTTGGTCAAGAGGCTTTGACCAACAGATACACCATTGACTAAGGAGTGTCCTGCAGCTATTGCTGATCTATAGACATTAACGGTTCTATAACTGAGGCCAGAGCGAAAAGCTCAGAAAGGAAATTAAGTACATGAACTAAATCAATTGAAACAGGATCATAATGTTGTTGAAGACACCAGGAACCCACTTGTTCCAGGCCAATCGATATGCCTTCCTTGTTCCAGAAGCCCAGGATTCAGATATGAGTCGGAAAGGATTGTGCGAAAGGCCAGGGATGTGCCACTGTCGCCTGAAATCTTCCAGGCCATCAGGACTAAGATGCCTTGGTCTAGGAGGGGGTGAGATTCGCCCTGAGGGCCCAGGAGAAGACGACTGAAAGATAGGATCAGGATCGGTAAGTACATGGTCATCTCCAAGATGACCAGGAACCATGCTTGAGACCTCCAGTGGGGGGTTATCGCTACCATACTCTGAAGGTATCTGCGAGCGTGGAAGTGCAGGCGTGGAAGAATTACAAATGACGGGAAGGTATATGGTTTTAACTTTTGCCAATTCTGGAGGAAGGCATCCACCCCTGATGCCTGAGGGTCCGGCCTCCAACTGAAATATTTCGCCAACTGAGTGTTTAACCTGTCTGCAAAGAGGTCCGTCCCGAAGGGGCCCCACTGCTCTTGAATGCTCAAAAATATCTCCCTGTTCAACTTCCAATTGCTGGAACCCCTGACCTTTCGAATGCGGTCCTCCCAGTTTGTTGTCGTATCTTACCGCAGAGACATTGTCCATGCGGAGCATTATAGAAGGTTTCATAGTTATCTGTGTAAAGCTTTGAATTGCAAAGGAACCAGCTAAAAGTTCCAGGCAGTTGATGTGTAGGTTCCTCTCCTCGCGTGTCCACCGCCCCCCTGTAGAAAGGTTGGCGCAAGATGCGCCCCAACGCTCTAGACTCGCATCCTATTCTATTATCAAGTTTGGGGTTTCCCCGAAAATGGCTTTCCCATTCCAAGCCTCTGCATTTTTCAGCCACCAAGAAAGTTCTTCCCTCGAATCTATGTCCAAGCTGGTCATCTGAGTATAGGATTGACACGCTTTCAGAGTCTTCGCTTTGAGTCTCTGAAGGGCCCTGTAGTGAAGAGGGCCCGGGAAGATCGCTTGAATGGTTGAGGAGAGGAGACCCAAGATTCTCACTAAGAGTCTCAAGGGGAATGTTTCTAGAGCGAGTATCTTTTTTAACTCTTTCCTGAGTTTCTTTATCTTTTCCTTTGGCAACTTTAACACTCCAGATAATGTGTTTACCATGAATCCCAGGAATTGGGTCTCTTGTGAAGGGACAATGCAAGACTTCTTTATATTTATGACAAAGCCCAGTTATTCTAGGAGCCGGATGGTAAGATCTGTGTGTCGAGAAATTGTCGACTTGGATTGAGCCATGATAAGGATGTCGTTCAGGTAGATTATCAGTCTCACACCCCATTCCCTTAACCATGCCACCACTGGGCGCAGCACTTTGGTGAAGCACCATGGGGCTGAGGACAGACCCAAAGGGAGGCTGCAAAACTCCCAGAGTTTTCCCTCCCAAGTGAACTGTGGGAACTTCCTGTTAGGGGGCCAAATAGGAATGGTCAAATAAGCGTCCTTTAAATCCAGGCGCGTTAACTAATCGCCTTTCCTCAGGACATCTCTGAGTTGGTGTATTCCCTCCATTTTGAAATGGTGGTAAGACACCCACCCGTTTAGACTTTTTAAGTTTATGACAGGCCTCTGTGTCTTGTCTTTCTTTTCTACCAAGTAAAATATTGCTGATGAAACCTCTTTGAGAGTTCTCTCTTATAGCCCCTTTGGTGAGAAGATCTTGAACTTCTTGAGAAACAAGTTTCTTTTGATCTTGGGAGAATATTATCTCCCGGGGAGGTTTTAACTGAAAGGGAACATCTATAAAGTCTATTTTGTAGCCTTTGACGGTTTGTAAGACCCAGGGATCCTGAGTTATCAAGGTCCATTTGCCCGTGAAAATGTCTCTCAATGCACCTACCTGTCGAGAAGGTCTTGTTCCTTCTTTCGCCACGCGAAAATCTTCCCCTGATGCGTTGTCTCTGGGGGTAGAAGGTTTGGTTCCCATAGAACGACGACTGTTGATACCTGGATCCTCGTCCAAAAAAGGGTCTTGAAGAGGATTGTCCACGGCTGGGGAATTGACCCCGCATTCTCCCGGCCCATCCAAAAATCCTATCCTGGAACACCTTCTTAATTTCGCGTTGGGACTTTTGGATCAAGCTAAAAGCTCCAACGTATTTCGCCATATCGCGTATGAAGTCTTCTCCGAATAGGAGTCCTTACGAGTTGGGTCCTGCCTCGTTATTTGCCAACTCTATGAGTCTTGGGTCTATTTTAAGTAGTATCCCTTTTCTACGTTCATTAGATATGGCAGTGTTTGTGTTGCCGGGAAGGCAGATGGATCTCTTAACCCATTCACGTTGCTCTTTGGGATCAATAGGGATGGCTCCGACATAAGCATTTTTTGCCAAATCAAAGATTTTGGTTAGGGGACCAATAATATCAAGTAGACGGTCCTGACATGACCTGAGTCCCTTGTCTACGCTCTTCCTCGGGTCTTTCGCACCCTTAGCTATAAATGCAACGACCTTAGGGTCGAGTTCGGGGGTGAAGGCAATTTTATCTGGAAGGGATGGGCGAGGGCATTCTGATCTCAATCTCGATCTCACTTCTTTGGGGATCTCACTTCTTAGCCAAAAGCTAATGTATTCTGCGACGTGTTGGGATGGCAGCCATTCAGGAGAAAGGGGATGTTTGATTAATAAGGGATCAAACATATTGTCCCCAAAAGGGTCAGTGATACCCATTTTGGATCCCTGTGCTTTGCTTGTACCATCAGAGTCCTCTATGGAGTTGTCTTCCCGGATCTCAATATCCGAATCAAAGGGTGACGAGCAGGAGAGGTCTATCTCCGCATCATTTTGTTCGTCACTATCGATATGTATAGGTGAATCTGGACCTAATTCTTGTCCTTCTGTGATGCCCGAGGTACCACTCTGGTCTCTGCCCTGATGGCGAGATTGAGCCGATTTTGATGACACCTTATGTTTTTTGGAAGACAAGTTAGGTTGTTTCCCCGTGTTTTTTTTTCTTTCTTTGGGGCCTTAACTGCCCCTTCCTTAATGCCTGAGGTGTGAGCACTACTAGTAGGAGGCCATGCCCTCGTAATAATTTCAACATTTTTATTGATGGTTTCATTAAAAGAGCTCATGGCTTTATCCATGGCTTTAGAAACCAGTAGTTCTAATTTTCCATCTAGTGAGGCATCAGGGTTGGAAGACATGATTAGATATAAATGTATAAGGACAAGTGTGTCCAGCAGTCTTCAACCTTATTTATTTATTTTAATATAAAGTTAACACAAATGCGTTATATTAACTAATTTAGTATAGAGCTAACACAAATGCGTTATATTAATCTTTCTCTCCCTTAATATTAGAGGTAGTAAGGATGTGGTATTTAGTCCTACCTTAAGTCACACCTGCCTCCTTTTCCCCCTTTTTTTTGCCAAGATATTGCCAAATACACTGCTAGTCAAGAAAAATGGGGGCTACATTAGGTTGGAGGAGCTGTAAAAGCGATTGAGATCGGGTAAAGGTCGAGTCAGATCAGCAACTGCCAAAGGTTTGCTGGTAACCCGGGTAACCATGCACAGAGACGATTGTGGGCATTGCTAAGGGCTTTTCCTTTAAGCTACGTCCTCTCTACGGCACGCGAACGAAGGCGCACCGCGGAGGGGAGAAAAGCCGAAATCTGGCGGAGGAAGTGGCTAGGTAAGAGCGAAATGGAGCGCCTAGCAGACCCACAAAAGAGAGGGTTCGCAGGGCGCCGGGATATCTCCGGCCCTGTCGCGCCGCGGCGGGTGTTGTTGCCAGGCAGTGAAGGGCGCGCTCGCGTTCAAAATACGCGAACGGAGAGAGGCAGTGAAGGGCCTGGTTGCGATTAAGGGGGCAACGTTTGGAATAGAAATTCCGGGAGAAAGCAGCTGAAAAAACCAGCGTAATCAAAATAGCGAAAAGCTACAACGGAGCGATAGAGGGAGACAGAAATATAAACAAGGAAAAACATAGCAGTTGTTAGAGAGACAAATAAACAATAAACGAGCGCATGGTAGGGTCAAGTGGACCCAGATATGTGATAACAAACATGAAATCAAGCAAGCACACGCACCAATAAGCACGAGTGAAAGGGAGGTACTTATATGTATGAGCAGCAGCAACAAAGAAGGATGATGGCTGTGTGTTCATGAGCTATATACATCTTCTAGAATGTTCATATCTTCTATGTTCTCTCTTTGTTACTGCTGAAAGCTGTGGCAATAAAGGAGTATTTGCATAATGCTGGCCTCCGTGTCATGCCATAAAATCGTAATTACGGTGAACTTGCATCTAAGGAATAGTGACACTGGCATAATGATTGTCATGTAAAAAAACATTTATTGACATTTTATGCTCTGTGCAACCTTTAATTCTATGTATGCTTCTTTAAGTGTATTTTTTTCAAGAGGGCAGGTGAATCGGAAATCGGCTACAAGATCAGCAGATAGTAAGTTTGAGTTATATATGTGATTATTAGAGGAAATGTAAAAAGGGAATGCTGTCAGAATTATAAGTCTTGATTCTTTTGTAGGATGATCACTCTCCGTCTGAAAAAGTTAATTAAACAATAGCAAAAGAGATTATATTCAGAAGCACAAAATATCTAGCAGTAATAGGTTTGATATATAATGTGCATTACAGAAATATATAACACACTCTGAGTAATTCATATGATTGCTCATATGTATCTTCTTTTCCTTGGTTATTTTGTTACAATACAAAGAACAATTTCTATGAACAAGAGTTGCACATACCCTGAAATTCTTGACCCTTGATATCCAAGGTTGTTCCAGATATTCCGAGGGAGAACCTTCCAGTCCAGTGAGACATCCCGGTATTTTAGTTTCTCTTGTCTCTCTTTTTTCATCCGAATCCCCTTTCCCCCTGGGGGCTTCCGGATTGGCAGTGTGCATTTCTACTTTTTTCCGTTCTGTTAGTCCCCAAAGGAATTATTGTCACCAAAGAAGAACAACCTAGAGTGCAGGTGAGTGGCATGTCATAACACCCTGGGTGGGGGCTGGGGGCACCCCCTATAAATCCCTGCACTGTGTGGCAGGCACTGGGAGGTGCCTGCCACACAGTGCAAGTCTTACAGGAACTCCCATTTCTCTATGGGAGCTTAGGCTGCATCAGGTTTACGACTACTGCACAAGCTCTCATAGAGCCATGGGAGTTTGCAACCACAACAACTGTGGTTACATTGTAATAGGGTGTCCAGCACCGCCTACCTACGGTCGGTCAGTTCCCACACTGAAAGGTGTTGGTCAGACTCAAGTCCCCCCACATCATAATTAGGGCCTTAATATTAAAACAATCGCTACAAACACATTGGTGTACATTTTATTTATAAAAAAGAGCAAGTGGATAGGGTGCAAGGGAACCTTCCTATGCTGTCTTTGATGTAGGGGGAGCTAAAGTTATCTTACTACTGAATCCTTTCATAAATGTTTTTCTTAATTTAGATGTAATTTACATGTAAAGAAGTCAAAGCTGTTCTCCAATTTCAGGTCTTTGGGGAGATTGTTACAAGGTTTCATCCCAACCACTTCTAATTGACCTTCATATTTGGATAAGTGCCATTTGGGGATGAGTGATTTTTGGTCAGTGTTCCATCCCAGATGTGTGCCCAATTGATCAAAATGAAAGAGATATAGCCTGTATTTTGGGGCATTTCCATTGATTGATTTTTAAATCAATCTGCAAGTTCTGTATTAGATCTCTTGGGAAGTCTTGCTCCAAAAATTATTCTCCATGCAAGAAGTGATGCTTAAGAGATATTCAAAAATAGAACCCAGGTAAAACACTGCGCAACTACTGACATTTTTCAGAGGTTCCTATCTATTATAAGAAGCCAACTACAAAGGAGAAATGTTTTTAAATGTATTTGAGCGCAGGGGTGGCAAAGACTTATTCACATCATTTTATAGCAAAGTGAAAATGTAATGAAAACAATTCAAAGAAGCTCGAAAAGTGAGGGTCCCAAACAATTCAAAGAAGCTCGAAAAGGGAGGGCCCCAAATTACCTATCAAACAACTCCTGCATTTCCCATCTTAATTGTGCCCAAAATAAAAGGGGACTGGCAAAGAGGAGGTAAGGTGAGGGGAGACAGATTTTCACCTATGCTACAGTTTCTGGAAAGAACAGGGGTGCATTGTTGAGTGGCAGTGCATGTTTTTTTTTTAAAGAGCCCTTGCACATCATATTTTGGGTTTTTGTGTACAGTAATTCGAGAGGTTTAAATCCTTTCCCAACAGCATGAGTAAGACTGTTTCAGATGCATGGCATATATCTATAGTAAACGCTTCAAAATAGTTTTTGTACCTTATTTTTCTCGACTTCAGGACATTTCCGACTGAAGAAGTCTTATTTTACATCCATTCTGGTTCCTCCAAGCATTTCACCTCCATGAGTTTGTGTTGCTATGTTATTGTGTTCTCGAGTAATCTTTTGACTCACTTTAGCAAACACAATATGGCTGATGTTATTTTTCCAGATGTCTACTTGTTCAGGAGCTTATCTTGCCTAATCACCCTGTATATCCTAGAAACACTTCTTCTCATTTTGGGGCTGTGAGCACTCATTATGATTATGATTATGGATTTAATTGCTGGCCCTGATAAAACTGCACACAGGTTATTACAGCAGTGAAACATGAACAAATACTTGTTTGTATCTTAATACAACCACATACATGACAATCATTCAACTGTTGAAAGCTTAAGAACCCATAAAAACATAGGTTGAAATGAAATCTATCATCACCTTCTTCCACCTAAATCATCCATTTAGGAATTGTCTTTTATCTTATAACTTCAACACCATACGCCTGTACATACCGATTCTCTTTCTAACAACTCCATCACTATCCTTATTCTAATAGACTTAAGTGATGCATCTTAGAAGGTCATCTGTGCATCTTATTTCAAATGTTTTGTTGCAAGAATCTAATTGACGTATCAATATTGGTCTTTGCCATACACAACACAATTACTCTCCATATTTACATTTCAATAATCCAATAGCTTCACAAATTGTGAGGTTATAAAACTGTGTACTTACAGGAGAATTTAAGAACCTACATTCTACCTATTAGTAATTAATACCAGAACCTCAGTAAAGTTCAACCTCAAATGCATTGACACCTGTACCAAGATCCTATTGTATAAAATATAACATGGTAACTGGAAAGTGTGTTGCAGGGATATTTGTAAGTAGTCTGGTTATTAAATATGCAAGAATTTCCCCTTTCTATTTACATATAGCATTTAAGATATAGCTGAAATATATCCGCAAGTTTAAGACTGACAGCACATACGGCGTTTGTGAAACAAGAGGATACTCAATAGAAACGAAAGTATGTAAAAAGAAATAACCACTCATCAAAAAAGGAAAATACACCGTGTAGTCATTGTACTTGATTTGGTCACAAAATATTTACTGCCATGTTTTGGAACCAGATTTGTGGAGATGGTAAAATGGGACAAGAATATTTGTTCATGTGTGGTGTGTTGTGCGTTTTCTGGAGTGTATTGTACTGTTTTTGCACTTTGTACTTTGATTGTTGAGTTGTATTGTAGATTCTCTGTTTTGTTGTGTTTTACCTTTTTGTGTTTTTGTTGTGTTGCATTTCATTTTTGTGCTGTGTTATTTTACTGTACTCTGCTGTGCTCGATAAGTACAACGGATATGCCAAATATTGATGCCATATTTCCAGCCAAGAAAAGCACATCCCTTCAAAGTTCCAATGACGAACAACCACTGTCTAAGAAGATAAAGTACTAGTAATCCCAGGTTCCAAGTATTTAGCACAATGGTCTGCCAAAAACTGTAGCAGGGACCCTGTCTTAAATTAGCACCTCGGGTGCTCACTCTTTGTGATAGGGACTATTTCGATTTGTGTAACTGAGAAGATCTGAGCTGCAACAAAAATAAAAGGACAGCTTATGTTCATGAACATTAAAAGCTACTCCTTCGTGGGCTGCTGTGCCTGTGCACCCCAAATATAGTATAAGACATGAAAGCTGTCCCTGTGGTTCTTATATACTGCATAATAGTCATACGATATGGTTCAAACACATAGATGAATTGCAATTGTTTAAAAGAAAGAAAGCCAAAATGCCTGAAACTACAGATTGTTAATCAAATCAGGCTGCCCACTTTTCAACTAGAAGCTGTCTATGATAGCAGCTAGTGGCTGCAAAAATGCATGCATTGCATCCCACTTATTGTGGATGGGCATGTTAATCACAGGGAATCTTGTTGCAGTCTGTGGCCACTGTGGGATTTCACCCATGATTCTGGCCACCATTTTCCTTTTTGCGGGAGTGCAAAATAGATCCCAAAATTCATATTTGAGTAGTAATCAACTCCTCTCGACCATGAAAAATGTAAAGCTGACCCACCATAATCTTCTGTATGTACACTGAACAGCATCAGTCAAAAGAGAATAAGTTAGAAAGGCTACTGCTTTTATTCCTTTTTCAAAATATAGAACAAGCAATTTAAAAACTCAAAACGATAAATACTAAGATGTTTATCTTTGTTTTGGTTTAGAGTAATGTCATTAATGTCTCCTAAACCTGCAAGCTCTATTTAGCTCCACTGAATAACCCATGAACTCCTTATTGAGCAGCACTGTAAATCCTATTTTCAAAAGACAAGATTATGTAGACTCTTCATTTTACAGTTGTAAGATACAATATCAATCTCAAAAGTATTGCTGTGAAAATATTGTTGCAAAAACACCGATTTAAAAAATATCAACTTTTTCACTACTCTATGGGGCAAGGTAACGTTCAGAAAAAGATAACGCTATGCATATTATACATCAAACATCAACAAAAGCTGAAATATAGAGCCAAATAAACAGAAATATCAATATACTAAATACCTTTAAAAAACATTAACAATACTGATAGTAATTACTCAACAGATTCTAACAACCACCAAAAGCATTATAGATAAAATTGATGAAAATAAACTTTATACATATATTCCATTTCAATTAGTGTCAAAATGTAAATATTAACCAATGAAATACAAAAGCCGGAGAATTAGCGAATAGAACTTTTATTTAGCCTCTTCCCTGCTCATGACGAGCTCAGCTCGTCATGAGGTACGGTTGAGCTGCACTCATGACGAGCTGAGCTTGTCACAGTCGTTGGAACGTTCACACGCAGGGATAATTACCCCGCTGTGCTGAACGTTCGAAAAACGGGTGTGGTTGTGATGAGCTCCGCTCATCATGAGTGCAGCTGCACTGTGCCTCATGACGAGCCGAGCTCGTCACAAGCACAGCGGTGCCGTGCGTGGCCCCCCTCCCCTCCGCACAGGGGGGGAAAACACCCCGCAGTGAACGGGTTAATACTCAGTATGAAAGCAATAGAGACCAAAATCATTCTGCTGCATTTTACCTAAGTCTCACTCTGACTGAGCATACCACCTCCAGCTCACTAAAACACTACTGAAAATTACTGTTACAAATATTGAAAACTGACTACAATAGAACCATAAATTCATTTAAATATGTATTACTTATTAAAATAATGATAACATGATGAATGTGAGAACAGAATGCTATAAAGGAAAAGTGCAACACAACTACAGAAATGATGAAAATATCCTAAAACAGTCAGAGATGACGAGTGAACATTTCACATCTGAAAAAGGCAAAGCAAATAGAAGTATAAGAATATGTCTATTTGGAATTGTTAAAAGATATACAATCTCTGTTCGTATGCTATTGATAACATATAGAAACTACATTATTCACTTTTATTTCATTTAAAGATTATATAGGGGCTATGCACAAATGTAACCTACACCTGCGAGTACATTATGCATGTCACTTTACTCTTACACTTTTAATTAAGGTTACTAATTTTAGCTGTTCGTCATTTACAATTTCAAAGTTAATCAAAAGTCTGATTTGTTTCATTTCAAAGACTTATAGACAGGATGCTTAGTTTTTGTGATATACTGGTTTTGGATCGTTTTATTCTACACTATTCTTGGTGTCACACGTTTCAATATTTCAATAGTTAAGCCACTTTTAACTGCCTACTGTGTTGTGTTTGGGATAACTTTGTCTACAAGATCACGATTTCTATGTATTTATGTATGTTGTTATATCTCAAATGTTTTTGTTGTTTTGAATGTTGGTTAATATATAAAGCAGATTTGGTACTTGTGCTTATGAAGGGATGTTTCAAAATATAGAACAGTTTTGTGAAAAATATAACAGTTCAATTGATAAAAAATGTTTGTTTTGGTGTTCATACAGTAGATTGAGGTGTTCTGTATATGTGAGAAAACCTGAATGTTTGCAGTGTGAAAGCACTTATTTGCATTCATCCTTTTGGAACCTTGGCATTTGCTTGTCCTAACCATTTGGTGCCTGCAGCCTGTGTCCTGGATCACATGACTAGGTGTACCTGACAGTTTGTCTTTCTGTATTGCTCAGTGAAATAAAGGAGCATAGCTATTGGCAGGATGGGCCACCACTGACTTAATGGGAGTGGCTGTCACCTACCACATTTTCACATCACAAAGGCTCTGCCTGAGCACACTCGCAAAGGGATTGACACTAGTTTATTGTGACCCAAGTCAAGCTGGGGCCAGGGCAGGCATGCTGGAAATTTAAAGAACCTCTAGAGGGTTGAAACCTCTAGAACCTTCTCCGACTTCAAAGTGGGCACCAGGTATAAATAATGAACCCTTAGACCTAACTCTTCAGTATACCTCTGGGCTTTTTGAAGACTCAAAAGGACTGCTCTACTACTCTGCTTTCCCTGCTGCCTGAGTGAAAGGACTGTGTCCAGAATCATCAGAGTGACTCTAAGGGCTGGTTGACTGGCCTCCTGATCAGAGCCTCAGTGACAGAAAGGCTCCAACCATTTTGAACCCCATACCTGTACCCGGTCTGCTATGTTAAATGTTATGTTTTTGTACTTGTATAACGCACAGCTACCCGCAGTGGGTTTTCCTGCGCTTGTACGAATACCGCAAGGGAACCTTTCCTGGCTTTCCCTGTGAAGTGTCAACTCCTGGGCACCCCCATGGTGCAGACCAGGCATCCCTCGCGTTGTGGGGGCCGTTGTGGAGACTAAGCAAGCTATTGCCCAGAGTTGCAGCACGGGACCCATGATCAGAATAGGCACTGAGGCGAGAATATCCGGTCAGGGGAATTAATGAGCCTGAGACCCACCGAGGCGGGAATCGAACCCTGGTCCCTGGCTAGAGCTCTGCATCGAGGTCCCCCTGCTCTAACCATTGAGCCGCACTTCTCCGCTATGAGAGTACTACCCCTTAAGTGTTGCCACATCAGTCCTGGATACTTGGAAGGTAGCCTGAAGGTTCATTGCCAGCCCAATTGTGGTCCTGTGGACCGAAGAGATGAGGAGCAACTCATCTTCTCCCAGCTCCACATCAGAACCAATGCAGTGCGACGCAGCTCGGCTTGAAAACCCCTGCAGCACAATGCATCCCCTATTCCACAACACAGCCTAAAGTCCCCTCAGTGCTGCAGGATGCATTATCAATACAGATCTTCACATTACATCGCAAGCCTTGTCAACATCATCCTCAATGATGACGCAGAACTCCACATCGCAGCCCTGCTATTTCTTCAGAACCACTGGCACATGACGCATCTTTAACAAAGGACTTCACATTGCAAGCCCCTCATTGATGCCATCCTTGAAAATGATGCAGGGCCCTGTATTACACCCTCACAACACCTCTGAACCACCGCTACATGATGCATCCTCCACATGGCATAATGCAATGCTCTGCAACTGGGATTTAAAGACATTTGTTCAGACATCCTCACTTGGTCCCTGTATCCAGTATCCATCACAGTCAGCCTGAACGTTTGACTTTGTCCTGGTTCTGCGTAACCAGAAAGCCACAGGTGGCGCTTTATGCTTGTAGGCACTATTTTTACTAAAAACTTTGAAATTGCATATCTCCGATTCTACGGATTGGATTGTTGTCATTTTGGCCTTGAATACTTTTTTAATTTTTTCTCTATTTTTACTATAAATTAGTGTGGGATTTTCCTTGTGTTGTGTTTTCACTTTAATACTGTTTGAAGTACTGCATACATACTTTACTCATTGACTCTAAATGAAACGTGACTGATTTGTGAAAAACAAACAGAGGGTAAAGCACAGGTTATTTTGGGGTTTGCTTCCCTGACAGTGATTGTTGTCACGGCTTGAACAGTGTTTCAACCCCCTCAACCAGTAACCCAATTCTCAACAGTGTGCATTACACGTGTGCATCACGATATGCTCATACATGATATGTGCATGTGTAGGTCATGTGCGTGCATCACCACACATTTAAGTCATGAAAAGTGCAGATGCATGTGTGATGAGACAGGTTGCCATTTTTTATTTACTGCTCTAACAAGTTGAACTACCATGTTAGAGGTGTACAAACAAATGATAATACAGTGTTTGAGAAGTACAATAAAGGAATTGAGACCCTGGCTCCAGTTGCCAGTTGCTAGTCCTCATAAAAATCTAACAAGAATGGAGGTAGATGGTAGGAAGCATCAAGAAGGAGCGATAAGAGAGAGGAGAAAGAGGAAAAAGGAGAAAGAGCAAGTAAAACCTTGTATTTTATGGAGTGATACATAGTAAATAAAAGAAAGTTACCTCAAGTATGATGTGGAATGATACAATCCATCCAATCAAAGTACTCCTGCGTGGGACAAAAATAGGAATATGGAAGAAAGCCATCAAATCAGGTGCAGACATCTTATAAAGACAACAAAGCCATCCAATCTTGAACAATGCTGACCCAAAGCCCATTCTGATTATATGATTTGTAGGGGTGGGCGTCACATTTCCTTCTGCTTGCGGAAATTGCGCTAATTTGAAATTTTCGCATTCCGCAGAAAGCGCAAAAATGTCAAAATTTGCGCAATCCTCATCTTACCGGAAATTTTTGTCTTGCTCGCGCTGTAAAAAAATACATTCTTGCACACGCGCGATCGCCTTACCTGAATCCCCGCGTTCGCCGTCAATTTTTCCCGATCGGTCGCGTTCTCCACTAGATGTTGGATTGTGGTAGCCATTTGCGCTATCTCGCAAGAGTTCGTGCCCGCATTAACATCATTTGTCGCGCAAACACGTCATTCGTCGCACGATCACGTCTTTCTTCTCGTGATCATGCACGCGAGAGTATGAGATGATTGAGTTCTTGAACACGTCATTCTCCACTGCGCGCGAGAGAGTGAGGACGTGGACACGTCATATCCAATGCGACAGGGAGCAAGAGAACGCGATGACGTCATTTTGGACGCGCCGGCGGAAGTAATGTGATGCTCGAGAACTCGAACATGTGAAATTTTCAATTTGGAGAAGAATATCAGCTGTAGCAGCATGAAACCTTCAGCAAATGATGATTTGGATGAAAAAAACTCCTCAGATTGACATTTGGCTGTCCTTTTTTGTGCAAGGAGTCCTTTTTTGAAAAAGGTGGGGAGAAGGAGGAAGTGCCACAGAATCTCCAACTTCCTGTTCCTGTCCAGCAAGCTCCTCCCAGTGCTTTGTCCATCTCCTGGTCATTCTGCCTTTGGATTTTGAGCTGGAAAGATCACTCTTTTTGTCTGCTGCATCATTGCAATTGGGTTTGAGGATTTTTGAATTGGATATTTTACAAGTAAGTGGTTGTTGTGTCTGTTTGATTGGGGGCATTGCAGTTGTTGCAACTACAATTTAATTTTGGTAACTATCATTCCTTTTTTTTTTTTTAAATGTCGTGGGTAGTAGTCAGTAGTAGGCCCTATCTAGTCATGGCCTCATGGGTGTGTGCATGATGAAACAACTGTTCCTTTGGTGTTTTTTTGAATGTGTTTAATTTTCAAGCATCATTTTGGGCCTGGATGGCATTGGATTGAGTTGGGGTATGTGTTTTTTTGGGGTGGGTGTTCTGATGTTGGGCCTGGCCTAGTGGCTGGTGGCCATTTAGAAGCCTAGGCCAGCAAGCTTGTCTGGCCTTGTCTGCCAACAGGCCTGCTTTCATCCAGTAGGCTCAGAGCAGGTCGCCACAGCTTTATTAATCACGTGTTTCTGTGTGGTCTGTTGAATATAGACATCATTTAGGGCATGGATGGCATTGGATTGAGTTGGGAAGTGTGTTTTTTGGTGGTGGGCTTTCTGATGTTGTTGGGCCTGGCCATGTTGCTGGTGGCCATTTTGAAGCCTAGGCCTGCAAGCTTGCCTGGCTTTGTCTCTGCCAACAGGCCTGCTTTCATCCAGTAGGCTCAGAGCAGGTAGCCACAGCTTTGTTAATCAAGTGTTTCTGTGTGTGGTCTGTTGAATTTAGACATCAATTAGGACATGTATGGCATTGGATTGAGTTGGGAAGTGTGTTTTTTGGTGGTGGGCTTTCTGATGTTGGGTCTGGCCATGTGGCTGGTGGCCATTTTGAAGCCTAGGCCTGAAAGCTTCTCTGGTTTTGTCTCTGTCAACAAGCCTGCTTTCATCCAGTAGGCTCAGAGCAGGTAGCCACAGCTTTATTAATCAAGTGTTTCTGTGTGATCTGTTAAATTTAGACATCATTTAGGGAATGGATGGCATTGGTTTGAGTTGGCAAGTGTGTTTTTTGGTGGTGGGCTTTCTGATGTTGTTGGGCCTGGCCATGTGGCTGGTGGCCAGTTTGAAGCGTAGGCTTGCAAGCTTGTCCGGCCTTGTCTCTGCCAACAGGCCTGCTTTCATCCAGTAGACTCAGAGCAGATAGCCACAGCTTTATTAATCAAGTGTTTCTGTGTGTGGTCTGTTGAATTTAGACATCATTTAGGACATGTATGGCATTGGATTGAGTTGGGAAGTGTGTTTTTTGGTGGTGGGCTTTCTGATGTTGGGTCTGGCCATGTGGCTGGTGGCCATTTTGAAGCCTAGGCCTGAAAGCTTCTCTGGCTTTGTCTCTGTCAACAAGCCTGCTTTCATCCAGTAGGCTCAGAGCAGGTAGCCACAGCTTTATTAATCAAGTGTTTCTGTGTGATCTGTTAAATTTAGACATCATTTAGGGAATGGATGGCATTGGTTTGAGTTGGCAAGTGTGTTTTTTGGTGGTGGGCTTTCTGATGTTGTTGGGCCTGGCCATGTGGCTGGTGGCCAGTTTGAAGCGTAGGCTTGCAAGCTTGTCCGGCCTTGTCTCTGCCAACAGGCCTGCTTTCATCCAGTAGACTCAGAGCAGATAGCCACAGCTTTATTAATCAAGTGTTTCTGTGTGGTCTGTTGAATTTAGACATCATTTAGGGCATGGATGGCATTGGATTGAGTTGGGAAGTGTGTTTTTTGGGGTGGGCTTTCTGATGTTATTGGGCCCGGCCATGTGGCTGGTGGCCATTTTGAAGCCTAGGCCTGAAAGCTTCTCTGGCTTTGTCTCTGTCAACAAGCCTGCTTTCATCCAGTAGGCTCAGAGCAGGTAGCCACAGCTTTATTAATCAAGTGTTTCTGTGTGATCTGTTAAATTTAGACATCATTTAGGGAATGGATGGCATTGGTTTGAGTTGGCAAGTGTGTTTTTTGGTGGTGGGCTTTCTGATGTTGTTGGGCCTGGCCATGTGGCTGGTGGCCAGTTTGAAGCGTAGGTTTGCAAGCTTGTCCGGCCTTGTCTCTGCCAACAGGCCTGCTTTCATCCAGTAGACTCAGAGCAGATAGCCACAGCTTTATTAATCAAGTGTTTCTGTGTGGTCTGTTGAATTTAGACATCATTTAGGGCATGGATGGCATTGGATTGAGTTGGGAAGTGTGTTTTTTGGGGTGGGCTTTCTGATGTTATTGGGCCCGGCCATGTGGCTGGTGGCCATTTTGAAGCCTAGGCCTGCAAGCTTGTCTGGCCTTGCCTGCCAACAGGCCTGCTTTCGTCATCCAGTAGGCTCAGAGCAGGTAGCCACAGCTTTAATAATCAAGTGTTTCTGTGTGGTCTGTTGAATTTAGACATCATTTAGGGCATGGATGGCATTGGATTGAGTTGGGAAGTGTGGTTTTTTTTGGGTGGTCTTTCTGATGTTGGGCGTCATGGCTTTGTTGTGTGTGTCTGGTGTGTGTTGGTATGCAATGCACCCTCCAGACCTTTTTGGGGCCTGTGAATTTTTGTATTTGCATTTTGTTGCATTAAAAAGGCAGAGCAGTGGGCTTTAGCATGCATCCTTTGCCTGGCTTTTATAGGTCTTTTGTCAGCTCCTGGTGAGTCCCAGGTCCCCTGCTTGTTGCTTGTGATTTTTTGAGTGTCCTTGTGGCTGGTGGCCTTTCTTTGTGTTGGGAGTTATTAGTGTCCTGCTTTTACCATATAGACGTGCATGGTTTTCCTATTGGCTTACAGCTTCCGTCCATCCACCCCCTTTGCCAGCAGCAGCTCCATGAATGATGTGATGCTCTAATAATTTAATGGCAAATAGGGTCCACCCCACTTCCATTACATTTTTAATTTGGTGGTTCTTATTCTCTTTCCTATCCTTCCTGAGAGTGTAGTGTGTGCATACACAGTAGTATAACATAGCCCTTGTTGACAAAGTCTCAGAAATGGCTAGACTATATCTTTTGTACAGTAGTAAGTAACTGAACCACAACAACAAATGCAACATTTCACTGATGTTCTTCTCCTGGCTTATTTGCTTTTAGGTGCACACAAAAGCCAGAGGAGGAGGAGTCATCATCATCACCTGTTGTACTGCCAGCCAGACAGAAGTCCTGCTGCGCATCACGTCCACATGTGAACACAACTTGTTGTGAATCTGCGTCCTGCCTGACATCTGAAGAAGATGGCCCCCAAAGAAAGGTTCCAGGTCCAGTACCAAGGAAGTTGCTGGTGAGAAGAAGGAACAGAAAAAGGAAGTGCGATTAACCACAACTGGTGTGCCGGACAATGTTTTTTTTGGGAGCAAAAAAGTTACGCCTGCAGCAGCATTGTCCGGGAACCAAGCTGGGAGAAGCACCTCCGCACCAGCATTCCAACCCCACCAACCTAGGCCCAAGCCCTTGAGTGTCGTAGAGGTAGCCAGTCTACTAATGAGCAGCGATGTTGAAATGTCATCATCGCAAAGTAGTACACAATCAACGCAGGCAACTCAGCAGATAAGTGTGCAGCCGCAACAACAACAACAACAGCAGCAGCTACAACAACAACAGCAGCAGCCGCAACAACAGCAGCAGCCGCAACAACAGCAGCAGCCGCAAGAACAACAGCAGCCGTAAGAACAACAGCAGCAGCAGCAAGAACAACAGCAGCAGCCGCTAGAACAACAGCAGCAGCCACAAGAACAACAGCAGCCGCAAGAACAACTGCAGCAGCCACAAGAACAACAACAGCAGCCACAAGAACAACAGCAGCAGCCGCAAGAACAACAGCAGCAGCCACAAGAACAAAAGCAGCCGCTAGAACACCCCACAATAGTAGTTGTTGCTCCTGACGTAGGGGCATTTCAGAAAATCGATCTTCCTGCAGACAAAGTGGAGCAAACCATTGTTTCGGAAGATCTATTGTCTTCCAGACCACCAGCAAGGAAACAGAGGCTTAGTCCATCATCTTCTTCTTCAAGCCCCGCTTCTGATGACCATGATGCCACTTGGCAACCACCAGGTCAGTCTGAGAGTGATGCACGCCACAAGACAATGCTTCTGAAAAGGAAGGTTCCCGAAAAACGTACAGTTATGGAGGTAGATGTAGAAGAGGGGGATGATGTCGATGAAGATGATTCAAACAAAAGAAGAGGGCCAGTGGTATTCAAACAATAGATTAAGATGAGCCACTCATCACGCACATCACTACCACACCAAAGGGATGGAGACCAACATTCTCACCCTATCCAGAAAGGCTGCTACTGAGCGGGATGTAGCACGGATACCACCAATACAGGTTAAACCACCACGATCTCCAGCTGTCATATTTTCCCAGGCCCGGCAGGGCCCTACATCCAACTCAACCATCTCAGTAGGTAGTGGTAGTAAAAGTCACAGTGTAGCTGCACAGAGTCATCACATTCCAAGCACACCCTCCAGTTCTTCTGGTATTAAAAGTGGCACATCCAGCAGAGCCAGAAAGTATTCCTCCCCAGTTTGGGACTTCTTTTCTGTTAGCATCAGTGAGGAGAACATTGCTATATGCTCAATTTGCCGCACTGCTGTTCGGTGCGGTAAGCTTGGTACAAACTATGGTACCGGAGGCCAAGCAAGTCATCTCAGAATACACCACACTATTGTGTGGGAGAATCACCTACTTCAGTTAAAACAAAGTAGAAAAACTCAACCCATTGAAGTTGGTCAGGAAGAATCAGGGGACAATATTGCGGTGGAAGGTGAAGGAGAGGAAGGCATTTCTAGCCCTGTCTCCAGTAGTGTAGTGGTACCGCCCACATCCTCCTCAGTAACATCTGAGTGGCACCGCAGTAAGAGCCATACTCAGAGTCAGGCTGAGACACCATGGCGACCGAGTACCGCAATGAGACAAACTGCGTCATTGAGCCTAAGTGGGTTAATGAAAACAACAGCACCACAAAGGAAAGGAAAGTAATCCAGCCTACCATTGAGAGCATGCTTAGGTTGGAGGGGCAGTTCCAACGCAACTACCCAACGGCATGGTTGTACAATGCAAAGCTCGCTAAAATGTGGAAGGGGTGGGTTTCCTTGAATTTGTGTCAGCCATCTGCCCTAAATGGAAGGTTTCCAGCCGTTCCTATTTCACAAGAATTGCTGTTCCGGCACTACATCATGATGTGCTGGAATTGGTTTGACAAGCTTTGCAGCAGAGTGCTGTTCACAATATCCACCTGACAACAGACATGTGGACCAGTTGCCAAGCCACAGATTACATGTACATCACTGCACACTGGGTCTCTTTTGTGGGGGTTAGAGATAAGCTATCTGAACGAGGTGCTGTTGACACAGCTGAGATTTTTAAAGCTACTCGGAAACATGCAATTGTAGCCATGTTCACCATGGAGAAATCTCATACTGCTGTAAACATTTTGCAAGAGTTTTGCAGCAAGGTTTTTGAATGGCTGCCCCCAAGAGGGCTTAGTATTGGTTTTGTTGCCACAGATAATGGCAGTAATATACTTAAGGCCATGGATCGTGGTTCCTATTTCAGGGTTCCATGTTTGGCGCACTGCATAAACATTATAGTTCAAGACTTTCTGAAAAAAGAACCCATAGTCAGCAACTTACTGACCATCTGCCGAAGAATATGCACTCATTTCAGCCATTCTTTTAAAGCTCGGAAGCAGCTGAGGATCATTCAATGTGAATATAGGATGCCATTCGAAGCACTTATCCAGGAGGTGGCAACACGTTGGAACTTGACGTATTACATGCTTGATCATCTGTTTGAGCAGTACAGGCCACTCATTGAATATGTCATGCAAAGAGGGGATGCCAATGTGAAAGGCATGACCCTTCAGATGGAGCAATGGGGCCTAGTTAAATTCCTGACTGAGATGCTTCGTCCTTTTGAGGTCTTAACACGTGAAGTCAGCAAGGAGGACTGTACAATGGGCCAAGCTATCCCATTATTGCAAATGCTAGAGCATCAGCTGAAGAAGGTGTCCGAATGATACAAAGGTATAGAGGACAAAAAGGAAGCCTATGACTTGGTGGAGAGCTTAGCCCGTCGCTTAGCTGAAAATACAAGGATTGAAAATAAAATTTTGTCACAAGAACATTCCATTTCTGCCACAATTCTGGATCCACGAGCAAAATTGGGACTGAAGACATTCTTTCCTTTTTCAGAGATTGATGTTGCCCGCTACAAAACTTGGATAGCTGAGGCAACGAGTAAGTTGGAAAATGGACGGCTGTTAATTAAAAGCCCGCAAGATCAACCCACAAGAAGTACTGCAGTAGGGCATGCAGCATCAAGTGCAACTTTGTAGGCTGAGGGCAGTGCGTTTGGATCACAACATTCACCATCACAATCGACAACAGCAACAATACCTGGATCATTAGGCCCAGTAGAATCGTTAGACAATTGGTATTTACAGTTAGGCATTAATAAGCGCAGTGCTGATGCACAGTGAAAAGAGCCCGAAAGGTTAGCAGCAGCACCCCTGAACATTGAGCAGATGGTCCAGGCCTATCTGGATGACCCAACAGAGGCGTACATTGATCAAAACCCATTGCAGTATTGTATAGGAAAAGGGCTGAATGGCCACTGCTCAGCAGGCTGGCGATAAGCTATCTGGCTTGCCCTGTCGCAAGTGTCTCTTCCAAACGTGTTTTCAGTGCTGCTGGTTCCATTGTAACAGTGAGAAGGACAAGTCTCTCGCCCAAAAACGTGGAGAGGTTAACATTGATCAAAATGAATCAGCACTTCATACCACCCAATTACACAATACATGAAGCAAGGGAGGAAGATGAGGAGGACAGCGGAAGTAGTGTGTCACAGGATTACCTACTACTGGCTGAACCCCCAGAGTTTGAGGACGAGCTATACTTCCCTGACAATTAGGCTTGCATTTACTGTCTTCCTCCCTTTTTTTCCTTTATTTGTGTGTCTGTCGTTCCGGTTACAAACTTGTGAATCACAACAAATTCATTCCATTACCATTGTCTTCTACTCTTCTTATTTCAATACACAACTTTCAGGTGTCTGCATTTGACAATACAGTCCTCCGAATCCAGCTCCTCTGCTCCATCATACTGAATCTCCCGCCTAAATCCATTGTCCTCATGATGATTGGATGATGGAAAATAGAAGAAAAAATAAAAACTCTCCTAGTCCCGCCAAAAGAAGTGGAACATGATGACTACTATAGCTATCCTCCTTTCAAAGCCGAGAGAGACTGGCCATTAACTAAAAATGAGATGGAACAGGTAATGATTGATGCCATGCATTGGACACAGAGTCGCAGACTGAGTGATTTTGTTGTTGTTTGTTGTGCATGAAGTTATGTCATCGTGCACTAATCATCTTTCTACAGTATACACTTTTGATTGAATACCGGAAGGGGACTCAATCTGCGTACTAAGTATGACAACAGCACCGTCCATGATGATGATGGCAAAAAAGACGGCCCGTTAACCTAAGAAGAGAAGGAACAGGAAATGAAAAAATGAATGGCATGCATTGGACACCTGACTCTAAGCGATTGGTGTTTGTGTTTTTGTTGTTTGTTTGTTGTGCACAAAGTGGTCAAAGTGTACTAGTAGTCTTACTGTACACACTAAAGAGTCACTCAAGTCAATAATAGTTCTAGTCTTGTTGTGTAATAACAACATTTTACTTCTAATGCAGGCCGACCTTCACAGTCAGTCAGTACAAGTATCGGAGATGATTGATGGAATAATAGCAAGCCAGGAGGACGTTTCATGCGTGGCATAAAAGCCTAATGGTAAACACATCAACAACAACCACAGCAGACTCAAATGTCTGTATAGAAGTGGAGTAGAGTGTAGCGGTGGGATGACTGCGGTGCTTTTAACTAACTTAAATTGTAAAATGCTAAGTTTGGAATGGATATGTGCTTTGCCTTTGTCCCCCAAAAAAATACTCTAAACGGAGGATGTGCTAAGAAACGTGCCGTCAGGACTGTCACTGTGGGCCTGCTCTGTCCTGTTGTTGTTGAAGGTCAATGCTGGAAACAGACTAGAGTAGAAATGATGCATACATGCCGCCTCTGAAAGTGTTCTTGTGTTGCACTACGCCATAACTTGTGCATTTGTTTCAACTTTGTTTCTCAATATCCCTTTGTGTTTCCATCTACAATTACAGGCCGGGCCTTGCCCTATACTTGGGAAAACATTACAACGCACACTTACCTTACCAATAAATCTACATTTTTTTCCAGGCGGGCAGTGGTGACTGGCAAGTGGCGACACCCAAGATTGATGGACAAGAGGACCAAGAGGAATGCCAAGATGCAAATCCAGGATAACACAGTAACAGTATCAACTTTCACCTTCTTTTAAATAATTTGATTCATTTTTGTGTCTACAATCTTTACAACAGTGTGTTCTTCTTGTTGTTGTTATTATCATTAGGTTTGCTCTCTGTTTATGATTCACCCCTACCAATATTTCAAAATTCTATTTGCTATCTGTAAAAGTATTAAGCCCGGAACAACAGAACAACAAGTGTATGTAATCCGGGTCTCCTTATCAATCATCATCATGCATGCATTTTCTTTTTCTCCCATAACATATTGATATGGATATGGTAATTTTCAAATATTGTTGGCTGTCTGTCCATGCGTGCTGTTTTTCACTGTCAAACCCTTCCCATCCATTCAACAAACCCTAACCCTCTTCCCCCGAGCTGTGTGACTTAATGACGTGTGACTAAATTAAATGTACACCAATAATTAATCACACACTTGCTGTGGCGGATGTGGCAAAAGCAACAGTACTTCAATTTCAAGGCAGAGCGATGTTCTTCTTCGGCTTGCCCACCCATGAGCAGTATATTTTAGAGCTGATTTTTATTTAACAAAGGAACATATACCTCAGCATTAATTGCCGGCATTGATTGGATTTGTTGTCATTCCTCATACACAGCACTAACTGTTACGCTGTAGGCCTAGTCAAGTGACTCAACTGGGATGATGCAGTGAGCTAAAAAACGGTGTTGGATCTAGCCCTGATCTCTTGACTGGGTGAGAGTTTTCTGCTTAATTTAGAGACTCTGTCCATCACCACCCCTTGTTGTAAATTATTTTGTCCACCCTAAGCGTGGAAGGGTATGCTCAGACATGAGTCCCTTGCTCACTGCACCATCAGGATTCAAGCAAGCCGGGCCGAAGAGGCTGAAATGCCAGAAACCGGTCCCCGGTAGCTTGTTTCCTTTCCAGCGTAAGAATTGGCTTTGTAGTTTGGTTTGCCCTGTTCCCATCATGCACTGGGACAGGAACAGACTAATTTGCATACAGCCAGGTTCTGAAACTGGGATGATGCAGTGAGCTAAAAAACGGTGTTGGATCTAGCCCTGATCTCTTGACTGGGTGAGAGTTTTCTGCTTAATTTAGAGACTCTGTCCATCACCACCCCTTGTTGTAAATTAGTCAAGTGACTCGACACAACTGTAGTTTGTAGCTCTGTCTAGTAGGCTATCCCCACCACCATTATGTTTTGTTGTAAAATAATTTAGCATATTATTGTTGCTCGGTAAGTTCGGTACTGTACTTCATTCTGCTACTCCTCGAACAGTCTCTCAAAGGCGACGGACTGTCAAATTTTTTTTTTTGCAAATGCTGCTGCCCTGCCAGTGTCTACTACTACTACTACTATACTACCACCATCACCCCAAGCATGGCATGTTACAAAAAGGAAACCATCTTCACCATGCAGCCATCGCTGTGCCTAATTTAAACATCTAGCTAAGGTAAGAGACGTTTGGGGGAGGCATAATTAATAATATACACCCCTTTGAGTCCAGATAAAGAATGCATAGACTAGAAGAGAGAGACAAAGTACCGGTAGGACAACTCAATCAGTGAGGGGTGTTGCATCTATCTGTTTGTGTTTTACACAGTCAGCCAATTATTTAAATCAAACACTGGCTATGGGCGGACCAGCACCAGCAAGGTAACAGTGTGATGTAAAACAGTAACCCCACCTACAAAACATGAACAACATTGAATGTATAATATAAATATAGATTTAAATTACCCTAACGAAAATAAACTATGTAAAACCCACAAAAGCTGACCCACCCCCTCCCTAACCCCAACTAATGTCTGTAAGAAACTGATGTCCAAATGTAAAAAAAAAAACAACGCCCAATTCCCACCCACCCAAAGAAGAATTAAAAAAGGGGCAGAAGACAGGGACTCTAAGAGGACGACACGCATCTGCTCCTCTAAACGGACGACACAGCGCTTGAGAGCTAGAGCAACAGTGGGGGGGGCACCAGAGATGGTATTGCGGCGGCGGGCGGCCACCAGAAGGTGGCGCCGTACCGCTGGAGGGCGGTGGCTGAGGCCTGGGGCACTGGAGGAGGCTTCAAGTGCTGCAGCAGTCTCCTCCTCCTCTGCCAAGACCACCAGCCGCCAATATTCGCACTGGATTGCCTCCAGTTTCCGGTGCCGTGCCTTGGCGGCCAACTCCTTCTGATCAACCTTGGAAGGAGTAGCTGTATATCAAAAAGAAAAAACAAGACAATTGTTAAATATACTCTTAAAAAAACAAAACAGTAAGACAAGTTAATTATACACATAGTGGCATGGTAGCACTATAAAGCACAGTACATAACATTTAATAAATTTCGCCCGTCCTTCGTCCTTCCACCCGTCTTTCACTTTTAGTTGAACACCAGGTGATCTGATCTGACTTTTAGACTTCTCCATAAAATTTTCAAAGCGGAGTTGAAAAATCACAGATAGATGAGGCCATTGGTTACTCAATACTCCCGCCCCTATGCCAATTAACCCCTTGGCCGTGGCGGTAATTCCGCCGCGGCGCTAAGGGGCAGGGGGGGCAGCGCGGTGCCGCCATGCTCGTGACGGAACCACTCCGTCACGAGCCCTGGTGGCGCTGTGCTTGTGACGGAATGGTTCTGTCACGGCCACGCCCGCTCAATAGAACCCGCAGCGCAGGCGTGAAATCAGCACCGCGCAGGCGCGGTGGCCGGGCCATGACGGAATCGTTCCGTCACCAGCACAGCCCCATCGTGGCTCGTGACGGAATGGTTCCATCACAAGCGCGCAAGAGTTTAAAGGGTGTCTTCACTCTTCAAACATTCACAACAACTCTTACTTACTTAGGGCATCGGATGGCGGGCAGACAAAGTCCGCCCGCCATCCTCACGCTAAAAAGGGACCACCTGCCATAAGGGCGAGGGTTCCGTGGGGACATTTAGGATGCGCCCGCACAGTGGCGGGGGCATCCCGTATTTTGAACATTGTGGTGGGCGGTGCCGAAAGCACCGCCCGCCGCAATGCTAAAAATACATGTTCTGAGCATCAAAGGCCGCAGAATAAATGTGCTTTGTATTTGTCAACATATTTTAAATTCCCGTCTTATTAACATTTTTAAAGTAAAATGATTCTGGATTTGAAACATTATACCCTGCAAAGTATGAAAATTTGCCAAAAAATGTTTTTGAGCTACCCTATGGTGGCGTAGGACAATGTTCCCATTGATTATAAGTTAATACATTTCTAGGATTTGCAGATTTATGCAAGAAATGATGATCATAGTGATTATAACAATACATTTGTTCATAATCTGATGTACCTTCTAAGTATTCATGATTTGTACATTTTGAAGACATTTCTAAGTCTGACATCATATTATTAACAGTCTTGAAGTCCCAATCATCAGAAAAGGTACTAGATGAAACAAAGTCACTCAAGGAAATCTTGAATTGATGTGGAATCTTCAACAGCTCTGCCGGACCGAAGAATGTCATATTCAGTTCTGTCCCAAACTATAGGAACGGCTGTGATGTTCACTGTTAGATCTGGGGGTCTCTAGTTGGCAATGGTATTCACCTTTGTCCAAATAGGGACCCTTACTTCTAAGTAGGGATAAGGGGATTACACTCCTTAATAACCTCTGTTCACCCCCTTGGTAGCTTGGCACGAGCAGTCAGGTTTATCTCAGAGGCAGTGTGTTAAGCATTCGTGAATATACACAGTAATACAGTGAAAACACCACAGATGGACACAACACAGGTTTTATAAAAATAAGTATTCTTTATATAGACTTAAACACAAGACCACAAACAACACAAATCCACAATACTACACTTAAGGTTGCTTAAAAGATGATTAAAGTTGCTTATTTCAAGTTGATGATAAATGTGACAAAGTTCTCAACAAAGTACATGGATGCGTAACGCAAAGTAAACAAAAGGCTCGCAAAAGGGGAGATGCGTCGGTTCCGTGATCTGGGGGAGATGATGCGTCGGGTCTCAATGCTTGCACAGAGTAGGGGATGCGTCGTGCTTCTTACCGGTGCGGAGGTGATGCGTAGATTCTCGGCCTGAGGGCCCATTGCGGTGTGCAAGATGGCGACTTGATGCGATGCGATGATCCGGTTGCGATGCGAGAGGATGGTACCCTTGATGCGGCGATGCGGTAATGATGCGATGACGCCCTGGCAGCCTTGCGACGACTCTGTACTTTGGAGCCGCGAAAGGCCCTGCGACACTCTTCTCCGGCGATGTGATGGCGACTCTCACGATGGCGTCAAGCTTCTCCGGTGATACAACAGCAGGCAGCTTCGATGAACACACGCTTCCAGGGAGATGTGGCAAAGGCTCGCTTCTCCGGCAATGCGACCATTTCAGCTGCGGCGGCGACACGTTTCTTCTCGATGCGTCGCGCTTCCCGCTCCCAGCGGCACGCAAGTGTCTGGAGTCAGAATTCCCAGCAAGGAAATTCGGTGGGGAGCTGGAGGTGAAGCATTTTTTCCCCTGAGACTTCAGCAGGAGGAAAGCACAGTTCAAGCCCTTGGAGAATATTCTGTAGATGGAAGTTCTTACAAAGTTCCTTCTCCTTTCCCTCGGAAATGAAGCAACCGCTGCAAGCCAACCCAGCAAACAGCACACTGGCAGAGGGGCAGTACAACTCCTGCAGCTTCCTGGGTACTTCTCCTTGGCAGAAAGGTTTCTTGTCCAATAGTGATCTAATTTCTTGGGATCAGGTAATTTCTTGGGATCAGGGCCCCAATATTTATACCCCAAAATCCTTTGTTCTATGAAGGCAGAGAGGCCTCTGCCTAGTCCAAACCAGGTCCTGAGCACTTTGTTTAAATGACTGTCTTCTTCCTTTCACTGTGCAGGGCAGAGACATCAGACGCCCCACAGGAGTTGGAGCCAGCACAGGGGAGGCAAGATACAGCTCTGGAGCACTCTGTTACCATGATTCCTCCTCTCCTTTCACAGTGCCGGGCAGAGACATCAGACAAGCCACAGGGGGTGGAGCCAGCATTGTAGAGGGAAGGCCCAGCCATATTCAGGTCCCAGGTGCAACTCCTCCCTCCCATCTAGATGCAGGTCTCTCTATTCACCACCGGGCTGCCCCAGCCTGTCTCCTGGAATCCCCCAGCCTTGTCACTCACAAACCCAGACAAGGAATACACAACCCAGCAGAGGCAGGCCTGGATAGGTAGGTATTGGTAAGTGGTATTTTCAAACACAGAATATTAAAACCAACTTTACTAAAATATGTATTTTATTATTCTGAGTTCAGGCATACTAAATTCAAATTTCTACCATGTTCCCTGAGTCAGTTAGGATTATAAGAATGTGATAATCTAACTGCCCATTCTGGTTAATGGAGAACAAGTAGCCTTCAATAGTGAAAAACGAAAATGGCTGTAATTCACTATTAGGACATGCTACAGACATCAGAGCTAGTCCTACCTTATACTTACAATGCACCCTGCCCTTGGGCCTACCATAGGGTTGTCTAAAATGAAGCAAAGGGAAGGTTTAGGGACTGGCAAGTGGGTGCACTTGGCCAAGTCATCAAGGCAGTGCTACACTTCACACAGGCCTTGACAAGCTGCCTCTGTGGGTGGCACAACCAGTGCTGCAAGCCCACCAGCAGCATTTGATTTACACACCCTGGGCACACATTTTGGATTGTACTAGGGTCTGACAGATAAATCAAATAACCTAAACATTGAATAACCAATTAGTACATGAATTTAACATAGGGAGCACTTTCACGGTGGCACTGATCAGCAGTGACACAGTGCCCAAAGCATAAATCCAGCAAAAACATATCAAAACAGAGGAGGCAATCTGTCAAAATGGAAGGGAGACTCACGCCAATGATGCCAGGGCTAACATTCACTGATGGCAAGTCTCTTTGTTCATGATGAGATGATTTGTATGGCTTGAGGAGTAAGTTGTTGTTCTTACTTGCTGTGTCCTTTTTAACATATCTTCCATTTATCAGCATTCCCAAAGTAAATACAAGAGTCAACCAAAGTAGAAGAAAATGTACACCCAACACAATCCAAAGTTCAATCCATGGTGAAACCAGATAAGTTTTTTCCAGTTGATGAAAAAGTACTGTCGCTTGTTCTTTGAAGATTCTTTCAGCTGGCGTCGTTTCAGGTTCGCTGGGATCCTCGTATCAAAGTTAATGAAATAGCCAGAGGCAGTTCTGTCAATTGTAGGGATTGCATCAGGATTTGTTGAAATCGCTGAAACCACTTGATCACTTGTTACATTTGTATAGTCAGTTGCTATTTTATTGTAGACAGGCATTTCTTGATGAATGTTATTTGGGTCTCAAGAGGTACAAGTTCCATGGCTTTGTTTCCTAGTCTTCTTTTCGCACTGCAGATTCTTCAAAGGTGATGAGTCTCTCAGTTTGAACCTCTTGGATAGTAGCCAGATTCGGGCGTCTGATACATCTTTGGAGTCCACTTTGCCTACAACTTATGATTGGCCACATGATGGGGTTTGACCAGGTCGATGGACACAAACATGTTCTCCTTTCTTCCAGCAAGGGGCAGCAGTAACACTGTTCTTGATCTGCGGATGGCTAGGATAGGTACTGGTTGTCTGTAAGAAGGCCAAAATTCCTTCTCGTACGCGATCTTTTCTCTGACCAGATCCCCAATCTTTGGAATCCAGACAGTTCTTGCTGGGATGGATGGTTTCTCTTCAGTGGTTGTTGGCTTCTGAAGTACGTTACTTTGTCTGGATCTTATTTCATTTAAGTCCTGCAAAACAGCCAAACGATCTTTGATATCAAAGGGTTTTTGTTCCACCACTGAAGTGTGACAATCGAGGTCCTGCACAATCAGTCTAGTTCCAAAAAGGATTTCATATGGAGTGATACCCCCTAGAGAACTTCTTGGCAGATTGTCAAGACTATGTTGGACACTTATTAGATGTTTGACCCACCCGTCATCTAAGCCTAGTACCCTAGCTATTATTTATTGCTTTATATCCCGTTTTTTTCTCTCCACTACCGAATTTCCCTCAGGATGGAATGGACTAGAATACTGCAAAGCAATGCCCATGCTGGTTATGGTCTCTTTGTAAGTTTGAGAGCTAAACTCAGGACCCTAGTCAGAATGTAGCGTGCCGACTGCGTATGTGTCGATAAAGACTCGCAAATCTTTTATAGCAGTTCAAGCTTCAGCCGAGCGCTGAGGCCACATCCAAATGAATCTTGTCTTAATATTTATGGGACCGCATATGTCCATAGGGACGTCTGCGTGTAGAAAGTCTAATGCTGTCTAACAATGGTGTCTGTACTGGGCTGGCTACACTGTAGTCAGGTATCTGGCGGCGTTCTCTGCTGCGATCTCTGTTGCAGTCATGGCACTTAATTGCAAATGGGTGAATGTGACCAATTATCCCTGGCCACCAGTACGTCTCTTTTAATTCTAGTATAGATTTAGAGATCCCCTGATGTATCAGACCCTCTCCCAAGTGTGCTTCATGTATCAAAGCTACTCTACGTTTCCTGTTTGGAATTACTCCATCCCCCACTCCAGGGATTCGAGCAAAAGGAACGGAGTTTGCGTCAATTATGTATGAATATTTGAGTAGATAGCCTTTTGGTAATGTTTTACCACTGTCTTTGCTTGAAGCATTGACAGCTTGCATCATTTTGCCGACTATTTTCGTTTTTGAACGAGTGATTGCAGCTACGGAAGCCGTTTGCACAGCTGCCTTCGCGGCTTCATCAGCCAATAAATTCCCTTCAACGTGAACGCCATCACGTTAATTACTCAGTGTATGGATCACGTGAGCTTTTTGTAGTTCTTGTCGTAACTGAACTACTTGTTCCCGAAGCAACTTATGTTTGATTGTGCCAACTTTTGCATCTTTGAAACCGTTTTCAATCCAGTTCTGCAAGTATTCATTAAAAGATTGAACGCAATAATATGAATCACACAGTATAAGTGTGGGGAATTCGTGATCAGTATTTTCAAGCGCAATCTTGAATGCTTGTAGTTCAGCTCGCTGAGCTATACAATCTCCTAGAGATTGAGTTTTAGTGACCATTGGTCGGAATTTGCCATCTCGCTAGCAACCTTTTACGATCGTGCACGCAGCACTATAAGCTTGTTTACCCCCAATAGCGTGCTGTGCTGATCCGTCAGTATAAATGATACATTCATACTGCTCTAGAGGCAGAATCTCAGTAGGCAGAGGACATTCATGTTCATATTGTAGAAATTCTTGTGTTTTCAAATAAGGGTCAAAACTTATTCAACCTCTGTTGCAGCAAAATAATTAACTTATTGTATCCATCTCGGATGTAAAGGAATGCTCGCTTTTGTCACTGCCTCTAGGCCAGGTACAGGAGTAACAACCATTATGCGCTTACCCTGTGCGAGGGCTCTCTCTTTTGCTACTGCAGTTTGAACCGCTGTCAGAATTTTTTCTGTAGGAGTGAATTTCATTTCTGCTTGAGTGTACAAGTGTGAGTTGTAAGCTATTGTTACTTTTTCCCCTTCATTAAAGGTTAAGTATGTGAATGCGCCGCTTCCTGGGATGATTCGGATCACTAAGTTGCATATGTTTAAGCAAGTCTGTTAATGTGTTGTTGCCAACATGTCCATTTGGACTGAACGCAAAATTTCTGTGTGTTTTTGTGTCCAATTGATTTCTTTGAAATCTGGTTTGATTAGTTTGTAGAGAGGTTTAACCCTTTCTGCGTAATTTAGAATGTAAGTTCTTCCAAAATTTAGGAAACCTAGAATAGACTGTAAGTTTTTCAGTGTTTTTTGAGGTTGGAGCAGGCACATTTCTCTAGAAGGTTTGCTGCCAGGCAATTCTCGATTTCTTAAAATTTAATTTGTACCCTTCAGAGGCGAATCCCAAAATAATGGTGTTCACTCTGTTCAAGTGCCTATCCAAGTCTTCGTCTGTAAGATAGATGTCATCGACATATGATAATGCCTCAGCATCATAGGTTTGTAGTAACTCTGTTACGCTGACTGAAAATAACCCTGGACTATTCTTGAATCCCTGGGGAGACAACAGAATTGACGCCGTGTCCCCATGATTGAGAAAGCGGTCAAATACCTACTTTCATGTGCAATGTTTTGACAGAAGAAACCATTAGAAATATCTGATGTGGCTTTATATTTTTTACTCACAATGTTATTCATTACATCAACAGAACAACAGAAGACCTGGTCCATCAAGAACTGAAGAATTTTGTGGAAACGCACAATATTCTGCATCCTCAGCAGTCGGGCTTCCGTCCTAGGCACTCCACTGAAACAGCCCTTATTGAACTCTCCGATTCCATCAAATTCTTACAGGATGAAGGGAAAAACGCCGTCTTGATATTATTAGACCTATCGGCGGCGTTCGATACTATTTCACATAAATTCTGATTGACAGGCTGAGAACAAATGGCATTACAGAGGTTGCCCTTGATTGGTTAAACTCTTTTTTATTCCAGAGAACACAAACCATCTCATTAGGTTCCTTCCTTTCGAAGGAAAAAAAGGTAACATCTGGGTTCCACAAGGCTCCATTTTGAGTCCACTGTTATTTAATATATATATGGTGCCTCTAATCACCCTAATCGAATCGTATGGGATATTTGTGACTTTGTATGCCGATGATACACAAATGATTGTATCGTTAGATAAAAACACCACCAGTGCAGAACAAAATTTCCAGAATTGTCTGACGGACGTTTTTCGGTGGATGGACGATAACCACCTGAAATGTAATGCTAACAAGACGGAGATATTACCTATGGGGAAACATGTCAACTTTAACCCAAATAAATGGTGGCCAGAAGGTTCCACTGCACCGCCCAATTCGGTAGAAGTAGCCAGAAACCTAGGGGTCCTTTTTGACTCCTCTCTGTCATTCTACCATCATGTTAGGAATGTGTCTGGCAGTTGCTTTAGTATTATTAAATCTCTAAAGAAATTTTTTGATTTCCTTCCTACCGATTCTAGAAAGGCGGTTGCAGTGGCCCTCATAATTTCCCGTTTGGACTACTGTAGCGGTCTTATGGCAGGGGTCAAAAAGGCCACTCTGAAAAAGCTACAGAGTGTACAACATGCAGCCGCAAGACTTGTGCTTAAATTACCCAGAACGGCCTCCGCATCCGCGGCCCTAAAGACTCTGCACTGGTTACCCTTGCACAAAAGGATTCTGTTTAAAATCCTTCTAACTACTTTTCGAGCTTTTAACAACATCGGCCCTAGGTATCTCTCAAGAAGATTTACTTGTTACAAGCCATCCAGAGTCTTGAGATCAGCAGGTGGCAACCTGATTACCATACCCAGGTTTCGCTACAAAACCATGGGGGGAAATCCCTCACGGTCTTGGCCACCAAAGCCTGGAATGCCATGCCCATGGAACTCAGACTTCTCAATCCAGAGAGTTCTTTTAGGAAACAATTAAAAACTTGGATTTTCAATCTTTCAGCTGCATATGTAATGGACGCTATCTAACTCTCACGGTTTGTTGCCTCAGATGCCCCGCAGCAGCAGGATGCTCCTTTCGGAGTGGCAGTTAGCGCTCTATAAATACCCCATACAAATACAAATTAGCACTGCACTGTGTGCATTCTGTACTACAAATGTTTTGCAACAAGAGTTTAACTGTCTGTAATCCAATACTAGATTATATGTATTGTCTGGTTTGGAGACAGGAAACAAAGGATTGTTCATGGACGAGGTGCATATCTCAACCACTCCTTGGTATTCAAGTTGATCTAATATCTCCCTGACCTGTTTTTTAGGGCCATATGTATCAAGCACTAATGCGTTTACATACGTCGAAATTCACAGAATTTCGGCGTTTGTGAACGCATTGGTGCAAAATGGTATGTATGAAAGAAATTTGCGTGCAAAGTAAGGAATCGCAAAATTTGCGATTCCTTATTTTGCGATTGCATTTAAGGAATTGCAAATTTTGCGATTACTTAAATGCAATGTAAGAAGCATTAAAATAATGCAAATTGGCCTTAAGGAATCGCAAATTACCACCAACTTCAAGTTGGTGGTAATTTGCGAATTCCTTGAAAAATGCACTTTTTTGCATTTTTCAAAGTGCAATGTGAAGCACATACATGCCCTAAGGGCATGTATGTGCGCCACATGTGCACCCATGCTAATTTCAGGGGTGAAACAGGGTGTCCTTTGGACACCCCTGCACCCTTGAAATTATTCTCAATTTGCGATTCTCAAATTGCGAATCGCAAATTGAGAATAACTTCCCATTCATTCCTATGGGCCTCCTGGCCCAAAGAAATGAATGGGAAAGTATTCCTTAATTGCAATTCGCAATTTGCTAATCGCAATTAAGGAATACTAAGAAATCTCCAAAAAATTGCGATTTTGTACATACATCCCTATTTGCGATTCTCAAATAGCGATTTCTAAAAAAATTGTAATTTGAGAATCGCAAATCAGGTTGTTGATATGTATGGCCCTTAGCTTCTTGCTCAACTGGATACTGCCTTTGTGCAGTAGGTTGATTGCTTAACTGGATTTTATGTTGAGGAGAATCCTCATCCCATCCTACATGATTTTTATATAATGCAGGAGCCTGCGCTACTGCCCATTTCCTGGCATAGGTATATTTTTTATGAATCAGAATATGATTGGAGAAAGCTGGCATAATGATTTCTTCACCATGTGGGCACTCCCTGATGAATTCAGGTGGCCAGTCTTGTTCAGCTAAAAGTATGTCATAACCCTGAGAGAGCTTCTCCCAAAAGAGTGTGATTTTTTGACCTGCTACTTTCTTTTTGGTGAATTGAGTTTTCTTATTTTTTGGAACATGTTGATCATCCTTGGACTTCATGCGTTCCTCTTTTTGTTCTGATCTTTGCGATTTCTGAGAGGATGTCTGAAAAGTACTAGAGGAACGTGTATCAGTATCTTGATATCTATCAGGCTTTCTCAAATTATCCCTATTCCTGAGGTTATACCTCCTTTCAGAGGGCTCCTTTCGAGGAGACCTACCTCGGGATTGAGAACGCTTCTCTTTAGAAGTTTGTTAAGTGTTCTCCCACTTCTTTTTTGGTGGAGTAAGAATGTTTTTAATAAAGACCTTTACCTATATACCTCTACTAAATTCTGTATATTACTTAGTAATTCATCGTCTGACATTGCTTCTATGTCAGGGTCAGGTCTGTAGTTAGCTAAAGCTAGCCATGTTGCTCCTGGTCTACTTAGTGGACCGAGCCTGGTAATGTGATGCATATGTTTTAGGGTGCCTTTAAACTAGAGCGCATGCTCTTGGTATGTTAGTAGAATTTCAAAAGGAATTTATTCCTCTGGAGCTTCATCTTCTTTGTAGAAGTGAAACACTTTTGATACAGGATTTGCTTCAGGGAAGATTATCCATGAATAGAATACCTCTGTCTGATGATACTCATGTGCCTCTTTCACAAAAACTACCCTTCCACCTCAGGCCATTTCTTATAAGATTATAGCATCCGGGTCGGTCTCTTGGAAACCTGTTATGTCAAAAGCTGCTGGATTTTCTTCAGCTCCACCGGTTGCGTTGTTGTCGCCGTTAACGGACATTGTTTAATGAAAATTGCAGAGAAAGTTTCAAGGAAACAAAAATAAGGTGCACAATATTTTGGAACACTGTATCCTTCAATGTTGAGCAAACCAAAAACCAATACGTAGGAGTTTCGTCCTACTCAGTTATGGCGGATATTTTATTCCTTTACCCACTCCAGACGTCTATTGGAGTATTTTACGGGAAAAGGGGTCCCTGAGAAAAGCACGACTGAGTTACTTTAGTGTCTAGCGTTAAATTAGTGCCTTACCAAACGTTGGGCGCCATGTAGTGTAGTTCCTATATTCCCAATAGGCTCTGCGCATTGGAATAATATATCCTATAGATTAGACGTAGGACTGAGGTTGACTAGGTCTCTATTGAATATACTAAACTTAATAGTGAGTGCCAGCTAGCTCAGAGGTCACTAGAAACATTCTCTGAATTCACAAGAAGGGATTCGTTTCTGACAACCACATAAACATGACAACTTTGTTTTCTAAAAATAAGAAATATATCTCTAGAGTTGCAGTAACAATAGATCAGTCAATCATGCATGCTTCGTTTTAACAGAGCTTATAGAGAAATAGAGAGACGGGCGTTTTCAATAAAAAGGTTTATTGAACAGTCTTCTTTCTCATACAAGATAAGTGAACTACTACAATTGTTAAGCAGACTGCAAAGTATAATGCGTACAGGGAGAATAGTATTATAAAATAATACTGTAAAAGAAGTGTATGGTTTGTAAGCCATATACAAATACAGACATAAATAACATTAACTAAAATACTCAACTGGTGCTTCTAAATACTCCTACCCCAATGTACCTAACCTAAGTCTAGTATGCGGGAAGAAATAAGTTTTGTGTAGCATAGGTTTTAGTTGTTTTTGCCAAACATCTATCAAGGCTTCTAATCAGCTCCATACCTTGGTTTAGAATGAAGGAGGTCTGGTATCTCTGTCTCAGGACTCGATTTCCCAACACCCTGCATGGGGAACTTGGAAACACTGGAGCTGGATTCTCAGTGAGAGAAAGGCAGCCTCTTGATCAGTGCGTCAGCTGGAGGGTCAGCTTCCTTCGGCACTTGCTGTAGCGAGCTGCGTCGGGCAAGTAGATAGTCAAACTGCTCCTAACCACCATAGTTTGCTATAGCAAGTGAATGTATATTTATACCTTGAAGGTTTTAGGAATGCCAGAGATTAACGTAAAGTCGGGCATAATAAACGCAGGAAAGAACCCCTAGGGAATAGTTGTTCTTTGCAAAGTACATGAGTTCTTGGACAAATCAATATTCAAGCAAGGGGAAGTTCCCTAACTGCTTAAGCCAATTTTCCAAGAAATCGTTGTGGCGTTTGTTATGGGTGGAAGTAGCCAGGCCTGCATTTGGTCTGCATGGGCTATGTCTAAATTAGGGATTGATTTCGATGCCTATATAAGGGCAATGTGAATTGTACCTATATGAGGGCATGAATTGGGAATATTTACTCAGAGCTCTAAACGCCACACAACAACATTTAAATATTTGGTTGCAAAATTAGTGTCTTGAACATTGCACTTTATCATATACTTCAGCGATGATTGGGTGACATTTTATAAATGGAGCCAGATCATTTGTTGGCCCTATACTAAATATTCTTACCAGATAATGAAGTTTACAACACCTCTAGGTTACAATTGTTATGTGCTGACTTTGAAATGCTGGCCTAACGTGCACTTTCAGGTGGAAATCAATTGATAAGATAATGTTGAAGATTACACTGAACCACAGAGCCCCAAACTGGGCATGCTTTCTTCTATTAGTCTGCAACTCAGAATTGATGGCCAAAGATAAACCACTGAGGGGCATATTTACAAGCCCCTAACGCCACTGGAGCATCACTTTATTTTACGCTACAGTGGTGTTGCGCTATTCCCCATATTTACAAGGAGGCACTAAGCCACTTAACGTGGCTTAATGCTACTTTGTAAATACACTGCTTGTCACCACAGTCTGCTGCAGCAAAGGGGCGAACAATGGGTGTTGCTGTGGCCATTCTACCACAATACCCATTACTTTTGACAATGCCCCAGATTTACAAGGCTGGGACAGTGCCAAAAACTAAGGCCAGGTAAAACATTGTCTTAGAATCCCGATACGAGGACAAACTATTATTGTCTCCTTGTTTTTTGTTCTTTCCATGTGTGCTGTGTTCTGCAGCACACATAGAAAGAGCAAATCTCCATTATTGATTGCTTATGTGCAGGAAAGTTGTCTCTTCCTGCAGATAAACAACACCCAGGCAGCATGGCCACCCTTGCAATACGGCGCAACTGTGCCTGCGCTGGAACTACGCAGCTTTTTTTAGCGCCAGCACTAGGGGAAACGCAGGGCAGCACCGTATTTTTGTAAATATGGCGCATACCTGCATTTTGAAAATGTCAGAGTGCAGCAATGCCAAATTTGGAGCAACACAATGCTCCGGCATTTTCTTGTACATATTTCCGTGTTTTTAGAATGTTGTATTGCTGAAGAAGAGTATTGGAGTATTTAAACCCACGCCTTAGGGTGCAGCTCACAAAATAAGTTCAGGCACACAGAAACCCACCAAAATTGAAACCCCTAAATGACAAAAACAAATTCTTTTTTGGCTTAGCTCTTTAAAAGCACACAAGTTGATTCGGTGAGTTGATTGATTTCCGCTAAAATATGTAGTGGTCTGCAGGACATACATTTGAATTTTGACAAGAGCAGAGCAGCCTTCCATACTTTTCAATCAATCAATCAGGTCATTTGTAGAGCGCACTACTCACCCGTAGGGTCTCAAGGCGCTGGGGGGGGGGGGGTGCCGCTACTGCTCGAACAGCCAGGTCTTGAGCTTCTTCCTGAAGGAGAGGTGGTCTTGGGTCAGGCGCAGGTTGGTCGGAAGTGAGTTCCAGGTCTTGGCGGCCAGGTGGGAGAAGGATCTTCCTCCTGCTGTCGCTCTTCGGATGCGGGGGACGGCGGCGAGGGCGTGGTTGGTTGATCTGAGGAGGCGCTTGGGAGTGTAGAAGTTGATCCGGTTGTTGAGGTAGCTCGGGCCTTGGTCGTGTAGGGCTTTGTGTGCGTGGGTGAGGAGTCGGAAGGTGATTCTCTTGTTGACCGGGAGCCAGTGCAAGTCTCTCAGGTGTCCGGAGATGTGGCTGCGTCGGGGGATGTCGAGGATGAGTCTCGCCGAGGCGTTCTGGATCCGCTGGAGTCTCTTCTGGAGTTTTGCAGTGGTTCCGGCGTAGAGGGCGTTGCCGTAGTCCAGACGGCTGGTGACGAGGGCTTGGGTGACCGTCTTCCTCGTCTCGGTGGGGATCCACTGGAAGATCTTACGTAGCATGCGCAGGATGTTGAAGCATGACGAGGAGACGGCGTTGACTTGTCTGGTCATGGAGAGGGAGGAGTCCAGGATGAAGCCCAGGTTGCGTGCGTGGTCTGTCGGTTTGGGTGCGGTGCCCAGGGCGGGGGGCCACCAGGAGTCGTCCCAGGCGGAGGGCGTGGAGCCCAGGATGAGGACCTCCGTCTTGTCTGAGTTCAGTTTCAGGCGGCTGGTCGTCATCCATTCGGCCACGTCTCTCATCCCTTCGTGCAGGTTGGCTCTGGCGGTGGCGGGGTCGTTGGTCAGGGAGAGGATCAGCTGGGTGTCGTCGGCGTAGGAGATTATGTTGAGGTTGTGTTGGCGTGCGATGGCCGCGAGGGGGCTCATGTAGACGTTGAAGAGGGTGGGGCTCAGTGAGGATCCTTGAGGGACGCCGCAGATGACTTCGGTGGCCTCTGATTTGTACGGTGGTAGGCGGACTCTTTGTGTTCTTCCGTCGAGGAAGGAGGTGATCCATTCCAGTGCCTTCTCCTGGATTCCGATGTTGCTGAGGCGCTGTATTAGGGTGCGGTGGCAGACAGTGTCGAAAGCCGCGGAGAGGTCCAGGAGGATGAGGGCCGCTGTTTCTCCGTTGTCCATCAGGGTTCGAAGGTCGTCGGTGGCGGCGATGAGGGCGGTCTCGGTGCTGTGGTTTGCTCGGAAGCCGGACTGTGAGGGGTCGAGGGATCCGTTCGTCTCGAGGAAGGCGGCCAGCTGTTTGTTGACGGTCTTCTCGATGACTTTGGCCGGGAACGGGAGGAGCGAGATGGGACGGTAGTTCTTGAGGTCGGTGGGGTCTGCTGTGGGTTTCTTGAGGAGAGCGCTGAGTTCGGCGTGCTTCCAGCTCTCAGGGAAGGTGGTTATGGTTGTTAAATTAAGTACTATTAACATGTGTAATAGTAACACCTATTACTTATTGCACACACATTTCCTTTAGCACTTGGCATAAATGTGGTATAAAGTGTGATATAAAATGGCAAGTTATCACAAATATAAGGGGCCAAAGCAACATATTGCTAAGGCCTATGGTACACCATCAAATCATGGACGTTGTAGAGTTTTAAGAGGGTGTGTATTCTTTTTTAAATGAACTGGTTTCTCAAGTAAGTTGATAATAGTGCTGGGATACAGGTGGCTAAGGGAAAAGGTTACTAATGTTCAGAATAGTTTTAGGCATTGACAGTCTTTCCTTAAATTATTTATATTTCAAACTTCCGGGCTGCTTCATTCTATGAGTGTGATACAATTGTTGCACCATCTGTATATCATGAGGACCTGATATGGTCCACTCTTTCGTCTAACACCAATAGGAAATTGGTGGGAGGAGCTGTAGGAGAGGCTAAGCTTAAAAGTGGGAAAGACTGTTTAGCTTTAATTGCCCTTTTCCCCTACAGCTCCCAACCACCCTGTTGACCACAGGAAGGAGATAGGAGGCTATACAAGATGTTTGCCAGGAATGGGCTGGATATGCCCTGATTAAATGATTATCATGAATTGGTATAATTCTGTTGTCTTGTGCAGGGCCGGCTTTACCGTTGGTGGCACCCGGTGCGACAATCATCTTCGGCGCCCCCACCTCACCTCCATGACCTCCTCCTCGGATTCTCTCACTACCATCGGGCAAACGTTTCCCTCATCGCTCCAATCATAAGTTATTGCTAAACACAGCAGACCCCCTGAAGTCAGCGCACCATCCACAGGTCAGCCACCAGTGCGGCTGCACCAGTCGCACTGCCCTAAGACAGCCCTGGTCTTGATATTTGAAAAAACATTTGATTCCATTGATTTAGCTCCTTGAGTAGGTCAGTCAGCAGCTGTGCATACTTTTCTGCATGGCTTACCTGACAGTTCAATAGATTGTATCTATCAGCAATATCTCCATTTAGGTTATCTATATAGTGAAGGAAGTAACTGTGGCAAAGAAGGAATAGTTCATGCTTACCGAACCTCATTCCATTCCCACTGATATTCATTGGAATGCAGTCAAGTTACAATTTCTATTGACACTGTAAAGGGATTTTACATTAACTCACTTCACCTCACCTCCTTTGTTGAAACTGACCTATCAATCAGCTACAAGTATAATCCTCTTCCAAAGGTTCAAAGTTTTTGTGATTTCGTCAATGTTTTTGATTTGATCGTCATGATGTGGTCAGACATTGTTCTCAAATTACTTTTGTCCTGACTTTACTTATGTTGAGAGGTAATATTATCTGTGGAGTAATTGCATTTCTAGTGGGAAAACTATTCATTGGTGTTTTTTCCAAGTGCTCAAAACTTTAGTTTGCAGACCTTATCACAACATCATGTTTAAAAATCAATGCAATTGAAAACTCTTCTAAAGAGGTCTATGGTATTTTGCTGACAAAGGCATAAATAAAATATTAGTTTTCAGCTTTGTTTTCACAGCACAAGTGAAGATCTGTTTACGGTATTTTTGTGTATTTGTTGGAACAAGCAAAATATTATTTTACTGCGTAAATAATGGAAAGTTCCTGAGTTTGTAAAGTTTTGTTGGGAAATCATGTACGATTTTTTATTTCTGACAAAAATCAATCCTATAATTTTTTACAGTTTATTAAAACTTTATAAAGTTCGAACTGTTTTCTGTGCAAGTAAATTAAATATCTTCCATAAAATGCATATGAATTATTGTTCTAAAAAAATGACTGTTTTATCAGTTATGAAAATAGCACATCGAGTTTCATTACAAAGTACATGTTTGGATATTTTCACCAGGTGACTCTTGATAAATAATAAGAAATGTAGTTATATTTTTTCTTATTTTTGAGAGGAAAATAAGTTAATGTGAAGCTGCTATTTTTCTTTGTGGTATTACATTGCAGGTAAGTGGTAAAAAGTATTTCCAAGTACACATTTCTTAGGCTTTACAACAGAAAGAGCACTTATATTTCCAGAAATGTTGACATGTAATAGTCCCATTTTGGAAATTTAGCTGAGCTTTGTACTCTTCACTGAAAATAATGAAGACGTTTAGGATAATGAGAAATGCGTATTCCAAAACCAAACCTTTAGTTTGGAAATATCAAAGGAGCACAAGTGGGTTTTACCTGGTACCCCAAATCATTTTTTAAAGTATGGTACATCAATTTAGTAATTAATCATTGCAAAAAAGTCTTGAGATCATATTTACTGAAAGGCACACATAGGATTTTATGTATTTAGTTGAAAAGCTTTATATAGTGCTGTCTAGACCCGGAGGTATCTGAGCGCTTTACATGAGGAATATTGTTACAGTAGAACAGTGTTACATAAATACATCTGTTAGTAAAGCAAATTTGGTGACATAAAAGACAAATCATAAGGTGCATGAATGGTAGAGGGGGAGAAAGGCCAGGTGTTTGTATACAAATCAAATCTGGGGACAGGACATGGAGAAGAGACCTACAGGGGGTATCAAAATGTCAGATAAGGGAGTCAAACAAATCAGAGAGGGTCCATGGAACAACAACAACCAGTGCTGGACTTCTTCACTGAGGCGAGTAGCAAATAAGAAATGGAAGGGGGTGTGAAGGGGGGGCGAAAGGGTGCATCACAGAGCCAAACAAGAGGTGAGGGGTGAAACAGACTCAGAAGGGGTCAACATAGGGCAATGGTTGCTTCGGCTGCACATGGTCACTGACCCGCAGCAAGAATCAATCAGGGGGATTGTCGGAAACCGCAAGATGGCAGATCCAGGGCAAAGACCCTGACAACCTCGCACACAAGATGGCGGGATTGTGTGGAAGCAGAAAGCTGAACGAAAAGCCAAAACTGAGACCTACCCAGAAGCAGGGCCGAATGGATGCCAAGCAGCAGTGTCTCAATGTCTCAGGTCCCCTCCAGTCTGGAAATGCAGCAGCCGAGACCAAGCGGGCACTCCCACTCCTACTCCAGAAGCAATAAAATAGGTTCGGGGCAATCGGATCAGCAAGCAATCAAACTCCCCCAGCTGCACCCAAGTTGGGAGAAACAACACTCGCCTGACCCAGTCACAAATCTGGAAGGCGAAGCAGGGGGTCGGCCCACTGTGGCCAAGATACGGGAAAGGCAGGAGGCGGCCGGAGGGCGGCAGATTGCCAGCCACCCCCTCCACAGCCACCCGGGAATCACCATCTGGCATCGGTGCCTCGGAGATTGGGTCTGACATTGGAAATACCTCGGTGTGGCCTCAGCAGGCGGGGACAAAGGGAAAATGGTGAGACGAAGGCAAGTGCACCCAATGTCTGGCTGCGTAGGTGACTGCCGAGGAGGGGATCCATGGCCAGTCTCTCCTATAGCTACATAGGTAGCTCCACCGGGCATCAGTCACAGTGCCAGGTCTCCACGGTCGGCCGCACACACATGGGTCCTCAGAGGTTGCAGACGCCGGTGTCAAGCCAAAAACCTGGGAAATAGGAGAATCCGAGGACCAAAGTCAGTGGAAGCCCAGGTGAGTGAAAAAGGTCTGAAGAGGTGGAAGAATCCAGGGGACCCGAGCAAAAAAGGCAGTCCCTAGCAGGGGAGCTCCCAGCCGGAGCTTCTCACCTGTTGGCCATCTTGGATTTTACTTCGCCAAGTAAAATCCAAGATGGCTAACAGGTGAGGAGCTCCGGATTTATTGTTGTCAAGTGAGCAAACTGAGTCCTTCCAAACCTAAGTGAGTTGATTGTGTTTGCTCAGTCACAAGGAGGCGACTGTGGGCGGCATTGAAGTAAAAACACAGGGGCCAAGGAAAAATAGTAGCTTGTCGAGTGTTATATAGGGAATCTTTAAAGAAGAGGAAGTTAGAAGCTCAGAAACAAAAAAATGGGGGAACTTAGTGTCAGAATTCTGATTCAAAGAATGTTAAAGCCTTTTGGGATGCAGTTAGAGCTATTTGTGGTAGTTAAGACAATCTATCTAGCCTGTGTGCTCATATAACATTGACTCTGTGGGTCACCTACTTTTCACATATTTAATGTGTATATGTTTCTGTTACAATTGTACCATGGAGTTGACATAACCAGATCCTGATAAAGAAATGGCCATTGAGCTTTAAGAGGTTATTTGTGCTCTGTATGAGAGTCCCTCGTGCAAGGTGCCTGGTTGAGAATGGTGTACACATATAAGTGTAACATTGAGCTACGGGCTCCCCTTCTTACAAACATTTTAAATAACTTTTCATATAATCATATTCCATTATCATGATCAGTATCTACTATAGCACATATATTCAAAAAGGGGGACAGGCAGCAACCTAGCTGTTATAGGCCAATTTCATTGATCGCTTTGATTGTCAAAGTTCTTTGAAGGGTAATGTATAATTGAATAAAGGTTAGTCAGAGGAGAACAAGGTCATTCATTCCTGTCAATATGAGTTCCATGAAGGGCTGAGTACCAAGGAACAATACTTGAATTTTCATTGGGCAAGTGTGCATTGTGAAGCACTGCCCTAAGTACTCGGCCTTCACGGACCTATATTGTGCTTTTGGCTGAGGAAATCGATCAAAACTATGGGCGATCCTATTACAACTGGGATTGGATAGCACATTGCTGCACCTTCTTGCCCTTCTGCATTCAGAAATAGAAGATAGAGTGTGCTTTGATCTCAATGATGTGCATTCATCTTTTAAACTCAATCGTGGGGTATGCCGGGGTTGCGTTCTAGCTCCTATTTTGTTTCTTCTTAATATTAATAATCTAAACAAATAGCTGTCAGATGTGGTTTGGACATGCCCCACATTAAATTTATACTGATTCCTGCATTATTAACTGCAGATGACACTGTCTTTTTAGCACAATGTCCATGGTCAGAGCTTTCTTGTATGTTATGTCCGAGCTTGATTTAGAGATCAACTTCAATAAATCAAAGGTGATGGCACGCCAATTAAAGGTAACATGCAGTGCATGGTTTGAAATTGGCTGTGCAGTCGGGAAATATCCATTACAACACAGTCATTACAACGCACTACCTTTACAATGCAACTGTTGTAACGCAACTGCCTTTACATTGCATGCCATTACATCGCATGACATAACAACGCATGCCATTACAATGCATTATAAGGTAAGTAATAGAGATTTTTTTTGTTTTAGAGTGGGTATTGGTTTTGGGGTACATGGGAATAGTAATTTTTACCCCTACACTACCCAATACGTTCTCTACTGTTGCACTCACTGGAGTGGAAATAGTAATTTTTACCCCTACACTATCCAACACTTACCCTACTGTTGCACTCACTGGAGTGGGAATAGTAATTTTTACCCCTATACTATCCAACACTTACCATACTGTTGTCCTAAAAGTATTATACGTTGTAATGATATGCATTGTAATGGTATCCGTTGTAATGGAATGCGCTGTAATGGTAGTTTTAAAAAATGCACTGTAATGGCGTGCGTTGTAAAATCATGCGATGTAATGATATTTGCGATGTAAAAACTGTGTGGTAAAAGCATGCTGTGTAATTGTTTTAGTTGTAACATCATATATTCATGCAGTCTCTTAAAGAAATTCTGATGCTGTAGCAGTTTTAATAGAAACATTCTCCCCCCAGTGTGGAAGCAAAGAGCAAAGGGGCTGTAAAAATGTGCTCCCAATAAATCAATGCTTTTTTTTCCCCCGGAGTGGACCCAAAGACAAGTGGCCACTGTAAGTGCTGGGATCCTGGTAAAGTAATGCACATCCAATAGGAGAGGAGACATCGGGAGACAAGAGCAACAGGCTCGACATGATGAGTACAGCATGGGGGGGCAAAAATGGCAGGACTTGAACGGGCAGGTATAAGTACATGGGCCCCCTGCCCTCTTGGTGAGGGAAGTGACATGGGGAGAACATGCAGAATGAGGATGACTACCCTAGGCTCCGATGCAGGGGGAGTGTGCCCCTTAGTAAAGCATGTTTTGTGTGCTGAGGGCAGCCACATTGCTCTATGCAGCAGAGTAGGCATTTCTGGGCTGGATCATGGCTGTGAAGCATAATTGTCTGAATCCAGTTTGTCAGTATCAGTATTTTTCTGTTTGTATTTATAAATACAGACAGAGGTAAATACATTTTCTGTCTGTATTTATATGTAAAAATCAGTTCGAACTCAAGACCAGGAGCCATACTTATAAATAATTCTGAATATAATTTTGTTTCCAAGGCATGCAGACTTAGCTGTCCTCAGAATCCTGTGGATGCTTAGCATATCGGTAGCTCATGGTTTTCCATCATATTTATTTGTTCTCTTTATATAGATAGGTGTGTGATTTGCCCAGACAAATGGTATTAGCTGTCTTAAGGGTTGTGGTTGCCAAGGTTTCTGGGCAGAACATTGGTTTAATGGTGGCATGTCCTTCTTTTGCTTCCAAACACATTGTTTCCAGTGGTGATTCCTCATTCTCAGTCCTCTAGGTAGTCCTGCATCTGCTTTTCTGTTCTCAGAGTTAATTCCGCATTCTTAGTCCTGTAAACAATGCTGCTAGCTGCTTCTCTGGTCCCAATGGTAATTCCTCATTCTTAGTCCTCTACACAGTGCTGCAGCTGCTTCTTTGGTCCCAGTGGTCATTTCTCATTCTATATCATCTAGAGAGTGCTGCTTGCTGCTTCTCTGGTCCAGTCAGTAATTCTTCATTCTACATCCTCTAGGCAGTTTTGCTAGCTGCTTCTCTGGTCCCAGTGGTCAATTCTTCTTCTACGTCCTCTAGACAGTGGTGTTGGCTCCCACTTTGGTCCCATCTGTAATTCCTCATTATAAGTCCTCTAGATGGTGATGCAGCTGTGTCTCTGGTCACAGTGGTAATTCCTCATTCGTAGGCTTCCATGCAGTGGTACTAGGTGCTTCTCTAGGTCTGTCAGTAAATGGTCCATTCTAAGTCCTCTAGGCAGTGCTGCAGCTGTGTCTCTGGTCACAGTGCTAATTCCTCATTCTAAGTTCTCTAGACAATGCTGCTGCTGCTTCTCTTGTCCCTTCTGTAACACCCCCATTCTAAGTCCTCTAGGCAGTGCTGCAGCTGTGTCTCTGTTCCCAATGGTAAATCCTCATTCTTAGTCCACTTAACACTGCTGCAGCTGCTTCTTTGGTCCCGTCTGTAACTCCTCCATTCTAAGTCATCTAGGCAGTGCTGCAGCTGTATCTCGGATCCCAGTGAAAATTCCTCATTCTAGTTGGCTCTCTGGTCCCGTCTGAGATTCCCCATTCTTACTCCTCTCAACAGTGCTGCTAGCTGCTTCTCTGTTCTGGTCAGAAACTCTCCCTTTCTAGATCCTGTAGGCAGTGCTACTGCTGTGTCTCTAGTCACAGTGGTAATTTCTCATTCTTAGGCCTCTAGGCAGTGCTGCAGCTGTGTCTCTATTCCCAGTGAGAATTCCTCATTCTTGGTCCTCCAGACAGTGTTGCTTGTTGCGTCTCTGGTCCCATCAGTAACTCCTCCATTCTAAGTCCTCTAGGCAGTGCTGCAGCTGTATCTCTGGTCACAGGGTTAATTCCTCATTATTAGTCCTCTAGAGAGTGCTGCTGGCTGCTTCGTTGGTCCTGTCTGTAATTCCTCATTCTAAGTTCTCTGGACAGTGCTGCTACCTGCTTCCATGGTCTCATTGGTAATTCCCCAATCTAAATCCTCTAGACAGTGCTGCAGCTGCTTCTCTAGTCTCATTGGTAATTCCTCATTCTGTGTTCTCTAGGCAGTGTTGCAGTTGTGTCTCTGTTGCCAGTGGTAATTCCTTATTATTAGTCCTCTACACAGTGCTGCTATATGCTTCGCTGATCACGTCAGTAACTTCCCCATTCTAAGTCCTCTAGGCAGTGCTGCAGCTGTTTCTTGGGTACCTCCTGCATTCTAAGGCCTCTAGTCAGTGCCACAGATGTGCCTCTGTTTCCAGTGGTAATTCCTCATTCTTTGCTCCCTTAACACTGCTGCAGCTGCTTCTCTGGTCCCAACAGTAAATCTGCCATTCTAAGTCCTCTAGGCAGTGCTGCAGCTGTGTCACTGTTCCCAGTAGTAATTCTGTATTCTTAGTCTTCTACACAGTACTGCAGCTGTTTCTCTGTTCATACATCCACTACATTCCAAAGCAAAACACATAGGTAAAAGAGATTGTCATTTCAAAAGACCAATAGCTCTAACTGTAAAAAATGCGAGACAAGTTGCATGGCAAATGCTTGTTTAAAATCTGCAGCGAAAATCCATACATCAATTATTTTTAAAAAAATGTGCATCCATATATGACCTTAATTAACTGTTTTCAATGTATGTGCCGTTATGGTTATACAAAAATAATTGAATAAAGATTATGAACGAAAGAAAGAAGTATTAATTGTTCCTACAACTCTCATGAGGTGACGTGTCAAATAATCTGCACCAATATATCCCTCCATACTATAGTGTTGGGTGCATGCAGACTACATTACCATGTGCTGACTTCATTGAGTCACAGAGAGAGGTACTTGAGCCACCTCAAGTGAGTAGACCCAGGCCCCATGATGTATGCGGGTTACTTAGCACATTTTAGGGATCCCCTCTGACAAAGTCCTGCCTCTCCCTTGAGTTTCTCGCTCCTGCTTTTGTGGTTTAGTATTTTTTAGCGCCGGGAAACCCTTTTGGGTAGCTGTCGCGCTCTATAAACTCAACAAATAAATAAATAAAGTCACTATTTAATTTATATCCCGGGCTAAGGAGTATCAATGAAATGTTGTAGATAAATGTGCATGATCTATATAAGCATTAGTGGATATTCAGTTTTTGTTTTTGCTATTTTTCCTGCCTTAGTCATGCAGGCAGTCCTAAATGGTGCAGTGGAAGGCAGTCCAGTGATAGTTGAAGGTCAGAATATTGTAGTCAGAAATAACATTTGATATATGTATGGTGGTCTAAATATTATCCCATTTCGTACAGACTGTCTATTAGTTACTCCAACAGGAAGATATTTTTGTAAACAATATTTAGGACACAATTTTTTCTTCAAACAATATTCTGATACCACACCCCAAGGATAGAGTGCATTGTGAAAAAGAGATTCATTTTATTATGCCCCAAAAAATCCTACAGGCACTAAACCATATTTGAGTTATCTTACGGATGGATGGAAAATTCAATGTATACACATGCCAATCTTACGCATAATTCATAAGAAGTGAAAACATATATAATGCACAGTTGTATGGAGTGCACGTATCTGTCCACATCCTATATACATATATAGATCATGATTTGAAGGAGGACTGCAGGGCTCTCAGTGGTGGAGACAGTGCAGTGTTCATCAACACCTCCAGAGGCATACAGTTTGAAAAGTGAAAACTGTATTTCTGGTGGATATTTCTACGGCTATGCCACCAGGCCGACCATAGAGTAGAAATCATGGCAGTTCTTCTGACTAAATGGTAGTGGCTGATCTGCCAACATGTTTGACTGAGTATGTTCTGTAAACGGCTGCTGTGGGAAAGGTAGCAGATTGGTAAGTAGAGTGTTCCTAGCAAGTTGGATTATACAACATCAGCATGCTGGGCCTATGAATTATGTGATCAATATCAAAGTACATCCACTATCTGGCTACATTTCCATTGTCCACATTTAATGACTGCATTTCTGCCCCATGGCGCAATCATTGGTGTAAATACCACTAGAGATGTCCCCGCCCAAGTATCTCAAGCAATGAATGTTTCTAGCACATTGGTGAAGAAACGTACAACAGCTTCTTGGAGAACTCTACATTTCTGGGATTCAACTTACCCACTTAATAGTGAGGTGACATTTTTCCCTAAAATTCCCGAAAAAGATGCAATAAAACAATTCCAATTTTTTTTTAACATGGCTCTGAATTGCAAAAATAAGTACAAATACTGAGATGAGAATAATACTCCTGTGCCAGTTCATAATTAAAACACGTCTGTAGGAGTCACAAGCACTCTGACACTGAGTACATCCATTAGGGGCACTAATGATAATGGCTGTGATTCCGAAAAATATGTATCTTCAGAAAGCTTATTTGTATACCTATATGAGCATCAAAATTAAGAACAAATATTTTTTCACAACATCTGCAAATGCTCTGGAAAACTCAAGAAGCATGATTTGGCATGCCACATGCCATGTCTGTTTTTTACGCTATATTTACAGTCTGTCTTACGAAGTTAACAATGGCCAACAACATAGCAAAACTGCATTTTGAGCAAAATATGACTGGGACGGTAAAAGAAAGTTCAGACGACTACTAGTACTGAAAATCGGAGTCGATGAAAACATCTGGGTGCAAAACAAAATTTTGTCCGCCATTCTTCGGGTCACAAAGGAAAATGAAATATGTGAAGAACTTGTTAGAGAGGGAAACACATTTAAACTTGTAATGACATGAGAAACCAAATTATGGCAAAAAAAATCAATAAAAGTGTGCCAACCACATGTTCAAGAAAACATGACAAAATAAGAGAATCTTTAGTTACGCATCAATAAAGCATGTAGAAAAGATGTAGTTCAGATGATATTATTTTTGTAAATAATATAGCCTGTGATTTACTAATTGACAAAGTTCTATATTTCATTAAAGTGTGTGAGAAATGTGTAAATAGTTAACTCTCATCCTATGGAGTTTATCTCTAATTACTCTTTATCATCATTTCTATGTGTGTATAACTAATGAGAATTAGTCAAACATTAAGACCAAACCTGATTATGATATTAAAATGTATCTTTTTGTGTGTACCGAAATCACAAAAGAAAGTAGGTGTTACACATTCCTAATTAATGATGCATCTGTGAAACTTTCAGAGATTCTATTTCACACGTATTTCAAAGTGTAAGGAAAGGAAAAAACATCTTGAAGATTCCCAGACCCTGACACAGACAGACGATAGTGAGGATAAAATTGATGATGAATTTCTAAATTAAGTATTGCTAAATCATCCACTACCCTATAATGAGGATCACCGCCAGAGTATAGAAAACTTTTATGGTGGGAAAATTCTGGATGCACCTGCCATGCCGATAATTCCAAATCCACGTAATCTTTTCCTACCTTTAAATGATATTACAGGGAGCCATAAAGCAAATATTCAGACTATGCTAAATATTTCAGATGCCCTGACTGTCTCTGTGACATTAGGTCCTTTAGTTCCATTATATAAATCAGGGAGTAGGGGACTTTAGCTGTCCCTACTGGGATGAATGGCTCAGTTCCTACCACTAGAAACCCAAGATCAGAACAGACAAATCAAGAGCCATTAGTTCCGACTTCAGCTAATGTCCCTAGTAGATTAAATGCAGGTTCAAATGTAACTTTGCCTCAATAAACCATATCAAGTGGGAGGTCTTGACAAGCCTGGACTTTATATGTACCTGGAATTTGCATGGAAACCCCTCAATGCGAAAGACAAAACATAGCAGGAAGAACACTTCAGTTCGGATCACCAGATTCGGACGTGTCCCTTTTACCATCCACTCCCACTGTAGATGCAGAAGGACGAAGCAAAGATTTGCTTGGTATTACGCCAAAAAGACAGAAAGGCCCTACACCTCGGAAACATGGCGATTGGATCAGAGACATAACTCATTCTAAATACAAAAGGGATACAGGAGCCAAAGGAACTACTGCTTCAAAAATAGTAAGGACAAGACTCTTGATGTCGTAAAACTCAAGGTAGAACTAGAAGAAATGATAACTATAAGTCCCACTAGGATAGCTACCTATCAAGACTATGAACTACTGTTAATATACAAGGATATTATCTGATGTGTTCAGCACACACATAACTGTCTGAATTGGCACAGAAGTATAGGGTGGACATACAAGATCAAAGACATTACAGAAATCATACAGATTAGACTTTAGTGACAGAGACATTGAAAACATGAGACCTCTGAGAATGAGATTACAAATCAAGGAGTTATTATCTAGACTCAGGAAAAGGGGAGAGATGGAAAAGTGGGAAGGAAGATGGGCTAAAAGAAGAATGCAAAGAGAGTTGCAATGCAGATGTTTCCAGTCATTGAAGAAGCTGGAGGTGAGGGAGTAAAGATGCTCCCTACGAGAGAGGTACCTGGAGGAAGGAATGTACATGTTCCATGGACGAGACCAGATTTTTTGTCCTTTACAAATGATTTCCTGCGAATGAGCGAAAATCCAGTTGAATGGTACAAACAAGTTCAGAGATTTGTGAAGTTTTCAAAGGTTTTGTAGAAGGATGTGGATACTTTGTTTGACATCGTAGTTCCAAGTGATTTGTGAGTAGAATGTAAAATTGCTATAGATAGGCCTGAGATTAAACCAGCTAGACATCGATGTACCAATGCACCACCATCTGAGGAAATAAAGAAATACAATCAAGCCATTACTTATTTGAAAGGAAAGGTCTTTTCTAAAGAGATTAATTGGGTGGAGATTGACAAGACAACAGAGGAATTGAAGGAGACAGTGCATGCCTATTATGAATGGTTGTTGCAGGCATTTAAGCAATACAACAGGATGGAGAATGTCTCAGGGAAGGATATGGGACATTTTGTCTATTGGTTTGTGTATGGGTTCAGCCCTGAAATGATCAGCATGATCCAGCAGCATAATATTTGCTGGCAAAGCAAGCCTATAGATGAAATTCTCCGATATGCCAAGTATTGCAGAGGCAAACTTGAGCCCAGGATTAAGAAGTTTAACGAGAAGCTGATGATAGCTCAAATGAAAGCTGCTCAGAAATATTACAGTGGTGCTGGTAATGATTTCACAAATATGGTAAAGGAAGATTTTCAGTCGAATTCTGGGATGCAAGGAGTGTGTGGAGGACAAGAGCAGAGTATGCAACCACAAGGAAGAAGTAGAGGCATTTCAATCGAGATGATGAAAAATACTTATCTGTGTCATATTTGCAGCAAATTTGGGCCTTTGAAACAGGAGTGTCGATTTAATCCTCTTAATCAGGTGAATGGACAGGTTTAATAGATTGGGAATGCACAGTCAAAAGGAGATAAAATGATACAGAATCAGCAAGCTCATATGGAGAGAAATAATAATCCAAACATGCCCCAGGCCCCAATGCCTCAAATGAATGGTCGGGTTCAGAAGTATCATTCAAGCAAATAATTTGACACGAATGTTCAAGTTGACCCAAATCAGAATGTGGCCCAATGATATTTGATCCAGATTGATGACACAGATTAGACATATCCATATGACGGTGCCTGAGGGGGAAAGAGGAATGCATGCTTGGCACCAGAGTGGTCCCTAATTGGATGGCAAGGTAAATAGAGCTCCAATCTCATTCTTTGTTGACACTGGTGCCCCCTGTTCCACTGTGAGAACAGCAGAAGTTCCAAACCTAGCCCTCTCAGGAAAAAGAATACAAATTGTGTGAGTTTCAAATTGTTTAATGTCTAACCCAGTAGCAAGACCTTTGCCAGTTCAAATTGGACTTACATAAGTTTGTGGTGTGTGATTCAAGGCTGGTAAATCAGTTAGGATGAGACTTTGCTGTGAAAGCTTCAAAATGTATTGCACACCAAAAGGAATTAAATTCCATACTAATGATGAAGACATTGGACCCAATTCATAAAGGCAATCTGAGACAAAAGTATAACTTTATGATTGTTGGCATTCACAGAGGTCATTTATGAGTCATATCATCACATCCGCAGTCGGCCTGGAATTTTTAGCTTAAGCAGTACTCTTCGGGTCATAGGAGCAAACTTTTCTTGGATGTGATGTAGTGTCTGGCCACACCATTCTCTCTGCCAGACTGATTTTCATTACCTCCTCTACAATTTATCTCATGTTCCTAATGTTCCTTTTTGTAATAAATTGCGTTCCTGCCCATTGATTGCACTTCATTTGGCCCATGCCGGAGATTCCGGCCGGAGCCGGAGAGTATGGCTTGAGCCAGAGAGTATGGCATGAGCTGTAGATTCTAGCGTGACTGCAGACGTACAGATACGACTCGTAAATGAACTCTGTGAATACCAAAAGTCGGCTAAACAAAATTCCAAAGTTGAAGGAACATTTGCTAGGCTAACTAGTGATGATTTCCCTCTGGAATTGAGAAATATGTGTCACCAGGAGTTTGGGGATTTTACTGGAAAAGACATTGGCCTAATCAGATATGTGGCTCAGTTCAAATTACTGTGAAGCCCAATGCTAAATTTCTTGGAATTCCTCAGTACAATCTGAGTTCATAAACTATTGCAGTTTTACTCCATAAATTGAATCTATGATTGAACTGGGAATTCTAAAAGAAATCATGGGACGTCCATGTAACTCTCCTATCATGTGTTTGCAGAAAACCCAAAGGAAAGTATTAGATAGTTCAGGATTTACGATGAGTTAATGAGATTGTAGTTCCATGTTGCTCTGTTGTGCCAAATCCAGTTTTGATCCTTTTCCAGATTCCATGTGAAGCTGACTGGTTTCTGTCACTGATTTGTGTTAAGCCTTCTTTTCATTCCATTTCATGAGGACTGTCAATTTCTATTTGCTTTCCGGTTCAGATATCGTGTCTTGGCATGGTGTCCTCAAAGGTACACCGAAAGCCAGATCTTGAAAAAGAATCTTGAGTCAATAGAGATGCCAAATCGCTATTTGTCCAGCATATTGATGACCTGTCGGTAGCGTCAAGTACTCATGAAGCTTGCATATTTTGCACCATTACATTATAGAATTATTTGGCAGAGAATGGAGAAAAAGTGTCACCATCTAAAGTTCAGCTCTGCAGAAAGGATGTTCTATATCTAGAACATCACATTGAGAAAGGAGCCAAAAAGCCATCACAAGACAGAATCACTGCAATTCCGAAGATGAACCCTCCTAGTACACAAAGGTAAGTCTGCATGTTTCTGGGCATGGTTGGCTATTGTCGATAATAGATCCCAAATTTATCTTTGACAGCAAAGCCTCTTCAAAGGCTTACTCACAAAGATGTGTCAGATCCAGTGCCTTGGGATGGGATCACTGACTAAATATCGACAACAAAAATATAGAATGGACAAAATATCGACACCAAAATATCGAAGGTCAGAATATTGACTCCCTATCAACAAACGGGTAAGTACAAAAATATCTAAGACAAAATATTGTGTTTTAAAGTATAGTTTGTAAAAAATATCGAATTTTTTAAATATGTTAAAAGTAATATGAACTTAATTAAGTATTCAATATAATTAAATAAAACATACATACAATTAATTAAAAAATATTAAAATTAATAAATAATATATGTAATCTCTAAAAATAAATTTACATCGGCGCTGCATAGAGGGAGGGTAACATTTACTATTCCCACTCCAGCGAGTGTAACAGTAGGGAAATTGTTGGATAGCTGGAGGGTAAAAATGACTATTCCCACTCCAGCAAGTGGAACAGTAGGGAAAACGCTGGAAAGCGGGAGGGTAAAATTTACTATTCCCACTCCAGCGAATGGAACAGTAGGGAAAGCGTTGGATAGTGGGAGGGTAAAAATTACTATTCCCACTCCAGCAAGGGGAACAGTAGGGAAAGCGTTGGATAGCGGGAGGATAAATTGTACTATTCCCACTCTAGCGAGAGGAACAGTAGGGAAAGCGTTGGATAGCGGGAGGGTAAACATTACTATTCCCACTCAAACGAGTGAAACAGTAGGGAAAGCGCTGGATAGCGGGAGGGTAAAAGTACTATTCCCACTCCAGCAAGTGGAACTGTAGGGAAAACGTTGGCTAGTGGGAGGGTAAAAATTACTATTCCCACTCCGGCGAGTGGAACAGTAGGGAAAACATTGGATAGAGGGAGGGTAACATTAACTATTCGCACTCCAGCGAGTGGAACAGTAGGGAAAGCATTGGATAGCGGGAGGGTAAAATGTACTATTCCCACTCCAGCAATTTAATCAACATTAATTAAACATTTATTCATTTTTTTAAATTCATTTACCTCCCACCATTTTTCCCTCTAAACGTCACCTCCAATATACTAAATTATTAATCATGTAACTTAATTAATCAACAATAAATTAGTTGACTAATAACAATTAACAATCAAATGTATAATGATCAAATCTAAATTAATTTACACAATTAACATATTTAAAAAAGTTTAATCAATATTAATTTTAAGTTATTTTAAAATTTCATTAAAATGACATTACTTCTCACCTTACTCCTCTATCAACACTCAACCCAATCCTAAAAAACTTACATCATTACCATAATAAAAAAATACATTCTGATAATTAATATCTTTTTAATTACTATTTAATTATTTTTAACACAATTAACATAATCACCAATTGATTATTTATTGTTATTTGTCACATTATAAATAATTAATGATAAATTAATTAACTTAATGAACAATATAAAGTATTAAATATTTTTTTATCCATTCATAAAATATGCATTTAATTAATTAAAATTACATTACTTCCCACCCTATTCCCCTATAAACCCACAACCCGCTACTAATTTAAATTACAAAAAAATGAATTAACATATATTTAATTAATTGTAATTAATTAAAAAATATATGTATTATAATTAAATTACTTCCCACCCTATTCCCCTATAAACCCACAACCACCTACGGAAGTAATATACGCAAAAAAAATGTACATACATTTCTTAACTTTAAAAATAATTAAACATACATTACAAAAATAATATACGCTTTTAACACATATACTAACATACAAAACAAAAATATTCGATGTAAAAAATTCGATATATTTTAATGCCTTTATTATGTACTTCGATATTTTGACAGTCGATATGACTTACCTGCATTTCGATATTATTAACCACTCTATTATGTCCATTCGATATTATGTCCATTCTATATTTTTAATTCGATATTCTGTTCATTCTATATTTTTAATTCGATATTGTGTCTAGTTACCCTTGGGATGATGAATGCTTGCACTCTTTTACTTGTTCAGCTGCAGCTTTAGGAATGCCTGACTACAACAAACGTTTTACTCTCTTTTGCAGTGAGCAAGAATATTGCACATTGTCAGTGCTAGCTCTAATGCTTGGTACTGTGTGTAGACCTGTGGCATATTTTTTGGCTACTGTTGATCCTGTAGCTGCTGCTTTACCTGGATTCCTTAAAGCTGTTGCTGCAACATATGTGAGCATGGAACAGAGTGGAAGCATTGTGATGTGACATCCGTTGAGAGTAAATATGTCACATTCCTTTGAGATATTGCTTACTCATACTCTAATGCAAAATTTCACTTGTAGATGTTTCACCAAGTATGAACATATCATTTTGGGAGTGGAGAACATGAGTCTGATGAGAGTCTACAGCCTGCAACTTTGATGCCTTTGCCCGGAAATGAGGTTGATGAAGCAGATCGTGATTGCTTGGATGTGACTGAATTACGCACCAAACCAAAGCCAGATATTTTAGGTACTCTGTTCCCTGAATCTGATCATGTGTTGTTTGTTGATGGAGCTTGTTTGCGTGATGCAGAAGGAAATCTGAAGGCTGCTTATGCTGTGTGTATGGTTGCAGGTGTGAGTGAAGCTTCTTGGTTTCAGGGTGTATACCCTGCCCAGGTGACTGAATTGGTTGCCTTGTTGCAAGCCTGTAATTTAGCTGACAAATTGCGAGTTACCATCATTACTGACAGACAGTACAGAATTAGGGTTGTACATGACTTTGGGCAGTTGGGGTCACAGCATGGGTTCATGAAACAGTCAGGATCCCCCATTTGAAATGGGGAAAGTACGAGGAACCTTTTGCTGTCATTAGAACTGCCTGCCAAAATTGCCATGGTGAAGTGTGCTGCCCATCAGCAGGGCAATGATTATGTCAAAGTAAAAAACCACTATGCGGAGAGAGACAGTGCGCTCTAAATTCTTACACCTTCAATGGATATCCCCTTTGAGAAAACACTAGGAAGTGAAGGCATAGCAGGATGAGGGACGAGGTGAGGAAAGAGAGGGATGGGTAAGAGCAGGTTGTACCAAAAGACAAGAAGATGAGGTCAGGGTAAATTCAGATGGGAGAACAGTACTACCAGATAGTTTGCTGCGTCTCATGGCACACCACTGTCATGCCGTGTACTTTTTGGAAGGCATGCTATGATGCACCTCTTTTGCCAGACATGGTTTAAACGCCTATTTAGAGCTGCAGCAGAAGCATTGTATCATCAATGCAGGGTGTGTCAACAACAAAATGTAGGCAAAAGGTCAATAGTTACAATGAGTCATGTAGGAAGATCTGGAGGACCATTTAAAAGGATGTAACTCGATTTCATTGAAATGCCTCCTTGCAATGGTCTGAGATACATTGTTATGATTGTATGTATTTTCTCACGGTGGGTAGAGGCTTATCCCCGATGAAGAAATGACAGTTTGACTGTGGCCAAGCTGTTATTGAGTTGAGCTCGTACAGCTTTCTGGATTTCGGAATTCATTGGAATTAGACCGAGGGACACACTTCAATAATGAGATCCTAAAGATGTAATGTGCAGCATTGCAGATTGATCATAAACTACATTGGGCTTATCATCCAGAAGGCTCTGGCATAACGGAGCAAGTTAATGGAACATTAAAGTCCAGGTTGGCACAAGTGTGTGCTTGCACCTCTGAAATGGCCGGATGCTTTGCCTCTTGTGTTGATGAGTTTGAGAAGTTGCCCAGACAGGAGAACAGGTCTGTCCCATCATGACACTATCATGGGGAGGGCTATGAGACAAGCTGCAGTTGCTGCAAATCAATTGGTCAATATAACAGATGATTTGGTGCTCGATTATTTTAAAGGACTGGCTGACATGGTGTGTTCTGTGTCTCAGCAGGTTGGGGAAGCTGCAACTTCACCTCAACAGGAGCAGTGCCACAACATTAGCCCCGATGACTGGATCCTGGTGAAGAAGCACATTCACAAGTCGTGCCTGGAACCTCGTTGGCGTGGGCCATTCCATGTGATTATGGGAACTACAACTGATGCAAAATGTGGTTGTCTTCCAAATTGGGTACACGCTGCCCACACTCACCAAATCCCATGTCTCCTTAAAGATACAGTGACTGTTTTGAATGTGCTGGTGGTTACAGTGAGACAGCCGTCTCAAATTAGGCAAACTGTAGAGAGGGGCTCCTGCTTCTGGGACTCATAGCACTGATCCTGGGGATGGTTGAGAGAGTCAGGTCTTGTGGGTACAGAAGGGTCATGCGCTGACTAGGTGAACTTTTGACCTAAATGAAGGGAACAGTGCATTGAAAATGTGAGTAGTAATGGATACTGTTGGCCAGAAAAATCAGACAGATTGAGACGTGTTTTAACTGAAGGCAGAGCACCACGAAACATTTACTGAGGTCTCTAGTGTGTCAGAACAAAGCAACAGTGTTGGTGAGGGACCGTCAGTGAGAAGGTCTAAAATAGTGTAGATATCAAGTTGCAAACATGCTGCACCAGAGAGGACTTACCTGTATTATATGATTTGAAAAAGGCATATCAAACCTTTTTGTTCAACTATTCAAACTTCTATGAATCGTCTTGAGAGACTGTTGTGCTCAAAGTGAACATTTGAAACAAAAATTAAGTCAATACAAGGAGACGGAGGTACAAGAATCTATACAAATTTATGGGCTGAATAGAACAGATGTGAGTGAATGCGAACCCTGAAAAAGATGAGCTAAAATCAATCTAAACCAGTTCCTAATCATCATCTGTGCTGCAACGCTGCTAACACATAATCTAAATTTTAACAAAGTCACGAGTTCTGGAGATGCCATGGATCCAAATATGGTATAATTGAAACGCAAACGTGTATGTCCATGAATACTCGCTACATTTTCTATGGATCACTGACAGAATATCGACAACAGAAATGTCGACCTACAAGAATATTGTGACAAAAATATCCTTGTCAAAAATGTCAAAGTGCTATTTTCATAATGGTAAGTGCAAAAATATTGTTGTTAAAAATATCAATTTTGTAAAATGTTTTAAAAAAATGTAAACTAAAGTAAATAATACGTATAATAAAAAAAGATAGTTTGAATTATTAGAAAATGTTTAAAATGATAAGTTATAAATATAATGTAATACTATATTACACATATATATATATAAAATATAATATATACATGTACTTAATACTGTTAATAAAACATATTATACTAATTTATAAAATGTTAGAAACATATAAGAAAAAATATAAATATATATATATATATATATATATATTACCTACTGGCGGTCGCCAGTAAGTATATTTAGTTAGGATTTTTTCTCTATGGGATTTTTGAAAATTCTATGTCTAATAACTTTGGCGTTTGTGGACGGAATTGGCTGAAATTTTCAGGAAAATGGCACATTTTGTTTCTGAGCAGCCCTTGAAAATTTGGGGGGGGTTCGTCAAGGGGGGGCCGAGAAAAAAGGGGGGTCCCAAAACGTGTTTTTAACATTGAGTTTTCCATAGGGCGGTTGGCCTCACTTTTAGCCCGAACGGCTGAATGGATTTGCACGAAACTTGGCAAAATTGTAGGGACTGGTAGCCCGATGTGCCTTTGCTAGGTCTCAATATATGTGCTCCAGTGGATTTTGAGAAATTAACGTTCAAAAAAAGATATATATCTGTAACAGCGGACCGGGCAGCGCTCCGGTTCGCGGACTTTTCGCAGTACGGAGCTTTGTGAAGCGAAGCTGATTGGTTCTCCGGCATCTGTGAACATTCCAAACAGTCCGTAGCGGCCGCCATCTTGTCTCTCGGTAGGATCGAGAGACAAGAGGAGGCCAAAGCGAAGGGGCAAATGACCATAAGGGGGCATAGTAGATCCTCGCTGACCCCCTAGGTTTGATGTGGAGGTTTTAAAAGGGCCCCGCGGGGCAAAAAAAATAATAATAATAATAATCGAACGGCTGAATGGATTTGCACGAAACTTGGCAAAATTGTAGGGACTGGTAGCTCGATGTGCCTTTGCTAGGTCTCAATGTATGTGCTTCAGTGGATTTTGAGAAATTAACGTTCAAAAACAAGATATATATCTGTAACAGCGCTCCGCTTCGCGGAGATAAAATTATCTCTGTATTACCTAGCTGTTGCTAACACCAGTTAGCGACGGCTAGTAGGAGATAGCGACCATCTTGGGCCCCACTTTGCATGTGAGTGATATTTATCACTAATGACATGCAAAGTGGGCGTGCCAAGATGTTAGCGACTGGAAACAGTCGCTAACATCGCTATCTCCTATTACCAACTTTTGGAAATATTCGCGATAAGCGCGAATATCTCCAAAAGCTACCACCTGCCCTGAGCAGTTCTTAGCCATGTTATCCAATGGGAGGTGGATAACATGGCTAAGAGCATTAGCTCGGTAATGCATGAATATCGCTGAGTTTTCAGCGATATTAATGCATTGCGGTCGTTTTTTATCGTATTTGCGATAAACCTTGATAATAGCAAGGTTTATCTGCGATAATTTCTGAAGATGCTTAGCGGTAAAAAATTCGTTGCTAAGCATCGTTAGGGATAAATATCGCTTAACTTTGGTAATATGCCCCAACGTCTGTTAACGTTCGATTCGAAGGAAATCAGGAAGTGTTGAAAAACATTGTCTGCGCCATCTTGCCTTTTTTCAAATGCCACACTTTTGTCGTGCACGGCAGTCATTTTAGATGCCTTGACCAGACCCACTCTCTGCACGCTGTCGATCCTTAGCATGGCTCCCCACCCTCGCAAGCATCTCCCCCAGGCAGTGGTCACCCCCGCTCTCTGTCTTATGCATGGGTAATAAACCACCCCCCATCTGCGCTGCTCTTCCCTGAGAATCACACCCTGTGCCCGCCCGACACCTCCCTTTCGCCCTATTCACTACCGCACCCTCTGACACTCCTTTTCCTCTGTGTCCGATTGTCCAGGCCGGTCCTAGGGTATCAGCTAGCCCTGCAGATGTAGTTTATGGCCCCAGCTGTAAAGAATCACCCCTCTTCAAAGGAGTTATAGTAGATCAAGGCCCACACTCGATGAGATCCGTCACAGCAGACGCGTTCCTATTATCTGAAAACCATCCTGTATTGTGATTGGGGAGGGGACCGAGCCTGAAGCGGAAGATTCCAGGGATGACTCTTTGTACATCAAAGTTTTTACAATTATGTGTCACATTAAAAATATATAGCACTCCAACAAAGTAGTAAGATTATAAAACTTTAATAACTTATAAATATATACAAGAAAACAAAAACAGTAATAACATATAAACATTTTTAGGGAAAAACAACGAAGTAGCGGTCGGCTGTGCGAATAGTCACAACGCAGCACAATGTCCAGATTTCACTGATTTCGGAATCCGGCGTGGGGCGTCGCGGGGGGTGGGTCATCAGTAGCAAACTGTTGTGCGAATAGTTCCAAGGCAGCAGAACGATGGCACCAAGGTGATGTCCAGTAAGTTGCCGCACTGGTTTTGGTATCCTACAATGCTGCTCCGAATAACGGCGTGGGGCGCCCCGGGGGAGGCGGCGTGAACGGGCCTCTCCAGGTGGAGTCTCGTCTGTTGTAGTGGGGCGCCCCTTTACCGTTTCAGTTGCCATTCCGTCCGCTTTTGGTCCACTGTGTCAAAAGCCGCAATTCAGCTGAGTTGCGCCCACTCTTGCGGTGCAGCGATAGGCGGCTGTCACAGGACTCTCAAAATGGCGGCAGGCTGTTTCCTTTTTGGGCCTGGTCCACTGAAATGGCCCTGGGACACCTTGGAAATCGGACGCTTGTCTGCTAGGTCTTGGGCCCCATTCTCGAAAGCGTCCCCTCCGCCTTGAGGATTCATCAAAAGTTTTGGGGGCCCCCGACTCCTGCAGGCTTCTGGTGGGGAGCGGCTGCCATGATTGCTCGCGGAATGACTACGACGGAGCCACGAGATGGTGGTGCTTTCATGGTGACGCCAGCTTCAGTCTGAAACATCCAGAAACAAGGTGGGGCTTTCATCGTTTGGGGAAAAAAAAAAGTTTTCATCCAATGAAAAGTGTTGTTTTTAGGTCATATGATCAAGCCTTCCATCATTAGGAAACCAAAAGTAAAATGAACCAATGAAAAGTGTTATAAACAAGTCACATGATCTGTTATGCGGCATAGGGTATAATATGCGGAGAAAATACGTTGGCACGTGAGGCGGCGTCAGTAGCGGACCGATGTGCGAATAGGCCGAAGGCAACACAACGCGCCAAGATCCGGATGGCACCGAGGTGGTGTCCAGCAAGTTGCAGCACTGGTGTGGCCATCCTACAATGCTGAAAGTCGGCGTGGGGCGCCCTGTTGGCCTGTGAGTTCGCGTCAGTAGCGGACCGATGTGCGAATAGGCCGAAGGCAGCACAACGCGCCAAGATCCGGATGGCACCGAGGTGGTGTCTAGCAAGTTGTCGCACTGGTGTGGCCATCCTACAATGTTGAAAGTCGGCGTGGGGCGCCCCGTTGGCCTGTGAGATGGCGTCAGTAGCGGACCGATGTGCGAATGGGGCCAAAGGCAGCGCAACAATATTTTCTGAATAGAAGACACCACAAGGCGCTGAGATGCCAAGATCCGGATGGCACCGAGGTGGTGTCTAGCAAGTTGTGGCACTGGTGTGGCCATCCTACAATGGTAAAAGTCGGCGTGGGGCGCCCTGTTGGCCTGTGAGATGGCGTCAGTAGCGGACCGATGTGTGAATGGGGCCAAAGGCAGCGCAACAATATTTTCTGTATGGAAGATACCACTAGGCGTTGAGATGCGAAGATCCGGATGGCACCGAGGTGATGTCTAGCAAGTTGCTGTACTGGTGTGGTCATCCTACAATGCTGAAACTCGGCGTGGGGCGCCCCATTAGCCTGTGAGATGGCGTCAGTAGCGGACCGATGTGCGAATGGGGCCAAAGGCAGCGCAACAATATTTTCTGAAGAGAAGACACCAAAAGGCGCTGAGATTCCAAGATCCGGATGGCACCGAGGTGGTGTCTAGCAAGCTATGCAGCTGAGTTGCGTGCGCACTTGCGGCGAATAGGTCGAAGGCAGCACAACAATGTTTTCTGAATAGAAGACACCACAAGGCGCTGAGATTCGGTTACCACCGAGGTGATGTCTAGCAAGTTGCCGCACTGGTGTGGCCATCCTACAATACTGCTCCGAATAACGGCGTGGGGTGCCCGAAGGGGGGGGGGGGAGGCGGCGTGAACGGGCCTTCCTAGGTGGAGGCTCGTCTGCTGTAGTGGGGCGCCCCTTTACCGTTTCAGTTGCCATTCAGCTGAGTTTCGGCTGCTCTTGATGCTACAGCGACAGGCGGCTGCAACAGGACTCTCAAAATGGCGGCTTGTTCTTTGGATTTGGGCCTGGTCTACTAAAATGGCCCTGGGACACTTTAGAACTCGGACGCTCGATTTTTTTTTTTCCTTTCCTGTACATGCAAAAAAAGGTAAATGCCCGGTACGTTACACGCTTCATCTGCCACGATGTACTCTCCAGAGGAACCAAAAAAAATATAGTTATGGTAACTATACCATGCATCGTCATATGGAGAGGTGGCACCAATTAATTATAGTGCTGCATAAAAGAGAGATTTGGAGGAGAACCCCCGACCTGCCAGTACATTCATCAAAGAAGTGGCACTGACAGCATCAGAGGCAAGGGAAATGGTCCCAAATATTTAGAACTTTGGAAAGATTAAAATGACATGTTTAGATTGTGGCAAATTAATTTCATGTGGACAGATGAGTGTTACTCTAATAAATACAGCATATAAACATCATCATAGTCGATGGTTGGTAGAGACATTTTGACTATATCCTGGACCTGCCCGTCCTCGCCCAAAATGGCGCCGGAATAAATGGGACTCGTAACTCCTTGTTGTGTACTGGTTGCAGAACCTTGAAATCACGAGATACGTATGCAGTTTTGAAGCATATGGCGGGCGGGGACGAGAATTGATTGAATATTTCGACATCCCTATTGATATTAAGTTCTGATGTGTTATTGATTACTGTACTATTGAAAGTTCGAATTAACGTCACCCATGGTACTTGCCCGCAAATGTATATCTAGATAATTTTATTGTAACTGGCCCTGTCGTATTTTAATTATAAAATGTACGTCCACCGATTCCGCAACTGTTAGACACCTTAGTTCTTGCAACCTAATGGCCCGCCCGTTACGTTCCTCTACAGTGTAAATGTCTACTCATCATATACGATTACAGTTTGCTCCGTGGCCGGCCCACGTGGTTATAGGCTCGTATTTGTATAATGAAATTTTCACAATAAAGGTTTTTAAAAGAAAACATGGTAGTAGTATATACATTGGTAAAGTTTTTAATAATAGTCACTGTTTTAGAATCATTAAAAGGCAAGTGAAATAAAGCAGACCAATTACATGAAGGGTAAAAGGTATAATACGCAGGAACGCAGTAAAGATAAATGGTCAAGGGCTGTTGTGTTTTCTACTCCTGCAACATAAAGTGATCGATAAGAATCTCATATTCAGGCGTATCGGCGACTAAGACAGCAGGTCGACCCTCTTTTGCTCAACGGCTCCGTCATGGGACGAAGAAACGCTCTTTTTCTCGAAAAAAGAATATATTTTACTTGCAGGACAGTTGTAAATTTTCCGGGAAAGTACATTAGCCTGGAACATTATAACATATATTTAAGAAAAAATAATGTTCGGAAGTAATGAAAAGCGTAATTTTTAGGTCATATGACCAAGCCTTTCATCATTACAATAAGAAAAGTAAAATGAACCAATGAAAAGTTTTATTAACAAGTCACATGACTTGTTATGCTTACGTTACGCGCTGCGCGCCCCGGATGACTTCCGGATGCGCTAACGCGGCGCGTCATATGACGCATTACGCGACAACGCAGGTACAGAATATAGTCAAAATGTCTCCACCAACCAGCGGTCGGAACACAACCCCTTTCAGCAGGCTAAATAGTTCTGTTAAATGACAACAGAAGGGACAGGCAACAAGAACCATCAGTCAAAGAGGGGAGGGCTAGTTCTTCTCTACCGGGTTACATTGGGGCGCTACCGGAACTGATCGAATTGGTAGTCTACAGTGTTTCTGGATGTTTCAGACTGAAGCTGGGGTTAGCATGAGAGCAGCACCATTTTGTAGCTCCGTCGTGGTCATTCCGCAACCAATCATGGCAGCCGTTCTTTATCGTTATTTTGGGCGGGGTGGGTGGCGGAGCCGAGCTGTTTTGCAGCCATCATTGTGTGGAGTTCAGTTCATCTCACTAGTTTTGTATTTGTCATGAGGGGTTGTTCCTAATGTTTCTATTTTAGCGAGGTCAAAAAGAGATCCCATTAGTGGCCTACTGATTTTGCTCGATTCCTTTTCTTTTTTTTTTACACGATTTTTCGTTATCTGCAAAGACTAAACAGAGTATTGCGACTCTGTGTTTGTTTGTAAATAGAGAATGAACCAAAGAGAACTAATTCTAAAACAGTAAATACTTGGATAACAGTCAATCAAATGGAGAGAGAAGCAGGCACGACGGATTACAACGGGGGCAAAGGCCTGCGTTAACTACCTTTCACTATCTGCAAAGAGAGAGTACTCCTAATAGAAATGAGGGGGGGGGGCACCATTCAAAGCAGATCAGTGTGCATAAACGCGAAAATGTTTTCACTTACCACGTACTTGACATTCGACAGCTTATGATATTTGCTATTAAAAAACCATTGAAATTCACTGAAAAAACCATAGGTTATAGACCATATATAGTTAGGAATTAGCATTTACAAAACCTTGAAAATTCACTGAAAAAAACATAGGTTATAGACCATATATAGTTAGGAATTAGCATTTAAAAAACCTTATTTTACTCACACAAAACCATTGAAATTCCATATATAGTTAGTTGCACTAACTATATATCGCGCACCCGCAATCCACTGCTGATCATGTCACATATTACATCATTCATGACATGGTCAGTGACATCACTGATGACATCTCAAATGACATCATTCTTGTGCTAATACGATAAACCTCTTCAGACTCTAATATAACCTTAGATACACTCAGTGTATACAGACACTCACACACTGCCACTCATCCATGGAGTTACTCACACACCCAGTCAGTCATGCAAAGAAACAATCTCACCTCCCTTTCTTCAACTATACAGTTAAACACACCTTACTTATTGAAACATATACTAACACATATTTACTCTCTTATACAATCCCTGATACAAGTTCACAATGATCGATACAACCACTCACTCATTCAGTGGCTCTCATGCACAGTTATTTATATATGCCAACTCTCACATGTACTGTGTTTTACATATGTACTTACTATGACATGTAGCATTGAGATATCCATTCACTCATGCACACAGTCAACTGCCTATGTAGCTGTTTCCACATGCACTCTTGAACTCATACACCTAGTGAATAAACTGCTCACACATCTATGCATAGAGTCACACACCTTCCAGCCACCCCCACACAAACTCAATCTCCCATATAAATACTTGGGCAACCAATTAATAACACATATAGCCTCTCGTATAGCTAATGATCAACACATGCAGCAGTTTACAGAACAACAGACATAATGATGCACAAATTAAGACAGTTTAGTCACTAACCCATGCATTCAGTGAGACACATACAGTCAGTCACGCACCTACTAAATCCTTCATCCAGACACTTATACATCCACTCATTCTTCAATATGTAAGACATATTTTAACTTTACAGAAACATACAGTCACTGGATGTTGTCATCAGTGATGTCATCAGTGATGTCATTTGAGATGTCATTAGTGATGTCATCAGTGATGTCACTGACCATGTCATGAATGATGTAATATGTGACATGATCAGCAGTGGATTGCGGGTGCGCGATATATAGTTAGTGCAACTAACTATATATGGAATTTCAATGGTTTTGTGTGAGTAAAATAAGGTTTTTTAAATGCTAATTCCTAACTATATATGGTCTATAACCTATGGTTTTTTCAGTGAATATATATATATATATATATATATATGTATATATTACCTACTGGCGGTCGCCAGTAGGTATATATAGTTAGGATTTTTTCTCTATGGGTTTTTTGAAAATTCTATGTCTAATAACTTTGGCGTTTGTGGACGGAATTGGCTGAATTTTTCAGGAAAATGGCACATTTTGTTTCTGAGCAGCCCTTGAAAATTTGGGGGGGGTTCGTCCAGTGGGGGCCGAGAAAAAAGGGGGGTCCCAAAACATGTTTTTAACATTGAGTTTTCCATAGGGCGGTTGGCCTCACTTTTAGCCCGAACGGCTGAATGGATTTGCACGAAACTTGGCAAAATTGTAGGGACTGGTAGCCCGATGTGCCTTTTGTAGGTCTCAATATATCTGCTCCAGTGGATTTTGAGAAATTAACGTTTAAAAAAAGATATATATCTGTAACAGCGGACCGGGCAGCGGCCCAGGACGCGTACTTTTCGCGCAACGGAGCTTTGTGAAGCGAAGCTGATTGGTTCTCTGGCGTCTGTCAACATTCCAAACAGTCCGTAGCGGCCGCCATCTTGTCTCTCGGTAGGATCGAGAGACAAGAGGAGGCCAAAGCGAAGGGGCAAATGACCATAAGGGGGAATAGTAGATCCTCGCTGACCCCCTAGGTTTGATGTGGAGGTTTTAAAAGGGCCCCGCGGGGCAAAAAAAAAAAATAATAATAATAATCGAACGGCTGAATGGATTTGCACGAAACTTGGCAAAATTGTAGGGACTGGTAGCCCGATGTGCCTTTGCTAGGTCTCAATATATGTGCTCCAGTGGATTTTGAGAAATTAACGTTCAAAAAAAGATATATATCTGTAACAGCGCTCCGCCTCGCGTAACGGAGGTTTGCGAAGCGGATTGGTCATTCTGTCACTGGGCTATAGTTGGGCTACATCTGGCTGATATTTGGGCTACATTTGTTTTTTTGTGTGTCTGGCGGCCATCTTTGGGCTACATTGGGCTACATTGGGCTTCATTGGGCTACATTGGGCTACATTTGGGCTCCAACATATATATAGGCCAATGTAGCCCAATATATATTTTTCAAAGTTAATTTTCGTAAAAACCACTGGAGCATATATCTTGAGACATAGCAAAGGCACATCGGGCTACCAGTCCCTACAATTTTGCCAAGTTTCGTGCAAATCCATTCAGCCGTTCGAGCTAAAAGTGAGTCCAACCGCCCTATGGAAATGAAGGAAATGAATGGGTAATTTGTAATTAGCAAATAGCTAATCGCAAACTAGGAATGGTAAAGAATCGCTATTTATTCCTTAAAGTTCGCTATTTAGGAAATGCAAAAAACTTTGATGATACATATGGCGGTTCATCTCTAACAAGATAAGAAGCATAGGGATACATTTATGATGACTGGCGCATCACCAGGGATGTGTTAGTCATTCTGTGCCGCTGTTCCGTCACCTATGGTGTGCTGCATTTACAATGCGGCGCATCATGGGGCAAAAACAGCACAGATGCGTGATGTATCTGTGCCGTAAAGGTGGCGCATTGCTGGAGTTGTATCGCAAGTGTGATGAAGCTCCAGCAAGGGTCGGGGGTGCCCCTGTCGCAGGGTTTCTGTTCTCACACAGAACTGTGGACAGAGGATTGGAACCTCTGCGAATTAATCAAAAACTCCTTAGCAAGCTAGGTACAGTGTCACATTGGATATAACAAACTCTCAATGTTTAGACAATCCAGAATATGAACTTATAGTACCTCAGGATACGTGGAACTCATGAACAGTCGGTCGTTATATATTTCTTAGAAACCAGAACATGGAGTTAAGAAGAACACATGTGTATTTGAAATGTTTATTTACTAATGCCGTCTTCTGAGGCGTAGTATCTTAGATTATACAAGTACACATATTATCAGTAGCAAAATTACCAGCATAGTCAGTAGTACATAAAAAGCGAATGGTGACAGTATGTTAACATGCTGTAAATGAATAAGAGTTAGCAACACTTATAAGCAGCCGCGGGCCGTGGAGGGAGTTACGGTGAGGCAGGGAGGCGGGGAGGGGGAGAAGCAGGGTGGAGAATACAAGTACACATATTATCAGTAGCAAAATTACCAGCATAGTTACTAGTACATAAAAAGCGAATGGTGACAGTATGTTAACATGCTGTAAATGAATAAGAGTTAGCAACACTTATAAGCAGCCGCGGGCCGTGGAGGGAGTTACGGTGGGGCAGGGAGGCGGGGAGGGGGAGGGGCAAGGTAGAGAGGGCTCCACCCTGCTTCTCCCCCTCCCCGCCTCCCTGCCTCACCGTAACTCCCTCCACGGCCCGCGGCTGCTTATATCTCACCCTCCCTAATACACATATTATATTATTTGCTAAGAAGGTCTCTTTGTGTTGGTTTAGGGCGTGCCCATACTTTAGTGTCTTAGATTTGAAGGAATCACATCAGCATACACCAGCTCTCTCTTCATGTGAACCGCATCAACTGTTGTGTATGTGTGTTCGGCAAAGCAATATAAAACCCGCCTCATGCCCAGAATTGGCAGAAGTTGCACTTATGTTATGAGTATGAAGTCGTGGAGATCAGACCTCATAACAATTCTGTATCGTGTTGTTCTTGAAACATTAGCACTCGCTGTACAGATATAGTTTAACAAGCAAAGCAGATAGTAGAGCAATAACATATTATTCTCATGTAAACCACGATGAACTACTAGGTGGAAAGCTAAAGCAACAACTAAGTGTCGTGTGCAGAAGTTGCAAAAAAGGAAAAATGGCGTTTAAACCGGTAATGAGCCCATGCTAACTTAACACGGTGTAAAGATATCCAGGACCTAGATGACACCTCCCCATGATCCGGAAACGAACTGAATAAGATAATAGAAGTGCCATCTCATGAGAGTAGATTGCAAGTTTATATGTGGACGGTCCGCAAGGTAAAGCATTAAAAACTAGGAAAATTTAATGCTAAAGAAAAATAAAACAGCCAAGTACTTTATCGAGTCTTAAGCCAATAGGCAAGGTAAATAATAAAAACTTGACAAATAAGTCAATGAATTGTCAATGAAATGCTAGTACTCAGCATATCAAACATGAAAAAGGTCTATGACATAACTGTGTATGCAAAATAAGCTGCAACAGCCTCCAATAGGAAGTCACCGTCTTCATCCGAAAACAGTTCAGCCATCCAATTTAAAAGCGGAAAAGAACATACGTGCTCTCCCAGCACCGGATCCTCTATCACCATCAGAGGACAGCTCGGTGGGTTTTCAAGAAAGCTCTGTTCCAAGAAAGACTGTGCTGCCGCCAGTAAATTCCAGGGACCAAGTAGTCCATGCATCAATGCCACAGCCATAATCCTTTCGCCAGGACAAACCAACTCGTGAGTAATGATAGGAGTCATCAGCTGATTAAAGTCGACGTCAGGAGAAACCGGTCCGCAGAGACACAAATCAATGGCCCAATCGAAATCACAGGTCAGGCAGTGAAATACAGGCTGGACACAGGTGAAGTAGGAGAATCGAAAAGATAATCCATATGCCGTGCTTAATATCGCCAACGGCATTGTGCCATAATATTCTAGCATGCGATTGCGGAACAGTGTCAGCATCTGCAGGGTGGGAGGTTGCATAGGAGGGACATCCATATTTAAAAATGTAAAAAAGCACAAGAGCGTCCGCTGGTAATGCAAGTAAAAATGCCAATCCACGAAGCAGAGTGGAGAAAATATAATGAAAGGAAGCAGGGATGACTCCAAAGATTTTCTCAAATGAAGTCACGAGACCACTGGTAACAACTTTAAAAAAGTGCGCCAGGGCCTTTGTGGAGGATGCGTTAAAGATAGTCGGAACCATCTTGCTGAAATTGAAAGGCAAATCTTAATTGAAAAGGGTCTGCACCTCTGTACGGGTGTTCGCTATGTGAAGCACGAAAGTTTCACGGGCCGAACTCAAGGCCACCTCTCTCTGAGACAAAAGAGCTCTTATTCTTGCCATGCCGTTGAAATGTGCTCCCAAGGTTGGTATTTGTGGCCAGATTGAAAACTCCCTATGTTCATGTGTGGGAGGAAATAGAACATTTCTGCAGCAAATAACCCGTTCACTTACTGTTACGATAAAAGGAATACTTTTAATTAACTCAGAACAATCTTCATTATTGAGCATCAAATAACTACCATTTTCCAACAACTTGAACGTGGGGATGATAGCAGGAACTGGCGTGCCTTGCAACACGCAAGCCATATTTGGTCGGTGTTTGTTGCATGAACCGTGTAACTGTATGTGCCTACACATTAGTGAATGATCTGGCGTCTCAGTGCATTCCTCTCCATTCAGATAAACTTCTTGATCATATTTGAAACATCTGTATGTGTATGGAAGCGACCAGACCTCATGAAGAAAAGCACTACCTAAAGGTTCATAACGACCTATTGGTATATATTTCATACAATTTGAAAACTTATATAAAGCAAAAGGCAGCGTTATTAAACCGTGGATAAGGCACGTTGCCAAAAAACCCGCAATCCTCTGCTGATGATGTCACTGAGCATGTCATGAATGATGTAATATGTGACATCATCAGCAGTGGATTACGGGTAATAGTATCTCTAGTTTACTCCCCTATAGCTGTCTTTCTTTTAACATAAGTGTCTGTTTCCTTCCCTTATACTTACTGTTTTTGGTTCGCTTCCGGTTCGCGTACCGGCGAGCGAACTGGGAAGCGAACTAAGAGAAATAGAGGTTGGCACAGTTCCAAATATTGTACCAATTTTTTAATAACGGGGAGGTAGTTCTGAAAAGAACTTTTTTTTTTATTGTTTTTGTTGTTTTATATTTTTTTTATTATTTTTCGGAACATTTTTTTACTTTTTTTGAATTTTTCTGAACAGTTTTATATTTTTTTGGGTTTTTCTTGGAGGGGGCAATGAAAACGATTCATTGTAAAGGGCTCAACAGGAGCAACAAAACAAAAAAAGAAGTATTTATTATTTTGGGCGTTTCGTACAAACTTGCATATGATAGTCAATAGCTCTGTTGATCAGAGTGATGCTTCTTTCTCCGTAGGAAATGAATCCATCGCAAAATACGCAGATGTGTTTTACTTCACCAAATTTCATTTGTATATTTGGCACCATCTCCCTGCCCTCTGGTCCCGTTACTTCCGGTACAACAGATCTTCTGGCCATAATAGGGAGATTATCTAGGTCGTTCCGAAACTGTGCAGCACTGTAGTTGTTAGGATGCCACCTAGTCATATGGCGATGCATTGTGTAGTTTCCGAAACTGTATTTTTTCTCGGTCCCTCTGGACAGTCTATCTTGACATATAAGGCAAGTTACGTATCTTGCATTTACTTTTTTCTGACCTTTGGGAATTTAAAAAAATTGCCAAATGAAGTTTTCTTTCCGGTGAGACGTCTTGGGCTGCTCAGGCAAAAACTGCCTCTCTTCGTGCTCGTCGTCCTGTTCCTCTTCTTCTTCTTCTTGTTGAATTATAACTTGAGCAGGTGGTCCACTCTTCCTTGGATGTGGTGGAGGTGGTGGGGAAGCACCAGCTGAAGCTACTAAAGAAGCCATTGCTCAGTGATCACAAAGGGTCTTTCTCTCACAATGATGAAAGTCAGAGTGAGGAAAGAAGGAGGGATTTTCATCATTTGGGAAAAACAAGAGTTCTCAACCAATCAAAAGTGTTCATTTTAGATTATATGACCTAGTCTTACATCATTAGGAAACCAAAAGTGAAATGAACCAATGAAAAGTGTTATTACCAAGTCACATGACTTGCTGTGTTTACGTTAAGCGCTTTGCAGGGCCTCACGGTTTGCTTCCAGAAACCTGCGCTTTGCGACTCGCTTCGCGTACCAGTTCGCTAACGTAGCACGTCATATGACGTATCACGCGACAACGTGGAACGTCATGCGGACGGGAGGCGTCACGATGTTGTTTTCTAACGCGGCACTTGCGGTAAAGAAACGTTTACCGGCTCGCGGTCTATTTCGCGGCATCAAGGTCAGCTAACGGGAAGCTTCCCGATTCGCGAAGCGGGAACGTAGAAAAAAAAATATAAAAAAAAAAAATTATTCATAAACATATAAAATATATTTTTGGATTTAAAGAAGAATACATTTTACAGCTACAGATATTAGCTGTTAAAAAACCAATGAAATTCACAGAAAAAACCATAGGTTATAGACCATATATAGTTAGGAATTAGCATTTACAAAACCTTGAAAATTCACTGAAAAAACCATAGGTTATAGACCATATATAGTTAGGAATTAGCATTTAGAAAACCTTATTTTACTCACACAAAACCATTGAAATTCCATATATAGTTAGTTGCACTAACTATATATCGCGCACCCGCAATCCACTGCTGATGATGTCACATATTACATCATTCATGACATGGTCAGTGACATCACTGATGACATCACTGATGACATCTCAAATGACATCACTGATGATATCTCATTTGACATCAATGGTCACATCAATGATGATATCATTAATGTGACAATACAATGCATCTCCTCACACTTTAATATAACCTCTGTTACACCCAGTGTTAAATACAGAGTATAATTTTTGAAACCATTGACACACCAATACTAGTTACTACATACGCACTCACTGATTCCTACGTCTACACACACATTCACTCATTCACCCATACAATCATTCATACATACAATCACTCATCTTTACAACACTATCATATGCACTCATACACCTATACAGACACTCACACTCTGCCACTCATCCATGGAGTTACTCACACACCTAGTCAGTGCTGTAAAGAATCAATCACAGTTCCATTTTCTAATCTACACAGTTAAACATAGAGTACCTTACATTTTCAAACATATACTAACACATACTTACTCTCTTATAGAATCACTGATACAAGTACACATTGATCTGCACAGAGTCACACACCTCCCAGCCAGCCATACACACACTCAGTCTCCCATACAAATACTTGTGCAACCAATCAATAACCCATATAGCTACTTATATAGCTACTGATCAACACATGCAGCAGCTTGCACAACAACAGACATGCTGATGCACACTTTCAGACAGTTTAGTCACTAACCCGTGCATTTAGTAAGACGCATTTAATCACTCACTCATACAGTCAATCACGCACCTACTAAAACCTTCATTCAGACACTTATACATCCACTCATTCTTCAATATGTAAAACATATTTAAACTTTACAGAAACACATAATCACTGGATGTTGTCATCAGTGATGTCATTTGAGATGTCATCAGTGATGTCATCAGTGATGTCATCAGTGATGTCACTGACCATGTCATGAATGATGTAATATGTGACATCATCAGCAGTGGATTGCGGGTGCGCGATATATAGTTAGTGCAACTAACTATATATGGAATTTCAATGGTTTTGTGTGAGTAAAATAAGGTTTTCTAAATGCTAATTCCTAACTATATATGGTCTATAACCTATGGTTTTTTCAGTGAATTTTCAAGGTTTTGTAAATGCTAATTCCTAACTATATATGGTCTATAACCTATGGTTTTTTCTGTGAATATATATATATATATATATATATATATTCACTGAAAAAACCATAGGTTTCAGGAGTTATATAGTTAGGAATTAGCTTTTACAAAACCTTTGAAATTCACTCAAAAAACTATAAGTTTTAGTGGTGTTATAGTTAGCTGGACATTTTACTCATACAAAACCATTGAAATTGCTTCTATATAGTTAGTTGTACTAAGTATATATCGCGCACCCGCAATCCACTGCTGATGATGTCACATATTACATCATTCATGACATGGTCAGTGACATCACTGATGACATCTCAAATGTCATCACTGATGACATCACTGATGACATCATCCAGTGAATGTGGTTTGCTTTGTTATTTAAATATGTATTATATATATAGCAATTTGCATTGAAGAATGAGTGGATATATAAATAAATATTTGGATGGAGGATTTAGTAGCAGTGTAATTGACTGTTTACTTGACCAATTTATAATGTCTCACTAAATATAGTGGATAGTGACTAAACTGTGTGAATATCTGTATCACTTTGTCAGTTGTTGTGTAAACTGATTCTACAGTTGGTTACTAGCTATGTGAAAGTCTATATTAGTTATTGATTAGTTAACTGAGTATTTGTATGGGAGTGTTAAAGTGTGTGTGGTTCGGTGGAGGGTGTGTGACTGTCCAAAGATGTGTGAATAGTTTATTCAGTAGATATATGAAGTTAAAACTACATGTTCTAACAGTTTGGGTGAGGGAATCTCTTTATGGGTGTGGTGATGAGCAAATATATTTCTCAAAGGTACAGGTCCAACAAACTAGAAAAATAAAGGCAGTGTATGTGTCAGTTGTTGTATATAAATAAGTATACATAAGACACAATGATTGTGTGAGTGACAGTATGGATAACTGTATACTTGTAATAATGATTTTATAATTCACTAAGTATGACTTACTATCTAAATGAATAGAAGAAGTGGTGTTTGTATAAGTGTTTTGCTAAGTAAATATGTAAGTATGATCCATTGTTTGCATAAGTGAGTAGGATGACTTCATATGTGAATAGGATGCGTGCTGTTGTTTAATGTCGATATAAATGTATAAGTATTTTTGATAGTGTTCTATTGTTCATTGACAGCATGTATGAGTGAATCCATAGGTAAGGGATTAGATGTGTGTATACATGTATGAATCACTGAGTGGATTTTTAGATACTTGTATTGCTGTGACAATGGATTAAAATATGATACTCTGTATTTTACAAAGAGTGATGAAAAATTGTTATAGTGTATGAAAAGGTGTATGTGATTGTCACGTGGATGATGTCATCAGTGATGTCATTTGAGATGTCATCAGTGATGTCACTGACCATGTCATGAATGATGTAATATGTGATATCATCAGCAGTGGATTGCGGGTGCGCGATATATACTTAGTACAACTAACTATATAGGAGCAATTTCAATGGTTTTGTATGAGTAAAATGTCCAGCTAACTATAACACCACTAAAACTTATAGTTTTTTGAGTGAATTTCAAAGGTTTTGTAAAAGCTAATTCCTAACTATATAACTCCTGAAACCTATGGTTTTTTCAGTGAATTTCAAAGGTTTTTTTAAATGCTAATTCCTAACTATATAAAGCCTGAAACCTATGGTTTTTTCAGTGAATTTCAAAGGTTTTTTTAAATGCTAATTCCTAACTATATAAGGTCTGAAATCTATGTTTTTTTCAGTGAATTTCAAAGGTTTTTTAAATGCTAATTCCTAACTATATAAGGCCTGAAACCTTTGGTTTTTTCAGTGAATTTCAAAGGTTTTTTAAATGCTAATTCTATTAGCGGATAACATTTAAATATATTAATATCCTAGTGGGACTACCTGAGCAGCCCTAGGGGGTCAGGGTGTTCCTACCCTGCCCCCTTTTTGTGTTCTACACGTTTGTTTTTCTGCTTTCTTGTGCCTAATTCTTAACAATATAAGGCCTGAAACCTATGTTTTTTTCAGTGAATTTGCAAGGTTTTTTAAATGCTAATTCCTAACTATATAAGGCCTGAAACCTATGGTTTTTTCATTGAATTTGCAAGGTTTTTTAAATGCTAATTCCTAACTATATAAGGCCTGAAACCTATGGTTTTTTCAGTGAATTTGCAAGGTTTTTTTAAATGCTAATTCCTAACTACATAAGGCCTGAAACCTGTGGTTTTTTCAGTGAATTTCAAAGGTTTTTTAAATGCTAATTCCTAACTATATAAGGCCTGAAACCTATGGTTTTTTCAGTGAATTTCAAAGGTTTTTTAAATGCTAATTCCTAACTATATAAGGCCTGAAACCTATGTTTTTTTCAGTGAATTTCAAAGGTTTTTTAAATGCTAATTCCTAACTATATAAGGCCTGAAACCTAGGTTTTTTTCAGTGAATTTCAAATTTTTTTTTAATGCTAATTCCTAACTATATAAGACCTGAAAGCCCACCAGGAATCTCCAGTATGCACCAGGGGACTGCATTGCAGAGAGGTGTAATTAAGCCACGGCCCTTTTTACACCTCTCTGCAACGCAGCCCCCGTGCATGTTTGAAGAGGGGAAACTCATTCCCCCTGCATACAGGGGGCCCCTGGGGGCCAACTAGCCCACCTGGAAACTCTTGTATGCGCCAGGGGGCTGCATTGCAGAGGTGTAATGAGGCTATGCCCCTTGTTACACCTCTCTGCAACGCAGCCGCCTGGCGCGTTTGCAGATGGGGAACTAATTCCCCTTGCATAATGGGGGTCCCTGGGGGCCAACTAGCCCACTAGGAGCCTCCAGTATGCGCCAGATGGCTGCATTGCATAGAGGTGTAATGAGGCCACACCCTTTTTTACACCTCTCTGCAACGCAGCCCCCGTGCATGTTTGAAGAGGGGGAACTAATTCCCCTTGCATACTGGGTGTCCCTGGCAGCCATCTTGTGCCTTGTTCGAACCAAGGCACAAGAAAGCAGTGAAACAAAGGTGTGAAACTCGCAAAGGGGCCAGAGTAGAAACACCCTGACCCCCTAGGCCTGCTCAGGGGGTCCCACAAGGACCCTCAAGGCAAAAAAAATAATATTTTTTTTTAAAAGTCGCGGGGTACAAAAAAACAATAAAAAAATATAAAACAACAATAAGAATAAAAAAACAGTTCTTTTCAGAACTACCTCCAATTTATATAAAAATGCTACATTTTTAAAAAACTCTATCTTTCTTTTTTTCTCCAGGGTACGCGTACCGGTACATGAACCGATACGTGTACCGGGGCGCGCACCCCCCTCAAAAAAAATAAAATAAATAATGAGTGTGTGTGTGAGTGGTGTGTGTGTGGGGGGGTGGGTGTGGGGTGTGTGTGTGGGGGGGTATGTGTGTGGGGTGTGTGTGTGTAGGATGTGTGGGTGTGTGTGCGGGGTGTGTGTGTGTGGGGGTGTGTGTGTGTGGGGGTGTGTGTGGGTGTGTGTGGGGGTGAGGAATGTGTGTGTGGGTGTGGGTGTGTGTGTGTGTGTGAGGTGTGTGTGTGGGGGTGTGTGTCAGAGGTGTGTGTGTGGGGGGGTGAGGTGTGTGTGGGGGATGTGTGGGGTTGTGTCTGTGAGGTGTGTGTGTGTGTGGGGGGGGGGAGTGAGGTGTGTGTGGGTGGGGGTGTGTGGTTGTAGGTGGGGGTGTGGGGGTGTATGGTGTGTGTGTGGGTGTGGGTGTGTGGGGTGTTTGGGTGTGGGTGGAGGTGTGGGTATATGAGGTATGGTGGGGGTGTGTGTGGGGGGGGTGGGGGTGGGGTGTGTGTGTGTCGGGGTATGTGTGTGGGGCACCCCCTCAAAAAAATAAAAAAAATAATGAGTGTGTGTGTGGTGCGTGTGTGTGGGGGGTGGTTGTGGGGTGTGTGTGGGGGGTATGTGTGTGGGGTGTGTGTGTGTGTGTAGGATGTGTGGGTGTGTGTGTGGGGTGTGTGTGTGGGTGTGTGTGTGGGGGGGTGTGTGGGTGTGTGTGTGAGAGGAGTGTGGGTGTGTGTGTGTGTGTGTGAGGTGTGTGTGGTACGGGTGTGTGTGTGTGTGTGTGTGTGAGGTGTGTGTCAGAGGTGTGTGTGTGTGGGGAAGGGGTGAGGTGTGTGTGGGGTGTGTCTGTGAGGTGTGTGTGTGTGTGTGTCTGAGGGGGGATGAGGTGTATAGGTGTGTGTAGGTGTGTGGGGTATGTGGGTGTGGGTGGGGATGTGGATGTGTAAGGTGTGTGTGTGGGTGTGTGGTGTGTTTGGGTGTAGGTGGGGGTGTGGGTGTGTGAGGTGTGTGTGGGATGTGTGTGGGTGTGGGGGGTATGTGTGTAGGATGTGTGTGTATGTGTGGGATGTGTGGGTGTGTCTGTGAGGTGTGCGTGTGTGTGTGTGTGTGGGGGGGGAGGTGTGTGTGTGGGATGTGTGAGGTGTGTCTGTGAGGTATCTGTGTGTGCGTGTGTGTGTGTTGGGGGTGAGGTGTGTGTGTGAGTGAGTGTGTGTGGGATGTGGGGGTGTGGGTGTGGATGTGTAAGGTGTCGGTGTGGGGGTGTGGGGTGTTTGGGTGTGGGTGGAGGTGTGCGTGTGTTAGGTGTGTGTGGGGAGTGTGTGGGTGTGGAGGTGTGAGGTTGTGTGCGTGTGTGTGTGGAACGTACATGTAGGTACCTAAAACAGCCACAGAACCAAAAGCTCTTTTCAGAGCTACCCTACCTGTAATCACTCAAAATTATTATTTTATTATTTATTATTATGATTATATAATTTTTTTCACTATTTTTCCCCATGGTACGCTCCCCGGTACGCTCCCCGGTGCGCGTACCGGGCGTTCCCCCCGCGAAAAACGAAAAAAAAAAAATGTTTTGCCCCGCGGGACCCTTTAATGGCCTCCACAGCAAACCTAGGAGGTCAGGGGGGGTCTACCCTGCCCCCTTTTGGTCATTTTCCCCTTTGATTTTTGCCACCTCTTGTGTCTCAATCCTACCGAGACACAAGAAGGCGGCCACTGCGGACTGTTTCGAATGTTTACAGACACCTGAGAACCAATCAGCTTCCCGTGCGCAAGTCGCGTGGCGCGCCCGGAGCGCTCCCCGGTGCGCGTACCGGGGCGCGGCCATAGATATATAAATTTTTTTGAACCTAAATTACTCAAAATCCTCTGGAGCACATATCTTGCGACATAGCAAAGGCACATCGGGCTACCAGTCCCTACAATTTTGCCAAGTTTGGTGAAAATCCATTCAGCCGTTCGAGCTAAAAGTGCGACAGACCGCCCTATGGAAATTAACATGGGGAAAACACGTTTTGGGACCCCCCTTTTATCTCGGCCCCCGCTTGACGAATCCCCCCCAAACTTTCAGGGAAGGACCGGAGCGCCGCGAGGCAAAGTTGCTAAAAAATTCAGGCAGATTCCTCAACCGGCGCCAAAGTTATTCCCAATAGAATGTTGCGATTTCCCTATGGAAATCAATCCTAACTATATATACCTACTGGCGACCGCCAGTAGGTAATATATATATATACATATATACACACACCAGTAAAATAAAAATAAAAATAAAATATATGTATATATATATTCACTGAAAAAAACATAGGTTATAGACCATATATAGTTAGGAATTAGCATTTACAAAACCTTATTTTACTCACACAAAACCATTGAAATTCCATATATAGTTAGTTGCACTAACTATATATCGCGCACCCGCAATCCACTGCTGATGATGTCACATATTACATCATTCATGACATGGTCAGTGACATCACTGATGACATCACTGATGACATCATCTAGTGTCTGTGTGTTTTTGTAAAGTTTAAATACGTTTTACATATTGAAGAATGACTGGATGGATGGAAGACTGAGTGTGTGTGTGGCTGGCTGGGAGGTGTGTGACTCTGTGCATATCAATGTGTACTTGTATCAGTGATTGTATAAGAGAGTAAGTATGTGTTAGTATATGTGTGAAAAAGTATGGTGTTCTGTGTTTAACTGTATAGATGAGGAAATCGAAGTGTGATTGATTCTTCACAGGACTGACTAGGTGTATGAGTGCATATGATAGTGTTGTAATAATGATTGACTGTATGTATGAGTGATTGTATGGGTGAATGAGTGAATGTGTGTGTAGACGTAGGAATCAGTGAGTGCGTATGTAGTAACTGGTATTGGTGTGTCATGATGTCATCAGTGATGTCATTTGAGATGTCATCAGTGATGTCATTTGAGGTGTCATCAGTGATGTCATCAGTGATGTCACTGAAGTATGGTGTTCTGTGTTTAACTGTATAGATGAGGAAATGGAAGTGTGATTGATTCTTTACAGGACTGACTAGGTGTGTGAGTAACTCCATGGATGAGTGGCAGTGTGTGAGTGTCTGCATAGGTGTATGAGTGCATATGATAGTGTTGTAATAATGAGTGACTGTATGTATGAGTGATTGTATGGGTGAATGAGTGAATGTGTGTGTAGACATAGGAATCAGTGAGTGCGTATGTAGTAACTGGTATTGGTGTGTCATGATGTCATCAGTGATGTCATTTGAGATGTCATCAGTGATGTCATCAGTGATGTCATTTGAGATGTCATCAGTGATGTCATCAGTGATGTCACTGACCATGTCATGAATGATGTAATATGTGACATCATCAGCAGTGGATTGCGGGTGCGCGATACATAGTTAGTGCAACTAACTATATATGGAATTTCAATGGTTTTGTGTGAGTAAAATAAGGTTTTGTAAATGCTAATTCCTAACTATATATGGTCTATAACCTATGGTTTTTTCAGTGAATTTTCAAGGTTTTGTAAATGCTAATTCCTAACTATATATGGTCTATAACCTATGGTTTTTTCAGTGAATTTCATTGGTTTTTTAACAGCTAATATCTGTAGCTGTAAAATGTATTTTTCTTTAAATCCAAAAATATATTTTATATGTTTATGAATAATTTTTTTTTTAAATATTTTTTTTTCTTCGTTCCCGCTTCGCGAATCGGGAAGCTTCCCGTTAGCTGACCTTGATGCCGCGAAATAGACCGCGAGCCGGTAAACGTTTCTTTACCGCAACTGCCGCGTTAGAAAACAACATCGTGACGCCTCCCGTCCGCATGACGTTTCGCGTTGTCGCGTGATACGTCATATGACGTGCTACGTTAGCGAACTGGTACGCGAAGCGAGTCGCAAAGCGCAGGTTTCTGGAAGCAAACCGGGAGGCCCTGCAAAGCGCTTAACGTAAACACAGCAGGTCATGTGACTTGGTAATAACACTTTTCATTGGTTCATTTCACTTTTGGTTTCCTAATGATGTAAGACTAGGTCATATAATCTAAAATGAACACTTTTCATTGGTTGAGAACTCTTGTTTTTCCCAAATGATGAAAATCCCTCCTTCTTTCCTCACTCTGACTTTCATCATTGTGAGAGAAAGACCCTTTGTGATCACTGAGCAATGGCTTCTTTAGTAGCTTCAGCTGGTGCTTCCCCACCACCTCCACCACATCCAAGGAAGAGTGGACCACCTGCTCAAGTTATAATTCAACAAGAAGAGGAAGAAGAGGAACAGGACGACGAGCACGAAGAGAGGCAGTTTTTGCCTGAGCAGCCCAGGACGTCTCACCGGAAAGAAAACTTCATTTGGCAATTTTTTTAAATTCCCAAAGGTCAGAAAAAAGTAAATGCAAGATACGTAACTTGCCTTATATGTCAAGATAGACTGTCCAGAGGAACCGAGAAAAAATACAGTTTCGGAAACTACACAATGCATCGCCATATGACTAGGTGGCATCCTAACAACTACAGTGCTGCACAGTTTCGGAACGACCTAGATAATCTCCCTATTATGGCCAGAAGATCTGTTGTACCGGAAGTAACGGGACCAGAGGGCAGGGAGATGGTGCCAAATATACAAATGAAATTTGGTGAAGTAAAACACATCTGCGTATTTTGCGATGGATTCATTTGCTACGGAGAAAGAAGCATCACTCTGATCAACAGAGCTATTGACTATCATATGCAAGTTTGTACGAAACGCCCAAAATAATAAATACTTTTTTTTTGTTTTGTTGCTCCTGTTGAGCCCTTTACAATGAATCGTTTTCATTGCCCCCTCCAAGAAAAACCCCAAAAAATATAAAACTGTTCATAAAAATTCAAAAAAAGTAAAAAAATGTTCCGAAAAATAATAAAAAAAATATAAAACAACAAAAACAATAAAAAAAAAAGTTCTTTTCAGAACTACCTCCCCGTTATTAAAAAATTGGTACAATATTTGGAACTGTGCCAACCTCTATTTCTCTTAGTTCGCTTCCCAGTTCGCTCGCCGGTACGCGAACCGGAAGCGAACCAAAAACAGTAAGTATAAGGGAAGGAAACAGACACTTATGTTAAAAGAAAGACAGCTATAGGGGAGTAAACTAGAGATACTATTACCCGTAATCCACTGCTGATGATGTCACATATTACATCATTCATGACATGCTCAGTGACATCATCAGCAGAGGATTGCGGGTTTTTTGGCAACGTGCCTTATCCACGGTTTAATAACGCTGCCTTTTGCTTTATATAAGTTTTCAAATTGTATGAAATATATACCAATAGGTCGTTATGAACCTTTAGGTAGTGCTTTTCTTCATGAGGTCTGGTCGCTTCCATACACATACAGATGTTTCAAAGATGATCAAGAAGTTTATCTGAATGGAGAGGAATGCACTGAGACGCCAGATCATTCACTAATGTGTAGGCACATACAGTTACACGGTTCATGCAACAAACACCGACCAAATATGGCGTGCGTGTTGCAAGGCACGCCAGTTCCTGCTATCATCCCCACGTTCAAGTTGTTGGAAAATGGTAGTTATTTGATGCTCAATAATGAAGATTGTTCTGGGTTAATTAAAAGTATTCCTTTTATCGTAACAGTAAGTGAACGGGTTATTTTCTGCAGAAATGTTCTATTTCCTCCCACACATGAACATAGGGAGTTTTCAATCTCGCCACAAATACCAACCTTGGGAGCAGATTTCAACGGCATGGCAAGAATAAGAGCTCTTTTGTCTCAGAGAGAGGTGGCCTTGAGTTCGGCCCGTGAAACTTTCGTGCTTCACATAGCGAACACCCGTACAGAGGTGCAGACCCTTTTCAATTCAGATTTGCCTTTCCATTTCAGCAAGATGGTTCGGACTATCTCTAACGCATCCTCCACAAAGGCCCTGGCGCACTTTTTTAAAGTTGTTACCAGTGGTCTCGTGACTTCATTTGAGAAAATCTTTGGAGTCATCCCTGCTTTCTTTCATTGTATTTTTTCCACTCTGCTTCGTGGATTGCCATTTTTACTTGCATTACCAGCGGACGCTCTTGTGCTTCTTTACATTTTTAAATATGGATGTCCCTCCTATGCAACCTCCCGCCCTGCAGCTGCTGACACTGTTCCGCAATCGCATGCTAGAATATTATGGCACAATGCCGTTGGCGATATTAAGCACGGCATATGGATTATCTTTTCGATTCTCCTACTTCACCTGTGTCCAGCCTGTATTTCACTGCCTGACCTGTGATTTCGATTGGGCCATTGATTTGTGTCTCTGCGGACCGGTTTCTCCTGACGTCGACTTTAATCAGCTGATGACTCCTATCATTACTCACGAGTTGGTTTGTCCTGGCGAAAGGATTATGGCTGTGGCATTGATGCATGGACTAATTGGTCCCTGGAATTTACTGGCGGCAACACAGTCTTTCTTGGAACAGAGCTTTCTTGAAAACCCACCGAGCTGTCCTCTGATGGTGATAGAGGATCCGGTGCTGGGAGAGCACGTATGTTCTTTTCCGCTTTTAAATTGGATGGCTGAACTGTTTTCGGATGAAGACGGTGACTTCCTATTGGAGGCTGTTGCAGCTTATTTTGCATACACAGTTATGTCATAGACCTTTTTCATGTTTGATATGCTGAGTACTAGCATTTCATTGACAATTCATTGACTTATTTGTCAAGTTTTTATTATTTACCTTGCCTATTGGCTTAAGACTCGATAAAGTACTTGGCTGTTTTATTTTTCTTTAGCATTAAATTTTCCTAGTTTTTAATGCTTTACCTTGCGTACCGTCCACATATAAACTTGCAATCTGCTCTCATGAGATGGCACTTCTATTATCTTATTCAGTTCGTTTCCGGATCATGGGGAGGTGTCATCTAGGTCCTGGATATCTTTACACCGTGTTAAGTTAGCATGGGCTCATTACCGGTTTAAACGCCATTTTTCCTTTTTTGCAACTTCTGCACACGACACTTAGTTGTTGCTTTAGCTTTCAACCTAGTAGTTCATCGTGGTTTACATGAGAATAATATGTTATTGCTCTACTATCTGCTTTGCTTGTTAAACTATATCTGTACAGCGAGTGCTAAAGTTTCAAGAACAACACGATACAGAATTGTTATGAGGTCTGATCTCCACGACTTCATACTCATAACATAAGTGCAACTTCTGCCAATTCTGGGCATGAGGCGGGTTTTATATTGCTTTGCCGAACACACATACACAACACTTGATGCGGTTCACATGAAGAGAGAGCTGGTGTATGCTGATGTGATTCCTTCAAATCTAAGACACTAAAGTATGGGCACGCCCTAAACCAACACAAAGAGACCTTCTTAGCAAATAATATAATATGTGTATTAGGGAGGGTGAGATATAAGCAGCCGTGGGCCGTGGAGGGAGTTACGGTGAGGCAGGGAGGCGGGGAGGGGGAGAAGCAGGGTGGAGCCCTCTCCACCCTGCCCCTCCCCCTCCCCGCCTCCCTGCCCCACCGTAACTCCCTCCACGGCCCGCGGCTGCTTATAAGTGTTGCTAACTCTTATTCATTTACAGCATGTTAACATACTGTCACCATTCGCTTTTTATGTACTAGTAACTATGCTGGTAATTTTGCTACTGATAATATGTGTACTTGTATTATCTAAGATACTACGCCTGAGAAGACGGCATTAGTAAATAAACATTTCAAATACACATGTGTTCTTCTTAACTCCATGTTCTGGTTTCTAAGAAATATATAACGACCGACTGTTCATGAGTTCCACGTATCCTGAGGTACTATAAGTTCATATTCTGGATTGTCTAAACATTGAGAGTTTGTTATATCCAATGTGACACTGTACCTAGCTTGCTAAGGGGTTTTTGATTACTAAGGTGAGTTTTGGGACACCCTAATTCGCCGAGGTTCCAATCCTCTGTCCACAGTTCTGTGTGAGAACAGAAACCCTGCGACAGGGGCACCCCCGACCCTTGCTGGAGCTTCATCACACTTGCGATACAACTCCAGCAATGCGCCACCTTTACGGCACAGATACATCACGCATCTGTGCTGTTTTTGCCCCATGATGCGCCGCATTGTAAATGCAGCACACCATAGGTGACGGAACAGCGGCACAGAATGACTAACACATCCCTGGTGATGCGCCAGTCATCATAAATCTATCCCTATGCTTCTTATCTTGTTAGAGATGAACCGCCATATGTATCATCAAAGTTTTTTGCATTTCCTAAATAGCGAACTTTAAGGAATAAATAGCGATTCTTTACCATTCCTAGTTTGCGATGAGCTATTTGCTAATTACAAATTACCCATTCATTTCCTTCATTTCCATAGGGCGGTTGGACTCACTTTTAGCTCGAACGGCTGAATGGATTTCCACGAAACTTGACAAAATTGTAGGGACTGGTAGCCCGATGTGCCTTTGCTATGTCTCAAGATATATGCTCCAGTGGTTTTTACGAAAATTAACTTTGAAAAATATATATTGGGCTACATTGGCCTATATATATGTTGGAGCCCAAATGTAGCCCAATGTAGCCCAATGAAGCCCAATGAAGCCCAATGTAGCCCAATGTAGCCCAAAGATGGCCGCCAGAGACGAAAAAAAACAAATGTAGCCCAAATATCAGCCAGATGTAGCCCAACTATAGCCCAGTGACAGAATGACCAATCAGCGTCGCAAACCTCCGTTACGCGAAGCGGAGCGCTGTTACAGATATATATCTTTTTTTGAACGTTAATTTCTCAAAATCCACTGGAGCACATATATTGAGACCTAGCAAAGGCACATCGGGCTACCAGTCCCTAATATTTTACCAAGTTTCGTGCAAATCCATTCAGCCGTTCGATTATTATTATTATTTTTTTTTTGCCCCGCGGGGCCCTTTTAAAACCTCCACATCAAACCTAGGGGGTCAGCGAGGATCTACTATTCCCCCTTATGGTCATTTGCCCCTTCGCTTTCGCCTCCTCTTGTCTCTCGATCCTACCGAGAGACAAGATGGCGGCCGCTACGGACTGTTTGGAATGTTGACAGACGCCGGAGAACCAATCAGCTTCGCTTCACAAAGCTCCGTTGCGCGAAAAGTACGCGTTCTGGAGCGCTGCCCGGTCCGCTGTTACAGATATATATCTTTTTTTAAACGTTAATTTCTCAAAATCCACTGTAGCACATATATTGAGACCTACAAAAGGCACATCGGGCTACCAGTCCCTACAATTTTGCCAAGTTTCATGCAAATCCATTCAGCCGTTCGGGCTAAAAGTGAGGCCAACCGCCCTATGGAAAACTCAATGTTAAAAACACGTTTTGGGACCCCCCTTTTTTCTCGGCCCCCCCTTGACGAACCCCCCCCAAATTTTCAAGGGCTGCTCAGAAACAAAATGTGCCATTTTCCTGAAAATTTCAGCCAATTCCGTCCACAAACGCCAAAGTTATTAGACATAGAATTTTCAAAAATCCCATAGAGAAAAAATCCTAACTATATATACCTACTGAAAAAACCATAGGTTTCACACCAGTTATAGTTAGGTGGAAATTTTACTCGCATAAAACCATTGAAATTCCCACGTTATAGTTAGTTGGACTCACTATAACTTGCGCATGCAATGCACTGCTGATGACGTCACATATTACATCACTCATGACATGGTCAGTGACATCACTCATGACGGCGCCAAAGGTATTCCCAATAGAATGTTGCGATTTCCCTATGGAAATCAATCCTAACTATATATACCTACTGGCGACCGCCAGTAGGTAATATATATATACATATATACACACACACCAGTAAAATAAAAATAAAATATATGTATATATATATATATATCCAACAAACTGCAGAGACCCATTTGGATGCAGCCACACACGAACTCCATTTAGAACTCCTTTATTTCAACAGCCTGCCAGCAGGGTTACAAAGGTGACGCTCTTCCAATAATCAGCTGCCAAATGCATTTCGAGAGGCACTGCTCTCTTCGTCAGTGGCAAGTTCATCATCTGCTGGCACACTCCCTCTTTCATAATGTTAAGTCCCCGCCCACTGGGCGTTAGCAGTCAGAGGCGTTTCTGGGATCAGTAGTCTGTGTTTCAAATGGAGTGATCCCCAGCGAAATGGATGCAAATTTTAAAACCAAGTGGAATGAAGGCACATCGCATTTGTTTGCCTGCCTTGCTTTCCTGCCATTGATGGAGTGTTCACAGGGAATACCTCTGCAGTACCCCTCAAAACGTTCGTGTCCACTTACCCTCCGTGGTACAGAGGGCTGGCTCTGTCGCAACAGCGGGCTGCAATCCACGACCGGGTGGCCGTTTTTAATCCAACAAACTGCAGAGACCCATTTGGATGCAGCCACACACGAACTCCATTTAGAACTCCTTTATTTCAACAGCCTGCCAGCAGGGTTACAAAGGTGACGCTCTTCCAATAATCAGCTGCCAAATGCATTTCGAGAGGCACTGCTCTCTTCGTCAGTGGCAAGTTCATCATCTGCTGGCACACTCCCTCTTTCATAATGTTAAGTCCCCGCCCACTGGGCGTTAGCAGTCAGAGGCGTTTCTGGGATCAGTAGTCTGTGTTTCAAATGGAGTGATCCCCAGCGAAATGGATGCAAATTTTAAAACCAAGTGGAATGAAGGCACATCGCATTTGTTTGCCTGCCTTGCTTTCCTGCCATTGATGGAGTGTTCACAGGGAATACCTCTGCAGTACCCCTCAAAACGTTCGTGTCCACTTACCCTCCGTGGTACAGAGGGCTGGCTCTGTCGCAACAGCGGGCTGCAATCCACGACCGGGCGGCCGTTTTTAATCCAACAAACTGCAGAGACCCATTTGGATGCAGCCACACACGAACTCCATTTAGAACTCCTTTATTTCAACAGCCTGCCAGCAGGGTTACAAAGGTGACGCTCTTCCAATAATCAGCTGCCAAATGCATTTCGAGAGGCACTGCTCTCTTCGTCAGTGGCAAGTTCATCATCTGCTGGCACACTCCCTCTTTCATAATGTGCCAGCAGATGATGAACTTGCCACTGACGAAGAGAGCAGTGCCTCTTCGGCAGCTGATTATTGGAAGAGCGTCACCTTTGTAACCCTGCTGGCAGGCTGTTGAAATAAAGGAGTTCTAAATGGAGTTCGTGTGTGGCTGCATCCAAATGGGTCTCTGCAGTTTGTTGGATTAAAAACGGCCGCCCGGTCGTGGATTGCAGCCCGCTGTTGCGACAGAGCCAGCCCTCTGTACCACGGAGGGTAAGTGGACACGAACGTTTTGAGGGGTACTGCAGAGGTATTCCCTGTGAACACTCCATCAATGGCAGGAAAGCAAGGCAGGCAAACAAATGCGATGTGCCTTCATTCCACTTGGTTTTAAAATTTGCATCCATTTCGCTGGGGATCACTCCATTTGATATACAGACTACTGATCCCAGAAACGCCTCTGACTGCTAACCCCCAGTGGGCGGGGACTTAACATTATGAAAGAGGGAGTGTGCCAGCAGATGATGAACTTGCCACTGACGAAGAGAGCAGTGCCTCTCGAAATGCATTTGGCAGCTGATTATTGGAAGAGCGTCACCTTTGTAACCCTGCTGGCAGGCTGTTGAAATAAAGGAGTTCTAAATGGAGTTCGTGTGTGGCTGCATCCAAATGGGTCTCTGCAGTTTGTTGGATTAAAAACGGCCGCCCGGTCGTGGATTGCAGCCCGCTGTTGCGACAGAGCCAGCCCTCTGTACCACGGAGGGTAAGTGGACACGAACGTTTTGAGGGGTACTGCAGAGGTATTCCCTGTGAACACTCCATCAATGGCAGGAAAGCAAGGCAGGCAAACAAATGCGATGTGCCTTCATTCCACTTGGTTTTAAAATTTGCATCCATTTCGCTGGGGATCACTCCATTTGATATACAGACTACTGATCCCAGAAACGCCTCTGACTGCTAACGCCCAGTGGGCGGGGACTTAACATTATGAAAGAGGGAGTGTGCCAGCAGATGATGAACTTGCCACTGACGAAGAGAGCAGTGCCTCTCGAAATGCATTTGGCAGCTGATTATTGGAAGAGCGTCACCTTTGTAACCCTGCTGGCAGGCTGTTGAAATAAAGGAGTTCTAAATGGAGTTCGTGTGTGGCTGCATCCAAATGGGTCTCTGCAGTTTGTTGGATTAAAAACGGCCGCCCGGTCGTGGATTGCAGCCCGCTGTTGCGACAGAGCCAGCCCTCTGTACCACGGAGGGTAAGTGGACACGAACGTTTTGAGGGGTACTGAAGAGGTATTCCCTGTGAACACTCCATCAATGGCAGGAAAGCAAGGCAGGCAAACAAATGCGATGTGCCTTCATTCCACTTGGTTTTAAAATTTGCATCCATTTCGCTGGGGATCACTCCATTTGATATACAGACTACTGATCCCAGAAACGCCTCTGACTGCTAACGCCCAGTGGGCGGGGACTTAACATTATGAAAGAGGGAGTGTGCCAGCAGATGATGAACTTGCCACTGACGAAGAGAGCAGTGCCTCTCGAAATGCATTTGGCAGCTGATTATTGGAAGAGCGTCACCTTTGTAACCCTGCTGGCAGGCTGTTGAAATAAAGGAGTTCTAAATGGAGTTCGTGTGTGGCTGCATCCAAATGGGTCTCTGCAGTTTGTTGGATTAAAAATGGCCGCCCGGTCGTGGATTGCAGCCCGCTGTTGCGACAGAGCCAGCCCTCTGTACCACGGAGGGTAAGTGGACACGAACGTTTTGAGGGGTACTGCAGAGGTATTCCCTGTGAACACTCCATCAATGGCAGGAAAGCAAGGCAGGCAAACAAATGCGATGTGCCTTCATTCCACTTGGTTTTAAAATTTGCATCCATTTCGCTGGGGATCACTCCATTTGATATACAGACTACTGATCCCAGAAACGCCTCTGACTGCTAACGCCCAGTGGGCGGGGACTTAACATTATGAAAGAGGGAGTGTGCCAGCAGATGATGAACTTGCCACTGACGAAGAGAGCAGTGCCTCTCGAAATGCATTTGGCAGCTGATTATTGGAAGAGCGTCACCTTTGTAACCCTGCTGGCAGGCTGTTGAAATAAAGGAGTTCTAAATGGAGTTCGTGTGTGGCTGCATCCAAATGGGTCTCTGCAGTTTGTTGGATATATATATATATATATATATACATATATATATATATATATATATATATATATATATATATATATATATATATATATATATATATATATATAACCAATGCCTCCTCCAAAGTAGGAAAAAGCACGGCACACTCCGGGATTGAAGGTAAGGGCTTTATTAAAATTCAATGCGCGTAGTGCTGGCAGTCCCTCGAAACGCTAAGGCAGACGCGTTTCAAGCCTTCCAATGGCTCTCATCAGTGCCTGTTCCAGGGGCTCCGCGCTCTCTGCTGATGGTAAAACAGGTGCAGGTGAATGGAAACCGCTCCCTTTATGACGATGTTATGCTCCTCCTCCAGTGGATGTTGCACTGGCCACTCGCGCTTTCCCCCTGCCATGCAGATGCATGCTGGTACTTGCAGTCCAAATGGGGTGTCTGTACAGTGACTAGGCACTCTCCACACCTAGTGGTGTCCCAACATTCTGGAAATGGGCCACACTCCAGCTTGAGTGCCCAGCAGGACGACCAAAAGTCTTTACCCCAACTCCTTACTCAGGCGAATACCATCGCCTCCTCTCTCCCCATTGCAGCCATATCTCGCCTTGGTGGCAGTCCACGCTGCTAGGGGGGGGCTCCGTGGTGTTTGCAGTTCGTGTAAGAAATCCAAAGGGGTTGCTGGTCTTCATACGGTGCACCAGACCGAGAGGGTGTACCGTTAGTCAGTGACCTGCATGCCGACATAACATAGAACCAACACCTCCTCCAAAGTAGGAAAAAGCATTAAAATTACTATTCTCACTCCAGAGAGTGCAACAGTATTGAAGTATTGAACGTTCTTGATAGCGGAGGGGAATACATTATTATTCACACTCCAGGGAGTGCAACAGTAGGGAAAGTGTTGGATAGCAGAGTGGATAAAAGTACTATTCCCACTCCAGCAAGTGCAATGGTAGGGAAAGTGTTGAATGCGAAGGGGAATAGTTTACTATTCCACTCCAGCAAGTACAACAGTAAGGAAAGTGTTGAATAGCGAAGGGAATAATTTACTATTTCCACTCTAGGGAGTGCAACAGTAGGGAAAGTGTTGGATAGCGGAGTGGTAACAATTACTATTCCCACTCCAGCAAGTGCAACAGTAGAGAAAGTTTTGGATAGCGAAGGGGAAAAATTTACTACTCCCACTCCAGGGAGTGCAACAGTAGGGAAAGTGTTGGATAGCAGAGGGGATCAAATTTACCATTCCCACTCCAGGGAGTGCAACAGTAGGGAAAGTGTTGGATAGCGGAGGGGAATATTTTACTATTCCCACTCCATCAAAATAATTAAGAATAATTAACAAACAATAAATTAATTAAAAATGATTTACCTCCCACCATATTCCCCTATAAATGACACCACCAATGTTGTAAAACATAACACAAATAACATAATTAATAAATTATTAATTAATTAATATTATTAAACAAGCAATTTAAAAACAATTAATAATACATTAATTGACACAATTAACACTATAAAACACCTTAAAATAGATTTGATATATTAACATTTCGACAAAATATATTACAATTACATTACTTCCCAGCCTTCTCCCCTATCAACCCACAACCAGTCCTTAAAACAATTACACAAATAACATAATTAATAATTAATTCATAATGAAAAATAACCAATTATTAAATAATTTTACATTACATTATTTACCATAATTACCAATATAAAATGTTAAATACATTAATATTTAATAATAAATATATATATTCCTTAATTATTATTAAGTTACTTCCCACCTACTCCCCTATAAACCCACAACCTGCTCCTCAAAAATTGACACAATTAACATATTTACCAATTAATTATTAATAATTAACAAACTACGGGGGAGAGGAGTTGGCCTAACGGCTAGGGCGCTCGACCTTGGACCTGGGGAACCAGGTGCGAGTCTAGGCAATGATGCTAAAACATCCTGTGATTCTGGGCAAATCACTTAATCTCCCTGTGCCTAACAAAAATGAATGAGTGTCCTCATGCAATGTAACTGGTGCTATGTAAAGCGCTCAGATACCCGATTCGGGTCAAGTTCGCTCTATATTAAACTCTCCCCAAAAAATGTATATTAACTAATTAATAATAAATTGATTACCACAATTAACAATATAACATATTAAATACATAAATATGAATTATTAAAATATATTAATTGATTCATTATTATTAAATTACTTCCCACCCTATTCTCCTATAAACCCACAACCTGTAATGGAACAAAAACGCTAAATTTACTTTAAAAAAATGAATAACTTCTATAAATGTAACACATATATTAAATAACAAATGTTATACGCAAAAAAATTTAACACATACATTTAAAATACAAACTAAAATACATAACACTAAATAAAACAACAATATTTTTAACAACAATATTTTTGCAAACAAATACTTCGATATTTTGAAAAACGATATTACTTACCTGCAACTCGATATTCTTGACGATATTCTGACGATATTTTTGTACTACGATAATTTGCACTTGATATTAGTGCAAGTTGACATTTGTCAACTTGCACTAACACACTAATGGTGTGTGTTCACCATTTTCTCAAATTCTTATCACAGTTCTCATAATTCTAAATTTGCCTCATCTTGTATATTTAGAAAGGACTAAATCTACTTCCATTCCTAAATCTCCATTAGGAAATAATACCAATGGACTAAACAAGTTAGATGAGAAAACTTTATATGGAGATCAGTCTATTTACCAACTTTCTGTATGAGTTTGCAAAATCATGGATGCCTGAAACTGTTATGTGTGCTAACAGTTACCCACTTCAGTTTCAAAAGGGGTTACATACCATCAGTTGCCTGGTACTTATGGAATTTCTTGCAGTGTACTAACAAGTCTGTTTCATTGCAAAGGACAACTTCAATATTATTATTCTAACTATGACTTAGGGCCCGATTACAATGCTGGACGGAAAAGCTGTCCGTCTGCCATGGTGTTGGAAAACATCCCTACACATGACCCGCGGCATTTCTGTTGGTCAAATTACGATGCAGTGTATGCAAAATCAGATACCGTGGTGGATGGTCTTTGCTGACGTCCATCCACCACGGTCAAAAAAGCTGCAGATCCAACCACAGTCGATGGGGAAATCTGTACAATGGCTTCAAAAAGCCACTCCCACCGTGGCATGACTGCACGTCCAATTACGATGAGAATGTGGGCATGGCGGACTAAGCACTGCATCCGACCGCCATGCAGAAACATAGGCCAAATGAATGGCGGACAGAACCAACTTCACAACAACGTCTGAAGGGTGCCTGTACTCCCTGCCACTCTCAAACACAACATACACACCACAACGATACACTGCAACTTGGTCCTGGTAAGGAAAGCCATGCGCAGCATGGAATAGACATCTGGAGGTCATCACTCATGTGGACATACCCACATACCACAGCATAAAACCAATCCCTTCCTGGACCACCATCCTTTGCACACCACAAGCCAAGACAAGAGACAGGACACCATTGACTCACAATGCACTAATAGTAGTCAGATACACATAGAAAAGACACAATTGTTCAAGCATCAACTGAATTGGTTGAGCAACAAGTTAGTTCCAGAGGACATCTCCTTGAAAATACAGCACCGGTAAATACGAAATTGGCCCTATAGCCATGTCACATCGCTAAAGAGCCATGTAGATACCCAGGGCTGTACGTGGGATGAAAAAACTTGGGGGTCTCTCAAAGGGGCCTGGCCAATATAATAAAGTGAATTGCCTACAAACCTCTGACATAAATCTGTGCTTAGCAGATTAGGCTACCCCACTAGCATTTCTCTGTCATTGCACCCAGACATATGATACAACAAATAACATGACACCTACTACAACTCCGGACTACTGGCCTTGTCAATGTTTGTCAGGAGCATAACATAGAGAAGCAGCAACTATGGCCTGCATCTAACATGGGAAAATCTTCCACTCAAAGCCCTGATGACACCACAACGATGTTGCTGCACATGAGTCTCCAAAGTAGTGAATTCCAGAGACACAAAGAATCCTCAAAAGAGTACACTTCCCCACAACGCTCACCTGACATGAGGTCATGCCGTAACTAGTCCACCAGTGAGAAGTTAGGAGTGTGACCATGCGCACATCGATGTACCTACTGTCAATGCATTCCAGCTAAAAGAACATAACAGTTGCACAACGTGTCCTTTTTGTGGCAATGTACTGCTATCTCCACCATAAATGATTGAGGTTAGTTATTTGTGGCCTCACATTCCCGCAGCAAAAGCAGATTTCAATGAGCGTGCAGGCACAATGGGCCTCTTTACAGACAAGTATTCGCTCCCACACCAGAACTGTAGATCTTCGAATTCCAGGTGTCTTGACTGTCCCACGTGATTCAGTCAGTGCTGAACCTGGCTCTCCCACTATTTTCGCGGTGAACAGACACACACTTTATTGATAGTGTCTGATCCGACAGGCCATGGCACACTTTTTATCAGACTTTTGGGCCTTCCTTCCATGCTTTTACAGGAGTACCACCGGGTGTCATTCCTCCACTTTGCAAACTGCATTTAGCGGTTACAGATCAGATCATAACTTTGGCAGTACAGCTGAATGTTAGTTCTGAGATTGCTCTGACACCATGTCTGACCATCCAGTGGGCCAGGACAAGCCTGGTCAGTTGCAACTATACCGTGACCACCTGTAGCTCCTCTTTGGATGTGTCCCATTGGCTGTGCTGACCATCAGTTATAGGCTGATGGTCCGCTATGCATGTTTCACCTGCATGCAACCTGTCATTTTCTGCAGAAGATGTCTGTTTGAGTGGGCCATGGATGACTGCCTTTCAAACACATACCTTTCTGACCTGGATCATGAGCTGTGGGTGACTCCTTTGTTGGTCCACTTGCAAGACTGCTTCGGTGAGACACGTTTATGGGATGCCATTCAATGTGTCAGGCAGGCTGACTGCTGTGCCTGTGTGTTTGTGCAATGGCCCCTGTGCAATGCCTAAATCCAACCTCTCCCAGGTTTCCATGGGATGTTCCTTGCAACCTCATGGTGCAAGGAGCATATCTGTTTCTTCATACTGCTGGATTGGATGGTGGTCCTGTGCGTTGAAGATGATTTGGATCGTCTTTTGGAACTGTTTGCCTTTGAAGCTGCCTGTGCCCTCTTGGATTCGTTACTACTTTACAGCAACAGGAACATTTGGTGGCAAATTCAATTATCGTTTCCCTTTCCTCACGCCTCTTGACAAGATTTGTCATCCAGCTCTCTGCCTTTAGCCCTGTCTATATTGGCTTGTACTATGCTGAGCTCTGCGGTCTGTTTCGCTTGGTAGGAAGCAGTCATCTGAAAGTCGTGGACATTGTCATCTGGCATAAGCCCGGCTACCATTATGCAGCTGTAGCACACGAAGATTACATGGCGTTGTTGTTTTGCAAGTACCCATGGTGCGTGGCGGGGGTACACGTAGGTACATGTCGTCTCCCCTGTCTTTGCACGGGGTAGACACCGCCCCCCCTGCAGGTGGTTGGTCACCACAGAAATATGCTTAACTTCTCCCGGTGTACTTTCCAGATACTGGTAAACCTTCAGCAGCACCTGCACGTTGACTGCTTTCCATTCCCAGCAGCAACGTGCATGCAGCCTGGAAGCCTTTTTTCAACTCCAGCCATGCAGAAGTATGGGGCCATCCGGCCTCCTTTTGTTTGTACATGCTGACTGGGGTCTGTCTTGAACCTTACATCTAAATGTCAATGCCACAGAGGGAAACATAGGCACACAGCTTGCCGTCTCTTCACAGGTACTCAAGGGAGGCATGCTTTTGCCTTAGTTTTGTCCCTTTATATCAATGCAGACACTGTAAGACTATCAGATGTGTTAGTCATGCCCAGTATTTGCACAAATCATGTGGCTCACACTATTTTACTTCTTTCAGCGCTACCTCGTGACATTGTGACGTTGTGAGGTCATTTGCATTTCGTCGTACTTGGTCAGTCTCCCCACTTTTTGTTTAGGACTTGTGCCCTGAAGTACCTTAGTACATGTCTGTCACATGAGAGGTGTCTGCAGAGCTTGTTCTCAGCACGGACCTGGAATACTGTATGAACATTCTGTCCGTGGTAGGGGAACAATGTCCCTTGTCATCCTGTTCTGTTCATGCTGTAGCACTCCAACTCAAAGAAGTTTTACAGCTTCAAGGGGACACGGAACCCCTTTAGATGGCATGGGAATGCGGGCTAGATGCCTCACACTCAGAGGGTGATCCATCCAGTGATGAGAGCGAAACAGCAAATGTGGTGTACATTTCACCATATATGGGCTGAGTGATGGGTTCTGCTGACAAAACCCATAGACCAGGGACATCCCAAGCAACTCTTTCCTGCAAGGGGAGGGGGGGGGGATATGCTCATGGTTCTACGTCCAGGGGGATTCTTGATGCAACATCTTGCTTCATGTTAGATGGATATGTCACTGTGGTTACTGGTTAGGTACTCATGCATTTTCAATCTGCGGTGGCACGTATGTTGCATGCTTTGACATTGTAGTAAAAGCTTCACATTTTGAAAAGTTTCTTGTCTTCAACTTGTCTGCTTGTGTATAGGCGCTTGAATGCCTCAGAGTGAGTAGGAGAGCAAGTGAGGCAGTGTGGCAATGGTGTCCTGAGCATAGGGTGCGCTGTCCATGCATGCACAAGTTCTCAAATCCTGCGCATAGTCCAGTATGTGTACAGAATATCGTGGACATTTGTCATACTCTGTGAGACAACAACAAGGCACACAGACACAGTCATAGTCGCTCATTGTTAAATCACACTCAACGGAAGTAGGTGACGATGATCTGTTGACGCTGGTCAAGGCCTTCTTCCTCACTACTGTCATCGTCACTGGGCATGTGTGGGTTGGGAGTGGGGGTGATGTTGCTGTCCCGCCGGATGTAGCAGTCATGTCCCGACCCCTAATACTCTGCACAAATGTGTGAGATGATCTGCTCCGCCTGTCATACCACTTGCACGTTGATGGAGTTATAGTATTTGCGGTTCCGATATATGTGTTCACTTGCCTTTGGTGGTACGGGGCCAATGTATGTACTATCATCGGCTCCCAGCAACATTTGCGATACCTCCCAGGCAGGGCAGGCTCAGGGAATCTTTATTTGTGTGTTCCAACGAGGCATTCGGGTTGGCCACTGCATGCCCGATTTGTCACTTTTGTCTCTCGCTAGGTCTGCTTCAGAGCCCTCCTTTGTCTCTCCTCAGTTTTCAAGGGCCAGGGAGACACATTATTTCCTTCCACATTCTCTTTGTAGATGTTATCCCTCTCAAGATGTGTGTTTTTTTGCCATAAAAGGTCCCCCTGATGGGAGTAGGAGGTTTCCTGAGGTGGGAGTATCAGGCAAGTAACACTTCTCATGCTCTCACTCATGCCCTCCTCCTTGTATTCCCTCTCTGCCACCATCGTCCAGCGCACATCTCTCCATAGCCACTCGCTCAAGTGCATTTCATTTGTTGCATGGCGCTACTGATATCAGTGTAGGCTGTGACAGTACTTTACATCACGTACACATTGCTCAGAGACAATCAATCATGCAAGTGTAAGTACATCAGTCTACATGGAATGTCACGAAAACCAATGAGGATTACAAGGTGTGGTAATCACATGTCATCCATACTGGTGGTCAGGATTAATGAGGGCTTTTGGTCTGGAGTCGCACTGACTCAGGACGTGTGTGGCTACATTTACAAGCAATAGCAGCTGGGAAGACTACATGCCACACCAGTATGTGTTTTGGAGGTGCTAGGGATTACTAGTATGTCTGATTTGCAGACAATGGACACCTCTTATTGTCTGCCTACATCACTGGCCCTTCACAATAAGACCCCTGGCCAAGAGACGCCAGTCAGATGTCAAGGGATATTCAAGCGGGGTTCACAGGTTGGATGTTTCATTCGACAACATTAGCACAGTGCGAGGGACCTAAGTCCTTTTTTACTCCTTCCCTCATTTCAGTCCATGCTGGCCAAGTAGCATGACAATGTATGTAATTTCACTCTCCTTTTCTTGGACATTCCATGTGTGTGAAGACTTGGCTCATAGGTCGCACTCTCATTCCTTCACAGTGTGGTGAGCAGCTGGTCACTGTTCTAGTTGTTCTGAAGTACCAGCCACTCCCAGAGGGCTGGCTTACACACACACCCCAGCCACCCAGCACAGGCGTCACTGGACATGTGATCCCACCAACAAATGGAGCAGGACGCATGTGCCCTGGGCCAGTTCTCCTATACATGTACGGTGTCTGTGTGGTTACTTGAAATGCATGGGGGCCTCATGGCCCTCAACATTAAATATGGAGTGCACCAATCACTTCAGGCAAATGAGTTGTGATGTGTGATGTAATTGGCAGGACACCAATGCAAATGCAGTATGTGTTTGCATGTACGGTAGCTGGCATAGACAGCGATGACAGGCATTGGCCACAATTGAATGATGCAGGGTTGCACACATAGCTTCAATGCCACAATGGTGTGGCACATACTATGCAAATGGGCCATCAGCCAATGGGAGCCTTCGGCGGCGAACATATTTCGCAATTGCGGTGTGCTCGCTCTGCAACTGTGGGGCTATTCATTGCCCCAATTGCTATCATGGACACTGTGGGTCACTGATGGAGATTGGGTGGGCCTTGCACTTTGCATTTGGCAGGTTGCCACATTCATCGTGATGCCGCCACGCTTGCTGCGAGTTGTAGTTGTTCAGGGGTTGCATGCGTGGGGATTTTTGGTACGTACCTCTGCTGTTGAGCGCGGCGTCATCTTGTCTGCCGAAAGTGCAGCAGGTGGTGCAGCCGGAAGGCCTGTGGCACAGGATCCATGGCGGCTTCGGTGGTTTAGATGGCTTCTGTTTCCGCTCTTCCTCTCCATTGTTGCATGTCCGCCATCCGCAACAAGGTGGTTTTTGTTCCGTTTAATTTCAGATCTTTATTCGGATTCATTTTATCCATAAAAGCACAGATCATCACAGTAAAAAAGGAAATATAAAAATCCATAGGCAAGCGCTAGATAAAAACGGAGTCATACATAGCAATTAGTATGGGGCATGGCTACAACTGCAATGGAGGCAGACGTGTTTGGGTAGAGCTCTAAAGGAGGCTCCCCTAAACGGGATGCTTTCTACATGCATAATCGTTTCTGGAGGCTGCGACAATGAAGATACAATGCAAGACAGTATGCTGATGCAGCAATGTAAATTCTGACTCACCCGAGCCCCGCTGCATGGAACCCGACTGTGGGACTGATTGCTGTGTGGTCCCAGCTGGGCAGGCTTCGTCTACTTGAGTCCGTGATTTAGCTCCTCCCACTAGGCCGAAGATGATGGAGTAATCCCAGCGAGACGACAATCAAATACGCTGGCTGTATGTCCTGTCTCTGCCCGTAACTGTACTGGCTGCCTCATGGGGGATTGTGGCTGAAGCCCCTGCTGGACTGCCTGGGTGCTCTCATCTGGGTCTCACTGCCCCGATTGTGATCTGCGGTGCTGCAGGGGTGGGTCGGACCGAATGCAGTGACGATGCCCGTACTGCCTGACTGGCCGTTGCCCTCACGGCGGAGCTCCGGTGAGCGATTCCGCTCTTTTGCTGTGTGCCTGTGGTGAACTGCCCCACTCGCGGACTTGGAGACTGTCGGGCAGATTTGGTGCTCCCATGGTGACCGCTCAGCCCTCCACAGGGCTTGGTCGCCCCACTCACTGCTGCCGCTCCTGCCTGCCTTTGCCGCCTCCTGCCTGCAGATTCCTTCGCTCGCTGCCCGCTGCTCCTGGGAATTTCCCGCTGCTCCTGGGAATTTCCCGCTGCCCGCTGCTTCTTGGAATTTCCCGCCGCTGCCTCCCTGCGGCCCCGCCCCCCTGTGATTCCATTTGCCGCCCCGCTCCCGCCACCCAGCTGCTCCTCCCTCCCGGCTCCTTACTTAAGGGGACCGTAGGGGACCACAGAGTGTGACCGCTCAGCCCTCCACAGGGCTTGGTCGCCTCACTCACTGCTGCCGCTCCTGCCTGCCTTTGCCGCCTCCTGCCTGCAGATTCCTTCGCTCGCTGCCCGCTGCCCGCTGCTCCTGGGAATTTCCCGCTGCTCCTGGGAATTTCCCGCTGCCCGCTGCTTCTTGGAATTTCCCGCCGCTGCCTCCCTGCGGCCCCGCCCCCCTGTTATTCCATTCGCCGCCCCGCTCCCGCCACCCAGCTGCTCCTCCCTCCCGGCTCCTTACTTATGACGCCCCCAGAGCGACCGCGCAGCGGACGCGCGCAGCGGGCGTGCCGATTGAGCGCCGAAGGTGCGCCAAAGGTAAGCCCGTCCGCGCCTGGCCCGCGCCCAGCGCCAGGACCCCTGGCCCTCCCCGCCGAGGCAAGACGACCCGACTGACCTACGACGCCGCCACTCTCAACGCACTCAATGCCGGCCGGACCCACGCCTGCTGCCGAGCCACCCCGAGACGCACCCACGGACCCTTCACCTGCTGCACCTGCAAGTTCACCTGCCTCTGAACCTGCCCCGCACCCGCCAAGACAAACACCAGCAGCAACCACCTCAAGTGCATCCTGATCAACACCCGCTCCGTCCACAGACACGCCGTGGAACTCTGGAAACTCCTCGACGCTACATCACCGGACGTCGCCTTCCTCACGGAAACCTGGATGAACGCCTCCTCTGCACCCGACATCGCCATCGCCATCCCGGACAGGTACAAGATCATCAGGAGGGACCGCATCAACCAGACCGGAGGTGGCATCGCCATCGTCCACAGGAACACCATCCGCATCACGACCGACGCCAACGACTCCTTCGCCGCAGCCGAACATCTCCACTTCCAGATTCACGCCGACCCTAAGACGACCCTCAGAGGCACCCTCGTCTACAGACCCCCGGGACCACGCACACAATTCAGCGAAGACATCACAGACTTCATCAGCCCGCACGCCCTCCCCTCCACCGACTACATCCTCCTCGGGGACCTCAACTTCCACCTGGAGAACAACAAGGACCGCAACACCACCGCCCTGCTGGAAAACCTCGCCAACCTCGGACTCAAGCAACTGGTCAACACCCCCACCCACTACGCCGGCCACACGCTTGATCCCGTCTTCTCTTCCAGCAAGTACATCACCTTCAGCCACGCCACCGGACTCCACTGGACCGACCACAGCTGCGTCCACTTCAGCTTCTAAAGATCCACGACCCACCACCACCCGCAACAGGTACCTCACAGGAATTGGAGCAAGATCACCGCAGACCAGCTCACCACCTCCCTCAGCCAGAGCCCACCCGCCAACACAACGGACCCCAACGAAGCAGCCCGCAACTTCACACAGTGGCTGACCGCCTGCGCCGACGACCTCGCGCCACTAAAGAACCCTCCCAGCAGACCCAGAAGCAAGAAGGCATCCTGGTTCACCGACGACCTCAAGGACTCCAAAAAGACCTGCCGCACCCTCGAGAAAGCCTGGCTCCTCGACCGGACCACCGACAACATGACCGCCCTCAAACACGCTACCCGCAAGCACCACCAGCTCATCCGCACCACCAAGAAGAAATCCCTGAAGGAAAGACTGGACAACAACGCCCACGACAGCAAAGAGCTCTTCACTATCGTCAAGGAGTTCTCCAACCCCAGCACCGGCACCAACGACATCACTCCGTCACAAGACCTCTGCGACTCCCTCGCCTCGTTCTTCCACCGCAAGATCGCCGACATCCACAACAGCTTCGGTGCCCCACCCGCGCACCCAACCGTCGAACCAACGCCCCCCACCGCCACCCTTCGCACCTGGACCACGGTGACCACCGAAGACACAGCCCGCACGATGAACACCATCCACTCCGGATCACCGACCGACCCCTGCCCACACCACGTCTTCAACAAGGCCGACTCCACCATCGCACCCCAACTCCGGAACATCATCAACGCCTCCTTCAACACCGCCACCTTCCGGGAGAGCTGGAAGCACGCCGAGATCAGCGCCCTCCTGAAGAAACCTACAGCGGACCCCACCGATCTCAAAAACTTCCGCCCCATCTCGCTCCTCCCTTTTCCTGCTAAAGTCATCGAGAAGATCGTCAACAGACAGCTGACCGCCTTCCTCGAGACAAACGGATTCCTCGACCCCTCGCAGTCCGGCTTCAGAGCCAACCATAGCACCGAGACCGCCCTCATCGCAGCCACCAACGACATCCGGACCCTGCTCAACAGTGGCCCTCATCCTCCTGGACCTCTCCGCTGCGTTCGACACGGTCTGCCACCGCACCCTAGTCCAGCGCCTCAGCAACATCGGTATCCAAGAGAAGGCACTGGAGTGGATCATCTCGTTCCTCGCCGGAAGAACACAAAGAGTCCGCCTCCCCCCGTTTCGCTCCGAGGCCACCGAAGTCATCTGCGGCGTCCCGCAAGGATCTTCACTCAGCCCCACCCTCTTCAACATCTACATGAAACCTCTCGCAGCCATCGCACGCCAGCACAACCTTAACATCATCTCTTACGCCGACAACACCCAGCTGATCCTCTCCCTCACCAGAGACCCCAACACCGCCAGAACCTGCCTACACGAAGGGATGAAAGACGTCGCCGAGTGGATGAAGGACAGCCGCCTGAAACTGAACTCGGACAAGACGGAAGTCCTCATCCTGGGATCTTCGCCCTCCGCCTGGGACAACTCCTGGTGGCCCCCGGCCCTGGGCACCGCACCCAAGCCAACCGACCACGCACGCAACCTGGGCTTCATCCTGGACCCCTCCCTCTCGATGACCAGACAAGTCAACGCCGTCTCCTCATCGTGCTTCAACACCCTGCGTATGCTTCGCAAGATCTTCCGCTGGATCCCGACCTAGACCAGGAAGACTGTCACCCAGGCACTCGTCACCAGCCGACTGGACTACGGAAATGTCCTCTACGCCGGAACCACAGCCAAGCTACAGAAAAGACTCCAGCGCATCCAGAACGCCTTCGCCCGACTCATCCTGGATGTCCCCCGACGCAGCCACATCTCCAGCCACCTGAGGAACCTGCACTGGCTCCCCGTCGACAAGAGGATCACGTTCCGGCTCCTCACCCATGCACACAAGACTCTCCACGACCTGGGCCCCAAGTACCTCAACGACCGCCTGACCTTCTACACGCCCACCCGCCAGCTATGGTCCACCAGCCTCGCCCTCGCAGCCGTACCACGCATCCGAAGAGCCACCGCCGGAGGAAGATCCTTCTCTTACCTGGCTGCCAAGACTTGGAACTCCCTCCCCATCCACCTTCGGCTGACCCAGGACCATCTCGCCTTCAGGAAACAACTCAAGACCTGGCTGTTCGAGCAGTAGCATACCCCTCCCCCCAAGCGCCTTGAGACCCTCCCGGGTGAGTAGTGCGCTATACAAATGGCATGATTGATTGATTGATTGATGGTGCCGCCTGCTGGATCCCAGACGGTGGCCTCCCCAGCTCAACTCCTGGCTGGTGAGGTCTTTGGGAAGACGTGGTGCGCATGGGCGCCGCCTTCAATACATCTGCTGCCTCGGCCCGCTCGCGGACTTGGAGACTGTCGGGGCAGATTTGGTGCTCCCATGGTGCTGCCTGCTGGATCCCGGATGGTGGCCTCCCCCAGCTCAACTTCCGGCTGGCGAGGTCTTTGGGAAGATGTGGTGCGCATGGCGCTGCCTTCAATACCTCTGCTGCCTCGGCCCGCGCGACGGGTTTGAGGTGAAGGTACCCCCCCCCACCGCTAGTGTACCTGAGAAGACCGCTGGCTGAACCAGCTGGACTGCCTGTGCCATCCTCTTGTGCAGTCCCCCCGCCGGTAAAACAAAGTGAATGTATGCTTGGTAGTCCTCTTCGGTGTACCCGCTGGCGGAGGTGAAGAGGTGAAGAGGTGACTGAAGCCCTGGCTGCGCTGCTGACGGACCAAGGGAGCAAAATTATTCACTGGCTCATTGATACTTGCCACAGGAGGGACGGCGGGTCCCTAAAGGACTGCGCTAATTGGACAGGCATAGTCATTGTGATCCATACAAGATGTAGGTGGGATTAGAGTTTGCCCGCCACGTCCCACAAGCTATTACTCCACTCCGCAGGCGGCCACATTTTGGGATGGCGGATGGTGCTAGTGAGTACAACTACGCATTAATCCCTATATATGGCCCATAAATAATAAACACCCTGCCAGTGTTGCTGTGGGAGCTAGGGATACCGCCTGGAATTCCTATGACTTGATCTTGCCTGCTGCATGGGAACTGTGAGGTTGCTGCTTCATCACAGCTGGTTTCAAACAAGAGCTAAGACGTGACTCTGATTTCCAGCCTGCTGTGCCCTGAGGTGGCAGAGAGTTGCACGCGGCTGCCCCAGCGCTTGTGCGGAATACCTGGTTTGCTCCAAGAGGCACCCTCACTGATGCGAGTTATAATACCAGCCCTGACCACGTGGGATCTCTTACTGCGATTAACTGAATCCCTCCTGTCTCCTGAGGCCTGGACAGCTGGGATAGGCAGCTGGCGGCCTGGTTGCAGAGGGGCCACAGTGAGTGGCCAGCTGGGCCCCATGACCTAATTTGCGAGCCATAAAGCGTTGGCCAACTGCAAACTACTGTCACCGAGCCGTGGCTCACGGCACTGCTTCTGCCCTGGGGATCTTGTACCATACGCCTACTTGACGTGGTGCACGACGGATATACGCGTTCTACAACTAATGTCGGGCGACACCCGGGCGCGCACTGGGATGGGGGGAGCGCAGACCCTACCACTGCCATCCAAGTCTAAACTGGAAAAGATGGTGAAGCAGGGACTCACGGATCAGACTGCGAACAAGCTGGATGCAGTGCTCGCTGCCATGGAGCGACTGGAGGAAACACTTAACCAGTCCCGCACCTCCCTGGAGTCCAAAATTGACATGGTAGCCATTGACCTTACCCACTTGCACGCTGATCATCGGAAACTAACAGATCGCACTACAGCCGTGGAGTCTACGCTTGCTGACATCATGCCACATGTGACACAAACAGACGAGCGTGCAAGATTTGCTGAATCGTGTGGAGTTCCTGGAAGAAAGAGCTGAGGATGCCGAAGGGCAGGCACGATGAAAATACTGTGCGCGTAATAGGCATACCGGAACGATGGGATGGGAGAGAGCCCGTCCTACAAATGGAAAAATGGCTCAGAGAATTGTTCCCAGAAGGGTCCCTTTCATCACACTTTGTCATACAGTGTGTGCACAGAGTTCCGGCGAGGCCCCCCCTACGGGATTAAACCCACAGCCCATGCTCCTTCGGATCCTCAACTATCGGGACCGAGATTTAATACTACAGGAAACAAGGAAGCTCCAAGATGTTCAAATTGACAATCACAGAATCATGTTTTTCCCGGACTATACCATCCAGGTAAAACGCCAGAGGTTTTTGTACATGGAAGTGAAGAGGTGTCTTCAGCAACAAGATCTGAAATACTCTTTGCTATTCCCGGCCCTCTTACGAGTGGTTGCTAATGATAAGACACACTTTTTCAACACATCAGAGGAGGCAGAGGAAAGGCTAGACACCTTTACTAATGTGGGCCCCGGGACCGCACCGCAACACTTCCAAAGCTAAAAGGCCCCTTTCGCCGCCGACGGAGGGTGCGTAGGTTCACAGGAGCAAGGACACTGCCCTCGCCAACTATAGTCCCACACTCAGAAATGATTCTCAGGGGCAGCGGGATGCCCTGCAGGCGGTAGCAGAAATCAGCGGGTGGTTGGTGACTGAGGATGCGTCTAAGTCAAGCCAAGGAGATCTGTCCAGCGATGACAAACAGATTTATGGCCTACAAAACTCATAGGACTCGACTGAGCAGCCAGATGTAACCCAGAGATGGCGGACCTCATAGCATGAGCACTACTGGCTCCTATCTTTGCATGGACTATGAATTAAGGTATTGGGGTGTGTATGCGGGGGTGGGCTAAACTGTGCATCCATGGTGGACGTAGCTACGTCTGCAGTGTATTCACTCACAGCTGGGACTGGTATCATACTACATGCGGGGCGGCGGATTTTTGCTATGTGAGTTGTTGCTATTATGAGGGCATCAATGTGGGCCACTCATTTGATAAGTACTTCTAAATTAATATACGCAGCCAGCCACACTTCTACTGTCTTTTGCCTGATAATGGGGAGTCTCCTAGCTGCTGGATATGCGGATTGTTAGCTAACGAAAAGCAGTTCGCAGTACACCCCTCCGGATTGTTTTGACTGTTGTCTCCATATGGGAGTTTGGACGATTGCTAGTTGCATTTTCGCCCTTTTGGTATTGCATATGATCATGTTTATGTTTTGTTTTGGTTTTGTTATGAGATATCATCCGTTATGTGTGGGCACATGTGCTGGAATGTGCCATAAGTCATCGTACTGGACAAATTGAGTGACACTAGGACCCGTTCGGTAGATACACCTATCTGGCTGCTACAGACACAGATTCATTTGAAGGGTTGTTATACGTATGTCTTCGATTAAAATTGGTACCTGGAGCGTGAGGGGCATGCACACACCATCACGTAGATACCAGATATATTCATACCTCAAATGGCATCACATATAAATAGCTTTACTGTAGGAGACCCACCTGACCAAATCAGAGGTACAACGCTTACACCGCCGCTGGCGCAGCCAACTGTATGCTACAGGGTACTCAACTTTTGCGAGAGGGGCATTAATATGGGTGAGGTCAGGTGTTCCACTTACAATTACACAAACACAGATTGATGCAGAAGGGAGGTATGTGGTAGTTAGGGGCATGCTAGACTGCCGACATATAGTACTAGCATCACTGTACGCTCCTAACACAGAACAAGCTGCTTTCCTAGACAGGGTGTCACACATCCTCGCACCGTGGCATGATGTTCCCATGTTATTAGGAGGCGACTATAACAGTGTCCTTGATGTCTCACTAGACAGATCCTTTCCGCCCCTTCCGGGCACCAGCACCCACCACGCCATGGAAGCCTTGACTAACTGGGTAACACAGTGGTGATTGAAAGATGCCTGGAGACACTGTTATCCTCGCGACAAGGTGTATTCCTATTATTCAGGGGCTCATAACTTGCATGTGTGGAAAGACCATTATATGCTATCAGAGGCACTTCTTCCCAATATATGGTCAGCTTACTATCTAGGCAGGACGCACTCTGACCATAATCCTCATGTATCAGAGATGCTGTGGGAACACCCTCGGCCACCAATCCGACTTGGCAGCTTCAACCTGATTTATTGCTACTCACCCTTTCGTACACTACTAGCTGCCAGCATCACCCAATACTTTGAGGACAATACCGGCACAGCTACAACACCTCAGGTAGAATGGGATGCACTTAAGGTGGTGATCAGGGGCGACTCTCTCGATGGACTAGCGGGCATGCAGAGACGATTGGGGGCACGACTTCAAACTGACATGCTCCAGAGAGAGGGAGACGCGATGGGGGAGATACTGGAGCTTTGAAGCGGGTTAGGGAAGAGCACGCTAGATTGGTTGATCGTCTCAGTAATCTTAATTACGCAGCACACTCTGCACGCACCCATCATATGGGGGACAAACCTGGTAGGCTGCTGTCGTGGCTGATACGGCAGGACATAGCTACAGTACCCGTGACAGCAATACAAAACACACAAGGAGTCATGGTGTTTACCCAAAGTGATATACACCGCGCTTTTGTGGAGCACTATTCCAAGGTATACAGATCTTGTTTGACAGCTACGGCAGCTGATATACAAGACTTACTTTCTACCCTAATATTGCCACAACTGGCGGAGCACCAACAGGAGGAATTGGGTGCTCCCCTGCTTTCGGAGGAGCTGAGAGATAGTATCTACTCACTTTCTAATGGTAAAACGCCGGGCCCCGACGACCTGCCGGCTGAAGTCTACAAGGCATACTCAGATATACAGGTGCCGGAACTGTTGCGGGTATATGAGGTGACTCTCGAATATTCAACGCTCATGCCAATGCAGAATGAGGCTACGTTAGTTTCCCTTTTGAAGCCAGGCAGAAGTCCTGATCTCCTAGGCTCCTACTGCCCGTTGGCTCTGTTGAACACAGACTATAAAATCCTTGCTTCCATGCTGGCCAGGCGTATCTCCCCTTTTGTGCTGTTTTTGGTACATGCTCCGTTCCCGCCAGAAGTACCTCCCTAAACATTCGCAGGTTATTTAGAATTCAGAAATATGCAGTAGAGAATTGGCCCCGTTCTGGTTGTCTGGAACTAGACCTGGAGAAGGCCTTCGACTCGCTGAAATGGCCCTATCTAGCAGCGGTCTTGCCTAAATATGAGCTGGGTGATGGCTTCTGTCCCTGCTGCTCTTTTCTTTCGCTATGGAGCCTCTGGCAGCTCTTCTCCGAAAGGATGTAGATAATTGGGGCACCCCTTTGAGGATGGCATTCATGTGGTGTCTTCATATGCGGAGACTTGTTATTGTACGTAAATAACCTACATGCATTACTGCCGATGATACCAGCACTGTTCCATAGCTTTGAAGCAGTATCGGGCCTCAGGGTAAACTGGGCTAAGTCAGGTGCCTACTCTTTTCACGAGGCTGTGGCCGTGACGGATATGATGTTCAACGGGATTATATTTGACTGGTATCGGACCACGTTCAGATATCTTGGTATATACATCTATAGATCCCCAGTTGACATACTGGAGGGTAATCTGGTTCGCGCTATCTCCTCTATAAGATCACAGATACAATTCTGAAAGATGCTGCCACACAACGTGATGGGCCGCATCACCTTAGCCAAGATGATAGTGTTGCCCAGGCTTTTATATTATTTTGCAAACCTTCCGGTGTATGTCCCAGTGAGGTTGTTTAGGGAACTAGAGGGGTTAATCAGAGGCCTAGTTTGGAATGCAGGGCGACCCAGGATAGCATTACAGAAGTTATATGCACACCCGGCATGCGGGTTTTAGCAGTACCCCATCTGGAAATATACTATTTAGCTGCACAGTTGTAATGGGTCGCAAAATGGCTATGCGGCAAAAATCTGACTGACACGGCGACCGAGACAACGATCTGGACAGAGGCTCAAATATACGGACTGTTTCATCAGCTATATGTGGAGTTAGGCCATAGATGTTACAAGAGAAGCCCCCACCTCACAAAACACACGATCCCGTATGCTCCGACACGGCCTCTCGTCAGGACGCCCAGAGGTAGAGACCCCATAACGGACGCAATGATGATGACCTGGACTGCAGCGGGAGTGGACATGGTAGGAGATTTATACGTAGATGGCACCCTATTACCTTTTGAGACATTAGCAGCGGATATCGGACTATCGGTGGGCCAGTTGCTTCTACACGCAGCCATTATATGTACACTTACACTAGCATGGGGAGACATAACTGAACCACCGGCACATCAGTTATTGCAATATCTACACGTAATGGGGGAAGGATCGCAGTGATACACTGGCTAGCTCAAGCCCTGTATTAAAACCACTGCAAAGGCTTCGGGCACAATGGACTGACAACAGAGGCCGTCCCTGGACTGATAAAGAGTGGGAGCGTGTTTTGGCCTGTGCCACACACATACCACGTAATTCAAGATTTGAGCTTATACAAACTTACATACTACATAGGGCGTACTTATCACCAGATAAAATTAATAAATATTATGCCATCAACAACTCTGAGTGCCCGAGATGCCGTTCCCTAGGCTCTGACCTACTGCACATGCTGTGGTCCTGTCCCTTGTTTTTACCCTACTGGTGCGCAATTACAGGCTTACTTGCCACATGCACTAATACTGAGGTGCCTAGCACATGGAAACTCTGTATTCTGGGGGTTTCTAAAAGAACTAAGGCCAACAAACTAAGTTCCAGATTTCGCGACCTGGGCCTAATAACAGCAAAGCGACTTATAACTAAGCATTGGAAACACAAGGATCCACCGGAGGTAGCACACTGGGTGGGGTCCCTGGAAGTATGGGCGCAGGCAGAGAGCACCACTCTACTTAGGGAAGAAATTGCAGGGTTGCAAAAATATCCAATTGCACAGTCCTGGGACGTCATGCTCAAAACCCTTATACGCACCACTGCTGCTCTACGGGAACCTCCCGCACACTAGGCGTGAACAAACAGCAGGCTGCATAGAGGTAGGGGATGCGCTGTATCCAAGTGTCACATTGACCACGACTGCTGTGATTGGTGCAGGCCTCGCATTCCTCACAGGACGTTATACAGAAATGGCTTTGTGACATGACACCTTAGCATTTATGTAAACCGTATGACACATGTGAATAGTAGCCCATATTTTTTTGTTTGTTTGCATATTAGTCTAGCTGTCACCATGCCTCAATGGCACATTGCACACTAGTCACATATCCTCTCAGTTCTTTGATATCTCTTTCTTTTGTTCTGATATTATTATTTAATTTTTTATATTTTATTAGATATGGCTGTTTATTACAACAATAGATATCTAATGAGAAGAGTCGGCATTTACATGTACATTGATTTTGCTTACCCAGGAAGTGCTTCACTCTGTGAACTAACAGTTGTGCCGCTTTAAACAGAATACTTTTACATATATGGATGCATTACTGCATTATCAAACATCGGCATGGTGAGGCGCAATTGCTAGGTACACTTTGACCGCTGAATGGAGATAACAGACTGTGCGGGCTGTAGATGCCCGAGGCGCTATGTAAATGTATGAGCACTCCTACACTGGTGAGGCGTATATTACTACAACTTTGAGAAAGAAATGTGTTAGACTATATACGCACTGTCATACAACAAATGTTATCATCATAAGTGCTGACATGTATTATTGCTAGTAATGTATGTAACTGATAAAATAAAATGCAATGAAGATATTAAAAAAATACATAACAATTAGTATAGCATAAAAACAGTATATACAGAAGATCCCATAAATCCATAAACTTTTACAACTCATTCTCTAAAAAAAAACAGAACATCATAAAGTGCACATTGAGTTGCGAGTGCTTACTGACAATTTTAAAAAGGTACCTACACTATTAACTCATCATTTTGTAATTTACTGATTGTTAGGTAGGCTTCTTCTAAATGTATGGGTCGTGTGTTCTAACAAAATGGGAGCAAAAACTGGTGAGTATATCGGCTATTAAATTTACAAAAAAATAAAAAATGGAGTGTTGTCTGCCCACTCCTGTCATCACATGGGCAAGGTAATTGTCCCAGATTCGCAGTATACCCCAAAGGAAAGCAAAGCAGAAATTTTACTGTATCTTTCCCCTTAGCACACCTTAAGCAGTCTCTAATGATCTCTCTAGTCAGAGACGCTGCGGGATTCTTCCAAATCGCAAGCCAAAAGAGAATGGGTCGCGCCTTTATAAAGTCTTCAACATAATGTAAATTTAGTTATGCCTGACGAATCAACTGTGAGGTCAAAATCGGGGCTCCTAGTACTTTCCTACAGCATCTATTTTCTTCAAGTTGAATACTATTGCACTTTGTGTGTCCCCATATCTCTGCACCATATGTCGCAGTTGGAATGCACTGTGTTTTGTAAATTTTCAAAAGTACTCATATTATCCCTGACTTTTTAGGCTGCGGTAAACTTATAATTGAGTTGATAACTTTAGAGAACGTGTTCCTACTATTTGTCACATGGTCAGTCCATGAACCATTGGAAGAGAAAACAAGCCCAAGATAGGAGAAGGTGCTTGTAGAGTGAAGTTTTTGCTCATCTACAGTGAACAAATTTAAAATATGCTTTTTTGGCCCACAAGACATAATAAATAATTTTTTTTAAATTAGTACACAAATCTAAGCTACTCATAAAATCCACAAAGCCCCGCACTAAAATTCGTAAGGCATTTAGCATTCGTCCCATTAAAACAGCATCATCAGCATACAATAAGGTGAGTGCTTTATTTCCGTTCATTTTGGGGACATCATTAGTAAGTGTGATAAGGGATTTCTCCAAATTGTTAATATATAAAATGAAAAGCAGTTTTGCCAGAACACACCCCTGCCTTACACCCCTATCAATTCTGATGTCCCCTGAGACTTCCCCACTAGTATTAGTCCTTACTCGCACCCGTAAGTTCCTATGCAGGTATGCTAAAAAACCAACTAAAACTTCATCTAATCCATACTCCAAAAGGGTAGACCATAACCGGGACCTATTAACAAAATTGAAGGCCGAGGTAAGATCCATAAAAGCCATATATATAGGGGTTTGCTTAGCTACAGTATATTTCCCAATAATTAATTTGAGGTTCAGACATTGTTCAATAGTCCCCACTTTGCTTCGAAATCCTCGGCCCAAATCTTTATTCTGTTGTACAAGATCCTCCTCAAAATTGTCATTGTATTGTCTATTACAGAGATCGGCCTGTAACAGTTGGGTTGCGATCGGTCACCCTTTTAAAAAAAAAACACGTGGTGGTTTTTACGTGGCTGTGGGAAGGCCTTGCGTATGCAAAAAACGTGTGAAGCCTTAGTGACCGCGGTGGACGGTAAATAGCTTCTGTGGGACCATTATAATTTGGAGTGGGGAAGCGCCTGGAGTGGGGAAATTAAAGTTTTCTGCCACCGCCACCAGCATGGATGGCCTTCTGTCCGGCACCGTAATGAGCCCCTTAGTCTTTTCTGAAGTACCCATTAGAAAACACTTACATATTGTGCCTGATACACAAACTGCTGAAATTATGGGAGAATTTTTGAAACCCACTCAAAGTTTAGACATTGCATATGCTCAACAACACAATTTAACATGCCTGCTGCATAGATTTGAATAGGACTGTATTAATTCAATTGAAGACAAACATAGAGATATCATGGGTAAAGTTGCAAATCACATGAAAACTTCACCATGGGCTCTTAAAGAACTTGAACTTAAAAGGAACACAAGCTGCGATTGCTTTAGACTAGCAACACAGAGGAAAGCTGTGTAAATAATGTTGTAAACCCGAATACAGTAATAATGTTGTTGGGTCCAGTGAATGTGATCACACTTTCCAAATTCTACGAATATTGGGTTTATATTTCGGAGGTGTAGACTTTGTATTTCCAGGGATTTACTAAATTTGTGGGGAAAATGCATATTACAGGCTATCTAAAAATATAATGGTATGGATCTTGCTATAAGGTAATAGTTTTTCCAAAAATGTATCATGTGGAATAGTCTGATGAACCAATGAAATAATACATACCAGACTCAAGAGTGCCTCTGAAATAATAGGAGATATATTCAGTGCAATAATTCCATAAGTTGGGGTGATACTAAATTCTCACAAATTTTGAAAACTCTCTACTGTAGTTGAGAAACTGTCAATTGACACTGCAGATGGATTCATAGCCATAGATACTGAAATGTTTCTTATGAGATCTGTGGTGCTCCAAAACCGTCTTAAATTAGACGTCCTCCTCGCAAAGGAAGGTGGAGACAGTTGAATGCTGAAGGTGCAACAGTGCTGCAGCTATATCTCTGGTAAAAGTAAAGATTTGAAAGGGTACTTTACTAACATGACATACCTGGACAAAGATTTGAATGAATTAACCTCTTGCATGCGTCGGACGGCCCCCGGCCATCTGACGCCACGCTGGACGTGTGCGTCAGACGGCTGGGAGCTGTCCGATCTGCGCACACTTGGAATTTTGCCTCACCGCAGCAAAACACCTGCCGTGTCCAAGGGGTTAAAAGCTGATGGTGCTTGGGAATCAATTGGGAAGGGATTTTATGCAATGGCAAAATGGTGTACTAACCTGGGAAGTAGAGTCGTGGGACAAATTATAAAACCTGTACTACCAATTGCTGCTTGCATACTAATGCTAATCATTTCTATCAAAACTTACAGAAGTTTAAAAAAAGGAAAGAGACAAGAGGGGTGAAAAGAAAAAGAGCTGAAATAGAATTGGAAGATAGACAATGTGGATACTATGATGAGATTAAGGGTATGGAGCAGTTTAGATTAAAACTAATGAGAACTACAGAACTATAAAGTGAAATCAAATAGGATAAAGATGAAAGTGTGATGGCTTGATTCACCATCAAATGGGGAAGTGCTTGAGAGGGAAATGCATTTAGACTTTTAATGATATAAGAAACCAAACTATGAGACTTCTGAGAGAAAATCAATAAATGGTGCACCAACTACACGTTCAAGAAAACATGACAAGATAAGAGAACCTTTAGTTACTGCATCATAAAAGCATGTAGAAAATATTTATTTCAGATGAAATTATTCGTGCAAATAATATAGACTGTGATTTACTAATTGACAAAGTACTATATTTCATTAACATGTGCTAGAAATGTGTAAATAGTGAACTCTCATTCTATAGAGTTTATCTCTAATTAGTCTTTATCATCATTTATATGTGTTTATAACTAATGAGAATAAGACAACCAAAAAGATTAAAACTGATTATGAAATTAAAATGTATCTTTGTGCATGTAGATGTGTGCACCAAAATGACAAAACAAAGTAGGTGTTACACATTCCCAATTAATGATGCATTCATGAAGCTTTCAGAGATTGCATTTCCCACATGTACTAATGTTATACACCTAAAACTAATTTCAAAATTCAAGGTTTGAAATATATTTACATGTTAGTACATTTGAAAAGTAGTAGTGTACCATATTGACACATGTTATTTGTAACCATACTAAGTAATTTCAAATGCATCAGTTACACTAGGATCATGACATTTTTCTGTTCCATATGAAGTAATTTCTAATAATCATATATACATTAAGTCAAATTAGCTCAATTAATGTGGGCCTGACTGTATATGTAAAGTCTCTTGACTTGTTAAATCTACTGCTCGTGAAAGAATGTCTCAATATAACCAGTAACGTGTAACAGTGTTTTCTTTCCTGAGTTCGAATATACTGTACAAGACACTTTGCTACATTTTCCATTACAGTCCGGAATAGCTACTTGGGAAACTGTCCTCGCTTATGTGTTCTTGCTAAAGGGACATTGTTCCGACGTTTCACATATTGGACTGCTTAAGGACTGTGTATTTGCCCTACCTATTTCTCTACATTTTGTATCTTCTTTGTGTCGCCTGACACTCATCCCATACGAACTGACCAATGAACAGAGTGGCCTCATCCGATGAAGTGACTTCAGGAGGTGTCACTGCAGTACTTTAAGAATATAATATGGCTCGATTGAACCGACAGTCGCACTCCCGCGAGCAGGCTGATGGTGACGGATGGGCTGCTGGCTATTTTCTTACTCTACTCATGCAAACCCATCATGCGGTAGAGACTTTGCGGAACATTCTTGGTAATCGTGATTTTCCCAATGGAGATGGCTTCCTTTCCCAACTAATGCATACACCATAGGCACCTAGTCGTCTCTTCCTTCTAGCTACACTGCTTGAACTGGAATCTGTCATGTCCCTTTCTGAACTTGTGAGCTTTGGTATCTTATTAGAATTAGAACAAATTCTCTTCTAACCTGATGCAAATTTACTGATGCATTTGTCTTTCTTAATGTTTGATAAACTATACTAAAATTTTCATATCAACTCAGCTATCACGATTATGTCCATTCAAGTGAATGTGCATTCTAAATTTGGGTTTATCAATGATCAGGAGATATCATGTTAGAGAGATCAAGGAGCAAGAAATACTACTGCTTTTATTCTTTATAATTTTAACTGAGCTCTTGGTGTGTATGATTTTGGCTCACCTATGTTTATTCCAGAGATTTAGGCTTGATGTTAAATCCTTTATCTTCACAGCACAGTTTTGAGAGTAATTCACATGAGTTTAATTTCTAATTTGTAGTCCAGTTATCCAATTCCTGTTTCTCATTGGATAACAGTTGTGACCCTTTTATATCCATGCCCTCTCTGCACAAAACAAGGTCCATTCTAGGATTTAGAGAGAGTGGTACAAAATATAAGGTAGGAAAAAAGAAGAAAAATGTAATGGGCCCAGAAATGCTACAACATTTATTCTGATAGCGTGAAGGATAGTTTCCCGTCCAGTGAAGTTAGGATAAACAGGGGAATCCCTAATGATTCCCCTATTGAGCCCCTGATTACAATTAGATCGAATCCAAAGCTCTATGTTCAGCTAAAGGTGATCAAGTGCCAGTATTGGAGAAGTGTGACAAAGGCATCGAGACAGATTCATGGGCCCAGAAACGCTACAAAATCTAAGCCTGGGCTTAGTTTGTGTAGCAGCACTACACATAGCTTCACGTAGTATACTTTAAACTTTGCGTAGTCACGTAGTCTGTGTAGCTGTAGCTGAAAACACTGTGTACTTGTCTGTATTGTGCTAAAATTGCAAACTATTTGCAAAAAGCTTCCTGTACATGACCAAATATGATAAAATAAGCTTTACTATCTTTATATGCTAAAATGCATATAGTACTTTCACAATAGTGAAACTGAAAAATTGGCAAGCAGTGGGAGATGTGATGATTTTGAGATCCTCCCTAACCTAGAGGGAGTACCAAACAGATGCCTTGAAAACAAAAAAGCACATCTTATTGAACGATTTAGTTGTGTTCCCATCCTCTTAGGACAAACCCAAACACAGATATTGGCAAACAAAATATTTCCAACCAAAGGCCCTGCAAAGCATTATGAGATGAGATTAGCAGTGTGCAGTGAATATTATATAGTATACAATATCAAAAAAATTCTACAAAGAGCTGCAGTTCCACTGGTCATCCCTAGATGTCCCTCACGAGTCAAACGCAAATGCTTGATGAAAGGGTTTCAATGGTTTTGCATTTGACTTGTGAGGTACATCTAGGGACGACCAGTGGAACTGCAGCTTGATGTAAGAATAATTTCAATGCTTTGCATTTGACTTGTGAGGGACATCTAGGGTCGACCAGTGGAACTGCAGCTCTTTGTAGAATTATTTTGATATTGGATACTATAATATTCACTGCCACTGCTAATCTTGTCCCATAATGCTTTGCATGGTCTTTGGTTGGGATTTTATTTTGCCAATAACTGTGCTTGGGGTGGTCCTAAAATGATGGGAAGTTCAACAAAATGTGCCTTTTGTTTATGCTCTTTGTGTTCAAGGCATCTGCTTGGTGCTCCCCCTAGGTTAGGGGGGACCCCAAAATCATCAGCTCTCTCATTACCTAACGTTTTCATTGTAAACGTTCATTTTTCTGAATTTGTTATATGTTGTTAAGCATGTAAAATTGCTTGTTCAAAGCAATTGAGAATATTGTTCATTTAGATGCTACTTGAGTAAGCACAGTTATGGTACTGTACTACGTGGAAATAAGTACAAACTTTGCATGCTCTGTCAGCATAGTGAAGTTTTAAGCCCAGGGTTAACAAAAATCTCAATTCTTCAGAGAGGCCATACAACCAGTTAACAGTGACTGAAAGCATCATCAAAATCATATCATCCATGTGGATGACAAGAAAAGACAGTGGCAACTGAATCACCCTCACAAAAATGAAAAATGGCATTTCTACAGCATGGTTTTAAACCAGATTTCAATTTTGTGAGATGGCTGTCAACTGCTGGTCCTCATTGTACAGCTAAGGTGGAGTATCGTCACTCTAGATTCCACTCCTTCTATTGGCAGAGAAAGATTCACCTGTGTAATGGACAAATACATGCACAGTATTCCTGATATACCCCATTCTCAGACAACAAGCACAGAATTGAATGCACATTTTGCATCCACTAATTAGTGCATCACACACCAACACTAGTTATAAAAACGTGCAGCCTCATTTTGTGAGCTCATCATAATCTCGAGAAAACGAGCAGCTCTTATTGGTTTCTATGGATAGGTAAGCAAAAGGTGCTTACAGCTAAATTCCCAGCACTACCCAAACTAATTTTAGATACAGCATGGCAGATATTATGATTAGTAGTAGTATTCATTGTAGATATTTTCAAACATCTTTATTCTTAGAAGTGACCATATGTGCACTTTTTACATATGTACACTGCATTCTACATGAAAATGGGGGAGTGTTGTAATATTGTTTTCGGTAAATGGATTACTATGAATGTTCTAACTACCCACTTTTCACAGTTCAAGAGAATCAACGTTCTGCACCTGTTTCCTCAGTATAATTTCCCTGACTTATATATGAGAGTGTTACCTAAGGAATTATGCAAACAGAATCAATGAATCTATAATGAAGGTGCTACGCTTGATTCTATGGCAAGATAGGAGGTTAGCCTTACGCCTTATCCTTTATTTACCACTTAAAAGCAGCACCTATAAAGAAACTCATAAAGAACACTAACAACCAAAGAATGGAATAGTACACTAAAGTCCAAAAAACACCTCCTGCCAGACATTATCTTCCTCTTTTCTTTACTGCTCATGAGCAGAAAAGTATGTTTTTAATTGGGAATTATTATAATAGTTTTATGGTTTTATATGCTGTATATACTGTACTGTATTCTAGGTAGTTTAATCCTATATATGGATTTATATTAGGTGTAGCTACTGTTCTTAAGATTTAATATTGAAAGGATTTGAAGTTTATGAGGTAATAATTGTTTTTCTGAATTGTAAATGATTGCTACTCCCAATGTTTGTAGTGTACCTGGAAATCGCAGGCACACGGTTAATAATTATACTATAATTGTAGGATTTTAGTTTACCAATAATAACGCTGATGGTTGAAGGGAGCGTTTTTGCTTGCGCATTCAAAATCGCATTGATGTGCATTTGGCCCAGTGTGACTTCAGTGCAGGCTTAGAGCTGGCAGCTATCTTTTTTGTGGGCAATCTCTGCGTCCAAGGCTGTTTTTCAAACGGAAATAGGCCTTGTTGGATGTGTGCAAGGAAACAAAATGGTTTCTTCCCTAGCGTGTGCTGAGAAAGGCATGGTTTCAGAGAAGGAGCTGCCAACTGGATAAGAATAAAATATAATTAAAGAAAAAAAAAGACATCATTATACCACCTATCAATCCTTTAGGTTTATTTTGGGTACATTAAAAAAAATGTAATGGCAGGAGAATTTAGCTGTGTTTCTAAAGGAGATAGATGGCGATTTCGGTTATTAGGCAGCCTAGCTAGCAACTGTCATTGTGGTGAATTAGTTGACACTATATTGTAGTGCAGTTCCTATATTCCCAATAGGCTCTGCGCATTTGAATAATATATCCTATAGATGTGACATAGGACTTAAATTGACTAGGTCTCTATCGAATATATTAGACTTAATTGTGAGTGCCAGCTAGCTCAGAGGTCACTAGAAACTTTCTCGAATAAACAAGAAGGGATTAGTTTCTGAAAACCGCATAAACATGACAACTTTGTTTCCCAAAGATAAAATGTATCTTCAGAGTCGTGGAAACAATAGATAGATATTTCACTCAGTCAATCATGCATGCTTCGTTTCATCAGAGGTGCAGAGAACTAGAAAGACGGGCGTTTTCAATAAAAGTATTTATTGAACAGTCTTCTTTCTCATGCAGAAGAAGTGAACTGCTACAATCGTAAGACTGGCTGCAAAGTATAATACGTACAGCAAGAAGAGTATTATAAAATAATACTGTAAAAGCATGGTATGGTTTCTAAGCCATAAAATACATACATAAATAAATAAAGACTAAAAGTACTCAACTGGTGCTTCTAAAATACGCCTACCCCAATGTACCTAACCTAAGTCTAGTACGAGGGAAGAAGTAAGTGTGGTGTAGCATAATTTTAGTATTCGTTTGCCAAAAATCTATCCAAGATTTCTCTTAGGGTCTAATCAGCTCCGTTCCTTGGTTTTAGAATGAAGGTGGTCTGGTATCTATCTATCTCAGGACTCAAATACCCAACACCCCGCAAGGAGAGCTTGGAAACACTGGAGCTGGATTTCTCGGTGAGAGAAAGACAGCGTCTCTCTCAGTGCGGCAGCTGGAGGGTCAGCTTCCTTCGGCACTTGCTGTAGCGAGCTGCGTCGGGCAAGTAGATAGTCGAACTGCTCCTAACCACCGCGTGTTTGCTAGGGCAAGTGTGGGCATATTTATACCTTGAAGGTGCCGAGTTTGACGTAAAGTTGGACATAATAATGTCATTAAAGAATCGCAGTTCTTTGAAAACTCCATGAGTTCTTGGACAAATCAATATATCAATATTCAAGTAGGGGAAGTCCCTGACTGCGGAAGCCGAGTTTTCCAAGAAATCGTTGTGGCTTTTCGGAACTAGTGGAAGTATCCATGCCTGTATTTGGACTGCAGGGGCTATGTCTAAATATGGTTATGATTTCTATGCCTAAATAAGGACAAGGTGATTTATACCTACATAAGGGCATGAAACGGGAAAATTACACTAGGGTGCTAAAATGATATACAGAAATATCTGTTGTTGGACACCTGTGTAGGGGACTCCAAGGCCCGAATACTTTGCCCCAAGGAGGAGGGGCCACAAAACCGATGCTTCCTGCCACATGCCGCCCGCACTATAAAGCGTTTGGAAGCATCCCATGGCACGGGACGCTATATATGTTGTTGGACGCCTGTGCAGGGTTCTCCAAGTGCCAGACTACTTTGTATCAAGTAGGAGGGACAACAAAACTGACGCTTTCCAACACAGCCCACCTGCGCTATAAAGCGGTTGCAACCATAGTGCAGTGTGTGCCGCTATATCTGTTTTTGGGTGCCTGTGCAGAGGACTCCAAGTCCCACACCAGTTTTCCCCAAGAAGGAAGGGCTACAAAACCAATACTTCCCGCCACACATCGCGAGTGCTGCAAAATGCTTGGAACCATTCCGCAGTGAGGGCCATGATCAGGCCATGCCCAGGCAAAGCCTGGGCTAAAGGTAGGCCCATCCTGTGTCTGTCAGCAACAGGAGTAGACTGGGCTGGGCCACCTCTCTTGGTCTGTGAAGTGGGTGAGCAGGGTTGAACTAACATTGAGGACTGGTTGATCTAGACTGTGTGCTATATACTTATATAGGACTGCATCACATATCTGTTGTTGTAATTTGCTTTTGTTGTATTCTAATTCAGGTGATAAACCACAGTGGTTCACTTAGGCGAAATAGCCTCATAAGTGTTAAAGACACCTATGGTCTCAAGCACATTTGAAGACTAAACCTCTCATAATGATAAGTGAAATCGTAAAAACATGCATCTACTCAAAACAACATGATGCTAGACTCCTTTTAGCATTTTTTTATATAATAAAGAAGGAGTTAAGTTGAGCTGTGGTTAACAGCGTTTCGATCTCTATGGAATTGAGATCATCTTCAGGACAAGGTGTGTGAGCATCTAGTATATAAAAAATAAAAATAACACCAGGGTCAACTATACTTAACCCGATAGAAACCTGCAAAATATCTATTAGTGCCAATCACTAGAGACGTGCCTGGTTGGTGAAATATGGAGTTAGTCAATCGCTATGATCATGCTAGTTAGAGGGGGGATGACAAAACATGTAGAGACAGTTGTTTGACTACACAGGAAAGAAAGGAAGGGGAGGAGAGGTGAATATCCATCTTGAAGGGCCCAAGTAATGTAGTTCCAGGGGGCTGTAAGAATACCACTAAATTATATACCTTGAAGGAACGTCAAGAAGTTGAGAGAAAATCTGCCAAACACTGAACAAGATGGGAGTAAGTCGTAAATTGATGGGGAAAGCCTCGCAGCATGCTGACAAAGGGGTTTTAAACCATCCCCCTAGAGTTATTCAAAATGCTGAAAATGGGGGCAAGGAACCAAGGAAAGAGAACTCACTTAATGTGGCGCCGATTGTGCCGTGTTCCTGAGGGGATCCGAAGTAGAAAAAGGAGTAGGAAAGGGATGCCTTATCTATTACAGCTGCTGAGCGGGCGAGCAAGTTAGAGGCCTGTGGTTAATTAAACTGGGAGTGAAGAATACCTAATGTATTGTAATCACTTGGTCCGCACTAATCACAAGAGAGTGAATTAAAGGTAGCGGTCTTGGAAAACGTATTTGGTAGCATAAGAATTTACAAATGTTCTCATCCGAGTCAAGCGGCACTCCGAGAGAGAGCTCCGGGGTCTGTGCTTAAAATCAAGAGCATGCTGGATACTGTAATAAGGAAGTGTGGTAGTTAATACTGGTGGTCTGCATGCACATGGTCATCATGACTGAAAGAACACTAGAGTGCAAAGTGATAGAATCAGTGAACATGCGTGAAAGAAGGAATGAAAAGCATGCACATGGTCGCCTGGACCAAAGAGTCATCAGAGTCAAACAATTTAGGTCAAGGATCAGAACGCATTCGTAGTTAAGGGAACATCACTCATTAATTTACTGTTGAGTCTGGGAAAGAAGGGTTGCTATAATGATGACTAGAGCAAGCTGGTGAGTAATTGCTACCTAAGACAGGGTCAAATCACATTAAAATGAGGAAATAACAAATTAATAGGAAGCTTGACTATCTGTCAGTATTAAAAACTGTGGTGTGTGGAAAGAGGTGTAGGTAATTCAAGAAGGGGCTAGCCAAAAGGCGGCCTCTCCACACCTAGGGAAAAACATTGAAATACCCCACTATTATTAATGCTTAGTTCTTAATATAGACACTAAGGGCCAGATGTAGGTGGCCAAATACCGGTCGGTAAAGCCGAAATTCTGTAAATTTTGGCTTTACTGACCGGTATTTAGCCCTGTGCGATGTACGTATTACCAAATGCCATCGGTAATAACGAATAGGTAAATCCAAGGGAAACAGTTACCGATTCCTTATTTACCGATCGGTGAACACCGAAACAAATAATACCGAATCGCTAAATAATGAATCGGTAAAAAATCGGAAATGCGATGTAGAAAAATTCGTTAATACCGAATTTGACCAAAATCAGTATTAACGAATCGTTATTTACCACTCATCCAGAGCAGGTGGTAATCAGATGCAGTGCATAAAAACAGCCCCAAAATGCAACAGTGTGAACACAATGGCGGCCCTCTACGTCATAGCAAGGCGGCTACATTTGAGAGCAGCAGGAGTGAGGTTTTGGAGACGGGAAGAGCTTGTGTACTGACTGTGTGTCACACTTTTCCAATTGACTGAGCCAGAAATCCATGAGATGTACAGGCTACACCCACACACCATCCTTGACCTGATACGGGACCTGGAACCATATCTTGAGCATCAGACACCAAGGGCACACACAATACCCACCCATGTGCAGGTGCTCTGTTGCCTGCACCTCCTGGCATCAGGAAGTTACCAGGGTGTGATAGCCACAGTAGGTGGTGTGTCACAGAGCCGCCTATCCCATTTTTTCAACACCTTCCTGGACACCATGATGGACCGAATGCATCATTACATAACCTTCTCCAGCACACAGGCGGAGCTGCAGAAGACCAAGCTGGATTTGTACCAAAAGGCACAGTTCCCACACATAATAGGCTGCATCGATGGGACCACATACCAATCTGCCCACCAGCAGCAACAGAAAACATTTACCGCAACCGCAAATCCACTCACTCCATAAACGTGCAGGTGATATGTTATGCAAACTTCATCATCACTGACATTGTGGCCAAATTCCCAGGGAGTACCCACGACTCCTACATATTCAGGAACAGTGGGACCTATACACGTCTGGCTGCTGGTGAATTCGGAGAAGGATACCTACTAGGTAAATCAATGTCACACACCCTGATGTTTACCTTGGATTAACCTATTGGTGATACAAATTAATGGCACTTTGTTTTACATTTAGGTGACAGCGCATATGCCCTCTGGTCTTTCCTACTCACCCCATATCTCAACCCATCCACCCCAAGGGAGAGGAGATACAATGTGGCACATAAGAGCACACGCAACGTAGGGAAGCGCACATTTGGAGGTGCACATCAGTACAGCCCCATAAAATGTTGCAAAATAATAGCAATATGTGCAATGCTACATAACCTTGCCACAAAAAAAGGAACAGCAGTGGAACTAACTGACTCTGAGGACGAGGGCGAGTACAATCCCCAGCCAGAGCCCTGCGCAGCTGGTGTGGCAGCAGAACCGGATGGGAGACACAGACAGGCTGAGATAACAAGCAACTATTTCTGAGTGAGTAAGGAGACAGAGCCAGTTCTTGTATTTGTGTGATGTAGTTTAATAAACACACCACCAAGATCAAAACCAGTGTCCATACAGACATGGGTTACATCACCCATCAAATGAGTTCCAAATCCAAGTTTCATCTATTTCCTGCGCCCACGTGCTGCATTGCCACATTCCTTGGCCCCACTGTCTGTACTGCCTGTATGTTCTTGGGCAGCGCTGTGGGGTTCGCTGTGCCTCCTGCTCTCGGTGGGAGAGGGCGTAATGCTACTATGGATAGTAGCCTCCTCAGTGTCCCCCCCCGCTTCCGTAGTGGCCACCTTCTCAGTCTGCAGCAGTTCCAGTGCAGAGGTCATTGTCACCATCCCTCTAGCTACATCCCTGCTACAATGTGCCATCTCCTCCTGCATGGATATTAACCGTCTGCACATTAGGGAGGTAGCAGTGGACAACCGGTTCACCACCTTGGTATAAGCCTCAAGTCTCTACCTCTCCCTGCGCCTAGAAAAGCAGTCCGCCTCCAACTGGCTACACAGCTGCCTCACAGACGTTGCAACGTCTCTCATGCCCTCAGACATGTTGTTCATTGCACTTATTCCCTTTTCTTTCTGTGCATGTGCTTGTCAATGTGCAACATCTCCCTATGCATTGACCGCATGGCTCTCCATTGGAGGTGCTGGACCTTAAGCATGTTGCCTTCCAGTCCAGCGAACTCACTTTCACCTTGCTCCGAGATTTGAGGACTGGCTGGCCTTGCCCTGCGGCATCTGGAGGATGTGTGGGTGCGCTCGGATGGTGTCTCAGCCCTTTCCATGTTGCCATCCTCATCCACTGGAGACTGTTGGCCCCCTGTGCCCTCCTCCTCCGACACCTCCATCTGCTGGAGGGTGGCCATGGCATGCCTCCGGCCTGACTGTGGTGATGCTGGTGATTGAGGCAGTGGGGATGGAGTTGGTGGTGATGGCGGCGTTGTCTGGTGCTGTGGTGATGGAAATGTTGTTGGTGGTTGTGCGGTGGTTGTGTGCCCTTCAGGCGGCTGCTCCTCCTCCTCTTGTCTCCCCTGTGGCCTGGGTGACTTCCATCTGCTGCCCTCTGCTGCACTGCGAGATGTCTTGCCTGTAATGACAGAATGTAGATATACTCACTAGTCTGGCTGCATATGCATTGCATTAAACATCATGCCTGCTAATCACACTGACTGTCCTCTGCTTGCTAATTGCTTTCACATGCTATTGGGTTTGCCAGACTGACTGTTCTGAACATGTGTTTCCTAAGACTACATCTCCCACCATGCATTGCAGGTAATGAGTAAAACATGGACTGGAGTGGGAGTCCCTATGCCTCTCTGGGGATTGGGGTTGGGGAGGGGGAAGCACAGCATGCTGGGCATGCAACTTACCTTGTTTCCTGGCAGCTCTGGCAGAGCTGTCTGCGTCTCCCACGCCACTCACAGTCTCCGGCTGGAGGGTGGACTCCATGAGTTCCAGTGCTGTTGGTACAGGTGCTGTGCTCTTCCCTCCACCAGTTTTGCTGGCCTGCCTCTGCCTCTCCGCCATCCTTGCCTTCGCCGTCTTCCTCAGGTCATACCACCTTTTCTTTATGTCCTCTATTGAGCGCTGGGTGACCCCAATTGAATTGATTTTGCTCTGGATCCCAAGCCAGATCTGTCTATTCTGAGACTCTGGCACATGGAGGGACTGCTTCCGAAAGAGCTTTTCATGGTCTTTGCTGACGTCTTCAATGAGGACCTCCAGCTCCTTTTCACTAAACTTCATCTTCCTTTTTCTTTCTCCACCCTCCTTCTCTCTCTCCTGGCTTGCCATCTCCAAGGTGTGTTGTTTTTTGATTGAAGATGAGAGGCTGTATTGCTCCTGGCTCAACTGCTCAGCTACCTGCCTCACAGTCAGCGTCAGGTTCAGTGCAGCTGCCTGGGTGTGGCCACTTCCTGTTTGGGAGGTAATTGGGATGCACAGGATTGGCTGATTCATCAAAAACTGAATTTTTGAATTACCGAATCTGTATTTACCGAATCGGTATTGAATTCGGTATTTACGAATCGGTATTGGTGTTTCGTTTTGTTTTTTACCGATTGCTTCCGATTCGGTATTTTTTATCGAATATTACCGATTCGGTAAATGTTTCCGAATCTTTTCGTACATCGGAGATAAGGATTTCCTAATACCGAATCTGTAAAATTTGGTATTAAGGAATCGGTATTTCACGTTTACCTACATCTGGCCCTAAATCAATGATCGATATTATTAAGTGGTGTAACCATTAGTTAAGGTTAAAGTTGTATGTCTAATCCAGAAATAAATGACAATAATGTAAAGGACACAACTTGAAACAAAACAGAAAGCATGTATCATTTGCAGTTGTAGAACCTGGAGGGTAATATAAGTTGTAATATGCAGTTTAGAACTCCATGTGGTTTAATTCAGGTTGTTTTGCCGATTAACAGAACTGGGGAATGCAAATAATCTTATAGAATCATATTCCATTCACCCTGTGTGTTCAACCCATTTGTAATAGGGAAGATCCATTTGCATTATAGCCAGTTGAGTATCATTTGGTTGTTTCCACCTCTTGGTTGCGGTCTCAAGATGTTGATTGCTGGCCATGTGAAGTCACTTTCTAAGTGTTCTTTGCTCAAGAAGTGCTCGACCAGTGGAGCTGTGATGACTTTACATTGGATCCGGTTCTTATGTTGAGAAATCCTTGTCTCTATTTTCTGCGTTGTTTGACCTATATAGGCTAGATTGCATGGGCAAAGTATACAGTAGATGATATCGTATGAATTACAGTTCTAAAAGAAACCAAGGTGTGGTATCTTCCGTTCCTCTGGAGGGCTACTGCATGTGCCACCCCTGCCCCCGCTGTCACCTTGGAACGCGCTGTGGTGACATCACTTTGAATGTCACCACGGACAGCGTTCCAAGGCGAGCGCCGGCGGATCTGAGGAGCGAGTTGATGTATGCCAGTCAGCTGTGGCTGGAGTCCGTTATCTGTTTCCTTATGCTAATAAATCTTCTTTATGAAAACATCGCCTTCGAGCTTCTTCATGGTTGGCAGATTCTACACTGGCGACGAAGACAAAAGTGAAAAGCGGATAATGGAACGACCCCAACACGCAATGAGTTGAAGGACAGCCGAGAATACCGAAGGTTGAGGCAGAGGAAAAAAAAGTAAGAAAATTATATAAACTCAACGATTGCGGAGTGAAAGCGTAGTCATCCTGTCGGGGAAAAGGAGACGGAAAGAGATTAGCGCTTCACATGAACTGCTGACAGGTGAAAAAATGCAGCGTGAACACCGGTTATATTGAGCGAAAAACTGGGCATGAGTTAAGCAAAGTTCGTAATCCATGGTGAGTGAGGAAAATTAATTCACTTGGTGTGACTGGCATGCGGAGAGCTGAGAGGTGACCTGGTAGTCGCAGCGTTGTGTCCTTGTTGGGATGAAGATTGTGGCGGAAGTGTACTGGTTGATCAAGGGAACCGCTGTGTGGCACGGAGAAGAGGAGAAAGGAAGCGGAGGTGCGCAGACGAAAGGAAAGAGCAACCGATAAGTATCACCGCCGGATTTGTCGAGAGACTGCTGTGGGTTTCGGAAAACTGTTGGGAGGTCCTAGCGTGACGGTGGGCCTGAAAGGAAAATACATGAAGATGCAGCAGTCGGAGAGGACATCTGCTAAAGATTAAGTCGTGTGAGAAGGATTAAATACTCATTGGAGACTATAACCCGAGGGGGTTGGAAAATTGTGTGCATCGTACGCAAGCATTTCTGTCATCTGACAGGAAAAGGAACTGTAGGAAGCCAAAAGAGACTGTTTTCTTGATCATAAAGATCGTATCAGGTGAACCAAGGGGAGAAACAGCGCCATCTAGTGGACTTTATATTTTGAAAGATTTATTTACGATGTTACACATGGAACTTTTGCTAGTTTAAGAAAGTTGAGAGTATCCTCACACTCAGGCGCTATCTTTATTGATATCTCACAGGAGGGTGTTCTTACTGTGGGGGTTAGAGCGGCAAGCAGTGGTTGAGAGAGCGCACAAAGTTTAAGATAGGCAGCATGCAAAATGTAACGCCCCCACCGTTTTTTTTAGCCAGCCCTGGGGAACCAGCTATTAAGTGGAACAAATGGAAGAAGGTCTTTCTGAATTATGCTAATGTATGTGGACGCAACTTGGGTCTAGAAAGGAAAGTTGCATTATTGTCTTACTACGTGGGGGCAGAGGGAGAAGAAGTATTGGAACATCTCCCAGACCTGGGAGCACAGGAAGCGAGGGGATTGAACGAATTTGAGGTCAGCCTGAAAAAACTAGATCTACATTACCTTCCCAAAACTAGCACCATTATGGAACGGTACCATTTTGGGAAAAGGGGGCAGAAGGAAGGGGAATCTATTGAAGACTTTGTCTCAGATCTTCGTAAATTAGCTGCCACATGCAAGTTTGGAGGTGCGTGTGAGGAAAGGATTAGAGACTAGTTTGTGTTGACATGCAGAACGGAGCGTGTGTGTGAGGAATTATGGTTAAAGGATGATCCACCATTAAGGGAGGTGCTGATTGTAGCCAAACAGGTGGAACACATGATGCTGTGTGTTAGCGAGATAAAGCAGGACAGTGAAAGCAAAGTCTGTGAGAACAAGATTAAAGTGAGTGAAGTTGTGACTTAAGGCGAAGGTGTTCTAGCAGTCAAAAACATGTACAGAAAGAACAGATGGAAAGCAAGGGGGGGTGAAGTTTCAAGGGCAATTGCTATAGATGTGGTAAGCAAGGACACATGGCGAGTGACAGAAATTGCCCCGCATTGAAATACACATGTAGCAAGTGTGGCAGGAAGGGCCATTTTAAACAATACTGCAGGAGTGGTCAGGGATACCAGAAACAAGGGAAGGAGAACACTACACGTGTGTGTGATGAGATCGTCTTGCATGTGCAGAGCGGACAGGTTAGTAATCCCAAGGACAGCATCAAGATTGATAAGACCGAGTTGGAGGCTATGTTTGACTCATGGTCCAAGATCACTATCATAAATTCTAAAGAATTTGAAAGGGTGTCCAAAGGTAAACACAAATTGAACAAATGGATGTCAGGCCAGGGGGTTATGGTGATCGACCTATCAATATGAAAGGCTACTTCTGGGGCACTGTGAGCTACAGAGACAGGTTGACAGTCACCAAGGTCTACCTATGCCGTTCGGCCTAGTCTCGGCCGCATCGGTATTCCAAAGACTGATGGGTAACATTCTTAGCGGCATCCCTGGAGTGTTGTGCTATCAAGACGACGTGCTTATCTTTGGTGAAGACAACAGGCAATGTGACAGGAGGTTGAGACAAGTGCTGGCCAAGTTCAGGGAACAAGGCTTGACAGTGAAGAGAGAAAAATGCAGGATTGGCTGTAAAGAGCTAGATTTTTTGGGACACAAGATAACACCAGCCGGAATTCGGCCTAAAGTGGAACTCCAGAACACCATTATCGGATTGGTCCCACCTAAAAATAAGGAAGAAAGTAAGTCTTTTATGGGTATGCTGGCATTTTACAGCAAGTTTGTGCAGAATTTCGCAAGCAGGACCTACGCCATACGCCAGTTGATCAAGAAGGATGTGGTGTTCAATTGGAATGTAGAGTGCCCGAGAGAGTTCGAAGAGGTGAAGAAGGCACTAGCAGAGGCCCCTAGCCTCAAAGCGTTCATACCCAATAGGAAGACTGTGGTAACAACAGATGCGAGTTCAAAGGGACTCGGGGTGGTCCTCACTCAGATGGAAGTGTGTGGAGAGGAGACCATAGCCTTCACGTCAAGATCTCTTAAAAAATCTGAGGTGAACTACTCGGTAATCGAGAAAGAGGCCTTAGCAGTACACTGGGCCATGAACAAGTTCCGGGAATTCCTCTGGAGAGCAAAATTCAACCTGAGGACGGATCACAAACCCCTGGTTGAGGTCTTCAACAAAAAGGGGTGGACGCGTTCTCAAGTAGAATTAGACGTTGGGTGGTAAACCTTCAGGAGTACACATTCGACGGAGAATACGTACCTGGGACAAGGAACTTTGCATCAGACTGCCTCTCGCGCCTTGTGGGGGAAATGAAAGAAGATGAAGCAGGAGAGGAGAACGACGAAGACAAGGACGAAGCTCTGGCAGAAAGGGTTTGTGTAATTACCCAAGGGGCCGCGGGTGAGGAGAACTGGAAAGAAGCCTTTAGAGCTGATAACCTGTTGATGAAAGTGTATGAGAGAGTAAATGGAAATTGGGATCACCAAGACAAACAGGACGATGCGCTACGGCCGTACTGGATGATCAGAGAGGAACTATCTGTCGCTGATGAATGTCTGTTCCGCGGAACTAGGCTGGTCCCTCCCTGTACATTAAGGGATTATCTAGTAGATCCTGCCCACGAAGGACACATGGGAATCACCAAAATGAAGCAGAGAATGCGAGAGGACTATAGGTGGCCAAGCATGGACATTGCGATAGAGAGAAAAGTCAGGGACTGTATACCATGCACCACGAGCGATAAGGTCCTGAAACAGCACACACCTTCCATGCTATGCTGACCACCACCGGTAGTGCCTTGGGAAGAAGTGGCATTGGACATAATTGGGCCACTGGCAAGCGAGATTCGCACTCCCTATATCTTAGTGCTAGTTGACTTGTACTCTAGGTGGCCAGAGGTGAAGATAGTGTCAGAGATAACCACTAAAGCAGTCATTGAGTTCCTGCAAGAACTATTAATCAGGGAAGGTCTGCCCAGTAGTCTCCTGATGGACAATGGGGTACAGCTGTGCTCGAAAGAAATGGGAGATTTCCTTGAGAACAATGGGGCTGAGCACAAACGCTGCGCATTGTACCACCCCGAGACAAATGGAATGGTCGAACGTTTCAATAAAACTCTCAAGGAGAGCATCCAACTTGCAAGAACCACTGGTTTGAATTGGAAAGAGGAGATGGGAAAATGTCTAGAAGCTTACCGCCTGACCCCTCACCAGACAACTGGAGTCATCCCTTTTGAACTACTCAAAGCCAGAAAGCCCAACACGAGACTCTCACCTGGTTGGATGGGGTGGCAGAAGGGGTGGACGGGGCACGCTTGGGAGTTACAGGGGTTGGACAGGCAGCATAAAGCCATACTAGAGAGAAAGGACAGGTTTGACAGACTACACTCTGTGAAAGAGGCAGGGTTCAAAGTAGGAGATAGGATAAAAATCAGAGCACCCACAGGCAGGACATGTTGGTCTGAGTTTTCCAAACCTACTAGGATTGTAAAGTTGTTCAGAAATGCCGTAAAAACCCAGGAGGGTAAGATATGGAACCTGGGAAGGGTTGTGAGGTACCATTCCTCCCCCAGGAACAGAGGTGAGGAGGCCAGGGGTGAAGAACCGTCACAGAGGTGTGGCAGCCTGCCTGTGAGGGTGCACCATGGAGAATTCCACGCAGAAGTAGCCAAAGGGTGGTTTGTCGCCCTAAATACCTAGAGAAGTATGTCACCATGTAATTTCTACTATTCTGGTTTTCTCTGTTCACTATTACGTGTTCTTGAAGTTTTGTAGAGAAGGGGGATATGTAGTATCTTCCGTTCCTCTGGAGGGCTACTGCATGTGCCACCCTGCTCCCGCTGTCACCTTGGAATGCGCTGTGGTGACATCACTTCGAATGTCACCATGGACAGCGTTCCAAAGCGAGCGCCGGCGGATCTGAGGAGCAAGTTGATGTATGCCAGTCAGCTGTGGCTGGGGTACGTTATCTGTTACCTTATGCTAATAAATCTTCTTTATGAAAACATCGCCTTCGAGCTTCTTCATGGTTGGCAGATTCTACACAAGGTTTTACTTGATATTGCCAAATACAAATGTTTTAGCATTAGTCGTTGAGGTGCAAACCAAACAATCCCCTTTGGTTTTGCTCTGTTTGCCCTAATTTGGCAGGGAATGCCCAGACGTGGGTCCCTTGCTCACACTGCCACTGGATTCAAGCTAGCCTGGCTGATGACGGCTGATTAGCCAGAAACCGGTCCCAGGATGCTTGTTTCCGGTCCATGGAAGACATGGCTTGGTAGTTCGGGCTGGACTGTTCTCATGAGGCACATGGTCAGACTGATTTGCATATGGCCATGTCTGAACTGGGGTGGCAGAGTAAGCTAAAAAATAATGATGGATTGAACCCAGATCAGTTGACTGGGGGTGAGTGTTTGCAATGTTCAACACTCCGTCCATCATCCCCTTTAGTTTTGTAAACCAAACAATTGCCACATTTGTAGAGTCCTAGAACTGGGGGAAGTACTAAAAGAGAGTGAATTGCATTTTCGGTGCATTTGAAATCGTGCGCTCTCACCAAGTGGTCTCTAGTATTGTGATCCCTTTAAAAAGAGAATAAAGGTGGTTCCAATGAAATATTTGAGGTAGATAATATGTTCCAATGTTTTTTGATACTTTTAGTGACATTCTTACTGATTGGACAAAATGTGGTTACGCATGTGATCTTGGACATGTGTGTTCTATCTTTTGGTTGCAGGAGTATATCCCTGTGAGAATGCCATGCATGTTTAAATGAACATTTCACCAAGCGTCTGGGATATAGTCTGTCTTGAAGTTTCTACAAGAGCACGTCAGCCTGTCTGAAGAAGTCTGAGTTGAATTTGCAATTACGTTAAATGTGCTAGAATTGGCCATAAGGAACGCCATCTCTTAGAGCTCTGGGATGGGAACTAGAGTATTGAAGTAATAAATTAATCTCTGTGGGTTTTTGGAACAATGTGGTATATAGTAGGCTTTCCATCATTTTGACTGTGACATCTAGGTACTCAATTTGTGTTTTACTATTGTGGTGCATAAATCTCAAGTCTAGTTGGCAGTTGTTGAGCCACTCACAGAATGTGGAAAGTTCCATGTTGTCCTTTAACCATATAAAAAAAACTTCATCAATATACCTGTTCCACATATGAACTTTGTCATGGAAGGGGTTAGTGTTGTTCAAAATATGTGATGTTCCCTTATAGTCTACAAAAATTGGGGGTGAAAACTGCACCCATGGAAGTGCCTTTCAATTGTAGAACTTGCCTTCGAATAAGAAATAGTTCCTAGTGAGAGCTATTTCCAAGAAAGAGATAAGAAAGGTTGTGGGAACATGGTGGGGTGCAGGTCTTGAGTTAAGTTGTTTTGTATTACTTATATCCCCCTTTGCTGTGGAATATTGGTATATGGAGACTAAATCCAATGTGACAGAGGGAGTTCTGTGGAGGGTTAAAAATACTCCACTTCAATCAGGTTGATGAAATGTGTGTTGTCTTTTACATAGGTGGTAGTAGTCTATAAAAGGTCTTTGATGAGAAAATCAATATATCTACCAAGGGCTTCCAAAATAGAGCCACATTCTGATAATGTGGGACTGCCAGGTGGTGATTCTAGATTATTGTGAATATTTGGCAGGGTATATAGAACCGGAGTACAGGGGTTCTTGTTATTCAGAAAAGGGGATTCATTATGGCTAATGAATCCATCTTCTTATGCTTCTTTGCTAATCATGTGAATCAAGTTTTTTATCCGGGTTACAGGTTTTTGGGCAAGGGGCTTCTAATGTTGTTCAATAATGATTTGACAGTGAATCCCATTGTCATAGGCAGCTTTGTCTTGGATAACTATATCGCCACCCTTGCCACAAGATTTGACTATTATGTCATCATTGGATTGAGGTCCCATAAGGTTTTTTTTCTTCCAGGATGAAATAGGGTTTGAAATTATATTTGCCTTTCAGGTTTTCAAAGTCTTTGAGAACCAGCTGTTTGAAGGTCAAAATCTTGAGGCATTAGTTTGGTGAGTGGTTGGAAAGAACATTTGGGACAGAGACCTCCGGCATCTGTGTTAGGGATATCTTCTTTATTCAGAAGGAAATATTTTAGTCTACTTTTACTGATGAATTGAAGAATTTCAGTATGCAATGTGAACCAGTCTGGTTTCTTAGTGATGACAAAGGAAAGTCCCCTACTGAGGAGGGAGATTTCAACAGAAGACAGCATATGCTTAGACAGGTTGTAAATTTGAATTTCATTCATTCGAGTCATTGAGGGGGTCATAGTTTGAAGGTCTAGTATTGGGGTTCCTATTGGAAAAGTGTGCGTCTTGTTTGTCGTTCCCCTTGCGGAAAATTGTTCCTGTTCATGCATCGACCCCTGCCCAGTACCTCTGTTGGCCTCTCCCTATAAAGATTTTAGCTTGTGCTAATGTACCTGGTCCTTCACCAGGGTCCGAGTTGTCTGACTCTGCTCAAGTGTCTGAAAAAGTAAGTAGTTGTTGATGCTTGAATCTGCCCCATGCACCTGTGTAGTTATTTTGGGGGCCTTGGGGAGTAGTGGCAAAGTAACTGTCTAGCAGATAAGGATAGATCCTTTCCTTACCACAATTCTTTATGTCTAAGACACTTTTGTGGATTTCTTAGGACGTTCAAACTTTTGGAAATCTAGGGCCAGATGTAGGTGGCCCAATACCGGTCGGTAACGACCGAAATTACCGAATTTCGGCAGTTACCGACCGGTATTGGGCATTTGGGATGTAGGGGGCCCTAAATTGCAAATTCGGTAATTTACTGATTCGGTATTTTAAGGAATCAGTAAATTACTGATTCCTTAAAATACCGAATTGGTAAATTACCGAATTTGCAATGTAGGGAACACTCAAATGAATGCTTTCCCCTTTTTGGGATTCGTTATTTACCACCAACTAGAAGTTGGCGGTAAATAATGAAAACCTTTGAAAAAGCATTTTTTTCGCTTTTCAAACAGTGCCATGTTGCAGACATACATGCCCTTAGGGCATGTATGTCTGCAACATGTGCACCCATACACAATTGAGGAGTGCAACAGGGTGTCAAAGTGACACCCTGCCACCCTTCAATGTTTCCCCCTTTTACCGAATCGGTATTTACCGATTCGGTAATTGACATTCATTCCTATGGGCCTCCAGGCCCATAGGAATGAATGGCAATTACTGAATCGGTAAATACCGATCCGGTAATTACCGAAACTTACCGATTCGGTAATTTTTACAGAAAAATTACCTACATCCCATTTACCTGTTCTTAAATACCGAATTGGTATGATTCAGTATTTAAGAGTAGGTAAACTGGGATTACCTACATCTGTCCCCTAGTATTGTTCCAACAATGCTTTGGCATTCGCCAATGTGTCTAATCATAGGACTGCTTTTTCATGTTTTAGGATCTCTTCTAGCTCTTTATTTGCTGTATTCAAGGGCCAAGTCTATCCCTAAGATCATCCAATGACTTGAGCATGTAGTGCCTATGTGGGCAAATCCATGTTTAAATCTTTTCTCTTGGATAAAAATAGCAAGTACATAACAAACTTGCAACCTGCTGGGATTATACCTGCCCTTAAGTATTCAGTAAGCATGTGTGCATGAAGTTCTATACAAATGTGTTTCTTTTTTACTTTCTCTAGGGTAGCTAGTTTGTCAGGTGTAGTATTGGTGGATGTGTCTATTGTAGTGGGCGTGTGGAACAGGGACAGACCACTAATAATCCTAGCTATATATTTTTCTGTGTAAGTAGAAGTATCACTGTTAGACATGTTATAACAAATATATACAAAAAACTGTATAGTACTCACAAAACTAAAACATATTGCTCAACATAGGTAGAGACAAAACCACCTTACAAGTGATAACGCTTGCAGTTCAGCAACTGGGCATAGGGTATGTTATGAAACAAGGGAAACTCACAATTTTGGAGAACCTGGGGTAATAAATTGTTTGATAAACCACAGTGGTTCACTTAGGCCCTTAAGTGTTTAAGGGCCAGATGTACGTCCCATCATTTTGAGAGACGCAAATTGTGTCGCATATGCGACTCGAAATATGCGACTCGCAAATTGGGATTTACAACAGTGTGTCAGACACTACTTGCGATTCCTAATGGGTTTCCAAATTGCATGCCTCATTAATATTAATGAGGCAGGCGCTATTTGTGACCCTATTAGGAATGGCTAGCACTCACAGGGATGGTGGCCTGCTTGCCTCAACAGACCACCATATCTGTGACTTCTTTTAAATGAAGCAGTTTATTTTTTTATATGCAGCCAGTTTTCCTTAAAGGAAAACGGGATGCATTTAAAAAAAGAAAAATGAAACTTTCAGTTTCATTTTTTAAGGGCAGACAGTGGTCCCTGAGACCACTGCCCGCCCTAAAAAAATATTTTTTGACCCATTCACAAAGGGGAAGGGGTCTTGTGGTGACCCCTTCTCATGTGTGAATGGTTTACCACCTACTTGAAGTAGGTGGTAAATTGAGACAGCAATTACGGTCGCTAAACATTCATACATAAAAATGTGAGTCGCTATTAGGAAGGGACGCACTTGGCACGCCCCTTCCTAATAGCGAGTCGCAAACCTCATTTTGCGAATCAGTAAAATTTACAGATTCACAAAATGAGGTTCATACATGGCCATGGCCAAAATTACGATTGCAAACGGGCCGATTGCCCATTTGCGACCACAATTTAGGGTTGTACATCTGGGCCAAAGACACCTATGGTCTTAAGCAAACCTCACATAATACATCAAAGGCAAGTATAAAAGCAGGCCACTACATAGCGCTGTAGTGCAATTAATGTTTTCATTGCATATTATTGAGACATTTTGTATGTATATCATAAACTAGTGCTAACACATAAGTGAAAGAAACGTGCCGTGATAAGTGAAATCGTAAAAACATGTATCAACTGAAAACAACATAATGCTAGACTCCTTCTACCATTTTTTATATAATAAAGAAGGAGTCAAGATGATCTGTGGTCGATCTCTATGTAATTGAGATCATCATCAGGACAGGGTGTGTGAGCACCTAGAATCTAAAAACTAAAAACAACAATACTGGGGTCAATTATATGTAACCGATGGAAACCTGCAAAATATCTATTCATTACCAATAACTAGAGACTTGCCTGGTAGGTGAAAAATAGAGTTACTCAATCACTATGTTCATGCTAATTAGAGGATAGAACAAGGAACATGTAGGGACAGTCGCATGACAATACAGGAAAGAAAGTAAGGGGCGGAGAGGTGAATATTCATCCCAAAGGACCCAAGAAATGCAGTTCCAGGGGGCTATTAGACTACAAAATAGTGTACTAAGAAAGAACTTCAGGAAATTGAGAGAAAAGCTGTCAATCAATGACCCAGATGGGAGGAAGCCGTAAACTGAAGTGGAAACCTTTGCAGCATGCTGAGGAAGGAAAACAAGGGGTGTTATACCACCCTCCTTGAGTTATTCAAAATACTAAAAATGGGGGCAAGGCTCCAAGAAAAAAATAAATCACTTATTGTGGGGCCTGATGTGCCATGTTCCTGAGGGGATCCAAATTAGAGAAAGGAGTAGGTAAGGGATGCCTTATCTGTTTCTGGTGCCGGGCGGGATAGCGAGCCAGAGACCTGTGGTTAAGAAAACCGGTAGAGAACACCTAATGTATTGCAATCGCTTGGTCAGCACTAATCACAAGAGGGTGAATTTTCAGATCAGATGGCTTATCACGCAGCTACGGTTCCCCACTCAGACCTGGATGGACCCCTTCTCAGCCTTGTATGACTGTAGGGTGATGGAATCCAGTCTCAGTCCGACCCTGTAGCTGACATGTTTTCAGCACAGTAGGAGAAGGTAAGAAATGTTATCCTCTCTCTGTCTCCTGGTAAGGCCCCTGGAGCTAACAAGATCCCGGGGGAACTTCTGAGATCCTTGATGGAATTGGCATCCCCAGTTGTTACTGTCCATATTAATGCGTCCATTAGACAATCACTCCCTGGAAGTGGTCTGTCAGCATCCAGTATACAAAAAAGCATATAGAGCCTAACCTGCCTTTTTCATGCCTATCTCTGTGGTGGATGTGTGGGTAAAGATCATAGGTAAAATAATCCTGGAGAAAATTACCACATGGGCAGATGAGAAGGCAATTCTTTCTGATATACAGTACAAATTTAGGCCTGGCATGGTGTACAGTGGAACGGAATTGAAATCTACACCTCCTGATTTCAAAGTATACACGGGCCAAAGGGAGTGCAATTCATATGGCCTTCATGGACTTGAGCTCAGCCTTTGATAACCTTGATAGAGAGAAGCTTTGGGCTGAGCTGAGGTCCATGGAGGTGGACTTAGTTGCATTTATGAGAGACCTTCATAATGACCTTAAAGGGGTGGTTTGATATGGGCACAGAGGTAAATGCACTGGCCTTTCGATTTGAAAAAAGGTGTTCGTCAAGTGTGGATTTTGTTCCTTTTTTATTTAGTATGTACATAAACTGGCAGGAGGATGTTTTAACAAATAATGGCACTGATGTTCCCAGGGTTGGTCGGAGACCGATACTGGTTCCTTTTTATGCTGACTCTGCCGTTTTAATTGCTCTTACAGCCAGGTGTTTGCAATGGCTTTTAAATTCTTTTATTGATTTCAGAAATAGTTTGGACCTCTCAACTAATTTAAAAAACTCCTTTTTATGGTGGCAGGACCTAAGAACACCAAATCCTGCAGCATTTTTGCACAGGATCAGGTTTTATCAAGAGTGGAGAACATTTTATATTTGGGGCTTTTATTGAATGAACGTCTGATTTGGACCCCACTAATAAAGAAGAATGGGAGAACTGTGGAAAGCACCATCTCTGGGTTATATGATTTTGCCAGATGTATTGGGCATACGCCCCCTAAGCTTATGTTATGACATATAAAGCCAAATGCATACCAATGGCTACTTTTGACTGTGAGATTTGTGCGCATACATCTATAGATTACCTTCAGGTGATTGAAAAGATGTTCATGAGGAACGTTCTGGCCGTGGGACACTGCAGACCTGGAGAAATAATCCACAACAAAATGGGTATGGCTCTTATCTCAGATTTTATTCATCTTTGCCTACTCATATTGTGGTGTTCTGCTTGGTATAAGAATTATTTACAATTAAACCAATGTATTTTACAGGATTGCTTGTTATTAGACAAAGCAGTCCAGATTCCATGACTTCAATACATCAAGAAATCTTTTATTGAACTGGGCTGTCCTGGTCTTTTCTATGAGCCTCTGGGCATTATAAAAAAAACCTCTTGTTTGGGTTAAGCTGGCTTTCTCCCATAAGATGACAGCTGAACCAAAGAATTTTGCCCTACCATAGATCTATGTCTTGATTAAATCTGTTATGGGTTTGAAGCCTCATCTCCAAATGGATATGCCTAATATGCATCAGCGACTTCTTACATTTTTAAGGCTAAATATTTTTCATCAGCTTTTATTCCCCAAGGGGGTTTGATTTATACAACCCAACTTGCCTTTTTGCACATGTGTTAATGTCTCCATTTCTACCTCAATGCACATAGTACTTAAGTCTCCCCGGTTTTCTGTCCTTCGACATATATCTTTAAGGCCTCTTCAGTTAGCTGGACATTTCAAACAGGTTAAGCCTGCTTCTCTTTATTTTCACTTGTTGGATACACCCAAGATTTCCTACTTTGTTGCAAATTGTTTGATTGGGGTGTTACCTACAGGTCGATAATACTGCATTTGTTTTTTTAATTACTGGGAATGTATTGTAAACCTTGTGTTTTTAACACAGTTGGTTTGCCTTATACTTATTTGATGCATCCTGGCAATATATTTATGTTGTTCTATTATTTGCTGTTAGTTTTATGATGGACACTTTTATGATGTTTATGAAATATTGAGTACACGTTTTTATTGATTGACGGAGATGATACAGGATTCAGTGAGGCAGGAGTTGAATGAGAGGAAAAGAGATGACATTAAGGAAGAGGAATATTTTTCTATTTCAGAAGGTGAGAATAGAGTGATGAGAGGTCCTGTAGATAAATGTTCTAGGAAGAGAAAACATGTAGTAGGGCCACAGGATGAGAGTGGAGTCCAAAGCACCTCACAAAGCGACATATCTGAGTGGTACGTTAACCCTGCATTGGAAGAGGATGTTGATGAGTACATCCTGGATTTAGATTACAAGGATCCCTTAGATGTGGAATTTGATGAGAGCTCTTGGTGTACAGAGTCTAGCAAGAGGTTAATTATGGACCTACTGGGACAGAAGTTGTTTGATCCAAAGGAAATAAGGCATCCTTGTGGATCTGATTGGTGGACGCTTGCACATGTGGCTGATTATATTAAAAAATGGATCAGGAAACCTTTGGAAAGGGGAGAGCGCAATCTTATGAGAACTTAATGTGTTTTCCCTGTCATGGGAGAGAAGGAGAATTTATCTCCGAATTTGGACCCCGAACATAACTTTACTAATTGGCAGGAGATCCTCGCAAATAATTTGAGTGCTAATAAAGCAGTGTGAGGACAAATTATTGAATGTTTTAGGTCCTCTGGTGGGGATATCTGATATGGAGGAGGAAGCTTATGTTATGGGGTCATATTTGGATATTCAATTACTCAGAGGTTGGTATCTGCGAGCTATTTGCTTTTTTAGCCAATATCAGGGCTGGTTTGATTGCTGAGTGCCTGCTTTTTGGGATTAGTCCCAAGTTATGGGAATTGGCCAGGAAGGAGTCAAGTAAAGAAACAAAGTGGCTTATTTTTAGTGAAGTCATCGTAAAACCACAAGGGAAATAAGTGTGATCCTTCACATCCCTGGATAAGGCACATTATTCAGTGTGTAAAGTCTTCCAGAAGAAGTTAAATAGCAGGCCTGGGAGCAGAGGACACTTCTCAGCTGAGGTTTTTACAAGTTCCAGAATTTGGAAAGTGGGGCATATAGAGGCCAAGGATCATACAGTAGGGTTTTTTACCTACAACGAGGAAGAACATCCAGAGTATGATTAAATAGAGGTACATGACAGTCTACTACCTCAGGATCAGGTGAAGATGAACAATTTTTCTGGTTCTACCCTCGTAAAGGTGAGAGGAAGGTTGAGATTCCACATAGAAAAGTAGAGACAGATTACGAACGATCCAAGGGTGTTAGCCACGATTATGGGTTATCAAACAGAGCTCAGTTTAAACCCAGAGCAGTCACGAAAGCCATGGGAACTTTGCTTCAGCAAGCAATTACAGGGTGTGTTGAGTTGTGAGATAAATTCAATTTTGGAGAAGTGTGCAAATCAAACGAAGTGAGCAACGAGGACATAGGCTTTGTAAGTACACTATTGGTGGTAGAGAAAAAGGCACAAGGGATGGCGTCTGGTAATGTACCTAAGAGAATTGAATTTCTTTGTAACTTACAGACACTTTAAGATAGAGGGAATTCCTCTTCTCAGCGATGTGTTGTTGGAAAAGGATTAGTTGGTAAAGATGGATTGATAGATGCCTTTTTTACCATTCCAATTGCAGAATAGATTTAAAGTTGTTTACAATTCAGGTAGAAAAATCAGTTATTTCAATTTCAATTGCTCTCATTTCGATTGTCTTCAGCCCCTTGGTGCTTTATGAAGGTCATGATGGCTGTTGTATGCTATTTTATAGAGAGAGGAGTATGTTTGATCATTTATTTAGATGACATTTTGATCAGTGTCAGTTTGTTCTGGCAGCACAGATGTGTGTTGTAATGCAACTTTTGAAGTCCTTGGGGTTTGTAATAAATCAGGAGAGGTCACTTTTTGAGCCCACCCAGAGTCCAGAGTTTCGGGGTTTTGTTGTAGACACAATAAAGGGTCAGTTGTTGTTGCCAGAAAAGAAGATAAGGAAGAGGTGAGAATGGTCTTGAGAAGACATTTGGTCAAGTTGAGAGACATTGAGAGAGTGATAAATCTCTTATTACAGGGCCGTGCAGCCTCTAATGCATTAGAATTTTCAAAAGGTCTATGGGAAGGGGACATGATGATGTTATCAGGAGAGCCAAGGAAGGAGTTAGAATGGTGGTTAGAGATTCTGGAAACCTGGAATGGTCGAGCAGTTTTTGGAATGCATCCAGATTTTGTTTTGGAGATGGATGTGAGCAGTTTATAATGGGGAGCTTTCTGATCAGCTCAGAAAACAGGTGGTGTTTAGAGTTTGAATGAGCAGAAGGAACAAATCAGTTGTTTACAATTGAAGGATGGTATGATTGCTTTACAAAGTTTCTGGTCGCACTTCCAGGGTGCGTCAGTTTTGTTATAGATGGGCAATATCATGGCAGTGACTTACATAATCAAGTTAGGGTGCAGCAGATCCAAAAGATTGGCAGATTTAGTGAAAGAAATGGGAGAATTCTGTCTGGAGCACAAGCTTGATTTAAGGGCATAGTACCTACCAGGAAAGGAGAAATGGATTGTGGATTAGAATTCTTGGAATTTAGTGGATTTCACTGATTGGAAATTGAAGGAGAGTTATCTCATGAGGATTCAAATGTGTTTGGGACCATTGCGGTAGATCTTTGTGTATCCAGGTTGACTCATCAGTTGGAGACCAGATCCAGGAGCACTAGTAGTAGATGTGTATGCCCTGAATGGGTCAGAAAGGAAGGCTTAGGCTTTTCCTCCTTTTTATGATAAAGATAGTATTGCATCAGGTGAGGAAAAAGGTGTCAGTAGATTTTAGTGACTCCATTTTGGGCGACCCAGGCTTGGAAGTACCATATTAATAAAATGTTGCAAGGGGCTGCCCAGAGGAGCAGACAGAGTAGAATATCTCAACCTTCTAGAATTGTAAATATCAGGGGATCAGGATGATTCTCAGGCTTTTTAGGGGCAGCTTCAGAGTTGCTTGATGAGTCCTGGGCTCCTGTGACATGCAAACAATGTAAAAGCCCATGGAGTGCTTGGTTACATTGATGCGTGCCAAGGGATTTGGATTCCATGGAAGCAGATGAGATGAAGGTGGTAAATTTTTTAGTGGATTTGTTTCAGAGAGGATTTTCATACAGAACTGTGAATTATTATAGGTCTACAGCTGCTGCGGGACATTCCTTAGTGAATGGAGTTTTGATTGGCAGAAGTCCGCTGAATAGTAGCATTATGAAGGAAATTTGGTTAAAGAGACTGCCTTTGGCAAGGTATTATTCAGTATGAGATGTCAGTTTGATTTGTAGGTTGTTTCAAGAATGGCCGGAGAACAAATATCTTGATCTAAAAGCGTTAACTTGGAAGTTGACTACCTTATTATGTTTGATATTTTTTAGAAGTGTTTTGAATGTGAAGGTTTAGGAGGTAAATAGACAATTTCATCAACCTGAAGTAGTGCTATTTGAGGTTTAGAAAAGAACAAACACCATGTTGGAGTCTGTCTTCAATCTGAGTTTTGATGGAAATCCTAAGTTATGTTTTGTCCGCTGTCTAAGAGAGTACAAGTCAAGAGTTAATGAACATAGGAGTCATTGAATGAATCAGTTATTAATTTTCTATGTGAAACCACATTGTGTAGTGACAACAGCTACTATAGCAAAACAGGTGAAAGTAGTCATGAAAGAGGCTAGAGTGAATTTATCATAGTTGAAACTACATTCTGTTAGAGGCGCGATGGTTAGCAAAGCATTTATGTTTGGAGGAAGATTGAAAGTGGCTGATTGGAGTAATGCAGAGGTGTTCAGGACATTTTATTTCAGACAAGTGGATCATGTTTTAAACAAGACGTTACAAAGATTTGAGCATGCATAATGATTGCCTCCTGTCTTGTCTATAAATGTTGTGTCTCGGAGATTTCACTGCATAGAGAATCATGATTTAATTAAAGACAAGGAGGCTAGAATTATCCCTGCTACATAGCTCTGTGTCCTAAAGCCAATGAATTGACAGAGATGCACCAGTTATGCTTTGCTGCAAAACACATACCATGCTCATGCACCACAGCAGATTTGATTTGTAGACAAGCATTAATAAACTCCTACCTACACACATAAGCCCCGGAATCCACCCCATCCACTTGGTCTTCTGGATTAAAATCCTCAGAGAGTAAAACAGAAATTAGGAATTCAGGTTTAAAAAGAATGAACAGCTCCTAGGAGTCTTGGCTGGACTGCAACAACGCTCTGTATCTCGGTGCTCCGGAATACACACTACGAAAACTGCAGATAGTGCACAACTGCAGCGCTCGAACTCTGCTCCAGCTGCTTCGTAGACAATCAGCTAAATCGGGGCTGAACAAGTTGCACTGGCTACCTGTACGAGAGAGAATAGTCTTCAAGGCGATGTGCATTTCCAATCAGGCTTTTTGGGGCACAGGTCCAGCAATTGGTCACCAATTTATAACTCAGTACCATCCCACCAGAAATCTTAGATCAAGTCAGTCTTTTTTGGCCTTAGTGCCAAGAATAAAAAGAGCAAGAGCTGGTGGTAGGATGTTCTCCCTTAATGCTGCCAAGCAATGGAACTCCCTTCCCCTCAAACTCAGGTCCAATCCCAATCTCCTCTCATTTCGGAAACAGCTGAAAATTCTTCTGTTTAATGCCCATCATTAATCCTCCTAGCTAATCCTCTTTTGTATAGCAACCATACCTTTTTATTAGCGCTTGGACGCCCTTGGGCAGCAACCGTGCTTTATAAATACTTATTTCATTTCATTTCATTTCATTTCAATCAAATTAACACATGAGGAAGGCTGTACTGGTCCTTTATTCCATCAGGTGTTTCCCCAGGGGCTTGAGCAACTAGAGGCTGTGTTTTGATGATAATTGTAACAGGCTTGGGGAGAGAGGAAGAGGGAGAGAGAGAGAGCGAAAGAGAAACAAAAAGAGAAATATCACAGTGACAGAAAATAGAGTGGAGAGATAGCGGGAGAAGGTGAGAGAGAGAGAATGGAAGAAAGATAAGAGTGAGAGAGGAGGAAAAGATCTGCTTTGACCATTTTTGCCATGGCTGCTTTTGATTCTCAGTGTTGAACTGATGAGATTAAGTGGCGCCAGAGTCAAGTTTTTAAGGTCCAAAGGGGCTGCGGAGTATAGGAAGATTATTGGTCTGTGTTGGAAGGAACCTCCTGGCTGAGGATGATCCCACAACCTGAATGATACTGGGTTTTAGAGGATGTCCATGCACAATCTTGCTGTTATGGGAGTCGCACGCTCCACGGAAACCACAGCATGTGTTTCTTATTCATCTATGGAAAGCTATTTCAACTTTTCATCCATTTAATGACAGAACTTGAATTGCACAAGGCACAATTATGTTTAGGTTTGTGTTCGGTTTTGGTACTTTTTTTGGCTTAGTTTCACTGATTTAGTTTAAGAGTTAACAAATCTTTGCTGTAAGCAGTAATTTCACTGTAAACAAAAAAATGTGTATAATTGCATTTAATACATTGCTATGTTGAAAAACAACAGCTGCAAAGTGTGTAGGGATTAATCATAATGACTTTCTTAACTGTACTGGTGAAACAATTAATTGGAACAATTAAATGTTTCAATAAAAGTTAAAGTGAGGACTAGCGATGGATATGCTAAATGTATTAATCAGTTTGACAAATGCTATTACATTCTACATGCAGTCTAATCACTGTTTAAACATATGCATAAAGAAGTCATTATTTAATGGGAGAAATGCTCTGAATATCTAGAAATGCTAAATACTGCTTAATGAGGCACACATATCTGCGAACCAGTTTTCCATGCATCTATATATATATGTAGATTCATTGTATATGTAGCTCATTATTATGAACATTGTTGCTGCACATTTCAAGATATGTCAGGATTCTAAAGCTGAATTTATACACACACCTTACATCGCATGGCTACATAGCATGACAATGATATTACATCCACTAAATCAACATAATCACTATATCACATGGTAAGTATAGGTAACTAGTTGTGGAGGTAAGAACAGTAATAATATACTTATATTATAATGTGATGGTAGGTGACATAATTCTATTAAAGGCCAATACTATAGAATCACACAACTGCTCATTTGTATAGTCTTGAGAAAAAAAGCGCTAAGAAGACAAAAAACTACGAAAACACAAATAGCCAATTTAAAGTTCAGTTTGTGGTTAACGGGGACCTACGTGTGATTTCAGATTTACCTTGGTAAAGAGTGGGTCAGGTAAGCTGTGGTAAATAAATAAATAATACCTCTATTTTTGAATAAATAAATGAATAACAGATAGCTCAATAAATAAGAGTCAAGATTCGAGGTAGTAGGAGTTTGCAGGTTTATTACAGCATAAAGGACAGGAACAGGACAACCTGCACAGGAATAGGATGGCAGCGCTGCCGGGGGCAGAATCGGGACAAGGAGCAGGATAACTTTTTAATAACAGTACATGAGCATATATACATAACGCAAACACATAGCATTACATTGCAATAGGCGTAGCAGTGGGTGGAGCAATAGGCGTGACGCGTAGCAGTCGCGAAAGATAAGGGTGAAAGTAGGTGTAACAGAGGCGTATACATAGACATGTGATGCAAACGTAACAGAATATGTCATGAATGGGGCGGAAACATGGAGGGGGCTACCTAAGGAGCCGGGACCTCTGACCTAATGGTGCGCGCAAACTGGCGATGACGTGTTACTAGGAGAAGCTGGGGGCTTCGAACTCTGTGCTAGGAGCAGAGACTGAAGTCTGGAGAGTCAGGGCGACATGTACCTAAGCAGTATCTAGTATCTGATGTTTAGAGAACATGTTGATATGAACTAAGAGTCAGGAGGGGAGAGGCTAACGGACTCTAAGACTGGAGCATGCATTATTCTACATGTAGTGCGTGATGAAGAATATTAAATGACCATTAAAATGCAGTATTTCTCTAACGTGGAGACGTAAAGGCTAGACAATGACGGAAACTATTGATGCAGTTCAGTAGCTTTAGGAATGCAGAGAAGGAGGACTGAACTGATAACTGGAATCATAACATACTCTTGGCAGACTCAGAGGCAGAGCCAGGCTGAGCCGGGCGCTGCGAGGCAGGAAGTAAGTGAAGGGTCGAGGATACAGGTGGGGGCTGTATCGCTCCTCAGCGAGGCGTCAGGAGACAGGAGACAGGAGCTGAATCTGGTGTCCAGGCCCTTCTGAGGCCTAGAAACGGGGACTTTACAATGGAATAACGTGCACACTGAGAAACGTGGCAACGTAACTTCACATGGGCCTGATATTCGTAGTATTCACGAGAACTGGAAACTGGCATACTAGAGGTGGACACAACTGTAATTGCGTCTTTAATCGAACATAGGGAATACATATGCATATTAATCATGCACAGATAACATATGATGGATGACGCGTAGGGACACAGAACATGGCAAAATTTACTTTTCCACATTCCCTCCTTGTCACTACGTTTCCATCAGGAAACATCAATATTCATGATACCATCTATCATTTCATACAGTATCATTTGCTCGTCTCGAATTTTCTGGGAACGTGTTTTAGAACGGGGCTTGGGACTAGGAATACAAGAGGTAGCACAAATGCCGCAAATCGCAGGGCCACATTGTATACAGAGGCAGCAGCTGAATATGATCGCTACTGCAATACCTAGAAAGGACAAGACTTTCCATCCCCAAGCGGAAATTATATTCCAGAACCAACCGGACCATGTCCAGGTGCCTGGATCTTGGTGTAACAGATGGGCAATTTTATGGAGTCTGGTTATAGCTGAATAAACAGACGGCGCGTTATTTGGAATGAAAATGCAGCAACTAGAGCCGATGACTCTACAGGCCCCGCCCCTATCGGCCAATATGACGTCAAGGACGAGACGATTCTGTAAAACGACAAATCTCATAGCAGATTGCTCTTCAGTTAAGTTACCTAGAGCAGAGGCAGTCTCATTGACTACTACTTCAAGGGTTCTGGTTAACCTACGGATTAGCTTACTATTCTGGATAGGTCCTATAAAGAAGAAGAAACCTCTATTGAAATCTGTATACTGTTCTAGAGCAGTTTCAGTATAATCGACAATGGGGGACTCCCTTCTATGTCTAAGGTGTACTAGATGTGTGTTTCTATGATAATCAGATGGGGCTAGGAAAACTGGTGGCAGTAAGAAGGCAATGTAACAGGTTCCCTCCCAATCGAGGGGCAGACGAACATATGCGGTCTGACCACAAATAAAATAAGAATGGCGTGAAGCTTTGAAAATAGATTTCCCACTGTCACTATATTTGACAATAGTAGTACAATCACTATGTCCTACATGTACGGAACCATTATTTCCAACACATAATTCGCCTTTGACTGGTAGTACTGAAATAACAGGTAAGTCTGGAGTGGAATCAGACTGAACATTCAGGACCATGAAATTTGAAGAATAATTACCTAAGTTGTAAACTTCGTTTTCTAGATCTAACCCTGTTCTGTGGGGAAGACCTTGCTTGTCTGGGAAACATGTACTGTTAAGAAAAGACATATCTGTTGAGGATGACGTTAACGTGGACCATGCTCCACACGAACCATTATGTGAAAATGGATAAGGAAAAAGTGGCAGAACTCCCTTCGGTGTCTGGAAAGGGGGGAGTCGACCACACACCCAACAATTTGTGGCATTGCTGGTCTGGTGTGAATAATGTAACATGCGGATGAAAGAATTATTACGCATAGCGAGGCGGTAAGAGAGTTCATGAGGAGGCAGATCACTAAACGTGTGCTCTACTGTAGCATTAGAAGACTCATTTATATGAGAAACTGGAAAATACAGGTAAAATGCATAACTGGTGCAGGAAATCATAATACTGAGAAATAATATGAAACATAGAAAAACTATACATCGGATTGAGTTTTGACTAACTCTCTCACTATGGGGGTCTATTTTATACATGTCAGAAACAGTCTAACCGTTTCACCTAGGGGAGGACTTAGACAATCAAACTGGCTGACTTATTTTACTAGACCTTAACTTGAGTTTATACTCCTGTTGCGGAGTTTCCTCTAACAGGGAGGGTGCAGTAACATTGTCTTTTGCGGGACAGTCCTTAAGAATAGTACTTTGGAAGTCCTTAGAATCCTGGGAAATGTTCTTTGAGACTGGCTTCAATCCATAAAATTTCTTTATATGCGAAAGATGCACCCAGCCTTTGCGTCCCTCCAACTTCACGGCTGTACGGGTGGCCAGGAGGACCTGTCGGGGCTCCTTCCAGCGAGGCTCCAGCGGACTTGAGCGGTCGAAATTACGCACTAGGACCATGGATCCTGGAACGATTTCATGCGGTGCCACCTCGGTATTGTCTGGAAATGCGGCAGCAACCTGTGAACGACAAGAGTTGAGGGCAGACATCAAGGAAGCTAGGTAATCTGTCAGCATATTACTTGAAACATCGGTAATACTTCGGGGTCTAGGAGTACCCCACATATTTGGGGGGCGGCCGAATACGACCTCGTACGGGGACAGACCTGATCTGGAATGTGCGACCATGCGCATGTAGAACAGAGCAACTGGCAGAGCTACTAGCCAGTCTACACCTTTCTCTTGACAGACTTTTGCAATACGGATTTTCAAAGTCTGATTATGTCTCTCTACGAGACCGGCTGCTTCAGGATGGCGTACACAATGGAACTTCCACTGGTATCCTAACAATAGGGAAACGTGCTTCATGAGTTCAGATGAGAATGGCTGGCCGTTGTCAGAATATACGACTCTAGGGAGTCCGTAACGGGGGAAGAACTCACGAACCAACTGCTTGGCAGTGGTCGTGGCTGTGTAATCTGGGACTGGATATGCCTCCGTCCACCTGGACAGAGCGCATACAACTACAAGGACATACTTGAAACCTCGACATCGCTCCATCTGAATATAATCCATCTGGAGGACTTCAAAAGGGTGGTCAGGGGGCTGGAATCCACCTTGTTCCACCGGGACACTTTTACCTGGATTAAACTGGCAACATATCATACAGGTACGGACTTTCTGCTTGGCTGCAGCTCGTAAATGCTTGTTGAACCAAATATTCTGGATACTGTCTAACATAGCTTTTTCTCCTAAATGTGCTGGACTATGTGCGGTATTAACAATGACTTGAACCATAGAGTCGGGGAGAAACCATGTGGCTCTACCCTTTGTTACCCATCCCTGACCTGTCTGGACCCCTCCTTGTTCAGACCATTTCTTGATTTCATCGGGAGTAGCATGTAACTGGATATCTATGACATCTTGAGTAGGGTCTTTAACTGTCATACATGTAGTCGGATCTGGAATGTGTGTCGGTGTCTTATTTACTGGAATGTCTGGTGTCTGAGCTGTAAGCTTGGCTGTGCGATCTGCTAGATCATTACCCTGGGAAATAATGTCAGTAACTTTCGTATGTGCTTTGCATTTCATGATAGCAATGGATGTCGGTAAATGTATTGCATCTAACAGAGCCTGAATGAGGAGACCATGCTGAATCTTGGTTCCATGAGAAGTCATGAAACCTCTCTCCTGCCAGAGCACTCCGAAGTCGTGTACAACTCCAAATGCGTAACGTGAATCCGTGTAAACATTAACTTTCAGGTTCTTGGCGTGTATGCAGGCTTGTGTCAGAGCAACTAGCTCTGCTGCTTGGACAGACAGGGTGTCAATACGGTGGGTTTCAATAACTTCAGTGTCAGTAGTCACTGCATACGCGGCCACTAGTTCTCCTGTATTAGTTCTCATGCATGAACCATCCACATAAAGTGTCAGGTCGGGATCTGGTAATGGAATATCTATCAGATCTTGTCTTGGCTTGGTCATGATATTAACTATTTCCACACAGTCGTGTGTGGCAGAATTCGAAATAACTGATGGTAATAGTGTAGCAGGATTTAAAACGTTGCAGCGTCTGATTTCTATGTGTGGCTGGAACAGTGTCAATTCATAACCTGTTAAACGTGCAATTGTCAAGTGCTGAGTTTGTGTTCGGTTTAAAAGAACTTCCACGGAGTGTGGAACTTGTACTGTCAGGGAATGTCCTAAGACTATGGAATCACTTTGTCTGATAGCTAGTGCTGTGGCTGCAACTGACTTGAGGCACGCAGGCAGAGCCTGGGCTACAGGATCTAATGTGCTCGAAAAATAAGCACAGGGCTTGTATTGTCCTGCTTGATCTTGTGTGAGGACAGATAATGCTGTACCTTCACGTTCTGTGACGAAAAGTGTAAAAGACTTACTGTAGTTCGGTGTTGCTAGAACCGGGGCTTGACATAGGGCTTTCTTTAACTCATTGAAACTGAGTGTATGTTCAGATGTCCAAGGGAGGACAGTCGATACGGCTACCTCCTGTGTCGTTAACTGTATCAGTGGCTTGGCTAGAAATGCATACTGAGGAATCCATTGTCTGCAATAAGAAGTAAGGCCGATAAAAGCACGTACCTCCTTCTGGGTCTTGGGCTGGGGAAGACTCGCTATTAACTGGATACGGTCTGGTGTCAACTGCCTACCCCTCTTGGACAGTAAGTGTCCTAAGTAGACCACTTGCTGGACACAGAATTGAAGCTTCGAAGGGGACACCTTGTGTCCCATCTCGGCAAGGAAATACAAGACTGTAAGTGATGCTCGCTCGCAAGCACATTCAGAACGGGCTGTGATCAGTAGATCATCGACATACTGGAGCAGGGCAGTGTCAGTTGGCATGTGAATGTTGTCTAGTTGTCTCTTGAGTGCTTGACTGTAAATACTAGGACTTTCTGTGAAACCTTGAGGAGCGCGTGTGAACATATAGCTCCTTCCATTTAAACAAAATTCGAAAAGGAACTGGCTGTCTGGATGAATGGGGACACTAAAAAACGCGTTCTTGAGGTCTATGACTGTAAAAAATGAGGCTTCGGAATCAATGGCTGTCAATAGGGAAGAGATATCTGGGACAACTGGATACTGGGGAATAATACATTTATTAAGTTCTCGGAGATCAATCACTAAACGATATACTGGAGGTGCATCTGGATCAGTACGTTTCATGACTGGAATGACCGGAGAATTACATACATTGGAGTCAGTTTCTACAACTACTCCTTGAGCCATGAGCTCGTCAATAATTTTGGATAAGGCTGCTACCGCCTCAGGTGGCAATCTGTACTGTCTGATTCGTGGCAGGACTACACCTGGCTTGAGAGTCACACGATGGGGTGTGATTTGCATAAAGCCAACATCAGTTGGACCTTGCGCCCATAGATGCTGCGGAACATTGGACAATCTTGGATCAAAATCTCGTAATACATAGTGACCCTTGAAGTCACGTAGGAACAATCGTATTCCCTCTGGGGAACAGCATATAACTGCACCTAACTCTTTCAGTGTCTTAATGCCTAATAGATTCTCTGGACATGACTTAGTAAGTAACAGATCAGTAGTGCGGGACAATGGACCTACTTCTAGAGTAACTGGCTTTGAAATTTCATTTACGATAGGTTTTCCTGAAAATCCAAGGGAAACATTTCTTGAGCCTGAGAGCGGAGCCCCTGGAACTTCGGCGTGACTTATAGTGGTCCTACTTGCCCCTGTATCAATCAGAAACCTTCTATCTTTCCCTAATACTTGACTATGAACATAGGGACCTTCTTGATCTACAGGTATCTCGATGAGAGGCAAGCCTACCTCCCTCTCTAGGCTGTTTCATGAATATGGCTGATACTCTGGATACTCAGACTGTGCATACTGGTACATCTGCTGTGTAACATGCTGTGTTGCAGCGATAGGCTGCGGAGCTGTAACTGTCTGTGGTGCATTCTGTGACTGCGGAGTCTGTGAAACTTGTTCTTGTCTAGGCGGACGTGGTCTTTCTTTAGTCTTACCGGTAGCTATGTTGTGTTTCAGAACTGCACACTCGTTTATAAAATGACCTGGCTGTTTACAATAATTGCAGTTCCCTTTAACGGGAGCTGCAGGATGACTGGCTTGATTCGGACCCCTCTTCTGACTGTCTTGAGGAACAGATTGTGCAACTAGTACTTTCATTTTCGTGTCTTTCATACGTTTTCTCTCGTGATCTTGTTCTTCTCTGATTCTATTCTGGTGATATTGGAGCATCTGTAACATCTGGGACGGGGTATTAGCTTGCCAGGTACTTTCGACTTTCAAAACTCGATTTTTAATTTGTGGACTTGAATTCTCGACTAGTTTAGTAACAAAAAGATGAGGGTATGACTCGCTACTTGTCTTGAGGCCACTGTTTATGGTAAAACATTTCTCAAATCTGGAATAATAATCACTAATATCTTCGTCTTGTTTCTGTTTACAGGCTGAGATTGCATCCCAGTCTTCCTTTCTAGTTGTCAATAATCTGGGTAAAACTTGTATTAACAATTCTGGTAATTCTTTACATTTATCTCCAAGACCGGTACCTGGTACTCGTGCCTTGTCTTCGGCTTCTAGAACTGTCCAATCGATCTTTTTCTCTCCCACCTCCCATTCTTTTTCCTTGAGTTTCTCATATACCCCTGCGGGCAACAAGACTTTCAACATTTTAATGATATCTGGATACGTGTATTCTCCCATACGGAGCATGTCTTTTAATTCTCGGTGGAACCCTGCTGGATCTTTATCATGACAGGGAATTAACTTTTTCATCTCTAAGAGTTCCATCTTTGTGATCGGGGTGTAAACAAACACTCGTTGCATTTCACCACCGTCTGTCTTAACTGGATGTACTTCTCTTAACGGATTCTGTCTGTCTATGTAAAAGGGTTTACTTTCTGGGGGTGAGACATGAACAAAATGCGGGTTCAAAAACGTTCTATATTTGTGGCGCTGTTCTAGGATGACACTAATTAAATCGGTACCTAAACCTTTCCATTTATACTGGAGTAACTCATTCAGGACATCGTGTAACGGACCTGGATCAGAATGTTGACCCTCATACAATGTAATGAGGTGCTGGATCATATACATACCCGTCAGTCGTTGCTCGGCTGGGGGCAATTTCAGAAACATTTGTGCCACTATTTCGTCTGGAAAAGTGGTAGAATCAGTAATCCATCGGACTGCTGATCGGACTAGTTCTTGTTCATGCATAGTACTTAACTCACTATAACCGATTCGTGATTTCAGAATGTGATCGGTAGCTTGAAATACTTGTTCTAGAGAACCTTGTTCTGGTGCTGGATGGTGAAAAATTGACTTGTGTTCTAGGCGCAAATGGCGATCTGGAAATCTAGATTTTCCTACATACGCTATTCTGTCGGGATTCTCGTCCTCTACCTCTTCAGTATCAGAGTTACTTTCTTTCTCGCTTACTTGTGCTGCTTTACGTTGTTCGTGTATCCTTATTATTTCTTTACGAATCTTCTTATACATACTCTCTATACTACTGATGGTTCTGTGCTTACCCTCGGCTATATTATCACTCCACTTTGTCAGGGTTCTCATTTCGGCTTGATCTTTGGTCGGATAATCTTGTTCTCGTATTAGACAATTAATCAGAAACTTTAATAGCATGAGCTGGACTTCAGCTTTTCTTTGGCACATGACATCACTAATACTTTCTGGATCATTCCCGGTACGGATGAAACGATATACTCTGTCTAGATCTTCTTTCATATCTGGTAGGGTGACTAGATACTCGGTCACCTTTCTTACGCGTAATGAATATAAAACCATACTATCCTCGCCTGGGACTGGATCATAGCCACATTCATTAAGGGCTTTTCTTATTTCTGCAACAGACTGATGTCTGGGCGTACGCTGTGATGCTTGTGCATGTAATTCGGCTAACGTTAAACGCTTGTGTGGCGGCGGGGTTTGAGGAGTACCTCCCCCTGCGGCCCCTAAACTAGAGTCGTCTACTGATGCTCTTCGTCCTGGCAGAGTGGGAAATGGAAATGTAGGCTGGACTTGTATAGCGGGCTGGACCGGGGGTACCGTAACAGGTACTCCGGTGTCTGGAGGAGCGGGAAGTGCCTGATTTACAGGGACTGGCGGAACAGGATTTGCATATTCTGGGACTGTGTCGTCCAAATAGGACGAAATGAAAATATCAGCTGCGGTCGGTTTGTGACGTAGCTTGGTCGGAACTAATGGTGGCGGGAAATTGCTGGATGCCTCCGGGGTCGCTTGTGGCAAGTCCTCGGCAAGAAGAGGATACATACCCTTAATAAGAGCATGCCTCTGTCTGTCTGACTGTTCGGTTTTGACTCGTTCACCTATCTCGATTAATTCCCTTTCTTGGGCTCGTTCTAAGGATTCTCTACTTAATTCTGACTTTCTGATTTCTTTTTCGGTTCTTTTATGAGATTCTTTGCGCCATAACTCAATGGCATCTTTCTGTGACTGTCTGGCTTTCTTTTTCCATAATGCTTCTTCTACTCGCATGATGCACTCGGCATCCCATGTGCCTGATACAGGCCATCTATACTTTTCCTCTAACTGTTTGGTATACTCGACCCATAAATCTAGATATAATATGGCGCTTATGCCATGCTTCTGATACATAAAATGACCTGGACTGTCCCTAGGCGGGACAGGAACTGCTGCTTCTAGCAGACCTTTTCTGGTTTTTAACTGACGCAGTTTTGAAAAGAGCGGCATGACTGATCTATAACCTGGACACAACACAATACACAATAAAACACGATAATTACTTCGCACTCATACCACGACATTAAAATACATGAATAACATTCATAATAACAGTTCGAACAGAATACTACCTGGAATACGGGAAACAGAATACATGAATTTTCTCGAGAACAGAACTGACTAGAGCAGAAACCAGATGCACTGCTGAAACAGTACGAAACTTACCGGTCTCATACAGAGACACGTCAGGACCCGCATCCACCGAAATGGACACTTCGTTTGTGGGTCTGTGTACCACCAACCCACGGACCAGAGTCAATTAGATTGACCCTGTCTAGATACTACCCCAGCAACGGTACTCACCGGGCAGCAAGAACGGAAGGCCTCGGACTGGGCTGGACTGCTTCGACGCCAGACAGACGAACTTCGGACTTCTGTTACGGGTGGGCCTCCGGATACCTCGGACCTTGGATTCTCGGCTTGGGCTCTGGTCGGGACTCGCCGCGTTCCTCCACCGCCTCGTCTGGATGCTGGACCGCCACCTCCGTCTCCTCCGTGGGCCTGAGGGATACTTGAAGCAGAAATATCTGCACGTGCACGGTATGGTTCCGTCACGGCTGCAGAGGGTCAGGGGGCCGGCGTGGCTTCACCGGCGCGTGGGGAAAGGGCAAGTCCCTATTCGGGCGCCATTATGTGGTAAATAAATAAATAATACCTCTATTTTTGAATAAATAAATGAATAACAGATAGCTCAATAAATAAGAGTCAAGATTCGAGGTAGTAGGAGTTTGCAGGTTTATTACAGCATAAAGGACAGGAACAGGACAACCTGCACAGGAATAGGATGGCAGCGCTGCCGGGGGCAGAATCGGGACAAGGAGCAGGATAACTTTTTAATAACAGTACATGAGCATATATACATAACGCAAACACATAGCATTACATTGCAATAGGCGTAGCAGTGGGTGGAGCAATAGGCGTGACGCGTAGCAGTCGCGAAAGATAAGGGTGAAAGTAGGTGTAACAGAGGCGTATACATAGACATGTGATGCAAACGTAACAGAATATGTCATGAATGGGGCGGAAACATGGAGGGGGCTACCTAAGGAGCCGGGACCTCTGACCTAATGGTGCGCGCAAACTGGCGATGACGTGTTACTAGGAGAAGCTGGGGGCTTCGAACTCTGTGCTAGGAGCAGAGACTGAAGTCTGGAGAGTCAGGGCGACATGTACCTAAGCAGTATCTAGTATCTGATGTTTAGAGAACATGTTGATATGAACTAAGAGTCAGGAGGGGAGAGGCTAACGGACTCTAAGACTGGAGCATGCATTATTCTACATGTAGTGCGTGATGAAGAATATTAAATGACCATTAAAATGCAGTATTTCTCTAACGTGGAGACGTAAAGGCTAGACAATGACGGAAACTATTGATGCAGTTCAGTAGCTTTAGGAATGCAGAGAAGGAGGACTGAACTGATAACTGGAATCATAACATACTCTTGGCAGACTCAGAGGCAGAGCCAGGCTGAGCCGGGCACTGCGAGGCAGGAAGTAAGTGAAGGGTCGAGGATACAGGTGGGGGCTGTATCGCTCCTCAGCGAGGCGTCAGGAGACAGGAGACAGGAGCTGAATCTGGTGTCCAGGCCCTTCTGAGGCCTAGAAACGGGGACTTTACAATGGAATAACGTGCACACTGAGAAACGTGGCAACGTAACTTCACATGGGCCTGATATTCGTAGTATTCACGAGAACTGGAAACTGGCATACTAGAGGTGGACACAACTGTAATTGCGTCTTTAATCGAACATAGGGAATACATATGCATATTAATCATGCACAGATAACATATGATGGATGACGCGTAGGGACACAGAACATGGCAAAATTTACTTTTCCACAAAGCTAAGCAAGTAGCAGTGGTTATAGTTTTTACCTTACTTCTTAAGACATTTTTACAGGCTACCAGAAACAGTCTAAGTGCCAAAAAGTGGCAGATGTTCCCTCTGACCTATTTAGATTCCATTTTCAAACTAACAGAGCACAAGGGACATCCACTGCTATTTGACGGGTGACTGCCAATCACCAATTAAAACCATTAGTTTTTCTGTCTCTCCAGCGGGTCAAGGTAAGAAGATCAATCCACCAAATAGGCTTACATGGTCAATACACTGCCATGAAGCTCCTCCTGCAGCTACTGGCTTTTGCACCTTGACTGGCACAAATTTGGAGTATGTAGCCACTTTGACCTTATTCCATATACCCCATCTCTCCTTCACCCACCCCCCAATCATCCTATCCTCCTCCCTTGAAGTTCCTTCTGCCATCAGTCACCTGTGTACCCTTCCCCCCTCCGAGGGGTGGATCTGTCCATCTGTGACTCACCACCCCTCCAAAGTACTGCCTCGCATGCAGCCTGTCCTAAACTGCCAACTCTGTAGCAGTCCTTACCCTGCTCCTATGACCTGTAGGGTGGGTGGGGGGTCAAACTTTGTTCCCCTAGAGAACAGCCCCTCCCAGTGCTGTTCAGTGTCAGGAAGATGCCAGATCCTCCTCTCCTGACACCTATATAGCCTACCTAGAACCCTCCCCTTCCCCTAACTAGCCCTATCTCTGCCTTGTCCTTCCAGTCCCTGCACGAAGCACCACGTGGGAAGACTGGGCTGTGAACCTCACTTACCCCTGGGACTAACATTGGCAGTGTTGTTAAACACATACAGCCTGATTCATCAAGCCGAATTGTGCTCGCAAAGGGCCAGATTCTGAGAATCTGGCCCTTTGCGAGCGCAATTTTTGCATTTGGGATTCATCATCCCAAATGCAAAAATCGGTAATTGCTAATTCGCTAAATTGCGAGGAATTACATTTAAGGAATCTCTATTTGAGATTCCTTAAATGCAATTCATCAACCATTTTTAAATTGCTAATCGCAATTTCGGGCCGCTATTTACCGAGAGGTCAGACCTCTCGGTAAATAGCAAAAACTTAGAAAAATGCTTTTAAAAGCATTTTTCTAAGTTGCATGTTGCACACACACATGTCCTTTGGACATGTGTGTGCGCAACACCTGTTTCAATTTGCATTTAAGGGGTGCTACAGGGTGTCCTTTGGACACCCCTGGCACCCTTTAAATCGCTATCTTATTTCCGATTAGCTAATTGCTAATCGCAAATAAGGAATAATCCCCATTCATTCCTATGGGCCTTTTGGCCCATAGGAATGAATGGGGAGTTATTCCTTATTTGCGATTAGCAATTTGCTACTCGCAAATAAGGAATGTGTAGGAATCGCTATTTATTTAGCAATTCCTACATGAATACCGTTTTGCGAGTCCTTAATAGCGATTCACTATGAATCGCTATTAGGGGCTCGCAAAACGGCCCGTTGATGAATAAGGCTGTAAGGGCCTTATTTATGAAGGCCTTGCGCCGCCGGTGCGCCACTTTTAAAATGGGAAAAAGTGACGCACCGGCACTCAACGCCTTCATAAATAAGGCCCTAAAAATAAAAACGTTTCATTATTGTGTATTAGCAATGGAACACTCCATGCCCTAATGCAGATCCTTTATTTCCAAATATGCCAACATCTGAAATTATTGCATTTGTCAACAGGTCTGTTTTCATGTCCATTGGGCACTTCAGAATCGTCGGTACGCAATCTAAACATAGGCTTCTGTGAGTGATGTCTGCAATTATGCGCTAATGTAAAAAAACTAGTTCAGACACCATTTCATCTAAATAATAATACCGAAGATGTTGATTAACTTGTAGGATAGAATCATAAACTAATATTTATGTGTGTTTTGAATTATGGTTTTTGTATGGAAGGCATACTTTCTCGCGGATGCATCAGTGACAATGATGTCTTTTTCACTAAGGAATTTTTATAGTTTAAAACAAGCGAACACTGATTTAAGTCGAAAAATACAGTTTTCAAATTGTTTTAAACCAGGATGGATTCCTGTGCATGGATGTGCTGAATTCATGAATGATGCTACCTATATTGAGTGCACCGGGGTTATTATAAAGCCTACAATTGGTATTTCTATAATTTATTAATGAAGCATCCTTTGTATTGAAAAATGGCTCCTACTGTAGAATCCTTATTCTACTGTAGGAATTGGTGATGCTCTATTTTATACATTAATACAATTACCCATCAAACCCTTTCGCTTCTCTGCAAAGCATGTTTTGTTCAAAGATGGAACTGGCAACGCACTCAAAAGTCATTTCATATTTCAATTTGTCACAGATATTGTTTGCAATGCAAATGACAAATGGTAAGATCTAGAAGGAAACATTCTGTGGTTAGGAAAAATGCCCTCATTGAAAACTGAAGCATTGCAACTGGGAGCCCATACGATCATTGTTATTGACTGACTCAATCCTCAAACTCACTGATTACATTGTCACAGGATGGAGACTGTTATGTTATTTGAATTTATTACTCACAAGACTCACCCCCTAAAGGGTATCTTGGCGCGAGACCAAGACATTAGATGATGGACAAAAGAAGCTATACTTGAAATAGGTGGGTCTTGTGTGCTTTCCTAAAATGGAAGTGATTTTGACAGGTGTGTAGTTGCAGTTTATTCAAATAATGTGAGGCGAGAAAGGAAAACGATCTGCAAACTGACCCGGCCTTACTAAACCTGGGGACCTTGAGCCTGACCTTGTCGCATAATCTTAAGAATTTGGGAGGGATGTAAGGTGAAAGCTTTGAAGATAAATAGATAGGCCCTTTTCTATGTACAGCCTTGTGAGTTAGACAGCAAATCTTGAAAGTGATTCTACTTCTCACAGGAAACCAGTGCAGGTACTGAAGAAGAGGGACAGTTGCCACACCAGGGGAGGTTACAGACAAGATGTGCAGTGGTGTTCTGAACCACCTGGAGCTTGGAGAGCAACTTCTTATTTATGGCGGCCGAAAGTGAATTACAATAGTCCAAACGGTTGATAACCAGTGCTTGGACTTGTGATTTCCTTGAGGAGAGGGGTAATAGAGCAAAGACTCTTTGCAGCATATTCAACATGTAAACACATGAGCTCCCACCTGACAAAGGGGAGAGGAACTGGGCAAAACAAAGTGCTCCAAATCCCCCTAAACCAGTTCTGACTGGTATCCCCAAGCCCTGTGCAGTGACACAAAGGGATTTACTGATATAAATATAGGGGCTGTGACCCCCTGAAAGTGTTCAGTTCTGGAGTGCTGTTCCTGCCAGGGCATGCTGCTGCTGGGGCCCAGGGGGGGCTACCATGTGGGCTTGTCTCCCTAGGCCCCGCACTGCCCTTTTCATCATTGAGGACATTTTGCTGGGACTTATTCTTTTCCAGGACCCGGGACCTTTTTGCTGTTCTCTGCACCCTGTGAGCGCTTTATCCTAAACTTTCCCCAAGGGAGAGGGAGAGCCTGAGGCTGCGCAGCACCGCGCTGCAGCCCTTGCTGGGCGAACCCCCAGCATAGGGATTTTCCCGTTATGTCCTTAATCGCGGGTGCCCAACCCGCTCATTTTGATAACTACTTCATGGGTGCCCACCCCACATGGCCGCAGTTTATTTATGTGGAATAGCAGGTGCCCACCCCGCTTTATATCTTTAATCAAGAGGGAGCCCCGCGGGCAGCGGCAGTATGCCCGGGTGATGAGAGATTGCAGCGCCAGGTGCACGAGGCACATTGTCGGTGCCTGCCCCCCCACATGGAAGAGGACATGCGCCGAGAGTTGGCAAGAGAGGGCTCAAGGTTTTCCCCTTTTGTTTAAATGCTGGGCGGACCTGCCGTTGCGGACCGCTCCATCGTGGGGCAGGTGTTGGGTCAAGAGCCTGTGCGGCTCCAATGTTGGGGGCCATCTTTGCTTCTTAAAAGTCCCTGAGGGGGACTCAGATGGCATGGGTAGTGCCCGCGCCATTTTTCCTACCAGGGGGACATTTGTTTAGGAGGGTCAGATGCGCCAGGGCCCCTTATATTGTTCTCAGCTGCACCGCACCAGCACGGGCAGCTGAAACATTTTTGCCCACACTCTTTTTCTACAGAGTCCCAGTGGGGACCCCAAGGGCACATTGGTGCCAGGCCTCATTTTGAGTTTCACAGCAGCCCAGCAAGTAGTGGGCAGCTCCTACATTTAGGCCACAATTCTTTGGGGGCATGTCTTGAGTTAGGAGTGGGACGTACTCCTCTGCCCCATACTTTCCCAGCTGCCCAGCTATTAGTGGGCAGCTGATACCTTTAGGCTTGCGCAGTGGCACACTTTGGATTCAGCTGCTAGGTAGCTGCCCTGACATTCTGGACACAGGGCATTTGAGCCCCTTTGAGATGGCCAGTTGGCCAGGGGGACTGTTAGGTAATATAGGGACTTCAACAAAAAAGAGGGGGGACCAAGGAGCTTTTACAAGGTTCAGTGTCCATGCTCCTTAATTGAATATGTATACCAAAAAAGGGACACTGTTCCTAATGCAAGGTGCAAAAAGTCACCCATGCAAAGGGGTGCAAAAAGTCACCCATGTGTGAGGAAAAGGAAAGAAGAATAAGAAACAGAAATCCTAGGTGAAGGGCCCCACCAATGATAGGGAAACCATTGTGTTGTCCTCTGTTGCCCTCACACACCTCGGAAGGTGTCATGCTTCATCATTGGGCAGTTGCTCCTCGTAGGGCCGGCGCTGCAATTCCCTACGGGTCCCCCGAAGGGTCTCTTTATCGGAGATCTTTTATAGGACTGCCGGATGGTGCATGCGGGTGTGTGGGGTGGGGGGGTTGTTTGTGTTCAATGAGGGTGGTAATAAGTGCGTGCAAGTATAATGTGAAATTCAAAGAAGGGGGTCACCATGCAGCGAATGTTAGAATGATGTACCCAAAGCAGACTCAACTGCTAAATAAAATCTAGCCCCAATGGCATACTATGCCCGGGTGTAGAAGGACATAGGTCAACATGTTTCGCGCCTATATCGCCATAAGGGTCATTGGCTACAGCTGCATGATGTATCCGCTCCTGATCAGTACCTAGGAAAGAAAAACAAAACAAGATAGGACACAGATTTCAACATCAGGAACACCTTGATGCTACATAGTGTGCCACCACTGTGTGCACATTCTATACATAAAAACATAAAGAATAACAGACGCATGAGACACAACTTCACAGCAGTGTATCAGAAATGCCCTTGCCCAATAGAGCATGAATACGTGCCAAAAGGAAAGGGTGGGCCCCATGTGAGCATAAACGAAGAGAGCCGCTCCTCTCATGTCTAAATACAGGGGAGAACAGGAACCTACTAGCGTCCATGTATACTTTGTAATCAGAGGTCTCAACCACTAATAAATGTAATACACGAGCGGCCTAATTGGATTTCTGTTTCTTATTCTTCTTTCCTTTTCCTCACACATGGGTGACTTTTTGCACCCCTTTGCATGGGTGACTTTTTGCACCTTGCATTAGGAACAGTGTCCCTTTTTTGGTATACATATTCAATTAAGGAGCATGGACACTGGACCTTGTAAAAGCTCCTTGGTCCCCCCTCTTTTTTGTTGAAGTAATTTACGCACGGCGGATCAGCCGTGGGACCGTACTATCCCCTGTTTCTTTTCATTACAGAGCCATGAGACAACATCCTTTCTGACAGCGACGATTGCCTTGACCCCGCATCCGCATAATTGCTGACACGGCATCCACTTAACATTATGTATTTTCACTTATTTGGATGAGACAGGAATTATGTAAGAATCTATATCGTGAATGACACTTTACCCCAGCCCTCTGTACCCTACCACTTTGACAGTATGAAGTTCATGTATTGGTAAAATCCTCGTGTGCAGGCATTGACAAGTGTGACCCCTGTGGATCTACTGGATTAATCAACAGACTAGAGAAACTGGACTCATACGAGTAGTTCTGACAACCGTATTTATGGTTTATCAGCCCGAGTTAAGTTGAGCAGAGTCTGTTTTTCTAAAGTCAATTATTATCGTGTTGAACCTGCACATAACTTATGATTCACGGTATGAGTACATTAGGACTGATAGCGCTTTTACAGCGCATGCGTTGGGGAGTAGTCTACTCTATTATTACACATGAGCAGTATGTTTAAGCCCCTGAGCATGCGCGTTGAGTTTCCTGTTCGAACGGGATATCCCGGAAAGGGTCTACACCTAGCACACCTGACCCCTGTGAGCCCTTTTTTTAAAACAAGTTTCCGTGGATGTCTAAATTATTTTCCTGGCTGATGAATTGATGGGGCAGGTTCAGAGGAATCAGCACTCGGGTGAATATGTGAGTAGCTTGTTTTTATTGCAACGGGCATCGCGACCAATTTTATGCTTTACATAGCACTTTCCGTGCCTGTTTGCTAACTACCGCTGACCATTTGTTATATTTACAGCCCGGCATTTTGGCGGCGTCCATTGCCTTTGCCAGTGGTGGGCTTTCCTCATTATTGCGAGGTAAGCACGCATTAAGAGACTATATTTATTTATTTATTTATTTAGAGTTTTGTATAGCGCGAACAAGACCCTTGGGTATCAGAGCGCTTCACATTACATGAGGTAGTTATAATCTGTATCGTAGTAGCAACTTTCACAACATTAAGAGGTAGGTATATATATGGCACATAAATATAAGAACAAATTTCTACAGGAATATAGATTATATCAACATAAGTACGAACCATGACTTAATACATAGCACAATATAAAGTGTAACTGAATCCGATGATCCTGAATGTTTATTTTCTGAGTCTGTTTCAATTCCTGCCAATGTGCATGCCTTCTGTCTTCCCATGTTCTGACTATGGAAGGAATTTACTCATTAGGAAGATCTTAGTTTCCTTCTTAAAGGATATAGTGTTTTCAATCTTTCTAATGTTAGAAGGAAGTGAATTCCAGATTCTAGGTGCTGCTCCTGAGAAAGCTCTGTCGTAAGTTTTCTTCTTCCGGAAGATGGCAGGTCTCAACATAAGCTCCTTTGTGCTCCTGGCTGGTCTGTTCCCTCCAGATAGTTTAATTTTCTGAGCAAGGTAGTTGGGTGTCTTGTGGTGGAGTGCCTTATGTGTTATGCATGCTATTTTTAGCTGGATTCTGGCTTCGTATGGTAACCAATTTAATGCCTTCAAGTGTGGCGAAATGTGGTCAAATTTCCTTGATCCAGTGATTAGTCTTGCCGCCGCATTGAGACATGCCTTCAGGGGTGCTGTTGAAATTTTTGGAAGCCCCGCTAGCGTCGTACATCCATATTCAATCCTCGCGATAACAAGAGCTTGAACTGCCAGTTTGAGGTCTGCTTTGGATATGAATGGTTTCACTTTTCTGATGTAGTTCAGATGGTAGCGGGCGCTTTTTGCCATTGTGTTGATATGGGATTTCATGTTTGACTATACCTTAAGGGCGCACACCAATTAGGGTGCCGCTCGTGTATTACATTTATTAGTGGTTGAGACCTCTGATTACAAAGTATACATGGACGCTAGTAGGTTCCTGTTCTCCCCTGTATTTTGACATGAGAGGAGCGGCTCTCTTCGTTTATGCTCACATGGGGCCCACCCTTTCCTTTTGGCACGTATTCATGCTCTATTGGGCAACGGCATTTCTGATACACTGCTGTGAAGTTGTGTCTCATGCGTCTGTTATTCTTTATGTTTTTATGTATAGAATGTGCACACAGTGGTGGCACACTATGTGGCATCAAGGTGTTCCTGATGTTGGAATCTGTGTCCTATCTTGTTTTGTTTTTCTTTCCTAGGTACTGATCAGGAGCGGATACATCATGCAGCTGTAGCCAGAAGTTGGGTATACAGGTTACTGCTCCGCCCTGATCGATTTTGAGGGTATTTTAACTTGGTTTTCACGTGCACTTTACATTTTATAACTTTGGTCCTGAAGAAGCGCCAACGACCCTTATGGCGATATAGGCGCGAAACATGTTGACCTATGTCCTTCTACACCCGGGCATAGTATGCCATTGGGGCTAGATTTTATTTAGCAGTTGAGTCTGCTTTGGGTACATCATTCTAACATTCGCTGCATGGTGACCCCCTTCTTTGAATTTCACATTATACTTGCACGCACTTATTACCACCCTCATTGAACACAAACAACCCCCCCACCCCACACACCCGCATGCACCATCCGGCAGTCCTATAAAAGATCTCCGATAAAGAGACCCTTCGGGGGACCCGTAGGGAATTGCAGCGCCGGCCCTACGAGGAGCAACTGCCCAATGATGAAGCATGACACCTTCCGAGGTGTGTGAGGGCAACAGAGGACAACACAATGGTTTCCCTATCATTGGTGGGGCCCTTCACCTAGGATTTCTGTTTCTTATTCTTCTTTCCTTTTCCTCACACATGGGTGACTTTTTGCACCCCTTTGCATGGGTGACTTTTTGCACCTTGCATTAGGAACAGTGTCCCTTTTTTGGTATACAGGTAATATAGGGAGCCAGGCCCTAATGTGATTAATGCCTCTACTATGGTCTTTATTAGGAGACTATGTGCTAAATGTGATTTATGTGGTGCTAGGAAATGTGATATATGTAGTATGATTTACGCACCCTGTTTCATACCTCTAAATGTGGTTCTTACGATTATGAGGTTGTTTTGCATAACATGGTTAATGGTAGTGAGATTATGTTTCACTGTAAGATTTATGCCCCTAATGTGAGTTATGCTTAGTAGGTTAGGGTCTAATGCATTTAGACTTATGAGAGGATTGCATAATGTGGTTATGCTGGTAAGATTGGCACGGAATGTAATTTGTGCCTAAGGTGATACATGCATAATGTAGTTTATGTTACAGGCTGATGCTAAGTACAGTGATTACCAGTGGTTACTGGTTGTACGGTTATGAGATGTATTACTTTTACTAAGTTCACTTTGTGATGGTTCTGACAGTGGTCCAGTGGGCCCTGCTAGGTGTAAATAATCCCTTATAAATATGACCTAGTGCCAGGTGGCACCATGTATATTAAGTGTTTACTATTCTAATGTGTTATGAGAATACAAAAGCTATTTTTGATATAACCTTGTGTGGAGTTCCTTTTGCGATGTGCCTGGGATATTGTTGCTGTGTGCGTGCGCAAATGCTTTACACATGACCTCCGGGATAATCCTGACTGCTCGCGCCAAGCTACCAAGGGGTTGAGCAGGGGTTATCTTTGGCGTGTAATTCCCTTGCCCTGACTAGAGTGGTAGTTTCTGCCTGGCTTTAGCGCAAGCCTTGGCCAACCAGAAATCCCATTTCTAACAGGGAGGTGACATGAACACACATCTAGACTCTAGCAGGGACAAATTGAGCAAACAAGGAGGGCAATTACCCAAGGAAGTACTGATCATAAATAATGGTATGGATGAGATAGGACACATAGATGCATGGAGACACCGCAACATAGACAGACTGGAAGGCACACACACATCTAAAGTGCATGGTAGATGGCCGAGGCTGGATTACTGCTTGGTAAGTGTGGAAGTTAGACCATGGATCCACTTGGTAGCTGCATTGCCTGGAAGGCTTTCTGACCACAACTCAGTCAGACCTACCCTAGACATCCTGTTGAACGTCCCAGATCAGTTCACCTGGCGTTTCAGATCAGAGGCACTACTAGATCTGCTGTACACCAACACAATCAGAGACGCCATATTCCAATACTTCGACTTAAATAAGGGGACAATGAATAGTGCTGCTATTCTTTGGGAGGCATTTAAAGCCACTATCAGGGGTACCTGTATAAGCACAACATCAGGTATCCTAAAGGATATTCACAGTCAACTGTTCCAAAAGGTATCTGATCTAGCGCAGCTGGAACGAGAATATGCTTTCACCCCAAATACGACTATGTCAGCTCGAATCAAGAAACTTATTCTGGAATATAATGAATTGGCAATCTGGTAGGTGCGATACCTATCTAAGAGGCATGTAGCTCATGCATATGGTGATCGGGGCAGGCCAGGACATAACCTGGCTGATAAGATTAGGGTCAGGACCGAAAACAATGTAATAACAAAAATCACGGATAACGCTGGGCAGGATTACTATTCCACACAGGCAATCGCGGAGCAATTCCACAGTTGCTATTCTGAGATCTACACATCTAAAGGAGAGACCGAGCCCACGGAACTGGATGACTATCTGGAAGATAACGCCATGGCCAGGCTATCCTCTGTTCAGCAAGAATATTTGTGTCAACCGATTGAAGCTGCTGATATCCATGAGGCAATCTATTCACTGCCAAACAGGAAAGTGCCAGGACTGGATGGCCTCACATGCAAATTCTATAAGTCATTCGTGGATGAGTTAAAACTGTACGTGCTGGACATGTATGCGGAAGCCTATGAAACAGGAAATCTGCTGCCAAACCTCAGGAAAGCGCTAATCATAACTTTATTAAAAAAGGATAAGGAACCTTTTTGCTGTGAGCCTGTGCCGCCCCACATAGATGCTAAAATTCAGGCAAAAATCTTAGCCACAAGACTTCACCACTAATGCCAAACCTGGTTCTACTGGACCAGTCTGTCTTCATATCATATAGAGCCACATCACACAATCTACGCAGTTTTCTGGATGTTTCATATACTTGACCCTGATTTTCAAGAGGTGGCAGTTACGTTGGATGCTGCTAAAGCATGCAATTCTATTGAATGGGGATACATGTTCCACATCTTACCATGCATAGGAATACCCAGTGGGCTGCAGCAGATGGGTGCATTTATTATACACAAACCCCACAGCACAGATCCGAGTGGGCGGGATCACATCAAGCACAATTCAGATTGGAAGAGATACCAGGCAGGGGTGTCCTCTATCGCCTCTCCTCTTCTCTCTCATGTTGGAACCATTAGCCTGCATTATTAGGCTGTGGCACAGGGAGGCGGCTCTACAATTTGCACACAGACCTGTGAGCATATCTCTGTTTGCCGATGATATGCTGCTATTTGTTAGAGAACCGCAGGTATATCTGGCGCCGATATTGCCTGAATATATAAGATTTAGGTTTTTCTCAGAGATCGGCACTAATTGGAGTAAGTCACTGGTAGTCCCACTGACCAAGAACACAACGGCCCATGCTCTGGACATCCCTATTGTTTGGTTATCTGACCCTGTTAAATACTTAGGGGTGTGGGTTCATTGTAATCCAGACATAGTTATACGGGAGAACTACTGCGCTGCTGGCGACAAGCGCGAGCAGCAAGTTGCTCGCTGGTCGGGGGTGCCGCTGTCATTGGCAGACTGCATAGCCCTCATCAAGATGGTTGTCTTGCCCCGATTTCTGTACTTGTTCAGTAATATACCAATAAAGTTGACAGAACATTTTTTCAAAAAAATGCGCTCTTTGCTGGTGCGGCTGATCTGGGGAGAGAAACAGGCCCACGTGAGCTGGGACATCCTGAAGCTGAATTACAATAAGGGTGGGTTTAGCTTGCCTGACATGCATCTATACTATCTCTGTGCACAAGTGCAATGTGCGTATTATTGGCATAGCCACCACAAATGTATACTGCATGTTGTGGTTGAAGAAGGGGACGCTCACCCGGTTCAACTAAAATGTATGCTATTGCACATCCTTAGAGGTACCCCCAAACAAGAAATTAATTATATAGAATCCACAATTGCGGCCTGGCAGGATATAGGCCGCCTGGCCGCGAAACTCACCTTGTATGCCCCTTCTCTCCCACTAGCACATCACGCAGCATTATCAGTAACTCAAGAAGTAGCCACTACCCTCACATTGGCATTGGCAGGTATGCAAGACCTGTTTCCTAATGGCAGTTTCCTTACAGAAGAGGAGAGGAGGTATGTTCACAACAGATCACCGCTCTTCCTATTTATATTTCATTGGCTCAAGAAGGCAATACAAGCACATTACCACACCTTTCCGGATGAGCCGCAGACACTGCAAACTCTCCAACTGCTTTTGGTTAGCCCCACGCAATGAAAGCTAATAACTAAATTTTACAGGGTAGCCAGGGATGAGAAGGCAATTACGGACCACAGAAGCCTAGACAGAAGGAATGCTAGTCTTCACCCTCAGCTAACACAAAAAGAATGGGAATATTGCTGTCAACTCACCAGTGCGTTTATATCAAATGGCAATTTACATATAATTCATTTCAAATACCTTCATCAAATATACCATACGCCAGCTAAAGTGTTTAAATCCGGTCTCTGTGACAGTGGTGCATGTAAAAGATGTGGAGTTTCCGGTGTAGACTTCTGGCACTTGGCCTTGGAATGTGGCCAGGTGGCTGACGTCTGGACTGAGGTGCTAAATAGGCTCCAGGTCATGACCAATATCACTCTGCAATGCACCCCGCAGATATGTCTACTGTGTTTTATGCCACAACTAAAAGGTGCCCTTGGTAAATTTAAAAGAGTAGCTTTGTTACTAGCGAAAAGAAGGGTGGCGGTGAAATGAGAGGGTTTGGCTGCTCCACGACCAGATAACTGGATTAAGGACCTTGTATACTGAAGGGAGAATCTTGAACTATATGCTGAGGAGTTACCAACATCATCTAGACCAAAGGACATTTGGGAACCACTAGTACAATATCTAAAGACAAAAGATCAAGAAGCAATCTGCATCCGAAAATGGATAATTCTCGTTATGTATAAACTGTACTTTAATATGTAGAACAGATAATTTGAACTCATCTATGGGGAAGCACAACACTATTCTGGTCCATCACAGGGGTTATTTTGGGGTTTGTACTAACAATCTAGCCCAACCTCAAACTGTGTATTGATACCTTTTTTTGTGTATGGAGTATCTGGACAGACGTTTTATTTTAAATGTATTAATTGTTGGTCTCATTATTGGCTATGTCATGTCATTATTGAAGCTCTAGACAAATTTGTTCCATTATAAACATTAATGCTGTCATAAAGAAAGGGCTCAAAGTAAAGGACAGTTTGCATGTGTATTGCTGACTCATTTTGAAAAGCACGTTGTTCTCGCAGGCTTTGATTCATCACGTTTCTAGCAGGAAGCGCTGACTCAAACAAACATGTTTTCTGCTCTGAGCACTTTTGCAGGAACCCCACCCTAAATGGTTGAACCCCACCCTTCCCATTATCTATAAAATAAACGACCTTCAGATATACATACATAAGACATATTAAATTTCAGAAAAACACACATTCACTGGATGATGTCATCAGTGATGTCATTTGAGATATCATCAGTGATGTCATGAGTGATGTCACTGACCATGTAATGAGTGATGTAATATGTGACATCATCAGCAGTGCATTGCGGGTGCGCGAGTTATAGTTAGCTGAACTAACTATAACGGGGGAATTTTAATGGTTTTGTATGAGTGAAATGTCCAGCTAACTATAACATGTATGAAACCTATGTTTTTTTCTGTTAATTTCTAAGGTTTTTTAAATGCTAATTCCTAACTGTAACGTGGTTGAAACCTATGGTTTTTTCAGTGAATTTCTAAGGTTTTTTAAATGCTAATTCCTAACTATAACGTGGCTGAAACCTATGTTTTTTTCAGTGATTTTCAAAGGTTTTGTAAATGATAATTTTTAAATGTATTAATTGTTATATTTTTTTTATACTGATTTACTATATTATTTTAAATTATTTATGTCTAGATATTTTATTTTTTAAATTACATTACATATTTTTTATATAAATTGAAAAATAAATGTTTTTAAAAAGATTGAAATTGTAATATATTTCTTTTTTTTCAATATTTTTTACATTTATATATTTTATATAGCAGGCAATGATATCCTATGGAAGGAAATTCAAGTTACTATAACTACGATTAGAATTACTTTTCAGGATCAGTAGTGGGCTGAAAGATGCAGCACTGAGGTCTCTCCTGATAACAGGTGAGTAAATCGGAATTCGTAGTTCGGCTGATTTTTGAGGAATTTTGAAACTTCCAAAACTCCACACTTAGAAGAATTTCCAAGTGAAACCAGTCAAAGTTAGCCTATGGAAGGAAATTCAAGTTACTGTAACTACGGTTAGAATTACTTTTCAGGATCAATAGTGGGCTGAAAGATGCAGCACTGAGGTCTCTCCTGATAACAGGTGAGTAAATCAGATTTTGTAGTTCGGCTGATTTTTAAGGAATTTTTTAAACTTCCAAAACTCCACACTTAGAAACATTTCCAAGTGAAACCAGTCAATGTTAGCCTATGGAAGAAAATTCAAGTTACTGTAACTACGATTAGAATTACTTTTCAGGATCAGTAGTGGGCTGAAAGATGCAGCACTGAGGTCTCTCCTGATAACAGGTGAGTAAATCAGAATTCATAGTTCGGCTGATTTTTGGGGAATTTTTTAAAGTTCCAAAACTCCACACTTAGAAGAATTTTCAAGTGAAACCAGTCAATGTTAGCCTATGGAAGGAAATTCAAGTTACTGTAAGTATGGTTAGAATTACTTTTCAGGATCAGTAGTGCGCTCAATGATGCAGCACTGATGTCTCTTGTGATAACAGGTGAGTAAATCGGAATTCGTAGTTCGGCTGATTTTACAGGAATATTTTGCTCAATAGTGAAGGAAGGGGGCGGGGCCTGAGGTAACATGTGTGCAAACACGCCCTGTGGCCCGTTTTAGGTTGGGAAGTTAATTCCTCTTCAATCCTGAGGTCCCCTGTGCGCCAACTAGCCCACCAGGTACCTCCAGTGTGCGCCAGGGAGCTGCGTTGCAGACAGGTGTTCAGAGGGCACGCCCCCTTTTTACAACACTCTGCAACGCAGCTCCGTGGTGCTTACTGGAGGTACCTGTTGGAATAGTTGGCCCCTAGGGGACATCTGGATTGAAGAAGATTTAATTCCCCAACTAAAAAGGGCATGTTTGCACACAAATCACCTCTACCCCCGCCCCCTACCTTCACCACTGTGCAAACACACCCTGTACCGCGTTCTAACTTGGGAGATTAAGTCCCCGTGCCTACTGGGGGTCCCTGGGGGCCAACTAGCCCACCAGAAACCTCCAGTATGCGCCAGGGGGCTGCGTTGCAGAGAGGTGTAATGAGGCCATGCCCCTTTTTACACCTCTCTGCAACGCAGCCCCTGGCGCATTTGCACAGGGGGAACTAATTCCCCTTGCATACTGGGGGTCCCTGGGGGCCAACAAGCCCACCAGGAACGTCCAGTATGTGCCAGGGGGCTGCGTTGCAGAGAGGTGTAATGAGGCCACGCCCCTTTTAACACCTCTCTGCAACGTAGCCCCCTGGCACTTTTTAAGAGGGGGAACTAATTCCCCTTGCATACTGGGGGTCCCTGGGGGCCAACTAGCCCACCAGCAACCTGCAGTATGCGCCAGGAGGCTGCTTTGCAGAGAGGTGTAAAAAGGGGTGTGGCCTCATTAAACCTCTCTGCAAGGGAGCCCCCTGGCCCATACTGGAGGCTCCTGGTGGGCTAGTTTGCCCCCCAGTATGCAAGTGGAAAAAGTTCTACCTCTGCAAACGCACCAGGGGGCGCGTTTGCAGAGAGGTGCAGGGAGGGGGCTTGGCCTCCTCCCGATCCCGTTTTAAAAAAAGAAATACATACTTTTAAGTAGGGGGGCTGTGTAGCCCTCCTTCTTTTTCTTTTTTTTTTGGCCCTGGGGACCCCATCCCCCAGGGCCTGCCCCCAATTCTTTCTTTTTTTATTTTTTTTACTGGAAGGAGGCTGCGTGGCCCCACTCCCGTGGCCAATTCCGGCCCTGGGGACCCCACCCATCAGGGCATGGCCGAGTTTTCTTTATTTTTTTTCATGGAGGGGGCTGCCCCCCTCCTATGCCCGCTTAAGGCCCCGGGGACCCCATCCCCCGGGGCCTGATTTTTTATTTTTTTTATTGGGAGGGGGGCCATGTGGCCCCCCTCCCGGGCCACTTCTGGCCCCCGGTACCCCATCCCCTGGGGCCTTGCATTCCTCATTGGGGGCCTTGGAGGGGTCCCCAAGCCCCCCACGGTCCCTGCCGGCTCCCCGTATCCTGCGGGAGCCGGCATTGCTTTTCTGCATTGGGAGCAGCTAACATGATGTTCCCCTTGCAGAAAAGCAATCGGCTTTGATTTTTGAAAGAGAGAGCAGGTTTCCTGCTCTCTCTTTCAAAAATCAAAGCAGTTTGCTGTGGTAGGGTGGGAGCCGCGAGGCTGCAGGAGCTGGCCCTGGGGGGTGGCGGTCCCCAGGACCATCAAGGGCTCCAGGAGGGGGGCAGCGCGGCCCCCCTCCCAACATCTGCAAAGCCCCGGGAGTGGTGGTCCCTGGGGCTGGGGGGTCTGTCACTGACCCCCCTATTTTACATATTAGAGCCCCGGGGAGGCGGCGGTCCCTGTGGCATGTGGGGGGGCGTGAGCCCCCCTCATACTTAGTAACAAAGCCCCGGGGGTGGCAGTCCCTGGGGCTGCAGAGGGGGCGTGAGCCCCCCTCATACTTAGTAACAAAGCCCCGGGGGTGGCAGTACCCAGGGCTCGGGGGGGCCATGTGCCCCCCGCTAGCATAATTACTTTGGGTGTGTCTACCCTGCCCCCTTTGCATGTTTTGCGCGTTTGTTTTCTGCTTCTACCGAGGCACAAGATGGCTGCCAACAATTCCTGGTTTGGAGTGTTGACAGACAGTTGACATCCAATCAGCATGCAGCTCGTGCTCAGGAAGGTATGCATATTGTACAGAGTACAGTACAGAGTACGGTACTTCACATATAGATATACTTATGATTTTACTTTTGAATTTCTCAGGATCTACTGAACGGATTTACACCATTCAACAAAAAGCTTGATCTGCGAACGAACAGAACTCTACCTTTTTGCCAAATTTGGTGTAATTCCGTTCAGCCGTTCGGGCTGTAGCCCTGGCTAAAGGTCCTATGGAAAATTGCATGGGGAAAACATGTTTTGGATCCCACCTTTTTTCTCGGCCCCCACTTTACGAATCACTGCCAAACTTTCAGGGAAGGAGCGGAGCGGAGCAGGCCATTTTCTTGGAGAAATTTACAAAGATTAGTCCACTGGCGCCAAAGTTATTCCAAATAGAATGTGGCTGATTTCCTATGGAAACTAGGTGCTAACTATAACTACCTACTGGCGACCGTCAGTAGGTAATATATATATATATGTATATATATATGTATATGTATATGTATATATATATGTATATATATATATTCACTGAAAAAACCATAGGTTTCACACCAGTTATAGTTAGCTGGAAATTTTACTCGCATAAAACCAATGAAATTCCCATGTTATAGTTAGTTGGACTCACTATAACTTGCGCGTGCAATGCACTGCTGATGACGTCACATATTACATCACTCATGACATGGTCAGTGACATCACTCATGACATCACTCATGACACCATCCAGTGAATGTGAGTATTTTAAAAAAATAATTATGTGTTATATATGTATATGTAAAAGTTGATGGAAGAATAAATGTTTAAATAAGTGTTACATGGATGGGTTTTTTTTTTTAAATTGATTGGTTAACTCGCTGATTAAGTGTATCTTAGTGAATACATTTATTAGTGAGTAATGTTTAAATATTTAAATATATGGATTTGTGTTTCACTTTTTGTATAAGTGGCTGCATGGGTTGGTGAGTAGCTACATGTGTAGGTATATGGGTTATTAGATATTTTTCTTAGTATCAGTATGAGTGTTTGTATGGTTTGGTGGGGGTATTACTTAGCACATAGATGCATGAATGACTGACTCTCTCTTTGTGTGTGTTTTGAAGACAGCATATGTGCAGGACTGTATGGGTGGATGAGTGTGTATATGTGTGTGTTAGTGAATGAATGACTGTCTCACTAGTGTCTTTATCAGTAACTACATATGATTTAATCTATTATATGTGAATATTGATGTATATAAGTGAGTATATGTGAGAGTGAGGGATTGTAAGAGTTCCTGTTTAAATAAGTATGTGTTTCTATAAGTGATTGTTTAAGAGAGTAAGTATGTGTAAGTTTCCTTAGAAGTAAGGTGGTAGTGTGTGTATAGCTGTATATGCAAATAAATGGATGTTCAATAGTTTATTTGCATGTGTGAGTATGTGTGAGAATATCTTTTGGATGACTGTCGGTGTGTAACAGGATGTATAGGTGTATCACTACATATGATGAGTGAGTATATATATGAGTGACTATATAGAATTGTTGGTCAATGAGTGGATGTGTATATAGATGGTGGAATTATTGAATTGGTTGTTGTAACTGGTATGGGTATCTGCATTTTTTTGAAAATTTTAGTTTCTATTTTTGAATATGTGTTTCCAGGGTTACATTACAGTGAAAGGAGGTCTGTCACTCTGTCACAAGGATGGTGTCATCAGTGATGTCATGAGTGATGTCACTGACCATGTCATGAGTGATGTAATATGTGACGTCATCAGCAGTGCATTGCACGCGCAAGTTATAGTGAGTCCAACTAACTATAACGTGGGAATTTCATTGGTTTTATGCGAGTAAAATTTCCAGCTAACTATAACTGGTGTGAAACCTATGGTTTTTTCAGTGAATTTAATAAGTTTTTTAAATGCTAATTCCTAACTATAACTGGTGTGAAACCTATGGTTTTTTCAGTGAATTTCATAGGTTTTTTAATAGCAAATCTCTATAGGTATGAAAGGTAATATTTTTTTATAATGAATTTTATATTGTATAATTATGAAATACTATTTTTTTGTTATGTTTATTTTTTTCATTTTTATTATTTTTGCCCTGGAGCGCTCCCGGGGCGCGTACCGATGCGCTCACCGGTGAGCGCTGTGTTGCGGTGCGCCCCGGGCGCGTACCGCTGAGCGTCCCATTAGCGCTATTGCCGCGAACGAAAACAACATCGTGACGTATTGCGTAGCCGCGTGATGCGTCTTATGACGCACCGCGTAAGCGCACCCGGAAGCGCCCTAGCGCATACGATCGCGCAACGTAAGCGCCGCCGGGAGCGCACCGGGGCGCGTAGCGTAAGCGCGTCGGTCATGTGACCTGAAAATAACACTTTTCATTGGTACAGATCAGTTTTGGTTTCCAAATGATGAAAGCCCAGATCATGTGACTTGAAAATAACACTTTTCATTGGTTCAGAACAGTTTTGTTTTCCAAATGATGAAAGCCCCCACCTTTTTTCCTCATTCTCACTTTGTTCTTTGAGTGAGGAATACCTGATTTTTGCTTACAGATATGGCTACAGTACTATCAGCAGCTGGAGCATCTGCCCCACCACCACCACCACCACAAGGACCACCAGAAGATCACATTGCTAGTCAAGAAGAAGAGGAGGAGGAGGAGGAAGAGAGAAGGCAGAACCCCATACAACCCAGGGAACACTTCGTATGGGAGTTTTATAAAATCCCAAGGGGTTCCAAAAAAGTAAACGCTGCGAAGGTGACCTGTCTCATCTGTGGTGCTGTGCTATCCAGGGGGAACCCTGCAAAAAAATATTCCTTTGGGAATCATACTATGATTCGGCACATGCTGCGTTTGCACCCTAACAACTATTCTGCAGCAGAGGTAAGGGAACTCTGCAGAAACCTACCCCAATCATCATCCAGAACCTCAACAACCAAAGAACCCACTCCATCGGGTCCAGAGGCAAGGGAGACAGTCCCAAATATACAAACAAAGTTTGGGGGATACAAAGTTGTTTGTATATATTGTAACAAAACAATTAGTTATGGTGAGCAAAGCATAACACTCATCAATGTTGCTGGTGATAACCAAAAATGCCTGAAGAAACCTTAATTTTTCCTGATTTTTTTTTTGCTCCAGTTGAGCCGTTTTCAATTCCCTGTTTTTTGTTTCTCCCCATAAAAAATACAAATAAATATAAAACTGTTCAGAAAAGCCAAAAAAAGTAAAAAATGTTCAAAAAAACAATAAAAACATATAAAACAACAAAAAGATTAAAAAAACTGTTCTTTTTAGAACTACCTCAAATTTATAAAAAAAACATTTTAAAAAAACTCTGTCATTCTTTTTTCTCCATGGTACGCGAAATGGTACGCTCCCCGGTACGCGTACCGGGGCGCGCACCCAAAAAAAAAGAAAAAAAAAGAATGAAGGAGTGAGCATGAGGGAAAGGGACAGAGAGAGTGATCTTAAGAGAAAGAGAGCTAGAGGGAGCAACACAAAGGGACTGTGTATTAGATAGTAAAACAGTGAGGGAGGATTAGAAAAAATCAGTGACTCTAAGTAAAGAGGGGTGAAAGACGGGGCGCGCACCCAAAAAAAAAGAAAAAAAAAGAATGAAGGAGTGAGCATGAGGGAAAGGGACAGAGAGAGTGATCTTAAGAGAAAGAGAGCTAGAGGGAGCAACACAAAGGGACTGTGTATTAGATAGTAAAACAGTGAGGGAGGATTAGAAAAAATCAGTGACTCTAAGTAAAGAGGGGTGAAAGACGGTGGATAAAAGTGAATAAGGGTAAGACATGGGGAGTGACAGAGAGAAAGGAGAGAGAGAGTAAAGGAAGGAGTGGCTGAAAGGAAGTGAGTGAAGCAGCAAAGAATGGTAAGTGAAGGAGTGTGGGTGTGTTGTAGGGAGTGAGCATGACGAAAGAGTATTGACAGAATGAGGGGACAGAGACAGCGACGGTAAGAGAGACAGACTGAGGGAACGGAAGTGAGGAACTGTGAGGGCAGACGGACTGAGAGAAGGAGTGACAGGAGTGAAGTAAATGATTAAGGGAAAGGGAATGAGTGAGGGAGCAAAGGAAGGGAACAGAGGTTAAGGGAAGTAAAGAAGGGGGACTGAAAGAAGTTGAATGAGGAAGGGGAGTTAGGGAAAGGGGAGTAAACATGGAGGATAAGAATAAGTGAGGGAAGCAGAGTAAGGAAACAGGAGTGAGGTAGGCTGAGAGAATAATAGTGAGGTTAAAGCAAAGGGTGATGACAAACTACATTTTTTTATTCACACTTACCATATAATTAATGTAACTTTAATTACATTTTTTTACTACACTTTGTATCTGTGAAAGAGAGAAGAAATAATAAGTTATAATTAGCAAAATATATATTTCAAAATAAAAGCTACAAATGAAGAGGTTAAAAATCATAACAGTGTATTAAGAAATAAAGTACGAGTGAAAGACACAGAAAGGGAAATAAAGTGATGTAGAAGGACAAAAATAGGGTAAAAGAAATAGAAGGAGAGCAAATTACTAAGAGTAAGGCATATAGATTCACTGACAGAGAGGAAGATAAGAAGAGAGAAATGAACTGAAGGTAAGAAATATACTAAAATAATGTGAGTTAGCAAAACTAAATCAGGAAACAGGAGTAAGTAAAAAAGACAATGACTGAGAGGGAAAGGAGTCTAATTAAGGATGCATTTAGAAGAATGAGGAATGGAAGATAACTGAGAGTAAGTGAAGCAGAGTCATAGAGTGAAGGGATGAAGGGAGAGAGGATAATATAGAAGGATTGAGGGAAAAGGAGTGAAGAATTTAGTACACAGAGAGACTAAGGGAAGGACTGAGTGAAGTGGAGTACAATGAGTGAAGAAAGGAAAATGAGTAAGGGAGCAAAAGAAAGAAAGAGAGGAGAAGAGGACTAAAGCAGTGGTACTGAGAGAAAGTGATTCGGTGATGAAAGTAAAGAGAAGAACATTGAAAAATAGGAAATGAGGGGTAGTAATGGAACCGGACTAAAAGAAATGGGGTGAAGAACGATGAGAGAAGAGCAGTGAAGTTGTTCTAAGAGAAATGATAGAAGGTAGATAAACACAAGTGAACAGTGAGGGACTGAGGACATAGAGGTAGTGAATGGAAAATAGAGAGAAGAGGTCAAAAAAAGGAGCAAACAAAGATAAGCGAGGGAGAGTGGGTGAGTTATAGTGACAGAGTGTGACAATACTGTTGAGTGAGTAAAGAGGAATTACTAAAAGAGCAAAAGAGGAAAAGACGGAAAAGGGAAGTAAAACAGAGAGACTGAAAGCTGAAAAGTGGTGCAAGGAAGAGAGGGGATGCAGACAGTTGAAATGGAAATGAGGGGTTGTGAAAGAAGTTGAGTAAACGAATGGGTGTGAAACAGAATGAGAGAAAGGCAGTGTGAGTGAGTAAAGAGAGCTGAAAGAGAGAGGAAAAAGGAAAATGAGTGTGAGACAATGGGAATACAATATAAATTACACAATACAAACTATCGAATAATTTGTACAACATGTTAGATAGTTTTTTTTTGCTGTTCTCAGAACATATTGAATTTCACTAAAAACAGTGAGTTCAAACTATTCATCATATAACAGCGGAAAAAAAAACACAATCAAAAAGATTGTGTTTAAAACAAAACATATAAACTTACAAATCACATATGTACACTAATCTTTGATTCACTTACTTTTCCTTTAGGCCAAATAGTACATCATGAAGGTCCTTTTTGTTGTAAGGTAATCTGCTGCTCTCTAAAAATTCCATTTCATCGACTCTCTAGAAGAAAAGCTCCAAGAACATCTGAAATATGTTTCAATGTTTTCATTTTTTTTTGTAAAACATTTTTTATTGCAGATTTCAATTTAAGCAATATAGGTAAATTGCAGTAGTGTACATGCGGGATCTCAATTTCTCATATTTCCCCCAACAAAAATGTACACAGCCTCATTACCCGCATTCCTGGGGCTGGGTGATATTTGTCTCACCCAGTGCATTACCTCCGCCACTACTCTGTGGCGTATCTAGTGATCAACCGCCGTCTGCTTTTAACTTTTTTCCCCCCACTAACCCCTCCCCTGCTAGCATCTGGTTCGTGTGAGCTGTGAGACCGGTGTCAATGGGATGCTGCACCCCCCCCCCTTCTCCACGCACCCCCCCACCCCTCGGTGTTCTATGGTGTCCCGTGTCCGGTTTGCCGTATGCTGGATTGTGTTGGTAACCTGCGGAGTTTGGAGAAATTTACTGTGTGTGTGTGTCCATGGTGGGTGCAGGGATTGGTACCGCCACCCCGGAAAACCCTGGGTCTTCTGCTTCTTCCTCCTCTTCACTCTCCACTGTACTATCTCTAAGTGCCTGGACTAGAATTTCCCACGCTAGTGCCGCTTCCTGAGCTTTCTCGTCTGGCCCCCGTCGAGCCAGTTGATACCTGATCGTGCTCTCTGCTGCTGCCCATTTCTGGAACTCAGTTATCCATTTTCGATGTGTCGGCGCTACCTTCGATTTCCATCCCCTAGTGAGCTCCCTCTTCGCAAGGAGTAGGCCCATGTCTATAAATGTGCTTGTCAGTTTATTCTTACGTGTGTGTGGAAACCAGTGTAAGAGTGTAGTTGCGCCATCGTAGTGTAGTTCCCTGTCCGTGACCGCGTTCATGGTGTCGCCCACTTCCCTCCAGAAGTCTTGTAGGTGCGGGCAGTCCCTCAGCATGTGTAGCAAGTCCGCTTCCAACAGTGCGCATCTAGGACACGCTGCGTCCGCTGCTCCAAAGTATCGTGCTATTTTGTTCGGGGTAAGGTAAGCTCTATGAAGGATATAGAGCTGTATCAATTGGAACCAGGCGTTTCTAGTGCACTTCCTGGGCCTCCGAACCAACTGGGCCCACGTCGTATCCGGGATCTCTCTCTGCAGGTCAGTCCCCCATTGGGTCCTTAGACGCGTAAGGGGCAGCAAAGTGCTCGCTAGTATTCTGGAGTGCAGGCACGTGACTGCCTTGACTGTTCCTGCGACCATCATCACATATTGACACGGTGGCGACGTCGCGGGCTCACACAGTCCCTCACCCCAGTGTGCTTGGATCCCCCGCACCACAGCTGCGTGCAGTAGGTAGTCCCCTCTCGGAAGATCGTACTGTTCCTGTAAGGACTGGTACGGCGTGAGCACCCCTTCAGTGTAGAGGTCTCCCACCACCTGCAGACCAGCCTCCTCCCAGCTTTGGAGGTTCGACCAGTCGCCGCCATGCGGCAGCGCAGTGAGCATACCCAGCGGGATTTCGGGTGCGTACGGGTGTCCGGGACCAGCACGCTTTTGCACGCGGTTCCAGCATAGTCTCAGTGTCCGTTCCTCTTGAGACAAGTCCCTGAGTGCTAGCCTCTGTTGCAGGGTGATGTATGCCAGCACATGGCGGGGGGTGCCAGTGTCCCTCTCCTGCTCCGGGCCCCGGTATACCCTTGCCACTTACTGCGTGAGGAATTGCAGTTGGGCGGCTAAATAATAAAACTCGAAATCAGGGACCGCGAGTCCGCCCTCGTTCTTCGGGCGGGTCAGGGTTGCCAAGGCTATTCTCCGCCTGCCAGTTCCCCACAGAAAAGACACCACTTGGGACTTTAGTCGTCGAAAGACGGTGCTCGGTATCCACACAGGCAGGGTACGGAAGAAGTACAATAATCGCGGCAGGGCGATCATTTTAAGCAGCGAGACTCGGCCTGTCAGAGATAAAGGGAGGGTGGCCCAGAAAAGCATGTTACCCTGCAGCGTCCGGATGCAACGGTTTATATTGCCTTCCAGCAGGTCCGCGGGTTCGTGGTAAATATACACCCCTAGGTAGGGCAGACAGGACGGCTCCCAGCGAAGCGCGGGATGGGTCAGGGGGCACCTCTCCGCCCTCCGGAGAGGAAATAGGCAAGTCTTCGCCCAGTTCACCTTCAGTCCCGATACATCCCCGAAACGTGCTAGTAGGTCTTTCGCCCCGTCCACTGCCTCCATCGGCATTCTCCAGGAACAGTAGGAGGTCGTCCGCATATAACGATATGTGGTGGTGAACCCCGTCTACCTCCAGTCCTTGGTAGGAGTCGCCTTTCCTAGCCAGTGCCGCCAATGGTTCTATCGCAAGGGCAAACAGCAAGGGGGAGAGTGCACACCCTTGTCTAGTACCCCTATGCACTGCATACCTATCTGATATCAACGCTCCTACTCGCACCCTAGCGCCCGCCGATGCATATAGCACTTCCGTCCACCGCACATAGTCATCCCCGATGCCAAAACCCCGCAGCACCCTGTACAGGTAGATCCAGTCTAGGCTGTCGAAGGCTTTCTCTATGTCAATCGCCATCACCATAGGGGTTCTGGCGGACGGTGGAGGGTCCGCCACCAGCCTCAGCAACCTGCGAATGTTATGAGATGTATTTCTAGTGGGTATAAAGCCCGATTGATCCTTGTGGATCAAGTCTTGCATATGGGCCATCAGCCTAGTGGCCAGTATAGTGCTCAAGATTTTATAATCCGTCGTTAGCATCGACAGTGGCCTGTAGGATGCCGGGTCAGAGCTGGTCCTACGCGGCTTGAGCAAGGGGATCATGAGCGCCTCGCGCATCGAACAGGGCAGTTCCCCCCTCTCTTTTGCTTCATTGTATATTATTTGGAGCCGTGGGGCTAGGATATCAATGTATTTACCGTAGAACTCGATGGGCAGACCGTCCACTCCCGGTGTTTTCCTGTGTGCCATTCTTTTTATGGCCCCCCTAATTTCCGCTAGGTCAATTGGGCCCCCGAGGGCTTCTGCTTGGTCCGGCTCTAGGCATGGTAATTGTATCTCAGACAACAAGGTCTCCAACATCTCGGTTTGGTCTACCGGGCCTCCCCTATACAGTCGCTCGTAATATGCCTTAAAGCATTGCAATATGTCTGGCTGGGTGCTATACGTGGTGCCGTCCGTAGCGGTCAGGGATAGTATTGGGGCAGCACCCCTGCTGGGATTTGCCAACCAGGCTAGGAGCATCCCCGTCTTATCTCCCTCAGCGAGTGCCTTGGTTAAGTATGTCTTGTGATCAAAACAGTGAAGGCGTTCCACCTCCACCGCCACTGCTTCCCGCGCTGAGCATACCCTATCCTGCATGTCGGGGTGGTTGGGCCGTTGTATCTCCACCTCCCTCAGGGCTTGCTCGGCCTTGTCCACGTCTTCGACTAGTGTTCGCCGTATGCCCGCGAACTTCCCTATACAGTGCCCCCGTACTACTACCTTGAGCGCGTCCCATTCCACTGCCCTGGAAGAGGCAGTTCCCTCATTCTCGGCAAAGTATTGGGATATTCTACCTTCTAACGCTCCGCTGAACGGCGGATCGTCCAATGTGTCCGGATGGAGCCGCCATGTTGGGATTGGCGAAACTTCATTCATCCAGGCAAATGTGAGAAGTAGGGGGTTGTGGTCCGGGATCGTGCGTGCTAGGTATTCGGTTCGGGCAACCATGGGCAACACCGACTGGGAGCATAGGAAAGCGTCTATGCGAACGTGGAGGTCGTGCATACCCGAATAGAAGGAATAATCCCTATCAGTTGGGTGTTGAGTGCGCCATGCATCCGTCAGGTCCCACATCCCCTGCCAATTTGATCTGTGTTTTGCTAGTCTGTGAACTGGGGATGCGTGTAGAGGTGGGTGTGACCTATCGAGATTGGCGTCTTCCACTGAGTTGAAATCCCCCCCCAGCAGCACTGATCCCGTTAAATAAGAAGCTAACTGTTTGGTCAGCCTAGTGAAGTATGATGCCTGCTCCACGTTAGGCGCATAGGCGCTGCAAAGTGTCAACTGACGACCCCTGAGCAAACCCTCGACTGCCACATACCTCCCTTCGGGGTCTACTGTGTGCCTAGTAACCTGAAAGGGAACCCCCGCCCGGATCCAAAGTAGTGTTCCCCTGGCAAATGCCGAGTACGTGGTGTGGAACAGTTGACCCCTCCATCTCCTCTGCAGTGCGGCGCCCTCCTTTTTAGTTAAATGGGTCTCTTGTAGAAAGGCAATGTGAATCCCCCTGCGGACCAGGTAGGCGTGTACCTTGTGCCTCTTTGTCATGGAATTTAGTCCCCGCACATTCCAGGACACACATTTCAGCGAGCCCGTATTAGCCATCACCCCAGTCAGTGCAAATTAAGTCAATAAACGTACGCTTCCGGACACCAGACACCTTCCCACCGCCTCCCATCCCCAACTCCCCGCCCAACCTCCCGTCCCCAAGTGTACCTCGAGTCACCCCAACTACTCCAGGACCCCCCTCCCCCAGAACAGGACCCAACTGCAAAGTAGAGGCTCCCATCCAAACTAGCGAGCAAACGTGCTCACGTAAACTTGTAGTCCGTAGTAATCACCACGGAGGCCTTATGGGCCCTGTGGCGCGTGAGCTAGCTACTGAACCTTTCAAGCCTCGTTCCCATGTCCCTCCGCCCCACAATACTCAATGCGACTCATGAAAGAAAAGTCTCACATTAGTCCGTTCCAATGTTCATGGGGGGCGCCGCCGTCAGGTTCTCTTCTCCCAGAAACCGCGGACAGCTGTTAGGGCGCAATGATTTCCCCCGAAGTCTGGGGGGTGACCTTCGGGCCCCTAGCACCCTCCAGCCCCGAGAAGTCAGTGTCTGATCCCGTGGCCAGGGCCTCTGAGGCTGATTCTCTTGCCGATTGGACCGGCGCCGATCCCGACACCTCCTTAACCGCCTGCAACGCTGCTCTCCGTTCCTCTGCAGTTTGCGATGTTGACGGCTTCTTGGATCCCCGATGGCGCCCTCGGAGCCTTCTCGATCGCCTGATCGCATGGTTCTGGCACTCCTCCTCGGCTCTAAAATGAGCCCCGTCTGTGCCCGCCTTGTAGGAGTCCCACCAGGTCCAGGCATCTGCCGGAGTTTCAAAGAACAGCGCCTTGTCATCCACTATCACTCGTAGCTTGGCTGGGAACAGCAGGGAGTATTGCAGTCCCTCGGTGCGTAGCTCCTTTTTGATGGAGAGGAAGGAGGCTCGCTGCTTCTGGGTTTCAAATGCATAGTCCGGGAATAGTGTGACTTTACTATTGTCCACCTGGAATGGGCCGCATCCCTGGCCCGCTGAAGGAGCCAGTGTCTGTCCTTATAGTGGAGCAATTTGATGACCACCGGGCGCGGCGGGAGACCCTGGCGCGGGGGTCGGGAAGGCACGCGGTGTGCCCGCTCCAGCGTGAAGAAGGGAGATAGGCCCTCCGGGGCAACCACAGTTTTTAACCAGTCGGTCAGGTAGCCCACCATGTCCGTACCTTCTTTTTTTTCCGGCAGGCCCACCAGACGTACGTTGTTCCGCCGACTGCGGTTTTCAGCGTCCTCCGCTCTCTTCTCTAGGGCCTGTATCCTCTCCAGTGCTTCTGTGAGTCGTCCCTCCATAGATTTATGGGCCGGTACGACATCTTGTAGGGCAACTTCTGTGGCCTTGACCCTGTCCTGTAGCTTCGCATGATCTGCGCGTAAGTGCCCCAGCCCCGTCGCTACTTGACCAATATCGTGTTGTAGGGCCTCCTTCGTGGCAGCAATGGCGTCCAATATCCGGTCCTGCATCAGTTGGAGCTCCGTGGGGGGTTGCGAGGAGTCTTCTGGCGTTTCCGTGGCTGGGCTCCCGTCCCCCTTGGGCCCTCTAGGCTTTCCCATCTTGCACCTCCTTGCAATTCCGGTCTCTCAGGGGTGAACCGGTGGTAACGACGTCTCTCGCAATAGTCCGCCGCCAACCTCAAGGTGGTCTCGCTGCTAACCGACGTCAGGCGGGAACCGGATCTCTGGGGGCCGCGTTGCGGAGGTCCAAAATGGCGCCAGTGGCCTGTTAGGGCTCCTCAGCTTCCCCGGTAACCGGGCGTCAGGGGTCCGCACCGGGGTCCACCAGCTGACCCCGTCTCTCGGTCCGCACTCTTTTAAGCTCACCTCAACTTACAGCGGTGCTGGCGATCTGATGCTACCCCCCAGGAAGGAAGTATATCCTGGGGCCAGAGTCGGGGTGGAAAATGTAGGATGCGCAATTCCACAGCGGGTGCCCTCCTCCCCCCCGGTCTCGGCACTCGGGTCCAGGGCGATGGTGCTGTGGTCCGATTCAATGCTCCTCCAGGCCCCTCGCAGAGACAGCGTCACCGTTCATGTTAGGCCCGGGTCAGGCAGCCGCCCAATCAAATCGTAGGCCCCGCTGTTGGGCCGCAAAGAATCTCCTCCGGGCGAGGTTGGACGTCCCCAGGGCAATATCCGCACCCGGTATCTCCGTAGGGCCCTCCCAAATCAAGGCCGGTCGTGTCTCGGCCGGTCACGGGCGTACTGTGCCGTTGCAGGACTCGGCAGCACCCACAGGGACCGCAGGCCTCAAAGCCGGGGCCCAGAGTAAGCCCCTTGCGGTAGTGGGCGGAGACCCGCCAGAGCTCCGCTCCCGATCGGACCTCGCACTGATCTCAGGGTCCGCCGGCGCTCGGGCGGCTGCAACCGCTCTCCAGTAGTCCAGTGCTGCGCGGCTCCCCTCTCCGTGGCCGCAGGACCTCAGGGGCAGGTTCGTCACTATTCCTCGGTGGCCGCTAGGAAGGATGCCGCCATCTTGCCCACGGCCGTCTCGGGCACTCCGCGCCCCTCAGCGCCCTTTGTGCTTGGTTCTGCGGCGCGCTTCCCCAACCGGAACAGACCTGAGGGTTGGCTCCGGGATCGACCCGATTTCCACGGGGATCCCGGGTCTGAGACAGGATTAACGGCGGATCACGGGCTGAGGGTCGGGAGCCTCGCTAGGCTGCGACCGTCTCCATCGGCTGCTAGCCACACCCCTCGTTTCAATGTTTTCGTATACTCCTTGTGTTCAGTCATGACTCTTTGCTCATTCCTTCACCTTTCCTTTAGGCCAAATAGTGTCAGATGTAGCAGTATATTTTCAAATTACTTAAAACAAACTCTAAAATTACCGTTTTCCCGACGTTCTGAAAGAAAGGCTCAAACAACATTTTCACAATATTTAAATATTCATAATTCCATATCTGGCTCTCCTATGTTGAACATTTCCTATAATACTGATATCACTTACTATGCGATCCACTTACCATACCTATATGAGAACTATAATTTTTATATTATCTTCATCACTTTTACTCACAATATAATTTTAAACAGCAGACTAACTTTTATTAACTGCTCCCGTCTTCATAAGCCAATTACCTTTACTTAAATTTTGGTTGTAAAAACACTAGGTATGAATTTTTTAAGTCAAAAGGCAAACGTTGTTTGAAAGTCAAATGAGTATCATTACAGTTAGTCCAACCTTTTCGACATTTTAAATAGCATGTGTAATGCCCTGATGTTTTTGAAGGACCGTCATGATAAATAATAGTTACAGTTGCAAATTTTCTTCCTGAAATTGATAACTGAGAAGCCACAAAAATTTTAATAGAAGTTGTCAATTTAGTTCCATCAGGTCTACATCGTTGGAACATTAAAATGACATACTGACCATAATTTTGTATAAATAATATGGACAGCATTGCAGACTTACATTGGGTACACACCATATTGTGATCCGCTGCTTTATCTAGATTATTAAAAGGCACTGATTTGCAGTCTGGTAAAGTCAAATATATAAATCTTTCGGTGTCTATTGTAGTACTACTTGATAAACTACAGTTGTCACAGTCATGCTGCCATTGATAAGAAAGGCTAAAAAGATTTTTTATATCTACACCTTCATCTTCCAATACATCAAACATATACATTAAAAATTCCTGACAATCCTGCTGAATATTCTGTGAAAATTGATTTTGACCAGAACATATGTCTAGAGGATTTCGAATTTCTGAAACACTTTCTATTTTTGCTCTATCACTGCTACATTTCTCAAACACAGAATTCAATAAACAGCAGAATGTTTGATCCCGATTTTCAACAATCTGTTCTTGTAAATTTTGAAGAAAAAAAACAACATTAACCACTACATTAGCATAGCAGTTGACACCAGAACTGTTTTCAAACTGAAATCCAACAACATCTTCTACAGAATCCTTTTTCTTTCTGCTTACAATTACAGTTTCATCTACTTTTTGTCTTTTTGCTACTACCTCACTGCAATTATTCTCATTTCTTCTTTTTCGGCCTACCACACGTTTTTCAAACAGAGGATATTGAGGCAAATGTGGAGCATACTCTCTTCTTAACCTATTGTATTCTTTAACACAATCTACATCTGCACAAATCTTTGTTTCATCACACTCAATCAAATACAATCCTGATAAAGTTCTGACTCGTGATAATGCCACATATGCCATACCCTCTTTAAACACAGAACTTCCAATGTTCACCAAAGCACTATCTACACTTAAACCTTGAGATTTATGAATTGTCACCGCATATGCCAAACAAACAGGAAACTGTTTTCGGCGAACATATAAGTCTTTCACAAGCAAAAATCTAGCTGAACAACGACAAATTTGTTCTATTTCGTCAATGCCATGAAATTACATTTTTAAAATTTCAATTCCATCTCTATTTTTGTAATTCACAAAATCAACAACATGACCCATTGCTCCATTTACCAGACCTCTTTCAACATTTAAATTCCTTCTCAAATTGATACGACAATTTAAACACACATTCAGAGTCTTTTCAAAACCAGCAGTTTTAGATATACTCTTCTCTAATGAATCCTATTTTGATTTCAAATTTTCTGACAAAATATTTGTTGCTCCCATATGCTCTATTTGATCTATAGCTTCCAGTTTCACAATCTCTTCATTTTCTAACTTTAACATTTTGTGGTTGAAGATGGAAAATTCTCGCAGAGTTGGCATCAAACATATCCCAGATTTTTTTTCAGTAATTTTCTTAAAAATATTCTCTGGAAGAATGTTTTCATTTGGATACAAATTTGAAAATAATCGTGCATGTAAAGCTTCTTTCCCATGCTCACTTACTTTTCCGATTCTTACATCTTGTAGAATATTTTTATAATCTTCATCCTTTGCCTGTCGCATATTTTGAAGCAGTTCTGCATATTTGAAATTTAACCATATATTAACGTTTCCAATGCTTCCTAGGCACTTCCTGGTATCTTCATGCGTGAGCATTTTAAACACTGGTTGTCCTTTCACTGGAGTCAACTGCAGTAGATCTCCAAAAACAATAATGTGTTTTCCTCCGAATAAGACATCATAGTCTGTTCTAAGAATTTCTTGCATTCTTAAATGCACAAAAGCAAGCATTAAATTTGAGACCATGCTTACTTCATCAATGATAAGAAGTTTCATTTTCTTCAGGACTCTGGAAACTTCAGAACAAGCATCTCCAGATAGCTTGTTGTATTGCAATTTGTTATCATGCTCCACTGGCAGCATCAATGGTCCCTCGAGTTAAAACTGTCTCATGGGGAGACCGTCGCTTTATAGTGGCGGCCTCCAAACTATGGAAGACTCTGCCACAGTACATCAAGATGTCCTCCTCGCTCCTTCAGTTCCGTAAGGGGCTAAAGACTTGGCTCTTCGATCAATAAATGTACTTAACATCACTATGAGCCGCCAAAGACATTGTAAAAAATAAATAAAATAAATAAATAAATGAGCGATGTAAAGTAATCACTTTAATGTTGTGTGCTGCCAACCCAGTTGGAAAAAACACAGTTGATGGACAGAATGTAGAACAATGTCATACATTCCCCCCAGTACAAGGATCTGGGCCTAAATCCATCGTTTTTTTGCACTCCACACCACCCTGGGTCAGACACTGGCTATATGCAAATCAGCTCTGACCCGAACTCAAGCATCCAAGGACCGGTTTCTGGCTATCAGCCTTCATCAGCCTGGATAGCTTGACTCCAGTGGTGTGGAGAGCCTCGGACTCACGTCTGAGCATACCCAGCCCACTCGGGGTGAAAATTGCAAAAAACAATTGATGGACAGAATGTAGAACAATGTCATACATTCACCCCAGTACAAGGATCTGGGCCTAAATCCATCTTTTTTTGCACTCCACACCACCCTGGGTCAGACACTGGCTATATGCAAATCAGCTCTGACCCTGTGCCTCATGGGAACAGTCCAGTCCGAACTACCAAGCCATGTCTTTCCCAGACCGGAATCAAGCATCCAAGGACCGGTTTCTGGCTATCAGCCTTCATCAGCCTGGATAGCTTGACTCCAGTGGTGTGGAGAGCCTGGGACTCACGTCTGAGCATACCCAGCCCACTCGGGGTGAAAATTGCAAAAAACACAGTTGATGGACAGAATGTAGAACAATGTCATACATTCACCCCAGTACAAGGATCTGGGCCTAAATCCATAGTTTTTTTGCACTCCACACCACCCTGGGTCAGACACTGGCTATATGCAAATCAGCTCTGACCCTGTGCCTCATGGGAACAGTCCAGTCCGAACTACCAAGCCATGTCTTTCCCAGACCGGAATCAAGCATCCAAGGACCGGTTTCTGGCTATCAGCCTTCATCAGCCTGGATAGCTTGACTCCAGTGGTGTGGAGAGCCTGGGACTCACGTCTGAGCATACCCAGCCCACTCGGGGTGAAAATTGCAAAAAACACAGTTGATGGGTAGAATGTAGAACAATGTCATACATTTACCCCAGTACAAGGATCTGGGCCTAAATCCATCGTTTTTTTGCACTCCACACCACCCTGGGTCAGACACTGGCTAAATGCAAATCAGCTCTGACCCTGTGCCTCATGGGAACAGTCCAGTCCGAACTACCAAGCCATGTCTTTCCCAGACCGGAATCAAGCATCCAAGGACCGGTTTCTGGCTATCAGCCTTCATCAGCCTGGATAGCTTGACTCCAGTGGTGTGGAGAGCCTGGGACTCACGTCTGAGCATACCCAGCCCACTCGGGGTGAAAATTGCAAAAAACACAGTTGATGGACAGAATGTAGAACAATGTCATACATTCACCCCAGTACAAGGATCTGGGCCTAAATCCATCGTTTTTTTGCACTCCACACCACCCTGGGTCAGACACTGGCTATATGCAAATCAGCTCTGACCCTGTGCCTCATGGGAACAGTCCAGTCCGAACTACCAAGCCATGTCTTTCCCAGACCGTAATAAAGCATCCAAGGACCGGTTTCTGGCTATCAGCCTTCATCATCCTGGATAGCTTGACTCCAGTGGTGTGGAGAGCCTGGGACTCACGTCTGAGCATACCCAGCCCACTCGGGGTGAAAATTGCAAAAAACACAGTTGATGGACAGAATGTAGAACAATGTCATTCATTCACCCCAGTACAAGGATCTGGGCCTAAATCCATCGGTTTTTTGCACTCCACACCACCCTGAGTCAGAGACTGGCTATATGCAAATCAGCTCTGACCCTGTGCCTCATGGGAACAGTCCAGTCCGAACTACCAAGCCATGTCTTTCCCAGACCGGAATCAAGCATCCAAGGACCGGTTTCTGGCTATCAGCCTTCATCAGCCTGGATAGCTTGACTCCAGTGGTGTGGAGAGCCTGGGACTCACGTCTGAGCATACCCAGCCCACTCGAGGTGAAAATTGCAAAAAACACAGTTGATGGACAGAATGTAGAACAATGTCATACATTCACCCCAGTACAAGGATCTGGGCCTAAATCCATCGTTTTTTTGCACTCCACACCACCCTGGGTCAGACACTGGCTATATGCAAATCAGCTCTGACCCTGTGCCTCATGGGAACAGTCCAGTCCGAACTACCAAGCCATGTCTTTCCCAGACCGTAATCAAGCATCCAAGGACCGGTTTCTGGCTATCAGCCTTCATCATCCTGGATAGCTTGACTCCAGTGGTGTGGAGAGCCTGGGATTCACGTCTGAGCATACCCAGCCCACTCGGGGTGAAAATTGCAAAAAACACAGTTGATGGACAGAATGTAGAACAATGTCATTCATTCACCCCAGTACAAGGATCTGGGCCTAAATCCATCGGTTTTTTGCACTCCACACCACCCTGAGTCAGAGACTGGCTATATGCAAATCAGCTCTGACCCTGTGCCTCATGGGAACAGTCCAGTCCGAACTACCAAGCCATGTCTTTCCCAGACCGGAATCAAGCATCCAAGGACCGGTTTCTGGCTATCAGCCTTCATCAGCCTGGATAGCTTGACTCCAGTGGTGTGGAGAGCTTGGGACTCACGTCTGAGCATACCCAGCCCACTCGGGGTGAAAATTGCAAAAAACACAGTTGATGGGCAGAATGTCGAACAATGTAATACATTCACCCCAGTACAAGGATCTGGGCCTAAATCCATCGTTTTTTTGCACTCCACACCACCCTGGGTCAGACACTGGCTATATGCAAATCAGCTCTGACCCTGTGCCTCATGGGAACAGTCCAGTCCGAACTACCAAGCCATGTCTTTCCCAGACCGGAATCAAGAATCCAAGGACCAGTTTCTGGCTATCAGCCTTCATCAGCCTGGATAGCTTGACTCCAGTGGTGTGGAGAGCCTGGGACTCACGTCTGAGCATACCCAGCCCACTCGGGGTGAAAATTGCAAAAAACACAGTTGATGGACAGAATGTAGAACAATGTCATACATTCACCCCAGTACAAGGATCTGGGCCTAAATCCATCGGTTTTTTGCACTCCACACCACCCTGAGTCAGAGACTGGCTATATGCAAATCAGCTCTGACCCTGTGCCTCATGGGAACAGTCCAGTCCGAACTACCAAGCCATGTCTTTCCCAGACCGGAATCAAGCATCCAAGGACCGGTTTCTGGCTATCAGCCTTCATCAGCCTGGATAGCTTGACTCCAGTGGTGTGGAGAGCCTGGGACTCACGTCTGAGCATACCCAGCCCACTCGGGGTGAAAATTGCAAAAAACACAGTTGATGGGCAGAATGTAGAACAATGTCATACATTCACCCCAGTACAAGGATCTGGGCCTAAATCCATCGTTTTTTTGCACTCCACACCACCCTGGGTCAGACACTGGCTATATGCAAATCAGCTCTGACCCTGTGCCTCATGGGAACAGTCCAGTCCGAACTACCAAGCCATGTCTTTCCCAGACCGGAATCAAGCATCCAAGGACCGGTTTCTGGCTATCAGCCTTCATCAGCCTGGATAGCTTGACTCCAGTGGTGTGGAGAGCCTGGGACTCACGTCTGAGCATACCCAGCCCACTCGGGGTGAAAATTGCAAAAAACACAGTTGATGGACAGAATGTAGAACAATGTCATACATTCACCCCAGTACAAGGATCTGGGCCTAAATCCATCGTTTTTTTGCACTCCACACCACCCTGGGTCAGACACTGGCTATATGCAAATCAGCTCTGACCCTGTGCCTCATGGGAACAGTCCAGTCCGAACTACCAAGCCATGTCTTTCCCAGACCGGAATCAAGCATCCAAGGACCGGTTTCTGGCTATCAGCCTTCATCAGCCTGGATAGCTTGACTCCAGTGGTGTGGAGAGCCTGGGACTCACGTCTGAGCATACCCAGCCCACTCGGGGTGAAAATTGCAAAAAACACAGTTGATGGGTAGAATGTAGAACAATGTCATACATTTACCCCAGTACAAGGATCTGGGCCTAAATCCATCGTTTTTTTGCACTCCACACCACCCTGGGTCAGACACTGGCTAAATGCAAATCAGCTCTGACCCTGTGCCTCATGGGAACAGTCCAGTCCGAACTACCAAGCCATGTCTTTCCCAGACCGGAATCAAGCATCCAAGGACCGGTTTCTGGCTATCAGCCTTCATCAGCCTGGATAGCTTGACTCCAGTGGTGTGGAGAGCCTGGGACTCACGTCTGAGCATACCCAGCCCACTCGGGGTGAAAATTGCAAAAAACACAGTTGATGGACAGAATGTAGAACAATGTCATACATTCACCCCAGTACAAGGATCTGGGCCTAAATCCATCGTTTTTTTGCACTCCACACCACCCTGGGTCAGACACTGGCTATATGCAAATCAGCTCTGACCCTGTGCCTCATGGGAACAGTCCAGTCCGAACTACCAAGCCATGTCTTTCCCAGACCGTAATAAAGCATCCAAGGACCGGTTTCTGGCTATCAGCCTTCATCATCCTGGATAGCTTGACTCCAGTGGTGTGGAGAGCCTGGGACTCACGTCTGAGCATACCCAGCCCACTCGGGGTGAAAATTGCAAAAAACACAGTTGATGGACAGAATGTAGAACAATGTCATTCATTCACCCCAGTACAAGGATCTGGGCCTAAATCCATCGGTTTTTTGCACTCCACACCACCCTGAGTCAGAGACTGGCTATATGCAAATCAGCTCTGACCCTGTGCCTCATGGGAACAGTCCAGTCCGAACTACCAAGCCATGTCTTTCCCAGACCGGAATCAAGCATCCAAGGACCGGTTTCTGGCTATCAGCCTTCATCAGCCTGGATAGCTTGACTCCAGTGGTGTGGAGAGCCTGGGACTCACGTCTGAGCATACCCAGCCCACTCGGGGTGAAAATTGCAAAAAACACAGTTGATGGGTAGAATGTAGAACAATGTCATACATTCACCCCAGTACAAGGATCTGGGCCTAAATCCATCGTTTTTTTGCACTCCACACCACCCTGGGTCAGACACTATCTAAATGCAAATCAGCTCTGACCCTGTGCCTCATGGGAACAGTCCAGTCCGAACTACCAAGCCATGTCTTTCCCAGACCGGAATCAAGCATCCAAGGACCGGTTTCTGGCTATCAGCCTTCATCAGCCTGGATAGCTTGACTCCAGTGGTGTGGAGAGCCTGGGACTCACGTCTGAGCATACCCAGCCCACTCGAGGTGAAAATTGCAAAAAACACAGTTGATGGACAGAATGTAGAACAATGTCATACATTCACCCCAGTACAAGGATCTGGGCCTAAATCCATCGTTTTTTTGCACTCCACACCACCCTGGGTCAGACACTGGCTATATGCAAATCAGCTCTGACCCTGTGCCTCATGGGAACAGTCCAGTCCGAACTACCAAGCCATGTCTTTCCCAGACCGTAATCAAGCATCCAAGGACCGGTTTCTGGCTATCAGCCTTCATCATCCTGGATAGCTTGACTCCAGTGGTGTGGAGAGCCTGGGATTCACGTCTGAGCATACCCAGCCCACTCGGGGTGAAAATTGCAAAAAACACAGTTGATGGACAGAATGTAGAACAATGTCATTCATTCACCCCAGTACAAGGATCTGGGCCTAAATCCATCGGTTTTTTGCACTCCACACCACCCTGAGTCAGAGACTGGCTATATGCAAATCAGCTCTGACCCTGTGCCTCATGGGAACAGTCCAGTCCGAACTACCAAGCCATGTCTTTCCCAGACCGGAATCAAGCATCCAAGGACCGGTTTCTGGCTATCAGCCTTCATCAGCCTGGATAGCTTGACTCCAGTGGTGTGGAGAGCTTGGGACTCACGTCTGAGCATACCCAGCCCACTCGGGGTGAAAATTGCAAAAAACACAGTTGATGGGCAGAATGTCGAACAATGTAATACATTCACCCCAGTACAAGGATCTGGGCCTAAATCCATCGTTTTATTGCACTCCACACCACCCTGGGTCAGACACTGGCTATATGCAAATCAGCTCTGACCCTGTGCCTCATGGGAACAGTCCAGTCCGAACTACCAAGCCATGTCTTTCCCAGACCGGAATCAAGAATCCAAGGACCAGTTTCTGGCTATCAGCCTTCATCAGCCTGGATAGCTTGACTCCAGTGGTGTGGAGAGCCTGGGACTCACGTCTGAGCATACCCAGCCCACTCGGGGTGAAAATTGCAAAAAACACAGTTGATGGGCAGAATGTAGAACAATGTCATACATTCACCCCAGTACAAGGATCTGGGCCTAAATCCATAGTTTTTTTGCACTCCACACCACCCTGGGTCAGACACTGGCTATATGCAAATCAGCTCTGACCCTGTGCCTCATGGGAACAGTCCAGTCCGAACTACCAAGCCATGTCTTTCCCAGACCGGAATCAAGCATCCAAGGACCGGTTTCTGGCTATCAGCCTTCATCAGCCTGGATAGCTTGACTCCAGTGGTGTGGAGAGCCTGGGACTCACGTCTGAGCATACCCAGCCCACTCGGGGTGAAAATTGCAAAAAACACAGTTGATGGACAGAATGTAGAACAATGTCATACATTCACCCCAGTACAAGGATCTGGGCCTAAATCCATCGTTTTTTTGCACTCCACACCACCCTGGGTCAGACACTGGCTATATGCAAATCAGCTCCGACCCTGTGCCTCATGGGAACAGTCCAGTCCGAACTACCAAGCCATGTCTTTCCCAGACCGGAATCAAGCATCCAAGGACCGGTTTCTGGCTATCAGCCTTCATCAGCCTGGATAGCTTGACTCCAGTGGTGTGGAGAGCCTGGGACTCACGTCTGAGCATACCCAGCCCACTCGGGGTGAAAATTGCAAAAAACACAGTTGATGGACAGAATGTGGAACAACGTCATACATTCACCCCAGTACAAGGATCTGGGCCTAAATCCATCGTTTTTTTGCACTCCACACCATCCTGGGCCAGACACTGGCTATATGCAAATCAGCTCTGACCCTGTGCCTCATGGGAACAGTCCAGTCCGAACTACCAAGCCATGTCTTTACCAGACCGGAATCAAGCATCCAAGGAACGGTTTCTGGCTATCAGCCTTCATCAGCCTGGATAGCTTGACTCCAGTGGTGTGGAGAGCCTGGGACTCACGTCTGAGCATACCCAGCCCACTCGGGTTGAAAATTGCAAAAAACACAGTTGATGGACAGAATGTAGAACAATGTCATACATTCACCCCAGTACAAGGATCTGGGCCTAAATCCATCGTTTTTTGCACTCCACACCACCCTGGGTCAGACACTGGCTATATGCAAATCAGCTCTGACCCTGTGCCTCATGGGAACAGTCCAGTCCGAACTACCAAGCCATGTCTTTCCCAGACCGGAATCAAGAATCCAAGGACCAGTTTCTGGCTATCAGCCTTCATCAGCCTGGATAGCTTGACTCCAGTGGTGTGGAGAGCCTGGGACTCACGTCTGAGCATACCCAGCCCACTCGGGGTGAAAATTGCAGAAAACACAGTTGATGGAAAGAATGTAGAACAATGTCATACATTCACCCCAGTACAAGGATCTGGGCCTAAATCCATCGTTTTTTTGCACTCCACACCACCCTGGGTCAGACACTGGCTATATGCAAATCAGCTCTGACCCTGTGCCTCATGGGAACAGTCCAGTCCGAACTAGCAAGCCATGTCTTTCCCAGACCGGAATCAAGCATCCAAGGACCGGTTTCTGGCTATCAGCCTTCATCAGCCTGGATAGCTTGACTCCAGTGGTGTGGAGAGCCTGGGACTCACGTCTGAGCATACCCAGCCCACTCGGGGTGAAAATTGCAAAAAACACAGTTGATGGACAGAATGTAGAACAATGTCATACATTCACCCCAGTACAAGGATCTGGGCCTAAATCCATCGTTTTCTTGCACTCCACACCACCCTGGGTCAGACACTGGCTATATGCAAATCAGATCCGACCCTGTGCCTCATTGGAACAGTCCAGTCCGAACTACCAAGCCATGTCTTTCCCAGACCGGAATCAAGCATCCAAGGACCGGTTTCTGGCTATCAGCCTTCATCAGCCTGGATAGCTTGACTCCAGTGGTGTGGAGAGCCTGGGACTCACGTCTGAGCATACCCAGCCCACTCGGGGTGAAAATTGCAAAAAACACAGTTGATGGACAGAATGTGGAACAATGTCATACATTCACCCCAGTACAAGGATCTGGGCCTAAATCCATCGTTTTTTTGCACTCCACACCACCCTGGGTCAGACACTGGCTATATGCAAATCAGCTCTGACCCTGTGCCTCATGGGAACAGTCCAGTCCGAACTACCAAGATATGTCTTTACCAGACCGGAATCAAGCATCCAAGGACCGGTTTCTGGCTATCAGCCTTCATCAGCATGAATAGCTTGACTCCAGTGGTGTGGAGAGCCTGGGACTCACGTCTGAGCATACCCAGCCCACTCGGGGTGAAAATTGCAAAAAACACAGTTGATGGACAGAATGTAGAACAATGTCATACATTCACCCCAGTACAAGGATCTGGGCCTAAATCCATCGTTTTTTTGCACTCCACACCACCCTGGGTCAGACACTGGCTATATGCAAATCAGCTCTGACCCTGTGCCTCATGGGAACAGTCCAGTCCGAACTACCAAGCCATGTCTTTCCCAGACCGTAATCAAGCATCCAAGGACCGGTTTCTGGCTATCAGCCTTCATCATCCTGGATAGCTTGACTCCAGTGGTGTGGAGAGCCTGGGACTCACGTCTGAGCATACCCAGCCCACTCGGGGTGAAAATTGCAAAAAACACAGTTGATGGACAGAATGTAGAACAATGTCATTCATTCACCCCAGTACAAGGATCTGGGCCTAAATCCATCGTTTTTTTGCACTCCACACCACCCTGAGTCAGAGACTGGCTATATGCAAATCAGCTCTGACCCTGTGCCTCATGGGAACAGTCCAGTCTGAACTACCAAGCCATGTCTTTCCCAGACCGGAATCAAGCATCCAAGGACCGGTTTCTGGCTATCAGCCTTCATCAGCCTGGATAGCTTGACTCCAGTGGTGTGGAGAGCCTGGGACTCACGTCTGAGCATACCCAGCCCATTCGGGGTGAAAATTGTAAAAAACACAGTTGATGGGCAGAATGTAGAACAATGTCATACATTCACCCCAGTACAAGGATCTGGGCCTAAATCCATCGTTTTTTTGCACTCCACACCACCCTGGGTCAGACACTGGCTATATGCAAATCAGCTCTGACCCTGTGCCTCATGGGAACAGTCCAGTCCGAACTACCAAGCCATGTCTTTCCCAGACCGGAATCAAGCATCCAAGGACCGGTTTCTGGCTATCAGCCTTCATCAGCCTGGATAGCTTGACTCCAGTGGTGTGGAGAGCTTGGGACTCACGTCTGAGCATACCCAGCCCACTCGGGGTGAAAATTGCAAAAAACACAGTTGATGGGCAGAATGTCGAACAATGTCATACATTCACCCCAGTACAAGGATCTGGGCCTAAATCCATCGTTTTTTTGCACTCCACACCACCCTGGGTCAGACACTGGCTATATGCAAATCAGCTCTGACCCTGTGCCTCATGGGAACAGTCCAGTCCGAACTACCAAGCCATGTCTTTCCCAGACCGGAATCAAGCATCCAAGGACCGGTTTCTGGCTATCAGCCTTCATCAGCCTGGATAGCTTGACTCCAGTGGTGTGGAGAGCCTGGGACTCACGTCTGAGCATACCCAGCCCACTCGGGGTGAAAATTGCAAAAAACACAGTTGATGGGCAGAATGTAGAACAATGTCATACATTCACCCCAGTACAAGGATCTGGGCCTAAATCCATCGTTTTTTTGCACTCCACACCACCCTGGGTCAGACACTGGCTATATGCAAATCAGCTCTGACCCTGTGCCTCATGGGAACAGTCCAGTCCGAACTACCAAGATATGTCTTTACCAGACCGGAATCAAGCATCCAAGGACCGGTTTCTGGCTATCAGCCTTCATCAGCATGAATAGCTTGACTCCAGTGGTGTGGAGAGCCTGGGACTCACGTCTGAGCATACCCAGCCCACTCGGGGTGAAAATTGCAAAAAACACAGTTGATGGACAGAATGTAGAACAATGTCATACATTCACCCCAGTACAAGGATCTGGGCCTAAATCCATCGTTTTTTTGCACTCCACACCACCCTGGGTCAGACACTGGCTATATGCAAATCAGCTCTGACCCTGTGCCTCATGGGAACAGTCCAGTCCGAACTACCAAGCCATGTCTTTCCCAGACCGTAATCAAGCATCCAAGGACCGGTTTCTGGCTATCAGCCTTCATCATCCTGGATAGCTTGACTCCAGTGGTGTGGAGAGCCTGGGACTCACGTCTGAGCATACCCAGCCCACTCGGGGTGAAAATTGCAAAAAACACAGTTGATGGACAGAATGTAGAACAATGTCATTCATTCACCCCAGTACAAGGATCTGGGCCTAAATCCATCGTTTTTTTGCACTCCACACCACCCTGAGTCAGAGACTGGCTATATGCAAATCAGCTCTGACCCTGTGCCTCATGGGAACAGTCCAGTCTGAACTACCAAGCCATGTCTTTCCCAGACCGGAATCAAGCATCCAAGGACCGGTTTCTGGCTATCAGCCTTCATCAGCCTGGATAGCTTGACTCCAGTGGTGTGGAGAGCCTGGGACTCACGTCTGAGCATACCCAGCCCATTCGGGGTGAAAATTGTAAAAAACACAGTTGATGGGCAGAATGTAGAACAATGTCATACATTCACCCCAGTACAAGGATCTGGGCCTAAATCCATCGTTTTTTTGCACTCCACACCACCCTGGGTCAGACACTGGCTATATGCAAATCAGCTCTGACCCTGTGCCTCATGGGAACAGTCCAGTCCGAACTACCAAGCCATGTCTTTCCCAGACCGGAATCAAGCATCCAAGGACCGGTTTCTGGCTATCAGCCTTCATCAGCCTGGATAGCTTGACTCCAGTGGTGTGGAGAGCTTGGGACTCACGTCTGAGCATACCCAGCCCACTCGGGGTGAAAATTGCAAAAAACACAGTTGATGGGCAGAATGTCGAACAATGTCATACATTCACCCCAGTACAAGGATCTGGGCCTAAATCCATCGTTTTTTTGCACTCCACACCACCCTGGGTCAGACACTGGCTATATGCAAATCAGCTCTGACCCTGTGCCTCATGGGAACAGTCCAGTCCGAACTACCAAGCCATGTCTTTCCCAGACCGGAATCAAGCATCCAAGGACCGGTTTCTGGCTATCAGCCTTCATCAGCCTGGATAGCTTGACTCCAGTGGTGTGGAGAGCCTGGGACTCACGTCTGAGCATACCCAGCCCACTCGGGGTGAAAATTGCAAAAAACACAGTTGATGGGCAGAATGTAGAACAATGTCATACATTCACCCCAGTACAAGGATCTGGGCCTAAATCCATCGTTTTTTTGCACTCCACACCACCCTGGGTCAGACACTGGCTATATGCAAATCAGCTCTGACCCTGTGCCTCATGGGAACAGTCCAGTCCGAACTACCAAGCCATGTCTTTCCCAGACCGGAATCAAGCATCCAAGGACCGGTTTCTGGCTATCAGCCTTCATCAGCCTGGATAGCTTGACTCCAGTGGTGTGGAGAGCCTGGGACTCACGTCTGAGCATACCCAGCCCACTCGGGGTGAAAATTGCAAAAAACACAGTTGATGGACAGAATGTAGAACAATGTCATACATTCACCCCAGTACAAGGATCTGGGCCTAAATCCATCGTTTTTTTGCACTCCACACCACCCTGGGTCAGACACTGGCTATTTGCAAATCAGCTCGACCCTGTGCCTCATGGGAACAGTCCAGTCCGAACTACCAAGCCATGTCTTTCCCAGACCGGAATCAAGCATCCAAGGACCGGTTTCTGGCTATCAGCCTTCATCAGCCTGGATAGCTTGACTCCAGTGGTGTGGAGAGCCTGGGACTCACGTCTGAGCATACCCAGCCCACTCGGGTGAAAATTGCAAAAAACACAGTTGATGGACAGAATGTGGAACAACGTCATACATTCACCCCAGTACAAGGATCTGGGCCTAAATCCATCGTTTTTTTGCACTCCACACCAGCCTGGGTCAGACACTGGCTATATGCAAATCAGCTCTGACCCTGTGCCTCATGGGAACAGTCCAGTCCGAACTACCAAGCCATGTCTTTACCAGACCGGAATCAAGCATCCAAGGACCGGTTTCTGGCTATCAGCCTTCATCAGCCTGGATAGCTTGACTCCAGTGGTGTGGAGAGCCTGGGACTCACGTCTGAGCATACCCAGCCCACTCGGGTTGAAAATTGCAAAAAACACAGTTGATGGACAGAATGTAGAACAATGTCATACATTCACCCCAGTACAAGGATCTGGGCCTAAATCCATCGTTTTTTGCACTCCACACCACCCTGGGTCAGACACTGGCTATATGCAAATCAGCTCTGACCCTGTGCCTCATGGGAACAGTCCAGTCCGAACTACCAAGCCATGTCTTTCCCAGACCGGAATCAAGAATCCAAGGACCAGTTTCTGGCTATCAGCCTTCATCAGCCTGGATAGCTTGACTCCAGTGGTGTGGAGAGCCTGGGACTCACGTCTGAGCATACCCAGCCCACTCGGGGTGAAAATTGCAGAAAACACAGTTGATGGAAAGAATGTAGAACAATGTCATACATTCACCCCAGTACAAGGATCTGGGCCTAAATCCATCGTTTTTTTGCACTCCACACCACCCTGGGTCAGACACTGGCTATATGCAAATCAGCTCTGACCCTGTGCCTCATGGGAACAGTCCAGTCCGAACTACCAAGCCATGTCTTTCCCAGACCGGAATCAAGCATCCAAGGACCGGTTTCTGGCTATCAGCCTTCATCAGCCTGGATAGCTTGACTCCAGTGGTGTGGAGAGCCTGGGACTCACGTCTGAGCATACCCAGCCCACTCGGGGTGAAAATTGCAAAAAACACAGTTGATGGACAGAATGTAGAACAATGTCATACATTCACCCCAGTACAAGGATCTGGGCCTAAATCCATCGTTTTCTTGCACTCCACACCACCCTGGGTCAGACACTGGCTATATGCAAATCAGATCCGACCCTGTGCCTCATGGGAACAGTCCAGTCCGAACTACCAAGCCATGTCTTTCCCAGACAGGAATCAAGCATCCAAGGACCGGTTTCTGGCTATCAGCCTTCATCAGCCTGGATAGCTTGACTCCAGTGGTGTGGAGAGCCTGGGACTCACGTCTGAGCATACCCAGCCCACTCGGGGTGAAATTTGCAAAAAACACAGTTGATGGACAGAATGTGGAACAATGTCATACATTCACCCCAGTACAAGGATCTGGGCCTAAATCCATCGTTTTTTTGCACTCCACACCACCCTGGGTCAGACACTGGCTATATGCAAATCAGCTCTGACCCTGTGCCTCATGGGAACAGTCCAGTCCGAACTACCAAGCCATGTCTTTCCCAGACCAGAATCAAGCATCCAAGGACCGGTTTCTGGCTATCAGCCTTCATCAGCATGAATAGCTTGACTCCAGTGGTGTGGAGAGCCTGGGACTCACGTCTGAGCATACCCAGCCCACTCGGGGTGAAAATTGCAAAAAACACAGTTGATGGACAGAATGTAGAACAATGTCATACATTCACCCCAGTACAAGGATCTGGGCCTAAATCCATCGTTTTTTTGCACTCCACACCACCCTGGGTCAGACACTGGCTATATGCAAATCAGCTCTGACCCTGTGCCTCATGGGAACAGTCCAGTCCGAACTACCAAGCCATGTCTTTCCCAGACCGTAATCAAGCATCCAAGGACCGGTTTCTGGCTATCAGCCTTCATCATCCTGGATAGCTTGACTCCAGTGGTGTGGAGAGCCTGGGACTCACGTCTGAGCATACCCAGCCCACTCGGGGTGAAAATTGCAAAAAACACAGTTGATGGACAGAATGTAGAACAATGTCATTCATTCACCCCAGTACAAGGATCTGGGCCTAAATCCATCGGTTTTTTGCACTCCACACCACCCTGAGTCAGAGACTGGCTATATGCAAATCAGCTCTGACCCTGTGCCTCATGGGAACAGTCCAGTCCGAACTACCAAGCCATGTCTTTCCCAGACCGGAATCAAGCATCCAAGGACCGGTTTCTGGCTATCAGCCTTCATCAGCCTGGATAGCTTGACTCCAGTGGTGTGGAGAGCCTGGGACTCACGTCTGAGCATACCCAGCCCATTCGGGGTGAAAATTGCAAAAAACACAGTTGATGGACAGAATGTGAAACAATGTCATAGATTCACCCCAGTACAAGGATCTGGGCCTAAATCAATCTTTTTTTTGCACTCCACACCACCCTGGGTCAGACACTGGCTACATGCAAATCAGCTCTGACCCTGTGCCTCATGGGAACAGTCCAGTCCGAACTACCAAGCCATGTCTTTACCAGACCGGAATCAAGCATCCAAGGACCGGTTTCTGGCTATCAGCCTTCATCAGCCTGGATAGCTTGACTCCAGTGGTGTGGAGAGCCTGGGACTCACGTCTGAGCATACCCAGCCCACTCGGGTTGAAAATTGCAAAAAACACAGTTGATGGACAGAATGTAGAACAATGTCATACATTCACCCCAGTACAAGGATCTGGGCCTAAATCCATCGTTTTTTTGCACTCCACACCACCCTGGGTCAGACACTGGCTATATGCAAATCAGCTCTGACCCTGTGCCTTATGGGAACAGTCCAGTCCGAACTACCAAGCCATGTCTTTCCCAGACCGGAATCAAGAATCCAAGGACCAGTTTCTGGCTATCAGCCTTCATCAGCCTGGATAGCTTGACTCCAGTGGTGTGGAGAGCCTGGGACTCACGTCTGAGCATACCCAGCCCACTCGGGGTGAAAATTGCAAAAAACACAGTTGATGGACAGAATGTAGAACAATGTCATTCATTCACCCCAGTACAAGGATCTCGGCCTAAATCCATCGGTTTTTTGCACTCCACACCACCCTGAGTCAGAGACTGGCTATATGCAAATCAGCTCTGACCCTGTGCCTCATGGGAACAGTCCAGTCCGAACTACCAAGCCATGTCTTTCCCAGACCGGAATCAAGCATCCAAGGACCGGTTTCTGGCTATCAGCCTTCATCAGCCTGGATAGCTTGACTCCAGTGGTGTGGAGAGCTTGGGACTCACGTCTGAGCATACCCAGCCCACTCGGGTTGAAAATTGCAAAAAACACAGTTGATGGGCAGAATGTCGAACAATGTCATACATTCACCCCAGTACAAGGATCTGGGCCTAAATCCATTGTTTTTTTGCACTCCACACCACCCTGGGTCAGACACTGGCTATATGCAAATCAGCTCTGACCCTGTGCCTCATGGGAACAGTCCAGTCCGAACTACCAAGCCATGTCTTTACCAGACCGGAATCAAGCATCCAAGGACCGGTTTCTGGCTATCAGCCTTCATCAGCCTGGATAGCTTGACTCCAGTGGTGTGGAGAGCCTGGGACTCACGTCTGAGCATACCCAGCCCACTCGGGTTGAAAATTGCAAAAAACACAGTTGATGGACAGAATGTAGAACAATGTCATACATTCACCCCAGTACAAGGATCTGGGCCTAAATCCATCGTTTTTTTGCACTCCACACCACCCTGGGTCAGACACTGGCTATATGCAAATCAGCTCTGACCCTGTGCCTTATGGGAACAGTCCAGTCCGAACTACCAAGCCATGTCTTTCCCAGACCGGAATCAAGAATCCAAGGACCAGTTTCTGGCTATCAGCCTTCATCAGCCTGGATAGCTTGACTCCAGTGGTGTGGAGAGCCTGGGACTCACGTCTGAGCATACCCAGCCCACTCGGGGTGAAAATTGCAAAAAACACAGTTGATGGACAGAATGTAGAACAATGTCATTCATTCACCCCAGTACAAGGATCTGGGCCTAAATCCATCGGTTTTTTGCACTCCACACCACCCTGAGTCAGAGACTGGCTATATGCAAATCAGCTCTGACCCTGTGCCTCATGGGAACAGTCCAGTCCGAACTACCAAGCCATGTCTTTCCCAGACCGGAATCAAGCATCCAAGGACCGGTTTCTGGCTATCAGCCTTCATCAGCCTGGATAGCTTGACTCCAGTGGTGTGGAGAGCTTGGGACTCACGTCTGAGCATACCCAGCCCACTCGGGTTGAAAATTGCAAAAAACACAGTTGATGGGCAGAATGTCGAACAATGTCATACATTCACCCCAGTACAAGGATCTGGGCCTAAATCCATTGTTTTTTTGCACTCCACACCACCCTGGGTCAGACACTGGCTATATGCAAATCAGCTCTGACCCTGTGCCTCATGGGAACAGTCCAGTCCGAAGTACCAAGCCATGTCTTTCCCAGACCGGAATCAAGAATCCAAGGACCAGTTTCTGGCTATCAGCCTTCATCAGCCTGGATAGCTTGACTCCAGTGGTGTGGAGAGCCTGGGACTCACGTCTGAGCATACCCAGCCCACTCGGGGTGAAAATTGCAAAAAACACAGTTGATGGACAGAATGTAGAACAATGTCATACATTCACCCCAGTACAAGGATCTGGGCCTAAATCCATCGTTTTTTTGCACTCCACACCACCCTGGGTCAGACACTGGCTATATGCAAATCAGCTCTGACCCTGTGCCTCATGGGAACAGTCCAGTCCGAACTACCAAGCCATGTCTTTCCCAGACCGGAATCAAGCATCCAAGGACCGGTTTCTGGCTATCAGCCTTCATCAGCCTGGATAGCTTGACTCCAGTGGTGTGGAGAGCCTGGGACTCACGTCTGAGCATACCCAGCCCACTCGGGGTGAAAATTGCAAAAAACACAGTTGATGGACAGAATGTAGAACAATGTCATACATTCACCCCAGTACAAGGATCTGGGCCTAAATCCATCGTTTTTTTGCACTCCACACCACCCTGGGTCAGACACTGGCTATATGCAAATCAGCTCCGACCCTGTGCCTCATGGGAACAGTCCAGTCCGAACTACCAAGCCATGTCTTTCCCAGACCGGAATCAAGCATCCAAGGACCGGTTTCTGGCTATCAGCCTTCATCAGCCTGGATAGCTTGACTCCAGTGGTGTGGAGAGCCTGGGACTCACGTCTGAGCATACCCAGCCCACTCGGGTTGAAAATTGCAAAAAACACAGTTGATGGACAGAATGTAGAACAATGTCATACATTCACCCCAGTACAAGGATCTGGGCCTAAATCCATCGTTTTTTGCACTCCACACCACCCTGGGTCAGACACTGGCTATATGCAAATCAGCTCTGACCCTGTGCCTCATGGGAACAGTCCAGTCCGAACTACCAAGCCATGTCTTTCCCAGACCGGAATCAAGAATCCAAGGACCAGTTTCTGGCTATCAGCCTTCATCAGCCTGGATAGCTTGACTCCAGTGGTGTGGAGAGCCTGGGACTCACGTCTGAGCATACCCAGCCCACTCGGGGTGAAAATTGCAGAAAACACAGTTGATGGAAAGAATGTAGAACAATGTCATACATTCACCCCAGTACAAGGATCTGGGCCTAAATCCATCGTTTTTTTGCACTCCACACCACCCTGGGTCAGACACTGGCTGTATGCAAATCAGCTCTGACCCTGTGCCTCATGGGAACAGTCCAGTCCGAACTACCAAGCCATGTCTTTCCCAGACCGGAATCAAGCATCCAAGGACCGGTTTCTGGCTATCAGCCTTCATCAGCCTGGATAGCTTGACTCCAGTGGTGTGGAGAGCCTGGGACTCACGTCTGAGCATACCCAGCCCACTCGGGGTGAAAATTGCAAAAAACACAGTTGATGGACAGAATGTAGAACAATGTCATTCATTCACCCCAGTACAAGGATCTGGGCCTAAATCCATCGGTTTTTTGCACTCCACACCACCCTGAGTCAGAGACTGGCTATATGCAAATCAGCTCTGACCCTGTGCCTCATGGGAACAGTCCAGTCCGAACTACCAAGCCATGTCTTTCCCAGACCGGAATCAAGCATCCAAGGACCGGTTTCTGGCTATCAGCCTTCATCAGCCTGGATAGCTTGACTCCAGTGGTGTGGAGAGCTTGGGACTCACGTCTGAGCATACCCAGCCCACTCGGGTTGAAAATTGCAAAAAACACAGTTGATGGGCAGAATGTCGAACAATGTCATACATTCACCCCAGTACAAGGATCTGGGCCTAAATCCATTGTTTTTTTGCACTCCACACCACCCTGGGTCAGACACTGGCTATATGCAAATCAGCTCTGACCCTGTGCCTCATGGGAACAGTCCAGTCCGAAGTACCAAGCCATGTCTTTCCCAGACCGGAATCAAGAATCCAAGGACCAGTTTCTGGCTATCAGCCTTCATCAGCCTGGATAGCTTGACTCCAGTGGTGTGGAGAGCCTGGGACTCACGTCTGAGCATACCCAGCCCACTCGGGGTGAAAATTGCAAAAAACACAGTTGATGGACAGAATGTAGAACAATGTCATACATTCACCCCAGTACAAGGATCTGGGCCTAAATCCATCGTTTTTTTGCACTCCACACCACCCTGGGTCAGACACTGGCTATATGCAAATCAGCTCTGACCCTGTGCCTCATGGGAACAGTCCAGTCCGAACTACCAAGCCATGTCTTTCCCAGACCGGAATCAAGCATCCAAGGACCGGTTTCTGGCTATCAGCCTTCATCAGCCTGGATAGCTTGACTCCAGTGGTGTGGAGAGCCTGGGACTCACGTCTGAGCATACCCAGCCCACTCGGGGTGAAAATTGCAAAAAACACAGTTGATGGACAGAATGTAGAACAATGTCATACATTCACCCCAGTACAAGGATCTGGGCCTAAATCCATCGTTTTTTTGCACTCCACACCACCCTGGGTCAGACACTGGCTATATGCAAATCAGCTCCGACCCTGTGCCTCATGGGAACAGTCCAGTCCGAACTACCAAGCCATGTCTTTCCCAGACCGGAATCAAGCATCCAAGGACCGGTTTCTGGCTATCAGCCTTCATCAGCCTGGATAGCTTGACTCCAGTGGTGTGGAGAGCCTGGGACTCACGTCTGAGCATACCCAGCCCACTCGGGGTGAAAATTGTAAAAAACACAGTTGATGGACAGAATGTGGAATAATGTCATACATTCACCCCAGTACAAGGATCTGGGCCTAAATCCATCGTTTTTTTGCACTCCACACCACCCTGGGTCAGACACTGGCTATATGCAAATCAGCTCTGACCCTGTGCCTCATGGGAACAGTCCAGTCCGAACTACCAAGCCATGTCTTTACCAGACCGGAATCAAGCATCCAAGGACCGGTTTCTGGCTATCAGCCTTCATCAGCCTGGATAGCTTGACTCCAGTGGTGTGGAGAGCCTGGGACTCACGTCTGAGCATACCCAGCCCACTCGGGTTGAAAATTGCAAAAAACACAGTTGATGGACAGAATGTAGAACAATGTCATACATTCACCCCAGTACAAGGATCTGGGCCTAAATCCATCGTTTTTTTGCACTCCACACCACCCTGGGTCAGACACTGGCTATATGCAAATCAGCTCTGACCCTGTGCCTCATGGGAACAGTCCAGTCCGAACTACCAAGCCATGTCTTTCCCAGACCGGAATCAAGAATCCAAGGACCAGTTTCTGGCTATCAGCCTTCATCAGCCTGGATAGCTTGACTCCAGTGGTGTGGAGAGCCTGGGACTCACGTCTGAGCATACCCAGCCCACTCGGGGTGAAAATTGCAGAAAACACAGTTGATGGAAAGAATGTAGAACAATGTCATACATTCACCCCAGTACAAGGATCTGGGCCTAAATCCATCGTTTTTTTGCACTCCACACCACCCTGGGTCAGACACTGGCTATATGCAAATCAGCTCTGACCCTGTGCCTCATGGGAACAGCCCAGTCCGAACTACCAAGCCATGTCTTTCCCAGACCGGAATCAAGCATCCAAGGACCGGTTTCTGGCTATCAGCCTTCATCAGCCTGGATAGCTTGACTCCAGTGGTGTGGAGAGCCTGGGACTCACGTCTGAGCATACCCAGCCCACTCGGGGTGAAAATTGCAAAAAACACAGTTGATGGACAGAATGTAGAACAATGTCATACATTCACCCCAGTACAAGGATCTGGGCCTAAATCCATCGTTTTCTTGCACTCCACACCACCCTGGGTCAGACACTGGCTATATGCAAATCAGATCCGACCCTGTGCCTCATGGGAACAGTCCAGTCCGAACTACCAAGCCATGTCTTTCCCAGACCGGAATCAAGCATCCAAGGACCGGTTTCTGGCTATCAGCCTTCATCAGCCTGGATAGCTTGACTCCAGTGGTGTGGAGAGCCTGGGACTCACGTCTGAGCATACCCAGCCCACTCGGGGTGAAAATTGCAAAAAACACAGTTGATGGACAGAATGTGGAACAATGTCATACATTCACCCCAGTACAAGGATCTGGGCCTAAATCCATCGTTTTTTTGCACTCCACACCACCCTGGGTCAGACACTGGCTATATGCAAATCAGCTCTGACCCTGTGCCTCATGGGAACAGTCCAGTCCGAACTACCAAGCCATGTCTTTCCCAGACCGGAATCAAGCATCCAAGGACCGGTTTCTGGCTATCAGCCTTCATCAGCATGAATAGCTTGACTCCAGTGGTGTGGAGAGCCTGGGACTCACGTATGAGCATACCCAGCCCACTCGGGGTGAAAATTGCAAAAAACACAGTTGATGGACAGAATGTAGAACAATGTCATACATTCACCCCAGTACAAGGATCTGGGCCTAAATCCATTGTTTTTTTGCACTCCACACCACCCTGGGTCAGACACTGGCTATATGCAAATCAGCTCTGACCCTGTGCCTCATGGGAACAGTCCAGTCCGAACTACCAAGCCATGTCTTTCCCAGACCGTAATCAAGCATCCAAGGACCGGTTTCAGGCTATCAGCCTTCATCAGCCTGGATAGCTTGACTCCAGTGGTGTGGAGAGCCTGGGACTCACGTCTGAGCATACCCAGCCCACTCGGGGTGAAAATTGCAAAAAACACAGTTGATGGACAGAATGTAGAACAATGTCATTCATTCACCCCAGTACAAGGATCTGGGCCTAAATCCATCGTTTTTTTGCACTCCACACCACCCTGAGTCAGAGACTGGCTATATGCAAATCAGCTCTGACCCTGTGCCTCATGGGAACAGTCCAGTCCGAACTACCAAGCCATGTCTTTCCCAGACCGGAATCAAGCATCCAAGGACCGGTTTCTGGCTATCAGCCTTCATCAGCCTGGATAGCTTGACTCCAGTGGTGTGGAGAGCCTGGGACTCACGTCTGAGCATACCCAGCCCATTCGGGGTGAAAATTGCAAAAAACACAGTTGATGGGCAGAATGTAGAACAATGTCATACATTCACCCCAGTACAAGGATCTGGGCCTAAATCTATCGTTTTTTTGCACTCCACACCACCCTGGGTCAGACACTGGTTATATGCAAATCAGCTCTGACCCTGTGCCTCATGGGAACAGTCCAGTCCGAACTACCAAGCCATGTCTTTCCCAGACCGGAATCAAGCATCCAAGGACCGGTTTCTGGCTATCAGCCTTCATCAGCCTGGATAGCTTGACTCCAGTGGTGTGGAGAGCCTGGGACTCACGTCTGAGCATACCCAGCCCACTCGGGGTGAAAATTGCAAAAAACACAGTTGATGGACAGAATGTAGAACAATGTCATACATTCACCCCAGTACAAGGATCTGGGCCTAAATCCATCGTTTTTTTGCACTCCACACCACCCTGGGTCAGACACTGGCTATATGCAAATCAGCTCCGACCCTGTGCCTCATGGGAACAGTCCAGTCCGAACTACCAAGCCATGTCTTTCCCAGACCGGAATCAAGCATCCAAGGACCGGTTTCTGGCTATCAGCCTTCATCAGCCTGGATAGCTTGACTCCAGTGGTGTGGAGAGCCTGGGACTCACGTCTGAGCATACCCAGCCCACTCGGGGTGAAAATTGCAAAAAACACAGTTGATGGACAGAATGTGAAACAATGTCATACATTCACCCCAGTACAAGCATCTGGGCCTAAATCCATCGTTTTTTTGCACTCCACACCACCCTGGGTCAGACACTGGCTATATGCAAATCAGCTCTGACCCTGTGCCTCATGGGAACAGTCCAGTCCGAACTACCAAGCCATGTCTTTACCAGACCGGAATCAAGCATCCAAGGACCGGTTTCTGGCTATCAGCCTTCATCAGCCTGGATAGCTTGACTCCAGTGGTGTGGAGAGCCTGGGACTCACGTCTGAGCATACCCAGCCCACTCGGGTTGAAAATTGCAAAAAACACAGTTGATGGACAGAATGTAGAACAATGTCATACATTCACCCCAGTACAAGGATCTGGGCCTAAATCCATCGTTTTTTTGCACTCCACACCACCCTGGGTCAGACACTGGCTATATGCAAATCAGCTCTGACCCTGTGCTTAATGGGAACAGTCCAGTCCGAACTACCAAGCCATGTCTTTCCCAGACCGGAATCAAGAATCCAAGGACCAGTTTCTGGCTATCAGCCTTCATCAGCCTGGATAGCTTGACTCCAGTGGTGTGGAGAGCCTGGGACTCACGTCTGAGCATACCCAGCCCACTCGGGGTGAAAATTGCAAAAAACACAGTTGATGGACAGAATGTAGAACAATGTCATACATTCACCCCAGTACAAGGATCTGGGCCTAAATCCATCGGTTTTTTGCACTCCACACCACCCTGAGTCAGAGACTGGCTATATGCAAATCAGCTCTGACTCTGTGCCTCATGGGAACAGTCCAGTCCGGACTACCAAGCCATGTCTTTCCCAGACCGGAATCAAGCATCCAAGGACCGGTTTCTGTCTATCAGCCTTCATCAGCCTGGATAGCTTGACTCCAGTGGTGTGGAGAGCCTGGGACTCACGTCTGAGCATACCCAGCCCACTCGGGGTGAAAATTGCAAAAAACACAGTTGATGGGCAGAATGTAGAACAATGTCATACATTCACCCCAGTACAAGGATCTGGGCCTAAATCCATCGTTTTTTTGCACTCCACACCACCCTTGGTCAGACACTGGCTATATGCAAATCAGCTCTGACCCTGTGCCTCATGGGAACAGTCCAGTCCGAACTACCAAGCCATGTCTTTCCCAGACCGGAATCAAGCATCCAAGGACCGGTTTCTGGCTATCAGCCTTCATCAGCCTGGATAGCTTGACTCCAGTGGTGTGGAGAGCCTGGGACTCACGTCTGAGCATACCCAGCCCACTCGGGGTGAAAATTGCAAAAAACACAGTTGATGGACAGAATGTAGAACAATGTCATACATTCACCCCAGTACAAGGATCTGGGCCTAAATCCATCGTTTTTTTGCACTCCACACCACCCTGGGTCAGACACTGGCTATATGCAAATCAGCTCCGACCCTGTGCCTCATGGGAACAGTCCAGTCCGAACTATCAAGCCATGTCTTTCCCAGACCGGAATCAAGCCTCCAAGGACCGGTTTCTGGCTATCAGCCTTCATCAGCCTGGATAGCTTGACTCCAGTGGTGTGGAGAGCCTGGGACTCACGTCTGAGCATACCCAGCCCACTCGGGGTGAAAATTGCAAAAAACACAGTTGATGGACAGAATGTGGAACAATGTCATACATTCACCCCAGTACAAGGATCTGGGCCTAAATCCATCGTTTTTTTGCACTCCACACCACCCTGGGTCAGACACTGGCTATATGCAAATCAGCTCTGACCCTGTGCCTCATGGGAACAGTCCAGTCCGAACTACCAAGCCATGTCTTTACCAGACCGGAATCAAGCATCCAAGGACCGGTTTCTGGCTATCAGCCTTCATCAGCCTGGATAGCTTGACTCCAGTGGTGTGGAGAGCCTGGGACTCACGTCTGAGCATACCCAGCCCACTCGGGTTGAAAATTGCAAAAAACACAGTTGATGGACAGAATGTAGAACAATGTCATACATTCACCCCAGTACAAGGATCTGGGCCTAAATCCATCGTTTTTTTGCACTCCACACCACCCTGGGTCAGACACTGGCTATATGCAAATCAGCTCTGACCCTGTGCCTCATGGGAACAGTCCAGTCCGAACTACCAAGCCATGTCTTTCCCAGACCGGAATCAAGAATCCAAGGACCAGTTTCTGGCTATCAGCCTTCATCAGCCTGGATAGCTTGACTCCAGTGGTGTGGAGAGCCTGGGACTCACGTCTGAGCATACCCAGCCCACTCGGGGTGAAAATTGCAGAAAACACAGTTGATGGAAAGAATGTAGAACAATGTCATACATTCACCCCAGTACAAGGATCTGGGCCTAAATCCATCGTTTTTTTGCACTCCACACCACCCTGGGTCAGACACTGGCTATATGCAAATCAGCTCTGACCCTGTGCCTCATGGGAACAGTCCAGTCCGAACTACCAAGCCATGTCTTTCCCAGACCGGAATCAAGCATCCAAGGACCGGTTTCTGGCTATCAGCCTTCATCAGCCTGGATAGCTTGACTCCAGTGGTGTGGAGAGCCTGGGACTCACGTCTGAGCATACCCAGCCCACTCGGGGTGAAAATTGCAAAAAACACAGTTGATGGACAGAATGTAGAACAATGTCATACATTCACCCCAGTACAAGGATCTGGGCCTAAATCCATCGTTTTTTTGCACTCCACACCACCCTGGGTCAGACACTGGCTATATGCAAATCAGCTCCGACCCTGTGCCTCATGGGAACAGTCCAGTCCGAACTACCAAGCCATGTCTTTCCCAGACCGGAATCAAGCATCCAAGGACCGGTTTCTGGCTATCAGCCTTCATCAGCCTGGATAGCTTGACTCCAGTGGTGTGGAGAGCCTGGGACTCACGTCTGAGCATACCCAGCCCACTCGGGGTGAAAATTGCAAAAAACACAGTTGATGGACAGAATGTGAAACAATGTCATACATTCACCCCAGTACAAGCATCTGGGCCTAAATCCATCGTTTTTTTGCACTCCACACCACCCTGGGTCAGACACTGGCTATATGCAAATCAGCTCTGACCCTGTGCCTCATGGGAACAGTCCAGTCCGAACTACCAAGCCATGTCTTTACCAGACCGGAATCAAGCATCCAAGGACCGGTTTCTGGCTATCAGCCTTCATCAGCCTGGATAGCTTGACTCCAGTGGTGTGGAGAGCCTGGGACTCACGTCTGAGCATACCCAGCCCACTCGGGTTGAAAATTGCAAAAAACACAGTTGATGGACAGAATGTAGAACAATGTCATACATTCACCCCAGTACAAGGATCTGGGCCTAAATCCATCGTTTTTTTGCACTCCACACCACCCTGGGTCAGACACTGGCTATATGCAAATCAGCTCTGACCCTGTGCTTAATGGGAACAGTCCAGTCCGAACTACCAAGCCATGTCTTTCCCAGACCGGAATCAAGAATCCAAGGACCAGTTTCTGGCTATCAGCCTTCATCAGCCTGGATAGCTTGACTCCAGTGGTGTGGAGAGCCTGGGACTCACGTCTGAGCATACCCAGCCCACTCGGGGTGAAAATTGCAAAAAACACAGTTGATGGACAGAATGTAGAACAATGTCATACATTCACCCCAGTACAAGGATCTGGGCCTAAATCCATCGGTTTTTTGCACTCCACACCACCCTGAGTCAGAGACTGGCTATATGCAAATCAGCTCTGACTCTGTGCCTCATGGGAACAGTCCAGTCCGGACTACCAAGCCATGTCTTTCCCAGACCGGAATCAAGCATCCAAGGACCGGTTTCTGTCTATCAGCCTTCATCAGCCTGGATAGCTTGACTCCAGTGGTGTGGAGAGCCTGGGACTCACGTCTGAGCATACCCAGCCCACTCGGGGTGAAAATTGCAAAAAACACAGTTGATGGGCAGAATGTAGAACAATGTCATACATTCACCCCAGTACAAGGATCTGGGCCTAAATCCATCGTTTTTTTGCACTCCACACCACCCTGGGTCAGACACTGGCTATATGCAAATCAGCTCTGACCCTGTGCCTCATGGGAACAGTCCAGTCCGAACTACCAAGCCATGTCTTTCCCAGACCGGAATCAAGCATCCAAGGACCGGTTTCTGGCTATCAGCCTTCATCAGCCTGGATAGCTTGACTCCAGTGGTGTGGAGAGCCTGGGACTCACGTCTGAGCATACCCAGCCCACTCGGGGTGAAAATTGCAAAAAACACAGTTGATGGACAGAATGTAGAACAATGTCATACATTCACCCCAGTACAAGGATCTGGGCCTAAATCCATCGTTTTTTTGCACTCCACACCACCCTGGGTCAGACACTGGCTATATGCAAATCAGCTCCGACCCTGTGCCTCATGGGAACAGTCCAGTCCGAACTACCAAGCCATGTCTTTCCCAGACCGGAATCAAGCCTCCAAGGACCGGTTTCTGGCTATCAGCCTTCATCAGCCTGGATAGCTTGACTCCAGTGGTGTGGAGAGCCTGGGACTCACGTCTGAGCATACCCAGCCCACTCGGGGTGAAAATTGCAAAAAACACAGTTGATGGACAGAATGTGGAACAATGTCATACATTCACCCCAGTACAAGGATCTGGGCCTAAATCCATCGTTTTTTTGCACTCCACACCACCCTGGGTCAGACACTGGCTATATGCAAATCAGCTCTGACCCTGTGCCTCATGGGAACAGTCCAGTCCGAACTACCAAGCCATGTCTTTACCAGACCGGAATCAAGCATCCAAGGACCGGTTTCTGGCTATCAGCCTTCATCAGCCTGGATAGCTTGACTCCAGTGGTGTGGAGAGCCTGGGACTCACGTCTGAGCATACCCAGCCCACTCGGGTTGAAAATTGCAAAAAACACAGTTGATGGACAGAATGTAGAACAATGTCATACATTCACCCCAGTACAAGGATCTGGGCCTAAATCCATCGTTTTTTTGCACTCCACACCACCCTGGGTCAGACACTGGCTATATGCAAATCAGCTCTGACCCTGTGCCTCATGGGAACAGTCCAGTCCGAACTACCAAGCCATGTCTTTCCCAGACCGGAATCAAGAATCCAAGGACCAGTTTCTGGCTATCAGCCTTCATCAGCCTGGATAGCTTGACTCCAGTGGTGTGGAGAGCCTGGGACTCACGTCTGAGCATACCCAGCCCACTCGGGGTGAAAATTGCAGAAAACACAGTTGATGGAAAGAATGTAGAACAATGTCATACATTCACCCCAGTACAAGGATCTGGGCCTAAATCCATCGTTTTTTTGCACTCCACACCACCCTGGGTCAGACACTGGCTATATGCAAATCAGCTCTGACCCTGTGCCTCATGGGAACAGTCCAGTCCGAACTACCAAGCCATGTCTTTCCCAGACCGGAATCAAGCATCCAAGGACCGGTTTCTGGCTATCAGCCTTCATCAGCCTGCATAGCTTGACTCCAGTGGTGTGGAGAGCCTGGGACTCACGTCTGAGCATACCCAGCCCACTCGGGGTGAAAATTGCAAAAAACACAGTTGATGGACAGAATGTAGAACAATGTCATACATTCACCCCAGTACAAGGATCTGGGCCTAAATCCATCGTTTTCTTGCACTCCACACCACCCTGGGTCAGACACTGGCTATATGCAAATCAGATCCGACCCTGTGCCTCATGGGAACAGTCCAGTCCGAACTACCAAGCCATGTCTTTATCCGACCGGAATCAAGCATCCAAGGACCGGTTTCTGGCTATCAGCCTTCAACAGCCTGGATAGCTTGACTCCAGTGGTGTGGAGAGCCTGGGACTCACGTCTGAGCATACCCAGCCCACTCGGGGTGAAAATTGCAAAAAACACAGTTGATGGACAGAATGTGGAACAATGTCATACATTCACCCCAGTACAAGGATCTGGGCCTAAATCCATCGTTTTCTTGCACTCCACACCACCCTGGGTCAGACACTGGCTATATGCAAATCAGCTCTGACCCTGTGCCTCATGGGAACAGTCCAGTCCGAACTACCAAGCCATGTCTTTCCCAGACCGGAATCAAGCATCCAAGGACCGGTTTCTGGCTATCAGCCTTCATCAGCCTGAATAGCTTGACTCCAGTGGTGTGGAGAGCCTGGGACTCACGTCTGAGCATACCCAGCCCACTCGGGGTGAAAATTGCAAAAAACACAGTTGATGGACAGAATGTAGAACAATGTCATACATTCACCCCAGTACAAGGATCTGGGCCTAAATCCATCGTTTTTTTGCACTCCACACCACCCTGGGTCAGACACTGGCTATATGCAAATCAGCTCTGACCCTGTGCCTCATGGGAACAGTCCAGTCCGAACTACCAAACCATGTCTTTCCCAGACCGGAATCAAGAATCCAAGGACCGCTTTCTGGCTATCAGCCTTCATCAGCCTGGATAGCTTGACTCCAGTGGTGTGGAGAGCCTGGGACTCACGTCTGAGCATACCCAGCCCACTCGGGGTGAAAATTGCAAAAAACACAGTTGATGGACAGAATGTAGAACAATGTCATACATTCACCCCAGTACAAGGATCTGGGCCTAAATCCATCATTTTTTTGCACTCCACACCACCCTGGGTCAGACACTATCTATATGCAAATCAGCTCTGACCCTGTGCCTCATGGGAACAGTCCAGTCCGAACTACCAAGCCATGTTTTTCCCAGACCGGAATCAAGCATCTAAGGACCGGTTTCTGGCTCTCAGCCTTCATCAGCCTGGATAGCTTGACTCCAGTGGTGTGGAGAGCCTGGGACTCACGTCTGAGCATACCCAGCCCACTCGGGGTGAAAATTGCAAAAAACACAGTTGATGGACAGAATGTAGAACAATGTCATACATTCACCCCAGTACAAGGATCTGGGCCTAAATCCATTGTTTTTTTGCACTCCACACCACCCTGGGTCAGACACTGGCTATATGCATATCAGCTCCGACCCTGTGCCTCATGGGAACAGTCCAGTCCGAACTACCAAGCCATGTCTTTCCCAGACCGGAATCAAGCATCCAAGGACGGGTTTCTGGCTATCAGCCTTCATCAGCCTGGATAGCTTGACTCCAGTGGTGTGGAGAGCCTGGGACTCACGTCTGAGCATACCCAGCCCACTAGGGGTGAAAATAGCAAAAAACACAGTTGATGGACAGAATGTGGAACAATGTCATACATTTACCCCAGTACAAGGATCTGGGCCTAAATCCATCGTTTATTTGCACTCCACACCACCCTGGGTCAGACACTGGCTATATGCAAATCAGCTCTGACCCTGTGCCTCATGGGAACAGTCCAGTCCGAACTACCAAGCCATGTCTTTCCCAGACCGGAATCAAGCATCCAAGGACCGGTTTCTGGCTATGAGCCTTCATCAGCCTGGATAGCTTGACTCCAGTGGTGTGGAGAGCCTGGGACTCACGTCTGAGCATACCCAGCCCACTCGGGGTGAAAATTGCAAAAAACACAGTTGATGGACAGAATGTAGAACAATGTCATACATTCACCCCAGTACAAGGATCTGGGCCTAAATCCATTGTTTTTTGCACTCCACACCACCCTGGGTCAGACACTGGCTATATGCAAATCAGCTCTGACCCTGTGCCTCATGGGAACAGTCCAGTCCGAACTACCAAGCCATGTCTTTCCCAGACCGGAATCAAGAATCCAAGGACTGGTTTCTGGCTATCAGCCTTCATCAGCCTGGATAGCTTGACTCCAGTGGTGTGGAGAGCCTGGGACTCACGTCTGAGCATACCCAGCCCACTCGGGGTGAAAATTGCAAAAAACACAGTTGATGGACAGAATGTAGAACAATGTCATACATTCACCCCAGTACAAGGATCTGGGCCTAAATCCATCGTTTTTTTGCACTCCACACCACCCAGGGTCAGACACTGGCTATATGCAAATCAGCTCTGACCCTGTGCCTCATGTGAACAGTCCAGTCAGAACTACCAAGCCATGTCTTTCCCAGACCGGAATCAAGCATCCAAGGACCGGTTTCTGGCTATTAGCCTTCATCAGCCTGGATAGATTGACTCCAGTGGTGTGGAGAGCCTGGGACTCACGTCTGAGCATACCCAGCCCAGTTGGAGCAGTAACAACACAAGAGAGCGATGACTCCGTTGTTTTGTTTTTGGAAACTTTTCCCAGTTCCCGCTTCTTCTGATGTACATGAGCACTCTTTTTTCTCATGACTGAATCCATGTTCAACGTGTTCTGTGACTTCGTCATATATCTGTTTCTGCTCAAGGTTTAGTTGTTTCACCAAATCTTCTAAGTTAACTACATCATCTTGAGCTTGTTCCATGGCTCTTTCCACCTCATCCATGGCAGTGGCTGCTTCATTTTGGATAATTGGTCCTCCTAGTGGATCCTGACTCAATGAGGCAGAACTCTGACTGTCTTGAGAACTGTCTCTAGCAATCTCTACAGCAATTGTGGCTTCTTGTTCTATTTCTTCGTTCAACATTTGCAGATAATTTGGAAAATCAGGACATTCTATGGTATCCTTGGTTGCATTAAAAGAATCTTCGTAACAGAGAAAATCTCCAAGTAGTTCCTTTTCTGTACGCCATGGCTTAAAGAGTTGCAAAAGAGCTAAATAGTAAAATTCCCTTTTCTCTGGATTTTCGCAACTCAATTTTCGATGATTAATCAAATGGCCTTTTCTCTGCTTCACTAGACATCCTTCACACCCAATGATAGCATATATTCCATTATTGATATCTTCTCTGATGGTCCTAGTTTTGCAGAACTTCATACAAACAACTGTTCTCAAGATGACTACTTCTATTTGGATAGTATGTATCCAACATGTTTGTCTTCAAAATATCTGTACTGTTTGGTTCTTTTTCCGCCAAATACTCAATTTCTTGTACTGATTTCAAAACTCAGTTTCGTGTTGCAGCAAGACCTAGACTCTCCCAAATAATTGTTCTAGACTTGGCGTAGAGACTTGCTGATGATAACCGATCAGAACATTCATATGCTCCAATTTCTCGATGCGACAACATCTTCAAACTGAAACTGTATCATTTTTTACTTATACACTTTTCATGTGAAATGTCCTCCCACATTTCCTTCAGTTCTGTCTTTTCTTTTATTGTGATGTAAGAAGTCACATATCGAGCCACAGCAATAGAGTTGTCAGCAACGAACTAAATATCCATGTTAGCATTCCACATGGACAAAATCACTGGGTTGTAGTCGTTGATGTACTTGGACTCTTCGTTTCTTTTTAAATTGTATGTATTTTTTGGTGATTTCCTCGTCACAGTATGTCGCAGAGAAGACATCAAATTATTTACTCTTCCTTTAGAAATCACTGGTCGTGCCCACCCGAAACGACATTTTGTGTAGAACTTGTCCTTGTTTCTGAATTTTCGATGACAGTACTTTCCACAACGATGGGATTGAAAATGTAAAACTTGTTGCCTTAAACTGTTTTCTTCAGTAGTTTTCGGAACAACACATGTTGAATACTCTTCAATGAAACTCATCACTGTGTCATCCGAATCTGTTCCAAATTTGGGTGCATCTTTAATCCATAAGAACATATGTATGTGAGGAGCACCTCTCGCTTGATACTCCTTTCTCCAAAAGAAATCCAAAACCTCTCCAAGGGGAGGATTTTTTTTGTTGGTAATGAAAGACATCATAGCTTCAAATCTATGATTGAAATATCTGCATACATTCACTGGATCCAAAGAACACAGTTCTCCAGGTGTTTTAAATTCTAAATTTTGTATGTTTGCATTTGCCTCTCGTAGAAATTGAAGTAAGTCGTCCCATGCATACTCAGCACAGCTAAGAGTGAGGAACCATGTAGGAGTTCCTAAGTTTCTTAGCATACATTCCAATTCCCCATAACGACGGTACCAATACTTGTTTGTACCAGGCTGACATGCCATGAGATTGATTAAATGAGATTCCAAAATATTGTCTTGCAGATTGACTTTCTCCATAAAGTCCCTCGCCGAAACATTTTGCAGATGTGCTCCACTTTTCAGTATATGGTTTACTGCATAAGAAAGCCCAGACAAGTCACTTTCATACAGTAGATGAAACAAATATGGTATGCATTGACGAAACCTTGGATCTTCAGCATATAATCTTAAAGTCCGGTATTCAGATGCTGGAATTTGAAGTGGTCGATCGTTATATCGTCCACCTCGACCTGTTGGAAATAGCTGTGGAAAACAACGAGCTTCCAAACTTTCTTCCCATACACTAATGGGACTTCCTTTTGCTGCTTTCATTTGAAACAAGTCAATTGCATTCCCCATTACTTCTTTGGAATGCAAAGGAAGAACAAACAGTATAATGTTCATATATTTCTTCACTTCTAGACACATCAACTTTTTCAATTTGGCCGGCTGAACAATCACTGTCTTCTTCTGCAGCTGTTTCCTCTGCTCCAACACATACATCTTTGTAGTACTCATTGTTTTTGACCAAATACAACGTTGCCTTTTTGACTTTCCTAACATCCACTAAATCTTGCCAGATTTTCTTACTCTGTCGGAACCCCATTAACTAGAACCAGAGGTTCCTCTTCCACTTTCTCTACACCAATTGTATCAATATTTTTCTTGAAATCTAGAGGCAAATAAACAACTCTTCCTTTTAATCCTCTCTGTAAATCTGAAGGAGGCAATTTCCCTATCTTTGGCTCCATGCGAACAATAGCCTGAAAAGGATGGACACATTGAATCAAAATAGATTCAAATAGTATTTAAATCCATCAACTCAGGAGGAATGTCTACCAACTCAAGATTAATATGAACAGCTCTAGCAGGCATTCTGTTTTCATTTATTTTATTATAACAATATTTACAAATACGCTGATCAGAAGTCAAATCAAAAGAATTCTCCACCAACAAAAAAGTTGCAAAATTCTTCCATTCACTATTATTTTCCATTTCACTTTCTGCATATAAATCAACTAACCTAGTCTGAATCTTATAATGAGTCCGTCGACAACACACACAAGTAAAATTAGGCCTTTCACTTGATTTCACCTTAAACTTGGTAATTTCCTGGTCAAACTTTTCTGTATTTGAAATCTGTACATTGTCTTCCACATAACCTTCTATTACTGTGTCAATGTCTACACTGTCCTCTTTTTCACCAAAATAACAAATCTCAATTTCTTCACAAATCTTCTTCACATCTATTTCAGTTCCATGCAAAAGAGCACTGTTTAACTGTTTAAGCTTATGTGCTGGACTTTTTGCATAATACAACCTTCTCACTAATTTCCTCATTTTGTTATGATGCACTGCTAACATCCTAAAATGATGAAAAACACTCTGACATATTTTTCTAGAAAGACAAGCCAGTGAATGCCCTTGCAAACCTGTGTTTTCTCTCACTCTGCAAGGATCTAAGTCTTGCAACATCTTCATTTTCTGTTTTAGACTTTTCTTACTATATGTACGTAAGAAATTACGAAGCAAATCGATTGATTCCTGTCGCACACTACAAATACTACTACACTTCCAAGCATACACTGGACCCTTAGTACGTCTCCCTAAAACTTCATCAGTTAACACCTCTTCTACCTTTCTAGGCACAAGTTTTTTTTTTCAATCGGACAACCGTCTTTCACCTCATATGCTCGACCACTGGTGTCAACTGCATGCACCAAATCATTCTCCTGGAAGTAACTCTCCTCATTAAAAAATGGCTCACAACTTGAACTATGGATCCATTCTCCAGTCCGATTAATTACTCTTTTGCATCTACTCTTTGATTTGAAAACATCAATTGTCTTGTTAAGTGTCCTAATTCTATTGATTACTAAAATAAATATTTGTTTTTTCAGTTCAAAAGCCTGATCAACAATCTTCTCTACAGTTTTCTTTTTCTTATAAAAAGCAGCTCTCTGTTTACCTTTTTTAATATTTTTCAACATATTTAAAACCACCCTATTGCGAAACATTCGTTTACGAATGTCCCTAAATTGGTTTTGCCTTCTATTCCTATACATATTATTCTCTCCTGCTCCAGTAGTAACATTTTTGGGGGGCCTCTCCTTCCTTTTCACATTTGCTCTCTCCTTCTGTATATTCCCATCCTCATCAACATTTTTTTTTGATCTACATATGTTCCGAAAGAAAGACTTAGTTGTCTTACCAGGAGCTTTTTTCATGTTTTTTGAAGTATTTGCTGTAGACAAGTGCTTTAATTCTGTTGCTGTTTTTGATTTTTTCCGCTTGGCATCTTTTCTTCTCCTCTGCCTTGAGTGCATATTTCCTTACAGTTGATATCTTGATTTCAATCTGTATTAAAGAAAAAAATAACACATTTTAGATCACTATTACCAAACAACAAAGCAATGACAATAAGCAAACGATATAAACACTAGTTTACAACATATCTAAGTTTATATCACAGCAACTATGTAACTAGGATTAAGACAGAGAAAAAGAGCTAGAGGAACTAACACAAAAAGACAGAGAGAGTCAGACAAAGAAACAGGTAGAGGGAGTAAAACATTGAGAAGGAGTAAGACAGAAAAGTGTATAATATGTTGTAAGACAGAAAAAGGATGTAATAGGAAGAGGGAGTCAGGCAAAGAAAGGGACAAAGGGAGTAAGTCAGAAAAAGGATGTAACAGGGTGTAAGACAGAGAGAGGGTGTAAGAGGATGTAAGATAGAGAGAGGGTGTTAGAAGGGGAGAGTATGTAAAAGAGACTAAAACAGAGAGAAACTGTAAAAGGGAGAGAGAGAGTAAGTTTGAGAGAGGGTGTAAGAGGAAGTAAATCAGAGAGATGATGTAACAAGGAGTAAGTCAGACAGAGGGTGTAACAGGAAGAGAGGAAGAGAATAAAAAAGTCAGAAAGAGGGAGAGAGGGTGTAAAACAGACAAAAGGTGTAATAGGGAGTAAGTCTGGGAGAGAATGTTACAAAGAGAAAGGTTGTAAGACGGAGTAAATCAGGAAGAGGATGTAAGAGAAAGTATGACTTACAAATTGCTGTAAAAAGGAGAGAGAGGGAATAAATTAGAGACAGGGTGTAAGAGAAAGTAAGTCAAACACAGAGTATAAGAGAGTATAACACAGAGTCAGGATGTAAAAAGGAATAAGTCAGAGAGAGGGTGTTAGAAGGGGAAAGGTGGAAAAATAGAGTAAGTCAGGAAGAGAATATAATAGAGACTAATACATTGTTGATAATGCTTGGTAAAGAAATGTTGGTGCATAAAGGAATTGTATTTTCTAAATGAGTGAGGTTTCAGTAGTGTAATGAAATGCTTATACATATGACCTGTGCTCTGTTTTGTAAATGTTATTTAAAAAAAGATTTCGGGCACATGAATTGCTTTTACATTATTGACAAGGATTAGATAGTATCTGCATGATTAAAAAAATATATTAGCACATTTCACAATCATGTCACCTGTGTTTCCTCAGATTAGTAAACAGATTGTGCAGATGAGGTGAGGCCTGTCCAGGGGTGCAGAGGAGAAAAGTCCTGTGTCCAACAGTGCTGTGGACAGGACTTACCTCCTTGGCACCCCTGGACAAGCCTCACCTCATCTGCACAATATGCTTACAAATCGAATGCTTGTACATAGGACGAGCGCTCTGTTTCTTGAATGTTATTGGAAAAATGATTTTGGGGCAAATGAATAGCTTTTACATTTTTGAGAAGGAATAAATAGTGTCCACAAGATTAAATAGATATATTTGAACCTTTCACAATCATGTCACCTGTGTTTTCTCAGATTAGTAAGTACATTGTGCACATGAGGTGAGGCCTGTCCAGGGGTGCAGAGGAGGTAAGGCCTGTGTCGAAGAGTGCATTGGACAGGACTCATCTCCTCTGACCCTTGAACAAGCCTCACCTCCTCCGTGCACCCATGGCAGGCCTCAATGTATTGGGTATAATTAATGGTAACAGGATGCAGATAAGGTGAGGCCTAACCAGGAGTGCAGATGAGATGAGGCCTGTCCAGGGGAACAGAGGTGTTGAGGCCTGTGTCTAAGAGGGCAGTGGAATGGACTTCATGAAGCCTCTCCCCCACTGCACTCTTAGACACAAGCCTTACCTCCTTTGCACCCCTGGACAGGCTTCTCTCTTACTATACTCTTGAACACAGTCCTCACCTCCTCTGCACCCCTGGACAATCCTCACCTCATCTGCAACCCTGAACAAACCTCACCTCATCTGCACCCCTAGACAGGCCTCAGCTCATCTACACCCCTGGACACGCCTCACCTCATCTGCACCCTGTTACCATCAATTATACCCAATACATTCAGGCCTGTCCAGGGGGCACAGAGGAGATGAGTCTTGTCCAAGAGTCAGAGGACGTGAGTACTCTACACTGCACTCATGGACACAGGCCTCACCTCCTTTGCACCCCTGCACATGCCTCACCTCATCTGCACAATCTACTTCGTAATCTGAGGAAACACAGGTGACATGATTGTAAAAGGTTCAAATATATTTATTTAATCTTGCACACACTATTTATTCCTTCTCAAAAATGTAAAAGCCATTTATTTGCCCCAAAATCGTTTTTTAAATAACATTTCAGAAACAGAGCGCAGGTCCTATGTACAACCATTCAATTTCACTACTGAAACCTCACTATTTTACAAAATACAAATCCTCTATCTTGAAAATGTTCTTACCAAGCATTCCAACACCAAAGAAGCTCAATGTGCTTCCTGATCTGAGGTAACACAGGTGACATCATTGTGAAAGATTCAAATATATTTATTTAATCATACAGACACTATTTATTCCTTCTCAAAAATGTAAAAGCCATTCATTTGCCCCAAAATCATTTATTAAATAACATTTAATAAACAGGGCACAGGTCCTATATACAACCATTCAATTTCACTACTGAAACATCACTATTTTACAAAATACAAATCCTCTATCTTGCAAATGATCTTACCAAGCATTCCAACACCAAAGAAGCTCAATGTGCTTCCTAATCTGTGGTAACACAGGTGACATCATTGTGAAAGATTCAAATATATTTATTTAATCATACAGACACTATTTATTCCTTCTCAAAAATGTAAAAGTCATTTATTTGCCCCAAAATCGTTTTTTAAATAACACTTTAGAAACAGAGCGCAGGTCCTATGTACAAGCATTCAATTTCACTACTGAAACCTCACTATTTCACAAAATACAAATCCTCTATCTTGCAAATGTTGTTACCAAGCATTATCAAAAAACATGACACAAACCAACAGTAAAGAAGCTCAATGTGCTTCCTAATCTGAGGTAACACAGGTGACATGATTGTGAAAGGTTCAAATATATTTATTTAATCATGCAGACACTAATTATTCCTTCTCAAAAATGTAAAAGCCATTCATTTGCCCCAAAATCGTTTTTTCAATAAGATTTAAGAAAAAGAGCGCAGGTCCTATGTACAAGCATTCAATTTCACTACTGAAACCTCACTATTTCACAAAATACAAATCCTCTATCTTGCAAATGTTGATACCAAGCATTATCAAAAAAATGACACAAACCAACAGCAAAGAAGCTCAATGTGCTTCCTAATCTGAGTTAACACAGGTGACATGATTGTGAAAGGTTCAAATATATTTATTTAATCATGCAGACACTAATTATTCCTTCTCAAAAATGCAATAGCCATTCATTTGCCCCAAAATCGTTTTTTTAATAAGATTTAAGAAAAAGAGCGCAGGTCCTATGTACAAGCATTCCAGGTCACTACTGAAACCTCACTATTTCACAAAATACATTTCCTCTCTCTTGCAAACATTCCTACCAAGCATTATCAAAAAACATGACACAAAACAACAACAAAGAAGCTTAATGTCCTTCCTAATCTGAGGTAACACAGGTGACATGATTGTGAAATGTTCAAATATATTTATTTAATCATGCAGACACTATTTATTCCTTCTCAAAAATGTGAAAGCCATTAATTTGCCCCCAAATCGTTTTTTGAATAACATTTTAGAAAAAGAGCGCTGGTCCTATGTACAAGAATTCAATTTCACTACTGAAACCTCACTATTTCACAAAATACAAATCCTCTATCTTGCAAATGTTGATACCAAGCATTATCAAAAAACATGACACAAACCAACGGCAAAGAAGCTCAATGTGCTTCCTAATCTGAGGTAACACAGGTGACATGATTGTGAAAGGTTCAAATATATTTATTTAATCATGCAGACACTATTTATTTCTTCTCAAAAATGTAAAAGCCATTTATTTGCCCCAAAATCGTTTTTTAAATAACATTTAGAAACAAAGCGCAGATCATATGTACAAGCATTCCAGGTCACTACTGAAACTTCACATTTTTACAAAATACAATTCCTCTTTCCAGCAACAACTTTTTATCAAGCATGTTCAAAAAACATGACAAAAAGTCACATTAAAAAAACACATTTTGCTTCCAAATCTTCTCCATAGAGTATACAAGTCTCTATCTATATTAAATGAATCATTACTCACCTTTACAAATGCTTTGGGAGATTGAGAACAGTATCAGACACACACACCAATATTTATTTAGCAGAGCAAAAGGTATGTACTCCAGGCACTGCAACCATGAATGGCACAGAAAACCTCTAATTCTACACACATATCCCTCATGTTAACCAATTAAAACTCTTCCCTCTATATTTTCAAACCAACACCCTTCCCCCCCTCAGCCCTTTCTACCAGTTACCATAGCAACTCCCTCCTCACTGAACTCTCAGGTTTAAAAGTTTATTCTACAATGTTGCAAATGAACTCAGCAAGGATGTTTGACCTCTCAATAAACCAGCTTATCCGGTGCTATGTTTCTTTAAATGACTCTTTCTAAACCATTCAAATTACTTCTTTCACAGAACAGAACCATGCACCCTAACTTTCAGTTTTCAACTATCTGAATCCACCAATCTTTGCTTGTGATTCAAGAGCACTGAAACTCCACAGTTTTTTTTGCAAACTCCTACTGTTCCAACTGCCATTTTATTCCTACACTTCATCTGACTGCACCAGAACCTCCTCTCACCATGTATTCTGTCTGGATTATTGGACATAGCTACATCCACTGGGCTCAAAGGTATGCAGCTCTCAGAAATTTTCACAACCTTGATTTACCAAATGTGCACATCAGGTGGATTGGCCAAAGTGGATTAAGATGTCATCAATTGATATCATTGGTGAAAACCTTTCACCATCTGCCACACCCTGACCTTATAATTTTGCACTGTGGTGGAAATGACCTAGGCACTTTGACTGGGGTAGGTCTGGAAATGGTTTTAAAGGACACATTTGGGCAATTGATGACACTTTTTCCACAAACTGCCTTGGTATATTCCATTATATGCCAAAGACAGAAATGGAAGTGGTCCAACCAATTTTGTCCACAATTTGAGAAAGCACGGAAACATGTGAATAAATCTGTTTCTGCTTACATGAGAGACTATGGAATGGGTTCAATATACAACAATAACTTGCGTTACAACATGCAAGATATCTACAGAGGAGATGGTGTGCACTTCTCAGATGAGGGGAATAGAATATTCCTCCTGAATTTAAGACTGTGCATTGGAACCTACTTGTAGGTACCTAAATCAACCACAGAACCCAAAAGCTCTTTTCAGGGCTACCCTACCTCTGATCACTCAAAATTATTATTTTACTCTAACTTTGTTCACTATTTTTCACCAAAGTACGCTCCCCGGTACGCTCCCCGGTGCGCGCACCGGGCGCTTCCCCCGCGAAAATTAAAAAAAAATTATATTTTTTTTGGTCTATATGGGCCTCCTAAGCCCCCCTCAGAAAACCTAGGGGGTCAAGGGGTGTCTACCGTGCCCCCTTTTACCTATTCTCAATGTTGTTTGTCCTCCATCTTGTGTCTCAAATCTACCGAAACACAAGATGGAGAACTCCCGTAGCGCTGCCGGTACGTGTACCGGGGCGCACACCGGTAAGCGCTCCCAAAAAATTTTAAAAGTTAATTTACATAAAAACCTCTGTAGAGATTTTCACCAAATATAGAATAGGCCCTACTACATACCAGTCCCTACCATTTTCCCAAATTTTGTCGAATTCCATTGAGCCATTTGGCCTGTAGCCCTGTCTAAATATCCTGAGGTAAATTACATGACTAAAACACATATGAAAGTGTTAGAATTTGCAACCAATGAAAATGTTACTTTCATTTTGTATTTTTATGTGCTGACATTTCATTGGTTATAGACATAAATATATAGGGAAACACGGCCATTTTGACTAGTACTACCTGAGGTACATTTATAAAAGATTTCCTCTGAAAACATCAACTCCTTTCTGAAAGGTAAGTTATTAATTTGTAAGGGCAACTATGTTCTGCACTTTAACTTAAATTGGAAAAACGATTTTCTTTTTTACTGTCCCTCTGTTATAGTTATAGATTGAGATAGGTTTCTCTGTTATAGTTATGGATTGAGTTAGGCTTCTCTGGTATAATTATGAATTTACTTAGGCTTCATCACATGCACTTTTTTATATTTCTACTTCCTGCCTGATACCATACACTGCCCAAAGATAACTTCACTGTTAAAAACTCAGAAGTACCTGTCTGAACTTAAACCCAACAGTGCCCTAACTCTACTGATATAGTTATTTTTTATGCAATTTACAGCAAAAAATTGGAAGGTAAAGAGGAGACCAATACAATTTCTTTTGAAATTATGGATAAGGACATTCTTAATGAAGACTGTCTTGTAGCAATTGAATCATGTAATGAAAATTTGGAGGACATTCCTGATGATGTAATGTTAGAAGTGTTATTAAATTATGAACAATCTCAACAATAAATTTATATTTAATAATTAAAAATTGTTCGAGACATTATTCATTTTTATATGTAATTCATGAAATACTACCAACATGATTATAATATAAACTGAGACTTACAGTATACTGTGCAACTTTTTTGTGTTACATAGTAAGTTTGCTCATAGTTACTTCCTTTCTCCCACTATATTATCTCCAATGTGTTTTTCACATCTCTTTTTCATCTCCTGCCTCCATTCTCTCACTGTCTGTCTCTAATGCACCATATCACCGCCAATTTGGTGTAGATTCAGAAGAGAGTAACATATAATACTTGAAAACATCATAAGGGAGCAGGGTAGACTACCCATGATCCCCTAGGCCTTCTCAGGGAGTCCTTAAAGGATCTGTATCTGCTTTCCTGACAGACTATGGTATGGATTCCATATACCACAATAACTTCTGTAACAACATGCAAGATATCTACAGAGGAGACGGTGTACATTGAATTTAAGACTCTGCATTGGTAACTACATGTTGGTACTTAAATCACCCATACAACACAACAACTCTATTCCGAGCTACCCTACCTCTAAGCACTTTAAATTATTATTTTACTGTTTCACTTGGTTGTCCCCATGGTACGCTCCCCGGTACGCTCCCCGGCACGCGTACTGGGCGCTTCCCCTGCGAAAATCAAAAAAATTTGCCCTGCGGGGCCCTTTTATGGCCCCCACATCAAAACTATGGGGTCAGGGGGGGTCTACCCTGCCCCCTTTTGGTCATTTCCCCCTTTGTTTTTGCCACCTCTTGTGTCTCGATCCTACCGAGACACAAGATGGCAGCCGCTCCGGACTGTTTGGAATGTTGACAGACACCCGAAAGCCAATCAGCTTTCCGCTCGCGAACTCGCGTTACGCGCAGGTACGCCCCCCGGGGCGCGTACCGGGGCGCGCTTATAGATATATATATATTTTTTTTAACCTAAATTACTCAAAATCCTCTGGAGCACATATCTTGAGACATAGCAAAGGCACATCGGGCTACCAGTCCCTACAATTTTGCCAAGTTTGGTGGAAATCCATTCAGCCATTCGGGCTAAAAGTGAGTCCAACCGCCCTATGGAAATTAACATGGGGAAAACACGTTTTGGGACCCCCCAAATATCTCGGCCCCCGCTTCACGAATCCCACCAAACTTTCAGGGAAGGAGCAGAGCGGAGAGGGCCATCTTCTTTGAGAAAATCGTGAAGATTCGTCCACTGGCGCCAAAGTTATTCTCAATAGAATGTTGCGGATTTCCTATGGAAAACAATCCTAACTATAACTACCTACTGGCGACCGCCAGTAGGTAATATATATATATATATATATATATATATATATATATATATATATATATATATATATATCCAACAACAAAAAGTTCACGTGGCACACTTCTTGGCAGATAAATCTCAGTTTTAATCACTCAGGTCTTCAGCAAAACTCCTACGCGTTTCGAACAAACGTTCTTGGTCACGGCAGTGTTCTACAATTAGTCCTTCTTTCATTTTACATTTTATGCTTTCACCATTTACAAAGTGCATGACCTGCAAAGCCTGCAAAATAGGTCAAAATACCACCACACTAAGAGACCCCACTGGAAAAGAATTCACAATCAAAACAAAAATAACCTGCGAATCATCATTTGTGGTATATATGCTGAGATGCTGCTGCGGAAAAGAATATATAGGCAGCACGAAATGCCCTCTGAAAAAAAGAATATTGGAGCATATCCGAGCGATACAGAATGATGACAATGCCTATGCCATGGCAAAACATTTGAAACAACATGAAGGAAAAACATGGCAGGACATAAAGTATTTGGGACTAGCGACAATTCCAAATCAAGAACGCGGGGGAGATAGACTCTTAAAGTTGAGAAGACTGGAGTCGAAACTGATAATTAAATTTAAAACAATGTATCCCAAAGGCTTGAATGCAGATGAGGAAATGCATGTTCATTTGTAAAATAATTGCAGCGAAATCAAAAATGTGATACAGTATGTTTTGCGTACAATGCGGACCTCTAAAGTTGGTGAATTTACTTAATGAATTAATTACATGGGCTTAAATACTAAATACATCAGCAGGGGCACATATGTGGGGCAAAGGGCACTCAGCCCTAGTAACAACTTAATCTAAGGATGACACATCCCAGAGATCGCAGCACATAACAAAGTGCAAACGATATTAAAAACACGAAAGTGCATAATGATACGTAATAAATATCCTACTAAAGGATTAATACGTATTAGCTGGGACTGGATCCTTAGAATTCTCCCCACATAAATGCCCAATGCATATTAACTGAAAATAAAGTTAAAAAGAAAAGAAAAAGTTACAAAACGCTAAATAAAACTACATAGCCCATAATGCATCGCCGTTATGAGACATATGGTGAAAGCATAAAATGTAAAATGAAAGAAGGACTAATTGTAGAACACTGCCGTGACCAAGAACGTTTGTTCGAAACGCGTAGGAGTTTTGCTGAAGACCTGAGTGATTAAAACTGAGATTTATCTGCCAAGAAGTGTGCCGCGTGAACTTTTTGTTGTTGGAAATTAACTGAGACACGCTCCCGGTCTCAAAACGCGGGCACCAACAGTAGCGTTCCCTCTGTGACGGGGACAGTTGAGAGGATATATATATATATATATATATATATATATATATATTACCTACTGGCAGTCGCCAGTAGGTAGTTATAGTTAGGACCTAGTTTCCATAGGAAATCCTCAACATTCTATTTGGATTAACTTTGGCCCTGGTGGATGAATCTTTGCGAATTTCTCAAAGAAGATGGCTCGGTCCGCTGCGCTCCTTCCCTGAAAGTTTGGGGGGGATTGGTGAAGTGGGGGCTGAGCTAAAAGGGGGGTCCCAAAACGTGTTTTCTCCATGTTATTTTCCATAGGACGTTTAGACACTGCTACAGGACGAACAGCTGAATGGATTTATAAGAAATTTGGCAAAACTGTAGAGTCCGGCTCGCAGATTACGCTTTTTTTGGAATGGTGTAAATCCGTTCAGTAGTTGATGAGAACATTAAAGTTAAAGTCAATTATATATCTGTAAGCGCGGACGGGTGCGCGTACTCAAGCGGCTGCGCGCGAGCGGAATTATTTTTTTTGCTGCGTGACGTCTGTTAACGTTCGATTCGAAGGAAATCAGGAAGTGTTGACCGCCATTTTGTCACTGCGAGTAAATATATTGTCATTTCAAAGCGTTGGAACATGGAAAGGGGAGAAGGTAGAGATTGTTTTGCTGCATAGGTTCTCTCAGGGTGTGCAGTAAGGCCCTTAAACGCGAAAATATATATATATTTTTTATTTTAAAGTTGCGGGGTGCACGCACCCGGGCGCGCACACCTATTTACAAGAGTGTGAAAATGGAGATAAATCAGAAGTTTGAGTGCTTTGATATAAGGTGGCTCTGAAAAGAGCCCTTGTGTTAATTGAGTTTTTTCTGCATTTATAAGTAAGTACCGATGCAGAGTCTGATGTTGCAGAGGAAGATTCTGTTTCCCTCATCCGTGAAATGAACACCATCTGTCCTATAGATGTCTTGCATGTGGTAACGCAAGTTGTTGTGGTAAATAGAACCCATGCTATAATCTCTGAGGAAAGCAGAAACAGATTTATTAACATGTCTCCTTGCTTTCTCAATTTGTGCACAATGTTGATTGGACTAATTCCATTTCTGTCTTTGGCATATATTGGAATATACCAAGGCAGTTCTGGCTTCGTTATTACGAGCACTAGAAAACAAGACATTCTGGGCAATACCATCCTTGACGCAGCCTTTTATTCTACAAGATGGTGTCTTTCAAAAGCCAGGGGTATAGGATTATGTAACAAGCGAGCCATTTAATTGAAAAAACTAAACGTGACAAACGGTTGCAGGATCAGTGAAGGTTGATTTTTTAATTGAAAGTATAACAGGATCAGTTACAATAAAATCGTCAATACGCATACCATGGGCGAGTATCATGGGTAACATTATTTCGAAGCTTTATTAATACAATAATCAATAATGAAAAATCGACATCAATAGGGTTGTCCGTATTCCTAGTCAGTACCCTTCCCCGCCCGCAATGTGCATAAAGACCGCATACATCCCCATAACGTCAAGGCTAAGTAACTAGAACGTCATAAGGAGTTGCAATTCGCTCCCATACTGGCGCCATTTTGGTCGAGGTCAGGCAGGACCAGAGTATAGTTCAATGTGTCCAATAAGTAGCGGCAGGACCAGAATCCCTTTCGGCAGTTCTGGCTTCGTCATTACGAGCACTAGAAAACAAGACATTCTGGGCAATACCACCCTTGACGCAGCCCTTTATGCTACAAGATGGTGTCTTCCATTCAGAAAATATTGTTGGCAGCATTTTGAAAGGAAAGATAAACGGCCGTTCTCCTAGTGAGTCTCACATTGTTACATTTATGAAGAAAAAGCCTGACGAATGTACAAACTGAAAACCAGTTTTTGTCTGCATAGCTTCAGCAGCAACACTTGAGTCAGCTTTGTGTGAAGCCGCCATCTTGATGCAATCAATACCGTCCCCCTGCACACATTCAGGGACCAGGCCGCATTGCGAGGGCACCGCAGGACGTGTCTTCAGGTCAAACGGATTGTGGGACAAGGTCCAGAAGACAAGAGTCACCAAAAGGCTAAAAGTCCCGCCGGACCCCGGGAGCCGGCCGCCTATGTCGGGGGCGATCTCAGATGGTGTCTTCCATTCAGAAAATATTGTTGGCAGCATTTTGAAAGGAAAGATAAACGGCCGTTCTCCTAGTGAGTCTCACATTGTTACATTTATGAAGAAAAAGCCTGAAGAATGTACAAACTGAAAACCAGTTTTTGTCTGCATAGCATCAGCAGCAACACTTGAGTCAGCTTTGTGTGAAGCCGCCATCTTGATCCAATCAATACCGTCCCCCTGCACACATTCAGGGAGCAGGCCGCATTGCGAGGGCACCGCAGGACGTGTCTTCAGGTCAAACGGATTGTGGGACAAGGTCCAGAAGACAAGAGTCACCAAAAGGCTAAAAAAAGTCCCGCCGGACCCCGGGGGCCGTCCGCCTATGTCGGGGGCGATCTCAGATGGTGTCTTCCATTCAGAAAATATTGTTGGCAGCATTTTGAAAGGAAAGATAAACGGCCGTTCTCCTAGTGAGTCTCACATTGTTACATTTATGAAGAAAAAGCCTGAAGAATGTACAAACTGAAAACCAGTTTTTGTCTGCATAGCATCAGCAGCAACACTTGAGTCAGCTTTGTGTGAAGCCGCCATCTTGATCCAATCATTCATTCATTAAATCTTTATTTCGGCACGAGTGCCATAAAAGAGCAATGCATATATTACATTACATTTCATTATAATAAAACATTACCATAAATAAAACATTAGTTTAAAAAGCAAAATAAACAAAAAACTACGGCAATTTAGGAGCTGGGTTGAACAAAACATTACATTCATAGGTCAAAATAGGGAGCATCCTAGCAATTCCAAGCGGATTAATTATATTACATTACAAACAGTGCCCCGATTTTTTCCTTGTATAGAATATGGAAAGTAGGAATCTACTAACACTAAATATTATTTGTTGAGAGGTGTTAGTTGTTAGGATTCTCACCGCCTGTGCACTGGAGCTCAGGCCTAAAAGAAGGCAAATGGGTTTAATCCATCTCTTTCTGGCCTGTTTATAACAAGGACAAAAAAGGAGGATATGTTGCTCGTTTTCAATCTGATTGTAAGTACACATAGAGCAATTCTCATCCATTGTCGGAGTTCCTGCAGCACGATTTCTAGCCCAACGGGCCAAGGTAGTGTTTATTTGTAAATTTCCATAAACAAATTTTGAGAAATAAAGTTTTTGCTAGTGGGGGCTCTATTTCATCCATAAAGGTCTCATACATAGGTTCATTCTTAAAGTTTAGGAACCTTGAAACCAAGGTCCCGCTAGTACTATTACTTATAGTCCTATTTAGTATGAAACTCCAAAATGCCCTTTTTAATATTGATTTGGGGTTTGCGGGTAGGTGTTCGGGGTTCTCCCAAAAAATTTTCAGCCCTATATTACTTAACCAAATCTTGATGTGTCTTAACCATGGGATGTCACCCTGATTATCAAGTTTAATAACTTCTTTTAATCCATCTCTATAATCTTGGAGTTCAGGGACATGCCATAGTCTGACCCACAGCATCAATGGTCGAATCAAGACTTGGTGATCAGTTCTTTTGAAGTTTAGATCAAGTTCCAGGGGGACTAAAGGAGTACCTCTTGGGACCCTTGCCAAACTTCGCATGAAGTTATTGTCTAGGAGACTGAACGTTTCCTTTGAACCGGGACCCCATATTTCTGCCCCATAAAGGACCGCTGATTGAACCTTGGCTTTAAAAAGTTCCATCACGGGAGAAGCTGCTTTACTTGTACTTAAATTTTGCTCCCTAAGAATAGGTTTAACATTCTGGACAAAAATTAATTTGCTTTTATCCAATTGGGCTTTCCAAGTAAAGTTGGAGTCCAAAGTCACCCCCAAATACGAAAAATGAGGGACGGATTCCAGCTTTTCACCGTTTAATGTAAGGCAGCCTCTATCAGGTTTTATGGGATTCAGGGCCATATGTTTTGTCTTCTTCACGTTGATTTCAAGCCCCTTCTGACTGCAGTATTCGTTAAAAGTATCTATAATTATCTGCAGACCATTTTTCGTTTGAGAAATCAAAATGGTATCATCAGCAAATAGTAGCGATGTCACCTTCACACCATTCAGTTTCGGGGAGTCATTTTTACATCTCTCCAAGAATTGGGGAATATCGTTTACAAACAGGGAAAAGAGCGTGGGGGCCAGGACGCAACCCTGGCGGACTCCACGCTCGATGGGTATCTTCTGGGTTAATTCACCATTTGGACCCCATCTAATTCTAGCAAAATTCCCTGCGTGTAGCTCCCTTATCTGAGTGACAAGGTTGTTTGGCATACCTGCTGAACTCAAAGTTTTCCATAGGAGATTGCGAGGCACCAAGTCAAATGCTGCCCTTAAATCGATAAAGGCAACATATAAATGGCACCTTTTAATCACCACGTACTTCCAATAGAGGCAGCAGAATCTAAAAATCTGATCTATTGTGCTGATGTTAGATCTAAACCCTGCTTGGAACTTAGTCAATATTGCATTTTCATCTAGCCAGTTATTCACGCGTAAAAGAATGTGGCGTGAATACATTTTTTGTAAAATATCCATTAGACTTATTGGCCGATAGTTGCAAGGATCCATCCTATCTCCCTTTTTAAAAATTAAAACAATTTCCGCTCCTTTCCAGCTCTCCGGAAATTCTAAAGTGCCTGCGAATACGTTACATAAAAAATTAATATATGGTACCCATACAGCTAAGTCATGCTTGTATAGGTCCCCAGGAATTTTGTCCAAGCCTGGTGCTTTTCCTGATTTAATCTGGGTTATTGCCAGTTCTGTTTCTCCTAAAGTAAAGGAGAGTTGGTCTGCCGGGGGTTCATAATTTGATGCATGCATATCCAAACATGGGTCATCATATTTTTTGTATAAATTTGTAAAATGGGTAACCCAAGTTTGTTCATCCAGGAAAACATCCTTGACCACCCTGCCCACCTTATTTCCATTTGCCACTAGCCTCCAAAAGGCAACATTGTCACGTGCCCTAGCTGCTTGCAGCAGATTGGCCCATTTGTCTTCCTCCCATGCCATCTTTGCAGCCCTTTGTACAAATTTGTAGTTGTTCCTCGCTTGTTTTACATCAAAAGGAGATTTAGCCTTAATTGCAATCAATAATTCCCTCTTTGATTCTCTACAGGATCTGTCGTACCAAGGTTTACTGTGGGACAGATTCTGGGTCTTCTGTTGGGTTTTTTTGGGCATCTTGGTAACCAGTAATTTTAATTCTTTAAAAAAGTTTTGGTGTAATGGCAGGAATGCAGTTGTTGTTGCGTCCTCTCCCATTGACGCCAAATAAGGGCCAAACGTCCCAGCCAGAAGTGAATAGATTTCACTGAGGATATCATTACGGTCCAATATGAGTGGCCATTTCAGAGATCTTCTATTATTACTAATATGAATCTCAAAATTGGAATTCACCCCTTCCTCAGTTGTGCTTTGTTCGACCATATTATTAAAGAGTAAAGCATCTAATGTCAAAATTAAGGGAAAATGATCGCTTTCAAATCGCTCCAGTACTTCAAAGTCCAGGAGATTTGGCCAGAGGGGGATAGAAACGATGACAAAATCTAAGTTACTTTTATAAGTATTTCTAGAGAATGTTGGTTTCTTAGAGCTGTCAGATGGTAACCTTCCGTTGCAAGCCCTAAGTGAGTGTTCCGTACATAAACTCAACAATTGAAGACCCAAAGTTGAGCATTTAACTGATTTGACATTCTCTAAAGTAGGGATTTTGTTTGCTTGATCTTCTTCATTGAAGATTTCGCTAAGACCCTCAACTGGCTCAAAATTACAATTTAGATCACCAGCCAAGATAACAAAATCATGGCTGGGATCCAAATTGCTCAGAAAGCAGTCTAATTTTGCAATAATTGGTGATTCTCCAGATGAGGGTAAGGGCCTGTTGTAAATGTTTACAAGGAACAAATTTTTCCCGTTGGATACTGTGACTTTTAGCACCAATATGTCTACAGAGTTAGTGGGCACCACCTCAATCTTTACCTTTAGATTTATTTTCACCCATATCAAAAGACCCCCGATGCCCTTCCACTTCTAGAGGGAATCGCATCAATCCCATAAGTCTTGTAATCCACCCTGTGAGGCACCTCAACTGCCCAAGTTTCCTGAAGGAAACAGAAATCAAAGGATTCTATAAAGTTTGACCACTCAGGATCCCTCAGATTTTTTACAACACCAGCTATATTCCAACAGATCATTTTTATCGACACTGTGAGATTTAATGGCCTTCCAGCAGCAACCCCAGAGATCTCATCAAAATTGGGCAAAGGCACCACTGGGGGTAACAAGGGCGCTACCTCAACAGTTAAGATACTCCCCAAGCTGGTCATGGCTAATACCTGTTCTCCCATAACATTTATATCTTCAGAAACATTCATATCATGGAGTACAGTTTTGCCCAAACAGGGAAGCACATTAATATCAGATACATCAAGCTTAACTGTAGTACCCACATCACCCACAAACATTTTCTTTGATCCCTCATCCCCCCCGAACAGATGGCATCAATCACAGTCATCTAGACCGCTAAAGATGTCAAACCTATTGAAGGTTTCTAGGGGGGTGAAGGGTTTTAGGTGATCCATCCTTCCATTCTGGGGATTATATATTTTGGGCATTACATGGTTCCATACCCTAGGATCTGAAGTTTCCACCGGGTGTGGTGCTTGATACATGTTATTTATGTTCTGAAGTGATGAAGGGTACAGGGCATGTTGGATACTCACAGCGTCCTGGACACTTGGATAATTATTTTGCTGTAAATGCTGTATACGCTGAGGAGGGCAGTACTGGGGCGGGTGATATTGAGATGAAAACACCAAAGATCTAGGATAGAAATAGGTGAGTGGTTTGGGAATTATTGTATTATTAGAGGCACCCAACTGCCAGTTCAAAATAAATTGTACTGCATTGGGGTCTCGAAAATTCACAACCACTATATCTCCTTCGATGTCTTTAGGTTTACCACCTAGCCATTCTAGACGTCGGACATGGGTAATATCCCCATTGATGTGATTTGCAATTGGCCTGTAAATACTCAGCCAATGCATAATTTTGTTTTTTAATTGGGCAAAACCCTCCCGCTTGTTTTGACCAAGCACAGGCACCCCTGTTAAAATTACCACGTAGGGTACAGCCTCTGGGGGAAGTTCGGGTAAGGGAGTCCTTCTGGGTTTCCCCCAGGTATGTCTATTTTCTCCCACCTCCCTCGCTGGTTTTCTCAAAAGTGTGTTGGTGTTAGTGTTGTCAGTAGTCTTATTTGTGACACTTATAACTGGTTGGTCAACAATTTTAGTTTGAGAGGGCTTGGGAGAGGAATGGTGATGGACCAGTGCTGTTACCGTTTTCCCCATGGGTTTTACAGAGGGTGCAATCAAAACCGTCCCCCTGCACACATTCAGGGACCAGGCCGCATTGCGAGGGTCCCGCAGGACGTGTCTTCAGGTCAAACGGATTGTGGGACAAGGTCCAGAAGACAAGAGTCACCAAAAGGCTAAAAGTCCCGCCGGACCCCGGGGGCCGGCCGCCTATGTCGGGGGCGATCTCAGATGGTGTCTTCCATTCAGAAAATATTGTTGGCAGCATTTTAAAAGGAAAGATAAACGGCCGTTCTCCTAGTGAGTCTCATATTGTTACATTTATGAAGAAAAAGCCTGAAGAATGTACAGACTGAAAACCAGTTTTTGTCTGCATAGCATCAGCAGCAACACATGAGTCAGCTTTGTGTGAAGCCGCCATCTTGATCCAATCAATACCGTCCCCCTGCACACATTCAGGGACCAGGCCGCATTGCAAGGGCACCGCAGGACGTGTCTTCAGGTCAAACGGATTGTGGGACAAGATCCAGAAGACAAGAGTCACCAAAAGGCTAAAAGTTCCGCCGGACCCCGGGAGCCGGCCGCTTATGTCGGGGGCGATCTCAGGCCACACCAGGGCAACAAGACTGAGATCAATTTGCTCATACTGATCCATAATGCCCGGCCTCTCCATGTCGTAGGCCGCAAGAGTGGGCGAAACTCAGCTGGCCGAGCGAGACTTGGGGAGGGCGCAGGAGCCAAGCACCCCATCCCAGTCCGCGCTACCACACCGTCCCTCGGGGGCCTCCGTTAAGCTGTTCAGGGAGGCATCGCAGGCAGCGGTTCTTTAGATCAGTGGCTCTCACCGGCAAGGCTCCCCTCCGTCAGCAGCGATCGTTGGCGCTGTGGTTGTGGCCGGAGGCTCCGCCTAGTCAACGCCCCGGCCTCTCCATGTCGTAGGTCGCAAGAGTGGCCGAAACTCAGCTGGCCGAGCGAGACTTGGGGAGGGCGCAGGAGCCAAGCGACCCTTGTCAGTCCGCGCCACCACACCACACCGCCCCTCGTGGGCCTCCGTCTAGCGGCTCATGGGGGCACTGCAGGCAGCGGTTCTTCAGATCAGTGGCTCTCACCGGCAAGGCTCCCCTCCGTCAGCAGCGATCGTTGGCGCTGTGGTTGCGGCCGGAGGTCCCGCCTAGTCAACGCCTCGGCCTCTCCATGTCGTAGGCCACAAGAGTGATCGGAACTCAGCTGGCCAAGCGAGACTTGGGGACGGGGTAGGAGATAAGCGGCCCCTCCCAGTCCGCGCCACCACACCGCCCCTCGGGGGCCTTCATTAAGCGGTTCTGTGAGGCACCGCAGGCAGCGGTTCTTCAGATCACAACAGAGTCTCATACTCGATCGATTGAGCTGGCCGAATCAGGCAACATGAAGGTGGGGAGGGGGGGCACCTCTTGCTCAACCACCACCTAAGGAGGTGTGGTTTAGTTCTAAACCAATGAAAAGTGTTACTTTTAGGTCACATGACCTAGCCTTACATCATTAGGAAACCAAAAGTGAAATGAAGCAATGAAAAGTTTTATTAACAAGTCACATGACCTGTTATGCTTACGTTACGCGCTTCGCGCCGCGCCCCGGATCGCTTCCGGGAAGCTGCGCTTAGCGCACCGGATGCGCTAACGCCGCGCGTCATATGACGCATTACGCGACAACGCGATACTACAGTGTTTCTGGATGTTTCAGACTGAAGCTGGCGTCAGCATGAGAGCACCCCGTGGCTACGTCGTGGCCATTCTGCGAGCAATCATGGCAGAAGCTGCCCACCGGAAGTCTGCGGGAGTTGGGGGCCCTGGTGACTCTTGTAGTATCTTCAAGGCTGAGGGGACGCTTTTGGGAATGGGGCCCATGCCGTAGCAGTCAAGCGTCCGAGTTCCAGGGTTGTCCAGAGCCATCCTTGCAGGCCAGGCCCAAGTCTGTGGAGACGACCGCCATTTCCTGAGCTCCGTGGCAGCCGCCTGTCGCTGTACCGGAAGAGTGGGTGCAATTCAGCCGGATGGCGGGTGAGACGCTGTAATAGCAAGAGCAGGCGTAATTTAGCTGGCCGAGCGAGGCACTGTGCCGCAGGAGCGGGCGCAACTCAGCTTGTCGAGTGAAGCGCTGGGGTGTAGCTGAGAAACCTCCACCTGGGGAGATGGGGGAGGCTCGTTCGCGCCGCCTCTCCCTTCCAGTGCACCCCACGCCGTCTCCTGGCGCAGGTATATGTGATGGTTGGACCAGGGCACCGCAGGACGTGTCTTCAGGTCAAACGGATTGTGGGACAAGGTCCTGAATGGAAGAGTCACCAAAAGGCTAAAAGTTCCGCCGGACCCTGGGAGCCGGCCGCCTATGTCGAGTGAAGTGCTGGGGTGCAGCTGAGAAACCTCCACCTGGGGAGGTGGGGGAGGCTCGTTCGCTCCGCCTCTCCCTTCCAGTGCACCCCACGCCGTCTCCTGGCGCAGGTATATGTGATTGTTGGACCAGGGCACCGCAGGACGTGTCTTTAGGGGTGTAGCTGAGAAACCTCCACCTGGGGAGGTGGGGGAGGCTCGTTCGCACCGCCTCTCCCTTCCAGTGCACCCCACGCCGTCTCCTGGCGCAGGTATATGTGATGGTTGGACCAGGGCACCGCAGGACGTGTCTTCAGGTCAAACGGATTGTGGGACAAGGTCCAGAATGGAAGAGTCACCAAAAGGCTAAAAGTTCCGCCGGACCCTGGGAGCCGGCCGCCTATGTCGAGTGAAGTGCTGGGGTGCAGCTGAGAAACCTCCACCTGGGGAGGTGGGGGAGGCTCGTTCGCGCCGCCTCTCCCTTCCAGTGCACCCCACGCCGTCTCCTGGCGCAGGTATATGTGATGGTTGGACCAGGGCACCGCAGGACGTGTCTTTAGGGGTGTAGCTGAGAAACCTCCACCTGGGGAGGTGGGGGAGGCTCGTTCGCGCCGCCCCTCCCTTCCAGTGCACCCCATGCCATCTCCTGGCGCAGGTATATGTGATGGTTGGACCAGGGCACCGCAGGACGTGTCTTTAGGTGAAACCCTCAACTATGGCACCCAACATCCAGGACTTATGACATTTATGGAAGGCAGTGACATCGAAGAATCTCAGGGACCAAGCATATGCAGAGTCTTCCCCGGGGTATTTGCACAACGGTCCTCCACCCCTAGGCCGCCAGCTATGCTACCTTGACAGGAACAGTGTCATGCATTTGGATCGATGTTGCAGCAGGCTGCCATGTAAATAGTTATTTAATTAAACGTTTTACCCTGTTACTTTGTTGGTGTGTTGTATATATTTATAATATTTGCATAGGGTTTCTCGTTATTTTGGCAGGGGTGGGCGGCGGAGGAATTTCACTGAAAAAACCATGCATTTGTATCGATGTTGCAGCAGGCTGCCATGTAAATAGTTATTTAATTAAACGTTTTACCCTGTTACTTTGTTGGTGTGTTGTATATTTTTATAATATTTGCATAGGGTTTCTCGTTATTTTGGGCGGGGTGGGCGGCGGAGCAAATTCACTGAAAAAACTATAGGTTATAGACCATATATAGTTAAATATCTCAAGTCCATCTCTGCACTCGATGGAGATACAGGTCGTCGATCAAAAAATGTGCTGGCCACCTCTAATGGTAATAGCATGGCCAGGGCTTTTGTCAATCCCTCTGCAAATTGCACAGGGTGCTCTTGTTTGACATGCCGCAGCATGGTATGTATGGAAAAGGAAATTTTTTTTGTTGGATTTCCTCTTGAGAGAAACGAGTCACATATCGTGCAGGTTACTTTTGGTGCATTTACTTTCTTTTGATCTTCAGGATAAGTGAAAAATTGCCAGATGAAAGATTCTTTTTTTCTTCTTAAAGGTAGTCGATCATTTTGTTCAGATTCGGAAGATGAATGAGATACGGTAGCCATTTCACCAAAGTCTTCAGAAAAATGTAGGACGTTGTTCTCTCTTGAGAGTAGAAAAGATAGTGAGAGAAGTGGGTGGAGTGCTGCGTGTAAATTCCAGAAAAGAAATTAGTAAGAACCAATTGGAAGTGTTGTTTTCATGTTGCAGCAGGCTGCCATGTAAATAGTTATTTAATAAAACGTTTTACCCTGTTACTTTGCTGGTGTGTTGTATTTATTTATAATATTTGTATAGGGTTTGTCGTTATTTTGGGCGGGGTGGGCGGCGGAGCCGAGCTATCTTGCAGCCATCATGGCTTCGAGCTCGGTTTCTCTCACTAGTTTCATATTTCTCATGAGGGGTTGTTCCTAATGTTTCTATTTTAGCGAGGAGAAAAAAAAGAGATCCTATCAGTGGCCTACTAATTTTGCTCGATTCCTTTTGTTTTTTCTAACGATTTTTAAGTTAAAGTTTGCTAGCACGATACAGTGGCTAGTCCGCATTTTATATATGTCTTTTTTATTAGGGGTCTCCTCCGGTGGAGTCGGACGATCTACCTTTAATAACCGGTAAGTGTTCCTCTGAAGGAATGCGTCTTGAAAGTGGCTGACTGTAATGTATGATATTTCACTCAGTGACTTTCAGGCCCATGCTGTTTCAAAACTGTGCATGTGCTTGAAGCAGGCGTAGGTATTGACGTAGCATTGTGAATATAGTGCATTGGTGAGCCTTGCTGGAGCTGCATCACAGTTGCGATGCAACTCTAGCAATGTATTAGTTTTTGAGCACAGATGTGTTACGCATGTATGGTGTTTTTGTACCATGGTGCGCCACATTTCAAATGTGGCACACCATGGGTAACGGAGCACTACCATACTGTGGTGCACATTAACTGGTGCATATCTGGGTATGAAGTAGTTAACATGAATCTGCCCCATAGGTTACAAATCCGCGTTTAGTAGACTGTTTGGCCTTTGTAGTTTTATGTTTTTTCTGTTATTCTATGTAGGTATGTAATATTGCAAGATTTTTGTCACGAAAAAGAAGCCATGAGTATTGGGTTTGTGAAAGATTTTAAGATTTTTAAAATTAAAAAGGAAAAATCATGGCATTGTTTAATATAGTATTGTAAATACTTATCTTTAACAATGATGACAGAGTAAAAAAAGGTTAACCTGATGTTCGAAAGTTATTCACAGGCTTCTTTAGAGGAAGTATTCTATATGATTGTAGTGTGGGTGTTTCACTTTTTTATAGGTAATAGAATGCATTCTGCAAGCATGTAGTACTCCTCCTGCTACAGCATAAATATTCTTTAGTGCTTATTTTCATTTCGTAAGTGGTATTGAGACCGACACAAAACTTCAATGGATCGGAGGGGCTGTTCCTGTGCATCTGGAGGACTGCCAAGCCGTTGCAGCAGTGGGAGTGAGGCCTCTCACGACAGAGAACTTCAATGGATCGGAGGGGCTGTTCCTGTGGATCTGGAGGACTGCCAAGCCGTTGCAGCAGTGGGAGTGAGGCCTCTTACAGGGGCGTAGCGCAGCTCCTTTTGATGTTCACAATTGCAGATAACAGGGTAGAGATGTGAGAGAAGTGGGTGGAGTGCTTCGTGTAAATTGCAGAATAGAAACTACTAAGAACCAATTGGAAGTGTTGTTGTGAAGTCACATGACTTCACATGCGCGTCTCAGGACGTGTACGCGGTGATAGTATCTGGTCACGTACGCCATTTGGAAGTAGCGGTCTAATTCAGCGAAGTTTCAAAATGTGAAAAGGAGTAAATCCAAATATATCCGGATTTAATATATCTTCTGAGCTGGAATCAAGCATACAATTGTTAAAGTATTAAACCTTTTATATTTTTTTTTAAAATACCAAGGTGTGTACATTCGGTCACACACGAAAGTTTAAAAAGACATTCGGCTCCATTTAATGAAAATTTTCATAATAATAAAAAAGAAGCCTAGGTTTACTGTCTTTGACGTAGTATAAGTTCTTTGATGGGTCTATGAAGAAATTTAATAAGTTGCAATCGCGAAGTTTTCCCGAAATATATAGGCGGGTGCGCGTACACGGTCGCGCACGAACGAAAGCCAAAAAAGGGGAGATAAACCCCCTTTATAATATGCTCCTGGAGCTGTTTTTGGTACAATGAGTTAGTTCTGAAAAGAACTTTTTTTTTTTTTAAAACAAGTGTTATGTTGTTTGATTTTGGACCAGGGCACCGCAGGACGTGTCTTTAGGTCAAACCCTCAAGTATGGCACCGAACATCCAGGACTTATGCCATTTGTGGAAGGCAGTGACATCTAAGAATCTCAGGGACCAAGCATATCCAGAGTCCTCCCCGGGGTATTTGCACAACGGTCCTCCACCCCTAGGCCGCCAGCTATGCTACCTTGACAGGAACAGTGTCATGCAGTTTTCGATTTTTTTAACTTGCAACAACATTTTCATGTGTGACACAGGGTCAAAATGAAATGAAGAAATTTATCTTTTCTCGGGGCATTTATGACTCTCAATTTTTAGTTTAGTAAGAATGAGGCTCTGCTCTCCGTACAGAAGAATTTCTCCACACTCGTTGCATTTCATGTGCACCTTTGCAAGATATGGTCTCAAGTCCATCACAGCACTCGTTGGAGATACAGGTCGTCCACCAGAAGATGTGCTGGCCACCTCTGATGGTAATAGCGTGGCCAGGGCTCTTGTCGATGCCTGTGCAAATTCCACAGGGTGCACTTGTTTGACATGCCGCACCATGGTATGTATGGAAAAGGAATATTTTTTTCTTGGATTTCCTCTTGAGCGAACCGAATTGCATATCGTGCAGGTAACTTTTGACGCATTCACTTTCTTTTGTTCTTCAGGATAAGTGAAAAATTGCCAAATAAAAGATTCCTTTTTTCTTTTTAAAGGTAGTCGCTCATTTCCTTCAGATTCGGAAGATGAATGCGGGGCGGCAGCCATTTCAGCAAAGTCTTCCCTAGGGTGTTGAATGTTGTTCTCTTTTGAGAGTAGAAAAGATAGTGAGAGAAGTGGGTGGAGTCCTCCGTGTAAATTGCAGAATAGAAACTACTAAGAACCAATTGGAAGTGTTGTTTTCAAGTCACATGACTTCACATGCGCGTCTCAGGACGTGTACGTGGTGATAGTATCTGGTCACGTACGCCATTTGGAAGTAGCGGTCTAATTCAGCGAAGTTTCAAAATGTGAAAAGGAGTAAATCCAAATATATCCGGATTTAATATATCTTCTGAGCTGGAATCAAGCATACAATTGTTAAAGTATAAAACCTTTTATATATTTTTTTAAAATACCAAGGTGTGTACATTCGGTCACACACGAAAGTTTAAAAAGACATTCGGCTCCATTTAATGAAAATTTTCATAATATTAAAAAAGAAGCCTAGGTTTAGTCTCTTTGACGTATTATAAGTTCTTTGATGGGTCTATGAAGAAATTCAATAAGTTCAGATTGCAAAGTTTTCACGAAATATATAGTCGGGTGCGCGCAATCGGTCGCGCACGAAAGCCTGGAAATGCGCTATCCATTTTATTGAGAACTGTTGCCGAGAGTGCGCACACCGGGTCGTGCACGAAAGTTTAGAAAGGCTATTTTTATTTACAGGCAAATTTTAATGCGTTGAAAAAAGGCAAGGTACAGACTTTCTAATTCTGTATCGCTTTACAAGGAGTCTCTATGCAACTTGAACAGTGAAGAAAACGGCTTGTTTCTGAAAAAAATATTGCCAGAACTTTATTGACAAAAGTATAGGTTGTATACACGAGATATTTCTGAATTAGCATTTTAAAAACCTATGAAATTCACTGAAAAAACCATAGGTTTTACACACGTTATAGTTAGGAAGTAGCATTTACAAAACCTATGAAATTCACTGAAAAAAACATAGGTTTGGCACCAGTTATAGTTAGCTGGAAATTTTACTGATATAAAACCAATGAAATTCCACGTTATAGTTAGTTGGACTCCGTATAACTTGCGCGTGTAATGCACTGCTGATGACGTCACATATTACATCACTCATGACATCACTGATGACACCATCCTTGTGACACAGTGACAGACCTCCTTTCACTGTAATCTAACCCTTGAAACGCATATTAAAAAATAGAAACTAAAATGTTCAAAAAAATGGAGATACCCATACCAGTTACAACAACCAATTCAATAATTCCACCATGTATATACACATGCACTAATTCACCAACAGTTCTATATAGTCACTCATACCTATATTCACTAATCATATGTAGTGATACACCTACACATCCTGTTACACACCGACAGTCATCCAAAAGTTATTCACACACATACTCACACATGCAAATAAACTATTGAACATACATTTATTTGCATAAACAAATATACACACACTACCACTTTACTTCTAAGGAAACTTACACATACTTACTCTCTTAAAAAATCACTTCTAGAAACACATACTAATTTAAACAGGAACTTTTACAATCCCTCACTCTCACATATAGTCACTTATATACATCAATATTCACATATACTACATTAAAACATATGTAGTTACTGATAAAGACACTAATAAGACAGTCATTCACTCACTAACACAGACATATGCACACGAATCCACCCATACAGTCCTGCACATATGCTGTCTTCAAAACACATACAAACAGAGACTCAGTCATTCTTGCATCTATGTACTAAATAATACTCCCACCAAAGCATGCAAACACTCATACTGATACTAAGAAAAACATCTAATCACCTATATACATACACATGTACCTACTCATCAACCCATGCAGCCACTTATACACAAAGTGAAACACTAATACATGTATTTAAATATTTAAGCATTACTCACTAATATATGTATTCACTAAGATATTCAATAATATATACATATATAACACATATTTATTTTTCAGAAAGATACACATTCACTGGATGGTGTCATCAGTGATGTCATGAGTGATGTAATATGTGACGTCATCAGCAGTGCATTACACGCGCAAGTTATAGTGAGTCCAACTAACTATAACGTGGAATTTCATTGGTTTTATATCAGTAAAATTTCCAGCTAACTATAACTGGTGTCAAACCTATGGTTTTTTCAGTGAATTTCATAGGTTTTGTAAATGCTACTTCCTAACTATAACGTGTGTAAAACCTATGGTTTTTTCAGTGAATATATATATATATATATATACATATATATATTACCTACTGGCGGTCGCCAGTAGGTAGTTATAGTTAGGATCGTTTTCCATAGGAAATCCGCAACATTCTATTGGGAATAACTTTGGCGCCGAATGAGGGATCTGCCTGTAATTTTCCTTAACTTTGCCTCGCTGCGCTCCTTCCTTGAAAGTTTCGGGGGGATCCGTCAAGCGGGGGCCGAGATAAAAGGGGGGGTCCCAAAACGTGTTTTCCCCATGTTAATTTCCATAGTGCGGTTGGACTCACTTTTAGCCCGAACGGCTGAATGGATTTCCACCAAACCTGGCAAAATTGTATGGACTGGTACCCCAATGTGCCTTTGCTATGTCTCAAGATATATGCTCCAGTGGTTTTTACGAAAATTAACTTTGAAAAAATATATATTGAGCTTCATTGGGCTATATATATGTTAGAGCCCAAATGTAGCCCAATGTAGCCCAATGTAGCCCAATGTAGCACAAAGATGGCCACCAGAGACAAAAAAAACAAATGTAGCCCAAATATCAGCCAGATATAGCCCAACTATAGCCCAATGACAGAATGTCCCAGAGTGTTCTAAAGAACAACTAGAGCGCTAACAGTCTTACTTATGACAAAAGTATGGCACACCTGAAGTCATCTTGATTGGAATAAAGTGTTAACACTTAAAACATTTAATTTGCAAAGGAACAAAATGAGGGGGTTCATTTTGCCATAGAAATTTTATATATGAGACACCTTTGATACTGACCTCGCAACAATAATATCTTATGTTCATCATCCACATAGCAGTTCACCATTCTGTGGCATTTTGGGATTTGGAGTCCTAAGGGTTTGGGAGCACATGCTCGGCAGAGTTCCAGTTACAAGTATACTCTTTGTCTGAACATGCAACCCCGAGATGAGACTTTAATTATCAACTCCCGATGCTCGGTTCTTATCAGGATTGTGACATTGACATTATGGCAGGAAAACACTTCGAATTCAAAGTTGAGGTCAGAGGTCATGCTGCTGCAGACTGCTTATCAGCTCGGGTGAGCTTTCGGGACGTTTGGCTAATAAAAGCGGACATGAACATTAACTTCTGACAGCAGTGGCACTTTTATATTATGTGGTATATATTTTTAATAAGGCAACACAGGATTACGAGTTTGGCTGCATTTTTTAAATACCCACATTAATCCCACTGTGATAAACGATTTTGATGACTCACATGTATAATTACCCATGGGGAAAACATTTTCGGTATTTTAGCAAACTAAATACATGCAATGTGCGTAAGATTTATGAAGTAATGCTTTACCTGCATTTATCCTGATTTTTGAACTGTGGACAGTATATACATGTTGTATTTCATCTGTGAGTTGAGCACACACTTTATAGTATGTTGTTTATGTTTACTCATCAGTCCGGTGGGAAGGGCTACTTAATACAGGTGCAATACAGCGCCAAACTAGATTGACAAAGGCCTCTTGGAGGCTGAAAGGCGTCTCTCCTTGTGCTTGGGATTGAGGGCGACCTGAATTAATAAAAAGATGCCGAATCCTGAACCACCTCGAGTCCGTGCCTTCTTCCATAGAGTTTCTGTGGGAGGTGATTGTTTGTTTCATATATATATATATATATATATTCACTGAAAAAAACCATAGGTTTCACACCAGTTATAGTTAGGAATTAGCATTTAAAAAACCTATTAAATTCACTGAAAAAACCATAGGTTTCACACCAGTTATAGTTAGGTGGAAATTTTACTCGCAAAAAACCATTGAAATTCCCACGGTATAGTTAGTTGGACTCACTATAACTTGCGAGTGCAATGCACTGCTGATGACGTCACATATTACATCACTCATGACATGGTCAGTGACATCACTCATGACATCACTGATGACATCTCAAATGACATCACTGATGACATCATCCAGTGAATATGTATCTTTCTGAAAAATAAATATTTTTTATATATGTATATCTAAAGGTTGATGGAAGAATAAATGGGTAAATAAATGTCTAAATGGATGTTTTTTTGTGTAAAATTGATTGGTTAACTGACTTATTAAATGTATCTTAGTGAATACATATATTAGCGACTAATGTTTAAATATTTAAATATCTGTATCTGTGTCTCACTTTGTGTATAAGTGGCTGCATGGGTTGGTGAGTAGCTACATGAGTGTGTATATGGGTTATTAGTTGTTTTTTTGAGTATCAGTATCAGTGTCTGTATGGTTCGGTGGGGGATATTACTTAGAGCACAGATGCATGAATGAGTGACTCACTATTTGTATGTATTTTGAAGACAGCATGTGTGCAAGACTGTATGGGTGGATGATTGTGTGTATGGGTAGGTTAGTGAGTATGTGTTTTTATAATTGATTGTTTAAGAGAGTAAATATGTTTCCGTTTCTGTAGAAGTATGTGTAGTGGTGTGTATATAGCAGTATAATCAAGTAAATGTTTTTTTGATAGTTTATTTGCATGTGTGAATTTGTGTGTGAGTAACTATATGGATGAGTATTAGTGTGTAACAGGATGTATAGGTGTATGAGTACATATGATGAGTAAGTAGATGCATGACTGACTATATAGAACTGTTGGTGAATGAGTGGATGTGTATGTAGATGTTGGAATTACCTAATAAGTTGTTGTAATGGGTATTGGTTTCTCCTTTTTTAAGAAAATGTTAGTTTCTATTTTTGAATGTGTGTGTCAAAGGTTATTTTATGCTGATAGGAGGTCTGCCACTTTGTCACAAGGATGTTGTCATCAGTGATGTCATTTGAGATGCCATCAGTGATGTCATGAGTGATGTCACTGACCATGTCATGAGTGATGTAATATGTGACGTCATCAGCAGTGCATTGCATGCGCAAGTTATAGTGAGTCCAACTAACTATAACGTGGGAATTTCAATGGTTTTATGCGAGTAAAATTTCCACCTAACTATAACTGGTGTGAAACCTATGGTTTTTTCAGTGAATATATATATATATATATATATATATATATATATATATATATATATATATATATATATATATATATTACCAACACATTTACTGCCTTGAAGTTGCCACTCTCAACACAACGGGAGCCGCAGCTCACAAAGGCGGTCTCATGCAACAAATCAAACCTATAGTCCGAAGACAAAGCTGTGCACTGAGGCTGCTAATTCCATTTTTCAAGCCACTCGAAATCAAACTAACAAATGCATTGTAGCCTCCTGGCCTTCGTCAATGTCAGTTACTACTGATAAAATTCAACCTTATAAAAACATACAAATTCATTGGTTAGCGGCTTAGTAATGAAAAAAATAAAAGGACCAGAAAATGGGTGGTGCATCAAATAACATTGTCGGCCATCTTAGAATGTCACTGTGACCATTACAGATATACATAACTAAATCCATTCGGTCAAGACTAGGAACCAAGTAAAATATAGTAGAAATCCATCATGTATTAAATTCAATCATTATTAGACCTCGTAGCCCATGATTCCTCAGTTGTTCATGTTGACTTGCAATGCATGGGCCTAATCAAAGTGGCTAAAGTATATATTGCAATTGTCAACCATCTTGAAATGTCACAGTGCACAGACAAACTCATGCTGAGCGCAACAATTAAAAAACAACACAAAACAAAAATACAATGATTGATTAAAACTCAATGTGCAGAAATATCAGTGTTAGAATTTGCATATCAAAATCTGAGCTTTACATTTGGAGAGCCTACAAACAAACAATTGCACCCTGTATAGGCCTATGGTCGGCTGAAGTGTTCACCCTACATGACAAGATAACTAACGGCCTGCTCTTTCAGCCAATATAAGATCAAAGTACTTCCTCGCTGTTCAGACCCCAGGTAGTACGAGTTCGCAGTTCAACTATTTATCTTGCCTCCAGTTGTCTAAGAAGCCTGACTCGATCACCTCCCCTCTCTTTTGGTGGGACCTTATCCAAACAAAAGTAACGCAGTTTGTCACTCCTAGCATTGTGGGTTTAGGCAAAATGCCTGGCCACCGGGGATGAATTATCACGGTTAGTGACCACCCATGCTTGTTCCAATATACGTTTCATCGCTGGATGAATTGTACTTCCTGTATACTGGAGACTGCATGGACACACCAGGCAGTACACTACACAATTTGAATTACAATTTAGTAGTTTGTTGATACAATGCCTTGCCTTCTTTCCTGAGACTTGATAATCCTTTACCTTGGTACTTCTTCTTGCATACCTTGCAGGCAGTGCAAGGAGAGAACCCTGTATTTGCTGTTCTTCTAGTTGAGGGTTCATCTAAAAAGTGGCTTTGTACTAGAATATCCTTTAATGATGCACTTTTTCTATAGGTTATGTCAGGTATATTAGGTAATAGCCGACCAATCACACTGTCTGTCTGAAGCACACCCCAATTCTTCTGGATCAGATCCCTGATCCTTTGGGATTCGGCCAAGAAGCTGAGTATCAGTCTGACGGTCGTTGTGTTGTCATAAGTATCTGTGCTGCTTACATGTTTATGGGTTAGTAGCTCCTGCCTATCTTTCAAGTGAACCTTCTCTACTGCACACCCTGCAGTACTTTCCTTTGATATCTCCTTTCCCTGAATCTATTGAGGGACTCACTCCCAGCCTTTAAATAATCTTAGGAGTGGGAGAAGTTACGATTAAGTCTCAATAGTTCACCGTAGGGGATGCTGACTTCGCAAATGCAAAACTGTGTTACCTGCAGTGGGTTTCCTATACAATCTCGCATATAGATTCTCATCTGCTACAAAGACTAGAAGATCTAAGAAAGCAACTTGCTTCATACTTATGTTCCTAATGAATCTTAGATTAAAATCGTTCTCATTTAAGATTTGAATATAGTCTTCAGCTTCTGCAAGCGTTTCTCTCCAGACAATAAAGAGATCGTTGATGTATCTAGCCGAAAGGGCTACCTTTACTACCCAGAACTCATGTTCATCTGCCCATGCCACGTGATTCTCCCACCAGCCTACGAAGAGATATGCATAGCTGGGGTGAAGCATGTGCCCATGGCAGTCCATTGCGTTTGCAAATACAATTGACCTGCAAATAGGAAAATATTATTATTGAGGCAGAACTCCACAATTTGAAGTGACATTCTGCTATGTTCTTGAAATTGCAATGGTCGAGTTTTCAGAAAAAAATCAAGAGTCACCAAACCCTGAGAGTGTACAATACATGTAGAATCAGAATCAGAATCAGAATATACTTTATTCGATTTCAAAACATGTTAAAATCATAAACGTCACAGTTTAAGTATTAATTCAAATTGAGGCTTCATAGAACAACATTGCATAGACTGGTTCTATTTTGAGACATTTCCATGAAGTTTTCGCCAATATGTCTAAGAATTAAAACATTAAAACACATTGTTACAGGATTAAACTCTTTCTTTTCCTTATTATACTTTTTAAAAAGCCAGTCATGATGGACATACAGTACATAATTTCTAGTAATTGTAAATATAAAATGGCTGGATGGCACTGCCTCCAGCCCCCTTGTTTTAAAAATGGCTTAATCCATCTAGATCTTTCATAAAATTACAATTTACAAAAAAGAATTACGTGGATAGTTGATTGGGTTGGAATGTTATCACACGGACAAAGACATACATTTTTCGACCAGTCATTAACCTCAGGAAAGCTGACCAAATGGTGGAAACTGTCAAACCTAAACTTTGTAAGGACATATCTGTCATACCCCCTGTGCACCAAACCAAGTGTGGTTGTATATTGTAAGTTACCAGTGTCAGTTGGTGCTGAAACACGTCTAAATGTGTCATACATCATTTTTTAAAATCTTTCCGTGAAATAGAATTAATAGTTTCCGGAGCGGTATAAAAATGATAACGATGGATGTTCATTAAAAATTTCCTAATGTAATTTACCCAGTTTATCCTAGAGACATTATCCAATTTCATATTATCCGTAATAATATCTCTGTTCAATCCTGTGCTGGTGGATGTCCAGACTCAATGCCATATAAAAGGGGTTGTATACAAATCAAATCTGAAATATATGAAATCCCCAATTCACTGTGGCAGTTAAAAACCAGGGAGCTCTGTGGGACTGCAAAAATAAATCTTAAAAAAGTATTTTCAATTACTTGAATTGGGGAAACATTGTTGAAGCCCCAGATTCCCGACCCAAACATTGCAATACTCATGCACTTTGCTTGATATATTTTGAGAATAATCTCCTGGGGTCTTCTACCCAATTTGTTTGCAAAGTTGATCACTGCCATCATTCACCTTCTAAAGAGGAGGCACCGACTCTTAATCGCCGCTCCCCATGAACAGGTACGCTCAAATACAAGTATAAAGGCTAGTGATGTCTAGGGTAATTAGCAGACAGTCCTCTTCCCAATAGATATTATTTATTAACTGAATGTGATCTGTGGTGTCCTAGATAAAAGAACTAAGGTACTTCACGATGGGAAAAAGGAAAAAGTCCACATAGATAGACACTCTCTCCAATAGACTTCCTTTGGAGGACACTATCGGTCGCCCAGGTGCCATGGTCATGTCCTTCTATATTTTGGGCAAGTGGTAGAATGTAGGCAGAACAGGGTGATCTACCTTAATATATTGATATTCATCCTCCTCCAAAATGCCCATAGTCCTCCAGTCATTGAGCAACTCATAGAAAGCCATGATGCTTGCATTGTAATCCTCTCTGCTGATCACCCTGTAGCTCTGTGTATCACCTAAAAGGCGTAATGCCTCCTCTTTGTATAGGTCTTTAGACATAACCACGATGTTACCACCCTTATCAGACTGCTTGATGACCAATGAAGTATCATCCTTCAGAGTTTTAACTGCAGTCCATTGTGCCCTAGATAGGTTATATTTGCTCTTTGCTGTCGGTTGGATGAATGATGTTCGTAGTTTGTCCAGGTCTTTAATCAAGGCCCCGTGAAAGCAGTCTACAGCATCAAATGGTGTCTTAGGAATAAACTTGGATTTACGTTTAATTTGAGTCTTTCCACTTCTTTGCACGATCCCCAAGTATTCCAACAACTCAGGTGCATTGCCCTTGTTGCTGTCCGCTGTTCCCATCTGGGAATTCTGCAGTTCATGTAGGGTTTGTATAGCTTCAAAATCATGACCAGTGAGGATATTAGTGGGGCTACAAACGACCTCACCCCATCCTCTTTCTGGTTGGGATGTTAGACATGAATTTTCTTTAATTTTAATTTCGGAACAAACCAGGTAGGTCGATGCGGGTTTAAACATAATCCCATTCTTTTGTGGGACAGAACGTGAGTCCTTTTTGTAGCATTTGAATTTCCGTATTGGTCAAGTGTCTGTTTGAGAGGTTGACAACAGATAACTGATTCACTCTTTGGTATTGCCCCTTTTGCTCCTTGTTACCCGTGATTGAAAATTTTAGTTTCCTATTCTTGCCTCCTAGCCTGGTTTGCCACTGCCTTGTTCTGTCCGGTGTGTTCTTTGTGGATGTCTTCTCTATGATTCTCTGATTAAATGATACTCCTGGGGAAAATGTGGCTCCTTACTGCTAGAGGCACCTCCATCCCTTCTGGAGGTTTATGTTTCAGACAGATCCGTGTCTGCCTCCCATTCCGAAGTGTACCAAGGTGCTGGTCCTTTTATATGTATATTTATATCCTCAGCACTCGTCTTTTTTCAATAAGACAAGACAGTCAGAACTCAATTTGGCTCAGCGTGAATATTTTAATTCAAGGAAACACAAAGAAAACGCCCCAAAGCTTACCCATGAACACAAAGCTTTTGCTTTGTGTTGTCTTGAATTAAAATATGAAAAAGATGAGTGCTGAGGCTTGTAGGGGCTGCCACCCCGTCAGGGCCGCCATTACGACAGGCAAGAGAATCGGCATTCAAAAGGGAGCACGAAACGCGTCACGGAAGGTTTATGGAGTGAATAAACCTTTATACCTTGGACACGTTGCAGTAGCCCTGTCATTATTTTCTACCCAAGTGCTCGTTTGAAACGCTGTTTACTTTAGATATATATATAACTATAAGGTGGGACGTGATATTTGAATCAGTAAGAATTGTAACCACCTGAAGCAGCCACACCCGCGGCGCTGACGAAGGCTAATCTAAAGCCGAAATGCATTCGCACTACAGCGGGTGTGACAGAAACCCGTTACCTGCTTTAATGGAATAAACGCAGTTTCCACTTGTTCTCCGTTTGTTGGCCTCTTCACTCTCGCCGTTGGAGGGGGTGATGGAATGTATATATATATATATATATATATATTGTTTTTTCTAAAAACAGTGCAAAAATGTGGTATTAATTGTCATATCAAGATGAATTCTTCCCTAAATTAATTATGCTAAATACGAGGAATATTGTATATATATGCACTCCAAAATGGCGCCAAAAATGAAGGTAAAGTTGTAGTCCGCTTACCATGTCAATGGTGGCGCCGGAAATAATGCGATGTTTGTAAATAAAATGGCGCTTATTTACTTTGCACAAAAACACAGCAGGAAGAAGGCGCGCACGCCGAAACACGTCCTGCGCGAACTGTTTGGTGAATAAAAATTAATTTGAATCAAAACGACCATGCAAGTGCGGCCATTCCTTCCTTGGTGGGGAGGAAAATTTGAGCGGATTTGTGATGCGGAGCCATCGCCACGGTTTTGGTCTGCACCCACTCCGGAGTGCTTGAGGCGACCGTTTGTGGACTTTGAAGCTGAGCTTTTGCCGCGTGAGCACCGCTACATGAGGAGATCGACCCTGCGAGATTGCGGCGAGACGCTGGGCTGGGTGAGTTGTATGACGTGCCTGCCTGCCGCCTTGCAATCTGCGAAAGACGATATAACAGCAACCAAGTATTTGCGCATTGAACTGTAGCAGGAGTGAGTGGTCACAGAAATACATTATCAAGCAGACAAATCTATTTATAAACAAGCGCTGACCTGCATAAAAATGTTTTCGGACGCTTCTCGAAACGAAGAGGCAGCAGACGTTTTTAAATGCAGCCCAATGCAATGTTCAGAGAGGAACAACGGCAAATGTACTTTAATACTTTGCGCTCACAATTCAGCAAATTGGAACGTTTAATGGAACGTGAAATCCGCAAGTAGTGGGAAGCAACTTCACTCCAGAATTACCTTGAAGTGAAGCTCATCCCACGCGGGTTACATATTTATACAATTCCATCTTATGACAACCCTGACCCCGCTTTATTAAAAGAGTGGTCGGAATATACATCTGAAGCATCAGCGGGTATGTTGAAAATACTCATTAAGTTTGCCTGGAGCGACCGCGAAAAGTGCCTGAAAGAAATTGCCGAAATTGAAGCAACTATCGAATCCAATCAGGATACAGCGGCAAAGGAGGACTTACGCAATACAATGAGAACACGCCCGGTCGCTTACCAGGAAAAGATTACACTAAGAAAACATACCAAGTTTAATCGAGATGCCAGGAACTATGAACAGGGGAGGATACTGACATTCGCCTGCAAGTCCGATGCTCCCAGACGGGTATTGAGAGGCGCGGGCCCACAGAATGTGGAAACATGGGAAACATCGGAATCGGCTGCCAGCACCGATGTGGAGCTATCCGGGGAGGAGTTTTCTGGCACAGCAGCATATGGCCTAAGCACAAAGGGGCGTTTTTTAGAAGAATTGATATTGATGCAAAACTCCCGACAATGCGGAGGGAGAGGCAAACCACAAGAACAAAGACCCGAAGCCGCAGAAAGACGAGAAGAGGTGGCCGTTTCAGGTCAACAGCCAGGAATAGCCGGTCAAACACGGAGCAAAAGGGGCCTGAAGAAATAGTGGCAAGTACTGACTTAACTATTGTGAATTTATCTAAAAAGAAATTGACTAAGAACGAAGAAACAGTCTTAAAGAAAGGACTTACCTTTTGCCCCATCAAGAAACTGGAGTACACTCAAACTTGCATAGATCTCTATCTGTTCACCCGAAAATTAAAATTGCGAACATTCTTTAAATTGAGAGCACTACATCAACCATCTTCTTCTGAGGAGGAAAGAATAACACCAGGCATCTCCCCACTTACCGGTGATGATCTCAGAACACTGCAATTGCTCTAAAGTCAGGAACCGACAAGCTCTCAAGATGCAACATTTAATCTATCGGAAGTAAGGGGCTTTGGCATTGATCAAAAAACGGTAAGAACAAAATTCAAACCCAGGTCAACCTATATGCCAATGTCCCCGTATGACACTATCGATGTCTTCCAAGAAGCTGTAAATCAGGATTTACTAAAAATGAGATTGGTACCTACATCCGATTGGAAAAGCAATTTGACAAAAGGAGAACAAAGGGCACTACATGAATTACAGGATGACATGGACACAATATACAAATCGTCCAACAACGGCGGAAATATTGTCTTGATGTCACGGGAATTCTACACCCAAGAAGTAATTCGCCACTTGTCGGATACAAATTGTTATGAAAAGATCACAAAGGGGGAATATGTTAATAGTATTCAACAATACCATGATCTCATCCTAAAGTGGGCAAATAGGAATATGATTAATGTGAATTAACCTAAATGTCTTTCATGTCCCTTTCCAGTAACAGCAACTTTTTATCATTTGCCCAAAATTCACAAGGATGCCAAGAGGCCACCAGGACGGCCAATTGTTTCTTCTATTGGATGTCTGACAGAGGCAAAGTCTCAATTTGTTGATTATTTTTTGGCAGATTTTGTCAGAACGTTGCCCTCATATGTTCGTGACTCAACCCATTTTATCAAAAGCATCATGAACATCACATGGGATCAGGATAAGATAATGATCGTTTTAAATGCACGATATATTCAAAAAGCCCCAAACTTGATTTTAATCTGATAGCAGGTGATATTAGCCCACTGGGGCGTGATTGTTCTTTGTTGTTATTTAACAAATGAGGCAGACTGAATTAGATAATATATGCAACTCTAGCACTGGGGATCAGGGGCGATTGATTACCATGTATGTCCCATTTAAGAAAGTTTGGGGCTTTTTGAATATATTGTGCATTTAAAACGATATTAGAAATTCGAGCAATATAGCTCTAAATATGGTATTCTACTGATGACCAGTCTAGTATGGTATAAGACGTTTTAATTTTGTGATAAGATCAATTCAGATGATATTATGTTTATTACTCTGCCATAACACTTTGAATTTGTATATAAGGCATTGTTTGGATTACACCGGCTGTCTCTACTGAATACCTCATGACAGTGTTGCCCATGATAAAATGGCGGTGCCGTTCGACACCTTTGATTCAATGTATGTTATGTTTTCACGGTGTTTTACTAGTCCTTCGTTTATGTTTAGTAAGGATGTGTATAAGGATGTGCAAACTGATCTGCTTCTCAGCGTGACCAAGACGAAAGTCGAAACGCGTTGCTGTGCAGTCTTTGTATGAATAAATTACCTGCAAACCCATTCAAGGCGTCTGTGAGATTTTTCCAGTTTGGAAATTGCTGTTGGGGATATATGTATATATATATATATATATATATATATATATATATATATATATATATATATATATATTACCTACTGGCGGTCGCCAGTAGGTATATATAGTTAGGATTTTTTCTCTATGGGATTTTTGAAAATTCTATGTCTAATAACTTTGGCGTTTGTGGACGGAATTGGCTGAAATTTTCAGGAAAATGGCACATTTTGTTTCTGAGCAGCCCTTGAAAATTTGGGGGGGGGTTCGTCAAGGGGGGGCCGAGAAAAAAGGGGGGTCCCAAAACGTGTTTTTAACATTGAGTTTTCCATAGGGCGGTTGGCCTCACTTTTAGCCCGAACGGCTGAATGGATTTGCATGAAACTTGGCAAAATTGTAGGGACTGGTAGCCCGATGTGCCTTTTGTAGGTCTCAATATATGTGCTACAGTGGATTTTGAGAAATTAACGTTTAAAAAAAGATATATATCTGTAACAGCGGACCGGGCAGCGCTCCAGGACGCGTACTTTTCGCGCAACGGAGCTTTGTGAAGCGAAGCTGATTGGTTCTCCGGCGTCTGTCAACATTCCAAACAGTCCGTAGCGGCCGCCATCTTGTCTCTCGGTAGGATCGAGAGACAAGAGAAGGCGAAAGCGAAGGGGCAAATGACCATAAGGGGGAATAGTAGATCCTCGCTGACCCCCTAGGTTTGATGTGGAGGTTTTAAAAGGGCCCCGCGGGGCAAAAAAAAAAAATATATATAATAATCGAACGGCTGAATGGATTTGCACGAAACTTGGTAAAATATTAGGGACTGGTAGCCCGATGTGCCTTTGCTAGGTCTCAATATATGTGCTCCAGTGGATTTTGAGAAATTAACGTTCAAAAAAAGATATATATCTGTAACAGCGCTCCGCTTCGCGTAACGGAGGTTTGCGACGCTGATTGGTCATTCTGTCACTGGGCTATAGTTGGGCTACATCTGGCTGATATTTGGGCTACATTTGTTTTTTTTCGTCTCTGGCGGCCATCTTTGGGCTACATTGGGCTACATTGGGCTTCATTGGGCTTCATTGGGCTACATTGGGCTACATTTGGGTTCCAACATATATATAGGCCAATGTAGCCCAATATATTTTTTTCAAAGTTAATTTTCGTAAAAACCACTGGAGCATATATCTTGAGACATAGCAAAGGCACATCGGGCTACCAGTCCCTACAATTTTGCCAAGTTTCGTGCAAATCCATTCAGCCGTTCGAGCTAAAAGTGAGTCCAACCGTCCTATGGAAATGAAGGAAATGAATGGGTAATTTGTAATTAGCAAATAGCTCATCGCAAACTAGGAATGGTAAAGAATCGCTATTTATTCCTTAAAGTTCGCTATTTAGGAAATGCAAAAAACTTTGATGATACATATGGCGGTTCATCTCTAACAAGATAAGAAGCATAGGGATAGATTTATGATGACTGGCGCATCACCAGGGATGTGTTAGTCATTCTGTGCCGCTGTTCCGTCACCTATGGTGTGCTGCATTTACAATGCGGCGCATCATGGGGCAAAAACAGCACAAATGCGTGATGTATCTGTGCCGTAAAGGTGGCGCATTGCTGGAGTTGTATCGCAAGTATGATGAAGCTCCAGCAAGGGTCGGGGGTGCCCCTGTCGCAGGGTTTCTGTTCTCACACAGAACTGTGGACAGAGGATTGGAACCTCGGCGAATTAGGGTGTCCCAAAACTCACCTTAGTAATCAAAAACCCCTTAGCAAGCTAGGTACAGTGTCACATTGGATATAACTAACTCTCAATGTTTAGACAATCCAGAATATGAACTTATAGTACCTCAGGATACGTGGAACTCATGAACAGTCGGTCGTTATATATTTCTTAGAAACCAGAACATGGAGTTAAGAAGAACACATGTGTATTTGAAATGTTTATTTACTAATGCCGTCTTCTCAGGCGTATTATCTTAGATAATACAAGTACACATATTATCAGTAGCAAAATTACCAGCATAGTTACTAGTACATAAAAAGCGAATGGTGACAGTATGTTAACATGCTGTAAATGAATAAGAGTTAGCAACACTTATAAGCAGCCGCGGGCCGTGGAGGGAGTTACGGTGGGGCAGGGAGGCGGGGAGGGGGAGGGGCAGGGTGGAGAGGGCTCCACCCTGCTTCTCCCCCTCCCCGCCTCCCTGCCTCACCGTAACTCCCTCCACGGCCCGCGGCTGCTTATATCTCACCCTCCCTAATACACATATTATATTATTTGCTAAGAAGGTCTCTTTGTGTTGGTTTAGGGCGTGCCCATACTTTAGTGTCTTAGATTTGAAGGAATCACATCAGCATACACCAGCTCTCTCTTCATGTGAACCGCATCAAGTGTTGTGTATGTGTGTTCGGCAAAGCAATATAAAACCCGCCTCATGCCCAGAATTGGCAGAAGTTGCACTTATGTTATGAGTATGAAGTCGTGGAGATCAGACCTCATAACAATTCTGTATCGTGTTGTTCTTGAAACTTTAGCACTCGCTGTACAGATATAGTTTAACAAGCAAAGCAGATAGTAGAGCAATAACATATTATTCTCATGTAAACCACGATGAACTACTAGGTTGAAAGCTAAAGCAACAACTAAGTGTCGTGTGCAGAAGTTGCAAAAAAGGAAAAATGGCGTTTAAACCGGTAATGAGCCCATGCTAACTTAACACGGTGTAAAGATATCCAGGACGTAGATGACACCTCCCCATGATCCAGAAACGAACTGAATAAGATAATAGAAGTGCCATCTCATGAGAGCAGATTGCAAGTTTATATGTGGACGGTCCGCAAGGTAAAGCATTAAAAACTAGGAAAATTTAATGCTAAAGAAAAATAAAACAGCCAAGTACTTTATCGAGTCTTAAGCCAATAGGCAAGGTAAATAATAAAAACTTGACAAATAAGTCAATGAATTGTCAATGAAATGCTAGTACTCAGCATATCAAACATGAAAAAGGTCTATGACATAACTGTGTATGCAAAATAAGCTGCAACAGCCTCCAATAGGAAGTCACCGTCTTCATCCGAAAACAGTTCAGCCATCCAATTTAAAAGCGGAAAAGAACATACGTGCTCTCCCAGCACCGGATCCTCTATCACCATCAGAGGACAGCTCGGTGGGTTTTCAAGAAAGCTCTGTTCCAAGAAAGACTGTGTTGCCGCCAGTAAATTCCAGGGACCAATTAGTCCATGCATCAATGCCACAGCCATAATCCTTTCGCCAGGACAAACCAACTCGTGAGTAATGATAGGAGTCATCAGCTGATTAAAGTCGACGTCAGGAGAAACCGGTCCGCAGAGACACAAATCAATGGCCCAATCGAAATCACAGGTCAGGCAGTGAAATACAGGCTGGACACAGGTGAAGTAGGAGAATCGAAAAGATAATCCATATGCCGTGCTTAATATCGCCAACGGCATTGTGCCATAATATTCTAGCATGCGATTGCGGAACAGTGTCAGCAGCTGCAGGGCGGGAGGTTGCATAGGAGGGACATCCATATTTAAAAATGTAAAAAAGCACAAGAGCGTCCGCTGGTAATGCAAGTAAAAATGGCAATCCACGAAGCAGAGTGGAAAAAATACAATGAAAGAAAGTAGGGATGACTCGAAAGATTTTCTCAAATGAAGTCACGAGACCACTGGTAACAACTTTAAAAAAGTGCGCCAGGGCCTTTGTGGAGGATGCGTTAGAGATAGTCCGAACCATCTTGCTGAAATGGAAAGGCAAATCTGAATTGAAAAGGGTCTGCACCTCTGTACGGGTGTTCGCTATGTGAAGCACGAAAGTTTCACGGGCCGAACTCAAGGCCACCTCTCTCTGAGACAAAAGAGCTCTTATTCTTGCCATGCCGTTGAAATCTGCTCCCAAGGTTGGTATTTGTGGCGAGATTGAAAACTCCCTATGTTCATGTGTGGGAGGAAATAGAACATTTCTGCAGCAAATAACCCGTTCACTTACTGTTACGATAAAAGGAATACTTTTAATTAACCCAGATCAATCTTCATTATTGAGCATCAAATAACTACCATTTTCCAACAACTTGAACGTGGAGATGATAGCAGGAACTGGCGTGCCTTGCAACACGCAAGCCATATTTGGTCGGTGTTTGTTGCATGAACCGTGTAACTGTATGTGCCTACACATTAGTGAATGATCTGGCGTCTCAGTGCATTCCTCTCCATTCAGATAAACTTCTTGATCATCTTTGAAACATCTGTATGTGTATGGAAGCGACCAGACCTCATGAAGAAAAGCACTACCTAAAGGTTCATAACGACCTATTGGTATATATTTCATACAATTTGAAAACTTATATAAAGCAAAAGGCAGCGTTATTAAACCGTGGATAAGGCACGTTGCCAAAAAACCCGCAATCCTCTGCTGATGATGTCACTGAGCATGTCATGAATGATGTAATATGTGACATCATCAGCAGTGGATTACGGGTAATAGTATCTCTAGTTTACTCCCCTATAGCTGTCTTTCTTTTAACATAAGTGTCTGTTTCCTTCCCTTATACTTACTGTTTTTGGTTCGCTTCCGGTTCGCGTACCGGCGAGCGAACTGGGAAGCGAACTAAGAGAAATAGAGGTTGGCACAGTTCCAAATATTGTACCAATTTTTTAATAACGGGGAGGTAGTTCTGAAAAGAACTTTTTTTTTTATTGTTTTTGTTGTTTTAAATTTTTTTTATTATTTTTCGGAACATTTTTTTACTTTTTTTGAATTTTTCTGAACAGTTTTATATTTTTTGGGGTTTTTCTTGGAGGGGGCAATGAAAACGATTCATTGTAAAGGGCTCAACAGGAGCAACAAAACAAAAAAAAAGTATTTATTATTTTGGGCGTTTCGTACAAACTTGCATATGATAGTCAATAGCTCTGTTGATCAGAGTGATGCTTCTTTCTCCGTAGCAAATGAATCCATCGCAAAATACGCAGGTGTGTATAACTTCACCAAATCTCATTTGTATATTTGGCACCATCTCCCTGCCCTCTGGTCCCGTTACTTCCGGTACAACAGATCTTCTGGCCATAATAGGGAGATTATCTAGGTCGTTCCGAAACTGTGCAGCACTGTAGTTGTTAGGATGCCACCTAGTCATATGGCGATGCATTGTGTAGTTTCCGAAACTGTATTTTTTCTCGGTTCCTCTGGACAGTCTATCTTGACATATAAGGCAAGTTACGTATCTTGCATTTACTTTTTTCTGACCTTTGGGAATTTTAAAAAATTGCCAAATGAAGTTTTCTTTCCGGTGAGACGTCCTGGGCTCCTCAGGCAAAAACTGCCTCTCTTCGTGCTCGTCGTCCTGTTCCTCTTCTTCCTCTTCTTGTTGAATTATAACTTGAGCAGGTGGTCCACTCTTCCTTGGATGTGGTGGAGGTGGTGGGGAAGCACCAGCTGAAGCTACTAAAGAAGCCATTGCTCAGTGATCACAAAGGGTCTTTCTCTCACAATGATGAAAGTCAGAGTGAGGAAAGAAGGAGGGATTTTCATCATTTGGGAAAAACAAGAGTTCTCAACCAATGAAAAGTGTTCATTTTAGATTATATGACCTAGTCTTACATCATTAGGAAACCAAAAGTGAAATGAACCAATGAAAAGTGTTATTACCAAGTCACATGACCTGCTGTGTTTACGTTAAGCGCTTTGCAGGGCCTCCCGGTTTGCTTCCAGAAACCTGCGCTTTGCGACTCGCTTCGCGTACCAGTTCGCTAACGTAGCACGTCATATGACGTATCACGCGACAACGTGAAACGTCATGCGGACGGGAGGCGTCACGATGTTGTTTTGTAACGCGGCAGTTGCGGTAAAGAAACGTTTACCGGCTCGCGGTCTATTTCGCGGCATCAAGGTCAGCTAACGGGAAGCTCCCCGATTCGCGAAGCGGGAACGAAGAAAAAAAAATATTTAAAAAAAAAATTATTCATAAACATATAAAATATATTTTTGGATTTAAAGAAGAATACATTTTACAGCTACAGATATTAGCTGTTAAAAAACCAATGAAATTCACTGAAAAAACCATAGGTTATAGACCATATATAGTTAGGAATTAGCATTTACAAAACCTTGAAAATTCACTGAAAAAACCATAGGTTATAGACCATATATAGTTAGGAATTAGCATTTACAAAACCTTATTTTACTCACACAAAACCATTGAAATTCCATATATAGTTAGTTGCACTAACTATATATCGCGCACCCGCAATCCACTGCTGATGATGTCACATATTACATCATTCATGACATGGTCAGTGACATCACTGATGACATCACTGATGACAACATCCAGTGATTATGTGTTTCTGTAAAGTTTAAATATGTTTTACATATTGAAGAATGAGTGGATGTATAAGTGTCTGAATGAAGGTTTTAGTAGGTGCGTGATTGACTGTATGAGTGAGTGATTAAATGCGTCTTACTGAATGCACGGGTTAGTGACTAAACTGTCTGAAAGTGTGCATCAGTATGTCTGTTGTTGTGCAAGCTGCTGCATGTGTTGATCAGTAGCTATATAAGTAGCTATATGGGTTATTGATTGGTTGCACAAGTATTTGTATGGGAGACTGAGTGTGTGTATGGCTGGCTGGGAGGTGTGTGACTCTGTGCAGATCAATGTGTACTTGTATCAGTGATTCTATAAGAGAGTAAGTATGTGTTAGTATATGTTTCAAAAATGTAAGGTGTTCTGTGTTTAACTGTATAGATGAGAAAATGGAAGTGTGATTGATTCTTTTCAGGACTGACTAGGTGTGTGAGTAACTCCATGGATGAGTGGCAGAGTGTGAGTGTCTGTATAGGTGTATGAGTGCATATGATAGTGTTGTAAAGATGAGTGATTGTATGTATGAATGATTGTATGAGTGAATGTGTGTGTAGACATAGGAATCAGTGAGTGCGTATGTAGTAACTAGTATTGGTGTGTCAATGGTTTCAAAAATTATACTCTCTATTTAACACTGGGTGTAATAGAGGTTATATTAGAGTGTGAGGAGATGCATTGTATTATCACATGAATGATATCATCAGTGATGTGATCATTGATGTCAAGTGAGATGTCATCAGTGATGTCATTTGAGATGTCATCAGTGATGTCATCAGTGATGTCACTGACCATGTCATGAATGATGTAATATGTGACATCATCAGCAGTGGATTGCGGGTGCGCGATATATAGTTAGTGCAACTAACTATATATGGAATTTCAATGGTTTTGTGTGAGTAAAATAAGGTTTTGTAAATGCTAATTCCTAACTATATATGGTCTATAACCTATGGTTTTTTCAGTGAATTTTCAAGGTTTTGTAAATGCTAATTCCTAACTATATATGGTCTATAACCTATGGTTTTTTCAGTGAATATATATATATATATATATGTATATATATATATATATATATATCATACTCCCATTCCACTTTCTCTGGAAGCACTCTCGGACGGGTGCGGGTATGCGGCTGTGGACTCCGCAATAAACTATCGCTCCACTTTCTTAATTTGTAAAGAAAAGTCCGCACTCACGGGGCGCTTGAAGAACCTTTATTTTCAAGCGGGCAACAGAAGCGTTACCATCACACCGGAAGTCGACATGTTTAAATTCATTAATAAGTACATTTCACAATAGAAAAGGGACAAGTGCCATAGCGCAAATACGGGCGCCATTTTGTAACATATATATATATATACATATTTACATCGTATGCCCATTTGTTTATCAATTGTATATACTGAACAGTACATTATTCTGCATTGGTTCCTGAATATATTGTATCTATTACATTCCATGATCATTTATTATTCATTTGGAAACGAGAGCAGTGTGCAATGTACTACATTTATCTTGCCGTGGATCGGCAATGGCCCCTTAAATTCACATCATCTTGTGAATGTACTTTCAAAGCGCTATTCATTCAATTGCAGCTAAGCATCCATCGCAAATATACAATTGATTCTTCTAGAGGAGCATACTGACTTCATCATGCTGTATATCGGCCTACAGATTTTAGTCATATAAGCAATTCATAAAAGCAATTCATAAACCCAAATGTAAGGCCGATTCCTCCCGTAATTCAATCCCTTTGGAAATTTAGCCTGCAGATCTATTATGTATCGCAACTCTAATCTGCGCACTTTGCGGGATCTATCCCCTCCTCTCACATTTGAGGGAACACAATCCAAACCAAAAAAATGTAATTTGTTGCGGTCACTGGAATGTTTTTCTGCAAAATGACGTGCAACAGGATATGCTGCGTCTTTTTTATCTATCGCCCTAAGATGTTTGAGAATTCTCATTTTTAAAGGGTTGATAGTGTTGCCTATATAGCGCAGCCCGCATGGGCATATCAGACAATATACTGCATAGATTGTGCTGCAAGTAATGAATTTAGTTATCTTCCGATTTATACCCGTTTCTGGTATATTGTATGTCAGCACTATTTTGCTCCTAGAGTACGCCTTGCATTTGCTGCAAGGAAAGAACCCTTTCATTTCTCTCAGCGTGCTAACCTGCTTGGGTACAGGATATAAATGTCTCCTGACTAACATGTCCCCTAGCGATCTTGCCTTCTTGAAAGTTACCAATGGATAAGGCGGAAGGTAATCGAAGATAACATTGTCTGTTTTTAAAATATGGCAGTTTTTTCTTAGCATATGTTTCAAAAAGTTTGCCTCTGCCGAGTAAGTGGTTACCATCCTAAACTTTCCCTCACTTTCTTTTTCTTTTTTACTTTTATGCTTTTGTATCAACTGCTGTTCTCGTGGGATATTTTTTACCTTGTTATATGCGCTTTCCAAAGTTTTACTTGTATATCCTCTTAGCTCAAATCTTGCAAGGCATTCCCTAGCTGCTATTTCAAAGTCCTCATCTCTGGTACTGTTCCTTTTTATTCGTAAAAGCTCACCATAGGTTATGCTTTTTACGAGTTTTAGTGGGTGATTGCTGGTGGCAAACAATGTGGAGTTACCAGCCATGGATTTACGATACAGGGCTGTCTCTAGTTTGTTATCGGCTATAAACACTTTCAGGTCCAGATAGTCCAATGCCACTGGACTTACTGTACGTGAATAGTGGCAATTCAAAGAGTTGCTATTCAAGATTTTGATATATTCCTTAGCCGATTCCATTGTCCCTTGCCATATGATAAATAAATCATAGATATATCGATGCCAAGCAATTACTTCTCCACCTCCTTCTTCACTTTCGTGCGACCTTGGCACCTGCTCCTCCCATCAGCCAACGAATAAATTTGCATAGCTGGGGGCAAAGCAGGTGCCCATCGCTGTGCCAGAGGTTTGCCTGAATAGTTGATCTTCAAACAAAAAAGATGTTGTGGGTTAGGTAAAACTTGGTAAATTCAAGTAACATTTGGTTGTGCTTGGAAAAACGTAGTTGTCGTCTGTCTAGATAAAATTGTATAGCTTTCAAACCATCCTCATGGCCAATGAAAGTATATAAGCTTGCAATATCAAGCACAATTAATTGATATGATGGATCCCATGTTATGTCAGTAATTTTCGATAAAAAATCTTTGTTGTCCCTTATATAAGAGTCTAACTGTATTACAAATGCAGATAGAAAGTGATTGACAAACATAGAAAGATGTTCCGTGAGACTATTTATAGATGTAACATTCGGCCTCCTCGGATGGCGCAGGCTCTCCTTATGTAATTTGGGAATAAGGTCAAAGGTCTGTGTGACTGGATTTGAGCTACGAGGGAACAGATATTCCTCAGTCCCCAGCATAGATTGATCATACCACGATTTAATTAGAGCATCATATTCTCGTATACTTTGTTGGTAAATATCCATCGTTGTCGTTTCGTAATACTTTTCATTTGAAAGTTGTGTTTGAGCCTCTATGCAGTACTGTTCTCTAGTTTGGAGAACTACATTTCAGCCCTTATCCGAAGGCTTTATTATTATGGAAGTATCCAACATCCGATTTTGTAATGATTTCTTTTCTTCCAATGTTATATTGTTATGCCTCTGGCCTTTATTTTTCTTTGATCTAAAGCTTAGCAAGTCATTGAGCTTTGCCTCTGAAAAGACGTCGATGGCATCCAATGGCATCTGTGGATTAAAGACTGATTTTGGTTTAAAAGAGCTCTCTTCCATTTCTTGTTCGATTCCTACTGCTGTGGCTCTGTCTGCAATATTTCCATTAGTTGTGATATTTTTCTTTCTTTTCAAGCTGGATATTCTCCAAGATTTCAGTGGTGGTTAAGTCTCTTCCTAGAAGTATATCCGTTGCTGTTGGTCTCATTGATGTTTTCTTCGTGTCTTTGAGACTGGATCTTACTTTAAAATATTTGTGTAATTACAATTTTCTTACGAAACTGAAAAGGTCAATCCTTGTTTGTGTAAATTTGAGGTCATTACTACGACAAAATGTCAATCCCAGGCTTAAAACTCTGGTCTCAGTGTTTGTTAGTGATCTGGTGGTAGGGTTCACAACAGTTAGGTTTGTAACGGTCACTGCCATTTGCTCGTTTTCTTGTTGCGACTTCCCCACTCCTGTGCTCTTCCTCTGTTTGCCCCCGCCTGCTTGTCGCGTCTTTCTATGCCTTCTTCCGGGGGCTTGTTCTTCCCCCCTCAAACCCATGATTGGCGGATGATGTGAAATTTGTCCTGAGAAGGGTGTGTGGTACTTCTCCCTGCAACGGAGCTGTCCCCACATTCATCACCTGACTCATTTTCGGTTACATCAGACTCTGAAGTCTCCACTCTAGGAGACAGTGCTTGTTTATCTCTCAGTGTGAGCTCCTTTCTAGGACCATCAAATTTACGGGCAAATGTTAGAATGTGGCCGCTCAAACTTCTCTTGTTTCCTCATTTTGATCTTTGGTTCATATTTGGTTAATCTTGTCTTCATTTGTCCTTTCATTTCTTCTATTTTGTTTTTATCTTCCTCGTTTAGTTATTCATACTCTAGATCTTGTATATCAATTAGCGCCTTCTCGCGAATACTCCAAGCGTATTTTACTAATATGCCCAAAGTTCCTTGGCAGTATGATGCAGTGTGTTCCGCCCAATCAGTAAGCAACTGTGGATCCGGGTTCTCGTATGAGGGGACAGTGTATACTCTTAAACCCCTAGGTACCCGATTTGAATCAATATAATTCTGGAGGGAGGTTGCCTCCCACCATTTCCTCGTTTCTCGTTCGTATAGTCGTTCGTGCTTGCACATAATATCATTCAGTTTGCCCTTTGATTGGATTTGCTCTATAAAGCTCGCATGTGGTTGTACTCCTTGTTTCTGAAAGATGTCTTTCGCTGCCTCGCAGCGCGATGACTCGCAGAGCATGTTGCTTCGGCTAAGATACTATGCAGCTTTATTTTTTGGTTACTTCAAAGAGCTGCCCCTCGCCCTGCCATTTTAGCCAATGTTGCGTATTTAAATCAAAACAAGCTCAGCTCTCCGGTAAGAGCAGCCTCGGTGTCCAGCACGTCTCCCGATACACGGGTCTCGATCTCCTCCACTCCGGTTTGCTTATGCGTGTTGCTCAGCAACGACGGCGGTGCATTCCTCATTAGTATTCACGCTCCCATTCCACTTTCTCTGGAAGCACTCTCGGACGGGTGCAGGTATGCGGCTGTGGACTCTGCAATAAATTATCGCTCCACTTTCTTAATTTGTAAAGAAAAGTCCGCACTCACGGGGCGCTTGAAGAACCTTTATTTTCAAGCGAGCAACAGACGTGTTTCAGCAGTAAGCCTTCCTCGGTGTTACCATCACATGTTTAAATTCATTAGTAAGTACATTTTACAATAGAAAAGGGACAAGCACGATAGCGCAAACACGGGCGCCATTTTGTAACATATATATCTACATATTTACATCGTATGCCCATTTGCTTATCAATTGTATATACTGAGCGGTATATTATTCTGCATTGGTTCCTGAATATATTGTATCTATTACATTCCATGATCATTTATTAATCATTTGGAAACGAGAGGAGTGTGCAATGTACTTTATATATATATATATATATATATATATATATATATATATTATCCACCAAATTGTTCAATTGCAAGTGCACGCTTCGCACGGCCGGTGCAGGACAGCGGAGATGAACGTCCCCACAATTAAATTTTCTTTACTAAGAAGTATCAACTAATTTGTACAGAATTATAACCCTGGGCACTTAGCCTATACTAAAGATTACATCACAAATGAATAAGTGAAAGCATTTTAACTGATAGATGTGTTATTCTTTGTTCAAGTCGTTTTTCAACCCATACAATGGTGAAAATAGGATGTTCCTATATTGACAAGCGACTAAAATAATGGGGATATAAACTGCACAATTTAGAATTATTAACCATTCTAATGTTGACAGCTATAACTGGATATCAAGCACTGTTTTTTCTGCAAAACAAATGTTTTATTTTTCCATTTGTAACTTTAAAACTACCTCACCCATAATGCATCATTATATGCAATTGGATAGGAAGGTATATAAACTAGAAAGTAATGATGGACTAGTGGTAACACTGTGATCAAGACCTGCGGTCGAAACGCGTAGGTGAAGGGGATTGTTTGCAGTCTCTTGTCAAATAAACCCAATTTAATGTATTGAGCGAGTGCGGACATTAATCTTTTTCTTGGTGGAAAATTTAATTGTGGGGACGTTCATCTCCGCTGTCCTGCACCGGCCGTGCGAAGCGTGCACTTGCAATTGAACAATTTGGTGGATAATTTATGAAAAAGCAAGTTGCACCAGACCGCCTTCGGTGAAACCCGGCTTGGAAGAGTGAAATTGACAACGCCTCGCAGAGTAGGTGTAGCGGCACGGATTTTATCGTGACGAAGCAACGAATGCGAGAAGCCAAGCACTGGGGCATCTGGATATTTGAAACCGAGGACACTGCCAGAGGCATTCCGCCACTAAGGGAAAGATGAAAAGAAAACATAAGACGCGAAGCCTCGCGAGTGAAAAAGAAGGTGAGAGCGCTCAGCGTCTGTTTGTTTATGTTGACGGAAACGCCCAGTAGGGTCTCGGCGTGCGAAGCTGTTGAGTGAAAATATACCGGCTGAAACAAAATAAAAGGCAGCGACTGGAACAGCAAAAATAAACGCGCTCCATACATAAGGGTTTTAGAGACTTTAATTAACGTTTCCCCAGCCACAAGAACAGTTTTTTTGTGGAAGTAATAAACATTTGTGCAGAAAACAAAACATTTAATACAAAATGGAAGAAAGAGCTAACAAACGAGCAATGCGTGCTCAAACGATATTTCAAAAAAGGAAACAGGCAGAAAGCGCCCCTAACAGTACAGGGAAAGAACTTGAACCATCTGACCTTGGAGCAATGACATTGAAACAGCTATTCGTGAAATTGGTGGGGCAGGGAGGCGGGGAGGGGGAGGGGCAGGGTGGAGAGGGCTCCACCCTGCTTCTCCCCCTCCCCGCCTCCCTGCCTCACCGTAACTCCCTCCACGGCCCGCGGCTGCTTATATCTCACCCTCCCTAATACACATATTATATTATTTGCTAAGAAGGTCTCTTTGTGTTGGTTTAGGGCGTGCCCATACTTTAGTGTCTTAGATTTGAAGGAATCACATCAGCATACACCAGCTCTCTCTTCATGTGAACCACATCAAGTGTTGTGTATGTGTGTTCGGCAAAGCAATATAAAACCCGCCTCATGCCCAGAATTGGCAGAAGTTGCACTTATGTTATGAGTATGAAGTCGTGGAGATCAGACCTCATAACAATTCTGTATCGTGTTGTTCTTGAAACTTTAGCACTCGCTGTACAGATATAGTTTAACAAGCAAAGCAGATAGTAGAGCAATAACATATTATTCTCATGTAAACCACGATGAACTACTAGGTTGAAAGCTAAAGCAACAACTAAGTGTCGTGTGCAGAAGTTGCAAAAAAGGAAAAATGGCGTTTAAACCGGTAATGAGCCCATGCTAACTTAACACGGTGTAAAGATATCCAGGACGTAGATGACACCTCCCCATGATCCAGAAACGAACTGAATAAGATAATAGAAGTGCCATCTCATGAGAGCAGATTGCAATTTTATATGTGGACGGTCCGCAAGGTAAAGCATTAAAAACTAGGAAAATTTAATGCTAAAGAAAAATAAAACAGCCAAGTACTTTATCGAGTCTTAAGCCAATAGGCAAGGTAAATAATAAAAACTTGACAAATAAGTCAATGAATTGTCAATGAAATGCTAGTACTCAGCATATCAAACATGAAAAAGGTCTATGACATAACTGTGTATGCAAAATAAGCTGCAACAGCCTCCAATAGGAAGTCACCGTCTTCATCCGAAAACAGTTCAGCCATCCAATTTAAAAGCGGAAAAGAACATACGTGCTCTCCCAGCACCGGATCCTCTATCACCATCAGAGGACAGCTCGGTGGGTTTTCAAGAAAGCTCTGTTCCAAGAAAGACTGTGTTGCCGCCAGTAAATTCCAGGGACCAATTAGTCCATGCATCAATGCCACAGCCATAATCCTTTCGCCAGGACAAACCAACTCGTGAGTAATGATAGGAGTCATCAGCTGATTAAAGTCGACGTCAGGAGAAACCGGTCCGCAGAGACACAAATCAATGGCCCAATCGAAATCACAGGTCAGGCAGTGAAATACAGGCTGGACACAGGTGAAGTAGGAGAATCGAAAAGATAATCCATATGCCGTGCTTAATATCGCCAACGGCATTGTGCCATAATATTCTAGCATGCGATTGCGGAACAGTGTCAGCAGCTGCAGGGCGGGAGGTTGCATAGGAGGGACATCCATATTTAAAAATGTAAAAAAGCACAAGAGCGTCCGCTGGTAATGCAAGTAAAAATGGCAATCCACGAAGCAGAGTGGAAAAAATACAATGAAAGAAAGTAGGGATGACTCGAAAGATTTTCTCAAATGAAGTCACGAGACCACTGGTAACAACTTTAAAAAAGTGCGCCAGGGCCTTTGTGGAGGATGCGTTAGAGATAGTCCGAACCATCTTGCTGAAATGGAAAGGCAAATCTGAATTGAAAAGGGTCTGCACCTCTGTACGGGTGTTCGCTATGTGAAGCACGAAAGTTTCACGGGCCGAACTCAAGGCCACCTCTCTCTGAGACAAAAGAGCTCTTATTCTTGCCATGCCGTTGAAATCTGCTCCCAAGGTTGGTATTTGTGGCGAGATTGAAAACTCCCTATGTTCATGTGTGGGAGGAAATAGAACATTTCTGCAGCAAATAACCCGTTCACTTACTGTTACGATAAAAGGAATACTTTTAATTAACCCAGATCAATCTTCATTATTGAGCATCAAATAACTACCATTTTCCAACAACTTGAACGTGGGGATGATAGCAGGAACTGGCGTGCCTTGCAACACGCAAGCCATATTTGGTCGGTGTTTGTTGCATGAACCGTGTAACTGTATGTGCCTACACATTAGTGAATGATCTGGCGTCTCAGTGCATTCCTCTCCATTCAGATAAACTTCTTGATCATCTTTGAAACATCTGTATGTGTATGGAAGCGACCAGACCTCATGAAGAAAAGCACTACCTAAAGGTTCATAACGACCTATTGGTATATATTTCATACAATTTGAAAACTTATATAAAGCAAAAGGCAGCGTTATTAAACCGTGGATAAGGCACGTTGCCAAAAAACCCGCAATCCTCTGCTGATGATGTCACTGAGCATGTCATGAATGATGTAATATGTGACATCATCAGCAGTGAATTACGGGTAATAGTATCTCTAGTTTACTCCCCTATAGCTGTCTTTCTTTTAACATAAGTGTCTGTTTCCTTCCCTTATACTTACTGTTTTTGGTTCGCTTCCGGTTCGCGTACCGGCGAGCGAACTGGGAAGCGAACTAAGAGAAATAGAGGTTGGCACAGTTCCAAATATTGTACCAATTTTTTAATAACGGGGAGGTAGTTCTGAAAAGAACTTTTTTTTTTATTGTTTTTGTTGTTTTAAATTTTTTTTATTATTTTTCGGAACATTTTTTTACTTTTTTTGAATTTTTCTGAACAGTTTTATATTTTTTTGGGTTTTTCTTGGAGGGGGCAATGAAAACGATTCATTGTAAAGGGCTCAACAGGAGCAACAAAACAAAAAAAAAGTATTTATTATTTTGGGCGTTTCGTACAAACTTGCATATGATAGTCAATAGCTCTGTTGATCAGAGTGATGCTTCTTTCTCCGTAGCAAATGAATCCATCGCAAAATACGCAGGTGTGTTTTACTTCACCAAATCTCATTTGTATATTTGGCACCATCTCCCTGCCCTCTGGTCCCGTTACTTCCGGTACAACAGATCTTCTGGCCATAATAGGGAGATTATCTAGGTCGTTCCGAAACTGTGCAGCACTGTAGTTGTTAGGATGCCACCTAGTCATATGGCGATGCATTGTGTAGTTTCCGAAACTGTATTTTTTCTCGGTTCCTCTGGACAGTCTATCTTGACATATAAGGCAAGTTACGTATCTTGCATTTACTTTTTTCTGACCTTTGGGAATTTTAAAAAATTGCCAAATGAAGTTTTCTTTCCGGTGAGACGTCCTGGGCTCCTCAGGCAAAAACTGCCTCTCTTCGGCTCGTCGTCCTGTTCCTCTTCTTCCTCTTCTTGTTGAATTATAACTTGAGCAGGTGGTCCACTCTTCCTTGGATGTGGTGGAGGTGGTGGGGAAGCACCAGCTGAAGCTACTAAAGAAGCCATTGCTCAGTGATCACAAAGGGTCTTTCTCTCACAATGATGAAAGTCAGAGTGAGGAAAGAAGGAGGGATTTTCATCATTTGGGAAAAACAAGAGTTCTCAACCAATGAAAAGTGTTCATTTTAGATTATATGACCTAGTCTTACATCATTAGGAAACCAAAAGTGAAATGAACCAATGAAAAGTGTTATTACCAAGTCACATGACCTGCTGTGTTTACGTTAAGCGCTTTGCAGGGCCTCCCGGTTTGCTTCCAGAAACCTGCGCTTTGCGACTCGCTTCGCGTACCAGTTCGCTAACGTAGCACGTCATATGACGTATCACGCGACAACGTGAAACGTCATGCGGACGGGAGGCGTCACGATGTTGTTTTGTAACGCGGCAGTTGCGGTAAAGAAACGTTTACCGGCTCGCGGTCTATTTCGCGGCATCAAGGTCAGCTAACGGGAAGCTCCCCGATTCGCGAAGCGGGAACGAAGAAAAAAAAATATTTAAAAAAAAAATTATTCATAAACATATAAAATATATTTTTGGATTTAAAGAAGAATACATTTTACAGCTACAGATATTAGCTGTTAAAAAACCAATGAAATTCACTGAAAAAACCATAGGTTATAGACCATATATAGTTAGGAATTAGCATTTACAAAACCTTGAAAATTCACTGAAAAAACCATAGGTTATAGACCATATATAGTTAGGAATTAGCATTTACAAAACCTTATTTTACTCACACAAAACCATTGAAATTCCATATATAGTTAGTTGCACTAACTATATATCGCGCACCCGCAATCCACTGCTGATGATGTCACATATTACATCATTCATGACATGGTCAGTGACATCACTGATGACATCACTGATGACAACATCCAGTGATTATGTGTTTCTGTAAAGTTTAAATATGTTTTACATATTGAAGAATGAGTGGATGTATAAGTGTCTGAATGAAGGTTTTAGTAGGTGCGTGATTGACTGTATGAGTGAGTGATTAAATGCGTCTTACTGAATGCACGGGTTAGTGACTAAACTGTCTGAAAGTGTGCATCAGTATGTCTGTTGTTGTGCAAGCTGCTGCATGTGTTGATCAGTAGCTATATAAGTAGCTATATGGGTTATTGATTGGTTGCACAAGTATTTGTATGGGAGACTGAGTGTGTGTATGGCTGGCTGGGAGGTGTGTGACTCTGTGCAGATCAATGTGTACTTGTATCAGTGATTCTATAAGAGAGTAAGTATGTGTTAGTATATGTTTCAAAAATGTAAGGTGTTCTGTGTTTAACTGTATAGATGAGAAAATGGAAGTGTGATTGATTCTTTTCAGGACTGACTAGGTGTGTGAGTAACTCCATGGATGAGTGGCAGAGTGTGAGTGTCTGTATAGGTGGATGAGTGCATATGATAGTGTTGTAAAGATGAGTGATTGTATGTATGAATGATTGTATGAGTGAATGTGTGTGTAGACATAGGAATCAGTGAGTGCGTATGTAGTAACTAGTATTGGTGTGTCAATGGTTTCAAAAATTATACTCTCTATTTAACACTGGGTGTAATAGAGGTTATATTAGAGTGTGAGGAGATGCATTGTATTATCACATGAATGATATCATCAGTGATGTGATCATTGATGTCAAGTGAGATGTCATCAGTGATGTCATTTGAGATGTCATCAGTGATGTCATCAGTGATGTCACTGACCATGTCATGAATGATGTAATATGTGACATCATCAGCAGTGGATTGCGGGTGCGCGATATATAGTTAGTGCAACTAACTATATATGGAATTTCAATGGTTTTGTGTGAGTAAAATAAGGTTTTGTAAATGCTAATTCCTAACTATATATGGTCTATAACCTATGGTTTTTTCAGTGAATTTTCAAGGTTTTGTAAATGCTAATTCCTAACTATATATGGTCTATAACCTATGGTTTTTTCAGTGAATATATATATATATATATATATATATATATATATATATATATATATATATATATATATATATATATCATACTCCCATTCCACTTTCTCTGGAAGCACTCTCGGACGGGTGCGGGTATGCGGCTGTGGACTCCGCAATAAACTATCGCTCCACTTTCTTAATTTGTAAAGAAAAGTCCGCACTCACGGGGCGCTTGAAGAACCTTTATTTTCAAGCGGGCAACAGAAGCGTTACCATCACACCGGAAGTCGACATGTTTAAATTCATTAATAAGTACATTTCACAATAGAAAAGGGACAAGTGCCATAGCGCAAATACGGGCGCCATTTTGTAACATATATATATATATATATACATATTTACATCATATGCCCATTTGTTTATCAATTGTATATACTGAACAGTACATTATTCTGCATTGGTTCCTGAATATATTGTATCTATTACATTCCATGATCATTTATTATTCATTTGGAAACGAGAGCAGTGTGCAATGTACTACATTTATCTTGCCGTGGATCGGCAATGGCCCCTTAAATTCACATCATCTTGTGAATGTACTTTCAAAGCGCTATTCATTCAATTGCAGCTAAGCATCCATCGCAAATATACAATTGATTCTTCTAGAGGAGCATACTGACTTCATCATGCTGTATATCGGCCTACAGATTTTAGTCATATAAGCAATTCATAAAAGCAATTCATAAACCCAAATGTGAGGCCGATTCCTCCCGTAATTCAATCCCTTTGGAAATTTAGCCTGCAGATCTATTATGTATCGCAACTCTAATCTGCGCACTTTGCGGGATCTATCCCCTCCTCTCACATTTGAGGGAACACAATCCAAACCAAAAAAATGTAATTTGTTGCGGTCACTGGAATGTTTTTCTGCAAAATGACGTGCAACAGGATATGCTGCGTCTTTTTTATCTATCGCCCTAAGATGTTTGAGAATTCTCATTTTTAAAGGGTTGATAGTGTTGCCTATATAGCGCAGCCCGCATGGGCATATCAGACAATATACTGCATAGATTGTGCTGCAAGTAATGAATTTAGTTATCTTCCGATTTATACCCGTTTCTGGTATATTGTATGTCAGCACTATTTTGCTCCTAGAGTACGCCTTGCATTTGCTGCAAGGAAAGAACCCTTTCATTTCTCTCAGCGTGCTAACCTGCTTGGGTACAGGATATAAATGTCTCCTGACTAACATGTCCCCTAGCGATCTTGCCTTCTTGAAAGTTACCAATGGATAAGGCGGAAGGTAATCGAAGATAACATTGTCTGTTTTTAAAATATGGCAGTTTTTTCTTAGCATATGTTTCAAAAAGTTTGCCTCTGCCGAGTAAGTGGTTACCATCCTAAACTTTCCCTCACTTTCTTTTTCTTTTTTACTTTTGTGCTTTTGTATCAACTGCTGTTCTCGTGGGATATTTTTTACCTTGTTATATGCGCTTTCCAAAGTTTTACTTGTATATCCTCTTAGCTCAAATCTTGCAAGGCATTCCCTAGCTGCTATTTCAAAGTCCTCATCTCTGGTACTGTTCCTTTTTATTCGTAAAAGCTCACCATAGGTTATGCTTTGTACGAGTTTTAGTGGGTGATTGCTGGTGGCAAACAATGTGGAGTTACCAGCCATGGATTTACGATACAGGGCTGTCTCTAGTTTGTTATCGGCTATAAACACTTTCAGGTCCAGATAGTCCAATGCCACTGGACTTACTGTACGTGAATAGTGGCAATTCAAAGAGTTGCTATTCAAGATTTTGATATATTCCTTAGCCGATTCCATTGTCCCTTGCCATATGATAAATAAATCATAGATATATCGATGCCAAGCAATTACTTCTCCACCTCCTTCTTCACTTTCGTGCGACCTTGGCACCTGCTCCTCCCACCAGCCAACGAATAAATTTGCATAGCTGGGGGCAAAGCAGGTGCCCATCGCTGTGCCAGAGGTTTGCCTGAATAGTTGATCTTCAAACAAAAAAGATGTTGTGGGTTAGGTAAAACTTGGTAAATTCAAGTAACATTTGGTTGTGCTTGGAAAAACGTAGTTGTCGTCTGTCTAGATAAAATTGTATAGCTTTCAAACCATCCTCATGGCCAATGAAAGTATATAAGCTTGCAATATCAAGCACAATTAATTGATATGATGGATCCCATGTTATGTCAGTAATTTTCGATAAAAAATCTTTGTTGTCCCTTATATAAGAGTCTAACTGTATTACAAATGCAGATAGAAAGTGATTGACAAACATAGAAAGATGTTCCGTGAGGCTATTTATAGATGTAACATTCGGCCTCCTCGGATGGCGCAGGCTCTCCTTATGTAATTTGGGAATAAGGTCAAAGGTCTGTGTGACTGGATTTGAGCTACGAGGGAACAGATATTCCTCAGTCCCCAGCATAGATTGATCATACCACGATTTAATTAGAGCATCATATTCTCGTATACTTTGTTGGTAAATATCCATCGTTGTCGTTTCGTAATACTTTTCATTTGAAAGTTGTGTTTGAGCCTCTATGCAGTACTGTTCTCTAGTTTGGAGAACTACATTTCAGCCCTTATCCGAAGGCTTTATTATTATGGAAGTATCCAACATCCGATTTTGTAATGATTTCTTTTCTTCCAATGTTATATTGTTATGCCTCTGGCCTTTATTTTTCTTTGATCTAAAGCTTAGCAAGTCATTGAGCTTTGCCTCTGAAAAGACGTCAATGGCATCCAATGGCATCTGTGGATTAAAGACTGATTTCGGTTTAAAAGAGCTCTCTTCCATTTCTTGTTCGATTCCTACTGCTGTGGCTCTGTCTGCAATATTTCCATTAGTTGTGATATTATCTTTCTTTTCAAGCTGGATATTCTCCAAGATTTCAGTGGTGGTTAAGTCTCTTCCTAGAAGTATATCCGTTGCTGTTGGTCTCATTGATGTTTTCTTCGTGTCTTTGAGACTGGATCTTACTTTAAAATATTTGTGTAATTACAATTTTCTTACGAAACTGAAAAGGTCAATCCTTGTTTGGGTAAATTTGAGGTCATTACTACGACAAAATGTCAATCCCAGGCTTAAAACTCTGGTCTCAGTGTTTGTTAGTGATCTGGTGGTAGGGTTCACAACAGTTAGGTTTGTAACGGTCACTGCCATTTGCTCGTTTTCTTGTTGCGACTTCCCCACTCCTGTGCTCTTCCTCTGTTTGCCCCCGCCTGCTTGTCGCGTCTTTCTATGCCTTCTTCCGGGGGCTTGTTCTTCCCCCCTCAAACCCATGATTGGCGGATGATGTGAAATTTGTCCTGAGAAGGGTGTGTGGTACTTCTCCCTGCAACGGAGCTGTCCCCACATTCATCACCTGACTCATTTTCGGTTACATCAGACTCTGAAGTCTCCACTCTAGGAGACAGTGCTTGTTTATCTCTCAGTGTGAGCTCCTTTCTAGGACCATCAAATTTACGGGCAAATGTTAGAATGTGGCCGCTCAAACTTCTCTTGTTTCCTCATTTTGATCTTTGGTTCATATTTGGTTAATCTTGTCTTCATTTGTCCTTTCATTTCTTCTATTTTGTTTTTATCTTCCTCGTTTAGTTATTCATACTCTAGATCTTGTATATCAATTAGCGCCTTCTCGCGAATACTCCAAGCGTATTTTACTAATATGCCCAAAGTTCCTTGGCAGTATGATGCAGTGTGTTCCGCCCAATCAGTAAGCAACTGTGGATCCGGGTTCTCGTATGAGGGGACAGTGTATACTCTTAAACCCCTAGGTACCCGATTTGAATCAATATAATTCTGGAGGGAGGTTGCCTCCCACCATTTCCTCGTTTCTCGTTCGTATAGTCGTTCGTGCTTGCACATAATATCATTCAGTTTGCCCTTTGATTGGATTTGCTCTATATTGCTCGCATGTGGTTGTACTCCTTGTTTCTGAAAGATGTCTTTCGCTGCCTCGCAGCGCGATGACTCGCAGAGCATGTTGCTTCGGCTAAGATACTATGCAGCTTTATTTTTTGGTTACTTCAAAGAGCTGCCCCTCGCCCTGCCATTTTAGCCAATGTTGCGTATTTAAATCAAAACAAGCTCAGCTCTCCGGTAAGAGCAGCCTCGGTGTCCAGCACGTCTCCCGATACACGGGTCTCGATCTCCTCCACTCCGGTTTGCTTATGCGTGTTGCTCAGCAACGACGGCGGTGCATTCCTCATTAGTATTCACGCTCCCATTCCACTTTCTCTGGAAGCACTCTCGGACGGGTGCAGGTATGCGGCTGTGGACTCTGCAATAAATTATCGCTCCACTTTCTTAATTTGTAAAGAAAAGTCCGCACTCACGGGGCGCTTGAAGAACCTTTATTTTCAAGCGAGCAACAGACGTGTTTCAGCAGTAAGCCTTCCTCGGTGTTACCATCACATGTTTAAATTCATTAGTAAGTACATTTTACAATAGAAAAGGGACAAGCACGATAGCGCAAACACGGGCGCCATTTTGTAACATATATATCTACATATTTACATCGTATGCCCATTTGCTTATCAATTGTATATACTGAGCGGTATATTATTCTGCATTGGTTCCTGAATATATTGTATCTATTACATTCCATGATCATTTATTAATCATTTGGAAACGAGAGGAGTGTGCAATGTACTTTATATATATATATATATATATATATATATATTATCCACCAAATTGTTCAATTGCAAGTGCACGCTTCGCACGGCCGGTGCAGGACAGCGGAGATGAACGTCCCCACAATTAAATTTTCTTTACTAAGAAGTATCAACTAATTTGTACAGAATTATAACCCTGGGCACTTAGCCTATACTAAAGATTACATCACAAATGAATAAGTGAAAGCATTTTAACTGATAGATGTGTTATTCTTTGTTCAAGTCGTTTTTCAACCCATACAATGGTGAAAATAGGATGTTCCTATATTGACAAGCGACTAAAATAATGGGGATATAAACTGCACAATTTAGAATTATTAACCATTCTAATGTTGACAGCTATAACTGGATATCAAGCACTGTTTTTTCTGCAAAACAAATGTTTTATTTTTCCATTTGTAACTTTAAAACTACCTCACCCATAATGCATCATTATATGCAATTGGATAGGAAGGTATATAAACTAGAAAGTAATGATGGACTAGTGGTAACACTGTGATCAAGACCTGCGGTCGAAACGCGTAGGTGAAGGGGATTGTTTGCAGTCTCTTGTCAAATAAACCCAATTTAATGTATTGAGCGAGTGCGGACATTAATCTTTTTCTTGGTGGAAAATTTAATTGTGGGGACGTTCATCTCCGCTGTCCTGCACCGGCCGTGCGAAGCGTGCACTTGCAATTGAACAATTTGGTGGATAATTTATGAAAAAGCAAGTTGCACCAGACCGCCTTCGGTGAAACCCGGCTTGGAAGAGTGAAATTGACAACGCCTCGCAGAGTAGGTGTAGCGGCACGGATTTTATCGTGACGAAGCAACGAATGCGAGAAGCCAAGCACTGGGGCATCTGGATATTTGAAACCGAGGACACTGCCAGAGGCATTCCGCCACTAAGGGAAAGATGAAAAGAAAACATAAGACGCGAAGCCTCGCGAGTGAAAAAGAAGGTGAGAGCGCTCAGCGTCTGTTTGTTTATGTTGACGGAAACGCCCAGTAGGGTCTCGGCGTGCGAAGCTGTTGAGTGAAAATATACCGGCTGAAACAAAATAAAAGGCAGCGACTGGAACAGCAAAAATAAACGCGCTCCATACATAAGGGTTTTAGAGACTTTAATTAACGTTTCCCCAGCCACAAGAACAGTTTTTTTGTGGAAGTAATAAACATTTGTGCAGAAAACAAAACATTTAATACAAAATGGAAGAAAGAGCTAACAAACGAGCAATGCGTGCTCAAACGATATTTCAAAAAAGGAAACAGGCAGAAAGCGCCCCTAACAGTACAGGGAAAGAACTTGAACCATCTGACCCTGGAGCAATGACATTGAAACAGCTATTCGTGAAATTGGAAAGATTATTGAAAAAAGAAATATCTAAAAGTTGGGAAATAATCACAATGGAAAAGTACCTTGAATGTAAAATGGTCCCGAGAGGACTCAGAATTTATACTCTCCCAAACCACCCAGACACACGTCCTGAAATGCTTATTGACTGGGGTAATAACAATATGCAATGCTCAACAAATATGATCAGAATCATTGTCAAACATGCTAAAATTGACATTGATGAACTGCATGAGAAAATAGCTGAAGTGGAATCTCTCATATTATCTCATGGTAAAGAAGATGAGGCAAAAAAACACAGGAAAGACATGGAAATCGCATTAGACAAACATGAGACAGAAGTAGAAGAACAAAAAGAGCGAAAATATAGGAGAGATGAACAAGATTACTCATGCGGAAAAATATTAACCTTTGCTAAAAGATTTGAAAACCTCAAACAGCAAATGAAAATGCAACCGCAATCAGAAACTCCTAATACATCATTGAGCGAATCTGACACAGATTGGAGTGGTGGTGAAGAACTAGAAAACCCAGGAACTAGAACTCCTTTTTTAGAAGAGGTCAAGTTGGTATACTAGACCAACAACCATCAAGAGGAAGAGGACGAGGGAGAGGAAGAGGCCGGGGACAACAGAGAACAAAAGCAAAGGGAAAAGGTCAACCAAATCCGACAAAAAGCCAAGGAAAACCAGAAGAGGCTCCGGAAAAAGCAAAGGGGTATCATTTAAGAAATCGAGTAACCAACTGATTATGGAAAACAAAGAACCTGATCCTTACCTGATTATCAACCTATCAAAACACGTGCTAACCAGGGCGGAAGAAAATTTACTAAACAAAGGTTTAACATTCTGCCCAGAAACTCACTTTGATCCAGTGGAAACAAAAATTGATTTGTATAAATATACGCGTAAACTGAAATTGGCAACATTTTTTTAAAAAAGAGATACACAAACTAACACTGAAGATCAGAATATTGATATTTCTGAAGGAACTGACATGCGGATCACGATTGGGGAAATACCAGCGATGCGCACTGCATTTGAGCTTGCTAATGAGGTGGAGGATTCCACGTTGACCGATAGCCAAATGCTACATACCATGGGACAGAGTATAGATAAACACCAAAAAACAAAATTTAAAAAACAATCTAGATTCTGCCCTGCATTACATCCAGGCAACAAAATAGATATATTATTTGATCTAGTAAATGGAGATCTTGAAAAAATGAACAAAAAATTTACAAAAAGGGAAAAAAGAAAATATGTCAATTCCGGAACGCAAAGCCCTCAAGGCACTGATGGAAAATGACTTGTTAGAAATCAAACCCGCTGACAAAGGCGGAAACATAGTCATTATGGAGAAAATTGATTATATGCAGGAAGCAATGCGCCAACTGAGTGATACAAAAAATTATGCGAAACTAAAGAAAAATCCGATCAATGAATTGATTGCTGAATTAAATATCAAGTTGGCCAAATGGCATAATCAAGGACTACTTACAGATCAAGAAGTACAATTTCTAACTAATGAAGACCCTATTATGCCAACAATGTACTTCTTGCCGAAAGTGCATAAGACACTAAAGAACCCTCCTGGGAGACCCATCATTGCCAGTTGTGGCTCAATATATGAGGACCTTTCAATCTATGTAGATTCCTTTCTGGCACCGATAGTACCTACTTTAACATCATATATCAAGGACACGGGAGATTTTTCACGCAATTTGATGAACATTGCCTGGGTGGAAGGATACCAATTAGCTACCATCGATGCAGTATCCTTATATACTTCCATAACTCATAATATGGGTCTAACAACCATGGAATCTTTCTTCAAGCAGAAACCTCTTGAAGAGTTACAGCATTGGTATATGATCAAGTAAATGACAGAACTTTGTCTAAACAATAACAGCTTTCTCTTCAATAAAACATACTATGCCCAACGATGCGGAACAGCCATGGGAGTTGCATTTTCCCCAAGCTACGCCAACCTAGCAATGGGTTGGTGGGAGAGAACGGAGAAGAGTATGACCAGTATACATCTAAGGTCGTACTCTGGCTCTGATTTATCGATGACCTTTTCCTGATCTGGAATGGTACTACCGTGGAATTCAACAGGTATCTAGATGAACTGAACAACAATGAACTAGGATTAAGATTCACATCCACAATTAGTGATAAGGATATCGTTTTTCTAGACACCAGGGTCTATGTGGCAAATGGACAAATTGAAACAACAGTCCACCGCAAATCCCCGGCAACGAACAGTATATTGCATGGAGAAAGTTTTCATCCTATACATCTCAAAAAAAGTATCCCTTATGGGGAATTCATTAGGATGAAGAGAAATTGTTCTAACCTGAAAGAAATGAACTGTAAATACAAAGAAACTGCTAAGAGATTCCTCAAAAGAGGGTACAGCTACAATGATGTAAAAAAAAGGAGAACTTAAAGCTAGAGCTTTGAATAGACCAGACACATTGATCAACAAAGCAAAATTGGATCCGACTACAACAGAAAAACAAACTGAACCCATTCGGATGATAACAACTTACAGCAAAGAAAGTCAAAATGTGAGAAAGATATTGAATAAATATTGGAATGTCCTAAAGAAGGACCCGGACATTGGTGGACAACTTGGAGATCATCCGCAAATGACCTATAGGAGACCACAATCGCTACAAGACAAACTGGTGAGAAGCCACTTTCAATTGAAAAAGAAAAAAGACTGGTTAACATTGAAACAAAATGGCTTTAATAAATGTTATCAATGCAAGGCTTGTACTATAGGCCAGTCTTTGAAATCTTTGAAAGATCCACAGGGCAAGATCTTCAATGTGGAGGATATTATCACATGTAAAACAACTTATGTGGTATATATGCTAACATGTGCCTGTGGTAAAAATTATATTGGAATGACTACTTGTCCACTGCACAAAAGGATCCAGGAACATATTAGGGCAATTCAGAATGGCGATATGTCTTACGCTATTGCCAAACACATGTCCAAACACATTGGAAAAACATGGAAAGATGTTCGTTACAGTGGACTTGCCACCATCCCTCAACATGAGAGAGGAGGGAACAGGAAACAACTACTCAGACGATTGGAGTCGCGCCTGGTCATTAGATTTCGAACAAAAATGCCAAGGGGACTGAATATGGACGAAGAGATGCATGTCCACTTGTGAATTGTATATGACTAAATACTGTAATTAGACTGCTCTAACAACCGTTAAAACCAGAATTGCTGCAACAGTGATAAGACGATAAAGGCACTTAGCCATTACTAAGAAGTATCAACTAATTTGTACAGAATTATAACCCTGGGCACTTAGCCTATACTAAAGATTACATCACAAATGAATAAGTGAAAGCATTTTAACTGATAGATGTGTTATTCTTTGTTCAAGTCGTTTTTCAACCAATACAATGGTGAAAATAGGATGTTCCTATATTGACAAGCGACTAAAATAATGGGGATATAAACTGCACAATTTAGAATTATTAACGATTCTAATGTTGACAGCTATAACTGGATATCAAGCACTGTTTTTTCTGCAAAACAAATGTTTTATTTTTTCATTTGTAACTTTAAAACTACCTCACCCATAATGCATCATTATATGCAATTGGATAGGAAGGTATATAAACTAGAAAGTAATGATGGACTAGTGGTAACACTGTGATCAAGACCTGCAGTCGAAACGTGTAGGTGAAGGGGATTGTTTGCAGTCTCTTGTCAAATAAACCCAATTGAATGTATTGAGCGAGTGCGGACATTAATCTTTTTCTTGGTGAAAAAAAAAAAATATATATATATATATATATTGTTCACCAAATTGCCCTTAGCATTTAGGAGGCACACGACAGGTCTCCGCCTTTCCTGGCTTCACATTCAGCGCGTCTCCCCACTTCGCAAGTCATTAAAATGCCCGACGCGTTTCTGGGAATCACTCCCGTCATCAGGGGCTGCCATCAGCGAGACTCGTTCGTGCAGCGATGTATTCTGCGCTTTTTTATTCATTCAAGTCCCAACAGTAGACGTGTGCTAAGTGCGCCGTCATACTGAGTTTGGCTGGGATTTGTAGTCCTTTACGCTGCACTGTAAGTGTTCTCTTTTAAGTAAAGACAAGAGTCACTGACCATTAAGGCACATATAAACCTATAGTAGGCTGCGTTGTGGTTTGATGCGCTGTGATTTTCATCCAGGAGTCCTGTGCCACACCTCCAACCAGTTTAGAAGCGCCGGCCTCAAACTGCTGTCAGACGTTTCTTGTTGCAGCAGTTGATGGTGCTCTCCCCACGACTAGGCTGCCGTGCTGTAGATTGTTCACCAAATTGCCCTTAGCATTTAGGAGGCACACGACAGGTCTCCGCCTTTCCTGGCTTCACATTCAGCGCGTCTCCCCACTTCGCAAGTCATTAAAATGCCCGACGCGTTTCTGGGAATCACTCCCGTCATCAGGGGCTGCCATCAGCGAGACTCGTTCGAGCAGCGATGTATTCTGGGCTTTTTTATTCATTCAAGTCCCAACATTAGGCGTGTGCTAAGTGCGCCGTCATACTGAGTTTGGCTGGGATTTGTAGTCCTTTACGCTGCACTGTAAGTGTTCTCTTTTAAGTAAAGACAGGAGTCACTGACCATTAAGGCACATATAAACCTATAGTAGGCTGCGTTGTGGTTTGATGCGCTGTGATTTTCATCCAGGAGTCCTGTGCCACACCTCCAACCAGTTTAGAAGCGCCGGCCTCAAACTGCTGTCAGACGTTTCTTGTTGCAGCAGTTGATGGTGCTCTCCCCACGACTAGGCTGCCGTGCTGTAGATTGTTCACCAAATTGCCCTTAGCATTTAGGAGGCACACGACAGGTCTCCGCCTTTCCTGGCTTCACATTCAGCGAGTCTCCCCACTTCGCAAGTCATTAAAATGCCCGACGCGTTTCTGGGAATCACTCCCGTCATCAGGGGCTGCCATCAGCGAGACTCGTTCGTGCAGCGATGTATTCTGGGCTTTTTTATTCATTCAAGTCCCAACAGTAGGCGTGTGCTAAGTGCACCGTCATACTGAGTTTGGCTGGGATTTGTAGTCCTTTACGCTGCACTGTAAGTGTTCTCTTTTAAGTAAAGACAAGAGTCACTGACCATTAAGGCACATATAAACCTATAGTAGGCTGCGTTGTGGTTTGATGCGCTGTGATTTTCATCGAGGAGTCCTGTGCCACACCTCCAACCAGTTTAGAAGCGCCGGCCTCAAACTGCTGTCAGATGTTTCTTGTTGCAGCAGTTGATGGTGCTCTCCCCACGACTAGGCTGCCGTGCTGTAGATTGTTCACCAAATTGCCCTTAGCATTTAGGAGGCACACGACAGGTCTCCACCTTTCCTGGCTTCACATTCAGCGCGTCTCCCCACTTCGCAAGTCATTAAAATGCCCGACGCGTTTCTGGGAATCACTCCCGTCATCAGGGGCTGCCATCAGCGAGACTCCTTCGTGCAGCGATGTATTCTGGGCTTTTTTATTCATTCAAGTCCCAACAGTAGGCATGTGCTAAGTGCGCCGTCATACTGAGTTTGGCTGGGATTTGTAGTCCTTTACGCTGCACTGTAAGTGTTCTCTTTTAAGTAAAGACAAGAGCAGTGGCGGCTGGTGACATTTGAACCTGGTGGGCGGAAAATGATTTCCGCACTGTAGCTCGCGAGCGCGGCGCGCGTGCCCGAACACCCCCACCCAACCCCACCCCCCCCCACCGAGAAAAATGTGAAAATCGAGTGGACAAATGGTGCATTTGCAAGCAATTTTGAGAAGGAAGGAAGGTTAATAAAGAAATTGTGAAAGTGCAGATATGACAGTAATAAAGAGATGTCATACAACATAGGTAGCTACCTGCTTATTCAATATGTGGCTTCATAACAGACTTTGAGATACAATGCATTTCTGACTACCTCACAGAGGTTTTTTATTTAAAAACAAGTAAACAGATCGCAAACTAGCAGAATCACAGGATGTTGTGCGTTCCTGCTGCGACTCGAACATGGTTCCCTAGTGAGGTACTAACCCAGCCCAACGCTGCTTGGCTTTCACCCAGCCATTGCATGTGCTTACCAACCCAGGTGACGCGCCCCCCAAGATGCAAGACTCGCCCTGATATTGCCCACACCAAAATAGGCTGCTCCCGCCACCGCCAATGCTGCCCGACTGCCTCACTGAGGTAACAAGCAGAAAGAAACAAGCTGCAATGTGACCAGCCCGCTGCAGTTGTGAATAGGATTAATGCAAGTTACCACAACATTTAGCAGAAATACAATCTAATAATCACCATAAAAAGGACCAACCAGTGCAACTACGAAGAAATGCCCTCAGCAGGCGTACCGTTCAATTAGCATTGTGGTCAATAACACATTTAACCAAATGTGCGCATATATGAAAGAGGCTGTGATGCATGTGTAATGCCCTGGGCTACACAAACACACTTACGCACAGGAAGGTGTACTAAAATCAACACTGTGGGACTAAGTAGTTAATTATAAACCCTTTGGTAGATGTCATCAATAACCATGTACGTGCCTCCCGATATTACTGATGTGAGGGCCATCTTAAAACTTTATGCCCACGACTAGGGGGAACAGATTTTGATAAGCAACATCTATGAATGTCCAGACATAAAGATAGACTTACTTCTGTCCCGATTTTTGCGTTGCCTTGAAAAGCTGTGTATTCCCGGCGGCGTACATAGCATTACCTATGGCACGTCCTTCACCCTGAGCCCCCCTCTGTCTCCCCTCTGCTGCCGCGTGCACGCAGCTGGTGTCCTCCTGTGCCCCTGAAACAGATACATTACTTAAAGAGAGTATACCATTCAACTCTCATTTGCAGGACGACCTGGCCTTTGTTCCCAAAACCATGTATTTTAACAATTACAGAGAACACCGGGACAGTCCTCTGAACACCGGGAATGTCGAGGCAAATCCGTGAAATCTGGTACACCCTACCACGACTCGCTTGCAAACTAACCAGGACACCTTCCTAACGAAATAAAGGCTGACTCAAATCTGAGCAGAAGGTGCATGGACCTACTGAGCTCTCATTCCTACATGCAGCTCTCTACAATGGCGGAATTACACATCACACTCGGGTGATCACTAACAACGGCCGCCAGGTTGCACGCGGATGCATGCAGCAGATTAACAGACTCTCTCTCCCTCACTCACTCACTCACTCCTCTCCCCCCCCCCTCAATTCCCTGCGCACTGGCATGACTTCAAGAGTCGCGGCAGTGGCACTAGTGAAAACATCAAACCGGCTGCCATAGAAGGCGCTGTATTTACAAAAAAATACTTACACAGACCGAACCGATGCCGGATGGCCAAACCCGCCATGGCACTCTCAGGGGGGTACAGCTATGGGATCATGGGTAATACGTAACGGGTGGGAGTTTGAAATAAAATTCAAAAGGGCGGTAATCACCACCATCACCATTGTGACTCACCTCAGTAGTTCTCCTTGTCGTGTCGATGTTGTTACGGTAGTAGTCCAGCTCAGGAGGCAGCAGGAAGAGTCACCATCAGGAGGAGCACGCCACGCACACCACGCACACCACGTTTGAAGCGGGCAGCAGCACTGTGTGTGGAAGTGGCTGGGTGCAGGGTGAGAGTGACCAAGGAGGTGAGTGACGTCACGTCATCAAGCAGGTCATGGAATGGATTGGTTAGAGCAGCCAAACTCCCCACCCCATTAGGAGGCTGGGGGCTGTGGCATGAGGCAACACCCGGTATGCAAAGGGGGGGGCTAGTGCGCATGTTCCCACCGGGCAGAAAAATGACCTGTCCGAAGCGGACAGGCTCACTAGCGCCCCTGCACAGCCCCACCCCCCCTTTTCCCGATGGTTTCTGGTCCGGCCCGGTGACCGGCCGGCCAGAAACTATTTGCTGAATAATGCATAATGTTTTATTTTACTAGGCATACTGGCGGTCCCGGATGGGACAGTGCGCATTGGGGGGGCAACGCCCAAACGCCCCAATGGACGCACCGCCGCTGGACAAGAGTCACTGACCATTAAGGCACATATAAACCTATAGTAGGCTGCGTTGTGGTTTGATGCGCTGTGATTTTCATCGAGGAGTCCTGTGCCACACCTCCAACCAGTTTAGAAGCGCCGGCCTCAAACTGCTGTCAGACGTTTCTTGTTGCAGCAGTTGATGGTGCTCTCCCCAGGACTAGGCTGCCGTGCTGTAGATTGTTCACCAAATTGCCCTTAGCATTTAGGAGGCACACGACAGGTCTCCGCCTTTCCTGGCTTCACATTCAGCGTGTCTCCCCACTTCGCAAGTCATTACAATGCCCGACGCGTTTCTGGGAATCACTCCCGTCATCAGGGGCTGCCATCAGCGAGACTCGTTCGTGCAGCGATGTATTCTGGGATTTTTTATTCATTCAAGTCCCAACAGTAGGCGTGTGCTAAGTGCGCCGTCATACTGAGTTTGGCTGGGATTTGTAGTCCTTTACGCTGCACTGTAAGTGTTCTCTTTTAAGTAAAGACAAGAGTCACTGACCATTAAGGCACATATAAACCTATAGTAGGCTGCGTTGTGGTTTGATGCGCTGTGATTTTCATCGAGGAGTCCTGTGCCACACCTCCAACCAGTTTAGAAGCGCCGGCCTCAAACTGCTGTCAGACGTTTCTTGTTGCAGCAGTTGATGGTGCTCTCCCCACGACTAGGCTGCCGTGCTGTAGATTGTTCACCAAATTGCCCTTAGCATTTAGGAGGCACACGACAGGTCTCCGCCTTTCCTGGCTTCACATTCAGCGCGTCTCCCCACTTCGCAAGTCATTAAAATGCCCGACGCGTTTCTGGGAATCACTCCCGTCATCAGGGGCTGCCATCAGCGAGACTCGTTCGTGCAGCGATGTATTCTGGGCTTTTTTATTCATTCAAGTCCCAACAGTAGGCGTGTGCTAAGTGCGCCGTCATACTGAGTTTGGCTGGGATTTGTAGTCCTTTACGCTGCACTGTAAGTGTTCTCTTTTAAGTAAAGACAAGAGTCACTGACCATTAAGGCACATATAAACCTATAGTAGGCTGCGTTGTGGTTTGATGCGCTGTGATTTTCATCGAGGAGTCCTGTGCCACACCTCCAACCAGTTTAGAAGCGCCGGCCTCAAACTGCTGTCAGACGTTTCTTGTTGCAGCAGTTGATGGTGCTCTCCCCACGACTAGGCTGCCATGCTGTAGATTGTTCACCAAATTGCCCTTAGCATTTAGGAGGCACACGACAGGTCTCCGCCTTTCCTGGCTTCACATTCAGCGCGTCTCCCCACTTCGCAAGTCATTAAAATGCCCGACGCGTTTCTGGGAATCACTCCCGTCATCAGGGGCTGCCATCAGCGAGACTCGTTCGTGCAGCGATGTATTCTGGGCTTTTTTATTCATTCAAGTCCCAACAGTAGGCGTGTGCTAAGTGCGCCGTCATACTGAGTTTGGCTGGGATTTGTAGTCCTTTACGCTGCACTGTAAGTGTTCTCTTTTAAGTAAAGACAAGAGTCACTGACCATTAAGGCACATATAAACCTATAGTAGGCTGCGTTGTGGTTTGATGCGCTGTGATTTTCATCGAGGAGTCCTGTGCCACACCTCCAACCAGTTTAGAAGCGCCGGCCTCAAACTGCTGTCAGACGTTTCTTGTTGCAGCAGTTGATGGTGCTCTCCCCACGACTAGGCTGCCGTGCTGTAGATTGTTCACCAAATTGCCCTTAGCATTTAGGAGGCACACGACAGGTCTCCGACTTTCCTGGCTTCACATTCAGCGCGTCTCCCCACTTCGCAAGTCATTAAAATGCCCGACGCGTTTCTGGGAATCACTCCCGTCATCAGGGGCTGCCATCAGCGAGACTCGTTCGTGCAGTGATGTATTCTGGGCTTTTTTATTCATTCAAGTCCCAACAGTAGGCGTGTGCTAAGTGCGCCGTCATACTGAGTTTGGCTGGGATTTGTAGTCCTTTACGCTGCACTGTAAGTGTTCTCTTTTAAGTAAAGACAAGAGTCACTGACCATTAAGACACATATAAACCTATAGTAGGCTGCGTTGTGGTTTGATGCGCTGTGATTTTCATTGAGGAGTCCTGTGCCACACCTCCAACCAGTTTAGAAGCGCCGGCCTCAAACTGCTGTCAGACGTTTCTTGTTGCAGCAGTTGATGGTGCTCTCCCCACGACTAGGCTGCCGTGCTGTAGATTGTTCACCAAATTGCCCTTAGCATTTAGGAGGCACACAACAGGTCTCCGCCTTTCCTGGCTTCACATTCAGCGCGTCTCCCCACTTCGCAAGTCATTAAAATGCCCGACGCGTTTCTGGGAATCACTCCCGTCATCAGGGGCTGCCATCAGCGAGACTCGTTCGTGCAGCGATGTATTCTGGGCTTTTTTATTCATTCAAGTCCCAACAGTAGGCGTGTGCTAAGTGCGCCGTCATACTGAGTTTGGCTGGGATTTGTAGTCCTTTACGCTGCACTGTAAGTGTTCTCTTTTAAGTAAAGACAAGAGTCACTGACCATTAAGGCACATATAAACCTATAGTAGGCTGCGTTGTGGTTTGATGCGCTGTGATTTTCATCGAGGAGTCCTGTGCCACACCTCCAACCAGTTTAGAAGCGCCGGCCTCAAACTGCTGTCAGACGTTTCTTGTTGCAGCAGTTGATGGTGCTCTCCCCACGACTAGGCTGCCGTGCTGTAGATTGTTCACCAAATTGCCCTTAGCATTTAGGAGGCACACGACAGGTCTCCGCCTTTCCTGGCTTCACATTCAGCGTGTCTCCCCACTTCGCAAGTCATTACAATGCCCGACGCGTTTCTGGGAATCACTCCCGTCATCAGGGGCTGCCATCAGCGAGACTCGTTCGTGCAGCGATGTATTCTGGGCTTTTTCATTCATTCAAGTCCCAACAGTAGGCGTGTGCTAAGTGCGCCGTCATACTGAGTTTGGCTGGGATTTGTAGTCCTTTACGCTGCACTGTAAGTGTTCTCTTTTAAGTAAAGACAAGAGTCACTGACCATTAAGGCACATATAAACCTATAGTAGGCTGCGTTGTGGTTTGATGCGCTGTGATTTTCATCGAGGAGTCCTGTGCCACACCTCCAACCAGTTTAGAAGCGCCGGCCTCAAACTGCTGTCAGACGTTTCTTGTTGCAGCAGTTGATGGTGCTCTCCCCACGACTAGGCTGCCGTGCTGTAGATTGTTCACCAAATTGCCCTTAGCATTTAGGAGGCACACGACAGGTCTCCGCCTTTCCTGGCTTCACATTCAGCGCGTCTCCCCACTTCGCAAGTCATTAAAATAACCGACACGTTTCTGGGAATCACTCCCGTCATCAGGGGCTGCCATCAGCGAGACTCGTTCGTGCAGCGATGTATTCTGGCCTTTTTTATTCATTCAAGTCCCAACAGTAGGCGTGTGCTAAGTGCGCCGTCATACTGAGTTTGGCTGGGATTTGTAGTCCTTTACGCTGCACTGTAAGTGTTCTCTTTTAAGTAAAGACAAGAGTCACTGACCATTAAGGCACATATAAACCTATAGTAGGCTGCGTTGTGGTTTGATGCGCTGTGATTTTCATTGAGGAGTCCTGTGCCACACCTCCAACCAGTTTAGAAGCGCCGGCCTCAAACTGCTGTCAGACGTTTCTTGTTGCAGCAGTTGATGGTGCTCTCCCCACGACTAGGCTGCCGTGCTGTAGATTGTTCACCAAATTGCCCTTAGCATTTAGGAGGCACACGACAGGTCTCCGCCTTTCCTGGCTTCACATTCAGCGCGTCTCCCCACTTCGCAAGTCATTAAAATGCCCGACGCGTTTCTGGGAATCACTCCCGTCATCAGGGGCTGCCATCAGCGAGACTCGTTCATGCAGCGATGTATTCTGGGCTTTTTTATTCATTCAAGTCCCAACAGTAGGCGTGTGCTAAGTGCGCCGTCATACTGAGTTTGGCTGGGATTTGTAGTCCTTTACGCTGCACTGTAAGTGTTCTCTTTTAACTAAAAACAAGAGTCACTGACCATTAAGGCACATATAAACCTATAGTAGGCTGCGTTGTAGTTTGATGCGCTGTGATTTTCATCGAGGAGTCCTGTGCCACACCTCCAACCAGTTTAGAAGCGCCGGCCTCAAACTGCTGTCAGACGTTTCTTGTTGCAGCAGTTGATGGTGCTCTCCCCACGACTAGGCTGCCGTGCTGTAGATTGTTCACCAAATTGCCCTTAGCATTTAGGAGGCACACGACAGGTCTCCGCCTTTCCTGGCTTCACATTCAGCCTGTCTCCCCACTTCTCAAGTCATTACAATGCCCGACGCGTTTCTGGGAATCACGCCCGTCATCAGGGGCTGCCATCAGCGAGACTCGTTCGTGCAGCGATGTATTCTGGGCTTTTTTATTCATTCAAGTCCCAACAGTAGGCGTGTGCTAAGTGCGCCGTCATACTGAGTTTGGCTGGGATTTGTAGTCCTTTACGCTGCACTGTAAGTGTTCTCTTTTAAGTAAAGACAAGAGTCACTGACCATTAAGGCACATATAAACCTATAGTAGGCTGCGTTGTGGTTTGATGCGCTGTGATTTTCATCGAGGAGTCCTGTGCCACACCTCCAACCAGTTTAGAAGCGCCGGCCTCAAACTGCTGTCAGACGTTTCTTGTTGCAGCAGTTGATGGTGCTCTCCCCACGACTAGGCTGCCGTGCTGTAGATTGTTCACCAAATTGCCCTTAGCATTTAGGAGGCACACGACAGGTCTCCGCCTTTCCTGGCTTCACATTCAGCGCGTCTCCCCACTTCGCAAGTCATTAAAACGCCCGACACGTTTCTGGGAATCACTCCCGTCATCAGGGGCTGCCATCAGCGAGACTCGTTCGTGCAGCGATGTATTCTGGGCTTTTTTATTCATTCAAGTCCCAACAGTAGGCGTGTGCTAAGTGCGCCGTCATACTGAGTTTGGCTGGGATTTGTAGTCCTTTACGCTGCACTGTAAGTGTTCTCTTTTAAGTAAAGACAAGAGTCACTGACCATTAAGGCACATATAAACCTATAGTAGGCTGCGTTGTGGTTTGATGCGCTGTGATTTTCATTGAGGAGTCCTGTGCCACACCTCCAACCAGTTTAGAAGCGCCGGCCTCAAACTGCTGTCAGACGTTTCTTGTTGCAGCAGTTGATGGTGCTCTCCCCACGACTAGGCTGCCGTGCTGTAGATTGTTCACGAAATTGCCCTTAGCATTTAGGAGGCACACGACAGGTCTCCGCCTTTCCTGGCTTCACATTCAGCGCGTCTCCCCACTTCGCAAGTCATTAAAATGCCCGACGCGTTTCTGGGAATCACTCCCGTCATCAGGGGCTGCCATCAGCGAGACTCGTTCATGCAGCGATGTATTCTGGGCTTTTTTATTCATTCAAGTCCCAACAGTAGGCGTGTGCTAAGTGCGCCGTCATACTGAGTTTGGCTGGGATTTGTAGTCCTTTACGCTGCACTGTAAGTGTTCTCTTTTAAGTAAAGACAAGAGTCACTGACCATTAAGGCACATATAAACCTATAGTAGGCTGCGTTGTGGTTTGATGCGCTGTGATTTTCATCGAGGAGTCCTGTGCCACACCTCCAACCAGTTTAGAAGCGCCGGCCTCAAACTGCTGTCAGACGTTTCTTGTTGCAGCAGTTAATGGTGCTCTCCCCACGACTATGTATATATATATATATATATATATATATATATATATATCTCTTTCCACCAACGCTGGTTAAAGAGTCACGCTGTCACGGGCGGTCTCGCTATAGCCACCAGCAGGCTACTATATTCACTCTACCAATCTTTCACAGTAAGAAGAAAACGAGACACCCAGAGCTTCAATTCGAGGATTTATTTGGCAGATGAACAAATCTCCACGACGCGTTTCGCCATTACGGCTTGGTCACGCTCATCTCGTGGTGCTGACAGCCATTTTTAAAACCCAACACCCAGTGCATATGGATTCCATCACGGAAACATGGCGGACATCTTGTAACATGTTTTTACACCCGACAATTCATCAATTTTGTTGTTTCAAATACCGTCTTTTGACATCTTACGATACCAATACATAAATATATATGTTTCTCATATTGTATCATCGTAGTAATATACACTCGAGTCCAATCATTATTTGTAAAATATATATACACAATTACATTGTCATGTGCGGATCTTGTTTATTGTGGGTTACGATGTCCTAATGTTATTATATCATACAAAATTCAAAGCATATATCATACATCCCACTTTAAGTTACTAGCGAACAAAACTGAATGCTATTGGTTGACTTTTTAGTAGCTTAGCAACACAAAAATAATGCTGTCAAACCTACGGGTTTCCATATAATGAAACAGGGCACGAATCTTTACCGTTCCAAGACCATTCAATACGGTAAATCCAAATGTGATATAACCCAAGTGGGCGTACAATCACCGAATTATAAAGTAATATCGTACTGTGTTGCCCCATAGTACACCAATGTTGCTTCGCAGATTATTGTGCCCGAGTGGGCATATTCCTACATCAACCAAGATAATGTCCTAGTGGGTTCTTCAATAGTTATAAATGCGTCAATACAATGTGGCGAATGTCCAACATGAAATTCACCCACATATGTCCATTATACATGTCTTTACCGCACAGACATCCAAGTCCTTCAACTGTCCCGTTATGTGTGAAATCTAAAAATAAAATTGTTACATTTAAAATCAAGAAAGCCGAGGACAAACATTCAGTTTGATATTTCATTCATATAAATGTATTGACAGTTCTTCTGTGATATTCAACCCTTTAAGTGCCAGACATGCAAAGTCCACAATATATTTGGACTCTAACTTTCTGAGGGACAATTCACGATTGCCTCCTCTCAATCCTAGATCGACACTGTCAATCACCACCAACTGTACAAGTTTTTCATTTTGCATATGCATTGCTGTGAAATGTCTGGCAACTGGATATAATTTGTTGTTGTTATGTATGGCACGTAAGTGTTCCAGCACTCTTTTCTTTGCAGGATGTTTTGTGCTACCCACGTACCATTTGTTGCAAGGACAGATCAGTATGTATACACTGTAGGGGGTGTTACATGTCAATCGTTTGCGAATAGTAAACTCTCTGTTAGTATTGGGAATCATTAAGGATTTACAGACTCTACTGAACTTGCAAGCCTTGCACTTGCGGCAACATCTGAAGCCTACAACTTCTTGATCTTTTGAAGTTATTTTTGAGGTTACGTAGTTATGGCTAAGTTCATCTCTAAGTGATTTTCCTTTCCGGAACGCAATTTGGGGATTGCCATTTAGATATTTTTTGAGATAACTGTCTGTTTGTAAAACATGCCAGAGTTTTTTAAAAACCTTACGTACCTCATATGTCTGACCTGAGAAAGTGGTTATAAAGTGGTTATAAATCTTACGCTATCTGTTTCCTCTATCTCAGTTCGAGGATTCAGTAATTCCTCTCTGTTTTTTACAGCCACTCGTTCTCTCGCTGTACTGATTACTTTTAGGCTGTATCCTCTACATTGGAATCTTTCGCACATAACCCTTTCTTCCTCATGATATGCTTCTTGTGTGCTGCAGTTCGGTTTGGCCCGCAGTAATTCCCCATATGGTATGCTGTACACTAGGCTACGGGGGTGACAACTGTTGGCATTTAAGATGTTGTTGCCCGCTGTCTTTTTTCGAAATAGTCTGGTATTCAACTGATTGTTACTCACTTCTACAATTACATCCAAAAATTCAATTGTTTGATTATGAATGTGTTCTGTCAGTTTCAAATTCAAATGGTTCTGGTTCAGTTTATCTATAAATAATTGCACAGATGCCTCATCTCCACACCAAATGAAAAAAATATCATCTATGTATCTAAGCCACAGGGCAACCTGATCGAACTCTGCCATTTCTCTGACGACCTGCGAAGCAACATTGGTGTACTATGGGGCAACACAGTACGATATTACTTTATAATTCGGTGATTGTACGCCCACTTGGGTTATATCACATTTGGATTTACCGTATTGAATGGTCTTGGAACGGTAAAGATTCGTGCCCTGTTTCATTATATGGAAACCCGTAGGTTTGACAGCATTATTTTTGTGTTGCTAAGCTACTAAGAAGTCAACCAATAGCATTCAGTTTTGTTCGCTAGTAACTTAAAGTGGGATGTATGATATATGCTTTGAATTTTGTATGATATAATAACATTAGGACATCGGATTCGTAACCCACGATAAACAAGATCCGCACATGACAATGTAATTGTGTATATATATTTTACAAATAATGATTGGACTCGAGTGTATATTACTACGATGATACAATATGAGAAACATATATATTTATGTATTGGTATCGTAAGATGTCACAAGACGGTATTTGAAACAACAAAATTGATGAATTGTCGGGTGTAAAAACATGTTACAAGATGTCCGCCATGTTTCCGTGATGGAATCCATATGCACTGGGTGTTGGGTTTTAAAAATGGCTGTCAGCACCACGAGATGAGCGTGACCAAGCCGTAATGGCGAAACGCGTCGTGGAGATTTGTTCATCTGCCAAATAAATCCTCGAATTGAAGCTCTGGGTGTCTCGTTTTCTTCTTACTGTGGAAGATTGGTGGAGTGAATATATATATATATATATATATCAAAACAGCAACTCCACACACGCCATTTCCAATCACCCAAGATCGGGGAAGCGAAAAGGGAGAGACGGACCACAGGATCTGGCTTTGGGTTAATGTTTAATGTGCAGGTGAGGCAACTAAGCATGGGCGGATTTAGCGAATCTGGCGTACGCGAACTTGCGTATTTACGGATTCGCAATCCGCAAAATCCGTGAACTCTCGCGAATTTGCGGATTTTTGTGTTTTTTGTGTTCGCAAGGGTTCGCGAGGATTTGTGTGCCAGTTCGCAATTACGAACTTACTTGTCGGCTCGCAACGGCCGCGACTATGTTGTTTCTACGTCTGGTTCATCATCACAGGTTCACAGCACCCTCTGTTTCACCACTGCCACCCTCTGGTACACCCATGCCACCCTCTGGTACATCCTCACTGCCACCCTCTGGTTGGTTTATCACTGTAAATTGTGGGGGTGAAAAAAAGCAAGCACACCTGCCCTGCTTCAACTGCCATGAATTAATTTGGGGTTGATTAATGTGTCAGTGATTTTGAAACTTCCAGTCTGGCTGGCACCTGCTTCCTTCCTTATCTGTAATTTGCTTTCTGTTGCAGTGCAATTTTTTTTTCACAGGACCTTTATGGCCTACTTGTAGCTATTCTATGAGCCTGCTGTTTGGGTCAGAGTAGGGTCATAGAATAGTTGCAAATAGGCAACTGAACTCTGGAGGGGCCCCTCAGGAAGCACTAGAGTGAATGGTTACTAATGTTAAGATTGAACTTTTGCACCTGCTGATTGCTTTCAATTCTGCAAAAATCGTTTTTCTGCAATTTCGCGCGATTTGCGGGGCGCGAATCCGTGTGAGATCGATTTCGGAAGCCGAGAATTCGAGCGAATACACGATTTGTTTTTTTTGCGGCGTGTATGTTCGCATGATTTTGTGCGTGTTCGCAAGGCGCTTGTAGCGCTACGTTTGCGAAGTTACCCTAGCGGTCGTACATGGGCGCGGCCATCTTGTTTGCGTGACGTAATTCCGTTTCCGGCCGCTATGTGTAATCTCGCAAAGTATGCGGCTCGCTAGTACAATTTCGCGCGTGATCGCGAGGAAAATCTCGCGCGAACTTACCCACGCGGTCGTGAACGGGCGCGGCCATCTTGTTTCTCATTCATTGCTATGGTTCTGGGCATGCTCTCTGTATCCTTTCTTAATCTCTGCCATCCTTTGCTTTTTTGAATTTTTTTTAATCTATTTTACTTATTATCTATCCCTCTATTTTTCTAGCTCTATATTTTTGTGTTTTCTGCTACTTTTTGTTAATTTTGAACTACTTTTTTAAACGCTTTTCTTTTCTTCTTCCCTGTTCTATTTCTTCTTTCTTATTTTGCTTCCTTTCTGCCCAGACCATGGCAAAGGGAGCCGGGAAGAAGCCCGCAAAGGGGAAGGGTCCCGCACCCTGTGCCCGGCTCCCGTGCGGGCGTTTGAGGGGGGAGACAGTGATAACTCGGGAGATTTTTAGTGCGGAGGAGGTGGCCGCACTAATATTTCACGTCCAGCGCCGCCTCCCCAAGACCATCATGGGAGGCGGCAAGATCGCAACCGGCTACGGCATCCGGGAGCGCCGGAAGCGGTGGGAGAAGGTGTGCCGGGCCATGTTTAAACTCTCTGGGGTCGGGCGCACTTATAACCAGGCCCCCCACCGCTGGACGGATGTCATGGACCGGGAACGTGACTTGCTGGACGTGCTTGGCGTAGAGATCCCCGGGCTTGGTGAGTAGTAGTAGCTATTTCTAGCTATTTCATCACTACTCTGTTTTATCCGGCTCTGTTATTTGCAAATGTTTGTTTTTTACCAAGAGCAATAATGCTGCCGATTACATTGTAGGTAATTTATATTTGAAAATCTTCTATGCATTTCAGGTGCACTGCTCTCCTTCTCAGTAGCCTTGCTACTATGCTTATTTGTTTTGTATTTTGTGTTCATTTCATTGGCCTGAGAAATTATGTATGAGTGTAGTGTAAAGAAATGCGTAATGCTAGACACTAAGGGTCATATTTTCAATTACCGGCGCATCCCTGCAAAGTAGCAGGGATGCGCCAGTAATTGTGCGCCATGCCACCACCACCCATGGACCCAAAACGTCACAGAAGCCTTACGTATCTGTGCCGTAAAGGCGGCGCATTGCTGGAGTTGCGTGCCAACGATGGCCCAGCTCTGGGGTGCCCGATCTCCCCAATGCTGCATCAAGCCGTACGTCGGCTTCAAGCAGGCGCAGGGTTTGAGTCACGCATCATTGTCCTAAAAGTGACTGATTGACATCTTGTAGATTTCCCTCAGCCACTTTTAGGATTCGTTCCTGCGCAGGAACGCCCTCCCTTGCGCCGGAACGCCCCCTGATGGCGCAGGGCTTTACAACGTGATGCATCTCCCATATGCGTCACTTTGTTAATATACGCCGCACCATGGCGCCTCTTTTGTTCTGCCACTGCGTCACAAAAGTCACGCAACAATGGAGCAAAAGAGCCGCAAGGGGCTTGAAAATCAGCCCCTACAGACTCAAGTCCAGTCCTTCCTTTAGACACATGGCTATAAGAAGAAATAGTGGTGGTGGTCGGTGGATTTATAGTTTGAGTATTCACTGATCTGCAAGCACGATGGACTTTGTCTGTCACTTCGCGTGCTGCGGACTGCTGCCTGCCAGGCCAAGGTAAACCTTTTTAGTAGTCTGTTTAGTGAGTTACATAGGAACTTTGAAAGTCAACGGTCCGCAAATCAAGCAATACTAATAACATAGTATACCACATGAGATCGGTCAATATATCCCGTGGAATAGTTGTCTATCTATTTGCTATTTCGCCAAAATATTTTGTATTGTTATTTTGAAATGTTTGATTTGCTTGACAAATATCATCCATGTTTTCTGGTCTTTCTTTCTTTCATGTTGTACATCAGCTCCCCCCAGGGGCAAGAGGACACAGGAGGAGGAGGAGGGTGCTGTTCAGGATGCAGGCCAGGATCGGGCAGGCGAGGGCTCCTTTGCTGGCCCCAGTAAGTTTTAATTTTAATATAGAGTACCTATTTTTTCCTAGCGTTCCTCATTCGATTTTTTCTAAATCGTCTTTGATCTTCTTGTAGACTGGATCTAAATTCTTATCCTGCCTCGACTATGACTCCCTGTGGTATTACTAGATTATTCTTATTAGTCTGTCTGTGTAGCTAACTAAGATTGCACATTTGGCAATTCCATTGGACTCCCATTCTAGTCAGCAATAGCTCTATGCACTGAGTGCAGTCCTCTGGGATTGTCCATAATGTCTTTTGAAGTCTTCGAAATGTTTATGCTTTGACAATTGCCAACAATAAAAAGGTGAATGACCACCAAGAAAGAATAAGATACTACTTTACTTTTGGTTTGGATACTAGGACAATCCATTCTACTACTGTTGCAGGGACAAATCTGCACAAACAGAACTATGGACACGAAATAATGCAATAAATTATTACATTGTATTTAGTTTTTTTCACATTTCTTTATTCCTCCTAGACCAAATATTATATAGTAGTGAGTGGTGTATTCTAACATTCTTAAATGTACTTTGTAGGTGGAACATCTGGTGGCGGGGCCAGCGCGGAGGTGGTGGTGTTGGACGAGGACTCTGGGGAGGAGGCGGTGCAAGTGCCGGACGTTCCTGTGAGGGTTCACACGGTGGTGGCGGGAAGAGGTAAGCTATATATTCCTTACTTATTGAGATTGAAGACTGCATAGTGTGCTTTCTGCACGGGTGTATTATAAATCAACCAGGTAGTAGCCTCCTCTAAATGTACTTCGACTTAGCTGTGAAGTTTTTGTCGAGAAGAATCCCAATAAGATCTGAGATGAACTTGATGTATGGGATGACCGAAAAGCGAAAGAAGGGTGTAAGTAAGTGTGGAAGGACGAGAAATTTAATGATGGCTGGCAAAGAAGAATGATATGTGTTTGCATGGTCCCCGAGGTGGCTGGGAAGGAAAGAACATGGTATGGTGCATGGCTGGGTGAATGATGAAGCAAGGATGGGTGGAAGGAGAACAGCCTGGGTGGGTGAAACAGAAACTGTATGTGTGCGCATATACTTTGAATGGATGGATGCCTGGATCATGGTATTATCTGACTCTTAGATAGCATATGTGTATCTAGAGAGAGTAGAGGGTCACTGGATGAACTATGTGTTACCTTGAAGAGCATGTAACACCACACCCGCACGTCCGTTCCAGTGTAGGAAAGGCAAGGAAAAGAAGTTGTAATTTTGTCCAAATACTATCATGAATAGTAGCAGTAGTTTGTATTGCAACTGCAAGCACAGCATATATCCGGTTCTTACGGTGGACACTCCCTACCTCTCTTAATAACTTTAGTTTAGTAGTAGTACGTCATTCATGTGTGGGTGTATCACTGTTCACTCAATAATAAGCAAAGCACCTAAAGTCATCCCATATGTCATCAAATACATCCCATGTGAAGTGATAGATAATCAAATTATTTAGCTTCTTCATTTTCCTTTTCTAGTACTCATTTGCACTGTAGGCTAAAAGCTAAATTAATTAAGCAGTAGCCCTTGTAACAGAGTATTCTCAGTGCCACCCGTAATAGAAAAGTAAGAGCTTCACCACCTGCATGTACTGGACCGGTACAGTAACGCAAGTCTGTCTCACTCATCATGGTGTGCGTCTGTTTTTCTCGGGTGCAAGTTCACTGCGCTGGCATTATGCCGGCTTGCATAAGATAACGTACCAATTTTCCTAAACAAGAGAGAAGAAGAAGAAGAAGAAGAAGACTGGTGGACTGTCATAGTCGACTGTAATGGAAGTCCATAGTGCTCGTAGAATTAGTTCCTTAAACTCCCACTAATGTTAGAGCAAGGATGAAGAAGTGGGAGGTTAGATAGATACTGTCCTCAATAGTTATGTTCTGTGCTTTCAATTTGCTACTTGTGCTGTGACACAACTTTGTGCTCAATCACTTTGTGTTATTAATCTTAAGGAGCATTGGTTACAGACTATGTCTTTCTTTCTTCATATAGTTGCTCCTTCCAAATCAACTTGACCATCACGGAGGGAGCAGGCTCGAGTGGCCCGGCAACGGAGGCTGGATGCCACTGTCGCCGAATATCAGCGGCTGGTGGCCCTGGAGGAGGAGGACACGCAGTCAACCGGTACGACAACAACAACATCTACTGGGACAGCTGCATCCTCCTCCGTGCCCCCACGGGCTGCCAGCCAGCGCAGTGCTCCAGCGGTACGGAGCCGGGCTACCAAAGCCAACCGCCACCGCCGAGCAGCAAAGACACCAGCTGCCCCCCACAGGAGTTGCAAGGCACGCCAGCGCCGCTTATCCCTAAGAGTGTCCTACCTGGAGCAGGAGGTCCATACCTACAAGAACTTGGTGGAGGGCCTCCGCTTCGACCATGCCACCCTCTGCAAGGAGTATGATGCCCTGGCCGCTAAAGTCAACAGCACCCTCCCGTAGTGTAGTGTCCCTTGCCCCTTTTTTAGAGACTTTTGGGGGGTGGGAATTGGGAGTTGGGTTGTGGGACTTTTGAAGGACAATCGTTGGGGTTAGGGAGGGTCTTGCGGGAGATTATTTTGTTAGGGCTAGTAAAATATACTTTTTGAAACTTTATCTGACCATACCTGTTTTTTACTGCTTTTGAGTCTGGTGGGTGGGGGTTTAACAGTAAGTTTTTTTCCTGAGGAGTCCTAGGACTTTAGTAGTACTACAGTCAATCTCTCGTCTATTCCTAATACTCCATTATACTACCTCCCACCAAACGCTTATCTTACCTGTAATTTGTGTTTGAAAGTAGGGCTAGTCCCAGGGCTGGCTCCACAGGAAATGGCGATTAAGGTTGGCAATCCTGGGCGGATTAAATGTCCTCATTGCGGTGGTACTAGTGGTGTGACACAGTGGCAGTTGCATGCATATGGAAAAAAAGAAAATGAAACCTGGTTTGTCCTTACTATAGCATTACAACGGTACGATAGAGAATATAGGAGGTGACAGTTCACTAGAACAGTGCCACACAGAGCCTAACAAATGGTAAAGTAGAAAGTATAACTACTACTTGTTTTGAATTTCTTTGACATTGGCTACTACTACAAGAAATAGTACTGAAGCTAGCTGAGTAAGTCTAGAATACATCCTCGGATTCCTTCACCAGCCTGTTGCTATGACCTTATCCCCCCCAGCAAGTGTGTGGAATTATTGATGTCATTTAGTCACACATCAAGCAAAACCACACAGCCCGGGGGGAGACGGTTAGGGTTTTGAAAATGGATGGGAATGGGGGTTTCTTTTTGGGTAGGTTTTGTTGAGAGAAAAAAAAAGCACAGCATTGACAAACAGGAATTGAAGATAAAGAAATCTTTGGGTACATGGCTAAATCTTTTGAACACTAAGTGCCTCTCACAGAGTAAGTGATCCCCCCTTTCCCACCATGGATTTTCTTCAAGTCACTTGCAACAAAAATTACACATTCCCACGAGTGCTCTAAAACCCCAGAACTCAGTTGCAAAAACCAAGAACACCCCGAAACACATGCAATCCTGCTGCTAGGGCTAACCCTAACGAACCCTAAGTTACAAAAAGTACCAAAACCTTTTTCATCATGGATGTTGTTAAAAGCAGTTTTCTCCGGTATTAGACCTTCCCAGCAATGGCCGCAGAGCCGTCAACCCAGGCGAAAACAAGTAGAAGACCCCCAAACTGCCAAAAAGCAAAAGTACAAAAATGTGGACTTTGTCACTTTTGTGAAAATTTGCCAAATCACTCCGCGCGCGCTCTGCAACTAGGCCCTAACTCCCCTCTGCCTCAATGGATTTCCTTCAAACCTCTTACTATCTAAACTATCCATACCCAGTAGTGCTCACAGGCCCCAAAACCCACCCACAAACACCAGGAAGCCCCCCAAACAGACCCCTGAAAACGCTACATTGAGCAAAAAGTCAGAAAAGGCAAAACCTTTTTTCCTCATGAATGTTGTTTAAACCAGTTTTCTCCGGTATTAGACCTTCCCAGCAATGGCCCCAGAGCCGTCAACCCAGGCGAAAACAAGTAGAAGACCCCCAAACTGCCAAAAAGCAAAAGTACAAAAATGTGGACTGTCACTTTTGTGAAAATTTGCCAAATCACTCCGCGCGCGGTCTGCAGCTAGGCCCTAACTCCCCTCTGCCTCCATGGATTTCCTTCAAACCTCTTGCTATCTAAACTATCCATACCCAGTAGTGCTCCCAGGCCCCGAAACCCACCCACAAACACCAGGAAGCCCCCCAAACAGACCCCTGAAAACACTACATTGAGCAAAAAGTCAGAAAAGGCAAAACCTTCTTTCCTCATGAATGTTGTTTAAACCAGTTTTCTCCGGTATTAGACCTTCCCAGCAATGGCCCCAGAGCCGTCAACTCAGGCGAAAACAAGTAGAAGACCCCCAAACTGCCAAAAAGCAAAAGTACAAAAATGTAGTCACTTTTGTGAAAATTTGCCAAATCACTCCGCGCGTGCTCTGCAGCTAGGCCCTAACTCCCCTCTGCCTCCATGGATTTCCTTCAAACCTCTTGCTATCTAAACTATTCATACCCAGTAGTGCTCCCAGACCCCGAAACCCACCCACAAACACCAGGAAGCCCCCCAAACAGACCCCTGAAAACGCTACATTGAGCAAAAAGTCAGAAAAGACTAAACCTTTTTTCCTCATGAATGTTGTTTAAACCAGTTTTCTCCGGTATTAGACCTTCCCAGCAATGGCCCCAGAGCCGTCAACTCAGGCGAAAACAAGTAGAAGACCCCCAAACTGCCAAAAAGCAAAAGTACAAAAATGTGGACTGTCACTTTTGTGAAAATTTGCCAAATCACTCAGCGCGCGCTCTGCAGCTAGGCCCTAACTCCCCTCTGCCTCCATGGATTTCCTTCAAACCTCTTGCTATCTAAACTATCCATACCCAGTAGTGCTCCCAGGCCCCGAAACCCACCCACAAACACCAGGAAGCCCCCCAAACAGACCCCTGAAAACGCTACATTGAGCAAAAAGTCAGAAAAGGCAAAACCTTTTTTCCTCATGTATGTTGTTTAAACCAGTTTTCTCCGGTATTAGACCTTCCCAGCAATGGCCCCAGAGCCGTCAACCCAGGCGAAAACAAGTAGAAGACCCCCAAACTGCCAAAAAGCAAAAGTACAAAAATGTAGTCACTTTTGTGAAAACTTGCCAAATCACTCCGCGCGCGCTCTGCAGCTAGGCCCTAACTCCCCTCTGCCTCCATGGATTTCCTTCAAACCTCTTGCTATCTAAACTATCCATACCCAGTAGTGCTCCCAGGCCCCGAAACCCACCCACAAACACCAGGAAGCCCCCCAAACAGACCCCTGAAAACACTACATTGAGCAAAAAGTCAGAAAAGGCTAAACCTTTTTTCCTCATGAATGTTGTTTAAACCAGTTTTCTCCGGTATTAGACCTTCCCAGCAATGGCCCCAGAGCCGTCAACCCAGGCGAAAACAAGTAGAAGACCCCCAAACTGCCAAAAAGCAAAAGTACAAAAATGTGGACTTTGTCACTTTTGTGAAAATTTGCCAAATCACTCCGCGCGCGCTCTGCAGCTAGGCCCTAACTCCCCTCTGCCTCCATGGATTTCCTTCAAACCTCTTGCTATCTAAACTATCCATACCCAGTAGTGCTCCCAGGCCCCGAAACCCACCCACAAACACCAGGAAGCCCCCCAAACAGACCCCTGAAAACGCTACATTGAGCAAAAAGTCAGAAAAGCCAAAACCTTTTTTCCTCATGAAGGTTGTTTAAACCAGTTTTCTCCGGTATTAGACCTTCCCAGCAATGGCCCCAGAGCCGTCAACTCAGGCGAAAACAAGTAGAAGACCCCCAAACTGCCAAAAAGCAAAAGTACAAAAATGGTAGTCACTTTTGTGAAAATTTGCCAAATCACTCCGCGCGTGCTCTGCAGCTAGGCCCTAACTCCCCTCTGCCTCCATGGATTTCCTTCAAACCTCTTGCTATCTAAACTATTCATACCCAGTAGTGCTCCCAGACCCCGAAACCCACCCACAAACACCAGGAAGCCCCCCAAACAGACCCCTGAAAACGCTACATTGAGCAAAAAGTCAGAAAAGGCTAAACCTTTTTTCCTCATGAATGTTGTTTAAACCAGTTTTCTTCGGTATTAGACCTTCCCAGCAATGGCCCCAGAGCCGCCAACTCAGGCGAAAACAAGTAGAAGACCCCCAAACTGCCAAAAAGCAAAAGTACAAAAATGTGGACTGTCACTTTTGTGAAAATTTGCCAAATCACTCCGCGCGCGCTCTGCAGCTAGGCCCTAACTCCCCTCTGCCTCCATGGATTTCCTTCAAACCTCTTGCTATCTAAACTATCCATACCCAGTAGTGCTCCCAGGCCCCGAAACCCACCCACAAACACCAGGAAGCCCCCCAAACAGACCCCTGAAAACGCTACATTGAGCAAAAAGTCAGAAAAGGCAAAACCTTTTTTCCTCATGTATGTTGTTTAAACCAGTTTTCTCCGGTATTAGACCTTCCCAGCAATGGCCCCAGAGCCGTCAACCCAGGCGAAAACAAGTAGAAGACCCCCAAACTGCCAAAAAGCAAAAGTACAAAAATGTAGTCACTTTTGTGAAAACTTGCCAAATCACTCCCCGCGCGCTCTGCAGCTAGGCCCTAACTCCCCTCTGCCTCCATGGATTTCCTTCAAACCTCTTGCTATCTAAACTATCCATACCCAGTAGTGCTCCCAGGCCCCGAAACCCACCCACAAACACCAGGAAGCCCCCCAAACAGACCCCTGAAAACGCTACATTGAGCAAAAAGTCAGAAAAGGCAAAACCTTTTTTCCTCATGAAGGTTTTTTAAACCAGTTTTCTCCGGTATTAGACCTTCCCAGCAATGGCCCCAGAGCGCTCAACCCAGGCGAAAACAAGTAGAAGACCCCCAAACTGCCAAAAAGCAAAAGTACAAAAATTTGGACTTTGTCACTTTTGTGAAAATTTGCCAAATCACTCCGCGCGCGCTCTGCAGCTAGGCCCTAACTCCCCTCTGCCTCCATGGATTTCCTTCAAACCTCTTGCTATCTAAACTATCCATACCCAGTAGTGCTCCCAGGCCCCGAAACCCACCCACAAACACCAGGAAGCCCCCCAAACAGACCCCTGAAAACGCTACATTGAGCAAAAAGTCAGAAAAGGCAAAACCTTTTTTCCTCATGAATGTTGTTTAAACCAGTTTTCTCCGGTATTAGACCTTCCCAGCAATGGCCCCAGAGCCGTCAACCCAGGCGAAAATAAGTAGAAGGCCCCCAAACAGCCAAAAAGCAAAAGTACAGGTGATTAAAGTTTTAATTATATTAACTTGTGCAAACCAAAGAAAGACAGAAACACAGGAATAAAAGTCAATAAGTACGAAAAAGAAAATGTCTGAATTCATTGGCTCATTTTCAGACCTCGGTGTCAGGGAAGAAGAGTTCGTCCTCATACTCTGCGAAATGATCAGGCAGGAATAGGTCAGTGTCAACTAACGCAGAAGAAATTCCCTCATCTAAGTTGCTGTCCTCCTCGTCTTCTTGCGTCGTGCGATCTGGTACTTTGAAATCTGGTGGTATGAGGTGCTCATTCATCTTGATCATTGTCAATATCTCCACATTTTTGGGCGAGAGGCGGGTCCGTTTGCAAGTTACAATGCCACCAGCAGCACTGAAAACACGTTCAGAAGACACCCTTGCGAGTGGGCAAGACAAGTAATGTATAGCCAGACGGGAGATCTCTGGCCACAATTTTTTTTCCCATGCCAATACGCCAATGGGTCAGCATTAACATAGACCTCTGTTGAGTCATTCAGATAGTCCTGCACCATCGACTCAAAGTTCTCCACGTTTCCTCCACTTTGCTGAATTTTCGCTCGGACCTTTTCAGAACCATAACCAATCTCAGCTAGCCAATCGTCTTCATCACCCGATATTTCTGTTGTGTCTGGTGCAGATGATGCGGTTGCCGGTGTCTTTAACGGCTGAGAGGTCACTTGTGCCACAGCCACAGGTGCAGAAGTGGAGTCTTCTGACTGGGGATGGCCTGCTGATGCTGATGTACTGCCTTTTCCTTCAATTTGCTTCCGTTCTTTTTCAAACCTGATGGCTGACCAGGCTACCCAACGTTTGTACTTTGTAGCATCTTCATCACTAAAAGGAAATAATGCAGAGCCTGCCAGCGCCTTTTTGTAGCGTGGATGCAGAATAGTAGCACAAATGTAATGCTGTTCTGAGTGGATCTTTTGAAGACGTTCATCGCCACGTAAACGCTCTAATAATTTCTCCGCCAAAAGAAAAGCGTCTTGCTTTTCTTCATCGTTTTGAAACTTTGAAGACACCGCCTTCAGTTTGTGCTCCAGCATGCGCAACAATGGGATAGCTTTTCCCAAATTACAGTCCTCCCTGCTGACTGCACGCGTGAAGAACTCAAAAGGACGAAGCATGTCTGTCAGGCTTTTAACTAGCTCACATGACGCCGCATTTAACCTCAGGTCCTCCTTCACAGCTGTACCCATTGTTAAGAAATACTGATCGAGTACCGTAAACTGCTCATACAGACGCTCAATCCTGTAGAAGGTTGAATTCCAACGTGTTGGCACCTCCTGGATGAGTGCTTCATGTAGCAGGGTCCTCAGATGCTTCCGGGCCTTAAAAGAATGGCTGAAATGGTTGCACATTTTTCGGCAGGTGACCACTAACTGGCATGCTGGACTTTCTTTCTCCAAGAATTTTTTAACAACCAGGTTTATACAGTGCGCCAAACATGGCACTCTGAAATAGTCACCCAGTTCCATGGTCTTAACTACATTGGTGCCATTATCCGTGGAAACATAACCAATGCCGCGTTTTTTTGGAGACAGCCAGTGAAAGACCTTTGTGTTGAACTCATTCAACATGTTTTCTGCTGTATGACGTTTCTCCAAGCCAAACATGGCTAGTGTTGCATGCTTCCGAGCAGCTTTAAAAACTTGGTCCAGGTCAGCACCTGCGTTTAGCTTTGCTTTAACCCCTGAAAAAGAGACCCAGTGTGCAGTGATGCACATGTAATCAGTGCCTGCGCCACGGGTCCACATGTCTGTTGTGAGATGTATAGTGTGAACAGCACTCTTCTGCAAAGCTGCCCCAATCACCTCCAGCACATCTTCATGTAGTGCTGGAACCGCAACTCGGGCAAAATAGTACCGGCTGGGAACCTTCCATTTAGGGCAGAGCGCTGCCACTAATTCGAGAAAACCAACCCCTTCGACAAAAGAAAAAGGGAGAAGATCCAGCGCTAGCATTTTAGCCAGCTTAGTGTTATACAGACGCACCATTGGGGGGTTGCGGTCATATGGCGCGTCTGAAAACAACATTGTTTTAACGTTGCCCTGGACCATTTTACGGGACGATGATAACTTCTTCGACCCAGTTACGCTCGCTGATGAACTTTTTTGCATTGGTGTCTCACTCTGTCCCACACTCTTAGTGTGGCTCCCAGGGGTACTGGGTGTAAGTGAAGTGTGTGACACTTCTTCCTCCTCGTCATCATCAGATGGAACATCAACGTTTTCTCGACTTGCAATTCGGGCTTCCTTGATCTGCTTTAGGTGCGCCAACCATTGGACAGTGTGCTGTCTCTTAAGATGACCTCTCTGGCCTCCAGTCCCATAGTTGGTACCAAGCTTACCACGACTAACTGCAAGCTTACAAATGCTATAAATGGCTATGTTTTCCCTTTTTGTGGAAACACTAAAGAAGTCCCAAACTGCGGACTTGAAATGTCTGTGGGGGCCGGAGGAGGCGATACTGGTGGTGGCCGTGCTGCTAATGCCAGATGAAGTGGAGGATGTGTATTGCTGAACTTTACTAAGTTGTGCACTTTCACCACCACTAATTGAGGTTGAGGTGGATGGAGGTCCCTTCTGGCGAGTAAGAAATATGGAAGCGGTACGTTGTGGTGTACTAGTTAACATCAATGATTCTGGTGTTCCCATTGCCTCCTCGTCGACTTCATCATCACGCTCAGCAGCCTGTCGGGCTAGGGTCAAAATGTCTGTTTGCTGCATGCCCGCTGGGGCTTCAGTGACGTTAGTGATGATGACTGCGTCGTCGTCGTGAGAGTCTTCAGCAGCAGGAGTATACGCCACTTCTTGTTGAGCGTCATCACACTCCATAATTTTGAGAGTTTCGACGACCTTCCTTTTACGCTTAGCTACCTTTGTCAGATCATGGTGTGCCTCCTCAACCTCACTCTCAGACGGCAGTGGTGCTGGTTCCCAAGTAAGATCCAGATCATGAGAAGGAGGTGGGCTTGAAGAAGATGTAGACACCAACACCCTTGATCTTTTCCTTGCTCGGGATGTGGACGACAATGAATGATCATCAGGAGGAGTGGCTTCCTCGAATGATACCTCGGCTTGATTGTCGATTTCCAGATGTGCCCCTACTTCTGGAGGAACAACTATTGTGGCCACTTGTTGTGCCCCTCCATGCACCTCTGCTTGCTCCTCTCCTTGCGCCGCCTCTCCTTCCACATGTACTTGGGCTTGTACTTGCACATGTGATTGTTGTTGCGGCTGTGGTTGTTCAACACTCGTCAGATGAGCTACAACAACCTGTGTTGATTGAGGGACATTGCTGCTGCTTTCTTGCGATGAGCCAACATCACTGGTCGATGGTGTTCGAAGAACAATACTGGCTGTCTCTGAAGCACTCAAGGGCTTGGACCTAAGTTGGCGTGGTGGTGGTGGCACTGAGCCCAATGGAGCGGAGGTGCTGCTCCCAGCTTGGTCCCCAGCAGACCCCGCTGCTGCAGCAGGTGTACTTTTTTTTTTCCCAAAAAATGTGGCGGTCGTCATCACACCAGTCTCCTTGGCAAGTGGCGCCACTTGCTTCTTCTGCTCCTTACTGGCAACTTTCTTGCTAGAGGAGCTACGGGTAACTTTTTTTGGGGCCATCTTCTTCAGATGTCACTCTGAACAGCAGGCCGCAGTTGCACAAGTTGCAGAGTTGTCTGTGGCCACGCGTGACGTTGTGCTGCACACACCGCAGCAGGACTTCTTCCTGGCACTGGTGGTTCTCTTGTGCATCTACAAGCAATGGAAGACAGAGGAACATCAGTTATACACCCCAAAAAGTCGAAAAAACACACAAAAATCAGCACAATCCCAGCCCATCCATGGCCTGAATGGTGTTTAAATTCAAGAAGACAACCCACAGAAAGACTAGGCCCATGCACCACTCACTACCCCTGGCCAAAAGGCCCCACCAGCAGCCCCAAAAAAACGACAAAAAACACAACATTCAGCACAATCCCAGCCCATCCATGGCCTCAATGGTGTTTAAATCCAAGAAGACACCCCACAGAAAGACTAGGCCCATGCACCACTCACTACCCCTGGGCAAAAGGCCCCACCAGCAGCCCCAAAAAAACGACAAAAAACACAAAATTCAGCACAATCTCAGCCCATCCATGGCCTCAATGGTGTTTAAATCCAAGAAGACACCCCACAGAAAGACTAGGCCCATGCACCACTCACTACCACTGGGCATAATGGATGAAAGCTAGGCAAAATAAGTGCAGGCCTCAGACACTGCCTCTCTTCAAAATGGCCCCTTGCACCCCAAGCACATGTTGCCTGTACCAGCACTCAAGATGGCCACCACCACCACCCACGTGGCCAGTCCAAATCAACAGTAGCATCCCCAAAAAAAGGAAAAACACACACAAATCACCACAATCCAATGCCATCCAGGATGTTTACATTAAAGAAAGTGAGACCCCACAGGCAGACTCAGTCCATGCACCACTCACTACCCCTGGGCAAAAGGCCCCAACAGCAGCCCCAAAAAAACGACAAAAAACACAATATTCAGCACAGTCCCAGCCCATCCATGGCCTCAATGGTGTTTAAATCCAAGAAGACACCCCACAGAAAGACTAGGCCCATGCACCACTCACTACCCCTGGGCATAATGGATGAAAGCTAGGCAAAATAAGTGCAGGCCTCAGACACTGCCTCTCTTCAAAATGGCCCCTTGCACCCCAAGCACATGTTGCCTGTACCAGCACTCAAGATGGCCACCACCACCACCCACATGGCCAGTCCAAATCAACAGTAGCACCCCCAAAAAAAGGAAAAACACACACAAATCACCACAATCCAATGCCATCCAGGATGTTTACATTAAAGAGAGTGAGACCCCACCGACAGACTCAGTCCATGCACCACTCACTACCCCTGGGCAAAAGGCCCCAACAGCAGCCCCAAAAAAACGACAAAAAACACAAAATTCAGCACAATCCCAGCCCATCCATGGCCTCGATGGTGTTTAAATCCAAGAAGATACCCCACAGAAAGACTAGGCCCATGCACCACTCGCTACCCCTGGGCATAATGGATGAAAGCTAGGCAAAATAAGTGCAGGCCTCAGACACTGCCTCTCTTCAAAATGGCCTCTTGCACCCCAAGCACATGTTGCCTGTACCAGCACTCAAGATGGCCACCACCACCACCCACATGGCCAGTCCAAATCAACAGTAGCACCCCCAAAAAAAGGAAAAACACACAAAAATCACCACAATCCAATGCCATCCAGGATGTTTACATTAAAGAGAGTGAGACCCCACAGGCAGACTCAGTCCATGCACCACTCACTACCCCTGGGCAAAAGGCCCCAACAGCAGCCCCCAAAAAACTACAAAAAACACAAAATTCAGCACAATCCCAGCCCATCCATGGCCTCAATGATGTTTAAATTCAACAAAACAGTTGTATAATGCATGCACCCATAACCAACCCTGGTCCTACTGGATACTGTGGCTACCCACAATATATTTTATTTAATGTTCTGAAAAAGTTCCAAAATTGTAGTTGCAGCAACTGTAATGCCCCAACAAACTTACTTGTGAAAGTTGATTTCTAATCCAATAGTGATCCAAAGAAAGTCAAAAAGGCCTCAAATCCAAATATCCAGCAGCACCCACAAAAAGTAATCCTTCCAGGTCAAGGTCCAAATGAAAGTGACCAGCACATGAAGAAAGCACTGGGAGGAGCCTGCTGGACAGGAACAGGAAGTTGGAGACTGTGGGGCACTTCCTTCCTCTCCCCCCCACCCAAAAAAAAATGGACTCCTTGCAACAAAAAAGTGCAGGCAAATGTCAACCTGAGGAGTGATTCTGATAAAAATCATCATTTTCTGAAGGTTTATGCTGTTTGCTGGTGGATTTCTTGTGCAGAATTGCAAAATCTCTATTTCGCGAGTGCGAGATTGTTCCTGCCCGCCGCACCTACGTGTTCGCAATTGCGAACTCTCGCGATGCGTGCTGTGCAAGGTAAGGTGGCAAGCCGCGATTACGTATTCGCGGGCGCCAACTCCCGCGGGATCCCGCAGCAAGATCCAAAATGGCGCAGCACTCGCAAAATATCGAGAAAAACAACTCGGCAAAGGCTGAATGACGGAAAGTGAACGCCGTGCGCCACGCCGCGCGCCGCAATATTGTATCACCAAGCAAAAAAATCCGCCGCGTGCGAATTGACGGATTTTCGGCAAATTCGCTAGAGTTTGCGGATTGCGAATTTACCGAAAATCCGCAAATTCCGCGAGCGGAACGGATTTTACGCCCATGCTTAGAGGCAACAACAGCACGACGTGTTTCGGGCCCGTAGGCCCTTGGTCACATGTAAAGTTGTTACAATTTTTTTTTCTTTTTTAAATGCTTGTGATAACACACCACGCCCCTCAGTGCAAAAAGTTACAGTGATCACATGACCAAAAAAATAGAAGAAATACTATACATTAAATCTTCATATGGTCGGTATATAATATTAAATAAATTCTGTCATAGGACTAAAATTCCTCATAAAAACAGAAAATTCAACGTAGAAGAAATTGCACTATTTTTACATAGTAGTAATAAATATAGCAGCGTAAATGCAAGATATTCCTGTGTCGCAGGATATTGGAGTCTTCCAGGATAAATCCCTAGTTTTCGGTCTTCCTGCAATACTACCTAAAACAATTTCTTGAGTCATTTATATATATATATAAATATAATTACATTTTTTTTATTTTTAAACAATATGCCATATTTAAATGTTGTAAATTGTTATCATATTGACCTTTCTGTAGCTGCTGACAATACTCATCATTTGGGTTTCTCCACCAACCCCATAACTGACTGAATGTAGAAAAAGCTGAGCTAGTTCTTCATTCAACAGCCCTGCTGATGTAGCATGATTTAAAAATTCATAAAACATGAAAAATTTGCCAAGTAAAGAAACAGAAAGTTTAAAGTGCACCATGCACACGTGAGACACAATGACATATGAAAATGAGACAAGTGCAGTAAAAGAATGCTTTAAAATGAAGGATGAAGAAAACATATATCGAAAGCAATACTAATACATAAAACAGGTTGCACTCATAAGAGATTATTACAAACATTTTGTTTCTTAGGCTCGTGCCTGCGCTTGATTCCTGGTGGTCCAGGGGAGAGCACTCGGCTCTTCTTTTGTTCTGCATCTCCCTCTCTTGCTCAGTTTTTCTGTGCTCTCTTGTCTCTTTTTCTCTGTGCCATCTTTCTTCTAATCTCGCTCTGTGTTTTTATTTTCTCTTTTTTCCCACGTTCCTCCTTGTTTTTGCTGCATTTTTTCTCTCCTGCCGCTGTTGCCCCCGCAGCCTCACCCCTGCCCCCCAGTGTGTCCTTCCCACCTCCCAGCTGACCCAGCATCCCCCAACCCCAAATTAATGGCAGCCGCTGCGAGGCAAGAAAAGCAGGACACTGACCTGGTCATTGTGACTGATCTCCCCGTGCAGCTTCACCACTGAGGGTTACCCCTGAGTTCTCTCTTGCAGGGTGTTCGAGGCCCTCCTCCACCCGCATGCACCTGCCTGTGCCTTATCTCTAGTGGTCCAGAGGAAGAGTGCTCCGGTCTTCTGCTGCTCTGCCTCTACCTCTCTCGCTCGGTTTCTCTGTGCCCTCTTGCCTCTTTTCCTCTGTGCCCTTCTTCTTCTCTTCTCACTCTGTCTTTTAATTTATATTTTTATTCCTGTTTTCCTCCTCATATTTGCTGTGTTTTTCTCACCTGCTGCCGCCCCGTGGCACCACTCACCCAGTGTGTCCTTCTTGCCTCCCAGTTGACCCGCCTTCCCCGACCCCAAATTAATGGAGGACACTGCGCAGCAAGAAAAGCAAGACCACTTATCGGGTCAGTGTGTGACTGTTCTCCCCCATACAGCTCCACCACTGAGGGTTGCCTCCTGAGTTCTCTCCTGCCTGCTCCTCATCCCTGGTGGTCCAGTGGAAGAGAACTCCGATATTCTGCCTCTACCTCTCTTGCTCAGTTTTTCTGTGCCCTCTTGCCTCTTTCCTTCTGTGCCCTCTTTCTTCCTTCTCTTTAAGTTCTAGCTTTTTATGTTCTCTTTTTCCCTGCGTTCCTCCTTGTTTTTGGCGTGTTTTTTTCTCCCCTGCCACTGCTTGCCCTGCCCCCATGTGTCCTTCCCACATCCCAGATGACCTACCATTCTCAACCCCTACTTAATTGCGGCCACATGCCACGGGTAAAATGCTGGTGAGCCAACAGCAAGCCATCTGCGCTGATCGGTGACCTGACTATGACCAGCGCCAGGGACTCTGGTCCTCTGACCCGCCTCTGCTACTACTCCAGTACTCTCCACGAACTCAACCCCGGATGCAACAACAACTGCCAGCTCTCAATGCCGAACAGCACCCAAGTACCTTTCTCCTAACTACACAGCTACCGCACCTTCACCCACCACCGTACCCCATCAGCAACCCCCAGCCTACTTACTACTCCACTACTGACAAACCACTCAACTGCATCCTACTCAATGTGCGCTCCCTACACAAGCACGCCATAGAAATCTGGGTCCTCCTCAATACCTACTCGCTTGATGTCCCCTTCCTCACAGACACCTGGAACAACACCAGCTCTGCACCCCACATCGCCACCGCCATTCCTGACAGATACATGATCTTGCGCAAGAAACGCACCATCTGCCTAGTTGGAGGATTCGCCATCGCTCACAAAAGCACCCTATGCCTGACATCCTGGTTGACACAACGACCCTCATGGAGTACCTCCACCTCCATGTGCAGACCAACCCCAAGATGACCCTTTGGCCCCAAGCTCCCTTTACTGATGCCATCACGGACCTCATCGCACCCCCACACCCTTGCCCCCACAGAGTACATCGTACTCGAAGACCTAAATTTCCACTTGGACAACCATGACGTCTCAAACACTGCCTCCCTCATAGAGAACCTCACCAACTTAGGACTGAAGCAAACAGTCACCGCCCCCAAGCATACAGCAGGACACACATTTGACCCTGTCTTCGCTGAAGGAAACAGCATCTCCTACACCCACACGACGGAACTCCTATGGACAAACCAACCCTGCATCCACTTCTCCTTCAAAAAGCCCACCTTACCCAAGAACGTCCACCACACCACCCGCAGAAGCTGGAACAAAGTCCCGAAGACCAGCTCACCTCCGCCCTCCTAAGCGCCCCATCCTCCCACCACACCAGATACTAATACCGCAGCACACAACCTCCACTGTTGGATTACGCGCTGTGCCAACACACTCGCCCCCACCAAGAAAGCCACAGGCGAACACATCAAGAAAGCAACCTGGTTCACCCCTGCACACCAAGAATCCAGACGCCTCTGTAGGTCACTCAAGAAGACATTGAGGAACAAAAAAAAACATGGAAACTCACTCCGCCTACTAAGCAGCCTCCATCGCACACCACCATCTCATCAAACCCACTAGGAATAAATCCCTCCAAGACAGAATCCTCACCATCGCTCACAACACTGAGAACTCTTATCCATTGTTAGAAATTGGGTTTCTGGTTGGCTATTGTATGCACTTAAGCCAGGCATAACCCACCACTGTAGTCAGGGTAAAGGAGTTACACAACTAAGAAAACCCCTGCTCACCCCCTTGGTAGCTTGGCAGAGCAGTCACGCTGATCCCAGAGGCAATGTGTAAAGCATTTGTGCGACACACTCACACACCAGTGACACACGAGGTGCACCACAAAAAAAGACTCCACACAAAGCTATATAAAAATATCCTTCGTATTTGTCATAAAACACTTGTCATAACGTCACATAGATTACACAATCACTTTGCCAATCAAGCAATTGACATAACAATACCAGCAGTACACTACAGTAATTACTTACTCCCCTAGTATGGCCATAAACATGTGAGGAGGAAAAACACATAATCACTCAATCCCGTACATACGGTGCAAATCCTGGCAATATAACACAACATACATTGTCACATCAGGGCATAAGCATGAAGCAGTTAGGTTAGAGGCAATCACATAAAATATCAACGGCTGCCCTTATGAACCTTAGAGTAAACACTCCTGGCAGTGCCTGTTTGGAAACACAGATCCCATAGCAGTCACAATATATCCCCCTTACCATGAGGATCACAAATTCAGGTCATGCAACCACAGGGATCAGCACCTGCACTCCTACTATGTGGTGTACGGTTCTCCTGGTCTCATAGGCTACTGAGCCATCTGCCCAGCTACTACCTGGAATGAGGCAATTACCGCTCCTGGTCGGGGCCTCCAATACTCCTCCTATTTTAAAATGAGGAGCGGGGCCTCCGTCAAGCTTTACCCCAGATGCCAACAAAAACAATGCCCCCAGGTAGGTTCAGCCAGGATGAGAGGTGCCCACTCTACCCACGTTGGTAGGGGACCTCCCCTCACAAGAGGGGTGGCTACCGCGAGCATGCGTCCCAGCTGTTAAGAGTGATAAAGCTCAGCCACACTCACCAATCACTGGAGGCTGAGCAGTTTAGGTCGCAGCCGTAGCCTGTACAGATGGAAAATATGTTGATCACCTCCCTTGCCGGTCACCACCGGCAGCCACTGCCGTACTTCTTGACCCTAGTCCGGGTGTCACTGCCCCAGGAGCTGCCCTGGCAAACTGGGTGGTCTGAAACAGCCAGGCTGGTTCACATGGAGGGAGACTCCCTCTGTTGCCAAGGCTGCTCAAAATCTCCTCGGCGCGAGTTGATGAGTTGTGCACAGACCGTACTGAACTCCTGAGATGCAGAGAGGGGCCCCACTGACTGTAGGGCACAAGCGGAAATCCTCTGCTCTTCCTGGAGGTGGACATCCCTTGCTACTACGGCATCTCTCCTGCCAGGGGGGGGGGGGGCAGAGTATCTCATGTGCTGCCCATGCAGGGCCCTCCACATGCGCTGAGGTAGTAGAACCACAGAAGGTAAAAGGAAGTGCTAGGTGCAGGGGAAGTCAACAGCGCTCTCCCTACTAACAAAAGAACCAGGGTCACCCAACAGTGCCAGTCACATGTTGCTCAGAGCCAGAAACGAACAAGCCTGCAGATGAACAACAGAACGCATACCAAACGCCAAGTTGCCAGAACATGCAGGGCTGGCCACCACTCCCTGGGAGGTCACTGGCGTCCCCAAGCAGGAAGCAGGCTCAGGCCAGCACACAGGCAAAGTCCAGATGGCAATTCCCTGGTAGCACAGCAAATCTCCGGGGTAGCATACAGAACCAGCAGCATCTGGTTACAAATCCTCGCACTGTCTATTTCATGGGGTCACAGCCCCTGTACTTATTGTCCTAAAGTCTTTGTTCTGGGGGTCCCTTCAAACACTGTATAGAAGTGCACAACACTCCCATCCAGATCCCAGGTCCTGGCCTCAGACACACTACAGGGGGGTGGAGAGAGCATTGTAGAAGGCAGGCACAGCTCTATTCAGGTGCAGGTGCAACTCCTCCCACCACTCTATATGCAGCCAAGTTCTTTTCAGCCTTGCGCTGAGTCACCGAGGATTGGAAGGACACATCTCAACCCCCCCTTGTGACTGCCTTGAGTGAATGCACATCCCCTCTCTCCTGTCAGTAAAAACCAGACATCGAATACACATCCAGACAAAGCACAATGACTAAGACACATAAGCACACAGAAATGCCCACTTCCAAAAGTGGCATTTCTAAAATAGTAATGAGAAATCAGTTTTCACCAACAAGCGGGATTTATCACTACTATTCCAAACATATTAAAAATCGCCATGCTACCACTCTCATATCAGACATTACCACTGAAGCACATATCTGGGAATCCCATTGCAACCCTATGAGAGGGCAGCCTCACAGTGACAACTTTGACAACCAAGACCTGCGTACCACTCCAGCTCCCCCTCCAAGCGACGCCACCCAACAGACCCTGCTCAAATGGACCTCACTCACGACAGAAGACACCTTGAAGCCCATGAAAAGTATCCACTCCGTAGCACCCTCAGACCCTTGCGCACATCACATCTTACACAGAGCAGCCTCGGCCATCGCACCCGAACTATGTTGGATGATCAACTGCTCCTTTGAGACCACCACCTTCCCCGATGACTAGAAACACGCAGAAGATAACCTAACCCTGGGCGAAGTACTACGCTACGCTCGCGTAGTTTGTGAAGTTTGCGCTACGCGAATTGCACGTAGCACAGTGCAAACACGCGTAGCGGTAATTTTTTGCTTGCTCACAGACCTCAACGTCAAGTTGGCGACCACGAGCGAGCAAAGTTACATCCCGGCAAGACTTTTTCCTCATTCGCGATCAGCAACATCAAGTTGCCGATCGCGAACATGGAAAATAAACCTACTGGCAAGATTCTCAGCGCAGGGAGGTCAGGTTTCTCATTGCGAGTGGTCGGGTATGCTTGCGACCGCTCGTGATGAGAAATTACCAGTCCGCGTTGAGAAAGCTGCCGCTCGAGAACAAAACTACTCAAGCGGCAGAAAACGACCTCTTGCACTGTGCAAGATGTGGTTTGCGCTGATTGTACAGTGCGGGCAAGCATCCGATACTATGCAATCAGTGCAAACAGCATTTTGCACAGTGCACTATGCAGTTCATGTAGCTACGTGTAGCTCGCGTAGTGCAAAGTGCACTTCGTGTAGCTAAGCGTAGTGCTACTAATGCGAACTACACCAGGGTTCAGTTAACCCCCTCCTGAAAAAAACATTTGCAGACCGGACGGACCTAAAAAAATCAGACCCATTTACCTGCCTCCATTTGCAGCCAAGGTCATTGGAAAGGCCGTCAACACCCAACTAGTGCACTTCATCGAAGCCAGCAAGATCCTGAACAACTCCCAATCTGGATTCTGCAACAACATCAGCACCGAGACCACCCTGCTCGCTGCCACCGACGGCATCCGCTCCCTCCTTGACAAAGGTAAAACAGTAGCCCTCGTCCTCCTGGACCTCTCGGCTGTCTTCAGCACTGTCTCTCACCACACCCTATCCACCAGACTCCACAACACAGGCATCCGCAGCAAGGCCCTTTACTTGATAAGGTCATTCCTCACCGGCAGAACTCAGCGGGTCAGACCCTCTCCCCACCTCTCGGAACCAACAAAATCACCTTTGGTGAGCTCCTGGGCTTGTCGCTCAACCTTACCCTCTTCAATGTCTACATGGACCCCTCGCAACAATCGTCAGGAACCACAAGCTCAACATCGTCTCTTGAGCCAATGACACCCAGCTCATCCTCTCCCACGCCAATGAACCCAAAACCACCAAACACAACTTCCAAGAAGGGAAGAAAGTCGTTGTCACTTAGATGAACAGCTGCCTGAAACTCAAAGCAGATAAAGCAGAAGTCCTCATCCTCAGCTGCACCCCTCTGCATAGGACGACTCCTGGGGGGCCCCCGCAGATGGATATCCCCCCACCCCAACGGAGCACGCACAAAACCTCTGCATCATACTAGACTCATCACTCACAATGAAGCACCAGATCAAAGCTGTATCCTCGACCTGCTTCAACACGCTCTGCATGCTACGAAAGACATTCAGATGGATCCCCTCCCAATCCAGACATGCTCTCATCAGCAGCAGTCTGGACTACGGCAACACCCTATACGGCGGAGTCAATGAGAAACTCTTTCACAAACTCCAGACCGTCCAGAATGCCGCAGCCAGACTGGTCTTTCACATCCCCCACCACAGTCACATCACCCAACACCTCTGCGACCTCCAGTAGAAAGAAGAATAACCTTTCAAGCTCCTCACCCATGCTTACAAGGTCCTTCACAACACCAGGCTAATATACCTGAACAACCAGCTCTCCTTCCACGCACCCAGAAGACACCTCAGATCAGCTGACCCTGCTCTGGCCTCCATCCCACGCCTACACAGGACCAGGACCGGAGGAATGTCCTTTTGATATCCTGCAGGCAAAGCCTGGAACGACCTCCCCCTCTACCTCCGGCAAGCCCCCACACTGACCCAATTCAGGAAGGACCTAAAGACCTGGCTTTTCGGGTGACCCCAGCACTCAAAGGAGCCGCTTTCCTCCCCCCAGCACCTTAAGAACCTTACAGGTGAGTAGTTGCACTTTATAAACCCTGATTAATTGATTGATTGATTGATTGATTTATTGATTGATTGATTGATTGATTGATTAAAAGTCCAGGACATTTTTGGTAATAGGTTATTTCTAACAATAGCTATTTTCATGTAATAATGATTGGTGAACGTTCTACCTATTCTTATTTGAATTGATTTAATTACATTATATTTGATGTTAGTTGAGGGCTTATTTCATTTTAAATGTTTGACGCTAACTTAAAGGCTTTTTTGAAAATGTTTTATTGTCCTCCCAGGAGCTGAACTTTCCCAGACGTAATACAATTGGGGATTTACCACTAGTGAAATGTTGCTTTATTTTTCCTGTACATGTGTAAACCCCGACATTCTTGAATGTTTCTTCAACGTGCAAAGTGAAAAATTCTGGTGGGAAATAAATCTTAACTATTGCTAAAATTGATTACTTTGTATCTTTTTTTTACAGCTACTAGGCCTATGTGGACTCTCAAATCTTTCATTTCTCATGACTAGCATGGGACGCATCTCACTATTGCAACTGTCCTAGGTGGCATGATGTAAATTGGAGCATATGACAGTCTGATGTGATGCTATATCACAGAGACACTGTTAGAGACTTTATAAAAGAAGAAACTCCAAAGGAGAGGCATCACCATTCCTGCTCTGTGACCCAGATGCTATGCTGATTGATTCCTGATGAACATTCCTCTTACTTTTGGACTGCCTCACTCATGCTACAGTCGATAACTGATGGACTGGAATATTCTTTGCCAAACCATTTCCGTTTTTCTTTTGTTTCCTTGTTTATGCTAATGGACTCGCCCTTAAAGGACTTTAGATGTGAGCCCTTTCCCATTCTTTTTTTAATTGAGTTTTATATAGCGCAAAGTTGACCCAAATCGGGTATCAGAGCGCTTCACATAGCACCAGTTGCGTTACATGAGGACACATTCTTTTTTTGTTAGGCACGGGGAGATGAAGTGATTTGCCCAGAATCACAGGATGTTCAGCGTCATTGCAGAGACTCGAACCCAGTTCCCCAGATTCAAGGTCAATCGCCCTATCCGTCAGCAAACTCCTCTCCTTCTTCATAGGATTTGAACTGTTAGACACAAACTTTCCTTCTGTCTTAATGGTAGTGGGACTCTGTAACTCTGTACGCTGATTCTGATTATAACCATCGAAGAAAGCCTGCTTAAATGTTTGCCACTAATATACAAGCTGTGATATTTTTTATTGAAATTCTCAAGAGATTGCTTGTAGCAATGAACTTTGAATCATTAATACAATACCCAAATTCATTTAATATCTGTCTCAGTGTATTATTGACTCCTGTTGGTTCTTCCATTCAAACTGTGCTGGTTACTAATGACTTAAACGCATTGTAGAGAGAACCAGCAAGCTCTGTCAGAACATCAAGAATTACTTATTTTGTTCTGCTTTGCGATTGCAGAGCTTTTGGTTAGCATAAATCGACTTAACTTCTTCAGGAGGTTGGGTCTTCCTGTTGCTCTTCTTTATTTCTACAACATGGTTTTTAAGAGGTTTGTACCTAAATCTGATCCCAAACTTGTGAGTTGGCTGTCAATTAATGGTCCTCATTTGACAGCTAATGCGGTGTTTGGCCACCCTAATTTCTATCCCTCCTATTGGCAAAGAAAGATTTGTCAGAGGATCATTGTAATATTGTAACTGTATTATGGCACCAAGGTACCAGGACCCTGGTGTCCGCACAAACAGTACGGGCAGGATAGGAAGACAGGAAGCGGGGAGGATTGGAGAGGTGGGGGAAGATTAGAAAGGGATAGGAAGAATGCAGAGGCAGCTGTCTGAATTGCGGACAAGAAACTACACCAAAAAAACAGACAACATGTAACACATGCAGCGTCCGAGTCCTTTGTTATGGCCACCATCAGCGATCTGACAATCATTGCCCCTATGGTAAATTAAAGTGTTACAGATTGTCTGATCATAAATGGCCCAGTAGGGTTAGAGTAGTACAGGAGAGTAGACACATTTTTTTAAAAAATTGCCACGCTTATGCCGCATCAAATCTCTAAAGCTGCAAACAAACTTATTACTGTGGGTGGCAAAGTAAATACATGGGACGTATTTATGTACGTCATCTTACTGGGCCCTAAAAGACATCAAATGAAAAGAGTTATCAATGACCTAAGCATTCCTAAATTTAACTCCACAAATGTACTTCATAGTGAAATGTAATTTACGGTTTCTATAAAATATGTTGACAAAGTTTTCAGAGAAAGTACCATTCTTACCCAAATTTTGACTACCCAAAATAATACCAGGGGTCTGATTATAAGTATAGGTGCTATTTACAGCACCTGGTAAATAATGCTAACACTGGGGGCCATATTATCAAGAAAGGGTGATACATTATCGCTGCTTTTATCGGCAGGAAACTGCCCCTAAAGCAGCGATAATGTGCTTGATAATATGCCCTTGTGAATTCCCATAGAAGCCCAGGTTAACACCAGAACCTGGGCTTCTATGGGAATTCACAAGGGCATATGATCAGGCCCATTATTGTCGCTTTAGCGGCAGTTTCCTGCCGATAAAAGCGGCGATAATGTATCGCCCTTTCTTGATAATATGGCCCTTGGTTCGTTATTTATCGGGTACAATAAATAGCATTTATTATGGATTTCTGGGGAATAAAATGTGGATTTTGGTGTTTAATACAACAAATTCCGCATGATACTGTAATTACTGTATGATTTTCCTCTGTTACATTTTGTCAGGTTTGGAAATAAGCAAATATTGGGTTATTTAGCACATCTGATAATCATCAGATGAGTTAAATAATGTCAAATTCGTAAATCCATCCTGTGCGTTAACTTGAGTTTACCCATGAACAGTATTAACCGCCCACCTTGTAATCAGGGCCTAAATCAGTGTGATCAGGCATTGCTACATTCTCCTTTAACAGCGTATTTTCATTCTATTGCATTTTTAGTAAGGGTACATGCACAAATAGTAACTAGACCGCATAAAAATATCAATTTTAACCCTTAAACAATAACAGTTAGTTTCTTTTTGACAGTTGATTGCAGGTTTTACTATTTCAGAACTCGGTGGTAGTAGTTCTATCGGTCTCAAGGAGATGCCAAGCTGAGCTCTGCCCTGCTAGTCCACTTAACTGGGACCTGTTAAATATATTACTGCAGCAGGTGCATGAACCCACTGACTAATCTTCAAATCTTAATAAAGCAGTGGCTACAAAAAACCACATCTACATCAACAATCTTAAAATAAAACATCTATCACTGTAATTTGGATGACTTTATACTTGCAGGGCCCACACTTTTGCTAATTTGAAGATGGCTGGGTGGCTTCGAGCTGCAGGAGTCCTTGCCAGTGCAGGCGATGAAATGATTATTGCCAGCTAAATATTTATGGCCTGGATCGGTTTAATCAAAATGATAAATCTCTGCTGTATTCATGTGTCAATTGCGACTTAGATCGGCGCCTGATGGTATTGTAAAGCTTGTTTTCTTGAATTTGAAAGAGATGAAAGATTTTAATCTGCGGGTCTGGGAATTAGATTTTTTTATAGTTTTTTTCTTCCTCTGCTGAGAGATATCTCCCCAAGGAAACATGTGCCAAGGTGTTGTTCGGTAAACAAGTTTAAAAAAAAAGAGTGCACTTTAAAAGCAAGGTTTTTTTTTACGTTTGAAGGTACCTTTAATTTCAAGACGCTTGTAAATTCATGTTGTAAAGCTGTTACCAAGCACTAAAAATATACTGTGCGTTTTTGGAAAGTGTATTTTGCAGTTCAAAGCGCCTGACGCTCATCTGTCTGTCTCGAGAGCTTCTGGGATAGCATAATGAGAGGCCTCTTTGAACCCTTGAATCCAGCAGCCTGACATCCCAATCAGATCCCAACAAAAGCAGTTCATCTCGGATCAGAGAAACACAATGCACGTTTGTAGCAGTGATTGCAGGAATGTCTGTCCCTTTAAGGAGAAGTGTGGCTCACTGGTTAGAGGAGGCAGACCTGGAAGCAGAGGTAAGCCCGGGACCAGGGTTCAATTCCCGGCTCGGTGGGGTCTTGAGTCCTAAAATGTCCATGGACTCGACAATTCTCGCTCCGGTGCCTACTCTCGCTCCGGTGCCTACTCGATTCACGGGTTCAACACACTGCGACTCTGGGCAATAGCTTGCTTAATCTCCACAACGACCCCTCACAACGGGATGCGGGATGCCTGGCTTTCACCTTGCGGATACCCTGCCGGGATTATCTCACAGGGGAATACCAGGACGGGTTCCCTAAGCAAGCGCTTAGAAACCGCTTGGTGATTTGCGCTATATAAATTCCTGTACATTTACATTTAAAAAAATACATATCTATTTGGGTTCTCACTGTTTGTCAAAGCGGCAACAAATACTGCTACAAACTATGAATAACTCACAACACGAATTCTACACAACACGAATTCTACAAAACGTCTTGAAGCTAAATCTAAATCAGTGTCAGAATTCAGATTTGTCAAGGCCTTTTCTGTCTACCAGTTATAATTTCAGTTTCTGTCTATATTGTCACGCTTTCGAGATTCTGCCTATCTTCTAGGAAGGTCATGGTGCCTGACCAGATATTTATTCATCCCACATTGTTGTGTTCATTCTTTGCTGTCTGGTAATGCATGCCATCACAGAAGCACTGAATGGTGCAAACACCCCCTAGTTTAAGTGGCGGTGAGAATAATCGACTATTTGTACAGTTACACTGTGTAACTTCAATGTCGTTCAATGCTTCACTTGAGCTCATTAACTGCTTTTGAGTCCGCGACTGCTGGAGGCAGACGGATCGGAGTCCTAATTGTCTGCACTGTAAAATCCTTGGCACTGAGGCTTAATATGAATTTGCCATTCATTAGCCTCACCCTGGAAGGATGCGCTCTCTCATTCTCGAAGGCAGTGCATACAATTAATATTATTATTTAAATGTATTGGTATTAAACCACTGTATGCCGAAGACTTGCACCTCTTCAACATTTGACAAATGGAAGCCCAAGCAGTTAGATAACAGTAAGTAACTAAGTAGCTATTTATTATGCATGTTTAATTAAAACCGTTGCATTCATAACATTACAGACTGATATCAAAAAGAACAGCATTAGATAAAATTGTTAAAAAATAGATACAATATAAAAAACCTTTGTTTTAGAATATAGAGACGTAAAATGAGTCCAATTGTGCTAGCAATGCTGGCTCGGGTTTGCAGCCCTGTTTGAAGTTATTAATTAAGCTGGATAACCGATAGAGTGGTCCAGTTCAGTATCTATTGTAGTCTTTAGTATGACTCTACTGTCCCTTGTTCCCCCTCAGCACGGTCGGCAGTAGGAGTTCCTTCAGGGTGGTGACGTGGGGAGGGGGAGGGGCAGGGCGTAGTAATATATGGATTACGGAGTTTAACAGGTAAGTTAATATATAAATAAATAAAACAAATTTCATTGCGTGCACTGCATCACCAAATGCGATGCAGTGCACGCAACGACATTTGTTTTATTTATTTATATGTTTATATGTTTACTTACCACCCTGCCCCTCCCGCTCCCCACGTCACCGCCCTGAAGGAACTCCTACTGCCGACCGCGGCTGTAATCCCCCATCCTTGGATAACAGGGTGTGTTAACGTAAATTTGGCATTGATTTGCCAATCTGATACAGAAAAAAATATGTAGGTATCAGTCAACCAGTTGATCTTCCTTTGCAAGAGGAGAACAAAAGCAGTGGAGAGCTGGTGTAGTTGAGTTAATGTGGCAGCTGGAATGGTGGACAATGGGCAGTGGCGGCCCGTGCAGGTTAGCGTGGTGAGGCGGGACAGGGGTTGGGGGTAGAAGTGGTAACCGACAAAATAGGGAAAATATGTAAATAAATACAACCACTTACCTTGCGTTCACGGCGATGCGGCGAGCGCAAGGTAAGGGGTTTTATTTATTTCTTTTCCCTATTCTGTTGTTTATCACTTTCACCCCCCTCCCCCCCCACCCCATTCCACCCTGCCCCACCGCCCCACCACGCTTACCTGCACAAGCTGCAACTGACAATGTGTAGTGCTTGAAGTATTACATTTGAGGATGGAGTGGGAGATGCTGGCATCTGGAACTGCTAAATGGCTGTCAGTGCTTTACAAATGAGTAATGCAGCGTTTACTGCTGTGTAAATGTAATTGCTGACCCATAAATTATATGTTTGCAGATGGGAGTTCTAATTTTAAAATGTATAAGTGTACATAAGGACAATTGATTTCAGACCCTCACTCAAGATGTCAAGTCATATGAGTTCATCACAACTTGTCAGGATATCTCCTCATTAAAGCAATCAAACTCTGTAAAACCACTGTTAAGTACGGCTCTCGTTTAGGGGGGGTGAGCATGAATGAAAAAAGCTAATTACGAAAAATGTTTAGAAAATTACGAGAAATTATATGTAATTATGTAAAATGCAAGTTAAGCTCTTGGCGATATATTTTTGTTTGAAATGAGTCCATGTATCCATTCTGGATGCGAGGATGCTGTTCGTGCTAAAATATAGCTCCAAAACACAAGTGCACTGAACAACTGCCACTCACATTCCAGTCCTTCTAGTTTCCCCCCTATATAACGGGTGAATGATATACCTCCCGGGGACCCACTGAAACTGCTGCTGCTTTGCCGGTGTTATTGCCGGCTCTTTTGCCACTCCACTCCTTGCCGCCCCTGCTTCGCGGGTGCCGCTGCGCTGTGTGACGATCCAGCGTTGGTGCCTGACTGCCTGGGAAGATCTCCGCCGAGGGCTGAGAGGCTGCAGGGGTGTTGCGCTACAGGGAATCACTCTACCAGGAGTCCCTGCGTGACCAAGTAGCATCCGGTCGGCGCCCCCTGCATGCCCCGCCCCCAGCTGGCATCAAGGTTAAAGGACCCCTGGAGCTGTGTTCCTGCGTGAATGATATACCTCCCGGGGACCCGCTGAAACTGCTGCTGCTTTGCCGGTGTTATTGCCGGCTCTTTTGCCACTCCACTCCTTGCCGCCCCGCTTCGCGGGAGCCGCTGCGCTGTGTGACGATCCAGCGTTGGTGCCTGACTGCCTGGGAAGATCTCCGCCGAGGGCTGAGAGGCTGCAGGGGTGTTGCGCTGCAGGGACTCACTCTACCAGGAGTCCCTGCGTGACCAAGTAGCATCCGGTCAGCGCCCCCTGCGTGCCCCGCCCCCAGCTGGCAACAAGGTTAAAGGACCCCTGGAGCTGTGTTCCTGCGTGAATGATATACCTCCCGGGGACCCGCTGAAACTGCTGCTGCTTTGCCGGTGTTATTGCCGGCTCTTTTGCCACTCCACTCCTTGCCGCCCCCGCTTCGCGGGAGCCGCTGCGCTGTGTGACGATCCAGCGTTGGTGCCTGACTGCCTGGGAAGATCTCCGCCGAGGGCTGAGAGGCTGCATGGGTGTTGCGCTGCAGGGACTCACTCTACCAGGAGTCCCTGCTTGACCAAGTAGCATCCGGTCAGCGCCCCCTGCGTGCCCCGCCCCCAGCCGCCCTACCCCTATAGGTTTTGCCGCTGGGCCGTCTCGCGAGACGCGAGCGGGACGCCGAGCGAAGCCCGGGCAAAGGGCGGGCCGTCTGTGGCCGTCCGAGGACGGGACGGGCCACCCCCTTTACGCCTTCAATTGTAAGTGGAAGGTAGGAACATAATATTATGGCTTCAAACTGTGATAAATCTAGCACTGTGGGGGGCAGTAAAGGAACATTAGAGAATTACTTCACCAGGGCCTCTGTGGATTTGGACAAGGATGACTTGCTGACTGAGCGTAGGATTGAACGTCGCCGCTCTATTGAGTCTCTGAAAAATAGATCATTGATTGATTTGGCGCCTACATCTGCCCTGCCGGATAATACCATTGATACTTATACTGAAGATCCACTGTCCATGGATAAATTTCCCCTACTCCTCAGAGACACTCCACCGCTCCCTGGCACAGTATCCATCGACCCTTCACCTAATGTGTTGTCTTCATGCGCTCCTTGCACAGGACTTGATGTAGAAAATGTGCCTCGTGCTCCAGCTAGGGAGTTGCCTAAAAGGACGGGCAAGATACTACATACGACCAAAGTTCTTGGCCCACCACCATCTAAAAGGAGGAGGGGGTTGGGTGCTCCACAGAGGGGTAAGCTTAGCCACTCCGAGTTCGGCAAATCCCTGAAAAGCAAGACCACTGGTGCAACTATAACTAAGGCCCCTGTACCATCTGATATAGTGTCATCAGCAATACCAACCCTAGACACAAATGCTATATTATCTGCTACCAATTTATTAAGGGAAACTGGGGTAGTCAAGCCAAGAAGTTTTTTCATTCTCTGACACCCCGTGGAACTCCGCAGAGCAGCTACTTAGGTCCTTTATGCTCCCTATATTGGATATTTTAAAGAGGGTGGAGCATCGACTAGGTAATCTAGAGGCATTGTTTGCTGTTAAAGTTGGGACAGGGCCTACTACGACCATCCCAAGGCCCTCCACTTTGCCGACAACTCTACCTCAGATTCCAAATGTCCCTGTTCCTACCCTGGTTGCCTTTAATGGTCCTAATAATGGCAATATTGGAGCCAACAAACCCTCTCGTAATCACAAATTGAGAACTGTAGGTTCTCCCAAGAGCTCCAGTAAGGATAATAATATAGTTAACAAGCCCCCTAGTAATATCCAACGGAAAAATTTGGTATCTCAGCAGGCCCAGGCTCCTGTGGCAACAGCGGTAAAATCTATAGCCCAGGTTGCAAGAGAACCTCAGAAGGGTGGTGAAATCTAGTGGCCGCAGTATGCTTTCAGGGGGGTTGGACTACTTGTATGGGAACAGGAGTATGGAGCATTTGATCCCTTTTACCCCGCTGGAAACTTCCAACAGATATGGTGTCCTTTCCTGCTTCGATGGCTGTGATTGACTTCCCGCCGCCATCATTCCTCCTCTAACTAGTTCAAGGGTGGGTAAAGGGGAGCCAGCCCGGGAGGACACTCAGAGTGGGATTAGGTTGGCGTCTACATTCTCCCAACCTACTATTGCCCCCTCCATATCACACGAGGCCAAACTCCCCATATCTAGACACAGATGAGCCCTGAAGCAGGTGACCCAATCGTAGAATCTGCTACATTTTCCAACCAGCTAATTGACCCACCGACCCGTCAAAGTAGACATCTAGCGGCCCTATCATGGAACGTTGCGGGTTTGGCTACAAAACTAGACAGCACTGATTGGTGTGATTTTGTGGATACTTATGGTATCTGTATATTTCAAGAAACATGGGCTATGACCACCCACCATAGAATGGGGTTTGTTACCTACGCTGAACTTGCCATAAAGGGTGCTAGAGGCAAGCCATCTGGTGGCCTGACCATATGGGTGGGTGTCCATCTTGGGTTCTCGGTTAAAAGGATCAATACTAATAGCTGTGACATATTATGTATTCTTTTAGCTCGCCCAAACACACCCAAATTGGCAATCATTAATATCTACTTACGCCCTGTTCTTGGGGGAGGGACATCACAGACTCTAGAGTCCTTAACTAATTTATTGAACAGCCTCCCTAGCGAGACTAAGGTGTTAATAGGGGGAGACTTCAACTGCCACTACGAGCCACTTGGGAGGGTTATTCAGATATCGTCAGATGAGGATGACGCCTGCCAGATCCCATTTCCTAATGTCTATCAAACTAAATCCTGGTCACCTATGGTTATGCAGCTCACATCCTTGAGGTATACATTTTCACTTAGAGCATGTAATGGTCGCTTTCCGGGGGATAGTCCAGGAAAGCGTACTTATAATGGAATGGGCCATTCGTCAATAATTGATTATTTTATGGCTAGTTTGTCTTTATGGCCACTGATCCGTAACTTCCATGTACACGATCGCTCGGAAAGTGATCATAACCCTTTGGTGGTGGATTTGGATCTGCCACATCCTGAGGGGGTGCATCAAGAGGCTGACATCGTTTCTAGCAATATTAGGATTATACAGGGGGGTAAAAGAATCCGCTGGGCCTCTATTAAGACTTCACCAGAAAATCTGGCTTCGATGTACAAAAGTGTAATTCCTCAGCTAGAGCGGTTGTCAGCACTGTATGAGAATGTCCCAAATCATGCGGAAGGCGCTAAAATTTTAGAAATCCATAAAGAGTTAATGACGGCCTTGGCGGGCAGCTTCCACAAACCCTCCAATCAGAGCCAACGGCAGCCACGGGACCATAATCCCTGGTATAACCAGTCATGTAGGAGGGCGAAAACTACTTTAGTATCTGCTCTTAAAACAGGCAGTAGGACTTCCATTATGATTGCAAGGAAGGCCTATAAGGATCTCCTGTTCCATGCAAAATCTGAATGGGAAACTGAGAGATGGCATGCAATCAAACAGGCATTAATTGCGAAAGATGCCCAATTCTTTTGGAATCTGGTCCACACTGGGAAGGTAGAGGGCAAGGCCAAGATCGATCCTAACATCGCTGAGGAAGCTTGGTGTGCTTACTTTAGAGATCTTTATTCTAGTCCCGCTTCCCTAACTATTGACTTACCAAGTTTTCCCCTGAGGTTGGATCCAAGCTGGCACCCTCCTTTATTTACTTTGTCGGAAGTGACACTAGCGGTACTAGCACTGAAACCTAATAAGGCCCCGGGGTTGGATAGGATTCCTGGTGATCTCTACAGAGATGAGCTGAAGATATGGGTTCCTTACTTGACTGTCCTATTTAACGCCATTTTGGACGGACAAGAACTCCCTAGCACTTGGCTGGGGGCCGAAATCATTCCGGTTTACAAAAAGGGCTCTCCGCTGGCACCATCAAATTATAGGCCAATTAGCCTTATTGATGTTACACAAAAATCTATGCCAGACTCCTTTTACAACGCTTGCAGGATTGGATCATAGAGAACAATATTCTCTCCCACCTGCAAGCAGGGTTTAGAGCCAAAACATCGACCATTGACCAACTACTACGGCTCCAGGTACTCTACTGGAAGCATGTGGTCCTCGATGGGGGCAGCCTGTACCTAACGTTTGTGGACCTCAAATCCACCTTTGATATGGTGGATAGGAACCAACTGTGGAGTATACTAACCAATATGGGGATTCCTCCTTACCTGTGCCATCAATTTAAAAGACTCCATGAAGGAACCTTTGCGAAGGTACGCTATGGTAAATCTGGTCAGCTGACTAGAGCATTCCCAATCGAGAAGGGAGTCAGGCAGGGGTGTGTACTTGCCCCTACTCTATTTTCCCTTTTTCTAAATGGCCTCATAGATGATTTGACCAGCGCAAATAATATTGATGCCCCCAATTTAGCTGGCGGTAAATTTCCTGCACTAATGTTTGCGGACGACACCCTGCTGCTTTCAAAAACACCAATGGGAATGCAGCGGGTGTTAGACCAATTTACCGAATTCTGTAAGAAAAGGAATCTGGTGATTAACATAGATAAAACAAAGTACATGGTGTTTAACGCCAGCACAATTAATTGCCCTCACCCGAAAATGGATGGACGACCCCTGGAAAGGGTAAATAACTTTGTCTACCTAGGTTTGACGCTGAACGACAAAATGGGGTGGGACACCCAAATGTCTAGGGCTAATTTAGGGCTTTCACAGTCCGCGGGGGGAATGTTAAGAGTGCAGAAAACTTGCGTGCACAAACTAGTGAGTGCACCGCTAGAAATATATAAGGTTCAAGCCAGATCTTCCACTCTTTACGGGGCGGAACTCTGGGGGCACCGACTAGCAATTGAGATCAGTGTTACTGAGAATAACTTCATTAGACAGTTGCTTTCTCTACCAAAAAACACACCGTTAATTCCACTAAGGCTGGATCTAAACTTGAGGCCAATTGCAGAAGCAATTGCCTCTCGCCCACTTCTCTATTGGCGAAGATTGTGAAGTGTCCCGGAGCTTGAGAGCTATAGAGAAGAACTGAAGACCGTGATGGCCTGTCAGGTTGTAGGCAGGATACAGTGGTTATCATTCATAAGGGGGCAGGCGACCAGGATTGGCATGGAGAACCTCTGGTCCAACCCGGAGGCCGCATGCCAAGCTACCTCGAGACAAACCCTGGCTGAGACCATAAAACACCATAATCTACAGGAAGTTCTCCAATCAGCCAGGCCCTCCAGTCTTACCGATAGTTTCTTAGATCTTAAGAACGTTTACAGCTTTGAGAAGGAACTAGATATGATTGAACCGGTTCTAGCAAAGAAACTGTATCTACAGTTTAGATACGGCACACTGCCTCTGCACTCATACACAGACAAATGGAAAGAGGGTCCAGCTCGCCCCTGTCCAGGTTGCGAAAACCCTAACGAGACCTTAATGCATGTAATCTTGTTCTGTCCTGCCTACTGCAACAGTAGAAAGAAATGGATTATACAGCTATGTGTGAACCTGGGAGTTAGGAATTATCTAGAGTTTTTTAGAATTTTAAAATCCGACACCAATGCACTAATAGTTACAGCCATTGCTAAGTTCTTGTTTTCTATGTGGTTAACAAGACGGAGAATGTTTCGGAAGTAACAAAGCCCCCTGGTTTGTTGTTAGATAACTTTCCCAGGAAAACTTGGGGTTTCTATTGTATTTTAACTTTTTAATCTGTTAATATATAATTTATTGTCTTAAATATCTTAACGGGACTCCATAACCAAATGGAAACTTATCGACTATGTATATGAACTAGGATGTAACATGTGTATTATTTTATGAACTAGGATGTAACATGTGTATTATTTTATTGCTTAAAACGTGTTTTTTTTCCTTGTTGTACTTTTATGGTTCATAAACAAACTGAAATAAAGTTTAGAATGAATGAATGAATAACGGGATGTTGCTGAATTTCGGGAATTTAACAAAACAAACATAATGTGAAATTCCATAAACTACGTGAATAATGCTGGCATAATTTAAAAGTTTTACCCAGGAATGCTATTTTTACCTAATATACACTTTAAATCACAGGTACATTTTCTTGCATTTAATCCTTTCATTTACAACCACATGAAAGTATGAAAACAATGGTATGGACAGTGAATCGTCCTTATTCACGGGGTTGCCATGCCGTGCACTACCCTATAGTCCTATTAAACGTTGCTTTAATTTTCTGGCTTGAATGAAAGCTGTCATTGTCTCTGAGTAGTAAAACATTTCTTTATAATCCCGTTTCTATAAAACCTTGCATTGGGTCATCCCCATTTTGCGACAAACAGTGCCATATGGTGCACTGTAGGATTTCAGTTAAAGAAATTAGCATTCTATGCTTCTGGGACCATATATGCAAATTAGAAACCGTGGAACAGTCTGGACATGCGAGCTACTGATGGAAACAAGCATTAGCAAAGCCAGTAGGTCTGGCACTAAGGTGCTAAGGCATGCAATCACAAGTATGCACCAATGCTACTTGCATGTGTTAGCATCAGGAATGGCTCGTGCAGCTAAGAGCGGTGGGGTGGGGTGGGGACTCGACAGACGATGACGAGGGAAAATACATTATTTATTTAATTTTTGGGGAGAGGAGTTGGCCTTATGGCTAGGGCGGTCGACCTCGAATTTGGGGACCCGGGTTCGAGTCTCGGCAATGACGCTGAACATCCTGTGATTGAGGGCAAAACACTTAATCTCCCTGTGCCTAACAAAAATGAATGTGTCCTGTTGTAATCCAACTGGTGCTATGTAAAGCGCTCTGATACCCACTTCGGGTCAAGTTCGCTCTATATAAAACTCTGTAAAACAAAAAAAGAAAAAAAAATCCCTGGTCGTCTGCCGAGTTCTCCCCCACCCCGCCTCACTGCTCTTATCTGGAGGGGCCACTACTGGTTACCATATATAAGAGGATTCAGCATGACCAATGGACTACAGTTTATTATTACATTAAACCACAGAGTATATCATCCTCAAGTAGTTCACATACCATGCCATCCTATTACAGCACAGTTTTAAGACATACCATGGTCATACATCTCACATTAAGTTCTGTAACACTAGAGGGGATATGTGGGTAAATTCATGGGAGATGGCACCCACCTCCCTTTAATTCATGCATAATCTCATTACGGAGGATGAAGTCATTTTTTAGTTTGAAAATGGGAGGGTTTCAGACTCATGCAAAGCTTGCATATAAAGCAGGATGGAAAGCCATTATTAAACGTACTTTTTGCGTGATGCATAGTCCCTGAAATAATGTATTAAAGACCTCTAGACATAGTGGTTACATGGAGACCCTCAGTTAAAAAAACACCAGTGCATCCTGAATTGTAGGATTTCAGGACATTGCAAACAGAGCATATCGCCTTGCAAACCTCTCATTGAAAGTGTATTGGAACAATAGAAAAAAGGTTGACTGTGCTTTTGAGCAAATCAAAGAGAGGGTGTGTATTCAACACAGAAATCACATATTTATTTCTGCTAGTCAAATTATAACCTCTTCTTTCCTCTGTGCTAAATGAATATGCCAATGCTTTGTAACGAATGTGATAGTCAATATTATGGATCTAGGGTTTTTCTTGTATGATCCAGTTAAAGAAGGTGGAGAAACGTTAATAATATTGCCATCCCTGCTACAGGTGCTTATAAATGGCCTTATTTAGAGTATGACATTTGGAATAATCCATCACAAACATCGCAGTTGTCCCATGAATCGTATTACAAGTGCATCATGGGATATCTCAAGTTTTGATGGAGTATCCCTTTGGCAAAGCTCTAAATTAGAATTGAAGTGCCTTCATTGTGTACAACAACCAACCTTTTGTTGTTTCAAGCCTTTTGAATTTTTTTAAAAAAAACCTGTGCAGTTCCAATTACACCAGCAACAGGATAGAAGGTAGAAACTATCAGTTGCTTTGAGGCATTGAGAGTGCACAATTTTTAAGTGGGACTTTTTTGTTAGTCAGTCACATATGATAAATGTTATGTATGTGAAAATGTATGACGATTGTAGCATAAAGGCACAGCCCTGTACACTGGCATTCCATGTTCCTCTAGAGTTAGGCACAATGGATTTTAAGAATATTTCACCAAGGTGAAGTTTTGCAACAGTTAATAGATGTTCCCATTGAGTCAGACATATATCCTTGAATTGTCCTTCACAAATGTGCAGTACCTTAAGCTATTACTAGATGTCCCTCTTGAGTCAGACACAAGTGTTTGCTGTATCAGACTGCATTGCATTAGCTCTTCAATTGAGATTACATAGCATCTGAAGTTAAAACAATACCAATACCACTGCCTCTACAAACTCAAGACACCAGAAGATTGTGATCAGGCATATTTCTTTCAGAATCTCCTTTTGTTGAAAGAAGACTGGAGCAATTGAAAAAAAACTCCATTATGCTTTTGCACTTCCTCTATGTTTTGCAAGGAATAGAGAAAGCCAACCTAATATTTACAGTTGTGCAAATCAATCATATCCAACATGCCATTTTTCTGTAAACTGGACAGCTCTTTAGCTTTTTATTCTATTACAATATCCAAACTAAGAAAAGATTGTGGTGAAATGGGTAGGAAAGCTGATGGGACTCACACTTCTGGTATGAGGAGACTGCACAATTCCAGGGAGTTATTTACTGCACAGTTTTCCAGTCTGTAAGTTACATGGTAAAATTGTTTTTGGCTATACCTCCAGTACCTATACTTTATATAAGTAGGTAAGCAACTGTGAGAAGGTGGTTCTGACCACCTGAGCCACCCGGATTTTTCGCTTTTTGAACATCTGAGTCTTGAGCTTTTACTGGCAAAAAGCCTCATAAGCTGGGACGCACCCACAGTGAACTCATGATAAAAGGAACTGCATGTGGGTTTCACCAATGTCCACCTTGTGAGATAAGGCTGCTGCGCACTGCAACCAGGGTAAGGGGCACCGGAAGTGTTACATGTGGACACGTTTGCACACACGTGTGCACCCCTGTAAGGGCTGCGTGGGGAAGATTCCTGGTGTATGCAGCCCAGGAGCTGATACAAATAGAATGGTGTGGCAGGGATTATGCAGAGTTGGGTGGTGGCACGGAATAGGCTGTATAATGTGGGTAGACATATGTAAGGGAAAGTCAGTGTGCTTTACTGTTTCACTATAGGAACACTCCATTATTCTCCTTTGAAGATGGGGAACACATGGGGTAGTTTTAGTTCCCTAGGGCCTCCAAATTCCAGACACGCACCAAAGTACACTATAAGTTGTGTACAAAGAAGTATTCTGTTCAGTCCAAAGCCATATCTGTACTGCTTATGGGTCATCTAGAAATGTCATATTCCTCTGACTCAGATCATACCCAGAGCTGGCCAGGTCTTACCCTGCCAGGCTGAACTAATTACCTTCCTCCCCAAGCTGTAGCATCAGAGGCCTAGCCCTCCACTGCAAGCATTCCCAAGGGTGAAGGTCTTCTCTCCAGGAGGGAGAGACGGGGGTGAAGCTGCAGGTTATCCATTCGCAGCTGTGACTTGATGTCAGGCACCAGGCCTGCTCAGGCCTGGGCCTTGAAGGCAGCAAGGGGGGAAATGTGTTTTTTAGAGACTATGTGGCATGAGAATCCTGAACGACGCCATCTTGAAGTATCACTGAGGCCTGTGCAGGAAGGAGGGAGCAGGCGCAGAGAGGTGATGTGTCGCTGCAGGATAGGGCAGAAGGGCCTTCCTGCCAGACCCCACCAATTTCTCCTAAAAGGTCTTGCACAGGAAGAAGAGCTCTCTCTGGAGTGGGGTCTTGCTGAGGAAGACAGGTGCTGGAACCTTGTCCATGGGTAGTTGGAAGGAGGAACCCCCTGACTGTCCCAGGTCTCTGAACTGTGCCTGTGAGAGAGTCCAGGGATAGTGAGGAGAGGTCTGGGCCTCCGTGCAAGGAGAAGGGAGGCCCAGAAGGAGAGCCAGGTGAAAGGCTGGTGCAGGGAGCCAGTGAAGACAGCTCCCTGCTGAGTTCATCCTCTTGGAGGTCAGGAGGGTCGTGAAAAGTTCTCCATGTGGCTAAGGTTGTCCACCTGAAGTGAGAAGAGGCCAAGTTCTGGCAAATCTTGCTGGTGCTCACAAGCACCCGACAATACACGTCACACTCACAAGCACACACAAAAACCCAGCTCGAGCACATCAACCAGAAAAAAATCCATCACGAGGTGGAATTTATCTGGAACTCTACATTGAGAGATAGGAGGACTGGGGAAAGGAGTTTAAAAATTGGTTTGGGAAGCAGCAGGAATGAGTATACTTGGAGATATCTTTGAGGCAGGGACATTGGAAACATTTGAGGAACTGGAAGGTGGATTTGATTTGTCAACCTAAAAGTTTATCTTAGTGCAAAAGAAGAATCAACCACAAAGAAGGTTCTGCAATTGTTGCTGATTGTGCGTATCAGGTTCAAACCGGTGACTTAAATGTATGGCGTGCCAAGAATGAAGGCTGTGGCAAATGATTGACACTTCAAGCTCAAATGGAAAGAAACCATGGGTATATAGTTCACAGATATAGAGTGGAGAGTATTAAACACTTCCCATTTTAAATGTCTAGGAACAAAAGGTTGAGGTATATTCAGTTTAATTCTTTCCACCAACTATACTTTACCCGCCTTGTGGTTGAATCAAGTTAAATCAGAGATTTTCAGTAACTGTTCCAGATGTAGGGCACAGATGCACATTGCTCTCACATGGCATGGATGCATTGTGAATTGATGGGTTATTGGAAGGCTGTTACAATAGTTTTGATTGATGTGATGGGTAGACCTAATCTATTCCACCCCACCATAATTATATTGGAGATATGACTAAAGCCAAGAAAGCTTGGGTTGAATGTAAATTCATAGATTTAGCATTGCTGTAGCCTACATTTAAGATTTCAAGGTGTTGGAGAGCCTCGGCCTCGCCTCAGCTAGAGGAATGGATGGCAGAACTTAGATTAGTAAAGGCTGGGATCATTACTTACAAATCAATGAGCCAGTTAAAGTGGAACATATTACAAAAAACAGGGGTCCCTAGTAGTTCAGGGATCTTTCGCAAAAATGATAGACATACGCTCAATAGTATGTATGACCTTTGTCCAGCCGGACAGGAATTTTAATTAAAGTGATAAGCAAGAATAAAGAGGATTTTTTACACAGTGGGTGCAGCCAGCAACCCACAGGGGACAAGACAAAACAAGGGGATGGGGTTAGAACGAACAAGGCGGTCTGTATACTAGTAGTTCAGTGAACAGACAAAAATACATTTCAGAAGCATCATTGTATACAATTTATACTTTTCATTTTACATATGATGCTAAAATGTCGACGACGTTTCGATGCCTATTGTGAAATGAGTGGCATCATCTTCAGGACAGAGAATAAAAAAGCTTGTCTTGAAAATCTTTAGGCAATTTTTGGCCTACACATATATTTATACATACAAATTTTCAGAAAAAAGGGGGAGGAAAAATGAAAACAAGGGTAAGTACTAGCATTAGCATGAAACATATCTGACCATCCAAAACAAAAGTGTGTTTTCCATGTGCAACAGATGGCGATTAAAATCAAGCGAAGTCACATGCGATTTCCGGCGCAGTTGGGGGACTGGTGGGGACGTTGTATGAAATAAAATGAACGAATTGTTTTACAGTTACTGTGCCTAAGTATATACAAGAGAAGCACGTGAAGTGAAATGACGCGGTTTAGGATCATGGCGTTTCATGCCGTCAGGGCCGGGCGGGTCTGTAATGCGCAAATACGTCTCACTGCATTGAAATGAAAGGTGACGCGCAGGTTGTTTCAGAGTAATTAACGATAGGTTTAGGGCCATTGTTTTCTGGACACTGTGCACGGTTGGCGCGGGCACCCGGGCAGGCTTATTTAAGATTCCGCGGTGAGGTCTCGAGTGAGATAAACATGCTGCGCGGTAGTGAACAGACGGTTAAATGACATGCTTATCGTGCGATTTACCAGATTTAGGTCCATACATTGTATTATTTCCAGGGGGCGGTGCCCAATATCAAGGGACATATGGTGGGGTACTCAATTATCTGAGCATTTTCCTGCCAAAAAGCGGGTGGCTAGGGGTAAATACGAGGGTTAAAGTGAAAATTGAATCGCATAATAAGTACACGCAATATAATTACAAACCAGGGCAAGAAAGCCTCTTCATAGGAGACCGGACCGATCGTGTCTCACTAGGGAAAATAGTTGAAATTAATTTATATTACAGTTACAGCTACTGAAGTGTTTTTAAAGTTTCAGGAAGAGGCGAGAGAGCTACGCTTTAGCGAGTACTTACTTCCTGGTTGGGTTGCTCGATGGCAATTCTGGGCTCAGATGGGCGGGGATCGTCGGAGTGCTCGTGGGTGAAGTGAAGATAAAGTGGTGTTTGGAAATGGACAAGGGACTCAGCATGTGGTGTTAGGAAATAGACAAGGGACTCAGCATGGTCAGCAAGGTGGCCATATTGGAGTGGGTTTCGGACAGTGAGGGGGACATTTTGGTGTGGGTAAGTGGTGAGTTTAAGTGACATTCATATTATGCAGAATATTTATATGGTTACGTATTTACAAGGATGCACAAAATAAAATCAAGAAACAATTGTATAGGCCTGAAGGAAATAAGGATTACGGTAAAATTGTTGAAGGATTCATTTGATCACAGGAGGGATGCCCAATCTTCAAGGCGATTAAGTCCTGTATGGATACTGTTGGTACGCAATATCCAATGAAGTTCCTCCTTATTCAATAATTGCGATACATCTGCTCCCCGAGGTGGTGGTTTTACCATGGTGATGATTGTCCAAGTTAAGTCATTTTCAGTATGGCCTTTGTCCTTAAAATGTTCAACGAGGGGAGCATGAGGGGTGTTGCATCGGATTCTGCTTCGGTGTTGTCCGATGCGCAACTTTACCTTTTGGCTAGTTTGACCGACATATATCAACAAACATGGACAAAATATGGCATACACTACATTGGAAGAATTACAATTAGTGAAGTGCTACTCTCAAAGGTGATTGTGCCGTAGGTAAATGTTTTTCCTTCAATGGTGAAGTCACATACTACACAGCTACCGCATTTAACATGGCCTGTTAGTGCCGGTAAACCCCATGCATCGTTGATTGTAGTTTTTAGGTTAGGTTGTGGTAGGGATGCCCTTACCAAGTGATCTTTTACGTTTTTTGCTCGCTTGATGGCAAAAATAGGGTGCTCCAGATTTAATGTACCTGTGTTTAACACAGGCCAGTGTTTAAGGACACTTTTCCTTATGGCATTGGAAGCTGGGGTGAAGGTGGTCACGCACACAAGTCTATCCTGATTTTTCTTTTGTTTTGGTTCTAGCAAGGTTTCTCTGGGGCAGTACCAAGCCCTTTTGAGAGAACGCCGTACTAGCTTTCGCGGGTATCCCCTATTTCTGAGCTTGTTGCTCAGGGTTCTGGCCTCAGAGAAATAGTCCTGTTTAAAATAGCAGTTTCTGCGTATGCGGAGGAATTGCGAGAATGGGAGCGAGTCTCTGAGGGCCCGGGGATGGTGACTGCTATAGTTCAACAAGGTGTTTCGTTCAGTGGGTTTTCTGTGGAGGCTGGTGGTCAAGCGGCCCTCTGTGTGTTTGATTTCTAAGTCCAGGAAGGGTATCGAATCTTTGCTCGTGGCCAGTGTGTATTTCAAGCCGTTACTGTTGTTGTTTAACCAATGTAATAGGTGTGTTATCGATTCGAATGATTCGCTCCATATCATAAAGATATCATCAATGTATCGTTTCCACAGGGCAATGCCACTGTGGAAAGGATTTGATTCGGTCAATATACAGGATGTCTCTAGATTATCCATGTACAGAATTGCCAGGTTGGGGGCAAAAATAGCCCCCATAGATGTACCGCGTACCTGTCCAAAGAACTGTCCCTCGAAGAGAAAGACATTTTTGGTAAGGCAAATCTCCAAAAATTGGAGGATAAATAGAGACGGAACATTGTGTGGGCGCGGGCGTGTGTTGAGAACTTTCTCAATCACGCGTAGTGATTCGTATTGTGGAATGTTGGTATATAAAGATTCCACATCCAGCGTGCACATGGTGCTGGATGTGGGATCAAACGGGTATTCCTCAACCATATTAATCATTGACATGCTGTCTCTGATATAACACAGGCTCTCAGGGACAAATGGTTTGATAAAATAGTCAATATAGTGCCCGAGGGGCTCCAGGACAGAGCCGCACCCCGAGACTATTGGGCGACCAGGTGGAGATTCACAATTCTTGTGAATCTTGGGTAAGCAGTAGATAACTGGTACCCGGGGAGCCTTAGTATTAAGGAACTCATGTTCCTTCTTGGAAAGGTATCCCTCTTCTAGGGCATCATTAGTAACCTCGGAAATCAGTTTCTGTATTTCTTCTGTGGGATTACGTGGTAGTTTGCAGTAGTGTTCGGTATTAGCGAGTTGGCGATGGATCTCATTTTTATAGTTATCCATCTCCTGAATCACAATACCCCCTCCCTTGTCAGCTGGTTTTATTACAATGGAGGGGTTATTTTTCAAGGTGGTCAGGGCTTTCTTTTCTTCAATTGTGATATTGTACGGAATAAATGATTTTTGTTTTTCTAAAGCGGCAAGGTCGTTGAGAACAAGTTTCTCAAAGGTTGGTATTTTCGGGGGGACCATGCTGCCGGTAGGTGAAAATTTTGATGGTGGTTTGAAAGGAGTGTTCGAATGCTTCATGGGGGTAGGGTTCAACAGGAAAAAACTGTGAAGTCTGATCTTTCTGAAAAATCTTAAGAGCTCGGTTTGAGCATCAATGAAGTTAGGGCGAATAATTGGGACAAATGAAAGACCTTTTGTGAGTAATGACAATTCATTACCCGAAAGCTCATGTGAGGCATTTGGCTACCGTCTACCATTGGTAGTGTTGTCGACGGGTGAACCGTTCGCCTGAAGGATTCTGGCGATTGGGCCATCTCTGTGGCTGTTTGCCTCTCCCTGCCCCTGGGGGTTCTGATTGGCCTCTGCCTCGCCCTAAAAAATTCCTATGGGAGGGACCTGGACTATCACTTGGATCTGATTGTTCAGATGAGTCCCCCGAGCTGTCAGAAAAACCTACAAAGGTTTGTTTTCTGTTGAACCTTCCCCAAGGTCTTTGGTTTTGAGGGCCACTATATGAACGGTTGATATAATATTCCTTATTTAAGTAAGGGTATGCTCTTTCCTGTGAGAAGTTTTTAATGTCTTTTTTGACTTTGGTGGCTTTCTTGTTAAATTCAAGTTTGTGGAATTCCTCAATAGTTTTGGTTATTTTTTCGAGAAGTTTCTTAGCTTCAGTATTGGTGTTCTTGTCTTTAAGTTGTTGTTCTAGGTCACGAATTTCAACAATGACTTTTTCCAGCTCCTCTGTAGCGATATCAATTCCAAGCACCATCCAGTGCCTGGTACAGGTTGTGCTAATGTAGCTAAATCCGTTTAAATACTTCGGGTTGTCCGTGAAGACCCCCGGAATATTTCGAACTTGGAGACCGACTGGTATTATGTTGGCTTTGAGATAGTCTGTAAGAAGTTTTATCATTAGTGTTAGTCTTACTTCCTTTTTCTTTATTTTCTCTAGTTCCTCAACTGTCTCAGTTGGTGTTTCAGAGGAATCAGAGAGGAGTGACGGGCCTCCTAGAATTTTATTTATGTACTCGAGAGTGTAGAGGGGTGGGTGGTCAGACATGCCTGGCTAGGAAGGAGAAATAGTGTGTAGGTGCAACCGTGAAAGTGAGGAGAATTACTGGAGAACCCACTTGTAAAAAGGGGTGAGGATTCACAATCCCTTGCAACTCGGCAGTTGCGCTACATTATTTTACACAAAACAAGGGAACCCAAAGGTATAGCACTAGGGACCTTGGGCAGTAACGTATTACAAAAAACAGGGGTCCCTAGTAGTTCAGGGATCTTTCGCAAAAATGATAGACATACGCTCAATAGTATGTATGACCTTTGTCCAGCCGGACAGGAATTTTAATTAAAGTGATAAGCAAGAATAAAGAGGATTTTTTACACAGTGGGTGCAGCCAGCAACCCACAGGGGACAAGACAAAACAAGGGGATGGGGTTAGAACGAACAAGGCGGTCTGTATACTAGTAGTTCAGTGAACAGACAAAAATACATTTCAGAAGCATCATTGTATACAATTTATACTTTTCATTTTACATATGACAGGCACGGGATGTACTATTGTTACAATTCCCCAAGGTGAGCCTGCAATTCTTCTAAATATAGAGTGATAAGGCTCAGTAGTGGAAGGAACTTCTACTGCATGTTCATAACTGCGCCAATCGTATAGGTGCTATCCGGGGATGTTTGAACGATACAACGTGGACATGAGATTCATATTAAAGAATGCTCTGTACACAATAATATCACCAGTTAGGACACATGTTAAATAATTGGCAGGAGAAGGGGAGGTCAAAGGATACATGGATGTGCTGAAGAACATTGGGTGGATAATGTGATAGCAGGGCATTGTGCTTTAGAAAGTGAATGTTACAATCAGAGATGGCACTGTTTTGATTGCTCATAGAGTTATTTAATTTTGATGTGCATGGAAAATGCAACAGTTCCTTGAAAGATATGAAACATAAAGTAAATTGGGTAAAAAACATCAATAAAAATATTGAAAAGTATGTGTTCTGTGTTAATTACCATAAAGAAGGATATTGTTTTACTGGTTACAAAACAAGCCTAAAAGAAAAGGTGTAAGGCATTTGACACTCTGGGATGGGACTACCTGAAGGCAGTCCTTGTGAGATTTGTGATCAGACCTGGGTTTCTCAATTGGATTGCTCTGTTATGCTATGCACCACCGCCTGAGTGAAGACTGGATGTGTAATCTGGGACCCATTCCATATTGAGCATGGCACCCTCCAGGGTTGTCCTCTGTCTCCATTAATTTTCCCCCTAGCTATGGAGCTCCTTGCATCTACGCTCCGGATGCAGTCCCCAGAATGGGGAATCGAAGTGGAAGATAGCTGGTACATAATCTCGATGTATACTAATGATGCTTCTGTATACTTCAGGGATGACACAACTGTACTCCCTCAACACATGTAACTCCTGAGTGACTCCTTTAAATACTTGGGGGTCCATGTTTACCACTCCAATAAAGATCTAGTGGATGGTAATGTGGGCAGAGCTCTGACGGCGCGCGATTCTCCCTTTCATTCTGGCTGTCCTTACCACTGTCCCCTATGGGCCAGGTTGCCAGTTTCAAACTGCTGATATTGCTTAGGCTCCTCTACTTCTTTTCTTCTATCCCTGTCCTGGTACCCAACAGATTATTTGCACAGTTGTGCTGATTCTTGACTGCACTGATTTTGGTGAAGGGCAGACGGTGGCAGTTACTAAATTATATGCACTCATGGAGACGAGTGGGCTATGGCCCCGAATTATGAATATTACTAGGCAGTTGCCCAGTTGCAGTGGCCCACTCACTGGTTGGTGGGGAAGAATATGTCTAAATTGGGATGTTGGTTCGATAGGCGTGTAGCATACACAGTGCTGCAGTGGCTGCTGGGCTCTGACAAGGTGGTTCCCAGGTGGGGTGGTAACGAGCTTATGGGCATGTCTAAGGTTTTTTGGACCACCTACATGATTCCGGCATGATCGCCCTTACCCCCATATGCGACAGATTTGACCCTCTGTGTGCTATCGGGTTGCTCAGAACTACGTTGGAGGCTGGATGTAACTTTCAGGGTGGAGGCTTGACCTACCACATGGGGAGACCTTGTCACAGACAAGGTTCTTAGCACATTCAAGAGTTTGGTGGACCATTACAGTATACTTCCTCCTTATTTATGCTGCACATATGTGACACCAGTACAGTGTTTGGCTCAGAGCACATGAAGCGCCAGAGACATCACTATTTTTTCAGGTCTTATTACCACATGGGGCAATCACACAGCTGTCACACATCGTTATGGCTCTCTGCATGCAGAGAGGGAGGGACCCCTGCACTCTTTCCGTCTTATTGGGGTGCTGCAATGGACATTGTACTCATAAATGCAAAATGGTCACAATGTTTGGGGGTGCTAAAGCTCATCTCTGCCCTATTAAAGTATACAAAATTCAATTATCTTCACCACATCTACCTCACTCCAGAGCAGTTGGCGTGTAAGTACCCAGGAATCATTGACATCTGACCATGCTACCAGGCCACAGCTGCAGAATTTCTGCACATGGTCTGGACATGCCCACAACTAGAATCTTTTTGAGGTGAGATCCACAGTTTTCTTTAAGGGGTCTCGGGCTCCCCAATCTAGAGGGAAGGATTGCATTGGTTGTTGGGTATCACCTCTGGCTCAGCGACATGTAAATCTCTTAACAAACTCTTTGACTTAGTCTGTGCTTGCCCCCCACCCATTCAATTGTGGTTGTCAGATTTGCTTTCAGATTTGCGCTCAAGTACTCTGGCAGAACAACAGGCCTTGTGTGGTTTTGAGGCTGGTCATCCAGCTCCAACCGTGCCCCACGATGGGCAGGGATACTTGGTGAAGATAGAGGCAAAAACCGACGTCAGGTCATCCTAACCACATTTTGTACTTTGCCAGTCCTCAGGGACACTAGACCCATGTCTATTTCCTTCCCTCCGGTACAATGATACGTGCTAGCGGTAATGGCCGTGGCGGACACATCAACTTACTTGGCAGTTTCTTCTCACCAGTAATTGTGTAACTATCCTCTCCCTCCCCCGCCCCCACACTCCACTTCCCTCCATCCAGGCTATGCAATGATATGTTTCTTGTTGGGTTTCTATGCATGTATGTACGAAATATTTGCAAGAGAAGAAATGAGGCTTGTACACACTCATTGTGAACATCTGCATGCAATGGGTGGTGTTAAAATAGTTATGTTTGCTGCAGACTACCTGCATAATCTCGTGTATCACAATATGCAATTTACTTACACTTACTTATTGATTTTTTATTAATAAAGAATGTTGTTTTTTAAAGTGTAAACAGTACCTTTTATATGTTTGCCAATGAGGTTTTCAATTTTAGGTCTGGCTTTTTAGACAGCTTTAAATATCTTGCCAGACTTGTTTTTTTAAAATCCTTCATTGTATACATATAGAGAGTCGTTTTTTGTGGCCAGGCGATATTCATTAGTCTGTTAAATTGTCATTCACATTTTGTTTCCACCCACAACAGCATACAGCACGGGGCAAGAAGCCAGTCCACTTTTAACATTTTCTCCCTTCAATTTGAGTGCGCAAAGCCTGTGTACACTGTTAATAACTGACTAAAAAGAGTTAATTTCTCTTCAGTGACAAACATGGATCGAAGTATGCTTTTTATTGTATTTTTATTTTAACTTATATTACCACCTATTTATAGTGCCAGAACTTCCGGTGCCCAGTTAAATGGTGAATTATTTTTAAAAATGATGTTTAAAATCTTTAATTGACATTGTAATACTTAGCTGCCTGCGATTTGAAAGATTTGTGCTGATTTACTCTTGTCTTCTCTTCCACAAATAATAAAATGCTTGGCACAACTTAGTGGAGTATTATTTTACAAAAGGGTAGAACAGCAACCTCGGCTATTTTGGTTACATTACATTATTTTATTACTAGCATTTGGTGCCCACACATAGGCGGTAGCTTGTTTTCTTTTCTGCTTTTCCTTTTTTTCTTTGCCAGTGCTTGTTTAGTTTGGGCATTGTAGAAGTGCTGTTTTGTTCTGTTACAGTACTTTATCTTTTTTTATGGTCATGGGCATAAAGAGGAAGGGGCTTAGCAATTCACTTTTGAAATACTATACAACCAAATGTAATTAGATGTTGCATTAGGAGTCTCTTAAAAGGATTTACTTATTTAAAAAAAGATAATGGACAAACCATTATGACATTCTTGATCTTTGCAGAACGAGAATGTCGTTGCTGTGTCTCTGACATAGAAAGCTGGCGAGTTTAAGACATTGTTTTCAGCCCCTCATTAGGAGCTGGCTGTTAACTGTAAGGGAAAGGCCGGCCCTGGAGAAACCAATACCTCTTCATATCTGCATTTCGCCACTACATTCGCAAGCCATTCTGAGTATCTCGAATTGGAATTTTTTAAAACACCACTACCTGGAATTACCAGGTCCATTCCCACCTGTGGTTTCACGGTTCCATGCCCTTTACTGCGCATATTGTTTCCAACTTTCAGTTTAATTAAACCATCCAGATTTTATCTAGTGGTTTCCGTCATTTAGTTTAGCCAGGGCCACTGGAATTATGTGATTCTACGGCCCTGGCGATTTCCACAGAATGAGAGGCACCCCCCGCGCCTAGGGGAGGGGGCTGTTAGTGGGAATTCCGAGCCTGAAGGAATGGTTTTGTTTCCTAAAAAGTAGTCATGGGAGGGTCGAAAGGTAATGTGAGACGGCAGGCTGGTACGTCTGCAATCCCTCCCCGAAGGCAATAAAAATGCGGGTCCCAAGGGAGCAGCCCTCTTTGTCTTCTTGCCTCTGTGGGTTGCCTGTGAAGCGCAACTGGAGCAGTTACCCATCCCTAAGTAATAGTAGAATTATTGGGCGGAAACTGGATGACACTGCAGCAGGGAGGCAGTCATTGGGGCTCTGGGCTGGGGAGAGGGGGCCGTCCTGCTGGTGGTCCTGGACTCTCCAGCCCTACCCTAGTAGCCGGTGCTTGGAGGAAGTAAGATGGGGAGAGCGTTCTTGGGCCAGGAAGGTGCTAAGCAGTGCTCTGTTGGCCGCGTCTAAAGGGTAGACGACGGAGTGTTACCTCAAATGGAAATAGTGAAAAAGGGGTTGTGTTGTGTCCTGCTGGTACAATACGCCTCAAGAGATGCAGAATTGTAAATACATGGTAACCGATGGCGCATATGTATAAAGCGCCTCAGTATGTTCACTAATGGATGTTTGATTGAAGTGAATAAAATGGTGAAGGTTGAAGGTTTATCAACAAATAAAGATGGTGTTATTGGTCAACTAATAAAAGCTACGCAGTGAACACCATTCACTTGTAAAGTGTCTTTGTGGGGGAGTGGTGCTCAAGGTGTGGAAGACGAATGGCACATGATATCCCCACTATTATGAATTTTCTGCATTCGACCCATCATTCATAATTATTGTTTATGATTGTATGTGGTTGTTAAACTGGCACAATGAGTAAAAGTGAAAAAAAGATGAAGTAATACTACCACAATATGTGGCGCATTATGATGCATAATTTCCCTTTTCTTACTTTATAATTTAGTAAACGCTGCCTTACTTTGATCATCCCCTGCCAGGTAATTCCAGTGACCTATAGCTCACAATCGTGCAATGATTTCTCCTGCGCTATCGCTCTACTTTGCTCATCATAAAACTTTGGGCCATATTATCAAGAAAGCGGTACAAAAGGGGGTGGTGATGGACGGAGCATCTGAATCAATCAAACACTCACACCCAGTCACTGGGTGTGAGTGTTTGATTGGTTCAGATGCTCCGTCCATTACCACCCCCTTTTGTACCGCTTTTGGTCGCCATAAGTGTGGCGGGGTATGCTCAGACGTGAGTCCCCTGCTCACTTTGCCACTGGATTCAAGCAAGCCGGGCTGAAGACGGCTGTAATGCCAGAAACCGGTCCTCGGAAGCTTGTTTCCGGTCTAGGGAAGGCATGGCTTGGCAGTTCGGGCTGGACTTTTCCCATGAGGCACAAGGTCAGACTTATTTGCATATAGCCATGTCTGAAATGGGGTGGCAGAGTGGGCTAAAGAACGGTGATGGATTAAACCCAGATCTTTTGACTGGGTGTGAGTGTTTCATTGGTTCAGATGCTCCGTTCATTACCACCCCCTTTTGTACCGCTTTTGGCCGCCATAAGTGTGGCGGGGTATGCTCAGACATGAGTCCCTTGCTCACTTTGCCACTGGATTCAAGCAAGCCGGGCTGAAGACGGCTGTAATGCCAGAAACCGGTCCTCGGAAGCTTGTTTCCGGTCCAGGGAAGGCATGGCTTTGCAGTTCGGGCTGGACTGTTCCCATGAGGCACAGGGTCAGACTGATTTGCATATAGCCATGTCTGAACTGGGGTGGCAGAGTGGGCTAAAGAACGGTGATGGATTAAACCCAGATCTTTTGACTGGGTGTGAGTGTTTGATTGGTTCAGATGCTCCGTCCATTACCACCCCCTTTTGTACCGATATTATCAAGAAAGGGCATACCTTATCGCCAGGAAACTGCCGCTAAAGCGGCGATAATGGGCTTGATAATATGCCCTTGTGAATTCCCATAGAAGCCCAGGTTAACACCAGAACTTGGGCTTCTATGGGAATTTACAAGGGCATATTATCAAGCCCATTATCGCTGCTTTAGCGGCAGTTTCCTGCCGATAAAAGCGACTATAATGTATCACCCTTTCTTGATAATATGGCCCCTTATTTCGGCACATTTGAACCATAAAAGTGCGCAATGCACAACAATATGTATAATAAAAATACTCATCCCAATTCATAGCAATAAATAAATAGTCATATAGCATCAATCGCCAAGTAAAAGTTCACAGGGCTCAGAATAAATGTCTTAAATGTCCATTAAGGTATTAGAGACTCACTGCACATTAGAACAAGGTTACTTGAGCAGAAGAAAGGAGCTTCCTACACGTAGCATCATCTTACTGACGACTGGCATTTCACGGTACCCTGAAATGAGAAAAAATGCAACCCAGGAAGATTCAAATTCGCCAACATCATCTCGCTATATTGTGAAGCACTGCCAAGAAGCTGAAGGGCTCAGAAGACGAATCCTTCCCTTGTTTTTCTGACAAGGATCTTATTGACATTGCAGCCCGATGACACATGCACATTGCCAAACAGGCTTAAAATAATACAGGATGAATCAAATGGGACCACACTAAGCTTCAGTCCCAGGCCATTAGTGTCCCTAAGGCAAGAGAAAAAGTGACATATGGTTTCCTTCACCCGTATCAATGGCATTTTTTTTTATTTCTTGTCTCCTCTGTGAGAAAATATTTGAGGTGGTAAGATGTCAGTGTTCGTTTGGATATTCTGTTTCCTTCCAGGATGTTGTACCTCCTACATTATTTTCGGCATGAAAAAGCATCACAGTCACTTATCGCCCACATGTTTTCCTGCAATACTTCAGCCGCCTGGAAGTTTAAATTAAAGACTTGTTTTTATATTTCAGGGCTTCCAGCGGCATGTGGCATGTGGAAGCAATGAAATGTGATAGCAGCACGTGCTGTGATATTGATCACAATAACCCTCCATATAATGGAAAACAGGCAGAAACAACAATAAACATTCATATTGTGCGCTGCTTTGCAAAATCTGTTGTAGGAGACTTTGGCAGCATGAAAACATACAATTCAACAAACCTCTTGCCACCACAAGCTAAACTTGCGGACTTGAGGACCGAACAGCATTCCTTTTGATTGAATATTGACATATTTGACAAGTATGTATTTATATCTATTCTAGAAAAATAGGGTGTAAAAAAATGTGCAGCCTGCGATCAAACATACATTATACTACAAAGCATGATAGACGATAGTTCCATCTTTATCATATCTATGGTTGAAGCAGTCAGTGCATAATTTGTGAAAGAATAATTGTTGGGGTCTAAAGTTCTGGCAGAATACCACATTTTGAGAATGTCAGATGCCAAGGCTGTCTAGTTTTGATTTCACCTAATTCGTCTTTCATCCACCAGGTCCCCAAAAATGAGTGCTGCTGGGTTTCCCCTGGAGCCACCGGCTAAAATTACACACTGGACACAGTCTTATTAATTCTTTGAAAAACCCTGGTACTTGCTGACGGCAGAAACAAGCTTCTAGAATGTCTGTCCTTGGTCTCCTTTTTGGGCAAATGTATTAGACTTGTCCTAACTGCTTTTAGCAATTAGGATGTCATTTAGAGTTTGGCAGATATAGACAAATAACCAACATTTGGCGGATGTCCAGCCAGCCACCATCATTTCCCATCAACCATTTCTAGAATGTATACATTGTTAAAGACAAGACACATGGTGAACAGTAAACATAGGTGTCTGTTAGGACTGATGGAGCAAGGTTCTGCACGTAAAGTGACTTGCTTGGACTCAGTCCTCTCGAAATAAACTGTAGTACACTAATAAACATGATTTGTCTTATTAACAATGCAAACAACGACTTTTCTAGTATATAGGGGAAGCTTTTCTATGTGCTTTTACTAACCGTAACTTGATTAACCTAAAATGGCCACCGCAACGCGGGAACTTTCCTGCGCATGCGTCTGTCACACTCACGTGACATGACGTATTCTCTCTGCTTGGTGGGAATTTCTTGCTTCTGCGCGCTAGAACTAAGATGGCTACTCTGTGTGTTAACGTGCTAACGCTTGCACTATTGCTTTCACTAAGTTGTTCGTTCTGCTTAATTCCTAACGCTGTAGTTAAAATAAAGTAATGGAAATAGAGTAGAGATAAATGATATACAGTGCATTCATTTATTTCTTGTTCCAAAACTGTTTCTTTTCTACTTTTGCATGTATCATATTTTGGGCATGACATGTACTTCTGAACTCCATCTTTGGAGGAACTGCGCCTAAGCAGAGAAGTTCAAATTCCTGAGGCACTGACATTGAAACCCGGCCAACTCCGGACTTGCTAGAAGATATTCCTGGGAACCTTACCTCTTGACCCTTGGAGAGGAAGCTGAACCCAATTGTTGTATTACATTGTAGTTCTTATTGATACATTCACTGCTGGGTGGAAGAAAAGTGCATGGGAAAATAAAATTATTGGGCGGGAACATGGACCTGAATATTGAAGAGCATGACCTCATAACTGGTATGGTGTGATGACCTCTCCTCGTCTTTTGACCAATCAAATTGAGGGAATTCACACATTTGCAACATTAGGGGGTGTTACACTGCCCTGGAAAAGGGTATATCTAAGGTAGGCTTAGCTAGTCTGATTGTCCGACTTGTCCGAATAGCTGACCTGTCACTGACCCAACGCACTCAATAGGCGACTGAGAGCGGAGGTGCTGGTGGAGCACTCGGTCAGAAGATTCGATAACCCAATTGGGGTTCTGGAAGGAGTTCGATAACCCAATCAGGGTTCCTGAGGGAGAAGATTTGCTAACCCAATCGGGATCCAATAGTGAGCTGCAGAGTGGGGTGTGATGCCGGTGTTGCACTTTGGCTGTGGATGCCGGTCCTGACCTGCGGCGGTCCTGTCCTGATCCAATTTGGTCCATACTTTTCCTGATTCTGGTCTGCACCTGCTCTATCCTGCCTTGCACCTGCCTTATCGGGGGTCCTATCCTTTATCCCAGCCCGTGGCCAGGGTTGGCCTTCACACCATTCTAGGTAAATATAAAAAGTCGTACGGGTATGTCGTTGTGCTGTTTCCCTTATCTTACCTTTCCTACTTTTCAATGCTTAAAGAACGTTTCATGATACTCTCACATCATCTTGCTTTGATATTATTCTGAACTGACCAAGCCCTGATTAATCTAGTATGGACATTGACATTAAAAAAAATAGATAAAGCTTTTAAATCTTTCCAGAGTCTGTGGTTATTTTTATGAGTGCAAATGATTATATACTGCCTATTATTCTAACTCCCTTGATCCCTTAGGACTCTAGGTATTGGTGACAAGGATTGGTAAGTCAAGTTATAGGTCCTAAAAAAGTAAATACTACTGGTTTAAAGTGTAGGTTTACCTGTTCAAAGTGTGTAAGTGTTTATGGGCCCAGGTGAGTATGGTAACAATTCTGGTCTGGTGAACCCGCAATCTATTAGTATTTTTGGTAGCAGAGGAGTGGTTAGGGTTTAGTTAAGATAGGTGGCTAGTTGTGTATTGATTATTTTTGAAATTGCATTGATTTTATGCATTAACCAAAACCCGTTTGTATTGTTCTATGTTTGTTTTGGAATCCCCGGGGGCAGAATAGCGGGTGGTAAATGGTAGCCCAGTTGCATTGAGGTCTCTTGCCAAAGGAAGTAAGTGCATGGTTAGGTAAAACTGGAAGCACTGATTAGGGAATTTTCTGTATAATTGTGTGAATAAATGATAGCAAATGAGTTTGCTGGTGAAACTTTGGCCTTATAATAATAATAATAAGCATTTATTAAGCGCCTGGCTGCACAAAACTGTGTGTCCCCGCGCTGACTGCAAATGCAAACCATCTAGAGGAAGAGATCAGGTGATCATTAGTTTTTAGGAAATAGGTGAGTTTTGAGTCTGGCTCTGAACCTTGTTTCGGATGGCTCCATACGTAGCTGAGTTGACAAGGCATTCCAGAGCTTGGTGGCTAAATAGCGGAAGGATTTTCCACCCATCTTAGCTTTGATGATGCGAGGGATCATCAAAGAAATCACCTAGAAAGGGTAAGCCCAAGGGAGTAACAGGTTCTCTAATGCTTATATGAAGAAATCACCTAGAAAGGGTAAGCCCAAGGGAGTAACAGGTTCTCTAATGCTTGTATGAAGAGTAGGCAAAAGGGATCTACTTGCAGTGTATGAAGAGTAAGCAGAAGGGATTTACTCGCAGTAAAAGAATTCATCTTTCCTTTGAATTTAGTCACTTAGGCACAGTGGCAAATGTTTTTTACGTTGTGAATTAATAAAAATTGCATTTAAAAGTGAAAAGAAATAAGTTCTCGTATTACCTTGCAAAAGAGGGAGTCAGTTGCGGAGCTGCGCTGACGTCACTCAGAGCCGTACTGTTATTGGTTGGGACAGTGGGTGTGTAGCTGAGGTAATAATTGTAAAGGAGGGGTGAGTGCAGGAGCGTGATAACTTGTCTCATGAGAAAAGCCACGCAATCATTGGTCGAAAGTAATTTGAATTCAAATCACTGATTAGTTCTTGACAATAAGAAACACGCTGGTATTAGTGAAGCATTTAGTAAACAATTGAGTGTGGCTGCATATTGAAGTTATTTGTGCAAAGTATATGTAGCATTTAGACCCAACAGTTATAGGAAATAGACCTGATAGAAGGTACTTAGGTTTTGCGTACGAGCAAGACATAAGGGGAAGACCTCATATCATGTACGGAGGAGAGAGAAACATTTTCGCTATTTAAAAAGATTAAGAATTTCTTTAAAAAGGACAAAACAATTCAAACTAGAGAAGGGATTATTATTCCTCCACCAAATACACCTGCATCATACCTGATGGTAGAAAGGGGCTATCACACCTGTGTGTGGTTAGAGAACTGGACTGAGTATACAACAGATGATGGCGTTTTGGCATTTCCAGAACATGGTACCGTTAATGGTAGAGTTTTGTACAATTTGAGAACATGCATGAATGAATTAGATCACGGACCTTAATTAACCCAGTACGAAGCATTAGAAGAATGGTAGACTGAGGCTTTTGAGTGAGATAGACCTAGAAGTGACAGAAATTGGAGTAAATGTTATCCCAGATTTCCAAAAGAGACAAGAGATAAACAAATGAAGAAATGGAGACAGTCTATGTTAGTAGAAAGATTATATCCTGTAAGAACTTTAGAGGAAGCGTCAGGAAGAAAATGCACAGAGAAAACGAAAGATTTAATGACTTGTGGTGAGTCAGATGATGACTACTTGGAGGATTTGTTAATGAAAAGTCCGCTACCGTATCATGAAAAAGCAAATAGAGTTAATCCTAGTGCCCCGTTCTTAAACCCACCATTGGTTCCGCAAGTAGTGCATGAAACCTCGTTATAAAAAGTGTTACAGGAAAGGGAACGAGAAGCCATAAATAAACAGAGAAGTGAATTAATTCAGAAGATTTCACAGTTAAATATGAGACCTGAAGCATTGACCATTCTGGTAACCATAGGTCCCATTGTTCCATTATATGGAGAGAAACAGTCCTGTCCTAAACCTCCTGTTCTGACTACACCTGTAGTGCAATCTAGAAAAGAACCCTTGATAGTTGATGATCAAGCAAGTGAATGCGAGTCAGTGATTTTCCTAATGGATTTACCTATAAGGGAACCGGTGGGTGATTCTGTCAGGAAAAACACTCCTGGAACTTCTAGAGAAGTATGGATGGAAACATCCTCAGGTACAAGAAGTGCTATTGTAGTAACCCCAGAAGAAATAGAGAGATGATCTCGAGAAATAGAAAAGCCAAAATCCCAGCCGAAGGTATTAGATATTTTTAAATTAAGAGTTGAATTAGAGGAACTGATGGCTGGAAATGTGGGATTAGACAGGTTAAACACTCTCAATGAGGAGGAATTGTTGTTTATATGTCGAATTATCACTCAAAATACTAAAACATTTCATGAAAAGTTAATGAGTTTGGCTTCTGAAATGGGAATTGATACTGGAAAATCTAAAGTCTTACAGAAACTTTACCGAGCTGAATTTTCTGACAAAGATTTAGAAAACATGAATGTGTCAGGACGTAAAGTGCAGATCAAAGAGCTATTGTCATTGTTGCAGAAGTGGGGTGATTTAGACAAACGGAAAGCTAGATGGGCAAAGAAAAAGGAGGAGGACCAAGCGAAAAATACTGCAAATGAATATTTATTGAAAGAGCCAGAAAAAGTGGAAAGGTTGTGCCCGATGAGAGAAGTGCCTCGAGGAGGTTATGTGCATGTCCCATGGTCCCAACAGGATATTTTATCATTTACAAATGATTTCCCAAAACTCAGAGAGAAACCTGTAGAGTGGTACAGACAAGTCGAGAGATTTGTAAAAGTTTCAAAAGGACTGCTAAAAGATTTAGATGGGTTATTTGACATTGTGGTTCCTGTGGATCTATGAACAGAATGTAAGATAGCGGTAGATTGGCCTAATGATGAGTACCCTAGAGACTCGAAGACAGGAGCCCCATCAGATGAAGTTATGAAGAAATATAATCAAGTAATACTATACTTGAAAGGAAAGGTACCCCCAAAGGAAACTGACTGGACAAGAATACGCAAAACTACCCAAAATAAGGATGAATCAGTACATGCATATTATGACCGCCTTTTACAGGTATTCAAGCAGTACAGTGGGTTGGAAAGCATTGACACGAAAGACATGACACATTTTATTTATTGATTTGTGTCAGTGTTAAAACCAGAAATTTTGCAAATGATTAAAGATCATAAAATCTGTTGGCAGGCCAAGCCGATAGATGAAATACTTAAGTATGCAAAATATTGTGGGGATGAACTTGACAATAAACGAAAGAATTTAGAAGAAAAGGTAATGTGGGCACAAGTAAAATTAGCAGAGCAACAAGAAATTCAGTAAAACCAATTGAAAAACAATCAGAATCAAGGAGATGGAAATGGGGTAAACCAAACTTTAGAATCAACAGGGAGGAGGCCAAGAAGAAATTTCCCTGTCATGGGCACGGAAAAAATGGGGCATTGGAGGAACGAGTGTAAAGCTGTATTGAGTAACCCTGTACAAAATGGCAATTTTAATCCACAGACACAGAATGGGGTGTCAAGGAAGCCACAGCAGCAGGTAATACAGAACCAATTACCACTTGCACCTATGCCAGATTCTGGGAGCCAAGCAAATTACAAGGTGGATACTACAAATTGGAAGAGAAGTGGAAGAAGAGTCTTACAGATACAGAAATTTGTTTTGAGTGACGCATTTTTTGAAGAAGATAGTTACTGACGGTGCCTGAGAGGGGAGGACGCGGAGTGCATACTTGGCGCATCCTTGCCGGTAGATCAGTCAGGTCCATACATTGAGGGAAAAGTTGAGGGAAATGATGTTACCTTTTTGTTGGCTAATGGCGCTACCCAATCTACTGTGAGAACAGCAGACGTTCTAAACCTACCCCTCTCGGGAGAAGGGATCCAAGTAGTGGGCATTTCTAATAAACAAATTAGTACCCCTGTTACAGAACCTACGGAAATTAGAATAGGTAATTTCAAAGAAATGCACAAATTTGTGGTGTGCGACTCCAGTCCAGTAAACCTATTTAGTAGGAACTTGATATGCAAAATGAATTGCACAATCTTTTGCACCCCAGGAGGTGTGGAAATTCAAACCCCAGATGAGGTTGGAGTTTTTAAATTAATGTTGGCCAAACAAATAATTGAAAATAAATAGATGCTAGTGACAGACCTCACAAAAGAGTTGCAGCATACAGTGAATCCTGAAGTGTGGGATTTCATTGGAAAAGATGTAGGATTAATGGAAAATGTTGACCCAGTAAAAGTGACAGTAAAGGAAGGTGCAGTTTACCCAAACATTCAACAATACAAAATGAGCCCAGAAATAAAAGCAGGTGTTGCAGTAGAAATAAAACGATTGGTTGAGCAAGGCATTTTACAGGAAATAATGAGCAGTCCCTGTAATTCACCCATAGTTGACATAAAGAAACCGAGCGGGAAAGATAGGGTCGTACAAGACCTTCGCAAAATTAAAAAAATTGTTGTCCCATGTTGTCTAGTTGTGCCAAATCCTGCAGTGATTTTGTATCAGATACCTTGGGGAGCCGGATGGTTCACGGTAATAGATCTGTGCCACGCATTTTTCTCCATACCATTACATCCAGATAGCAAATATCTTTTCTTGTTCAAATTCTTTCCTGGTGCAATATATAGACAACCTGTTGGTGGCATCTAAAACTCAAAATGACTGTGTTGTTGATACCATTGCATTGCTGAATCATTTGGCAGAAGGAGGGCATAAAGTGTCACCTGAAAAGTTGCAATTCTGCACCACATCAGTAAACTATCTGGGGCACCAGATAGAAAGAGGTGTCAGACGAGTTACCTCTGAAACAATCAAAATAATCAGAAAAATGAATCTACTTTGGACACAGAAAGAAATCAGAATGTTTCTTGGAGCAGTAGTTTACTGCAGGCAGTAGATTGTGGGATTTGCAGTCCTAGCTAAACCTCGGATACAAATGACAACGAAAAGAGCAAAAAACCCAGTAGAGTGGGAAGACGAAAGCATGACTGCCTTTTTGAAACTGCGAGATTGGCTCTGTTCAGCTCCACCTTTAGGGATGCCTGACTATTCGAAAGAATTCGCAGTATTCTGTGATCCACGCGACAATTGTGCATTCTCTGTTCTGACCAAACTCATGGTTTAATGAGACGTCCTATGACATACTTTTCATCCACACTAGATCCAGAGTCCTCTGCATTGCCTGGATGTCTAAAAGCAGTAGCTGCAACCTGCATGAGTCTCGAGGAAAGTGAATCCATCATAATGGGATACCCTGTAACTGTGTATGTTCCACATTCAGTGGTGATTCTGTTAACCAGAATACGTACTCAGTATTTGACTCCTGGTCGGCTGACTAAGTATGAGCGAATTCTTCTAGGAGCAGAAAATGTGATCATTGCCAGATGCACTGTCTTAAATCCAGCCATACTGTTACCTGAATCACACTTCGCAGAAGTGAAAGGGGAAGTCGAGCAGGATTGCATTGACCTCACAGAATACAGTACAAAGCCCCGACCAGACATAAGAGAAGAGCCATAGTTGACATTTGAATATGAGCTGTTCGTGGATGGGTCATGCATGAGACATGAGAAAAGAGGATTAAGTGTTGCTTATGCTGTGTGTACTTTGTGGGGTCCAGTGGAAGCATCCTATTTACCTGGAGTCAAGTCTGATCAAGTATCCATTTTAGTTGCATTGACAATAGCCTGCAAATTTGGGAAAAATTTGAGAGTAACAATATACACTGACAGTCAGTATGGTTACGGGGTTGTGCATGACTTTGGCCAACTTTGGATGCAAAGGGAGTTTCTGACTTCTTCGGGTACTCCTATTAAGAATATACAGTATGTAAAAGACTTACTAGAAGCAATTCAATTACCAAAAGAAGTGGCTGTGGTCAAGCGTGCTGCCCACAAATCTGGAAATGACAAAGTGACAGCAGGTAACCGATATGCTGACCAACTAGCCCAGCATTGTGCCAAACATAAGATGGCAATAAATAAGAAAATTGATGCACATGGAAACAGCTGCCAACTTATGTTGCTTGGAAGAGTGAAAACATGGGAAGAATTGAGAGATTTACAAAAGGAGGCAGAAATGAAGGAAAAGGAAGAGTGGGAGAAAATAGGATTTCGGAGAAGGGCTGAGGATGGTCTTATTGTTTACCTTGATGGGAGACCTGTGTTACCAGATTGTATGCTTGCTACTATGGCCAGATAGAGATGCTATGATTAGACAGTTCAGACAGAGTTGGTTCAACGGGAGATTCAGGAATGTAGCAGAGAGTCTTTGCCAGAGATGTATAACATGCCAAAGAATGAATCCTGGCAACAAAAAAAAACGTAGTATTGCCAAGAAAGATTGTAAAGGCAGAAGGTCCCTTCATATGACTCCAGATTGATTTCATCCAATTACCCCCTTGCCGAGGGCTGAAGTACGTTCTGGTCATTGTCTGCCTGTTTTCAAAATGGGTGGAAGCCTACCCTACCTGCAGGAATGATAGCATCACTGTAGCTAAGTTACTACTGAGTGAACTCATACCACGTTTAGGTTTTCCAGTAACGATTGAATCAGACTGAGGGTCTCATTTTAATAATGAAATAATTTGTCTGATCTATGAAGCATTCCAAATTGAGCAAACATTGCACTGTGCATACCGCCTAGAGCACAGCTTTCCAAACTTTTCATGTTGGTGACCCACTTTTTGGAGATGCATCATTTTGGACACAGTAAGGCAGCATAGCGAGCGAGCGTAGAGAGCAAACCCGAACCACCCAAGTGGGGTTCGCGGGGTTCTCCCCCGGAAGTACATATTGAAATAAAAGTGGGCAAATAGTGCATGTCTGTCTCCCTCCCTCTGTCTGTCTGTCTCCCTCTCCTTCCCTCTGTCTCCTCCTGACTCCCCCGACTCCCTCCCTCTGTCTCCCTCTGCCTCCCTCTGTCTCCCTCTCTCTCTGTCTCCCTCTGCCTCCCTCTGTCTCCCTCTGCCTCCCTGTCTCTGTCTCCCTCTCTCTCTGTCTCCCACTCTCTCTGTCTCCCTTTCTCTCTGTCTCCCTCTATCTCTGTCTCCCTCTCTCTCTGTCTCCCTCTCTCTCTGTCTCCCTCTCCCTCTGTCTCCCTTTCCCTCTGTCTCCCACGGTTTCCCTCTCTCTGTCTCCCACGGTTTCACGCTCTTTGTCTCCCTGTCTCTGTCTGTCTCTGCCTGCCTGTCTGTCTCCATCTGTCTCCCTCCCTCTGTCTTTCTCCCTCTCCTTCCCTCGGTCTCCCTCCCTCGGTCTCCCTCTCTCGGTCTCACTCTCTCATTCTCCCTCTCTCGGTCTCCCTCCCTCTGTCACCCTCTGTCTCCCTCTGTCTCTGTCTCCCTCTCTCTCTGTCTCCTTCTCTCTCTCTCTCTCTCTCTCTGTCTCCCTCTGTCTCAGTCTCTGCCTCTGTCTGTCCCTGTCTATGCCTCTGTCTGTCTGTCCCTGTCTCTGTCTATCCCTCGCTCTGTCTCCCTCTCCGTCTCTCTGGCTCTGCCTCTATCTGTCTGCCCCTGTCCCTGTCTCTGTCTGTCTCTGTCTCTCTCTCGCTCTGTCTCCCTCCCTCTCTCAGTCTCCCTCCCTTTCTCTCTCTCAGTCTCCATCCCTCTCTCTCTCTCAGTCTCCCTCCCCCTCTCTCTCTCTCAGTCTCCCTCCCCCTCTCTCTCTCAGTCTGCCTCCCTCTTGTCTGTCTCCCTCTTGTCCGTCTCCCTCTTCTCCGTCTCTCTCTTGTCCATATCCCTCTTGTCAGTCTCCCACTTGTCCGTCTCCCACTTGTCCGTCTCCCTCTTGTCCGTCTCCCTCTAGTCCGTCTCCCTCTTGTCCATCTCCCTCTTGTCCGGTTCCATCCCCCCATCTCCATCCCCCGTCTCCATCCCCCGTCTCCATCGCCCTGTCTCCATCCCCCTATCTCCATCCCCCTGTCTCCATCCCCCTGTCTCCATCCCTGTCGCCCTCCTCCTTCTATCTGTCTGCCTCTATCTGACTCCCTCTGTCTGTCTCCCTCTGTCACCTTCCCTCGGTCTCCTTCCCTCTGTCTCCTTCCCTTTGTCTCCCTCCCTCTGTCTCCCTCCCTCTGTATCCCTCCCTCTGTCTCCCTCCCTCTGTCTCCCTCTCCCTCTCTCTGTCTCCCTCTGTCTCCCTCTGTATCCCTCTGCCTCCCTCTCCCTCCCTCTGTCTCCCTGTGTCTCCCTCTTCCGCCCTCTGTCTCCCTCTCTCTGTCTCCCTCTCCCTCCCTCTCTCTGTTTCCCTGTCCCTCCTTCTGTCTCCCTCCCTCTGTCTGTCTCCATCTGTCTCCCTCCCTCTGTCTGTCTCCATCTGTCTCCCTCCCTCTGTCTGTCTCCTTCTGTCTGTCTCCCTCTGTCTGTCTGTCTCTCTCGGTCTGTCTGTCTCCCTCTGTCTGTCTCCCTCTGTCACCCTCCTCCCTCTGTCACCCTCCTCCCTCTGTCACCTTCCTCCCTCTGTCTCCCTCTGTCACCCTCCACCCTCTGTCTCCCTCTGTCACCCTCCTCCCTCTGTCTCCCTCTGTCACCCTCCCCCCTCTGTCTCCCTCTGTCACCCTCCTCCCTCTGTCTCCCTCTGTTGCCCTCCTCCCTCTGTCGCCCTCTTCCCTCTGTCGCCCTCCTCCCTCTGTCGCCCTCCTCCCTCTGTCCATCTCCCTCCCTTTGTCGCCCTCCTCCCTCTGTCTGTCTCCCTCTGTCTGTCACCTCACCCCAGCTTCCCGGGCACACACACAGCCGCACCCGAGCACTTCACAGGTCTTTAAAAGACCATTTACTTGATAATGAGGCTTTGTTGTGAATCGCCCAGCCCCCATAGAGCAGGGTGTCTAGGAATGCCTCTTAATTAGCAGCAGTTATGTGCTAAGTGCCCGCGACACACCCACCATTTGCAGGCGACACAGTACTGTGTTGGGACACACCGTTTGGAAAGCTCTGGCCTAGAGGCTTCTGGAGTGGTAGAACAACTGAATGGCGCAATCAAGTCACGATTGGGAAAGATGTATGTATCTACCCGATTGGAGTGATCTGATGCTTTACCTCTTATTCTGATGGGACTCAGAAGCATTCCAGACAGAAACACAGGCTTGAGTCCCCATGAAATACTCATGGGAAGAGCAATGAGGCAGGCATGGGTACCAGGACACAAGCTAATAATTATTTCTGATGATTTAGTACTCGAGTACTGCAAAGAACTGGCTGACCAAGTACATTCTATCTCTCATCAGGTTGTGGAAGACGCTGTCGCCAGACAATCAACTCCGGCACATGACCTGAATCCAGGTGACTGGGTAGTGATAAAGGAACATACTCGAGAATCTTGCCTAGCACCAAGGTGGGGAGAGCCACATCAAGTGATATTGGTTACTACCACAGCTGTAAAGTGCAGGGGAATTCAAAACTGGATCCACGCGAGTCACACCAAAAGGGTGAGGACGTAGGAGCTGAAGGTTGTGCAGCTGAGGGGTCTCAAGAAGTTGATCTCGAAGTAGTTGATGAAGAACAACCGAGCACCAGTCAGGATGAACGGATTCCAGTAGTCGACATACTTACAGATTATGTAAGAACCAGAAGTCAAACCTATCTAGATATACAGAGTGATAGCGAGGATGAGACAGGAATAGAAGAAAGTACTCAGGGGCAGATTTATGAAGGCCCTGTGCCGCCTGTGCGTCACTTTTTCCCATGTTAAAAGTGACGCACCGGCGGCGCAAGGCCTTCATAAATCTGCCCCTCAGATTTTAGAAATCCAAGTCAAAAGTGATTCTGAGGAGGACCAGATAGGGAGAGGTTGGTGTACTCAGACATTTGAAAATCTAGCCAGTATTCCAGAGTCTGAGGAGGGAAAGATACGTATTAGGGTGAACGCTCAGGCGGAAGACAATCAAGAAATCCAAAGACCTGAGCAGGACCAGATAGGGGTAGAAAAACATGTTCTGGAAGAAGAAGGCGAACAAAATCAAAGTCAAAGTCAAATACAGCAAACTCCCGAACAAGGCCAGATTAGTATCCAGGCAGAGGAAACCAAAGTAAGCCCTGGACCTAGTCAGATAGTGAGGAATTCAGAGGCTGACCGAGAATATATAGTGCCACAACTGAACAAAAAAAAGAGCATATGAAGAAAGTCAAAGCACAGTGCCAGCTAAAAGACTCAGACAGGGAGATAAGTGGCCTGGTTTTGTCAAAAAAGTAAAATTTCGCCTTAAAACAATAAATTAAGAACCAGAGCAAGTAAATGAAATATCAAGCCAAGCTGGACCATCCACAGAGCAACCCAGAAGGAAAGGTCCAGGTTTGAAAAGACTGAATATAAAGTGTAAAGGACCTGAGTGGACGTGCGTCATACATGAAGATTTCAAAAATCTAGAATTGAATGATGGCGAACTGATTGTTGATCAGACCGACGAAGAAGTGAGACCAACTTGAGAAAAGAATCACAGGTTAAAAGTCTGTGAAAAGTTACAAAGTTTCCTTAGTTAGAAAATGGCTGATTTAGCAAATCAGATAACTAAAAAAGTGGCCCGAATTCTGCAAATAGATGCCGATTTTAGCTTGTAAAGTCATGCTGTAGAGGTGTTCTGCAAGTTATGGGAGACTGCATGCATTTGTTTTTGCTGCACGCAATGTTTTTAGTAATCTCAGAGGAATAAACAGTCAAAAGATTGTTCATCCAGCCATATAACAATCAGAAATCAGCCCACACATTCAGGGCCGGACAGGGAATGCAAACCAGCCCTGGCAATTGAGTCGGACCAGCCGTGGGGGAGGGGTGAGAGGGGCTGTGCGTGGAAAACACTGCAGCTGCTTTTGTAAAGGGGAGCAATATTGCAACTATACTGCAAAACTGTTGCGGACACTAGCCTATGAAAGCATAAATCACTATTATTAAGTGTTATGTTAAGTGAACACTATTAACAAGCACAAATTAAAAAAAAGAAAGCTTCAGTTTAAACTAAACCAAATGCATTACAGGGGCGTCGTAAGGAGCTCAATGGAGTAGGCTTCCCCATCACGCACCTCCAGCCCGGTCCTGTGTATAACTCCATTTCTCCTGCACTGAATCTCCTCCTAAATCCAATATGGTTGCCATGACTTTGGTGGTTGGTGGCACCCCAGGATCATAGTGAAAATAGTGGCAGCGGTTCTTCGGTGGCGGCCAGGAGATCCTGGAACAACGTCAGGCTGCAGGATTGGGAGAGCGAGTGGGAGACATTGCCTGCATCTGGAGGAGGATGCAATTACAATGCTGAACATATATTTATTACTCACTTTCAAAGTAGACACTATGGGGGCATGCATAGCATGAGAGGAATCTCTAGAAACTGAACGGACAGAGGAAGTTTGGTATAAGTTTTAGAATATGTCCCAGAGATTAAAAAAATTCTAGTTTTAGTTTCAAGCAAACAAATGATGTCAATCAAACTTACCTACCACCATACAGAACTGCTAAAATGAAGATTGGTGCTCTAGATTCTTCCCTGAGATATTGCAATCATGCACACACTTATTGCACATGTATGCTGCTGTCTTTAACTAACTGCTGGCTTATTGGAGAACGATCTTGCTCATATAAACCAGGAGGTCTCAGGTCAGGTGATCTCATTTAATCTACATTATTTGTTAGAGCAGATAAAAAGGTCTAAAATGAAAACACAGCCTTGCAGGCTTGTGGACTTGACGTTGGTCACTGTTAAAAGAATTGTAGCAATGTACTGGATGGCTCACAAGTCACTCATGGTTTGAAAAGGGTTGATGGATGTTTAAAAGAAGCCACACCGGGACCCAGATTTACAAAGATTTTGTGTCAGGTTTGCATCACTTTTTTGATGCAGACCAAACGCAAAGTCCATTTTGTTAATTACAATGCAACACAAATGGCAATTTGCATTGCTTTGCACAAAAAAGTAACCCAGTGCATTGCGCTGCTTTACGCTGCTTTGTGTCAGGGAGGTGTTCCAGTGCATCCAACCATGGATTCTGACAGCCTGATTCTGATGGCCATACATGGACCGAGTAGACTCAGCTAAAAGGAAGCAGCATGCACACCATGAGAAGTCTAGGTGAGCAGTCCAAGGAGGAGCTTTTGACACACGTTGCTGTGGTGCTCTGAAGAGTCTTTTTCATTGATTTAAGTGTATTATGCTATCTAATTTGGGCCTGTAGACAGATATGGCTTGTGATGTGTAGAATTGTGCTCCCCTTGCATGAAGGTGGGATGAAGTGCCCAATGTAGAGTACTATTTTCTGGCAGTGCAGATGTTGTGGCCGATGCTTTGGATAGGGAATTAAAGTGGACGATTCACTCTGGAGAGGAGTCCAGCCTTTTGGGGACACCAACAATCACTTTTACAATGTACCCTGCTAAATAAATTGCAGGTGATTCAGAACACAGTGGCCAGAATGATTTTAAACCAGCCAGCTGTCTCCCCCTCAGACCCCTCACTAAGAGAACTGCATTGGCTGCCAGTAAGGAAGAGATATTTTTTCAAAATCTGCTGCCTTACTTTTAATGCTCTAAAAGGTAGAGACCCTTACTATCTACAAAAAAAATTGGTAAAACATGTACCATATAGAAATCTGAGATCTGGTACATTACGACTTCTACAGGTGCCTCGTATACGCTTGAGCCGCACGGGGGGGGATAAACCTTTTTCGTATCTTGCTCCAAGTTATTGGAATAGATTGCCCATGGCTATGCGGGAAATACCGATTTACAGCACTTTTAGAACACAACTAAAAGCCTTTTTGTTTTAAAGTTGCTGCTGACCTGACTTTCAGCTCTTAGGTATATTTTCTAGGCAGCGCCGAGATGCCCCAGGGTGAGTCATGCGCTAAAGAAGATAATTAATATAACATAACATAATATAACATTCTTGGGAGGTGGTGGTTTTAACCAAGAGCACACCAGGGAAGTTTTGGTGGTTCACTACTTTTGGCAGATTTTGGCGCATAGTGATGGGGGTCAAGTTCATTTATGCCTCGAGATTCCACTCTGGTGTCTGCCAAGATTTAAGGACCGCATCGTTATGATAAGAGAGGTTGGACAGAGGCGGGGATGAGACCGATAGGGGACTTGTTCTCCCTCGGAACCTTTAGAACTTTTTGCAACTTGTGATTTTTCTACAGGTCATTTTCTAGCTATAAAGCATTAGTGGCTGCAACTCAATTTTCTTGGTCAATGCAAAATCAAGACCCCCAAAATCCAAGGCACTCTTGAGCATCCTTACACCTGAGAACTGTTCTCATGAAATTACAATACAGAACGCCGATTTATCACTTGCTCTCCAAGTAGACACTAAGGGGGCTCACATAATACGCGAATGGTTTCTGGGAACTGAGCTGACAGACTAAGGGGCCCATTATGATAGCGGATAATCCTCATCCTCCGGGCCAGCGGAAGCCACCGCCGGCCCGGAGGATGCGGATTATCCGCTGCGGACTCAGAAAAGACCCCCTGCCAGATTAGGATGGCTGGGGCATCTTTTTTCAGTCCGCCGCTTTTCCGCCGCGGTCGCCTTACGACCGCGGCGGAAAAGCTCTAACATGGCTGGCGGTGTCTATCAGACACCGCCAGCCATATTAGGATGGCTGTGATCCTATGCCTTTCCACGGCGGCATTTCCGTCGTGGAAAGGCATACGATGTTTTCTTTGGGGGCCCGTTGCGGGCCCCCAGGGGTGAAGGGGGGGTGGGGGTGCACATGGGGGTACCTATGGTACCCCCCTGCCTTTGTGTGCACGAAGCGGCAGGCACCACGCGGTGCCTGCAGCTTCGTGCATGCAAAGGTAAACATGCATATATTAACATTGCGGCGTGTGCTGCTTCAAGCAGCACCCGCCGCAATGTTAATGATACAGGATGTGACCGCCAGGGTGGCGGTCACATCCTAATTGGCACGGAGGGACCGCCGCTGCCCCTGCGGACGGATCCTCCTCCTCTGGGGTGGCAGACGGACGCAGGTCCGGCCGCCATCCTAATGTGCCCCTTAGTTCGGGGTAAGATTTTTAAATAGGTTCCAAAGGTTTCTAGAAACGCTGGCTTTCGTTTCAAGCAAATAAGTTATGTTCATCAAATTTACTTGTCACCATACAGAATTACTAAAATGCATATAGGCCCTGGAGATGCATGCCTGAGAAGCTTGCAGCATCATGCACGAACTTCTTTGTTATGTTATGTTATAAATGCTTATATAGCGCTCTATTGCCGAGGTGTCTTGGCGCTGGGGTGTGCAGTTAAGCCATAGTCGAGAGACCTGATCATTTAGCCAGCATTGAAAAGATAAGTTTTAAGATCTTTCCTGAAGTGAGTATGACTAAGCTGTAATCTTAGGTGGACCGGCAACTTGTTCCATAGTAGAGCTGCCTGGTAAGTTAGCCGTCGTCCACCCCATCTCGCTAGCCTAAACTTTGGGACACATATGAAGCCAAGCCTAGAAGATCTAAGTTCACATGGTGGAGCATATGACAGGAACAGTTTCTGGCTGTCCACTGAGCCACCACCATACAAGGCTTTATGCACTAAGCAGAGGGCCTTGAATTCGATCCTTTCCTGGACAGGAAGCCAATGGAGTGCTCGCCTGCCCGTTGTGGTGGGGTGCCTGTAAGGTAGCTTAAGAACCGTTCGTATGACTGCATTTTGTAAAGACTGGAGTTTTTTCAGCTGGTACTTGTCAATGCCTAGAAGCATGGCATTGCAATAGTTCAGTCTGGAAAGAAAGAGGGCGGCCATTACTGTCTTTTGAAGTGTCACTGGAATGAAAGGGAAAATCTTCCTTAGAGTTTTCAAAAGGAAGAAACTGGTTGATGCTAGACTATTCACCTGTATTCCCATGGTAAGCTTTTCATCCAGGAAGAAACCAAGGTGTTTTACCTTTTTTACTGGCTGTGGGCATTCTCCAGCTTCTCTTGGCCACCAGTTGTTATTCCAAGCAGGTAGACCCTTTCCAAATTCCATGACCTCCGTTTTTTCAGCATTGATCTTGAGAAAGTTCAGACTCATCCAGACCATGATTTCTTTAAGGCACCCGCAGAAGTTCTGTGCCATCTGTTCTGCACTATCTCCTACTGATACCACTAGCTGGGAGTCGTCCGCATAGGAAACAAAAGCAAACCCATGCTTCCTGACTAACCCAGCTAGTGGCAGCATGTATATATTGAACAGAGCCGGTGAAAGTGCCGATCCCTGGGGAGCCCCACAAGGTAGAACAAAGCTGTCAGATAACAGCCCATCCCAATCGATGTACTGTTTTCTGTTCTTCAGAAAAGATGTAAAGAAAGCCAACGCTGTGCCATTTACACCGATCTCAAGAAGTCGCAGCTCCAACACCGTGTGATTCACGGTGTCGAAAGCAGCCGACAGATCGAGCAGGATAAGCACAGCCCTGCCTCCCTCGTCCACAATAGTCCGAATCCCCTCAACCACAGCGATCAACGCTGTCTCCGTGGAGTGCTTTGTCCGGAAGCCATGTTGTGATGGGTCTAGTAAGGAATTGTTATCTAGATAGTCCATCAAAATTGTATTTGTTATCTTTTCTGTGATTTTCGCGGCCAGGGGTAAACCGGATATGGGGCGGTAGTTTTTGCACACTGAGGGGTCTAACAATGGTTTCTTTAGTAGTGGCCTCACGTTTGCTACTTTCCACCTCAGTGGAAATTCTCCGGATGTCAGTACTTGATTTACCAAACTGGTTAAGGTGCCTTTTATGTCATCTGCTGCCAGGTGCATGATGTCTGGCGGGCATGGGTCCACGCGGGACCCAGATTTTATAGTCATTAGTATGCTAATGATCATTTCCTTCGATTGAGGGTCGAAATTGCTAAGTGTACTGGAGGTGCTATAGTGTCTAGGGTTAGAGAGAGGAACATTAGATGAATGAGTGTTTTTTTTAGCCAATTCTTCATATATAGTCGTTACTTTACTATGGAAGAACATGGCTAATTTGTCACAGAAAGTCTGGTCGGGCTTGAAGTCATTTCCCTGCTGTGGTTTAGGAAACTGACTTAAATAATTCCTTTACGGAGTTACCTGCCTCATGGATCTTAGTGGTAAAAAATTGGATCTTTGTTGCTCGAATGGCTTCCTTATATAATTTCAAAGCTATCTTATAGGCGTCTTTGCTGGAATCTCCATAATCCAGTCTCAAAAGTCTTTCGTACCTTGGACAGGTCACTTTAAGTTGTTTGAGTTCTGGGCCGTACCATGGGTTCTTTGGTGGCCGTCTGTTGGCAGTGACCTTTTGCTCGGGGGCAACCTTATCAATGGCTCCACCAATGAAATCATCCCTTCCCCATGTCCTTTTTACTGATTTTATTCCACCGGCGAAAGGTCAGCTGTCTAGGCTTAAAAGGGGAACTTCCACCAATCTGATCATTGGGAATTTGAAAGAAAATGGCTTTGTGATCTGTCTATGGCAAGGCCATGATTTTGTTCACTTTAATATCCTTGTCATTAGAAAATAGCCCATCTAAAGTTTGCCCCCCAGAGTGAGTAGGCTCCTTACAAAATTGCTGTAGGCCATACACTTCCATGATATCAAGTAACCTACAAGTTTCCATGCAAGTGGATGCTTCCAGGTGATAATTAAAATCACCAAGCATCATAAAGTTAGAAAGCTCTACACTAGATTCAAGGAACGTCATGAGCGCATTCAGAAATTCAGTTCTATTTCCAGGGGGGTGATAAACCAGTAGCCCATGCACCTCCACCCCCCCTTTATGAATGATAGCAATTCCCCCTCCTCTACCGCTCAATCTATCGTGTTTGAGCAGCCAATAGTTTGGGGGGGATAGCACCATTCCAGTCCGGAGCGGAAGTGTCATCCGTCCAGGTCTCGGTTAAGAATCAATGTCTGGGTTATGTTCCTCTATCATTGATTCCAACTCGGTTTGGTGTTTTACTACCGACCGAGTGTTTAATAGGAAGCACCAAAGGCTATTCTTAGCTAAGGCACCATTCTCATGTTTGGCACTTTGGAGCGTCGGAATCTGGGTGTCCTGCCTGATACCTTGTGCTTCATTAATTGGTAGCGGGCCGGCAGCCACTTCAGTTGATTCAGTCCGATCCTGATCGTTGTCCTGCCTGATACCTTGTGCTTCATTAATTGGTAGCGGGCCGGCAGCCACTTCAGTTGATTCAGTCCGATCCTGATCGTTGACCAGACAGAAGCCACATTCCAGACATTTATTATAATTCCAATCCTTGCCCCCATTTACCTTATTATTTTCGCCACATGAATTTGGTTGTAGGCTTAATAAAAAATACTTTGAATAGTGGTCCTGTTTAAAATTACCAGGGGTCCTGGCACTGGGCGTTTTTTGGGCGCTGACGGGTGCAGACGGGCTTGCCTTTGGCGCGCCCGCGCCAGCGTGCAATTTATGCTGTGATGTCAGGGGAAAAACTAGTGTTCTGCTTAATTCAGATACTCTGTCCATCACCACCCCCCTTTTTGAATCGAGGGGAAAAACTAGAGCGCTAACCCCGCTCAAGCGGGTCCGCTCTACCAAACGGACATCGCGGGGGAGACACGCTCTAAATAAAATACCGGGAGAGCAGGGGATGAGGGGCACAGAAAAATAAAATCACACTTTCCAACCTGCCAAGTTAAAACTTCAATTTAAAATGCTCGCAGCCCGATTTCCCCACCCCCAGTAGCAGAGTCAATTCAATGTCAGTTTCTCATTCAAATTAGCATTTACATGTATGGTGCTGTCCTGAAAAAAATGCTGCTTATTGGAGAGAGATCTTGCTCATAAACCAGGAGGTCTCAGGTCGGGGGATCTCACTTGACCCTCCTCAATGCTTGTTAGGGCAGATAAAAAGGTCTAAAATCAAGACAACAATGCAGGCTTGTGGACCTTGCATTGGTGATTGTTAAAAGAAATGTAGCGATTTCTTGGAAGGCTCAGAAGGCCTTCGAGGTTGAAAATGGTTAACAGATAAATTCAAGTGGGCACCAGCTGAGTTGGCCACACTGAGGCCCAGATTCACAAAGATTCTGCATCGGATTTGCAAACCTTTACTGATGCAGACCTGATGTAAAATCTATTTTGGCATTTATAAAACAACGAAAATGGAGATTTGCATTTCCTTGCATAAATCAGTAACAGAGTGCAATTTGCTGCCTTGCTTTACATTGTGTCAGGGAGAAGTTCCTGTGCATCCGCCCATGGATTTTGATGCAAACTCTTTTTTTTTTAAGTTCAAAAGAGTTTTATTTGATAATAATAAAAAAAGGAAAAGCAGGTGTCAAGCAAAATACAATGGAATACAAAGTTAAAGACTCTTAAGCAATAAAAAAAAAAAAAAGAACATAAGTATACGAATGCATTTGTAATAAGAAATAAATCTGGATACAGATTGAAAAATAAGGAAAAGACATAGGAAAAATACATGAGCATAAAATATAGCAATCATAAAAACTTTGAGAGAATTTTGAGAAAGTGATACATTGAAGAATGAATGGAATGTGTCGGGCGATTAAGGGGGTTTGGGAACTTCTTGTTGCAGAGGCAGAGGATGAAACAAACGTTTACTGCAGGAGTCCAAATAAAGTGTAACTGGGGTCCATAAGTCCATGCGTTTGATAGCCAAACATGCCGGGAAAAGCAAGCCACGACCCCTTGATGCAAACTCTTATTCACAAAGAAATATCTTTATTCCTCCTTGTTATTTTCTCTTTGCAAGTGTGCTACATTAATCATAACACATACAAAGAGGGTAAAACCTTAGAGGATATTTTGTCCGCAGGAAGGTTCTCCTTACTGCACAAGAACTATCCTGACCATAACACAGGTACCTTTGCACTATGACACAAGGGTGCCTGCATTGGCGCTAGGCAGCTCAAAGTGAGTCAGTGCAGGGAGATAGCAGTACTGCGATTTTAAAAAACAAATGTGGCACAGCTCTGCTCCCTCCCTTTCACGCAATGCAGCTCAGTAACTTCACTTGACACGCTGTTTTGTGTGGAATGTTTGTAAATGTGGGCCGGTACATCTTGCGGAAAAGACATTCGGACATACTGCATACAGTTGTTTGGGATACCATACTGGTTGCTCTGGAAGCAAAGTCTGGCACGCATCCTCCTTGAATGTTCTTGATGTTAATTTATGATAAGTGCTAATTTCTGGATCAGATGGGTACTAGTGATGACAGTGGATGTATGATGTTACAACGCATACATTTACATCGCTGTACATTACATCACGGTTTTCACAACGCAAGTCGTTACAACGACTTGCGTTGGAGGGCGCTGGCCTTAGGAGTAGTATAATAGTATAATTTACTATTCCAACTCCAGTCTACATACAGTAGGGAAGGTGTTGGATAGTAAATTATACTATTCCTTGTCCTAGAGCGCCATCCAGCGCAATTGGTTGTAACGACTTGCGTTGTGAAAACCGCAATGTAATAGCATCGCGATGTAATCCCCGCGTTGTAAACGATGTTTCCCGATGACAGTATAAACATGATTCTGGCTAATGAGGGAGAATGAGTTTGGTTGTTTGTATAGTTAAAAACGATCTGGTATGGTTGATAGAGCGCGCGAGGCCACCCGACCAACAGTTTTCGCCGTTTTCCGGCTTCAGGGCCCATATACTTTTCAAATCACCATATACATCGATCAGGTGACTTCACGAGCTCTATCAAGTTGGTGTGTGTGTGTTCCCTGCTACCAAATTTCGGTGCACCCGACTTACCATCCACCGATGCGGGTGCCTAATGACCACAATGAATCAGGGAGCTAGCTGTAAAAGAAAGGCAGCAAAATACAAACCCAAACAATAACATTCAAATACTGTTTAAATGACCACGGACAACTGGAAGTTTTAAAATGTTTATCTAAATTCAATATTTTCTTGCATGAGGTACAATAAAACAAGGCAATCAATAACCAAGATAACGTAAATCACATAGGCAGAAAGAAATAATGACAGAGTAATCATCAAGGTACTAAATAAAATGTAACGAGAAAAGATACTATGCAAGTCAGTATTATCTAAACAGGGATACCTAAGTGTGAGTGACTATAGGAGAGTTTATAATGAATAACACGCTTCACTTAAGGTGAAGGGGCCTTTGAACAACCTAGGCAACGAAGTTCTAGACCATATCAGGAAATGACACACTGCTATGCAAAATATAATTTCTAACAAATGAGAAGACATAGGAATAAACTTTATGGAAAAATATAAATGACTTTCAATAGTTGCGGAAAGGCATGGAAAATATAACATATGCAATGTTGAACTTTATTAAAGCAAAAGTTAGAAATTCAGAAGGTGCAAGAATTTCAAGAGGTTCAGAGCAATATTTACCTAGAAAAGTGTGGAAACCAAACCCTGGCCACGGGTCAGTTAAGGACAGGAAACCCTCAAGGAAGGATACCCCTCAAAGGACAGCAGGTGCAGAATGGACACCCAGGATAGGACAGGATACCCTCGAAATAGGAATCAGGACAGGACCCTCAGGACAGGACAGCAAACCCTCAGGACAGGACCCTCTTCAGGACAGGACCGGAACCCACAGTTCGGAAGCAACGCCTGCGCTCCACCCGCTCTGCAGCTATCGATCAAGACCCCGATTGGGTCAGCGAACTCCCAGCGAAGTGCTTCGCCAGCACTTTAAGGTTCAGTAGAACCTTAGTCTATGGTCAAATTCGGACAGAGTGCTCCGCAGCGCTCTGTATCTTCAGTCACCTATTGAGTGCGTTGGGTCAGTGACAGGTCAGCTAAACCAGACAAGTCGGACGGTTCACTAGGTGAACCCAGGGTAGATATACAGTTTGGGGACAGTGTACCACCCCCCAATGTTGCAAAGTGTCAGAATCCCTCAATTTCGATTGGTCCTAAGGTAGGGTTTGGGTAACACACCAATCACAATACACGATTTGAAGCCTTCATTAACATATTTGGGTACCGCCTAGCAGGTTTGGGGTTCCCATGAGAAGTTACACGGCAAACAGTAGCGCAATATTACAATGTATCATATAAGGAGCCACATTCGCTGTTCTCGCAGGGCAGAGGTGACTTTCTCAGGAGCATCTCGCCCATCACTGCCAACTGGCTATGTTCCATCAGCCAAGGTCCCTCGTGCTGCCGAATGTCGCACAGGCGCAGAAGGGACCTCCAATATGGCTCTCCTCTCACTCAGACCCCCATTGCCCGCGGTACATGAAAAGTAAGCGAAAACAAATTAATACATAATAATGTCATTATGAAAACACATCACAGGGTTTGTACTTTTAACTCATCATCAAGAAATAAACTTATTGCATCTAAATGTTAGCTACATTGATACGGACACAAGAGCAGTGGCACGAGCAGTACCACATGATAAGCACAGCTATGAATTACGCATGCGCATAACTTTCCCTCCACTTCTGCAGACGCGTCAGGACACGTGAGTGTGGCTGACGCATGCGCAGTAACTAAAATACAAGCGGCGGCCATTTTTAGGGACACGGATTAATTCATTAGAAATACACATAGGCAAGCTTCGGGAACTTTGCTTAAACAAAATAAATGTTAGTAAAACATACATTTTTGTTACCTTATTACACATAAACGAGGTTCTTGATTTCGGCAAGCCGCAAAATATGCGAAGCTTTGCTTCATCAATCCCCTCTTTGATGATATCTACTATCATCACAAATTATAATGGAACCAGATGCCAACTTTCTTTCACACTTTATAAAGTTCTATTTCTTCCAGCAACCGTTCTAATTTTTCTCTTTCAGTTTTAGCCGGATGAGAAGTCTTCACCTTTTTGTATATCTGATCATTCACTTCCTCTAATTCAATCTCATCCACACTTCGTTTCACTCCTCTTGCATTTACCTCGTGCTTTTTGGTGCGCTTGCGGTATTTACAGCATAAGACAATGGAAAGTATAATAAGACCTATAATACCAATTGGCATCAGAATTTTGAATAATAAGCTTTTACCTATGCTAGCAAGCCAATGACCTACATTTGAGAGACCATCTACCAGTCTCTTCTAGGCACTATCAACCTCGAGTGGTTTGAGTTCCTTTGCCAAATTAGTAATGTTTTTCACATATCTTTTGATCTGTACACTTTTATCCGGAATATAAGTGCAACAATGTTGCGCCTTCAACATCCGGCAGACTCCGCCCTCTTTCGCTAATAAGGTGTCAAGAGCAAGTCGATTTTGTAAAACCATTGATCTGATCGCAACCATTTCGGTATTGACCAGCAGAAATCCATGAGCTGTTTCAGTAGACAGCACATCTACTATAGTAGACAATTTGCAAATTCTGTGAGTGTTCAGAACCACTCCCACTCCAGGTATCAGTGCACTGAAAATACTACCCATAATTTCACCTATACTCTCTCTTTTACTACGCACTAAGCCATTAGTATCTTCATTGCTTCCAGCTTTTCCATTCACATGGTATATTTTCGGGAAAACAATGCCAAAGTAGCAGCTTCCATACCAGTGATCCGGCAATTTGAAATAAGCCTTGTCCCCACAAATATAATAAATTCCAGGAAACACAGGCTCTGACCCATTTTTGAAACCCCAACCCCCAATTACCTTGTAATTATGTTCGCATTCACTGGAACCAATGAAAACATTATTATAATAGCTAGTCTTCTCGCGGTGAAGACATAGCTTGCCTTTCTTTTCAAAATCCAGCAACAGAGCAGGACCCGCTCCACCAGATGATGTGCCTTCCATGTTTTCTGCCCACTTTGGCTTTTTCTGACTTTCGTCATTAGCCTTCTTCTGAATTTTAATTCTCCTTTTCTCTGCCATGTTCAGGAACATCTTTTCCTGCTCACGCAAAGAACAAGTCAAGTTATCTCTGTGTGCGTCTGCTATGTCAATGTTCCCTATAGTCAGAAAGTAGTCTCCCATATATCTTATGGTGTCAGTTTTGGTATGTACAGGATTCAAGTTCCCACGTATAGGAAGTTCAGAAAAGATCACGTCATTGTTAGAGTAATAATACTGTAACGGTCCCCTTTTGTAAAATAAACTAGCTAAAATGCTACAGGAAATTCCATATGTCAATGGCAGATGATGGTATGTCACGCCTTCAGCCACCGAAGTAGGTAGCTTCATGCAGACATAGCAATCTTCAATTTCCATAGTCTCTACATAGTGTATTAATAAGTTTGCAAAAACATTTAAGTGTGTCTTGTTCTTAACTCCATGATAATGTAGTCCTCCCTCATCTGATGCTTCTAAGTTCTGTTTTGTTTGTCTCAGGGCTCTTTCATGTCGTGCTACACTCTGTGTTGTTAGCTCCTCACTGTCAGTATTTACAACTTCAGTAGGGACAATGTTAGTATCTTTACTTACAGCAAAGGGAATGAAAATTGTTAATCCTATCCAGATAACTATCAGTACTACTACACTACATATACACACCTTGCAACACGTCTTAAAACGGCTGCAACTAGGTCTACCATTCACTGTTGAATCAGACATTTTAGCTCAGAAGGAGTGTTCTCACCCCTCTTTTTAGCTTTTTACACAACTAGCTTACTTTGTGCAAATTCACGGTGGTTCGTCTTCCTCTTCAGCTGAGTACTCTGGGACAGGTTCTCCGTCGCTCACGTCAGTTATATCAAGATCTTCAAGTTCTTCCAAAACCAGTGTCCATTCAGGAGACTTGTACTTTTTGTTTTGTCTTTTTATTCGCTCACTCCTTCTTTTGGAAGAGTCTTCTTCTTGCTCTGCTATTCGAGCACTTCTTCTTGCCTCTGCACGTTTTTCTTCCACTGTCTTTATCCTAAGTCTCAATCTTTTTACAAACCTAGGCTCAAGGTTGTTTCTTTTCTTTAGTCTCTTAGTCGGTACTTGGACTTCACTTTCTTTTCTTATTTTCTTGTTCTCTCTATCTTGTGGTAATTCTTCTCCACTTTCTTCTCCTACTTCCCTTATCTGGCTAGTTCCAGGGCTAGCATCAAATTCTTCTGCCTGGTTGCTAATCTGGCCTTGTTCAGGAATATTTTGTTTTTGGCTTTCGATGGTCTTTATTTCTGTTTCTGTTTCCTGAACCCGTTCTTCTAACCCTCTCTGATCCTGTTCAAGCACTTCGATCTCTTGATCTTCTTCTGCTCGAACTATCACTCTGTTTCTAGTCTCTCCCTTATCTGCATCAGGTGTTCGCGGTGGTGTATCGAATACCTGCTCTGTCCCTGTCTGACCTTCTCCTTCCTCAGTTTTGATTTGAATCTCAAGCGGCTGAGGTTCTTCGCCTGTGCCTTGCTTTTCCTGACTAGTCCACTCTCTACCTTCACTAAGTCGTTCTCTTGTTCTGATAGGATCTTCAGTCAGATCAATCATCGGTATCCATTCTTCTGGCCATATGCTTGGCAGTTCGTCTTCAGCTACTCCTGGCTCAGTTTCCTGGACCTCTTCAGCAGGCTGGATTCTTGGCAGTTCGTAGTCAACTACTCCTGGGCCAACGTCTGCTGTTCCTGCAACCTGACTGGTGCTGGGCTGCTCGTTGTCAGTTGCTTCTGGTCTGGCTCCTTCAGGGTCCTCTGCTGGTTGCCCTTCTTCTTCAAATCCTCTGTCTGGCAATACCTTCTGGGTGTGTCCAGCGTGGATCCACTGAGGAACACCTGCGACCTTTACTGCAGTGGTTGTCACCAGGATTACTTGGCGTTTCTTTCCCCACCTTGGTGCCAGACAGCTTGATCGAGTGTGCTTCTTTATTTTGACCCAATCTCCTGGAACCAAGCTGTGGAGAGGAGTCGTTGGATTGAGGATGCCGTCGTCTCCAATCTGGCGAGAGATAGAACGCACTTGGTCACCCAATCTTCTGCAGTATTCAAGCACCAAATCATCAGTAATACTCAACAGTTTGCTTCCTGGCACCCATGCTTGTCTCATCACTCTTCCCATAATGATTTCATGGGGACTTAGGCCTGTCTTGCGGTCTGGAACACTTCTTAGTCCCATCAGGACCAGGGGCAGGGCCTTCACCCAGGTCATGCCAGTAGCATCTGTCAGCTTTGCTAGTCTGTTTTTGATAGTTCCATTTACTTGTTCCACTATTCCAGAAGCCTCTGGGTGGTATGCACAATGGAGTTTCTGCCTTATTCCGAAGGCCTTACAGAGTTCAGCCAGTATGTCATTCTGGAAATGTCCACCCTTATCTGATTCAATAATGCATGGTATTCCGAACCTAGGTATCAGTTCTTTTAGTAAACACTTCGCTACTGTCAGTGCGTCACTTTGAGGAGTAGGGTAAGCTTCTACCCATTTTGAAAATACGCAAACAATGACAAGGACATATCGTTTCCCTTCACAACGGGGCATGGTGATAAAATCAACCTGTATCCTTATAAAGGGACCCCCTGATCTCCCAATCTTGCTCAGTTCAACCATTGTCCTCTTGCCTGGGTTCATCTGTTGACATGACAGGCACCTCTGGCAGAGGGACTCTGCTACCTTCCTGAACTTTTTACTGTACCAAGTCTGTTGAAATACCAGAATCATGGCATCCCTACCAATGTGTGATCCTTCATGTATTAATCTTGCCATTGTGCCAAGCAAGTGTCGGGGTAACACAGGCATACCAGTTGGGCCCAAAATCACACCATCCACACGTCTCGGTCTACACCCATCCTCCTTCCATTTCTCTCTTTCTTGCCAAGGAGCCGACTCCTGCCACTCTCTCACCTCATCCCATGTAGGCACTTCCTCAAACACCTGAAGCTGGCAGCTGGTTCCTGGCCCCCCTCGTTTTGGATTTACAATATACCGATCTTTGGCACACCATTGAGCCACTCGATCAGCATAATCGTTCCCCAGTGATACTCTGTCCATGCTTCTTTGATGAGCAGTACATTTTACCACTGCCAGTTCTTTGGGCAACTGGATGGCCTCTAAAAGGTCATGAACAACCTTTGCATTCCGAATGGGAGTACCTGAGGAAGTCATGAATTCCCTCTGTAGCCATAATTGGCCAAAGTCATGCACAACGCCATAACAGTACTGACTGTCAGTATACACTGTTATGCGTAAGTCCTTCCCAATTTTGCAAGCCTTTATCATGGCTATCAATTCGGCTACTTGTGCAGACTTGATGTTATATAGGTAACCTGCTTGTTCAATTTTTGTGAAAGACACTACTGCATAAGCAGCACTCAAGCCTCCTAATTCATGTCTTAGACAGGAACCATCCACAAATAGTTCTTTATCATGCTCAGGCAATGGTACTTCTTTTATGTCTGGGCGTGGCTTGGTACTGAACTCTGTTAGGTCAATACAATCATGTTCATCATCATCCCCACCTTCCATTTCCAAGGGGTCGGGGAGTAAGGTGGCAGGGTTCAGAATACCGCACCTAACAATGCTTACATTTGCTGCACCCACAAGAATCCTCTCGTATTTAGTCAGCCGACTAGGGGTGAGATACTGTGTTTTAGTTCTGGTCAATAGAATTACCACTCCATGTGAAACATACACGGTCACAGGATGTCCCATGACAATGGACTCACTCTGTTCCAAACTTGCACAGGTAGCAGCTACTGCTTTCAGACAGCCTGGTAACCCAGCAGCTACTGGGTCCAGTGTGGCAGAGAAATAAGCCACAGGCCTTCTGGTCGTGCCATGTTCTTGAGTCAGGACAGACAATGCGCAATTATCGCGAGTGTCACAGAAAAGGGCAAACTCTTTGGAATAATCTGGCATTCCCAACGCAGGGGCGGTACACAGACATTTCTTCAATCTTGTGAAAGCCATTAGACTTTCATCGTCCCACTGTACAACATCTGGCATTCCTCTCGTGGTCATTTTTATCAAGGGCCTGGCTAAGGCTGCAAATCCCAGAATCCACTGCCTGCAGTACCCTAATACACCCAGGAACATTCTGACATCTTTTTGAGTACGGGGCAACTGCATTTTTTGAATTATTCTCACTCTTTCTGATGTGACTTTTCTGACACCCTTTTCTATTTGGTGTCCCAGATATTTTACAGATTTCGCACAGAACTGTAGTTTGTCAGGGGCTACTTTATGCCCTTTCTCACACAGATGATTTAGGAGGGCAATGGTGTCAACCACACAGTCCCGGTGACTTTTAGACGCCACTAGAAGGTCGTCTATGTACTGCACTAACACAGAGTTCCCAGGTAAGATCAAAGTCTCTAGACATTTTTTCAAGATCTGATTAAAGATAGAGGGGCTCTCTGTATACCCCTGAGGGACCCTGTTCCAACAATACACGTGACCCTCAAAAGCAAATGAGAAAAGAAATTTGCTGTCGGGGTGCAGGGGTATCGAAAAGAATGCATGACACAAATCAATCACAGTGAACCATTCAGCATCCCAAGGAATCTGGTATAATATCACTGCAGGGTTTGGGACAATAGGGCAGCAAGGAACTACAATTTTGTTAACCTTTCTCAGGTCCTGCACTACCCTATACTTGCCACTAGGCTTTTTGATGCCCATAATCGGTGAGTTGCATGGGCTGCTCATCACTTCCTGTATGATGTTTCCTTCCAATAATTTTTGGATTTCCAGAGTGACACCTGCTTTCACTTCAGCATTCATTCGGTAGGGCCTAGTGTTAGGATATACTGCATTGTCCTTGATGGCTATCTGTATGGGGTCCACATCTTTCATCAAACCCACATCTTTTCCAGTGAAATCCCACACTTCTGGCTTTACGGCTTCCTGGAGTTCTTGGGGCAAGTCCTGCAGGGTCAATCTTTTAATTTCTGAGTCAGGTCTAAGCAACAATAATTTATAAATGCCGTCTTCATCTGGGGTCTGTATTTCAACACCCTTTGGTGTGCAAAAGATGGTACAGTTCATTTTGCACAGCAAATCACGACCCAGTAGATTCACTGGACTGGTGTCACAGACGACAAATCTATGCATCTGTTTAAAATTTCCAATTGAAATCTCCATTGGTTCGGTAACAGGAGTACTAATCAATTGATTAGATACACCCACTACTTGGATATTTTCTCCCGAGAGGGGTAGGTTTGGAACGTCCACTGTTCTTACAGTAGAACGGGTAGCGCCAGTGTCCAACAGAAAGGTGACATCATTTCCGTCAACCTTTCCTTCAATATATGGTCCAGACTGGTCTACCGGCAAGGAAGCGCCAAGTACGCACTCCTCGTCCTCCCCTCTCAGGCCCCGTCAGTCCTGATCATTACAAAGGAAGGTATCATTCAGCAGATACTGCGAAGTTGCTGTATTTCTGTTCTCCCCGCTTTCCCAAACCTCTATCTCTTCATTTTCTGCCTGTCTTCCCCTGTATACCTGCTTGGGTGCTCGAGGCACCTGAACCGTTTTTACCTGGGGTTGAGTCTTTCTTGGTCTTTCTTTCTGCGTCTGTGGAGTTAAATCAGGAGTTTTCTCTTTAACATCGACTAATTGGGGACACTCGTTTCGCCAGTGTCCAATTTCACCGCACTGATGGCAGGGAAATTTTTTCATAGCCTCTTCCCTGCTAAATTTGGGCCGGGGCTTTCCTCCACCCCCTCCCCCAGGACCTTTGTTCTCAGCATTTTTAACCATGTTACTCAATTGTTTTTCCTGTTGTTCTGCGAGCTTCACCTGAGCCCACATAACCTTTTCCTTAAGGGCCTTTTTCTTTTCTGCCATCTCGTCCTCGCAGTACTTAGCGTACCGCAGGACCTCATCCATTTTCTTAGTATGCCAACAGATTTTATTATCTTTTATCCACTGACAAATTTCAGGTCTTAAACCATTTACAAACCTGTAAATAAAGTGCGTCATATCCTTCAGGTCGATGTTGTCAATACCACTGTATGTTTTAAATACCTGCAATAACCTCTCATAGAAGGAGTGCACTGTCTCGTCCCTTTCCTGTGTTGTTCTATCTATTTTTGTCCAATCAGTTTCCTTTGCGGGCACCTTTTCTTTCAAATGCTGAATTACCTGCTCATACTTTCGCATGACATCCTTTGATGGCTCTCCAGTTTCCTTGTTTCTGGGATACTCTTCACTGGGCCAATCTATGGCTATTTTACACTGGGTCCATAAATCTACCGGAACCACAATGTCGAAAAACCCATCCAGGTCTTTCCACAGACATTTCTGTACCTTCACGAACCTCTCCACCTGCCTGTACCAGTCAACTGGTTTCTCTCGTAATTTTGGAAAATCGTTCGTGAAGGACACAATATCCTGCCTAGACCAGGGGACATGCACATATTTTCCCCCTGGAACTTCGCGCATGGGGCATAACTGCTCAGGTTTTTCTACCTCTCTTAAAGCAAACTCGGGAGTCACTTGTCGGGAGCGAACCTCTTCCCTCTTTTTCGCCCACCTGCTTCTCCATTTTTCCACATCTCCCCATTTCTGCAGTACCCCCATTAATTCTTTAATCTGCAACTTCTTCCCTGCCACATTCAGGTGTTCTATATCTTTGTCTGAGAAGTCTGCTCTGTACGGTTTCTGTAAGGGCTTGGATTTTGAGATATCTACCCCCATACTAACTGCTGTTTCGGTCAGTTTTTCATGGAGCACTCTGGTGTTCCTTGTAAAGCTTTTACATATGAACGACAATTCTTCTTCAGAGTAGGTATTCAATCGATCCAACCCCACATTTCCTGCCATTAATTCTTCTATTTCGACCCTCAACTTGTAGAGATCTAAAGGCTTTGTTTGCGGAGTCTGCTTCTCTAATTCACGACTCCAACTCTCAATTTCATCCGGAGTTACCAGAGAGACATTCCTAGTACCTGTTGCTGTCTCTAATTTAATATCTTTTGTATTAAAAGGGTTATACCTCTGCTGTGTTCCCTTTCCAGTCTGTTTGTTTGGCAATTCCAAAAACGCAACTTCAGACTCGCACTCACTGGACTGATCATCTATAATGATCGGTTCCTGTCTCGGGGTTGCCATGACTGGGGTCATAACTGGAGTAATCGGATTTCCCTGACCATTTCCATATAACGGGACCACCGGTCCAATAGTTACTGGAATAGTCAATGCCTCAGGACTGGTATTTAACTGAGAAATTTTCTGAATTATTTCTGTTCTTTGTCTAGCTAGAGCCTCTTGCTCCTTTTCCACTAGTACCCTTCTTAGAGTTGTGTCATGTAATATCTGGGGGGTCAATGGAGGAGTAAAACTTGGGGCAGTAGGATGCGTTTCACTTGGTCCTCCCCCATAATTTGGTTTCGGGAATAAAGTTCCAGTATTAAAGGACCTGCGCTCTTCCCCATATGGAGGTTGAACAAAAGGCAGTCCTGAATTCGAGGGTTTCTCTTCGCTTTCATACAAGGGTCTGGGAAAAAAGGTTTTCGTACGTGAATATTTTTCTTCCTGACTGGCGGGCACTTTGGGATATATATCCCTTGTTTCCGTCAGTTCGGGTTTTTCAGGATAGGGCAATACTTGACCACCCCCTCCCAGTCCCAGGGACCTGTCTTCTTCTTTTAGGAAGTGGCGTCGGGGAACATCTCCTACACTGGAAGGTCGGGTTCCCTCATTGTAAGGTGGCGGACTTCTGGTACAGATGTCATCTATTAGTTCATCATCTGAATCCCCCAGGGCCCCCCAATGCTTACATTTTTCAGTACTTTTCTCACCCGCTCCAATGTTATGACATGCAGGCATCATGGGAAACAGACCCTCAACAATCATGCTCTGCCTCCACTGTTTCATCCTTTTATCCCTGGATTCCTGTTTCTGCCTGGGGTACCACTTGGTCAAACCCTTGTCCATTCGGGGTCTTTCTCTTTCAAAAGCCTCAATCTCCCATTCCTCTAATGCCTCATACTGCGTTAGTCTCGGTCTGGGATGCAGTTCATTCATTCGGGTTCTTAAATTAAATAAGATCCTACCATTGAAAGTACCATCTAACGGAAAAGCCAATACTCCGTCATCTTTTGTGTACTTCACCCAATTCTCCAGCCACACACAGGTATTGTACCCTCGGTCAAACATCATGAATGAGGCAGGAGTATTGGGTGCTGGGACAAGAACACCTTCTCTAGATTTAATCGGTTTGTCCGTTTTAAAATAATTTTTCACCTTACTTACAAGGGACATTTTTCTCTTGGTTCCGTACATAATATCGTATCTATTAGCCTTCCACTGATCCCTTTCAAACCCTAGATGCCTTGGATCAGGTCGAGTCTCTGTAGTCCGCGAGTGCCACATACGACTTCTGCGCTAACTTTGTTTACAAACTACCTCCAATCAGAACGCGCTTCAGGAAATTCGTGCAACCAATGGGTGCGCGACACAAAATAAGCTCCGCCAATGGGTGCGCGGCCCCTTCGTGAGACAGTTCCCACGCTCCGGCGCTCACCCCTCCTTTACAATTTCAGCTCCGCTACCCGCCCGCTGCTTCTACCAATCCCAGCGCGGCACAGAGTGACGTCAGAGACGCTTCGCGACTGACTCCCTCCCTTCACAAGGTAACGGAAACTTTCTTTCTTTTAAAGTGCTCAGTGCTTGGTTATTTTACAACAAATACACATTCGCCACAGTGCTCAAGTGTCTAGACAGAGAAAGAATTCTTTTACTGCAAGTAAACTACTTCCATTTACTTTTCACGCGCTGCGGGCAGATCTCTTCCGCCTACCCTTCACTCTAGCATCGGTGAACCTGTTATTCCCCTAAACTCATCCACTTCTTTCCGGGATATATTCCGAGTTTAAGGTTTCTCAGCGGACCCCTCTGCTTTCACGCTAGCTCCGAGGAACCTGCTACTCTTCCGATGTGACCCTTACTAGGTTACGCCACTATGGGAATTTTGCCAATGAACCCCGTTACTGTCATTTATTCACACATGTATTCAGAAAACCCTAGTTAGTGCTTCCCGGTTATCCTAACCTGCACCTAACTTTCCTCGAACCTGTGACCTCAGGACAATGGATTCTATTCACCACTTGCCCTTTCAATTCCCCGGGGAGTTCGGACAACACTTAACAATTCGATTTACAAATGCATGAATTAGTACATATAACAATATAAGAACAAGAATAATAACAATACAAAAATTCATGAGTTTCAGCAGCGTATTCACAAGAGAGTGATCAGTTCCCTCAGAACAGCCGCTTTTATAGCAGCATTAATATAATAGCAGCTTCCGACTTAACTAGTCCAACTAATCCCTGCCTTACTCTCAACTAGTCCCTAACCATCCTCTAGCTACCAGAAAACTGATAGAGCGCGCGAGGCCACCCGACCAACAGTTTTCGCCGTTTTCCGGCTTCAGGGCCCATATACTTTTCAAATCACCATATACATCGATCAGGTGACTTCACGAGCTCTATCAAGTTGGTGTGTGTGTGTTCCCTGCTACCAAATTTCGGTGCACCCGACTTACCATCCACCGATGCGGGTGCCTAATGACCACAATGAATCAGGGAGCTAGCTGTAAAAGAAAGGCAGCAAAATACAAACCCAAACAATAACATTCAAATACTGTTTAAATGACCACGGACAACTGGAAGTTTTAAAATGTTTATCTAAATTCAATATTTTCTTGCATGAGGTACAATAAAACAAGGCAATCAATAACCAAGATAACGTAAATCACATAGGCAGAAAGAAATAATGACAGAGTAATCATCAAGGTACTAAATAAAATGTAACGAGAAAAGATACTATGCAAGTCAGTATTATCTAAACAGGGATACCTAAGTGTGAGTGACTATAGGAGAGTTTATAATGAATAACACGCTTCACTTAAGGTGAAGGGGCCTTTGAACAACCTAGGCAACGAAGTTCTAGACCATATCAGGAAATGACACACTGCTATGCAAAATATAATTTCTAACAAATGAGAAGACATAGGAATAAACTTTATGGAAAAATATAAATGACTTTCAATAGTTGCGGAAAGGCATGGAAAATATAACATATGCAATGTTGAACTTTATTAAAGCAAAAGTTAGAAATTCAGAAGGTGCAAGAATTTCAAGAGGTTCAGAGCAATATTTACCTAGAAAAGTGTGGAAACCAAACCCTGGCCACGGGTCAGTTAAGGACAGGAAACCCTCAAGGAAGGATACCCCTCAAAGGACAGCAGGTGCAGAATGGACACCCAGGATAGGACAGGATACCCTCGAAATAGGAATCAGGACAGGACCCTCAGGACAGGACAGCAAACCCTCAGGACAGGACCCTCTTCAGGACAGGACCTGAACCCACAGTTCGGAAGCAACGCCTGCGCTCCACCCGCTCTGCAGCTATCGATCAAGACCCCGATTGGGTCAGCGAACTCCCAGCAAAGTGCTTTGCCAGCACTTTAAGGTTCAGTAGAACCTTAGTCTATGGTCAAATTCGGACAGAGTGCTCCGCAGCGCTCTGTATCTTCAGTCACCTATTGAGTGCGTTGGGTCAGTGACAGGTCAGCTAAACCAGACAAGTCGGACGGTTCACTAGGTGAACCCAGGGTAGATATACAGTTTGGGGACAGTGTACCACCCCCCAATGTTGCAAAGTGTCAGAATCCCTCAATTTCGATTGGTCCTAAGGTAGGGTTTGGGTAACACACCAATCACAATACACGATTTGAAGCCTTCATTAACATATTTGGGTACCGCCTAGCAGGTTTGGGGTTCCCATGAGAAGTTACACGGCAAACAGTAGCGCAATATTACAATGTATCATATAAGGAGCCACATTCGCTGTTCTCGCAGGGCAGAGGTGACTTTCTCAGGAGCATCTCGCCCATCACTGCCAACTGGCTATGTTCCATCAGCCAAGGTCCCTCGTGCTGCCGAATGTCGCACAGGCGCAGAAGGGACCTCCAATATGGCTCTCCTCTCACTCAGACCCCCATTGCCCGCGGTACATGAAAAGTAAGCGAAAACAAATTAATACATAATAATGTCATTATGAAAACACATCACAGGGTTTGTACTTTTAACTCATCATCAAGAAATAAACTTATTGCATCTAAATGTTAGCTACATTGATACGGACACAAGAGCAGTGGCACGAGCAGTACCACATGATAAGCACAGCTATGAATTACGCATGCGCATAACTTTCCCTCCACTTCTGCAGACGCGTCAGGACACGTGAGTGTGGCTGACGCATGCGCAGTAACTAAAATACAAGCGGCGGCCATTTTTAGGGACACGGATTAATTCATTAGAAATACACATAGGCAAGCTTCGGGAACTTTGCTTAAACAAAATAAATGTTAGTAAAACATACATTTTTGTTACCTTATTACACATAAACGAGGTTCTTGATTTCGGCAAGCCGCAAAATATGCGAAGCTTTGCTTCATCATGGTCACTACTATAAACCCAAGTGGTCAAGAGTCTCGTATATTTATGTCATTCTCCTTGACTAAATATGTTGGCAATGTTATTGCTCAATAATACGGTCATGGTTTCCTTTTTGTGCAAAATATAATAAAGGTCGATGTATGGAAAAAAAAACCAATTCAAGTCCCATATAGCTGTCACAAGATGTTTTTGGTGATATCAAGATAATTGCAAACAAAACTGACTTCTCAGTCCGACGAATATTTTTATGTTCCCCGCATTAAAGTCTGACTCTTATTCGATTATGGAAATCAATTATTACTATGCACCATGAAATAACTTATGGACCACTTTAGTTCATTAATATTTTTGCTACGAGTGAGCAATTTAAGGACTTAAAATGTAATTTTCTCTAAATAAGTCATACCTTTTTATGAGTTTTTGAGAGTAGACGATAAGGACAACATCTTTACTTTATGACACAATTTACAAACATCTAACAGAAATTCTATTTGTCATCTCAATTATTTACTCTACATTAAATTATAACAAAAATGATTTACCTTGTTATATTCCCCCTTATGTAGTAATCGTGATGGTGGTGCTCTGATGGCTTAATATATATGTGCCTGTGTTTGCTAAGCAACAATATTCATAAATATTAATATGTAAATATGAAATATGGATGATAGTTATAGTTAATGCATATATGCATGCAAACAACTGTAGATGCTCATAATTGTATACCCACGCATAAAACCAGGTGTGCATAACGAGGGCCAAATTTAGCAAAGAATTGCATTGAACTTGCAGAATGTAACAGGGCGCAAGAGCGATTTATCAAGCTACTCAAGGCCACCTTGTGTGGACCTGAGTGGCTTGTTAACTCTTGAGTAACGCAACTCAGTGCAAATCGCATTCTTTCCATATCATGCAGCACAGCAAGGAAGCCTGCTGTGCAGCATGATTTTTTGACAAATGTGCCCCTAAAAGTCTGCATGTGTTTTGTGCATGACTAAAATGCATGCGTAGAGGTCCCTGCCTGAAAAAACAGAGAAAGGGCTGCAGATAGTCCCATTGTGTACATGGATGCATAGGGATGGGGAAGTGAAAGTAATATGTGGTTGAAAGTTGCTACACCTTCAAACCAGCAAGAAAAAATAATACGGTTTAGGTTGAGGAGAAAGTCTCATACAGTACAGGAGATTGAATTCGAGATTCCATTTTTTTTTTTAAAGTTAACACATTTTAATTGAAGAACAATAGTTGAAATAAAACATTTCCAAAACATACAAGAATTATTTCGCAATGTAAGAAAATGAAAGAGTATTATACAAATCTCAAAATGTATGAGTAAAAATGAAATGGAGGCAATGTGAAGATTACATTATTGAATCTCCAAGGGAAGGGAATGATTGCCACTCGGAAGAGAGGAATGACTTTACTAAGGGCATGCTTGCCCTTGGGCAATGCACACATTCACTACCCCCATGAGACGCAGGTGGGTTGATGTGAAGTGGCATGCCAAAGACAAGCTGACAAATAAGGAAGTCTGTTTCTGTCAAGGAAGCGAATCCTTCCACTCAGGAAATCTTCACACCGTCTGAGGCTGCAGATTACATCCTACATCCTATTCCTTTTACATGAGGGGGAACTGACAGTTTAAAAGGCATATTTGGGGAATAAAATTGTCAAAACCAGGAAACCCCAGGACCGGTTCTGACACATTGTCAAAGGACTCAATGTAGCCATGAAGTTGCTATGTTGGGCAAAACAATCCTCAAGACTTTATGCAGGGATGTGTTTGTAAAGTAAGCGAGTATTTTAGCGGCCAAAAAGAATGCATCACTATATAAACGTAGTCTCAAGCCTGCAACTTACGGCCATATTCCAACATGTACTTAATACTTTAGTAACAATACCCCTTGAATCATCAATGTGTAAACACTGCTTACTAGCACTCATCTTCAGAAAAAAAAGGACATGCCGTCAATCTGACAGCATCGCTCACATACACACCATTGTATTCCACTTACTTAACAATTGGTTGGTCAAACACACATTTACGAGAATCAGGCACTTTCCCAGAGAAATGCTCGGAAGAATTAAATGAGCACGAGTAAGTAAGTAAGTAAGTAGTCTTTATTGCTTAATTAATTAAAATCTAGCAGTCCATGCAGCTATAAAAAACACATATGTAACACAATTTCATATTTTCTTAAAACCAGAGCTACTATGTTCTAAAATCAAGAGTCTAGCTGGTTAAAAATACATACGATAAAATTATAGTAAAATGTCATAATTCTGGCGAAGACTATGTGTGAGTCCCAGGCTTAGAGCATTGCCTGTGTCCATAGATCTAATGGTCGATTGTTGGATCATGACCCACTAGTCTTAGTGTCAATGCGCGATGGGGGTCATGAGCAGACACCGGACAGAAGGGCTTGGGTGTGAGAGATTATACTCAGATTGCTGCGCATAGTTTTGTTTGTGCTTCTTTCATAAAACGGACAAAACTGCAAATTAGTCTAACGTTAGCCCCGTCAAAGCACGCCTTCACTGCCTGTCTGCAAGACCTGATCTGCATTTCCTTTATCTGCAGTTTTAACTAAGCATGAGCACAAAATCCGTTCCGCTCGCGGATTTTGCGGATTTTCGGTAAATTCGCGATCCGCGAACTCCCGCGAATTTACCAAAAATCCGCAAATCCGCGAGCGGCGGATCCGGGGGGCAAAAGTTCAAGCCTTCAAGCTTGAAGTTGTTGTAACTATTTTAGGATGGCGCTGGCAGTTTGCAAACTGCCAGCGCCATCCTAAAATAGTTACTAAGTTAGCTTCAACAGGAAGCACAAATAGATCAAATAAAGCTGGTGCTCGAGCACCTGCTTTATTTTATCTATTAGTGCTTCCTGTTGAAGCTAACTTAGTAACTATTTCAGGATGGCACTGGCAGCTTGCCGGCGCCATCCTAAAATAGTTACAGGATGATGGACAGCTCACTCAAGGGATATGAAGGGCAGGGTTCATTCTGGCACGATGGTCCTGTCACAAAAATTAAACCTCAACAGGAAGCACTTACAGATATCAATAAAGCATGTGCCCTAGTTGAAGCTCAAATTCAGTGACGCATTCATCAGCCCAAAAACAATCGTGAGCATTGTCGAGGCTGGGCAGGTGTGCTTTCTTCCCAAATCTACCGTCGAAAATCAGCTGTGATGCTGGATAGAGGCCTTTCCATCCTTGACTTTCACGAGCGCAATCCCCTGGCTGTTCCTGTGACCAGGAGCTTCTTTCTCTTCATCTGCTGCTCTGATCGGTCTCTGACCTTTTATACACACCAGAGGCATGTGTGCTCGCATGGAAGCCCCGCCCGTTTGGCCCCGCCCACACACTTGCGGTGTGAACCGTCTTCCCACCATTTACCCACTATGATGGACAGTTGAAGCTCAAATTCAGTGATGCATAAATCAGCCCAAAAACAATCGTGAGCATTGTCGAGGCTGGGCAGGTGTGCTTTCTTCCCAAATCTACCGTCGAAAATCAGCTGTGATGCTGGATAGAGGCCTTTGCATCCTTGACTTTCATGAGCGCAATCCGCAAAAAAAAAATCTGCAAATCCGCGGATTTTGTGGATCAACAATACACAAATCCGCAAAATTCGCGGATCGTGGATCCGTGAAATCCGCCCATGCCTAGTTTTAACAACGCTCTCCTCTCCCAGTCTAGAGACTTGCATATACACAGAAGATGCAACATGTCTTCTTTAGTTTCGCCTCATAATCTGCAGAGGGTGGTTGGAGATGTGCGTTTCCAGGGGGGCACGTCGGATTTGGAAGGTAAAATCCCCATCCTCAATGCCAGGAAGCTTTCCTTTAGTGTTTCCTTTAGTTGATGCCTAGGTACGGTTGTGGGGAGCATTTTGAATAACTTTGAATCACGAACCACCTGTGCGCCCTCTTATTTAAGCATGCCTGATCTTTTTCGATAGAGATGAGCTTTATCGACTTATTGACCAGGTCTTTGACGTTGTTAAATGGAAGTCCTGACTCCCAGATGTTCTCGAGGGCTAGCACGCTGATCCCTGATTGAAGATAAGCCATGGCGAGGGAGTTGTTTTTCCTTGATATTTCCTTCCATAGGAATGAGTTTAGAGATCCGGCCGCGGTGCTCTTTATTTTGTACCATGCTTTTTACATACGCGGCCTTCCAGCTTATTGCCTGGTTTGGTAATCCAAATTCGAGCCTTAGTTGCGCTGGAGAAGTATATTTTGGAAGCTTGAATATTATTCTTAGCGCTTTGGCGACCATTTTGTCCAGGGTTGTTTCGTCCTTCCCTCACATGGCCTCACTGCCGTAGGTTATCGATGGTAGGAAGCTTTGCTTGATGCACTTCGAGCAGCGGGAGTAGGTTTGGTCTAGTTTTTTTATATTTAAGGGTTTTTAAAGTGATTGCTAGGAGGGTCCCTCTCCTTTGAATTGCCTCTTTTTGTTGGTCGTACGACCCCTTTTTGTCGAAGATTATTCGTAGGTATTTGTACTCTTTGACCACTTCGAGTTCACTCTTGCCCAGCTGCCATTTCAATCGTTTTTTGTGCTGCGCTGGTTTAGCACCATTATTTTCAACTTTTCTAGGTTTATTTCTAACCCGTTGTTTGTAGCAAAGTTATTTGTAGTGTGAAGTAAGTGTTGTAAGCCGACTGGAGTTTGGCTGATTAATATCAGGTCATCAGCATACAATAAATTTGAGAGAGGGAAGCCGCCCAGATTTGGTGCGTGATGGTTGCAGTTATCTAGGTTGGGTGAGAGGTCAGCCACGAAGAGGTTAAATAGGGTTGGAGCGAGGACGCAACCCTGCTTTAAACCTCTGCTCGTTGGAATCCACCTGGACACGATCGTGCCAGTCCCCAGTTTTATTTGAACCCATGTCTCGGTGTGTAATAGGATGAGTTGATTCAGGAGAGCGAAAGGGATTTCCCATCGAGCTAGCTTTGACCATAATTTTCCTCTATCTATGCTGTCAAAAGCGACTTTATAGTCGATGAAGCAGACAAATAGTGGTTTTCTTGTTGTTTTTGTGAAATCAGCTAGGAGCGAGAGAGCCAGAATATTTGTGGTGGTTCCCAGGTTTTCCTGGATCCCTGTTTGATTGATTGGGATTAATGATTTTTCCCTGGCCCATTCCTGGAGTTCGGCCAGTATAAGGCCGGCGTAATACTTGGCCTCAATGTCAATGAGCGCAATAAGCCTATAGTTTTTTGGGTCGCTCTTGCAGCCTTTTTTATAAATAGGGGAAATAATAGAGCCTTTCCACGATTCTGGGATTGTTCCTGTATCGGCGATGTTGTCGAAGAGCGGTAGTAATGCGCTGGACCAATATTTTGGGTCTTGTTGTATAACATTGGTGGCAAACCGTTGGGCTCAGGCGCTCCGTCTCGATGACGGAAGTCCTCATCCTGGGGTCATCACCCTCCACCTGGGACGACTCCTGGTGGCCCCTTGCCCTGGGCACCACTCCCAAGCCAACGGACCACGCACGCAACCTGGGCTTAATCCTGGACTCCTCCCTCTCGATATCAGACAAGTCAAAGCCGTCTCATCATCGTGCTTCAACGCCCTGCGCATGCTCCGAAAGATCTTCCGATGGATCCCCACCGAAACCAGGAAGATGGTCACCCAGGCACTCATCACCAGCCGACTGGACTACGGAAACACCCTCTACTCCGGAACCACAGCCAAACTTCAGAAAAGACTCCAACGCATCCAGAACGCCTCCGCACGACTCATCCTGGACATTCCCCTTCACAGCCACATCTCCGGCCACCTGAGAGACCTGCACTGGCTCCCCGTCAGCAAGAGGATCACGTTCAGAATCCTCACCCACGCACACAAGGCTCTCCACGACCAAGGGCCCAAGTACCTCAACAACCGCCTGACCTTCTACACGCCCACCCGCCAGCTAAGGTTGACCAACCTCGCCCTCGCCGCCGTTCCACGCATCCGCAGAGCCACCGCCGGAGGAAGATCCTTCTCACAACTGGCAGCCAAGACATGGAACTCCCTCCCCATCCACCTTCGGCGAACCCAGGACCACCTAACCTTCAGGAAGCTACTCAAGACCTGGCTTTTCGAGCAGTAGCGGACCCCTCTCCCCCAGCGCCTTGAGACCCTTCCGGGTGAGTAGCGCGCTATACAAATGTCATGATTGATTGATTGATTGCTTTGCTGAATTCTGCTCTTGATCATTTTTGGACAGAAGCTAAGTGGTAATACGTTCGCTTGGAGGGGGGGCGGGGGTTGTGCAACGTGGTGCTCAGCTGTTTTTTGTAGATTGCTATGAGGGTCTACATTGAAGTAAGTTTGCAGATGTTCTGTTCAAACGTCCTCCGTTATGTGTGAGGTAATCCCAGATGCCAATGGGTTCTCAATGCTCTTGACCGTTTGCCAAAATCTTGTGCTGCTATTCGTTTTGGCGTGGTACATAATTTAACTCAAAGTGATTCCGTGTTGAATTTTTTAGCGCACCAAATAATTTGCTTTTTCCTAGTGCAAAGCTTTCTTAGTGCATCTACAGTTCTGTCAATCGGGTTGTTTTGGTGGAGGGAGCGGATTGCTCTATTTATATCTCCCCTTAGTTGTCTTAATTCGGCATGCTGACTCGATGAGAGATTGATGTGCTGGCTTATTTCCGCCCTGATGCTTTGTTTTTGCTGATACTCTCTTTTTGCTTGTTGTGTGGCTGCCGAGGGGGCGGGTTGACCTAGAGCTTTGGTGAAGATTTCCCAGGTGCGGATGGTGTTTCCTTGAGTGGGTTTAATTTCCTCCCACAGTGTTTTTGCAGCAGCTGATAGCTTTTCTGGTTCACGTATTTTGCATCTAATTCTCTTGTGTTGGTATCTCGTCGTTGGATGGGGGTCTAGGTTTGCATATGTTAAGGCGGTGCCCTGAATGCCAAAAGCGAGTTCTTGCGGTTGGTGATCGCTGTGGTCGGGCACCCCGATCCTGTAGTCCTTTGTTAAACCAAAAAGTGGTAGAGCGAAGAAGGTGTAATCAATTGCAGTGTTAACTGAGTTTCTGTGGAAGGTTGGGGCTTGGGGTCTGTCCACTAGCATGCGACCGTTTAGCGCTACCAACGATAAACTTTCCAGCTCTCTCAGCAAATCCTTTGAGGTCTTAGTTGGTTTGCCCCACTTGTAGTTGTCCTGGGAGAAGATCCCCCATGCTCTGTGTTTGTCGTCTTCTGGGTTGCCTTGATCTATGCCCTCGGCAAGGAACATGTTAAAGTCGCCTGTTATAATGTAGCTTGAACCTTCATCCTCCGTTATTAGCTTTGAAAGTTCGAGTATCAGCTGCTTTGCACCGTTCCTCTTGCTCTGAGGGTGAATATAGATGTTTGCTAGAATTAAGTGCTGTAGATTACTTTGGCCCTGCATTTTGAATTGGATTGCCATTATTTCAAGGGATGTTGTGTTTTTGCTCATTAGTTCTTTTCCTGCGGTTATGACTTCGATCGAAGCGTAGACAGTTAGTCCTCCTTTACAATGACCGAAGTTTGAATTTCGGACTGCGGGAAGGTGGTAGGTCTTATAGCCTTGGAGGTGAAGGGGATCCTCCAACCAAGTTTCCTGTAGGAGTACTAAATCTAACTTTTGAAAATATGACAGTAGTGGTGGTCGCTAATTTTGGTCCCGAGGCCGTTGATGTTCCATGAGCAGAGTTTCAAATTCCCTTCATTGTTTCCCTGTTCGGTGTTGGGCCAAGGAGTGCCTGTTCTTAGATTTATAGTTTTGGATATCCCAGACTAGTCAGTTGGGAGATGGTTTCCTTCTTGCCTCTGTCGACACCCTGTTGTGGGGCTGAGTGCGTCTGGACCTGCTACCGAGATACTGCGGGCTCCCTTGAGGACTGAGTTGACTTGCTTGCGCCATCTCGGGCTGCTGGATAGCCTCTTGTTGGGGGCAGGATGATGCTGGAGCAGCGGGACCGGGTAGCCAACTGATCGGTGCTGATACACTCGGATCCCCCAAGCTTCTAGTTGTAGTTCTTCGCTGAAGATTCTCTCGTTAGTTCTGGTGTTGCCCATTCTGTCCTAATTGCCTCTTGGTCCGAGAGATGTTTGAAGGTTTCAAATTCTACTGACAGCAGATCTTGGGTTCCAATCCCGGCCGTACTCCTGATTGCGTTTAGAATTTGAAGAATGTTACCGCGGTTTAGGGTGTCCCTTCTTCCTTTTGACTTGAACTCTGGGACGAACAGCATTATTTGTGAAGTCGCTGGCTGACATTTGTTCACTGGAGTTCTACTGCCTAGGTGCTTGTGGCCTTGATCTTCGCTGATTTTCCTGCTTTATTGCCCTTGCCGGGATTTCGCTCTTTGGAGTTTGATTGTTCGCCGATATTGGGTGGTGGAGGAGTGAGCGTTTCCATTTTTGCTTCTAAGTTGGATTTAACGGCCGAGGGTTGGTGCTGATTGATGTCACATACCACTGGGTGTCTACCCATTCTGGGGTCCTCGTTTCCATGTGTGTTAGGCTTGTGGCTGCAGGTCTCTTTTTCTTGATGGTTTGTTGGGTGTTGATTGTGACCCTTAGGGTAGTCCTCTGCTACTCCTGCTGGGCTTCTTGGAATCTGGGTGTTGGTTAAGTCCTGGTCCAGCTGTTGGGTTTTTAATGTGCCGGATCCTTTGAGCCCCTGCTGGGATCCGTTCTCGAGGTTTGGTACGATTTGTAAGTATGATTTTATAGGTGAGTTCTTATGCCACACTTTCATCCTTTGTTTCCTTCGCTGCTTGGAGGATTGCCCATTGTTCTGCTCGGCCTTGCCTTCTTTGGTAGTTTCTTCGTGTGTTATTGGGCTGCTGATGGTCGCTGCCATTAGTTAGGGATTCGTGACCTCCACACACCCTGCAGATTTGGAGGGAGGGGGGTTGAGTGCTTCAGGAGAACTTTTGATTCCGGTTTCCGTGCCTGGGCCAGCCACTTCAGGGATTTTGGTCTTCGTATAAGTTGCTGCTTCCTTTGTTTTTTTGGCTGGCCCTTTGCTGTTACTGGGTGAGTTACAAGTGATGGGAGGGTTGAGGCCTTGGGTGGCCGATTCTTGCGCCTCCTTATGTACCCACTTCTTAGGGCCGATTAGGCAGTCGGTTGCTGGTCCTCTAATACTGGGATTTGCATTGTCTCTGTCTGATTTGGAACTTGTGCCTATATTTTTCAAATCGGTGAGGAGATCACTCATAGTGTTGCGATTTTTTCCACTATTAGATGGCAGGTACAGCTTGGTATGAGTATGGCTGCTTCGTGTTGGACTCTTTCTATAAAGTTGTTCATGTCTGAGAGTTTGCTGTCGATGCTGGCAATGTGTAGTGCTAGACAGTTGAGAAGGGTGAGCTGGATGTCCTTTTTGTCAGAATGGTATTCCAGGGCTTTGGTGGAGAGTTGCATGGTGTTTAAAAGTGAGGCCTATATTCCTGTTTCGCTTGGCTGGAAGTTGACGTCGGCCTTTTTGGGAGTTATTCCCGATCCTTGAAAGACCGTTTCTTTTTTGTCCTCAGATGTGTATATGTTGACCAAGTTTTCCCATTCTTCCTTTGTAAGGGCGGAGATAAAGTTACCTCCTAGGGGTTGTATCGTAAGGTTCGCCCTCCATGTTGGCCGTTCTATGGATTGGCTCGGGTAAGGGTATTTCAGAATGGGATTCAGCCGGAGTTCATTTCAGGAGCTTGTAATTTGTGCTGTTTCTGATGGGTGTGTCATCCGCTATCATCTGGGTGGCTGTGATTTCCTTCTTTTTGTCTTTATGTTCCTGATTGGGATTGGGATTATTGAGCTCGTGGTTACAGTCAGTGACGTTGGTGAAGTTGGTGAAGTTGGATTTCCGTTGTGGTAGGAGAAATGTCATTCTGGATGATTTTGTGTCGGTTTTATCTTCAAGTATAGTGGTCATGAAGCCTGTAAAATGGAATACTTCTGACGTTGGGGCAGAAAAAGCGGGAGGTACTGTAGCTGGAGGGAAGCTTAATGACTGGCTAGTCAATACTGTAATTTCAGGCTCTAGAGGAATCCTAGATGGTTCCGTCGATGGTTCCATCGGTACTTCTTGGAGGGACAGGGAGGCTGGTAAAAGCTTAATTTCGTGATGTGACGGGCTCTGTTCGAAGGCACCCCCTGTTGCTTTTTCCGGATTGGTTGGAGGGGGTACGGTGGCTGCCAGTGGTCCAGTTTCTTCTTTTAGAGGCCCTGTAGTTAGAGTGTTCAACGTATTTATGGAGCTGTGTCTTCTCTCCCCCGATTTTGTTGAATGAATAGACAGTCCACAACAACAAGGAGCAAACAGGAAATTCAGGAAATAGGTCGCCCTCCACTCATAAAGTCATTTCAACAATCATGACCTAGTCCAAATAGGCACTCTTTTCAATTTCTTTTATCGATGCACCACACGTTGCAAAAAATTACAACCAACTCCCCTCTTTTAAGGATTTTGGGGTAGAGGGTACATCAATGTCGTGCCTGACTTAAAAAAAACCCGTCCCTTTGTAAGACAGTTGTGAGACCCAAACAACACACACCCAAGTGTCTATGTGGTAAAAATGTGTGTGAGCGAGATGGCACCACACGGGCGCACCACCATTGGGGAACCAATGGTGGTGTGGTGTGGCGCTCGCACACTCGTCTCACTGCCTGCTTTCCCGACTGGATTCAGCCCCCAGGGGCGCGCTGCCTTGTAATCTACCACTCCTCCTGGGGTCCGGACGGCCTGGATGACCCGCAGACCGCAGACCAAGGGGCAGCAGCAGCAGTAGCAACGATGAAGGCAGCAGCAGTGGTAGTATGTGACTCCTCTTCCAAATTCTGATCACACTGGCTCAGCGATGCGGGAAAGTGTGACGAAGTAATCAAAATGAGCATGAAAAAAACAGTAAAGTTAGAAAACAAAACAATATATTTCCAAAACAATCTCAGTCAAAAGGGGGAAAATGTAATGAAAACAAATGGCACAAAATTGGAATAAGGAAAGAAATGACAAGAATAAGCAAACAGCCGCGGTCGGTAGTAGGAGTTCCTGCAGGGCGGTGACGTGGGGGGGAGGGGCAGGGTGGGGGTAGTAATGTATGGATTACGGAGTATGGATAGCAAAATATAGTATCCAGGCAAAAACAATGTAGATAACTGGCAAAAAATTACGTATAACACTGGGCAAACACAAGCAAAAGAAAAATTATAAAACCAATAATTATGATCACATATAAAATTTAAGAACATTGATAAAAGTTGATAAACATGTTCAATCAAGATATAAAAGAGACATAAAAAAGAATACAATAATCAATAGTTATAGTCTCTAATATATAGAGAAAAGTTAAAAAGGAGTTATGATGATTCCCAAAACTAGATGCTGGAGTTGATGTCTGCCTGTCGACGCGTTTCGGCACAAACAATGTGCCTTCATCAGGACTTTATCAGCATATTTCGTAATCAATTTTCGTTAATCTCTCCAATATTTGATGATAGAAAAAAGTGGGTATATTGTGCAATACTTTATGTTTTCAATGCTTTATAATCTGAATTATCTTTTAGTTACAGATGATTATTTAAGATTGCACATGGTTGTCGTTTTTCAGGAACTCATCTTGATAACGATCACTTTTAGAGTAAACTTTTGAAAGATAAAAACGTGCTCGTCAGTGCTGATACCCCAACCTCTCACTCACAGGTGTCGCTACACGGCTCAGTATTTTGAATTCTTCTCTAAATATATAGGGTGAGGCTCGCTCGTGTTGTGATTTCTTAATTTTCGTTTGTGAAGCGTGTAGTAAACGTTGCGACGGCGATATGTCAAGATGTAACTGACAAACTCCGGTAACAAACACTGTGGCAGAGTCGGGATACAGCGTGGATAATGGCGGCGAATGAGTACGTCACATCAGGCAAGAATACGGAGTATAACAGGTAAGTAAACATATAAATAAATAAAGCAAATTTTGTTGCGCGCACTGCATCGCATTTGGTGATACAGTGCACGCAACAAAATTAGTTTTATTTATTTATATGTTTACTTACCTGCTATACTCCGTAATCCATACATTACTACCCCCCAGCCTGCCCCTGCCCCTCCCCATGTCACCACCCTGCAGGAACTCCTACTACTGACCGCGGCTGTAAGCAAAGTGCTAAACAAGTAAACTCATGTAATAGATCTTGGCTGAGGCGTGAATTCAGACTGACCTTGATAAATCAGAGATTGGGTAAGCATAGTTAGTAACACCACACACGGACAAACACTTTGACCTTCGGACTTAGATCCTCATTTAAATGTATTGAGGAAGTGGCCAGTTCGTAAATGGGATCCGCTCTTGACCTAACAAACTCATTGTTCGCCGGGCCCCATTTAGAGGTTTGAAAAATGCTTGAAATGTGATGGTGGGGTCTCAGCTGGCTCCATCATTAGAAACGTTTGAGCTGGTGGCCTATGCAATGGTGGTAGCACCATCCAATTTAGGATGGAGCTAACACATCTGTTTGTTGCAGCCCCAAGGCTCTCAAGTGAGGCATGGCTATCATGGTCAGAAGAATAAAAAATGGTCTTGATGCACAGATAAAGCTCCCTTTGGTACAGGGATTTGTTTTTGTTATTGACAACAAAACCCTCAACTTTTGGGGTTTTAATGTGCAGACTCTAAACGAATGTCAATCAGATCACTTCAGCATCAATCAGTTCAGCATTAATCTTAGATCTGGCTTTTTGCTAATTTAATACTATGATATCTTATTAGGGGTTAAGCCCTTGTGGTTTGATAGAAATGTGTTTGACCTATTCCCCTAATCCCCAATTAGCAATCCAAAACCTTACTCCAACCTTACACCAAAGCTGTGTGGGGTAGAACATAGGCAAAATATTGTCAATGGTTTTAGAGTAGATTATGAAGAACTCTTCTTTGGTTTGTAGTCAGTGCATTGATTTTGCTAATCAGTTATTGGGCCGCTTTGCAGACAGAATATCGAGTGAAAAATATTGAGTTGCACAAATATCGAGTCATAAATATTGTGGTTCAGAAATATGGACAGCAAGAATATCGTGGTCAAGAATATCGACTTAAGGTAAGTAATATCGATTTTAAAAATATTGAAGTGTTTATTATTGTGTGCAAAAAAACAGCTGTAAGAAATATCGATTTTTTTAATAATGTTATGTATTTTTTAATACATTTTAAATGTATGTGTTGTATGTTTTTTTGTATAGGAATTGTTTGTATTTTTAATGTATTACAGTTTTAATAGTTATTATTTTTTTTAATTTGAATTATGCGTTTTTAGTTCCGTAACGGGTTGTAGGTTTATACGGGAATAGGGTGGGAAGTCATTTATTTATAATAAATTAATTGATTATTTTTTATTTATAAATATTTGTTTAATTGAGATCTTATAGTGGTAAATGTGCAAAGTAATTTATTATTAATTAATAACTGGTTGTTAATTAATCTTAATTGAGTAATTGATAATTAAGTTGAGTCATTGTGTAATTATTTTATGTGTTTGTTGTGGTGTTTATAGGGGTAAAGGGTGGGCTGTAATTTGTTTTAATTAATATATAGTTGTTAATTAATGTTCATTATTTGATATTTATTTTGGGTGCTTGTTTATTTTGTGTATGTTTTTTTACTTTTAAAGGGTTAAAGGGTGGCTATTAAATACACTTCAATTACTTTTTAATTAGTTCTGAATAGTAATAGTTTTTAATTTAAAAATAATTTTTTATTGCGTTTTTTATACTCAATTTTATTGATTTTGAGGAAACAAAGAGAACAATACAGCACATTTCAGCAAAGCAGTTACGGACCATGAAAGGATGATGAATTACTAATGGATTGACATACATTACTACCCATAAACCCATGTTTTGTGTACAGGCTTAGTCACAGATGAGTTGAGAGACTCTTCTACCCAGTCAAGCCCAACAATTTACCCCATACTTTGCCGGGTTTGACCGGGCACCCCCTGGCTTCTTACAGCGGATTCTCCTGCGCTGTGCACCAATCCACCCCCCCTGCGCCACTTTTGGGGGTACCGGATTCTTCCAAGCTGCAGCAATATCTCGCTTGGCCACCTTAGTGGCAGTACCCAGGAATAGTTTGTCTGCTCTAGACCCATCTAACCTGTCCATGACCCCCAGGAGCATGTTCAGAGGGTTGTGAGGAACCTCCCAGCCCAGGACCTCAGTTAGCTCCTCTTCCAATATGGGGCGAGAAGTGGCACTAGAATCTAGTGCTATCACACACACACAAAAATGAATGTGATGTTTTTAATTTTCCCTGCTCTGGATGCATACTCTGTTCTCTTCAGCTCTTTGGTTGATCATGCTCCCAACTAACATATTTTCACTTTAGTTCTTGAAGTCACACCCTTTGGTGGGTTATTCCTAGTTACTGCTGCTACTATTCTTTGATGTCACATACCGTGCGACTGATGGAGCCGGGTGAATAATATGGCCAATCTCTTTCTTATGTAGATTTAAAGTGGATAAAGATGGTTCATGTGGCAGACCCATAGGCAAATACTGCAATCTTCCACATGCTTCAACACCCTCTGCTTACTCAGCAAGACCTTCAAATGGACCCACCCCCCGAATCCAGGAAGACCGTCACCTATGCACTCATCATAAGCAGGCTGGACTATGGGAACACCCTCTATGCCGGAATCAACAAATCTCTACTCTACAAACTTTAGACTGTCCAGAAGACCACAGCTAGACTCATGCTCAGCATCCCATGACAAGACCACATCACCCAGCATATACGAGACCTCCATTGCCTCCCCGTCGAAAAACAGAGTGATTTTCAAGCTGCTCACACACACCTATAAAGGTCTCCACATCACCGGACCCCAATACCTCAACAAATGAATGTCCTTCTACACCCCCAAAAGAATCCTCTGCCCCGCTGACCAGGTCTTGGCCGAGATTCCCTGCATTCACAGAACCTGTACAGGAAGCATACCCTTCTTCCTGGCCAAGACCTGGAACAAACTACCCCTCAGCATCAGATGAAGCACCACACTGAAAGCATTCAGGAAGAGCCTCAAGATCTGGCTTTTTGAATGACCTGAGGTGCCCAAATCCCCCGACACACACCCCCCAGCGCCTTGAGACCCTCACAGGTGAGTAGTGCGCTCTATAAATCCCGGATTGATTGATTGATAGGCCACCAAAGTGTGTGTTTGAGTGTTATCAAATGGCCCTGCTATTGGTTTGGCTGTCTGTAACTCTTAAAGGTAGTGGAATGAGCAGTGTTGCCTTTTACAATATAAAGAGAATGTCCCAGATTGGCTTGGTTTGCTTCACCTCTGAGAGCTACTTTGAGGGTGCTGGTGAGCTACCAGTAGCTCCCGAGCTACTGGTTGGAGACCCCTGCACTAGATGTTTATCAGGGAACAGTTGTCCTCAATAAAATGGATCACAGTAGAGGGGTTATAGACTGTGCAGGGATCATAACAGTACAATTCCAACGACATGCCAACCGATTTTCTCAGATCCATTTTGCAGCTACATTGAATCAATTTGTAGCTAAATCAGTGGCTTTATCTGGCAGCAATAGTTCACTCATTGCAGAATGATGACAAAATCTGCAAGTGCCCACCCAGATCAGACTTACAAGGAACACATATTGGAATCTGAATAGAACCTAAATCCAACCAAATACATGCATTTAATATCAGCTGAAGAGAAAGATCCACACACACATGCAGCTCTGCAGACAAGGGACACTCGTTTACTCTGCAGTTGATTCAAAGTGTTATCTTAATTTTTACAGCACTTTCAAATATATTTTCATGGATCTTAATATTTTGAGGTCGATTACGATGCTGTTTGGAAGGGCTGCAAATCGGATTTGGGTTTGCCAAATCTGATTTGAAACCCTTGTTTCCGACCGAATCGTACACATTTCCCAATGACCGATTACGATGCCTAGAAACCGTTCAGGCTGTCTGACTCAGTTCCGAAAGGCATTCAGACAGGTCGAGCCTTTCGGAGCCGAATCGTACAGCTCTATGGAGACGGTTTCAGAGCAAGCGATTACGATGACCGATTCAGACAGCCATTCCGATTCGGTCTGCCCGAAATGGCTGTCGGAATCTGTCTGTGGGGGCCCGTAGCATTACCCGCTTCACTCGGGGCCTTCCGAATCGGGCCTGCAGGGGTACCCAAGGGACCCCCCTTTCCAACCATGCACAGTGTGGCAGGAACCATGGGGTGCCTGCCACTGGGTGCACGATTTCCACCACCCACCCCTTTCTTGAATGGGAGCCTGTATATTTGGTCGGAACACAGCTCTCATTGAAGTCAATGCAAGTCCGACCAAAGCATAACCGGCAGCATCCAGATGCATTGTAATCGGTCGGTCGTACTCACAGAACCCGATTCGTTCGTAAACGATTCCGAACTGATTTGGTTGGAAGAGTTCACTGATGAGATCGTAATCGGACCCTTTGTTGTGATGATTGAAGTCATATGCTTTGTTTACCTTTATTGTGCATTTAGTATGTATCATAATAACTAGATTGCACAATAAATCAGAAATTTATCTACTTACATAGGGCATAATTTTGCATTTCATATGTGATATTTGTAAGGGAGTTAAAAGATACTGGTACCAACTGCAAGGTGCCGCAAATAAATTATCTGCTAGTTTGGTAATTGCAAATGTCTTCTACCACATCCCACAGTTCAACAGATGCAGCATGAGAGACCTGTGGCACAAGATGCAACTCTTGTGCATGCATAGATCCTTTGCATTGTAATGATAGTTACCACTGAGCAGGCATTATAGTTTTGCACATAGCCAGGAAGATGTATGGGACACTACACTGTATACATTTAATAGTAGAGATGTTCTCAATAAGGGATTGCATGTATTGATATATGTATGAGTAAATAATTTCTGATAGAGTGCATTTTTTTAAATATTGTCAGGAAGACAATGTAATGCCCGCTATTTAATGATGAATGTAATCTTATTGTTGAGGTACACACAAGTTATGGCACATGTGGCAAAGTGACACTTTCTGTGTGGTCAGCCCTATTTTTTGTGGAGTGATGCTGCTGTTTTTTTAAGTTTGGATATAGAGGCACTGCTACCTAGTTCCTATTGTATGTGCTCTAACCTCTAGAATATGGTACAGTTGGTTAACTCTTAAATGGCATATTCAACTTGCCAATAACGTCACAATGTACGGGTGTACACCTATGGCATTTAGAAGGTAAATATCACCTTTGGACTGCAGCACATGTTCCATTCACTAGGCTGACAAAGAATACATGGCTTCATGCCTACCTGTGAAACCTGACTCCTGTTCCTTTTAAAACTGCTGCTGTGAATATAAACTTATTTGACTGGAGAAAGCCTGGCTTTACAATATTAAGTAAGTAACCCCTGTGTAGGCCTTGTAGCCAACAAGGTAATTTGCATAGTATTAAAAAAGAGTACATGAAAGAATTTGGTGTTGACATGCACCTACTTGGAGTAGGGCCAAAGGCTATTTTCACTGTAAAGTAGTTGCCCTATAAGGAAAGATGAAGTTCAGAATACAATCATAACTTTGTTCTCAAGGCATTCTGTAGTCAGCTTTGAACAAATCCAGTGGGGGGGAGCTGGTCCTAAAACCAATTTGAGGCATCTGAGGAGGAGGGGAAGGTTAATTTCTCTAAACACACCTGTGGTTAGGAAAGCAGCATCCTCCAAGAACAGAAACATGTCGCCGTCCTGGTTTTGCCTCTGAAAAATGCACTGTGAGATAGTTTGCAGTAAGGTAAATAGGATGTGGAGCAAACGTGGTAAGCCTTAGCCCAGGGAACCTTTTTCTCATTGATGATGGAGTGTCCAGAAATCACCCCAACTCACTGGCTAGTGAATCCTACAAAGTGGCACCTCACCCAAAACTGCACCTGACCTGGGACTGCTGGTGGCCTCTGCTGGACTGAGTCTTGACCCTGCATGCCCAGTGCCCTGTTCCACAGTTTGGCACCCAGTGACCAGTGGATGTGTCTAACTGGACCTCTACTAACAACTCTGCAGGACTGGGGCCAGCCATCAAAACCTGTCCACCCAAGGCACAAGCTTGCTGGGCTAAAGAAATAGATTTCTCCCACTTAGAGCTTCTCCTCAGGAGCAAATATGTTTCAGTGGGCCCTCTGCTAGAAGGTATCTGACCTCGTGAAACTTATCATCAGATACACCTTGTAACTTTGTCCCACTGAATGATTGTGAGATCAAAAAAGGATGCTAAGTCTAAGATCTTCGCCAGGTGAAAGCCCCAAAGGTATCAGGCATGCGTGAGGACTTCCTTAAGCACAACTTTTGAATGCTGTCCTGGGTATTTTATGCCAAAATAACCAGCTTCAGTAGGACCTCATCTAACAGCCATCCAGCCTTGTGAAAAGCTTCTTGTATACAATCTGCTACCTTGGCTCACTGGAGGACTTCACAGACTTAGTAAAATTGCTGCTGAGATTAACCTACTTGTTGTATCAGATCCTTGCTCCATTGTGGTTGGCCTGAAGTCATGCTTCGGCTCTGGTCTTCCTGATCATTGGTGCGTAAATCTTTTTGGTTCTATTTCTCTTTGATCTTCTGCAATTCAAATCTCTCATTCCTTTTATTGGACTTGTTTTGTTTTGGTGTTATTTTGCTTATCAATTTTTACTCTATTTTTCTAAATTGGAGTTGAATTCTTATTGTGTTGCATTTTTGACTTTTTACTATTTTGGTACTTCTAAATGTCTTTCACATTTTCTGCTCTACACCATAGCTATCAGGGATTGAGTTTATGCTTAATTACTTAAACCTTTGACTATAGTTAGTGAATATTCTACTTGTTGGGTCTACCATTTTCCCCAATTATTAAGTCACTTTTCTTTCGTGTATCCTTTAAGGTCTTTTTATTTACACTTTGTAAATAATTATTAGTGTCCCTTAAAGCTGGGCCTGATAATCTAAAAATATTTTTAACAAGGCCCCAAAAACCTGATTATTTGCAAATTAAGTTATCATCTTCTTAAGTAGGTTAATGGATCACTATTGTTTTATTTATTTATATGTTCACTTACCTGTTATACTCCGTAAGCCATACATTACTACCCCCCACCCTGCCCCTCCACGTCACCGCCTTGCAGGAACTTCTACTACCAACCGCGGCTGTCCAGATACCAAGAGTAGCAGGATACCTCTTCATCTAGACAGTTCTAGTATGTGACTCTCTTTCTACATCTACAGTATTATTCCTCCTCTGTTTTAGTCTCCATACCAACACAATGGGCACAGGTACTGTCATGTTGCCACACCTTTCTTTGAAGTGCAATGGCATGAATAATATGTTCCTATCTTTGATTAAAGCAGCATCTGGTAGTTACATTCTCATTGATTTTGTTTCACCAGTTTAAAAATATTTTTCTATGATTTAATTTATGTCCCATTTTACAAGCATCAATTAATTTGATTTATTGATTAGTTCACGTTATTTATATATTTTGCATGCCCGGTACATCTTGATCTTTTGATCTTGTGCACTTGGCATATGCAAGCAGCCCTTGCTCATCGTTATGTGTTTTCCCACACCCACTTTTTTGTTTGCACACACGAAGGGCCCATGTAATAAAACTGTTGTTTCAAAGAGTGGTTGCATTTTTCTTATTACTTTTTGTGACCACTACATGTTTTCACCAACCAAACTATGTACTAATGGACCAATTTGTAAAATGATGATTCGAAAGGACTTGCAGAGCAATGTGCCTATTGAATGTGCATTAGACAGGCCACAAATTGTTATCCCCTCCAATTTACTGCATAAATGTGATACGGTCTGCAAGGGACAGCAGACCATCATGTCTGTCTTTGTAGTTCAAATTTGAAAACTGTTTTAGATCAGTCCAATTTTCTTGAAGTAAATGGGACTCCTTTTAAAAAGGTCAACTCCGCCACTATGAAGGAGTAGGGTTCCAGGCAGACACCTTTTCAGGCATGGGCAGAGTGGGCTCTGGGCCCAGAATTTCATGGGGCCCCCTGATAGAACCAGCTCAGTTCTGCAGAGTGTCTTGCCCTGATGGCCTTGAATAATTCTTATATTGTTTTAAATACCATTTTCCTTCAATTGAGTTTTTATGTGGGTGATGTATGGGAGTCTATTACAGATATTTTGCAGAGAAATGATCAAGTTTTTCAACACAATGCAACATACATAAAAAAGTTTCTTTTTGATAAAAATTTGACTTTACATGTGAGAAACGGGGGGCGGGCACAAAGATTTTCTTAATACTATTAGTTAGCTACTTCACGCTCCAGGAGATTTGCTTGCTGGGCTCGGGACTACTGCTTGCGCCCCTGCTGACAACGAGGCCACGGATGCCATACCCTGGTGGGACTCGCTGTCCCAGGGTACACCGCATCACAAACGCCCGCAGTGGATGCAGCTGCCGCTGGGGGATGAAGTTCTGTGATTTTCGACTTCGCTTCGTAGTCAGCTGCCATTTTGTGACAGCCGCCATTTTATGTTGCCCTCACTCAGGCGACACGGCGAACATAGTGTTTTTACCTTTTTTCAGCTGCTCGTCTCTCCTGTTAAAAAGTAACCCTTTGTCCTTGTTTATGAAACCGATGTCAAGGTCTGGCCGAGTTAGTTAATCCATGTCTAGACTGATTGATCCTTGTCTTAGTTGACTGTTTGGGTCCCAACATTCTTCTTTTACTTTATCCTATTTGGCTGGCCTTCACTATTCTCTCCGTGTACTCTCCTATTACACAACTATCCTTTGAGGCTCGCAAATACGTCCTGCCACCTGCAAATTAAATTACATGTATTAGAATTGATTAACTTGAGGGGAGGGGAGAACACGGGGTCTGAAAGAAGGGCGTACACCAGATACTCGAAAGATTGTTTTCGAACTTTTCTCATTTATCAGTTTTGTATGTTTTGGGAGTAGGTATTGTAAATATGTATGGTATAAAAGACTGTGCGCCACGGAATGAAGTGGCAGTCTCCTGAGAACCTACCATTGATGTACTTCTTGGACAACTGTGCTTAGCTGCAGCTAATAAATCCTGATTTTCTACGCCTAACGGAGTGTCTCGTGTCTCTGTCTGATAAGGCAGGTGAACCCGAAGATTTTAGGCGTGCCCTGCGCCGCTCGGCCCATAAGGCCAAGTTCTCCAATTGGTGTCCCAACGTGGGGTGACTTCAGTGGTAGCGGTTCAGCCCGAAGGTCGTGAGGAGCCTCGCAAGAAAATTCTGGAGGATTCGCAAACCACGTCAAGCGACCCCTGTATGTTGGATAGAATCCTCCTGAGGCGGAAGCCAGGAGTCTGGGTTGACGGTACAGCTGTTGGGATCTCCTGACGCTGACAAGACTACTTAAGCCCCGCACTCCCTGCGCGCACTGTTAGAATCGGATAGAATCCTCCTGAGGCGGAAGCCGGGAGTCTAGCTGCTACAAAAATTACTTTTTAAACAAAACTTTTAACTGTGGAAACTTTTAAAATTGTTATTCTGTGTATTTGTTACGTGTATTGCTGCTGTGACTTAATACTGCTCACTGCACTGCTCATTTGCACAATCTTCAACCCCTTGCCACACACTTCCCCCTCAGCCGATTAGGCGCTGGGATCGAGAAAAACGCCGCCGCCATATTGGGAATAGAGCTGGGTTGACAGTACAGCTGTTCGGCCCCTCCCTAATGAACGCCCTACGCCGGCCGCGCCGAGAGCACGCCGAAGGCGTGCTCAAGGCAAGACCGTCTGCGCCTGTCCGCGGCCGACCGGGGCAAGGGGCCACAACCCCTGATCCCTCTGAGACACCAAGGAAGGTATACAGCTTAGGCTTCCTTCACAATCTAAGACCCCCTTTAGAAAATAGATGCTGCCATCCTTATCACGCCCTTGATCTACCCACCCTCTGCCCACACTGTAAGACGAGGCTTAACACTGCCCAGGAAAGAACTGACTTACAGGACTTTACAATGTTCCTTCCAATTTGCAGATCTCCGCCAAAGCACAGTACGGAAATTTCATTATTACTAGAGGAACTCGCGCCAGACGCAGTCTTTTTAACCGAAACCTGGTTAACCCCTGATTCCGACCCTGATCAGATACAAGCGCTCCCCCCTGGCTTTCAGATTACACGTAGAGACCGGGCACAGGGGAAGGGCGGGGGACTCGCAATTGTCTACAAAGATCTACACAAGTGCTATTGCATCCCGGATACGATCCCCGACTGCGAAAGCATGTTCTTTTCCCTCAAACTTATCCCAAATGAGAGCTTTACAAGAACCCTCACATACCGCCCCCCAGGCCCTCTGAACCAATTCCATACAACACTACCATCCCTAGCAGCAGAACTTGTTACATCCCCCTCCAACTTTATGTTGATGGGTGACTTTAACATCCATTTTGATAACAGCTCAGATAGTGCAGCAAAAGAGCTAACCGCGAGCCTGGCCGCAGTTCAGCTAGAACAACTTGTCCAAACCTCCACGCACATTAAAGGGCATTTGCTGGACCCTGTGTTCAGCAATTGTGATGAGCTCAAGGTAGGCCCCATTACTCATCTTCCGTGGACCGACCACTTTTTAATCCCCCTTACCTGGTCCACCTACAAACCCGTTTTGCGCATTCCATCTCCACGAAAAATGAGAAATTGGTCCAGGCTTCCACTAGAACAATGGTCTAGCTCTTTGGCAGACTCAAGACCCTCATTTTCCCAGGACCCCTCATCAGACAACAGGGATTTTGATAATTGGATTCTGAAGTCTCTTGATTCCATACTCCCCACTCAGGAAATCAGCCTAAAAAGGCCACGGGTTACAGCCCCATGGTATTCAGAGGAGCTCAGAACGAAAAAGCGTCACTGTAAGAAGCTTGAGAGGAAGTGGCGCCTGGAATATGCCACCACAGACAAAGTCATCTATAGGGAAGCTATTAGAGCCTACAAACTGGAAATAAAAACGTCACAATTCACTTACTATAACGGACAAATAATGATGGCTAGTTCAAAACCGAGAGAGATCTATCAAATAGTTAAAAGCCTCACTAAGCTCTCCCCACCCACAGTTCCAAATGACAATTTTACTGCACGCTGTAATGACCCAGCTGAATTTTTCTTTCAGAAAATAAATAAAATTGATGTCACATTCGCAAGCCCATCTCCGGAACTCCCCACTGATGTTCCCCAGCCCCCAATGGAAGCAGAGCTCTCTCCACGAATAACTCTAGATCACTTCCCCCTGTTAGACCTAGAGTCTCTGGAACCCCTGACACTACAAGTAAAGTCAGGCTCCCCTTGCGATCCAGCCCCACCCCGCACTATGGTTGCCGGCAGCCAAGTCATTCTCCCCACTCTTATGGAGCTGCTCAACAACTCCCTAATAAAAAGCAGTGTTCCACCCACGTGGAATAAAGCTATGGTGAGAGCACTCCTGAAAAAGCCCAACCTGGACCCCAATAACCTTAACAATTACTGTCCCATCTCCCTGCTGCCTTGGGCGAGTAAGATCTTGGAAAAACACATCAATCTCAACCTAACAAGGTTTCTCGAGTGCAACCATCTACTCGATGCCTCGCAGACAGGGTTCCGTCCCAAACATAGGATGGAAACGGCCTTGTTAGCCGTGACAGAAGAAGCCAGGCGGATCCTGGATCGAGGGGGATCAGTGGCAGTTAGCCTCCTCGATCTGAGTGCCGCGTTCGACACGGTATGTCACAAAACTCTGCTGTCTCGACTCTCCAATTTAGGAGTGTCCGGGGATGCTCTGGCCTGGCTTGGATCCTTTCTGAGTGGAAGGACCTGCCAAGTCTTTGAAGGAGATTCCACCTCCGCAAGCAAGCCTTTGGATTGTGGGGTACCACAGGGCTCGTCGCTGAGCCTCACGCTGTTAAATGTGTACATGGGACCGCTGGCTGAGATCGTCCGCCCATATGGCATTAAGATCATCACATATGCGGACGATACTCAGTTAGTGGTATCCCTTGCACAGAAGAACAGTGACTGGCACAGACCAACCTGGCAGCATGCATGGAAGAGGTCAGGAGGTGGATGATGACATTCTCTCGTAAACTCAATGGGGATAAAACCGAGCTTATGCTACTCGGTCCCCCAGCGCGGTTCACTATCGATCGTTTATGGCCCACCAGCTTGGGTACACCGCCTACCCCGAAAGATAACATAAAAAGTCTAGGGGTTTGGCTGGACAATTCTCTAACTCTCAACACTCAAGCAACTAAAACATCTGCAATCTGCTTTGGGCTCATCAGGATGCTCAAAAAAATCCTTTCACTCTTGCCTTTTGAAGCCAAACAGATTGTGATACAGGGCCTAATACAATCCCGACTCGATTTCAGCAACGCACTGTACTTGGGGGCACCGGAATATGTGTTGCAAAAACTCCAGCGGGTCCAGAATTGCGCTGCACACACGCTGCTTCAGAATCCACGTAGAGCATCAACGGAATCCGGGTTGAGAACTCTACATTGGCTCCCCGTTAGGGAGAGAATAAAATTTAAAGCCTTGTGCGTGTCCCATCAAGCCTTCTGGAGAACCGGTCCCAAGATCAACCATTCCCTTCTTTCCCCTTACTGCCCCAGCAAACAACTCCGTTCTACTCACGCTTTTTTAGCTGTAGTCCCGCGAATCAAAAGGTCTAGAGCAGGAGGAAGGTCCTTTACGTTCAACGCTGCTAAGCTGTGGAATTCACTCCCTGTACATCTAAGATCGAATTCCAATCTGCTTTCCTTCCGCAAACAGCTTAAAACCTTCCTCTTCACCAACTGAAAACTCATCTTCAAGCTGTTGCTTCCTGAGGCACTATCCATTCTTTCCTAGCGCTTGGATGCCCAAGGGCAGCAGTCGCGCTCAATAAAACCCCTTTTCATTTCATTTCATTTCATTTCATTTCATTTCATGTCGAAAGTGGACCGAAGGTCTTTTTCAGCGTGGCTACTCCTTTCTGACGGCTGCAGACGACTGCTGCCCTGACTGTCGCCCTGCATTGGCCCTCTGGTGATGATTGGTATCACGAGACATTAGACGGACACCTGTTGGCGTGAGAAAATATTTAGTTAAGTATTCGTGGGTAGCGCCCACTCTTTTGTTTGTTTTTTTGTTATTCGACTCATGCATTAGTCGATGCCGAGGGGTAAGTACGTTTGTGCTGTATTAATTGCCTTAAACCCCTTGAAGTTTGTGAATAGTCCAGTTCATTACGAAATGCCTGGACTTAGTAAGTTTAAGATGTTTTGCTGTTTTAATTGTACTAGGGATTCCCGGCTAGAGGACTCTTGCCCAATTCCTCCGGTTGGAACTCCCACTTATGAGCTCTATTCAAAACATGGTCTTGGACCTATTATTTTTAATGAAACGTGGATTCGATATACAAAGAAAGATGGTGTTCTGCAGTGGCCACAAAATGGTAGCTTTGAGCCTGACATATTAGACAATTTAGAAGCAATTTTATTTAAGAGAAAAGCCCGGCCGGCAATGTTTGACTCTTTCCGCCTATGGCGTAAGGAAGCCAAACAGAAAGAAATTAAAAAAGCGAAAAAAGATAAGAAAGCACAGGATATGACGATTCTACAGGCTGCTCAACAGTTTAAGAATAATGAAATTGATCACATGATTGAAATTTCAGAACAACAGCATCATATGGCAATAGATAGAGGGAAACATCACTTACAACGCAACTTTTACCACGCAATGCTTTTACATCGCAACTTTTACAACACAAACCATTACAACGCATTGCGGTGGGGGCGCTCTAGGATAGGGAATAGATTTAATTTACTATCCAACACCTTCCCTACTATCCACGGGGACTGGAGTTGGAATAGTAAATTAAACTATTCACTATCCAGCACCCCAAAGCGCTATGCGTTGTAAAGGCATGCGTTGTAAAACTTGCGATGTATAAGCATGCGTGGTAAAAGCATGCGTTGTAATGTCGTACATCCATAGATAGATGTTATCCTGTGTTGTCTCCTTCCACAAAGAGTAAAGATCTTGACGAAGATCCTTTAATGTCTCATTTGTTGAGATTACCTCCACCTTATGTATTAGGTGCTAATGCACACCCATTACAACCTGTTGTTCAGCAACCTGTTGTTCAACCAGTTGTTCCGGTTCTTCCACAATTGCCTCTTCCAGTAATTCCACCTCCACCTCCTTTGCCACCGACTTTTGTACCTCAGTCTCCTTTACCGTCAGTTTCTTTTACCACTGACAGTTCTTCTCCTGCTGTGCTTAACACGTTGTCCCCGGTTTTACTGTCAGAATCTCCTACGGCTCGTCAACGATTAGTTGATACCGTTTCCGGTCTTTTGTTGCCTTTCTTTGGGTCTCTTAATTTGACTCCTGCTTCAGCCCGAAGACAATCCCGTAGTCAAATTTCGGATACTGACGAACGAATTAGGTTGGACTCTGTCGCTCACAATTGGATCATGAGTGGTCCACAGTATTATGTATGCGATATTCTGGATGCTTTTCTTCAGTGGAATGCGCCTACACAAAGATATGTTTTTAATGTTATGTGTAATACTCTTGTTAAAGGATGGGGTGATATAGATTTGGATTTACCTCCTCAGGGTTTGTTTGATATACAGGCTAAATTTGATAAGGGACTTATTGTGGGTTCTGATGTCGAGGATGGTGTTCGAACACTTATCACTTTTAGTTCTTCCTTTTTCTATCAAGCTTCTCTTGAACCGGATCCTGCAGTTCGGCGTAAAATGAAACACTATCCTATGCGAGAAGTTCCTCCAATATGGAGAGAGGCGGTTCCACAGGCAGGCAATGTTCCAGGTGTCCCTGCTCATTTTCAGCGTATATGGGTACATGTCCCTTGGAAAAGATCTGAAGTTCTGGCGCTTAAACAGTCTCTACCGGACCCTCGTAAAAATCCTGCTGATATTACAAAGAGTTGTACCAGACTGTTGATGCGTGCGTTATGAATTTAGCAGATATTGATTTGCTGATGGGAAATGTAGTCCCTCAAGCATTATGGGCTCGGATTCGTAAGGAGGACCACGATCAACCTTTAGGTGGTAATTGGGCTGCTTTGACTGCTGCAGATGCGCAACAAGTAGGTGCTGCTAAACCCGATGATTTGATCACTGAATTGCCTGGTAGGATAATAGCTCTAAAGAAAACGATGATGTCTGCCCTCCGAGTTAATTGGGATAAGTTAGCTGCGTGTAAACAGAAGAAAGATGAGAGTGTCTCTGATTTCTTTACTCGTTTCGAAGAGACGCCCATCTCCGCGAAAAATGAGAAATTGGTCCAGGCTTCCACTAGAACAATGGTCTAGCTCTTTGGCAGACTCAAGACCCTCATTTTCCCAGGACCCCTCATCAGACAACAGGGATTTTGATAATTGGATTCTGAAGTCTCTTGATTCCATACTCCCCACTCAGGAAATCAGCCTAAAAAAGCCACGGGTTACAGCCCCATGGTATTCAGAGGAGCTCAGAACGAAAAAGCGTCACTGTAAGAAGCTTGAGAGGAAGTGGTGCCTTGAATATGCCACCACAGACAAAGTCATCTATAGGGAAGCTATTAGAGCCTACAAACTGGAAATAAAAACGTCACAATCCACTTACTATAATGGACAAATAATGATGGCTAGTTCAAAACGGAGAGAGATCTATCAAATAGTTAAAAGCCTCACTAAGCTCTCCCCACCCACAGTTCCAAATGACAATTTTACCGCGCGCTGTAATGACCTAGCTGAATTTTTCTTTCAGAAAATAAATAAAATTTATGTCACATTCGCAAGCCCATCTCCGGAACTCCCCACTGATGTTCCCCAGCCCCCAATGGAAGCAGAGCTCTCTCACGAATAACTCTAGATCACTTCCCCCTGTTAGACCTAGAGTCTCTGGAACCCCTGACACTACAAGTAAAGTCAGGCTCCCCTTGCGATCCAGCCCCACCCCGCACTATGGTTGCCGGCAGCCAAGTCATTCTCCCCACTCTTATGGAGCTGCTCAACAACTCCCTAATAAAAAGCAGTGTTCCACCCACCTGGAAGAAAGCTATGGTGAGAGCACTCCTGAAAAAGCCCAACCTGGACCCCAATAACCTTAACAATTACTGTCCCATCTCCCTGCTGCCTTGGGCGAGTAAGATCTTGGAAAAACACATCAATCTCCACCTAACAAGGTTTCTCGAGTGCAACCATCTACTCGATGCCTCGCAGACAGGGTTCCGTCCCAAACATGGGACGGAAACGGCCTTGTTAGCCGTGACAGAAGAAGCCAGGCGGATTCTGGATCGAGGGGGATCAGTGGCAGTTATCCTCCTCGATCTGAGTGCCGCGTTCGACACGGTATGTCACAAAACTCTGCTGTCTCGACTCTCTAATTTAGGAGTGTCCGGGGATGCTCTGGCCTGGCTTGGATCCTTTCTGGGTGGAAGGACCTTCCAAGTCTTTGAGGGAGATTCCACCTCCGCAAGCAAGCCTTTGGATTTGGGGTACCACAGGGCTCGTCGCTGAGCCTCACGCTGTTAAATGTGTACATGGGACTGCTGGCTGAGATCGTCCGCCCATATGGCATTAAGATCATCACATATGCGGACGATACTCAGTTAGTGGTATCCCTTGCACAGAAGAACAGTGACTGGCACAGACCAACCTGGCAGCATGCATGGAAGAGGTCAGGAGGTGGATGACGACATCCTCTCGTAAACTCAACGGGGATAAAACCGAGCTTATGCTACTCGGTCCCCCAGCGCGGTTCACTATCGATCGTTTATGGCCCACCAGCTTGGGTACACCGCCTACCCCGAAAGATAAAATAAAATGTCTAGGGGTTTGGCTGGACAATTCTCTAACTCTCAACACTCAAGCAACTAAAACATCTGCAATCTGCTTTGGGCTCATCAGGATGCTCAAAAAAATCCTTCCACTCTTGCCTTTTGAAGCCAAACAGATTGTGATACAGGGCCTAATACAATCCCGACTCGATTTCAGCAACGCACTGTACTTGGGGGCACCGGAATATGTGTTGCAAAAACTCCAGCGGGTCCAGAATTGCGCTGCACACACGCTGCTTCAGATTCCACGTAGAGCATCAACGGAATCCGGGTTGAGAACTCTACATTGGCTCCCCGTTAGGGAGAGAATAAAATTTAAAGCCTTGTGCGTGTCCCATCAAGCCTTCTGGAGAACCGGTCCCAAGATCAACCATTCCCTTCTTTCCCCTTACTGCCCCAGCAAACAACTCCGTTCTACTCACGCTTTTTTAGCTGTAGTCCCGCGAATCAAAAGGTCTAGAGCAGGAGGAAGGTCCTTTACGTTCAACGCTGCTAAGCTGTGGAATTCACTCCCTGTACATCTAAGATCGAATTCCAATCTGCTATCCTTCCGCAAACAGCTTAAAACCTTCCTCTTCACCAACTGAAAACTCATCTTCAAGCTGTTGCTTCCTGAGGCACTATCCCTTCTTTCCTAGTGCTTGGACGCCCAAGGGCAGCAGTCGCGCTCAATAAAACCCCTTTTCATTTCATTTAATTTCATTTCATTTCATGTCGAAAGTGGACCGAAGGTCTTTTTCAGCGTGGCTACTCCTTTCCGACGGCTGCAGACGACTGCTGCCCTGACTGTCGCCCTGCATTGGCCCTCTGGTGATGACTGGTATCGCGAGACATTAGACGGACACCTGTTGGCGTGAGAAAATATTTAGTTAAGTATTCGTGGGTAGCGCCCACTCTTTTGTTTGTTTTTTTGTTATTCAACTCATGCATTAGTCGAAGCCGAGGGGTAAGTACGTTTGTGCTGTATTAATTGCCTTAAACCCCTTGAAGTTTGTGAATAGTCCAGTTCATTACGAAATGCCTGGACTTAGTAAGTTTAAGAAGTTTTGCTGTTTTAATTGTACTAGGGATTCCCGGCTAGAGGACTCTTGCCCAATTCCTCCGGTTGGAACTCCCACTTGTGAGCTCTATTCAAAACATGGTCTTGGACCTATTATTTTTAATGAAACATGGATTCGATATACAAAGAAAGATGGTGTTCTGCAGTGGCCACAAAATGGTAGCTTTGAGCCTGACATATTAGACAATTTAGAAGCAATTTTATTTAAGAGAAAAGCCCGGCCGGCAATGTTTGACTCTTTCCGCCTATGGCGTAAGGAAGCCAAACAGAAAGAAATTAAACAAGCGAAAAAAGATAAGAAAGCACAGGATATGACGATTCTACAGGCTGCTCAACAGTTTAAGAATAATGAAATTGATCACATGATTGAAATTTCAGAACGACAGCATCATATGGCAATAGATAGAGGGAAACATCACTTACAACGCAACTTTTACCACGCAATGCTTTTACATCGCAACTTTTACAACGCAAACCATTACAACGCGGGGGGGCTCTAGGATAGGGAATAGATTTAATTTACTATCCAACACCTTCCCTACTATCCACGGGGACTGGAGTTGGAATAGTAAATTAAACTATTCACTATCCAGCACCCCAAAGCGCTATGCGTTGTAAAGGCATGCATTGTAAAACTTGCGATGTAAAAGCATGCGTGGTAAAAGCATGCGTTGTAATGTCGTACATCCATAGATAGATGTTATCCTGTGTTGTCTCCTTCCACAAAGAGTAAAGATCTTGACGAAGATCCTTTAATGTCTCATTTATTGAGATTACCTCCACCTTATGTATTAGGTGCTAATGCACACCCATTACAACCTGTTGTTCAGCAACCTGTTGTTCAACCAGTTGTTCCGGTTCTTCCACAATTGCCTCTTCCAGTAATTCCACCTCCACCTCCTTTGCCACCGACTTTTGTACCTCAGTCTCCTTTACCGTCAGTTTCTTTTACCACTGACAGTTCTTCTCCTGCTGTGCTTAACACGTTGTCCCCGGTTTTACTGTCCGATTCTCCTACGGCTCGTCAACGATTAGTTGATACCGTTTCCGGTCTTTTGTTGCCTTTCTTCGGGCCTCTTAATTTGACTCCTGCTTCGGCCCGAAGACAATCCCGTAGTCAAATTTCGGATACTGATGAACAAATTAGGTTGGACTCTGTCGCTCACAATTCGATCATGAGTGGTCCACAGTATTATGTATGCGATATTCTGGATGCTTTTCTTCAGTGGAATGCGCCTACACAAAGATATGTTTTTAATGTTATGTGTAATACTCTTGTTAAAGGATGGGGTGATATAGATTTGGATTTACCTCCTCAGGGTTTGTTTGATATACAGGCTAAATTTGATAAGGGACTTATTGTGGGTTCTGATGTCGAGGATGCTGTTCGAACACTTATCACTTTTAGGTCTTCCTTTTTCTGTCAAGCTTCTCTTGAACCGGATCCTGCAGTTCGGCGTAAAATGAAACACTATCCTATGCGAGAAGTTCCTCCAATATGGAGAGAGGCGGTTCCACAGGCAGGCAATGTTCCAGGTGTCCCTGCTCATTTTCAGCGTACATGGTTACATGTTCCTTGGAAAAGATCTGAAGTTCTGGTGCTTAAACAGTCTCTACCGGACCCTCGTAAAAATCCTGCTGGATATTACAAAGAGTTGTCCCAGACTGTTGATGCGTGCGTTATGAATTTAGCAGATATTGATTTGCTGATGGGAAATGTAGTCCCTCAAGCATTATGGGCTCGGATTCGTAAGGAGGACCACGATCAACCTTTAGGTGGTAATTGGGCTGCTTTGACTGCTGCAGATGCGCAACAAGTAGGTGGTGCTAAACCCGATGATTTGATCACTGAATTGCCTGGTAGGATAATAGCTCTAAAGAAAACGATGATGCCTGCCCTCCGAGTTAATTGGGATAAGTTAGCTGCGTGTAAACAGAAGAAAGATGAGAGTGTCTCTGATTTCTTTACTCGTTTCGAAGAGACGTTCATCGACCACAGTGGTCAAGATATGAGTACGGAGGGTGGACAGCAACTATTTGTGGATAAATGTGTATTTAATTTACTTCCCGAATTATCCCATAAATTGAAAGACTCCGAAAGTTCGTGGGCCGTTTCTTCATCTGCCCAAATATTGGCTACTGCTCAGTATTACGAGAATAGGGATAAGGAAGAAAAGGATAAAGTAGAGAAAAAGACTAAAAAGTTGAAAACGAAGATTCTTTTGCAACAAGCCTATCCCCCTCGTTCTGCTCAGCATCAATTGCAACAACCTCCACAGTTTCAGAGATTGTTACAGAAACCTGCACTGTTTGTTCCACGAGCTTTTGTTGGGTCCTAATCGATGTGCCTATTATAAAGAGGAAGGTCATTTCAAGAATGATTGTCCGATTTTATTACAGCGTACAGGTGGACTATCTGGGCCACGCGGCCGTGGTGGTTTTCAGTCAGCACCTAGGGGTAGAGGGCGAGGTGCGCCGTCTCTAAGACAGCGTTCCTTACCCCCTCAGAATACTATGAATTATTTTGATCAACAGAATTCTCAGTCTGCACAATATTACAATGACGATTATTGTGTTGAGAACAAATATATTGATTTTTCTACTAGCTAGGACAGCCGTAGACAAAGCAAGGGAGTGGTATCAGTTCCAGTGGATCAGGATGGGCCTTATGTTAACGTTGTTGCATTGGGTGTTTCAGAGCCGTTTCTTTTGGATACTGGTGCGATGAGAAGTTCTATTATTCACTCCAAACTCCCTGGGGCACCTTTGTCTGGCTTTACAAATGTTTCTGTAGGATTCTCTGGTGCTCCAGTTAGTAACGCAGTCTCTTGTCCTTTGCCCATCTCTATAGGTCCTTATGATTTGGAAGCCCCGCTCATTTTAACGACTGGTTGCGGTGAGAATTTGTTGGGTTTGGATTTATTGAAACGTCTACATGCAACGTTGTATTGTTCCCCCTCTGGTGTACATCTTACGTTGGGTGATAAATTGGTTTCCCCTATGTATTTGTCTAAGGATCAACTGCCACTTGAATTGCGTTCACTTCCAGCTACGCTTTGGGCCACTGTTCCGAATGATGTTGGTTTGCTACAGATTCCACCCAAAGTTATCACTATCAAACCTGATGTTCAAATGCCACGTATTCCTCAGTACAAGATTTCTAATGATGGCGAAAGCGCTCTGTGGGCTATTGTTTATGATTTAGTTCAGAAAGGTGTTGTTGAAGAAACGAGAGGAAACGTTTGCAACAGTCCTGTTTTGCCTGTTCTTAAACGTACGGATCCTTCTAAGCCACCTGTATATCGTTTTGTGATTGATCTTCGAGAGGTCAACAAAATTGTTGTCCCTCAGTTTCCTGTTGCCCCGGATATTACTGCTTTGCTCACAATGATACCTGCTTCGGCTGTTTGGTTCTCGGTCATTGATCTCAAGAATGCTTTCTTTGCATTCTTATTGCTGAGGAAAGTAGAGATCTCTTTGGTTTCTCTCTCGGAGGCCGAAGCTTTAGATTTCAACGCGCACCTCAAGGCTACTGTGAGAGTCCCTCCATTTATAGCCAAGCTTTAAGTCCCAGCTGGATGCTTTCTCTTTGCCTCCAGGTACTACTCTTATTCAGTATGTGGATGATTTGTTAATGGCTGCCGATTCAGAGGATGTTTGTAAAAATGCGACTGTTTCGCTTTTGCGTCATTTGTCTGATTTACATCATAAGGTGTCACCTTCTAAGTTACAATATTGCCGCCAAGAGGTCACCTATCTAGGTCATCTCTTGTCGAAGGAGGGAAGGCGATTGACCCCAGAACGTATTCATGCAATTTCACGAATGTCTGTACCATCCACACAAAAGGAAGTGCGTGACTTTTTGGGCATTACCTCTTATTGCAGACAGTGGATCCCGAATTTTTCTTTGTTGGCTAATCCTCTGTTGGCACTTACTCTGAAAGACACACCCCAACCTCTTCCTTGGACTGACGAATGTCAGAAGAGTTTTTCTGATTTACGTACTGCTTTGTGTTCTGCTCCTGTGATGGGTACACCAGATTATAGTAAGCCTTTTACACTCTACGTGCATGAACGAGAAGGTTGTGCATTGTCAGTTTTAACACAACAATTTGGAGACAAGCAAAGGCCATGTGCCTATTTTTCGGCTACATTGGATCCAGTAGCCAAGGCATTACCTAGTTGTCTCAGAGCAACAGCAGCAGCGGGGATCTCTATTCGTCAATCTGCTGGATTGGTATTGGATCACACTCTTGTTGTTATGGTACCACATGCAGTAGATACTCTTTTGAACAGAACAAAAACGCAACATCTCATGAGTGCTCGCTTGTCTGGGTATGAGTTGACGCTTTTAGCTAGCCACATACACATCAAGTGATGTAATGTTTTAAATCCAGCAACATTGTTACCTAATCCCGAAGAGGAGGATATACAAGATCAGCATGATTGTTTTCTTTGTACAGAGGAGGAAACTAAAGGCAGAATAGATTTAAAAGATACACCACTCGTGGATCCGGATGGGATCCTTTGGGTAGATGGGTCGTGTTTTAAGCTTCGTAATGGTGATACGACTGCAGCCTATGCTGTTACCACTTTGAATACAGTAGTAGAAACTGCACATATTACACACAATTCAGCACAATCAGCTGAGTTGATTGCACTGACGAGAGCGTGTGTGTTGGCAAAAGGAAAGAGAGTGACTGTTTACACCAAAATCCAATACTCCTTTGGCGTGGCTCATAGTTTCAGTCGCTTGTGGAAGGAAAGACGATTCTTTACTTCCCATGGGACTAAAATACAGCATGTTCAGTTGGTTACTGACCTTCTCGAATCACTTGCCTTGCCTATCCAAATAGCGATTGTGAAGTGCAGTGCACATAAAAGGATCACTGATGATGTGGGTCGTGGGAATGCCTTTGCAGACGAAGTAGCGAAAGAAACAGCGAAAGATGTTAAGAGCCATATGTATGTTGCAGGTCCTGCAAGATGGGTTGGAGAAGTAGGTATGTGTGAGGACACAGTGGAAAGTGTGAAGATGATTCAAGGAAAAGCAACTGAGAAGTAATTGAGTAAGTAGAGTGAGTGTACGGGAATGTTGGGCATGACAAGGTGTTGGACGGAATTGTCGGAACACCAACGTTGGCTGTTATCAGATGCCTATGTACTACCTGTAGTTACTATGGCGCATGGTCCAGCTCATATCAGTGCGAAAGGAATATGTAAGCTTCTGGCTCCAGTATGGCAGAATGAAGGTATTCCTAAATGTGCAGAAAATGTGGTGAAGCATTGTATTGTTTGTTTGATGCATAATCCAGGAAAGGGAACCCCAACTCCGGCAGGCCATTTTTCTCCTCCTACGTATCCTTTTGAGGTTTTACAAATAGATTACATTCATATGGAACGTTCCAATAACCTCAAGTATGTCCTGGTGGTGGTTTGTGCCTTTTCCAGATGGATAGAGGCTTACCCCGTAAAGGATAATACTGCCTTGTCCACTGCTAAAGTCCTCTTGAAGGAATTCTTCCCAAGGTTTGGTTTGCCGCGCATTGTCTGGAGTGACTTTGTGGGTCAAATTATGCAGAAGGTGTGTGCGGGTCTTAGAATTAGACAGAAATTCCATGCGGCAAACCATCCTCAATCAGCGGGTTTGGTAGAGTGCTATAATGGCACTCTCAAGCTCAAATTAGCGAAGATTCAGGCCAGCACGGGCCTCGCTTGGCCTGACGCCTTACCTTTGGCACTTCTCTCTACAAGAACAACTGTGCATTCTCGTTTAGGACCTAGTCCTTATGAGGTTGTTTTTGGACGCCCAGCCAATGTTTGGGGAGTGCCTCGACCAAAGAAATACTCTGACATTCCATATCCATTGTTGGTTGATTACTTGCATGACCTCACCACTAAATTACGTTTTATTCATCAACAGGTCCAAAACGCTTTGCTGGAGGCCTCCTCAGATCCAGGTCATTCCATTCGACCTGGTGACTTTGTGTGTCTTAAAAACTTCCAGAGGAAGAAGAATCTGGAACCTCGTTGGGGCCGCCGCGACAAGTGCTTTTGACAACACGTACAGCAGTTAAAGTCGTTGGAAAGAAAAACTGGGTCCACGGTGTGCACTGTAAGAGGGTACCCTTGCCTTTACCCTATGATCAGTGGGTCCAAGAAGGCGTTGGTGATAGTGAATGTGAGAAAGTAGCCCTATTTGTACCTTTTAGTAGTGCACGCCTGGACTGGACAAGTTCTGAGAAAGAAGATGACGACGTGCTACAAGAAGCTATATCACCACATTTGAGAGTGGATACGACTAACCCAGAGACTTTGTTTCGGGACCAAACGATACCTGGCAAGACACAGTACAACCTAAGACCTAGGTTGCCAAAAAACAATTGAACTGTATTTTCTTTTTCTTTGGTTACCTTTTTTTTTTTTAAAAGACATTTCCTTTCCACCATCCATCAAGTTGCAGGGTCACGGTAGGAGTCTTAGGCTGTGACCTGAATAGTGACTAGGTCAACAGGACTTGCAGTGTCATAGGACGGCTAATAATCACAGCTAAGTGATCTAGGAAGATTACTGTGAGCAACGCCTTTAGAGAAATGGATACTGAAATGGAAGGGAATGATGTTAAGATTGTAAAAAGAAATAAGTACAAGAAACTGTTGTTTAGTCGATGTGGCGTAGCATTATGTATTCTAGTGTATTTATGTAGTTTATTAGCTTGTGTGGGATGGGTTATCCACACTATGCAGCAAGCACCTGTTCCAACTTCTGTCCTTTGCCTTCTTCTTCCACTAACTCTACGCATAAGTTTTACACACTCCCAGACCATGAACAAGTTAGGAGAACAGAATATTTTAACAATTCATTCATCCAATTGTTACATCAGCATCAACTGGTAGTTAACACTACTGAATGTTGGGTTTGTGGGCTTATGCCCCATAACGCTGAGAAAGGGATGCCATATTTAGTTCTCCCGTTTTCATATGAAGGTTCTGCTTGGGCTTATTTGGATATGTTTTCCAATGCATATCAGAACCAACTTCGATATCCTCCTGGTGATATATATACTGGTGGATCAGATTATAGTCATAGTCCTTTGATAAAGGGAAGAGTGACTATGGCTAAAATTGCCGATATTAGTAAGATTCCCGTTGACGAGAAACGAGCATATGATGGTTGGAATGTGAGTCGTTACATTACTAGCCTCACTGACAAGGCTAGACAAAGGAGATCCTAACCAATTTGGACTGTACCTCATAAAGGTATCTTATGTTTGCAAGTAACTGGTCAGAATAATAAGAATAAACAGGAAAAGAGTGTTTGTTCTCATACCTATGTCTATTCCCCCTTGATTTCTTCTCCGTTAGTACCATCTCAAGGTACATATTTTGTTTGTCACGATAGGGCCTATACATGGCTTCCTGCCTATTTTTCAGGAACATGTTATATAGCTTTTCTTCTTCCCCCTACATACACTGCTCCTACAAGTCATTACAGAAAAAGATATGGTAGAGGGGTTATTGATTCTGGAGACACAGCTGGACAAGAGGGAGGAGACTTTATTAAAGGGTTTCTTCCCTTCTGTGGCCCAATGGTCAATAGCAGAAACATCAGACAGCTAGTATGTGTTGTCGAAGCTACCATAAATGTAACTTCCGGAGCCTTGAGTAACTTGACGGCTGAACTTCAGGCGGATCGTCTCATGACTTTACAAAACCGAATCGTTTTAGACATCGTCCTTGCAGATAGAGGAGGAGTCTGTAAATTGATTGGGTCTAGTTGCTGCATTTACATTCCTGATAATGCTCCTACAGTATACCAAGCCATTTCTAAACTACACGTGATTTCTGAGTCTTTTCATCAGGACACAGGAGATTGGTCCGTGATGGGATGGTTTTGGGGACTACTGTCCACGTGGGGATGGAAAGTGTTAACTTTCCTTGGAATGATTTTAGCCATCATTTTCTCTTGTTGTCTCTGTTTGCAGTGTGGTCCCGCCACTAGTGGTCTTTGTGCCACCTTCTGTGTTCCAAAGTCTGCGTCACAGAAAACAGAGAACATTAAGATGATGTTGCAGCAACAGCTCAATGACCTCATGACCATTGACATTGACTCAGATTTGCCTGAGTAATGGCAAAAGGAGGGGCTGAGGTTCTGTGATTTTTGACTTCACTTCGTAGTCAGCCGCCATTTTGTGACAGCCGCCATTTTATGTTGCCCTCACTCAGGCGACACGGCGAACATAGTGTTTTTACCTTTTTCAGCTGCTCGTCTCTCCTGTTAAAAAGTAACCCTTTGTCCTTGTTGATGAAACCGATGTCAGGGTCTCGCCGAGTTAGTTAATCCATGTCTAGACTGATTGATCCTTGTCTTAGTTGACTGCTTTAGTCCCACCATTCTTCTTTTACTTTATCTTATTTGACTGGCCTTCACTATTCTCTCCGTGTACTCTCCTGTTACACAACTATCCTTTGAGGCTCGCAAATACGTCCTGCCACCTGCAAATTGAATTGCATGCATTCAATCAATCAATCAATCATAGCATTTATATAGCGCGCTACTCACCCGGAGGGTCTCAAGGCGCTTGGGGAGGGGGGGTCCGCTACTGTTCGAACAGCCAGGTCTTGAGCTGCTTCCTGAAGGCGAGGTGGTCTTGGGTCAGGCGGAGGTGGGTCGTGAGGGAGTTTCACGTCTTGGCTGCGAGGTAAGAGAAGGGTCTTCCTCCTGTGGTGGCTCTTCGGATGCGGGGGACGGCTGCGAGGGCGTGGTTGGTGGATCGAAGCTGGCGTGTGGAAGTGTAGAAGTTGAGGCGGCTGTTGAGGTATCCTGGGCCTTAGTTGTGTAGGGCTTTGTGTGCGTGGGTGAGGAGACGGAAGGTGATTCTCTTGTTGACCGGGAGCCAGTGCAGGTCTCTCAGGTGTCCGGAGATGTGGCTATGTCGGGGGATGTCCAGGATGAGTCTTGCTGAGGCATTCTTGATTCGTTGGAGTCTCTTCTGGAGTCTGGCAGTGGTTCCGGCGTAGAGGGAGTTACCGTAGTCCAGTCGGCTGGTGACGAGGGCTGGGTGACCGTCTTCCTGGTCTCGGTGGGGATCCACCGGAAGATCTTACGTAGCATGCGCAGAATGTTGAAGCATGACGAGGAGACGGCGTTGACTTGTTTGGTCATGGAGAGGGAGGAATCCAGGATGAAGCCCAGGTTGCGTGCGTGGTCTGTTGGTTTGGGTGCGCTGCCCAGGGCGGGGGGCCACCAGGAGTCGTCCCAGGCGGAGGGCGAAGATCCCAGGATGAGGACTTCCGTCTTGTCTGAGTTCAGTTTCAGGCGGCTGTTCTTCATCCACTCGGCTACGTCTTTCATCCCCTTGTGTAGGCTGGCTCTGGCGGTGGCGGGGTCGTTGGTGAGGGAGAGGATCAGCTGGGTGTCATCGGCGTAGGAGATGATGTTGAGGTTGTGTTGGCGTGTGATGGCCGCAAGAGGGCTCATGTAGACATTGAAGAGGGTGGGGCTGAGCAAGGAGCCTTGAGGAATGCCGCAGATGACTTCGGTGGCTTCTGATCTGAAGGGGGGGAGGCGGACTCTCTGAGTCCTACCGGCGAGGAAGGAGATGATCCAATCTAGTGCCTTCTCTTGGATTCCGATGTTTCTGAGGCGCTGCTCTAGGGTGCGGTGGCAGACAGTGTCGAAAGCCGCGGAAAGGTCCAGGAGGATGAGGGCCGCTGTTTCCCCATTGTCGAGCAGGGCACGGATGTCATCAGTGGCAGTGATGAGGGCGGTCTCGGTGCTGAGGTTGGCCCGGAAGCCGGACTGCGAGTGGTCGAGGGATCCATTCAATCAATCAATCAATCAATCAATCAGGTCATTTATAGAGCGCACTACTCACCCGTAGGGTCTCAAGGCGCTGGGGTGGGGGGGGGGGTGCCGTTACTGCTCGAACAGCCAGGTCTTGAGCTTCTTCCTGAAGGAGAGGTGGTCTTGGGTCAGGCGCAGGTCGGTCGGGAGTGAGTTCCAGGTCTTGGCGGCCAGGTGGGAGAAGGACCTTCCTCCTGTTGTCGCTCTTCGGATGCGGGGGACGGCGGCGAGGGCGTGGCTGGTTGATCTGAGGAGGCGCTTGGGGGTGTAGAAGTTGATCCGGTTGTTGAGGTAGCTCGGGCCTTGGTCGTGTAGGGCTTTGTGCGCGTGGGTGAGGAGACGGAAGGTGATTCTCTTGTTGACCGGGAGCCAATGCAGATCTCTCAGGTGTCCGGAGATGTGGCTGCGTCGGGGGATGTCGAGGATGAGTCTGGCCGAGGCGTTCTGGATCCGCTGGAGTCTCTTCTGGAGCTTGGCGGTGGTTCCGGCGTAGAGGGCGTTGCCGTAGTCCAGTCGGCTGGTGACGAGGGCCTGGGTGACCGTCTTCCTCGTTTCGGTGGGGATCCACCGGAAGATCTTACGTAGCATGCGCAGGATGTTGAAGCAAGACGAGGAGACGGCGTTTACTTGTCTGGTCATGGAGAGGGAGGAGTCCAGGATGAAGCCCAGGTTGCGTGCGTGGTCCGTTGGTTTGGGTGCGGTGCCCAGGGCGGGGGGCCACCAGGAGTCGTCCCAGGCGGAGGGCGAGGAGCCCAGGATGAGGACCTCCGTCTTGTCCGAGTTCAGTTTCAGGCGGCTGGTCGTCATCCATTCGGCTACATCTCTTATCCCTTCGTGCAGGTTGGCTCTGGCGGTGGCGGGGTCGTTGGTCAGGGAGAGGATCAGCTGGGTGTCGTCGGCGTAGGAAGGCGGCCAGCTGCTTGTTGACGGTCTTCTCGATGACTTTGGCCGGAAACGGGAGGAGCGAGATGGGGCGGTAGTTTTTTAGTTCGGTGGGGTCCGCTGATGGTTTCTTCAGTAGAGCGCTGAGTTCGGCATGCTTCCAGCTCTCCGGGAAGGTCGCTGTGTCGAAGGAGGTGTTGATGATGTCCCGCAGGTGGGGTGCGATAATGGAGTCGGCCTTGTTGAAGACGTGGTGAGGGCAGGGGTCGGTTGGAGATCCGGAGTGGATGGAGTTCATCGTGCGTAGGGTTTCCTCGGTGTTGATCGGGGTCCAGGCGCGGAGGGTGGTGGTGGGGGGTGCAGGTGCTGTCGTGGGGTGCATTGGCTCTGTGCTGAAGCTGTTGTGTATGTCCGCGATCTTGTTGTGGAAGTAGGAGGCGAGGGAGTTGCAGAGGTCTTGTGATGGGGTGATGTCGTTGTTTCCGGCGCTGGGGTTGGAGAGCTCTTTGACGATGTTGAAGAGTTCCTTACTGCTGTGGGCGTTGTTGTCCAGTCATTCCTTGAATGCAATTTTCTTGGTGGTGTGGATCAGTTGGTGGTGTTTTCGAGTGGCGAGCTTGAGGGTGGTCATGTTGTCTGGTGTTGGGTCTCTGCGCAAGGCTCTCTCCAGGGCTAGGCAGTTCCTCTTCGAGCTCTTGAGTTCGTCGGTGAACCATGGTGCTTTCTTACTGCCGGGTCTGCTGGGCGGGGTCCTCAGTGGGGCGAGTTCGTCTGCGCAGTTGCTGATCCACTTCGTGAGGTTGTTGGCGGCCTGGCTGGGGTTCGCTGAGCTTGCGGGGGGTCCTGGCTCAGGGAAGCGGCGAGCTGGTCGGCTGTGATCTTGTTCCATCTTCTGCGTGCAACCTGTTGCTGGTGGTGGTGTATCGTGTTCTTTTTGTCGCTGAAGTGGATGCAGCTGTGGTCTGTCCAGTGGAGTCCGGTGGCGTGGCTGAAGGAGATGTCCTTGCTGGAGGAGAAGACGGGGTCGAGTGTGTGTCCGGCATAGTGGGTGGGGGTGGTCACCAGCTGCTTGAGACCGATGGTGGCGAGGTTGTCCAGCAGGGTGGTGGTGTTGCGGTCGTTGTTGTTCTCCAGGTGGAAGTTGAGGTCCCCGAGGAGGATGTAGTCAGCGGAGGGGAGAGCGTGCGGGCTGATGAAGTCGGCGATGTCTTCGCTGAATTGTGTGCGTGGTCCCGGGGGTCTATAGATGAGGGTGCCTCTGGGGGTGGTCTTGGGGTCAGTGTGGATCTGGAAGTGCAGGTGTTCGGCAGTTGTGAGGGTGTCGTCGGAGTTGCTCGTGATGCGGATGGTGTTCCTGTGGATGATGGCGATGCCTCCTCCGGTCTGGTTTCCGCGGTCCCTCCGGATGATCTTGTAGCCGTCTGGGATGGCGATGGCGATGTCGGGCGCTGAAGAGGCGTTCATCCATGTTTCTGTGAGGAAGGCGACGTCTGGTGATGTTGTGTCGAGGAGGTTCCAGAGCTCGACGGCGTGTCTGTGGATGGAGCGGGTGTTGAGCAGGATGCACTTCAGGTGGTTGCTGCTGGTTCTCGGTTGGTGGGTGCGGGTGCGGTGCAGGTCCGGATGCAGGAGAACTTGCACAAGTGGCAGCTGAAGGGTCCGTGGGTGCGCCTCGGAGTGGCACGGTAGCATCCAGGGATCACGCCGGTGTTGAGTGCGATGAGGTCGGTGGCGTCGTAGGTCCAACGGGTCGTCTTCCGCCGGTGGGGGCCAGGGGTCCTGGCACTGGGCGCGATCCAGGCGCGGACGGGCGCAGACAGGCTTACCTTTGGCGCGCCTTCGGCGCACAATCAGCGCGCCCGCTGCGCGTCAACGCTGCGTGTACGCACGGTCGCCATTTATGGCGAAGTGTGAGGGAGGGAGGAGCAGCTGGGAGGCGGGATCGGGGAGGGCACAGAGGGAAAAGGGGGTGTGGCTGCACGCAGGCGGCGGGAAGCGGGGAGCGGGGCGGGGGCACAGGGACCGAGAGGAAAACGGCACAGAGCAGCAATCTGGGAAACAGGCAATCTAACCAGCAATCTGGGGGACAGTACAGTGGGATGAAAAAACAAAATAAAACACACAGAGTCAAGCACAATCACGATGCTACGGCGGGGGACGGGGTCGACGGGGCGGGCTCAGCGATTGATTAACTTGAGGGGAGGGGAGAACACGGGGTCTGAAAGAAGGGCGTACACCAGATACTCGATAGCTTGTTTTCGAACTTTTCTCATTTGTCAGTTTTGTATGTTTTGGGAGTAGGTATTGTAAATATGTATGGTATAAAAGACTGTGCGCCACGGAATGAAGCGGCAGTCTCCTGAGAACCTACCATTGGTGTACTTCTTGGACAACTGTGCTTAGCTGCAGCTAATAAATCCTGATTTTCTACGCCTAACGGAGTGTCTCGTGTCTCTGTCTGATAAGGCAGGTGAACCCGGAGATTTTAGGTGTGCCCTGCGCCGCTCGGCCCATAAGGCCAAGTTCTCCAGGGAGGTGTGGTGATCGTGCTATAAAGCGCAGCCTCGACCCTACTATAACAGTACTACTAGAGTACTACAAAATTCTCATCAAATTCTTATCAATATATTTTTACTGATTCCACTCAGTCTCCCTATTGTGCAGTAGAGTGAAAATTAATCGTTTTTATTTGACCAAAACAAATTATTAAAAAGTATGTTGATGTAATATAAATGCAAATTATTTTTTTATATTTATTTTAAATATAGAACAAACTAGAAAGTGCTACAGCACTATTCACGTAATTTTGAATTAAATTGTTAATACATTTAAATAGATTAAATTAACTAAAATCATTTTGACATTTAAATTAAAATATATATATTTTATTATGCATTTCTAATTATACAAAAGTATGTATAGATTTAATCAAGTGTAAATGTAATTATATTTTTATAAAAATGAATGTTAATTTAATTTATAAGTTCAACAAAGATTGATAAAATATTTTATATTTAAATAATAACAATGTATTTGCAGGTACTTTTTAACATTTAAATATGTTTATTTATATTTTTAACTATCTCAAATAATTAAAATCATTTTAACATTATTTCCTATGGGGTTTTATTCTAAGTTCCTGTCTCCATTATTTTCTTTAGGAGGTTGTTACATTTTCCCGAGTTTACCAGGTATGGTGCAGGATTTACTATTCTTTCTTTTTGGCAGTAGTAGCTTATACTCGCAAATTTGGCGCCTCCCTTTTTCTTGGGCAGAATACGTGTAAGCCTACACTTTTGATGAACTTTACATGTGGATTTTGTGAATAGTGAAAATGAGTAAAGTTACTCAAAAGTAAATGACTTAGAGGCGTAAGCTGCCTTTGTGAATTGTACCGATAGTCTGAGAGAATATAAGCAGAGATCATACTTTTTTCACGAATAAGGCTCACTACCTCGATGTGCAAGTGCATTTCCACAAGTGAACAGTGTGGCACCAGGGCCGTTTCTACCATTAGGCAGGACTAGGCGGCCGCCTAGGGCGGCAAAAGGGGTAGGGCGGCAAAATAACCTAGAAACGGCCCTGCGTCAGATGCAGAAGAGGACAGGGGTCGCCGTCGTTAAGCCCCTCTCTCGAGGTGCAGGGATCCTCAGCACTGTAAAGAGAGTGTACATGTGAGGCACGGTAAGGGGGCTCACAAGTTACGCCACTAACAGAGCACAGGGACCCTCAGACTGGCCAGGGAGGCAAAGTGCTTGGCAGAGGTCTTCTTCCGGTCGTGCTCCTCGCGAACACGCTCAGCCCGGGGTCCCTCTTTTGTCTTAGTTATTTGCATTCATTATTAAAAGGCGCCGGAAACAAATATGTGAGAAATCCAGCGGCAAAAGTGGGTCGGGGGAGAGGTGCCGTCCTTCAGGCTCGGGATGGACTGGGATGAAAGAGCTCTGCGCCACCCTGGAGCTGCGCGGCATCAGTAATTTAGTGCGCCAAGAAGCTTATACCAGTGGATCAAAAGTGAGGAGCCAGGCTGTTGCTACTGGTGTTTTCTGGTTTCGTGGCACTCTTAATAATGTTAATAACATGCTACTAATTCCCACATGGTCAGCGACTAGCTGCCGCCCCCCCCCCTAACCGGCACCCAACACCCATAAACGTGTACACGAGACTTCTTTACTTTTTGGAAGGCGGGCGCTAGTCGCCCGGCCGTATTTATTAAGATATGAAATTAAAAAAGGTTTTAATTGCATGATCAACAATTTATACAAAAATCAGCAGGACATTAGATACACAATTTTTGTCAACAAGTTTGAGAGCCTGACCTTAACAAAAACTCTAATACATGTTGTTTCCTAACCGAGTCTAACATCCTCATCTTGATTTTTGTACATTTCTGGCCATATGGCAAGGTCACTACCGGTGTCAGGTCCTACAAGCTGCGCCTCCCCTAGAGACGTGCACATGCACAGTGTTACCCCGGGAATTGCCCGGTCTACGCCCTGAACTCCATTTACCCACTAAAGGAGGGCCCTTACTCTGCGCCATCCGGTGACGTCATGAGTCCACGCGCGCGGGGTGGCTACCAGCCTAAGGAAAGCGTGAACTACTCCTACCCGCGCTCCTTTGCTTTGCAGCATCCATTACCTTGCCCCTGGAGTTCTAGGAGTGGCCCGCAGGCCCCTCCCCCTGGGCGGGAACCTCCATAGGATGATGCCCGCCCCCTCAGACCTCAAATATGTGCTCACCGATAATGACCTTACCGCATGCCCCATACCTAATAAATACGACGACCTATGGGAAAAAATTCTAAAGGACAGCTACACTGGCTAATAAATAACAGCATCACCGTACAACTACAAAGGGAAAAAAGGCCTAAAGACACTTGGCATCAAAGAAAAGTACTTCACATACAATTTTGCTAAAAAGGGGAAAAAATTTCCTAGACAAAAGCATCATCAAAATATACCGACAGATCCTTTCCTACCAACATGAAATATATGTGGACAGTACCTTCGCAAACTTACCATTAAACCAGACATAATGAATGCCACAAGACTTTGTTCCAGGGATGGTGGGTGGGAAAACAAAGAAGCCCCGAGCGCGGGGCACACGGTGCTGTGAGGGAGCGTCCAGGGACAAGGGGGTCTCCTGGGCGCTCCCCACCTCTTTATTCTCGAGGGGCGAGGCGGGGGGGGCACGCCCCCTCCCGGCCCGCCCCTCCTGTAGCCCGCCCCCCCTGACCCGGACCTTCTTCCTGGTATCCGGGTCAGGGAGGCCGCCGGCCAATCGGTGGTGGGTCGCGCCCACCAGGGCCCGCCCCCACCACCGAGAGACACCAAAGGGGAAAGGGGGGGAGACGGTCGCCGCGCCGCCATGCGTGCGGGGGGGCCGAGGGCCCCCCTTTTCAAATGGTTTTAGCAAGTAAGTACGTATCCAAACTTTGGCCAAGTATTATAGTTTTTGCATTAGGTGGAGATTGTTCGTGGTATGAATAAAGTAAAGTAATTTTTCTAGCGTTGTTCTAGGTAGCACCCAAAATTACCAGCTGTGTAATTTTCACGTATAATGTGATGGAGCAACAGTTTAAAGGCACCTTCAGAGTGATAAGAAGCAATATATACACGTAAAAACATGGTAATTGCTATAATAATTATTATATAACGTGTTATGATACTTTTATCATAATATTAATTACAAAGGAATGCAAAAAGTTTGCAAACACGTTTTGTTAATTCATTAAAAAAAACAGTGTAATAACACTTTATTGAAATATGTTTATCACATCCCCAGTACTAAATAAACTAGTACTTGTACTGTAAAAGTAGTGTAAAAAAAGGAAATTAAATATTTTTTTATTGTAAATTATTTTCTAACAAAAATATCAAAGTATTTTATTATGGCGAGAGTCATAAAAAGAACAACGTGAAAGTATATTCGATTATAGTAACTTTAACACAAAACCAAGACAAAGTTGGGTAATACTTTTTTCGGCATACTATTAAACAGGCGAAAAGAAAATGGGAAGGCAGGATTTTTATAAGAGCCACAACAAAGTGAAATTCCACTTTCATTGAAAGGACCAGAAGATATTCTCTGTCGGATACTTGATAGTAGGCATTGTGTGTAAATAAATATAATATTCACTGATGCATAAACAGCCTGAGTTATTAGTAATAATAATAATTAACCGCTTCAGCTCGGCGCGAATTTTCGCGCTGTGCTGAACGTTCTAATGAGCCAACGGGCTCATGACGGAACGGTTCCGTCATGAGCACAGGCCAACCGACGCTCATGACGGAACCGTTCCGTCATGAGCATCAAAGGGGTTAATTATTCATGCTCCCCTTGAATACATTTCTCCTTCCCAAGTTGAATATTGAAATTAAATTTTACTGCATCAATCTATTTACCCATTGCATCTTACAGTCGGTGAATTCATAGCTCAAACAGATAGACCTTTAGAAGGTGCCTCATGAAACCCAAGTTCAGGCAAAAAGCGCCTGGGGCTCTGCAACCTGGCTTCCCATGCACTAGCGCACTGACTGACGCTCTTCTTTCTGGTCACTTGATAGAGCATGATGTTACAGAACGCTGCTACCCCCACCCACCCAACCATCCCCCACCCCGTCCTTTTGCTTTTCACTGATGCGTATACAGTTTCCAAAGGCTGCACATAACAGGTGTCACGATTGCTCTATTTACCTACCTTTGCAGGATGGAAGACTGAGTGTGCTTAGCAAGGATTACGAACTTGTAGCTGATGAGTGACGGTAGTAAAAGAGAGGGGCAGCATTTTTCAATTCTCGCCTAGGGCGGCAAAACACCTAGAAACGGCCCTGTGTGGCACTAATTCCTGCATTCAGTGACGCAGCCAGTGTGTCATGGGTGCTAGTGCAAGGAAGAAAATGGGCCTCCACGAATCTGCGTTCCGTGGACCCCTCAACCCTCTGGGCCTCTGTGCCATTGAATCTGCTGCACCAATGGAAGCCAGGACCGGAATTGGAAAACAAAGCAGCCCTAGCAATTCAGTGTGACCGGCCCCAGGGGGGTGGAGGTGCTAGCGAAAGGCACTGCTGCTGCGGAGGGGTGTGCTAGCGTGAAGTACTGCTGTTGCTTTTGTTACAAGGGGCCGATATTTCTGCAAAACTGGCCCTCAGTAATAAAAATGGCCCCCACCGCTCAAAACCGGCCCCCACCCTTCCGGCCCACTAAGAAAACACCTGATGCCCACTATGGCCAGTCCGGCCCTAATGGAAGCTAAGCCTTGCCTGCATTTCTATGTTATTTGCTTTAACTAGACAGTCTGCAAGAAGGGTATTATACACGTCTTCCTCATATTCGCCTAATTTATTTAGCAAGCTCATTGTTAAGGGGGCAACTATCAACAGAATGGCAAAGTGAGGTGGAACCGCTGGCTTTTGATATACAGTTAAACGACCGAGGTTAAGCTAATGGCTGTCTTGCTATTAGGGAGAAATAACATGTTTTGTGGTTATCACAAATTGACACTGAAAATGGTTATGTATAACCGGGCTGTCACCTCGCAAAACGTGGCTCTTTGCAGGACGCCTCTCCTCTCAATGATGCGCGCTAATGAATACGTCGACACCGGATCGACTCCAGGGAGGCGCTGGGAAGGAGCGCACTAACTTCAGATCTATCTCCACAATGTAAATCTCAAAGTGGCGCGTGCGCTATTTTTAGAAACTGTGAAACGCTATTGACTTCGCATCAGGCAGTAGGGTTTCCAGCAGCGGCTGCTGACATGCAGCGTAGCAGCAGGGCTGCCGTAATCCAACAAAACCAATATTGAATTATACCAAGGGTATCGCAGGTCAAAAGTTTGGACTTCTTGTACTGTCCCCCACAGACATCTTTTTCCAATATTCACTTTCCTGTCAAAATGAAAAAATGCCAGCGGTCACAAGGTTAAAATATACTTTCACGTATTCCTGTAGCATTCTTTTTTAGCAGCAAGTAGTTAACTGCAGAATTGCTGCGGGTTTTCAATTACTGTTTGTTTAAAGCTGCACGCCGCCATGCCATTTGGCAATGTCTTATTTTCTTTTTAAATGTGCGTTGGCTGCATAACTTGATCGTTTTAACGGCAGGTTGGAGAATTTTCAAATAGCTTTTTTTACTGGCTGTCTATAGGTTCTGCTGTAGGTGGTGAACTGCGTTAGCTTTGACTATCTCAGCATCTTTTTTTCTAATTAAATGGAGTGCCATGCTTTCCGGGGACTGGTTGCAAGGGGCTGACTGATTTTTTTTTCTAGCGTCTACTATAAAAATGTGATTTATCTCTCACGTGTAAATCTTTAATCTGCCAAATCTAACATAAAATACATGGCTGCTTGTTGCACCCTATTAATTTTATCACTGCGGTCCTATAGAGTATTTGATATTTTAGAACTTATTTACACCTAACACGAAAAATCAAATGAATGCTAACATCAGCAGCTTCCCCTTGCTTGTCTACTAATCCAAATTTCAGCACACAACCTAAACAATGACTAATATTTTAATGTATGCTTTGAAATTGTAAACACTGCAAAATCTGCTCCATAATGTCTCAGCCAAGACTTTCATATTGAAGTGCACTTTCTGTGAGGGTGTGCTGCATATTCCACCCTCGTATAGAATTCTAATGTGTGCTCATCCTGTAACCATTAAAACAGAGTTTAATAACAAGGACTGCAGGGGCCCTATTAAATATTGGGTGCACTTTCCCTGTTTGCACCAAAGCACATCTTCATACAGGTGCGTTATGTGCAAACAGGGAAAGTGCGCCCTGGACATTCACAACCTTGTGATGCCAAGGGGGCAGTGCATTCAAGTGAAATAGAGAGCGGCTTTAATGGAGCTGATCAGTGTCTCACTGTGAAGGGGGCAACCCACCAGCACTTTTAAACCGGGATGGAAAACCCCTTTGCAGGCAGGTGCAATGAGTGACTGCACCTGCCAGCAAGGAGATGTCTGGGTGGTACATAGGACCAACTTGACCTCCTCCAGAGGATTGTCCTCAGGGGTTGCACCTTTTTTTTATTTACTAATTTTGAAGCGCGCCCTGCATCGCAAAATGCGATGCAGAGCGCGCTACGAAATTCGTTTTATTAATTAAATTGTTTACTTACCTCCAGTTATCCATATTCTGGTTTTTTGCACCCCCCCACCCTGACCCTCCCCCGCCCCGCCTTTCTGCCCCACCGGAAATCCCTCCACGGCCCACGGCTGATGTTCTGTATATATTACTACATATAGGCAATACTTTGATGTTACTGTTTGCCGATTAAAGTTTGCAATATTGCCAAACAGTCATATTATTTGTGTTGCTTGTCGTTTTTTTTTCGTTTTTCACCCCCATGAGCACTGAGCAACAGCACCAATGTTTTTCACTTCCAGGAACACCATTTAGAATGAAGATTAAACATAATGTTAAGCATGTCTTTTTGAAGAAATAGATTATCTTTCTCTAAAATGCTTATGTTTTATGTTTTGTTCAATGAAGATAATAAGGACTTTTTCAAGGCCTTTCAATGATTTGCTATTTGTTTCTATACATTTTCTGTGATAAATATACTGCAATAAATATAATTGAATTAAGCTTAGGCACTGGTAATTACCTGGAACCACATTCTAGTCTATTGGTGCCTTGACCACCATGATGCTTCAAACAGGAACCAGCCATATGCAATTACAATTGGTCCTGTTCCCATGGGAACAATTCGGCCCTAACTGCCAAACCAGGTCCCCTCAGAATGGGAATGCAAGCAAGATGGACTGAGGCACAGAGAAAGGCTCTGGAGGATCACACCATGGGCAGCAATCCTTTGCTGGCCATTTGTCACCTCGCCAGACTGTTCGTGTTTGACAGTGATGACAGCTATGCCATTTATATTGTTAAGCAGGGCTTTTAACCTGCCAATGTTTAGGAGAGTTGCCTTCTGGTCACTATCATCTGTTTGTAGATTGGTCTGCCAGTTCCCCTCAATAGGGTTCCTTACCTACACGTGTGGAGCATGAGTGTATGTGTATGCCTGTCGGGGGTCTCTAGAAGATGTGAAAATGGAAAGTATGTAATACATGGGGCCACTGTCACTGGAATGCATTTTTGTCTAAATGGCAACTGGATGATTGGACTAAGCCCAGACAGCAGACCTGAATTGAATGGATCTTCCTGGACATTTAACAGATCTTTTGTAGCTGGTCACACTTTTGGGTGAGGAGGAAAGCAGACAGAGGGCCCCTTTTAAGCTTGAGATTTTTGTGACCCATTGTTCTCTGGAAGGGCGACCCCAGTGATTAACAGATAAGTTAAATGGGACAGGCCCCTTCCATTTCTACACTTGATTTGGGTTTCTCTTTCCTGAAGACGGTCTCCTTCTGAACTTTTCATGTAGTAGCACCTTGTACCAAAGACCTTGATGGTACCAAACTGAGTGGAATAGGCAATAAGATCTGCCCCAAACTGGTCTCAGAACTGACTGTTGAAATACACAACTACTGTAACTTTAGTTTAAACATGAGGCAGAGATTTCCATCCATTGTGCCAAGATTTCTCCACTAGAATCCGGGGTCTCCATACCAATGGCAACTAAGAAATTTTTCCTCCAGTGTTTAAGGTAACAGATACTCACTCCCTGCTGGACTATTCGGTGCTGTACGGTAATCCTGGTGCGACTCTGGTGGTCTCCGTTATGGGTGGTGATGGCACAGTCCTAGTGCCAAACTGCAGAGGGCAGAGAGCTCCCACGAGGAACTGGGAAAGGCTGACCGTGGACCCTGCTGTTTGGTGAGGAGCAGCGCGACGGGACTTCGAGGACCAGCAGCCCCGTAACCAGCGCAGCTGTGTGCCTCTTCCCGCCCCTGCCTCTTCCCGCCCCTACCTTCCCGCCTGCATATATAATCTCACGGCCCCTGCTTCGCGGGAGCCGTTCGCCGTGGATTGCTGCTTACTTTTCTGGTGACTTTGGATTTTTACTTCTGCTCCAGGTTTAAGGCTGACCCGTGGACCCTGCTGTTTGGTGAGGAGCAGCGCGACGGGACTGCGAGGACCAGCAGCCCCGTAACCAGCGCAGCTGTGTGCCTCTTCCCGCCCCTGCCTTTTCATGCCCCTACCTGTGTGTATTTAACTGCGCGGGCCTACCGCTGCGCGGCACGCGTGCGGACTCTCGCCGGGAGAAGCCCGGGACAAGGGCTGGGCCGTCTAAAGCCGTCCAAGGCTGTTCAAGACTGGGCTGGGCCACCCCTCTAACGAGCTACTCTTTAATGGAGAGTTCTGTTTGGTCCTTTCCCATTACTCTGTCTGTTTATATTTAGTTCAATTCTGTGTTAAGTGCTATAGCTGCTGTTGAGTTACTGTAGCAAAGAAAGCCATTCAACGCTCAGAGTAATGGCTTTAAGATCTGGGAAGTGAAGAAGGGCGGCCTCAGCAACTGTTGGTGGGACAGTCACTGGGAATTTAGATCAATTGATAACAAGAGCAGCAGTAGTTTTAGAACGAGAAATTGCCCTAACGGAAAGGCGACTCTTCTTGGAACCTTTGTATTGAAAGAGATCGTCATTGGGCAATAATATGACAGCAAAAACACCTGAGCTATTACGTATGTCATCATCAAATGGTAATATAGGGCTGGATTTGAGTGAGGGGTCTCCTGGGCCTGTAGCCCAGGTTACGGTTAATACCACAAGAGAAAGTATCTCTTCATTAGACAACGGGTCGGTAGCGACAAGTACCCTTAATGGTCAACCTGAGATACTTAATAAAAAACAACCAATAGGCCCATCATTAACTGGAAAACGGAAGTGAAGGGGAGGCTTGCATAAGGGAAGACGCCCAAAAATAAGCAAGACCACTAATAGAGGGGTGGAATCAATTCTACCCTTTAAACCAATATTAAATAAAGAGGTCTCTGGATTGCCTATAATACCTCCCATTATTACTACCTCATTGCCAGCGAAGCGACATTCTCTTATATCACAAATCCCAGAAGGTTTCATGGACCAAGTTGAGCAGGTCATGAAGTCTTTAATTTTACCACTGATTGAAAGGATAAAAATAATAAACGAGAGTCTGGGCAAACTAGAACAGGTTGCCACAGGTAATAAACAAATATTGGAAACTCTTGTGGCAAATGTGCGGAACTCTGATTCTGAGGCACAGGTTAGAATTGCAATAAGGCCTAATATTGACCCTGCAGATATTGCCCCCTTAACAATTGTCACAGTGAATGGGGTGCAATCAGCTAATCGGAATGAGGTTAGGAAAGGGAGAGATACAGCAATAGTAACATCTCAAGAAGTAGCAAAAGAATTAGAAGGGGAAGCTGTGAAAAACTGCGTAGCACTAGCAGGGCCTGGGGAAATAACTAGTCGAGGAATTAACATCAGGAAACCAGATAATGGAAAACCAATGCTCCCTTGTATCAATCTACCACCTGAATCGGCACCATACACAATAATATTGACTGGGGTACCAGAGTGTCAAAAGGATAAAACAGAATCTCACAGTGACTTAAAAAAATAAAGTCACCTTCTGGCTCAATAAAAATAGACCACTTCCGGGGTAATGTGAATGCAGAGATGATATTTGTCCGTAAGTGAGTTGGATAGGCCAGAGAGTGAAGGACCAAAGTGGGGACTGTATTATTGTTAATTTTAGAGATATACGAGCAGTTAGATATATCAGTGACTGGCAAGATCATAGAGGTGATGGGGGCATCCAAAGTCTTAATTTGAATTATTTTTACCCATGTTCTGTTTTTAACATGCCTCCCACTAGACTATATGCGAGACCACCATATCAAAGAGGACCAATCCCTGCGCATTATAGTGATTTTACCATTCCCACATTCAATCGTTTTGAGGCTCTGCAGGGACTAGAAGGGGTTGATTGACTTCGGCTTAGCCCATATAGCGAAAAACCGGATTGTATCATGGAAAAGGGAATTTTGTTCCGGGGTGAAGTCGCTCTAAGACTCCAAACAATGAGGATTGAACAGGAAACAGATTTAGGTGAAATTAACAACGAAACCATAGGCCCCCATGGTGGTAATGGTGTAAACTTATTACCACAAGAGGATGAAGATAATTTTGCCACCACAAGTATAGCGGAGGCAGAAAGATTGGACAGTATTATTTTGGAATATTGCGGGACTTAAATCTAAAATATCGAATGGCAACTGGGTCAAGTTGGTAAATATGTATGACATCTTTAGTCTACAAGAGACCTGGACATTAGAGGCCATACATTTATGTGGTTTTAAAACCTTTCATTCTCCTGCTATTGGCTCATCACATGGGAGAGCTAAAGGGGGTCATTGTACTTGCTATGGTATGGTATGGTAAAAAGTTTTGTACCGCGCTCGGCCACCGTACCGTTTCATGGCGCTCATGACAAATGCGGGGAGGCTGGGACGTGTGTTTTACTCAAAAGCAGACTGGAAAAGATACATTTATAGCAGTTTACGAAAACAGCCATAGGTAGAACAGTGACGAATGGCCTGCGGGAAGGCATTCCAGGACTTGGGGGCGCAAAAAGAAAAACAGGAGCCACCATGTTTTTTCCGTTTGGTTTTTGGAATAACTAGCAAATTGTGGCCAGAGGAACGAAGATTTCTGGGAGGGACATAGCATTTCAATCTAGAGGTAATAAAGATAGGAGCAAGTTCGAAAAGGGCTTTAAAGATTGTACAGCCCAATTTGAAGATGCAACGCTTAGCTACAGGGAGCCAATGAAGGTTCCGTAGTAGAGGCGAGACATGTTGATGGCGGGGTTGGTGATAAACCAGGCGAGCAGCCTGATTTTGCACGAGTTGCAGTTTGTGAAGGAGGTATGCAGGGATGCCGGCATACAAAGCATTGGCGTAGTCAAGTCTTGACGTGACCAGGGCCATGATGACAAGGATCAGTGTGTCTCTGGTAAGAAATCTACAGATTTTTCGTATCCTGCGTAGTTGGAAAAAGCAGGATGACGTCACCGCACTGATCTGGGGCTCCATGGATAGGTCACTAGAAATGACCACGCCAAGACTCTTCACAGATTTAACAGGGCAGGGAGGGAACCCTAGTGAGGGAGGACAAAAGCTGTCATTCCAAGGGTTGGCTGCTCCACCCACCAAAAGAAGCTCAGTCTTAGTGGGATTTAATTTGAGTTGGCTATGATACATCCACTCAGAGATCTCAAGCATGGTGGATTGAAAGGTGGTACAAGAGGAAAGGGAGGTATCAGTGGGAAAAATTAACTGTAAATCGTCCGCATAGTTAAAGATGGTAGCGGCGGACTTACGGAGAGAAAAAAACAGGTGTTGCATTGATAAATTAAATAATAACGGGGATAAAGCGGAGCCCTGAGGGACACCGCAGGACAAGGGAGAGTAGGAAGCCGAGAAAGTAGACAAATGCACTGCCTGCGCGCGGTTGTCCAGAAAGGACTTGACCCACTCAAGAGCCATACCCTGGATACCGGCGTTCCCGACATGGTCGATCAATATTGCGTGATCGACCGTGTCGTAAGCCGCCGATAAATCCAAGAGGACAAGGACCTGAGGGATGTTGTTATCTGCGCCCTTTCTGAGGGTGTCCATGACAGCAACAATGACCGACTCGGTGGAATGAAGGGGGCGGAATCCAGCTTGTTGGGCCTCCAGGAAAGATGAGGTCTCAATGAAGGCACTCAGACAGCGAGTGACATAGGTCTCTAAAATTTTCGCCAGATAAGGGAGAAGGGAAATAGGTCTATAATTGCTCAAGACCGTGGGGTCGGCATTGATCTTTTTCAGAATTGGAGTCACCACTACCTGTTTAAAGGAATCCGGAACCATCCCTGTTGTCAAGGAATTGTTGAGGAGAGCCAGGGGAGGTTCGGGGCAGGCCAAAAAGATATCCCTAAGAGCCTGGAAAGGACAACAGTCGGTAGGGGAGCCAGAGCTCACTTTATGCAGGAGTGAACCGAACTCTGAAAGGGAGATCGGGGGAAAGGCATCCAAACAACAAGGGTTTCTAGGGGGTAAGGGAGGGGGGTGAGGGGATGAAGGCAGAGGGATATTATTCTTAATATTGATAATTTTTTCGATTTTTTTTGTGTCAAACCAATTTAAGTGCCGTAAGATTGAAATGGTTTTGGAAAATATGTACTATCACATAATTAGAATAACTATTGATTCGCACCTTGATGTGATCATTGTGAATTTCTATAACAATATTCCAGTGGTAACTATGGAAGACGTACTTACAACCTTAGGTAAAAACATTAACCATTTGCTTGAAGGAAGTGCAAAAAAAGTCTGTATTATATGGGGTGGGGACTTTAATTGCAATCTGTGTAAACGCAGGGAAAATGGTACCTGCGGTCTTATGTTGGATAGGGATAGAAGCCTGAGTCATTTTGAACACACTACTTGTGGGAATTATTTAAACAATCTTTTATTTGCATCTGACTTGGGTTTTGCCAATAGAATTGGCTGTAGTAATGTTCCATTTTGTCCAACGTTTAATGGGAGAGGTGCATACACCATCATAGACTTTGTATTACTTTCAGCTAGTTATGGTGGGAAGGTTCAGGACTTTAAAACTTTGGATAACCCTTTAAGCGATCACTTCCCTCTAAGTTTGGAGATTGCAGATTTAACTAATGGTAAGCCCCGTATATGTGAACCGCACGCGCATATAAGTGATATTGTCCTGTGTAGGCAGAATGGTTATTCCTTAAAATGTAAAATCGTACCGGCTGACATTTTGAGCCAATTGATAACAGTGTATCTCTAGTTTTAATGTATGTTTAGATGGAAATGCGGATGCTTTAGAAGTTATTACACATTTTAGGACTATTATTGAAAATATCAAAGATAGTCTTTGGGTGGAATCAAAAAATTTTAAGGAAAAATTGGTAAGCTGGTTTGACACTGCCTGTACAAAAAGTTACTCAAAACTTAAGCGCGCCTTAAATGCTCCCTTAAGAGATATTAAAATTGTTAAACTATTAAGGAAGGATTACAAGAGAACCTTAAAAATAAGGAAAGAAACTATTAAAAAGGAAGCTTGGTAAGCATTGTGTGAGGCATCCCAGAATAAAGATTCAGCAGTATTCTGGAAGATAGTAAATGCCCCCCTCTTTTCCGATAATGTTAAGGCTAGGGTGGAAATTGCCATCGCTGAAAATGAGTGGGCTAGACATTTTGAGGGATTATATCGACCGGAGAGTGAATGGACTCAACCTCATACCCAGGATCATGTCGGGACCGAAAAGGCCCAGACTAGAACTCTGATAGTATTGGATATCACCTTAAATGAAGTCAAAGAAAGTATAAATGCTAGCGCTGGAGGTAAGGCACCTGGCCCCGATGGCGTTCCAGTTGATCTTTATAAGACCAATATGGAACTTTGGGGACCGCTTCTTACCCAGGTTTTTAATGCTACGTGTTCTAATGGTTTGCTTCCTTCATGGTGTGAGTCAATTATTGTTCCTATATTTAAAAAGGGCGATAGATCTAGTTGCCAATGCTATTGACCTATCTCTTTACTTGACTCTACCATTAAGATTTTCGGACGAGTAATTTTAAATAGACTGCAAGTATGGGCAGAGGAGCATTCCATAATCAGTGAACTTCAGTACGGTTTTAGGAAGGGCCTGCGGACAGTAGACCAATGTCTTAACCTGCATATAATTACAGAGAAATATGTTAAAGTCAAGGGTGGTCGTATGTTTTGAACTTTTGTCGAATTGACGTCGGCTTTTGACTGCGTCACCCATACCAAGTTGTGGCTGATATTAAATAATTCAGGGGTAGACACAAACACAATTAATTTCCTCAGAGAACTGTATGCTGGGTCTACTGCCTGAGTTAGATATGGGAAAAATGGAGAATGTACTGACACCTTCAGAGTCGCGAGAGGGGTGCGGCAAGGCTGTGTCCTTGCTCCTTTCCTCGTTACAATTTATATTAACGACCTGGAAAGCGTACTATTAGAGGAGTGCAGGGATATGCCACTTGTCGGAAGAAGATCTATCCCTGCTCTCCTATATGCAGACGACGCGGTCCTGATGGCCAGGACACCGCTGGCCATGCAAATGACGGTTAATACTTTTACAGTTTTTATGTCCAAATTAAACCTGAAGTTAAACTGTACTACAACGTTTAGCATGACCTATGGCCACAGGCAATGTAAAAAGGAGAAGATAATTTATGTCGGTCAAAAACTTCTCGTACAGACCTCTTTATTTTCCCATATCTGGGTGTATTATTCTACAAAACTGGTCGATGGAATAATATGATTCACTCCAGGCACTTATTGTTTTGTAAATCTATAATGGCGCTGAAATGTTTTAGTAAAAGGATGGGTAAAAAACCACCTAGGGAACTCCTCACCGTATATAGGGCAACTTGCGTGTCAATTGCTACCTACGGTGCAGGACTGTGGGGACATGCAAATGTAAAACTGTTGCAGACGGTGGAGAATACCTTTTTGAGATTCCTTCTTGCAGTCCCCGAAAGTACATCAACTTATGTTTGCCACTTCGAGTTGGGGGTACCTTTCTTAGAAGACATAATTAAGGTTGCTCCTATTCTACTGTGGCACCGGGTGTGGACGACGGAGGAATGTGCTTTCTACCGCTCTATTCTTAGGGATGCAATGAGCCTAGAGAATGGGGGCAATGTGAAATGGTTAAGTTATGTAATGTCCTTTATGGCAAATATAGGCCACCCGGAATATTATGAGGACCCCATAACTATGAACCCTGTCTCTAGGAAAACTCTTAAGGATATATGTATGAAGATTTTGGGCGACCAGAGAACTAGAGTAGAAATCTTGAAGAAAACGGTGGCCGCCCACCAATTAATTATGACCTCAGAACATATGCAACCCTATATTAGATTACCTATGAGCAATTTTGAAGATTGAAAGATTTTTACTTACGCGCTTTAGATTTAATATGCTTTTTAGGCTATTTAGTTTTCCTGTCATGAATATCTGGGGTAAACAACTCATTAAGTGCCCCTGTGATGATCTATCCGAACAATCAGACATTCACATTCTTTTCTTTTGCAGATTTTACACTAATCCCAGGAAAAGATGGATTGTCCCTCTACTAAAGATTATGGTTTTTAATCAGTGTCGCCCAGCTTTGCTTTTTTAAAATTACGTCTTGATAATGTTTTTACAGTAGCATCCTATTTGAAAATTGTTTTTAAATTTCGTAAATCTATTGTATAAACGTGTTTCATTCTGGATAAGTAAATTGTATTAACTGTACTGTAAAATGATTGTGTTTTTTACTTGTACTTTCATGGTTGTTTTCTGTGCTAAATAACCGAATAAAGTTTAAGTCTGAGTCAGTCTGAGTCACTCCCTCTACTAAGTTCATACGAAACCCTTGAGAACCTCAAAAAAACTGCCAGGATGTGCTGCTTAGGAGAGGAATTGATAGTTTAATTTGTGCTAGTAAGGCACTGTTCAGAAGCAGAAGACTATGAGAGACCTGAGGCAAAAGGAACCAAAGTTTTCCACCTTCCCATCAAGAAATGATTTGCATCCCTTTACAAGGGGAGGCCTAGGTATCCAACATTAATCTGCAGTGTGAGCATGTGAGAAGTTAGCCTGGCATATGTTGTCCACTATTCTAGTGGGCACCTTGCACCAGTCTAAACAACCCTTATGGTGATGATTGGAAAGTCAACCTTATAGACCAGCTATCTTAGTGGTAGCATGGACAAGCAGTCTTAGGCTAAAACTTCAGAGAGCATGTGAAGCCAGCTGTTTTACCATATATAATCCCTTGAATACCAAATGAAAGGACACCAAACAAGATATATATCAAATATATATGTATTTATTACTAACACAACCCCTCTGCGCTCTTTATGAGGTCAGAGTTTGAGATACTTTACAAGTTACTTATTAAGAATACTATAAGTTGCACAAATACAATTCTGCCCTAGGGGCCTCACAAACCATATACTAAGTAAGTGGTATGAGAGCCACTTCAGGAAAGGTGAATAGGCCTAGGGCCTAGGGAATCGCTGGGGCTACACTACAGGACCAAAGGTTTGGAAGTAGGAGACCCACAGAAGACGCGTGCAGTGTTGGAACACAGACGCAAGCAACCATGACTTACAATGGAGAACAAAGAAGTCACAAAATTACTGATTAGGGACACTTCCGGGTGAAACCCCTTTAAACTAGGACACTTGGATAGTCAATACCCATGGGAGCACCGGAGTACTCGAGTTACCTCACCCAGGGAAGCCGGGTGCATAGGTGTCTTTTCGTGTCGGGTTTCGTTGATGCTTTCAATGGAGACCTGCAAAATAAGTGCTGCAGGTGGCCGAAGGAAGAGTGTCCGGGTGGATCCAAGGGTGGATCAAGGAGCTGAAGAACCTGAAAGCAGAGGTGACAGAGTCTGGGTCACTAGGCAGTGACCAGGATGGAACCAGGATGTAACCAGGTGATGTCGCGATGCAAACAGGTGAAGAGGTGAAGCTTGTCTCTGCAGCCAGAAGGACCAAGAGGCGTCGACAACAACCAGGAGCTGGAGTTGAGCTGTTCCACAAAGGCTCTAGTTGACTGCGGTGTCGGTATCCGGATTGGACCCAACAAGCCTTGGTAACCGCAACCCACGCAGGAAGTGAAGATTTGCTTCAGTTCAGACCAGCAAGGTCTGAGGAGCTTCTCTTTTGGAAGGAAGCTGGAGCAAGCCCAGAGCAACCAGGCAAGCATTGAAAATTAAAAGGATTGTCATCAAGGAGCTCACTAACCAATGGGCTAGCAACTGGGAAGACGCATCAAGCTGAAATGCAGGAGCGGGTCCCACGCGGTACTCGTGGAGTGTGGAGGGCTGAGCTCTGGTGCAAATGTTGGTCGGGTCGGGGGCTTCTCGTGCCCCAATGTACAACTGTGAGTTACCTCAGGAGTTGATGCAGTTAGCAGTTTGTAGGATGTCCAGGGAGTCTGGTCCCACGCCTCTCGTGTTTGCCACGGATCTCAGCTTTACTGTGGATGTGGGTCGGAGTCCAAGAAGTCTGGATGTCCAGTCCTGAGTATCTGAGTTGTCGGGTTCCATCGGGAGCATCAACAAAGCAAACTGGCAAGTTACTGGTGGTGCCTGTTTGAACAGAGTGGTCACTCCTTGACCACAAGGGAGATCTTCTTCAGTCTTCTAGTCAGCATAGAATGTCGAAGTCCAAGAGTTTCATTATGTAGTTTCTTGCCAGGGTAATCTGATATCTCTAGACACAGCTCCTAACTTTATACCAAACTAAGGGGCTGGATTACCTGCTAGGTCCCTCCTATGGGTGGACCCTGAGAAGGGGGTGGTTACACCCCTTTCTCTTTGTCCATTTAAGCGCCAGAGCTGGGGCTGGAGTGCCCCAGCAACTGGTTTGAACCGGGCTATGCATGGAGCACCCTGTGTGCCCTAGGCAGTGTCTCATTTTGCAGCCCTCCCTGCCCCAATATACTAAAAGCCTGTCTGGGGAGGTGCTAGCACCTCCCAAGGCAGGAAACCTATTGTCCAAGCCTCACCTGCCGGAGTTTCGTCCAGCAGCAAGAGGTCAGACTCGTGTCTGTGGCAGCAGCATCCATTTTGTGATGCTGAGGCTCTGTTTAACTTTAACCGGGTAAAGCAGTAACCAACATGTATTCTCCCTCCAGAAGTGCGGAATGTTACCCCCGCCGTAGTATTCCAAAGCGTTTGACACCTTACACAACATGTTTTGATAAAGCCAAACCAAAGTTAGCATTTAACCGCGAGAATTATAATGCACTTAAGAGTATATGGTATGGCTATATCATAGAACAGCTATAAGGACATGGAACCGAAAGCTGCAGAGGGACTCAGCTCATGCTAGGGCACCCTCTCACATAATATCAAGCACTCTGCCTCCAGGCCTGCCATAGGAGTGACTTATAGGTACATATGTGTCTATATATACGGGTAGATATAGGTATACTATATCTAAGCAAGGGGTGATTACACCACCTTGCCCAGGCTGAGTGATTAGCCTGTGGTGTCAGTTTGGATGCCCAGCCAGGGGTGGAATAATACATGCTGCAGCCCCTGGTAGGCCTTGGATGCACCTATGCCCAGGGTACCGATGGTACACTATACAGGGGCTCACAGAGGTGACCCAATACCCAATCAGGTATGCACCTAAAGTACATGGTATCAATTTAGAGAGAGAACAGCTGGGCTGCGGGTCTGATTAGCAGGCCCACAGCCACACTAAAGTCGAAAAGCCAGAAAATCACAGCAAAAAGTGGGGGTGACCATAGGAAGCAGACCCTACTCTCCTACAGAGCACACCTATGTACCCCCAGACTGCAGATACTGAGAATCCATGTCCAGTTGAGCTCCATTTCAGAACTAAGTGTCAAGAAGGTACATGGTACTAAGGAAGACCAGACCGCAAGCCATGATTCCCTCGATGAAAAATTAAGAATACAAGAGGAGAACCACATTTATTGAGAGGCTTGCATCTATAACTACATCATAACAAAGACCATGAGGGGTGGGCACCTAGCTTTTTTTAGGTTGAGAATTTTGTGTTTGGCCCTGAGAGGGACTCAAGCTGCAAGATCCACCAAGACTGTACTGCATCATCCTCCACTTGCGGTGGAGCTGTCTTTACTAACCTTGCACCAGCACCAAATACATCACTTGTTCACATGACAGCAGGGCTCAGGAACTGACAAGGTGTAAGTAGGCATAAACTAGTTTAGCGTGCTTGTCTTACCATCTTGAAGGGAACTGGTTGGAAGTTCTGGCTGCCCTGTCCCTATTGGAGCAGAACAAAGATTGAGATTAATATGACTGGTCTTTCGTAGTTTAAAGTGACATGGTGGGCAAAGATGATGGCCTGGAATGTGCCTCGAATGACCACCTGTAGCTGAGATTAATTCAAACATTTTTTTAGTCACTTTGTTGTTTGATGCAGTTGACTCCCTAAGTGTGAGGTGTTGGCCCAGATGTGGGTACTGTGGTCATATTGTGATGGAAGTTAAGCTATACGTCACTGATGAGGCCAAAGTAGGCCAGATCTGGTCTGTGGCCCCTTCTGTTCCAGTTGGCAGTTTGCGATAGACTGTTTGTATTGAAGCAGGACCGAGACTATATGACAGATTAGCTTCACCCAATAGGGCGATTAATCTTGGATTTTGCTACCTTACAGTAGCCTATCATTATGGGGGGATTATAATATTTGGCTAATAGAGCAAGATCTGTTCTCCTGCATCTTAACTTCAAATGATAGCCATAGGAATTAGGACAGCATGAACTGTATGATATAGCACATGGATTTGGCCATGCCCCACATGGGACTCATAAAAACCTAGCTGGCTACATGTACTTTAGTTAAAAAATATCAAAGTCAATCCTCATAGATTTCCATCTTGCGATACACTGTCTATAGCACTTAACAAAAATTGTCTTGTATCACATGTATATTTTACACTGTGTTTGAGTATGGTACAAGGAGAGCTTTAAAAGGAGCAATACTGAATGTTGGGAAGGTATGCTCCACATTATACATTTGTTGTTTGAGAAACAGGGTACATGGCACGAGGAATCTGTCAATGGTGATGCTCAAAACTGTCCAGAAAAGCCAAGTAGGCATGATGTACTGTGCAATGGAACTGACAAATGGTGAATGAGATTGTTTGGAGAAGGATCTAGTGCTCTTGCAGGGTAGGTGGAGTCCCCACGTGAGTCCAGGGTAGATGAGACCAGAACCGCTAGCATTAGTTACCAAAAAATGAGGAGTTTAGACCTGGAGGAGATCCATTTTGTGTGTTGTACAGAATAATCTGGAGTTCATGTTTTCTGAGTGCTGTCATCAACTTCATTTGCGGCCTGGGAAAAGAGAAATCTTTCCATCTCATTATGGATTTGTTATCCAGTGCTGTTGTAGCCTGGAGGATATGTGGATTATCTTCCTTAATTGCAACTTGGTGTCCACTTGGTTGAAAGAGGGCAGTGATTTAGCTGTTTTTCCATAGGTGTTACAAAAGGGTCAGCACACAGAAATGACATTCTAGGCTGAATGGGGGAAGTTGACATTTGGACAAGAAGGACATGGACCATCACAAAACAATAGTTGTGAAATCTGTCATGACATAGAAACACCTACCTAGACTTAAAACAGTGATCAGCTGTATGAACAGTTCCTCTGGTACCATTGTGGCACACACAGTAGCAGTGGCAGCAGAAGAGGGGTCTTGCTGAAGACTGGAACTGCAAAGCAAGATAGGCAATGAGGACAAGACCTTTTGACAGTGGTAGTGTAGAACTACGTGCATCCCAGATGTGGGGGGGCAGTACATATTGCGGCAGGTATAACGTGGCCCATGTCAGAGACATGGTAGTGTGAGCAAGTGCTGGAATTAGTGGAGGGGAGTTACAGGGGCACCACAGGCACTGCCTCAAAAGGAATATACCTATCAGATGTCACCATTAGTGGTGGCAAAGGGAAAGTGGGAAGGTGGCGTCAACAGGCTGATTCCAACATTCCTGTCAGGTGGCAGTGTTGGGAAAGTCCAAACATGCATCCGAGTATTGAAAGGCCTGCAGATGCCTGGTGCATGTGATGTGTGATTTACAATCTTGATTGTGGTACAGTTTTTTACAGGCCTGTAGAGAGTTTCATGCACAGACTCCAGGTTACAAGATATAGGTACACATCATGCAAAAATGCCCACCTGGTGGATATGCACAGTGGTTATATGGTAATGTGTTTTTGTGTGAGACTGTAGAAAAGATAGCATTGGGCAATGTCATGTTGAACTTTTGCCACAAGTGTATAACCTATTGGTTAGTCTGATGGTGATAGTGCTGTTGTGTCGTGTTTTGGCAGCTCCTGAGTTAGCGTTTAGCACAGCTACACAGTCTTTTCGTTAACTTGACCAAAACGAACGGGGGCCATTTTGTATCCCTCTGGCTTCCATTTTCTGTGAACACGCTGCCTCGTGGTCAGTGTGCCCTTTCGTCCTTCCTCGATACTCATGGTCATCTATTCTGCTCGGCAACAGGCTATTTTTAGTACTGGTCAAGCGCACATGCGCACTATGCATCAACTGGTCGTTCTTTAGGAATGTTAACACTAACTGACCAGTGCTATTGAACTCCTCCCACATGCTGGCTGTGTTCCAAAAATGACCTTATATGTACCTAAAATGTGTAACTTGTAACCGCCTATCTTTTTATTGCTATTAAACTGTATAAAAGAGGTCGCGCACCGATGTTCGGTGTGCTACTTCTTACATTACCGAAGGGTGCTGTGGGAATGTATCACCACCCCATGGGGTCTTAATAAACTTGTCTTTTGCCTTTTCCAGTGTCCGTGCCAACTTCTATACTAAGGTGTTCGAAAGTTTAGCAGAGTATGTAGGCCTGATTTGAACCCAACACCACAATTGGCGACCACGAAGGGACTCATCGGCGACTCGGATGTCCGAAGGAGAGGTTGTGACGAAGGTTTGGAAACTCGCCATGGAAGCGATCGCTGCCATTGAGTGACCCGAGTCTTGGCACCCGCGGTGTTTCTTTCCTTCCTTCTGATCTGACCTTCCAGGTGGCGCCGGTCTTCGACTGAGATTCTGATCTTGGATTGTCGTGATGTGCCGTTTTGGCTGATTCGACCACAGAACTTGGCAGTTGGACCTTGGACGTTTGAAGATATTTGGTAAGCTTCCGACTAGTGAGGTAGTCTACTGACACTTACTGTAGCTTTTTGAATTTTGAATTTGAATTTGTTTGAAGTTAGCTAACGTTTGAATCTTTGACTTTGAATTTGAATATGTGAAGTGCACCTCACATAGGCAGGCATGTAGGGATATTTCTCTGATTTATTTGATTTGAACGGCACACCGTGTATGAAGCACATTAAGTGCCATTTTTGTGTAGTATCGCGTTTTCGTGGTACTTTTTGAACATGCCTGTTTTTGGCACGCTCCGAAGGATGTGCTGTTTTGAAAATGGTACCAATTATCGATTAAATGAATCACAGCCGGCTCCCCCAGAGGGGACTCCCAATCGTGAGATGTATGTTAAATTCGGTATTCCACCAATAATGTATAGTACGTTATGGCATAAGTATACTAAAACTGATCGTGAATTACAGTGGCCACTACATGGGTCATTTAGCCTTCGAAAGGTTCAGTATGTGGAGCAGTGTTTGTTTCAGCGAAGGTCTAGACAAGATATGTTTGATTGCGTACGTATGTGGGAGAAAGAGGCGCGTGAACGAGTGAAGCGTGAGGAAGCCTTGGCGGAGAAGGTACAGCGGAAGGCTGCACATGATAAAGCTTTACAGCTACAGGAGAAGGAATTACAGGAAAAGAAAGAGAGGGAGACGCGAGAACACAATTTGCAGGCAAATGGTCAGTTCCCTATTAGGCGTCCTCTTTATCCGGTCCTTACTAATGAAACAGATGATTTTTCATTATTAGATCGCTGTCCGCCTCCGTACGCCGCACCTACGGCTCCGAACGAGGAATCAGATGAGGATAGTGATCGTGTACAACGTACAAGGTTACATGCGGAACGAGCTGCGGAATTGCGTTCGTTTGCACGAAAGTTAAATATTAATACTGTTACTGTTTCCGAAATTAGTGCGCAAATGGAACAATGGTCTGATCAGGAGCGACTGTATTTCTTAGATCATTTTGGAGATGAGGTTGTTGACCGGTTCAGAAAATATTCTCTAGAGTTAGAACCCAAGGATATATCCAAGGGTCGTGAGAACTTTCGTAAAGGTCTTTTTGTTCTTTCAGATGCGGATGAATTTTTCAAACGGTTGGTTCAACTACGGAATGAGGCGACACAGCTACGGGAGTTGGAAAAATCGAAGGGTCCGCCTGCGTCCGGAGCGACGGGGATATCCAAAGAATGCCCTATCTTTGGATCAGATAAGATCGCTGCGATTAATGTTAAACCTATGCGAGAAGCTGCGCCTTTATATGTTCCCCACAAAGGGGATGGCACAGATGATGATAAACGCTCTAAAGACGCGAAAGGGTATTTTGTATATAACTGGGTTTATACGCCTTGGAATAGGGCAGATGTTATGGCGCTTAAGAATGCTTTGCCTGATCCCCGTAAAAATCCTGCGGCTTTTTATGAAAGTGTTGAAAGTGCAATTTCTTCGTGTATTATGACATTAGTTGATATTGATCTGTTTTTTGGGTTGATATTGCCCCCTGATATGTGGAGAGCGATTCGTAAGTTTGATGACCACACGACTCTCGGGGCCACTTGGAAAGATCTTGTTCAAGCTGATTTGGATAGGGAACCAGCATGTAAGCCTTGTCAATTAATATTAGACCTTCCAGGGGCCATACTAACAAAATTAAAGACTCTTGCTCCCGCTAAAAAGATTGATTGGACTATATTAGCCTCTTGTAAGCAGAAGACGGATGAATCGGTTTCCGATTTTTTCTCTCGCTTTGAGGAAGCGTTCCATGATTACAGTGGGCAATCATTAACAGAAGATACAGGCAGGCATTTATTCGTTGATAAGTATGTGGCTAATCTCCTACCGGAGATTGCGAAACGATTAAAAGCGAGTGAAAGTTCATGGACCACAGCAACCCCTGCTTCTTTATTGACTATGGCTCAATATTATGAACGACAGGAATTGGAGGCAAAGGAAAGTAGTGAAAAGAAAGCGAAGGATTTGAAGACGAAGGTAATGTTAGCTCAGGTTCAGGCTACGAGAGGAAAAACCAGAGGAGGACGAGGATCGTACAATAGCGCTCCTCCCCCTCGTTCTGACATTTCTGTGAATCAATGTGCATACTGTAAACAGTTTGGGCATTGGATTGCAGACTGTCCGGTGTTTCGAGAGCAGTGTAATTTGAGGGGACGAGGAAGTGGAAGGTCTAGGAATAATTATGAAGGGCCAAGAGGATGGGGAACAAATGATCGTGGAGGATATGGAGCAAGGGGTCGTGGTCAGACAGATTATAATACGTTTGATAATCGCAATCAATATCAGATAAATGAGGGTGGCTCTGCTGAGCCATGTGATGAGCACTATGCATAGGATTGCGTAGGATGGGGTGTGGAATCGGTTGAGGTACCAGTTGATCAAAGGGGTCCATATATAGAAGCACATGTTTTGGGTTCTACTGATCAATTTCTGGTCGATACAGGAGCTACTCGTAGCGCTTTGTCCAAATACTTGGTTCCAAGGGCTCCCCTGTCTGGCGAGGTAATTACAGCTATAGGGTTCGATGGAACACCTACTTCTAGCCCACTGTCTCAACCCGTTGCATTTCATGTTGATAAATTTGCTGTCCCATGTCCCTTTTTGTTGTCTCCAAATACACCAGATAACATTATGGGACTCGATATGTTAAAACACTTTCGAGCTACTATTCGCTGTGCCCCAGAAGGAGTGCGAGTTGTGTTGAATGAGAATTACCCAGAAATTGAGCGAGTGTGTTTTCTCCATGAAGCTGAAGTATTAGCCTCCTTACCAAAAACGTTGTGGGCCACTTCTGACACAGATGTAGGGCAAATGATAATTCCTCCAGTACATATTACTGTAAAGGAGGGAGTATCTCTACCACGTGTCCCACAATATAAGATTTCGAGAGAAGGTGAAATTGCTTTGATACACATTGTGAACGATTTGATTTTGGCAGGAGTCGTTGAGGAAGTCCCCTACAATGTTTGCAACAGCCCAATTTTACCGATCCTTAAAAGAGATACAGATGCTAAGGTTTACCGTTTTATTATTGATTTGAGGGAAATCAACAAGATAGTAGTGCCTCAGTACCCGGTGGTGTCTGACATCACCACGTTGCTTACGTTGGTTCCATCGACGGCAACTACTTTTACAGTCATCGATTTGAAGAATGCCTTCTTTTCGATTCCTGTACATCCTGATAGTCGATATCTATTCGGCTTTACATTGAATAATAAATCGTACAGATTTTGTCGAATTCCTCAAGGTTATACAGAAAGTCCTAGCATCTATAGTCAGGCTTTGAAAAGGCAGCTTGATTCCTTTGAATTGCAAGACGGAGTGGCTCTTATTCAATATGTAGATGATATCTTACTTGCAGCAGACACACAAGAACAATGTGAGAAAAGTACATTTTCCTTGCTTTCCTTCCTAGCCAAAAATAATCATAAGGTTTCAAAGAAAAAGCTACAATATTGTAGACCCAAGGTGACCTACCTCGGTCATCTTTTGTCTAAGGAGGGCCGTGCATTGACACCAGATCGAATTCAAGCAGTTTTAGATACACCAGTCCCTCGCACTCAGAAAGATGTTCGTGCCTTTATAGGTTTGACGTCTTTTTGTAGGCAATGGATATTGGGTTTTTCATACATTGTTAAACCGTTGTTGGCATTGTTGTCTAAAGATACACCGATCCCCATTGAATGGACGGATGAATGTCAGAATGCTTTTGAACAATTGAGACAAGCTCTTTGTTCTGCACCAGTGTTAGGTACACCTGATTACACGAAGATTTTCACATTATATGTACACGAGAAGGATGGGTGCGCGTTGTCAGTTTTAGTACAGACACACGGAGACAAACAGAGGCCTTGTGCATACTTCTCGGCGGTACTCGACCCTGTGGCTCGAGGATTGCCTGGGTGTTTTCGAGCAGTTGCAGCAACAGCAGTAGCGATACGACAAAGTGAGGGGATAGTTTTGTCACACAAATTGTTGGTGTTAGTTCCCCATGCGGTAGATGCGTTATTGAATCAAACGAAAACACAGCATCTAACCAGTGCCCGTCTGACAGGATATGAGTTAACGTTGTTGGCGCCGCACATCACACTAAAACGATGTGCGACACTGAACCCTGCTACTTGCCGGATCCTGTTGCTGAAACTCAGAAGGAAGAAAAACATGATTGTGTTTTTCTGACTGAGGAACAGACAAAGGGTCGTATCGATTTACAGGATACACCCTTTCCAGATGTAGATGGGGAACTGTGGGTTGATGGATCATGCGTGAGGTTACCAGATGGTACGACTTCCGCAGCTTATGCGATCACGACACTTAAGACAGTGGTAGAAGCAGCACGAATACCCCAGAAATCGGCTCAAGCAGCTGAATTGATAGCCTTAACGAAAGCATGTGAGTTAAGTGCTGGACTACGTGTGAACATTTACACGGATAGTCGTTACGCTTTTGGAGTAGTACATGATTTTGGCCTACTCTGGAAGGAACGAGGATTCTTGACTTCACACGGAGTACACATCATGCATGGAGAATTGGTACGCGATCTCCTGAATGCACTATTATGTCCAAAGAAAGTAGCAATAGTCAAATGCAGTGCACACAAAAAGGTGACGGACAAAATAGGACAAGGCAATGCTTTCGCAGATCGCATTGCGAGAGAGACCGCTATGCTACAAAATAATTTCCCCATGTACGTGGTGAAACCACAAGCCGAGCGGTGGCATGATGCTAGAGAAGAAATACTAGATATACAGAAGTCAGCATCTGAAGCAGAACTTACGAAATGGGCCACTGAAGGAGTATTGGATGATGAGGGTTGCTCGCGTAGTAAAGATATGGAGAGATGGAAACTACCCACGGCCTATTTACAAACAATGGTGCAAATGACACATGGGCTGGCACACATTGGAGCTTTCGCAATTACTAAATTGCTTACACGAGTTTGGGAGAATCTTGAAATTGCTAGCACGGCTAGGAGAGTAGTGCAGACCTGTCTGATATGTTTACAGCACAATCCTGGACAAGGGATTCATACTCCTAAAGGAGGGTTTGTTCCACCTACTGCACCATTCGAAGTACTGCAAATGGATTACATCCAGCTGGAACGCTGTAATAATCTCAAGTATGTCCTAGTGGTGGTGTGTGCCTTCAGCAAATGGATTGAGGCTTACCCTACGAAAGACAATACAGCATTGACAACAGCTAAGGTGTTACTCAAAGAGTACTTCCCGCGCTATGGTGTTTGTAAATTTATGTGGAGTGATAATGGTCCTCATTTTATTGGGAAGGTAGTAGAGTACGTCCTGAAAGGATTGGGAATCAAGCAACGATTCCACGCTGTCTTTCATCCGCAATCAGCAGGTTTGGTAGAAAGATACAATGCGACTTTGAAGCTAAAACTAGCAAAGATTGTGGCATCCACATCTCTGAAATGGCCGGATGCTTTGCCTTTGGCATTACTGTCCATTCGATCAGTGCCACATTCTCGATCTGGCCTCACACCCTATGAAGTGGTGTTTGGAAGGCCGATGAATATTTGGGGAGTTCCAAAACCTCGTTTGATACATGATGTGCCTTGTATAATGATGAACGATTATTTGGCACGATTAACAAATGATTTGCTTTCTATTCATCAACAGGTTCGAGAAGCGCTCCCTGATAACTCCACTGGTGAGGCTCACGCTCTTCGTCCTGGCGACCATGTCATGATCCGAGTGTTCGAGCGCTCCAGCAGTTTGGAACCGAGATGGCATGGCCCTGAGCAAGTGCTGCTGGCGACTCGGACTGCTGTGAGAGTAACCAATAAGAAGCGGTGGATACATTCAACGCACTGCCGACGTGTCTCTCCGGATCTGGTGAGCCCTGTGGTGCTATCCGACTACAGAAAGATTTTGGATGCAGAAAAGAGCCCAGCTGTCACGCCTGATGAATTGGAGGGAGCCTTCCCGGACCACACTGTTTCTGATAAAGTGAAGTACAATCTACGTCCTAAGAAATAAGATTCCTTTTTGCATTTTTGAACTGGTTGGTAACCGCTCTGAGGTTTGTGAAACGGAAGCCGGGAATATCAAGGGGGGGGGATCAGTTCTGCCCAGTGTAGCGACACCCGTCTTGAATCCCGGAGAACAAATCAACGGCAGCCTCGGTCCAGAACCATCGTTTTTATTTTTCGTTTAGTGTTGTTTTTGAAGAGTATTGTTTTGTGAACTATGGCATCTCCTTCGACACGAAAAGCGAGAATTCTCGGTGTTGTTTTGTTTGTCTTGACCATAGTGGTGATCGCAGTATTAGCTTGGACTATAGAACAATTGTTTCCTGCACGAGAACATTTGCTGCCCACCACTCCAAGCCCATCTGAACATTTTCATTTTACTTTGCCTTTTCACGAAGAAAGACATAGGCAGACTTATTTGAATAGCAGTTTTATTCAGATTTTGCATTATACTCATAATATGACCAATACGTCCAATTGTTGGGTATGTGGAATGTTGCCCGGGCATCAGAAGAGGGGAGGAACTCCACTCATTCCTCTCCCGTTTTCTCATAATGGTTCTTGCCATGCTTGGTACACTCTTCTTTTCACCCTGCGATGGCCAACAAAAGGTGGACTACTTTTTCGATTGAATAAGATATGCTATAACGATAAAGATGGTTATCCACACGCTGAAGGAACTAAATTCGAATGGGAAGAGTATCGTCCGGACAATGCCTCTGCACCTCGTGTATATACGAATCAAAGACTTATAAATGTGACGAGCTTGCATATGATAACAGTTATTGATACAAAAGCAGGTCTGTGTATTAGAAATAAAGGTACAATCCCTGTAGGCCACAGTGAATGTAATATTACACTTACCTTTGATACGCCAACTGGAATTGCATTCATAGCTTCACGTAACACATATTTTATTTGTGGAAATAAGGGATATCATCGTCTACCATTGGGATGGTTAGGAACGTGTTACATAGCTTTTGTATTACCACCTGTATTTATTGCTCCTCCTATGTACCACAATGATTACGTGCTTTACCATGATTTCGTACTGAACAGAGTTAAACGAACATTAGATCTTGATGAAATCGACCAAACTGATACCACTTTACAACAATATGTAGATTTCAACTTGGGTTTATTTTCATTTGTAGGAGCTGCACTGAATAGCAGGAAGATAAGGCGGCTTACACGTGTGGTGGAAGCTGTCGCTAATGAAACTGCCTCTGCTTTAGGGAATATTACTGAGGAATTGCAAATTACCAGAATTGTAGCGCTCCAGAACCGAATGGTTCTAGATGTGATACTAGCTGACAGGGGCGGAGCATGCCGCGTCATCGGAAGTAGTTGTTGCGTGTACGTGCCAGATAACTCACCTTCCGTGTATGATTCTATTACGAAATTACATAAAATAGCTGCTGAGATCCATCCAGAAAATGGAGCATGGACCTTTTCTGGTTGGTTCTGGACTCTCTTTAGTACCTGGGGTTGGAAATTATTAACGATTCTGTGTATTTTTATTGGGGTACTATTTTCCCTTTGTTTATGTATTCAATGTGGCCCTACATTATGTTCTGTATGTATCACAGCCTGTATTCCGTCTAAACGAGCTATTGTTAAGCAAGAGAAACTGATCAATGATGAAGTATTGAAAATAATGGCTATTAACATTGATGATGAACATTCTGATTACGTTCATTATGAGGTAGCTTTTGCTAAACGCTAAAAGGGCCGTCTGTCGTGTTTTGGCAGCTCCTGAGTTAGCGTTTAGCACAGCTACACAGTCTTTTCGTTAACTTGACCAAAACGAACGGGGGCCATTTTGTATCCCTCTGGCTTCCATTTTCTGTGAACACGCTGCCTCGTGGTCAGTGTGCCCTTTCGTCCTTCCTCGATACTCATGGTCATCTATTCTGCTCGGCAACAGGCTATTTTTAGTACTGGTCAAGCGCACATGCGCACTATGCATCAACTGGTCATTCTTTAGGAATGTTAACACTAACTGACAAGTGCTATTGAACTCCTCCCACATGCTGGCTGTGTTCCAAAAATGACCTTATATGTACCTAAAATGTGTAACTTGTAACCGCCTATCTTTTTATTGCTATTAAACTGTATAAAAGAGGTTGCGCACCGATGTTCGGTGTGCTACTTCTTACATTACCGAAGGGTGCTGTGGGAATGTATCACCACCCCATGGGGTCTTAATAAACTTGTCTTTTGCCTTTTCCAGTGTCCGTGCCAACTTCTATACTAAGGTGTTCGAAAGTTTAGCAGAGTATGTAGGCCTGATTTGAACCCAACACCACAGTTGTGTTTTGAGTATGTGTTGCGCTAACACTGTAAGATATGGATGATTTAATATAAAACAACACACAGGGTCATACAGGTGTTTTAGTTGGTGTATGTATGTGTGCTTGCTCTTCAAACTATCCACGTACTATGGCACAGGCATTGGGCTCAATATCGGTGTTGCTGTGAAACACCTTCCAGAGTGTCCTCCTATGACTAGGAGGAGAAGCTGCAACAGATTTCTAACATTAGTCAGCATCAAAACCATGAAAGCCCATTCTCACAAAATCAGTATCATTGTGATGTGGTTCAGAAAAAGGGAAAGTAGTTGTAAGGAAACAGACGATTAGTTGTGTGGCCTGCACAAATAATAGGTCCACATTTGCCCTCTACTAGGAACAAAACACTACATTGTAACTCTTTATTCTCTCAGGGTAAGATATCTGAGCAGTCCAAGGCCTGGTCATGGGAGGTGATCAGAGCCAGAAACCGGTCCTCGGAAGCTTGTTTCCTGTCCAGGGAAGGCATGGCTTGGCAGTTCGGGCTGGACTGTTCCCATGAGGCACAGGGTCAGACTGATTTGCATATGGCCATGTCTGAACTGGGGTGGCATAGTGGGCTAAAGAACGGTGATGGATTAAACCCAGATCTGTTGACTGGGTGTGAGTGTTTGATTGGTTCAGATGCTCCGTCCATCACCACCCCATTTTGTACCACTTTGTCCGCCATAAGTTGGCAGGGTATGCTCAGACGTGAGTCCCTTGCTCACTTTGCCACTGGATTCAAGCAAGCCGGGCTGAAGACGGCTGAAATGCCAGAAACCGGTCCTCGGAAGCTTGTTTCCTGTCCAGGGAAGGCATGGCTTGGCAGTTCGGGCTGGACTGTTCCCATGAGGCACAGGGTCAGACTGATTTGCATATGGTCATGTCTGAACTGGGGTGGCATAGTGGGCTAAAGAACGGTGATGAATTAAACCCAGATCTGTTGACTGGGTGTGAGTGTTTGATTGGTTCAGATGCTCCGTCCATCACCACCACCTTTTGTACCACAGAGCTAGTAATCACCATTCACCGGCACGCAATAATAACACTCAATTAATAATGTTAATTAAGCATATGCACTTTGATCAGTAAACATCATTATATCAACAAAGCATTACAAATTGACATCACAAGTGTCTGTGTGCTTCTTATATTCTTTCAACCCATGAAAACACAACTATAAAAAACTTACCCTTGAAAGCATCACCTTATGATCATACAACATGTAACCATAGATTTAGCCCCTAGAGAGCATTATACACAATATAACTTTCTTTAGACACCTTCAAACCACAATAACTGAAGGTATAGACCTGGTCTCTAGAGGGTGCTGCACTCCCAGCTGAAGAGCACATGCTCCAGCCTTGGGAATGTTTGGAAACATAAGGGAATCCTGACTTGGCCCTTCTTTTGGGGAAGCTCCTACTTAGGCTCAGCACGTTTGGTAAGTGTCTTTTGGGGGAGCTGCTGCCCTCCTTCAGCCCCCCACATTCTCCTAACATTGTTGGCAGTGTCCCTGCCATCCTGGGTGTCACCTCTTTGCTACAGACTCTTGGCAAAGCAAAAGCCCTGCAGGCCATTATGGGGTCCTCCTCTAGGAGCATGTATACTTTATAAGTGGCTCTCCTGCTGCACCAGGTAGAGCAGCAGCCTTTCTCTTTATTTTGTTTCTATTGGTCCACACAGCAAGCTCTTTATTGTCTTTTGAGGTACCATTCCAACTGGGGCACCTCATGCCTCAAGATGTTGGGAGCAGCTCAGGGAGCCCACCCCTGGCTGCCCTGCTAGCTCCCCACACAGGCTGCACTTCTCTCGCTGCCTATGGGAGTTGGCAGCTATTCTCCCCTGCCCCCTCCTGTAGACAGGGTGCTGGTTTCTGTGGTGATCACCTGCTCCTTCCAGATATGGGCATGGCGAGCACGGCAGGCCCACCATGGATAGGGACAGTGCTGCATCTCTTCCCCATTCTCCTCCTTGCTGCCTCAGGCCTGGAGTTGGAATGCTGGACCCTACCCCCTTATCTCTTATTCCTCAGGGGAAGTGCAGTAGTACTTCCCCATCTCGGCTGCCATCAGTGGCCTGGAGTTGCAGTCCCAGGGCCCCCCAATCTACAGACTGGCCTTGGGAACCCAGATCCTCAGGACAGTGGGGAGAAGGCACCACACATTTAAAAACTAAAGGTACTCTGTAGAGCGACCCCTGGGGCCTGGCTCAATTCCAGGAGGTTTGGAAAAGTTGGGCAGCGGAGCTACCCACGCTCCGGGATCATGTTGGGGTTCAAGGGTCAAATGCTTCACCCACTGTTAAGTTTCACATGCTTTTTGGGCTCATTTTGCTCCCAGTGGTGAGCCTTGGCCACTGGGACCATGTTTTCTCAGGTCTGCTTGCCTACCAGGCGGAGAACATTGCAGAGAGCTGGATCCCCTGGCTCCCTGTGCCATACATTCTCTTTCGTTCCTGGTTGCAGAAGTCCAGCCCTTCCCTTAACTAGTCCTCAGGGAGTGTAGGGGGACTAGCTTCTCTCATCCTGGGGAAATCCCCATTTGCCTCGGAGGGAACTGTAGTCAGAGTCTTTAGTCCAAATGTATATCAGGAGGTTCCTCCTTCCAGTTGTTTACGGCTGCTACCTCCAGTCCCAGTGTCCAGGAAAAAATCACAGCCAAGAAAGAGCTCTCCCACTTGTACAAGATCTTTTAAGTAGGGGTGGAAGGTTCCAAAATTGAGGCACACATCACTAGCAGGACCATTCCCACTAAAACTTCACAGGGAGGCCCCCTACTGTGTTGATTGTAGTTATCTGAGCTCCCTCCTTTGTACAGGAGGCTTTGGCTGGCCCATCCCTGGTACAGTGTGACAGCTGATTGATTGATGCAGATCTTTAATCCCCACACCTTTCCTCCACAGGAGCTGAGTTAAGCACTGTTTAATGCTTCATTTGTGTGGGAGGTCCTGCTGCTAGAGGGAAATGTACTTTACTTGGCAAAGCAGGGTCACAAATGGCCTCTGCTCTGATCTAGGGGTGTACAGAATGTTTGATTCCTCCGGTGGATTTGGTAAAACTTTGGTCCAACCAAACTCTGTCAATCACTGGAATATTTCTTCTGTGCAGCTCCAGAAAATTTGAGCTGGCTAGCGCAAGCAAGATTTGGCATCCCCTAGCACAATTTTCTAATGCGGGTGGTCACAGGGTGTTGCAAACAGTCACATTCAGAGGGCTGCCCTTGAGTAGATTTTCTACTCTAGGAGTGACAGCAAAATCAACTCAAATGGCCACGCACTCTTGCGCAATACATGATGTCGTTCAAGCTGAATTTTCAGCACTGCTTGCTTACTGCCACTAAATTGTAGCGCGAGCAGGGGGAGCTGCATATTTTTTGCCCATTGGCAGAACTCCATGGAACCTTGAGGAGTTTTTATGTAAGTCTGCGGAATTCCGCAGAGTAAAACTCTGCGAGTTCTGACCACCCTATCTCTGATCCTGAGCTGAGCCAGAGAAATATGACAATCCTGGATGACTCAAAAACTGTACAGATATCGTCATAAACTCTTCTATATGCGTTTAGTATACAGATTCAACCCCATACATCTCTGGGCTCTGTAGGCTAAAGGGAAGAGGAGCTGCACTGTAAGGGAATCTTCCCTATAGGTGTATTATGGAGTTTCACTGCAGACAAGACAGTAAACCACACTGACCATGAGTGTACACTTATATCATGAGGCCTACCCCAGGGCAATATCCAATAATACATAGTCCCCTACTACATCAGGCTATATGTTTGCAGTTACCGGGCTGCACACAACAGGAGTCATCCACGCAAGACCCTCCCATGTGTGCACACATGTTCACGTCTAACCAGTTAAGTGCCCCTTACCTTTGCTGCATTACAGTGGCCTTATCTTAAAATGCAGACATGGGGGGTATAGCCAGGCAGTCCATTTGTCTTGAGTTTGCCGTTTGTGAATGTCTGGTTGTAAGGCACACCTACATTAAAGAGGTTGAAACCAGGTGAGCAAAAAGCAAAAAATCTGGATGGATATGATGGGCAGAACGCATCTCATCACAGTAGTGTTTGGCTCTGTTATAAACGAAATTGAGGCCTTAACATAGGTACTGTCTCAGAGGCACAAATCCTTTGTGTCACAGAGACAAGCAGGCCCTTTCACAGAGACAGGCAGGCCCTTTGACCTAGATTAGCCCTCATTTCACAATAACGAGCAACAGAGAGGCTGTCCCCTTATCTGATCACTGTGTGCTCTGTGCACAGAAGACGATCCATCCTAAATACGTAATCTCCATGTCCAACAGTGACTAACCTACATCACAACAAATTCTTGGAAACAGACCAAGAATACATCTTCCTCTGACCAACATTACGTCAATCCAAGACACCGATCCAGTGTAAGTATACCTCCCTTTGCCAAAGCAAACCAGAGGAGACAGAGACTTCCAGGCCGACACTCTGCCCGAGGCGCTGCAACCTGCGTCATGCCACCGCTCCAGCTGGCAGAGGTCCATCACCCATCTGTGGGTGTCCAGCTCAAGATCAGGATGAAGTCCCACTAAGGTAAAGGGGTTAGACTAACTCCTAGGGGGATTATTGGCTCTCTAAAGAACTACACACATGCTAGGTACACTTAGGTACATCTAGTTAGGCATCATAGGAGTATAGGCTTTATCTTAATGCATTCTGTATTTCATGTATTTGTTCATTACTATTGCAAAATGGTATAGCTATACAAAGCCTTTTTATTTACCTGCACTGCTGGCCATAATTCTCTGCTACTGTCCAACAGTTGTCGCAGCACATATAACCCGTACTTGAAGAACAACTGTGCAATACATTTTATTGTAAACACACCCAACTGTTTCTTCTATATACTTTTCTGACATGAGTGACTGAATGAAAAGTAGTATATTGTTTCCATGATCCTGAGGGATGTGGGTTTTATGTTATGTGGTTGCCAGAAGCTATTCCCTTCTTGTCTTCAAGACGTTTCTAGTGGCCTCTGAGCTAGCTGGTACACAGTAATTAAGTTTAATATACATGATAGGGGCATACAGACCTCAGTCCTATGCCAAGCCTATTGTGTATGTTATTCCAATGCGCAGAACCTATAAGGGATATAGGAACTACACTACATGACGCCCAACGTGAATGTGGCACTTATTTAACAGTAGAAACTGAGTAATTCAGTCATGCTTATTATCAGAGACCCCTACTTACAAAATGCCAGAGACGTCTGGAGTGGGTAGGCACGAAATTCCACCACAGCTGAGTAGGCAAACTTCCTTTTTTTTTTTTAACTATGTTTATTATTGCAAGAAGGAGCATGTTACATTTACATATCAAAAAGATAACAAAGTATAATAAATAAACAATTCAGTTGATATCAAAAAACGTTTAGGAAGACCAGAGGAGAAACAAATACATTTTAGAAAAACATATGCAGTGTTTAGCAAGAGATACAAAATCACAAATAAGTTTGGCCTCATTTTCGAGTAAGAGTTATACAGTTACATTTTCAGAGTTCAAAAAAGTTTCCAAATCTTTTCCTTTTTTTTGCACGCTTTTGGACCTCTATGTTTTGCTAACATAAGTTCCATTACTCTTATTTCGTTTACCAAGGTGTACCATTCTGATATATTTGGAGGTTCTTTAGAAATCCATGATCTTGCTATCACTAACCTAGCACAAGCAAATATTATAGTTATAAGATCTTTATGCTGGCAATTAACATCTTGGATGTCTAAAAGCACCAAATGTGCTGAGAGCATCGGGGTATTAATTTGTTTGCATTTTAGAGCATCCATTATTCCCTTCCAGTATGTAAGTAACTTTGGGCAAGAAAACCGCATATGTTCTATTCCAGCTGCTGTCAAATCGCATTTCGGACATTTTGTTTTATCGGTTACTAAATTGCCCTGTGTCTAACTGGATATTCTTTGCGGGGTATAGTATAGTTGTGTAATTGTTCTATATGATTGTAGTCTTAAATTGGAGGAGTGTACTATAGAGTTTATATGGGATAGTGAGGCTACAATCTGCGCCGGACTGATATTCATGCCAAGTCTGCCAGACCATTTAGACGCAATTTTAGTACTATCATCATATTTGCGACGGGATAAGTATTCATAACCCAGACTGATAAGTGATTTTGTTTTTTCAGAGTATAAACATGTTAATGTATCTGATTGGGTTACTTCCAGTATTTTTATTTTACATAGCAGGTAATCTCCTATTTGTATATATTTAAAATACATATCATTTGTTAGGCCAAATATGATTTTTAGTGTATCAAAATCCAGAAAGCCATTTGGGCCGTATAAATCCCCCAGAATACTAATACCATGTTGAGTCCAAAGATTTCCTGTCTCGTCTGAAAATATATCTGGAAGGCCTGGGTTGCACCATAGTCTGAGTTCAGCATTAAAAAAGGAACTTTTATCGATAGTCATGATTTGATCCCAAATCTTTTTAATATGTTTACCCGTCTTGAATTTAACACGTTTGAAATAGTTAGGATCATGTAAGCGAAATAGGAATTGGTTACTGTCTGGTCCCAGCATGTACTGATGGTAGAATAGTGGGTTCTCATTTTTCATCAAGCTTCTTATACGCCAAAAAAAGGTTGCAAGAAAATATAGATTGAAATCAGGAAAAGAAAGACCGCCCTTTTCAATTGGTAGTTCCAGGAGTTTCATAGCCCTACGAGCTTTTTTATTTCCCCATAAAAAGCTACTACAGATGCCTTCCAATTTTTTGAAAAAAAGTTTATTTGGTAGTAAAGGTATGGCCCTAAATAAGTATAGTACTTTAGGTAGTATCTTCATTTTTACAAGGTTAGTTCGCCCTACTAGGCTAAGCGGGATCTTATGCCATTTTTAAAATAGAGCGGTTTCTTTTAATAGAGAGTCATAGTTCATATTTATTATTTTCTCAATATTGGCTGCTAATTTAATTCCTAAATATGTCGCACTTTGACAAATGCCGGGTATTGGTTCATCTGGATTGTAGTTAGCAATGACTTGTGTCTTGCTCACGTTCAATTTATAGCCTGACACATTGCCAAATTGTGTAGCTTCTTCAACTATTTCAGGTATAGCCCTAACTAGGTCTGTTGTGTATACCGCGATGTCGTCTGCAAAAGCCGGTATCTTTAAGCTTTTTTCACCATGGTAAGTTGGGATAATATTCGCCTGTTCAGTTAGTGCATTTAAAAAAGGCTCTAAAGATAGAGCAAAAAGCAAAGGGGACAGAGGGCAGCCTTGCCTTGTTCCCCTTCCTATCCGGAAGTTAGTTGAGTCCTTCCCCCCATAGCTAATCTTGGCCAGCGGATTATCATAAAGTGAACAGACCCAATCAAGATATTGTCCACAGATGCCCATTTTCTTTAGTACTTCCCACAAATATTCCCACCCCACTCGGTCAAATGCCTTTTCCGCATCCAGCATAACCATTCTGAGTGGGGTGAGAGTAGTTGCGGCAACATCAAAGGCTGTAATTGCAGTGTTTACATGGGCCGTGGTATCTCTTCCCATCACAAAGCCATGTTGTTGCAAGTTAACCAGTTCTGGCATGATGGGAGCGAGACGATTAGCCAAAATCTTAGAAAAGATTTTTGCATCCAAGTTAAGCAAAAATATTGGCCGGTAAGAGCCACACTCTTTCGAGGGTTTACATTATTTAAGAAAAAAAAATATTTTGGCTATTTTCCATGATGTTGGAGCCTTCCCAGATTTGGTTATAGAGTTGATGACTTATTCTAACAGAGGTAACAGTTCCTGAGCACAGATATTATAACGGTCCAGCGGTAGACACTCCTCTCCGACTGCCTTTCCTAAAGGTAGGGCAGAAATTGCTAGATTTATTTCAGTTAATGTTATTTTTGAGCTTAGTTGTTGGGAGATTTCTATACCTATATCTCTTTGTGAAGGTAGATATTTCTTGAGATAATGCAATATTGTAGCTTTAGGGGGTATATTGTCTGGAGTGTACAGGTTTTGATAGTAGCTAACAAACTGGTTTAGAATCTGTTCCGGTTGTTCGTACTCGCATTGATCTAGACCTATAATTGTCTTAATCTTAGTTCTAGCTTTCTTATCGGCTGTCTTATATGCCAGCACTTTACCAATTCTATATCCGCCTTCGTATTGAGCCAATTTATATTTATGAATTTTCGTGCTATATCTCTCTCTAAGGGTCTTTTTAATAGACGATTGTAGTTCCGCCAGCTTTATTCTTAGCTCGTCAATGCTTGTTTTTGGTTGTATAGTAGCTTCGGCGAGCTGTTGTTCTACTTGTAGTATGCTAGAGGTAGTTGTTTTAATAGTTCGACAATTATCTGCATTTGACCTCAATATATATTGCTGAGCGAATCCCCTAATACTACATTTGCAAGTGTCCCATACAATATTTATACTGGCGGAATTAATATTTAGCGCTATAAAGTCTTTAATGTGTTCTTTCAATAGTGTGACAAAGCCAGATTCTACAAGTAGGTATCATGGAAATGTGAAATTTAGTGTATCACTCTTTTGGTCTCTAATTTCGATTTCAAGTAACATCGGATTATGGTCAGATGTGATTCTTGGGCATAGTTCCATGTTGCAATAGTCTGCGATTTGGTCAGATGCCCAAATCATGTCTATTCTAGAGCAAGATCTATGAGGCGCTGAGTAATAAGTGTGACCTGCTATTAGGGGGTATTTAAAGCGCCATACATCCTTCCAATTATGTAATCTTCCCAGTTCAAGTATTGCAGATCTAACCTTACGCATCCTGTTTGAGGAGCCCTGTCCAGTGGAATCTATTTTATAATTAATAACACAGTTGAAATCACCCATGACCAAAACTTCCCCCTCCCATTCTAATAACTTATGCTTAATTGCTCATACAATTTAGGATCATCTATGTTAGGCCCATATATCACACAAAAAATAATTTTTTTATTTTCAAAATGTATCTGAGCTATCGCCCACCTTCCCCGTGTATCTGAAGCTGTCTTAAAAGTTTCGATCAAGATTCGTTTTTGTTTTAGAATGGCTACCCCCGAATAGAAGCTCCCAAAGTAGAACATACCACCAGCTCGTAACCCATTTGGGATAATAATTTTCTTTCCTGGTAGCTAATATGGGTTTCTGAAAGAAACGCGAAATGGGGTTTGTACATATCGATCTCTTCTTGTACCAACCTTCTCTTTAGTTTACTATTGAGACCGGCAACTTTCCAACTTAATAATCTTAGTTTAAACATTTTTATATCTTATAATCTTTTCAATAGTATTGATTCTCCTCTGCTTATAGTCCTTATTGTACAAATAATGTTTGTTTTTATTTAAAGCATACCCATTTCTTGCAATAACATTTTTCTCCCTTCCCCCCCCTACCCTTGCCCATTACCTTCTCCCACCCTCTCACCATCACGTCCCTAAGGGGGGAGCACCCCTCTATCCCTTGCTGCCGCTGAAAGGGCAGGACTGTGAAGTGACATGCATGGGGACTACCCCATCCGCTTCCAAAATAAACTTGTGATTCACCAAAGAGGAAAAGCAAGAAAAAAAGAGGAGCAGAAAGAGTACGGAGAATGGTTTTTTTAAGTAATCAAATAATCAGAATTTAGACCAAGATTATATCCCGTTAATATTTGTTCATTTGTCTCTTTCTACTGTAAATCTCTCCAGAGCCTGAACCGCCTCTTCCGGCTCAGTAAAAAATAAAGATTGGCCATTTCTTATAACCTTGAGGCGGGCAGGTTCTTGTAAGTAAACCGTACATCCTATGGCCTTGAAGGAATCGATCATTTTATGAAGTTCCCAACGTCGATCCATTGTGCCTTTACTCAAATATGACCGAACAAAAAAAGTAATGTTGTCGATAGTAACAGGGCTGTTGGGTTTAGCCTTAAGTGATACTGCTTGTCTCAGTAAGAAGTTCCCAAAATAAATCAAAAACGGTCTAGGAAATTTGTTGTTTTTGTTTTTTTGGAAAAGAGGTAGTCTATGTACTCGCTGAAATTGGGAGTCCCAGTCCCAATCCGATAGGTCACTAAAGGCCTTTTGGAACAAGTTCACAACGAAAGATCTGGGGTCGGCCCCTTCCGTGCCTTCGGGGATTCCAAAAAGTCTAAGGTTATGTCTACGTGCTCGATTCTCCATATCCTCCACTTTGGCCTCCAATTTAGATACACGTATAGAATTAGATCTTGTTGTTGATTCTGATCTATTTGCACCTTCTTCTACTTTTACAACTCGTTGTTTTAGTTCTTCCATCTCTTTTGTGACCCCTCCAAGTTTTTGACAAACTTCACTCATAAAAGCCTGTAGTTTGGTATTGTCCTCTCTTAGTTGTAGGTATTGTTGTTGGCTTTCCTTTCTTTGTGCTAAGAGAGTTTGCATGATTAAGTCCATAGATGTAGTATCTGAGTGATCTGATATTGTTCCCTGTATCAATGTTTGAGTTTGCAATTGATTTGGAGTGTCCATGTGATCTATTATTGTAAGCGAGTTGTTAGCCACAGAGGAGCTAATGCCCATATCTGTTTTCTCTATTTCAGTGTTTTCGGTATTAGATAGTTCCAGCGGGCAATTCTCAAATTCTATTTCAATCGGAGTTAAGCTAGATGTTAAATTAGTTGGATCTTCTTGTACCTTGATGAGTTTATTAGTTGCAGGATTGCTCATCATATTCATAGACACAGTTGTAGCTAAAGTATCAGATTGAGGTATCATATTGAAGTCCACATTCCTAGGTTCAATATTTGTCGATATAGTTGATGAAGCTATTGTCTCATCATTCTTAGACGTTGGTGTTTTTGTAGACCCCATTTGAGAGATATATTTTTACCTCGCAGGTTTAAGTCTTCCTCGGGGCTTGTTCCAGAAAGTCTTAAAGCCATGCTCTTTACTCCCCCCTTTGCTTCGATCCATTTTCTCAGCGGGCTATCGTCAACTATAGCCTTGCGTCCTTTCTTGCTTGCAGCAGGTTCTTTAGTCTGTGGTTTATGGGTTATAGTTTTTTGTTTGGATTTAGCCTTTAGTTTTGCTTTCCTTAAACCTGATGTTTTACAAACATTAGATCTATTGTTAAAAGCTCCTGTTTCTATCTCACCCTCGTCAGAGATCTCCTCGTATTCAGGATTGGAGCTCTCCTCTGCTATTTCGATTTTGTCGTTATGCAAGCAGCCTGCAATTTTCTTTCCTGGCAAGTTCTCGCTGAATTGTTTATCAGATGTTGTTATTCGTTCAGCTATAAACCCGTCAACTTTTACAGAAGCGATTTGTGTTACATCCACGGGGCTGATAGGATCGATAGAGATGTTACTAATAGCGTAAGATGGTTCAGGTACAGTGTCTAAGTTACTTATTTTTGCACTCATTTCAATAGCAGCAATAGCAGGAGTCGCAGCATCATTTAATTCTACCATGTCGTTTTGATTCACAGTTGTGGTTTCAGTCTCAGTCTCAGGGATGGAATCGCTATCTACACTGGGCTTAGCCTTATCCTTATCCATCTTAGCAATTTTATCTTTGCCTTTATCTTTGCCCTTAGAGATAGTTTTATCTGTTACCACCGCTGTCATCTGGGCGCTGTTGGCTATGTTAATTACGCTTGGTTTATTTCGTTCACTGCCGTTTGTTTCCTCTAATTCATTCAAAAAAGGCAAATTTTGATGGTTTAAAGTTACACTTGCAGTCTCAGTACACAAAAACAGTGTCTCCGCAGTGTTGCTAGCGCTTTCGTCAGACACAGCAGGGCATAGTGTTTGTTTATCCATCATAGCCTTGGTTATAATTTTACCAGTGACATTTGCACCCGTGGCCGCCTTAGCTCTAACAGTGGAATCCCCCAGTGGCATTTGAACTTCGCCTGTAGACATCGTACCTGAACTGTCAAGTTTCGCTGCTTTCCCAGTTCTCCCGGTTCTAGCAGGGTGGGTATTCTGCCTCGATGTCATCGACTCTGCAGGAGATCCCGGGCTGACCGGCGGTTCTGTCGATAGTCGCGGCGTTTGGTCTTCGTGCAGGAAAACACACAGCTGGGGAGTGAGTAAGCTGAATAAGCCGAGACCCGCCCCGTTGCACGCCCTGCTAGGTGTTCGAAGGGGATTGATCCTTCCAAGTTTCCAAGCCGGCAGAATACCTCTGCTCAAACGAAGAACAAACTGCAGCATCAAGATTAGGCAAACTTCCTATGTATTGGCTGTTGGTTAAACAAGCTTTAAGGAAAAAGTTCCCTAACAATTGTGCCTTTTTAAAACCTTATCTGAAAACCCTTTTTTAGGACATTTTGTTTTCATAACACAATGTCTGCCGAGGCAGCTGCTTCTGTCACTGGGACACAGGTCTCAAACGACAAAGAGGAAGCAAATGCAATACATTTTGCACCCAAAATCAGGCATACACTAACAGACTGAGGAGGTACAGTAATATTTATAGAGGCACACAAAGATTTTCAAACAGATGTGTTTGTTTATTGGGTTACATTCCCAGCAGTAAATGCAACAACACTGACTTTTCATTCTTTCATACATGAAAAAGTCCCAGCGGTCTACACTCCTTTTGAGGAGATTAAGATTCCGCTCACTAACCAGGACTACAACTTCTGGTTAATGGCGCCCTACAACAAATAAATAAAACAAGGCTCGCTCCACTAGGTAGACCAGGGGCTACATGGCCAACATTAACCGCCTACACACCACATCCTGACATTGATATAATGCCACAAGATGCACTGCTCTTACGAAACAAAGAGTTGGTAAAACTCTTACAGAGCCATGACGCAACTCGTCATGAGGACACTTGGTGTTCAGCCCACGGTAGCTACAAATAATCCAGGTCCTACACAGACAACCGCTACTAAAATCACTCCAAAAAAAAAACACACACAGTAATGGGTAAACTGCCCACGAAACATGAACAGATTCCTTTCTGGGTAGCTCAGAAAATCACCCAGTTAGAAGCAGTATTTCTAAATACCACACCATTTGAAAGCATATAATGCTAACATTCTGCTTGCCCATGGGGATCACAGCACAGTTAGAGGACTGCATCAATTGGGGTACAGTCTTGGCTGACATATATACCAGAACTCATGGTATTCCTTCCTTAGCAGTAATTCCAGATGTGTTACGACAGATACAGAACAAATATGGAGCAGAACCAGCTCTGAGCTTAGGTATGAAATTACTGGGTAATTATGACCAGGTATTAACAATAATACTAGCTAACATTAAAGGGGAAGCAGCTTCAGTGGCGATCCGCCAACACCTAAGAGAGGTCAGTCTTATAGACCAACCACAAGACCTTCCCAAAAACATTTAAACTGCATGTGCCAAACTGGGAAGGGACAGTTTGGGTGGAAAAGCTTTTAAAAACCACAGCTAATGGGCAGTCCTGAGAAGGACACTTCTAAGCAGACACCTACTTCTTCTAAAAAAGAAGTGGGAAAATAATTTAAAAAAAAAACATTTTTCAGAAAAGATTCTCAGTCCCAAGGTAGCTCTCCTCAACAGGAGCCCTCTGCAAAGAGGTATAACCTTTGGAATAGGGATAATATTAGGAAAACTGCAGCGCTTAATTTGTAAAAAATAATTGTACCGGTGCTCTCGACAGGAGGACACTAGAGTTTGCACCATCCATTGCCCCTGGCAGCACTGCCAATGACAGCACAAACACACTACTAATCATCACACTATAACAGGCCCCCCAAAGCAATAAGAATGGCTTTGGGGGCAAATACTACTAATTTAAATGTAAATAATGAACAGAAGTTGTTGTGCTCGAACCTAAATTGGCAGACATCACTACCATGTGGCAGACAGTCATAAGCCCCGGCACAAATTAAGCACTGGAAACCTGACAGGTATCAGGATACTGATACACATTCCTCCCGATAAACAACACAGGGAGAGAAGGAAAGTCAGCACACAGAGAAGAGCGCAAGCAGTCCAGGGACAAGCACGCTCAGGACTCTTCGGAAACAGAAGACAAGCCACACCTCAATTTAAAAAAAATAAAAAAAATTATAATAAAAAGAAGAAAGTTGCAGGTCTCAAAGTTAGACTTGCACAGAATCCTAAGGACTCAACTTCTGAACGGGGATTGGGCTCAGACAATGCTAAGGCAGAGCAGCAGAAGTAACAACAGCTCACCAGAAACTGATAGAATTTCTGGACAGCAAAATTGAAAGATTACATCACCGTGGAAGCACCAGACAGAAGGGTGAGAGTCCCACACAAGTTATATGAAAATACACTCCGCATGAAGGAGGACGAACACAGGAAAGTAAAAGGTCTCTTTGCGAAGAACCTATAGTCTGGTTTTGGCATACTGTTAGCAGAATAAGATTAGCAGCCAGCATTCGTCAGGGAGCGCCCAAAGGGAGAAAGTATATTTTTCCTGAATTTTTTCAACCATGTTCCCTGTTCACCTTAGACATAAATATGCACAGGAGTCGGCAGTAGCCCAAGCTCCAGCATTGTATACAAATCACGCTGGATGGGATGAGGACTGAACCCACAATGTGATCCCGTTAATGGTTACGCCACATGCTCAAAGACAATATCGTAAAGAAGCTAAAACACAGGTCACTTAGATCTTAGATCAACTTGAATCCAAGGGGATCATTTAAAAATGCACTTCACAAATGAACAAACCCTTGCATCACTTATCAAAACCTGATAATACATTTAGTCTAGTTTTCATTTACAGACACTTGAACACTTGCACAAAGACACATGCTGTCCAACATGCAGATAGTGCCGCAGTTAATGAATAACATTATGCGGGAGAAAATACAAATCAACAGTTGTTATCTCAAATGGATGTTTCTGTCAAACTATAGCACCTGAAAACAGGTAACTAACAGCATTTAGTATATTAGAGTCCCAGGGAACACATTTTTTGTCATCTCCCCGGTGGGTATAAGAACAGCTCAGGGGTATTTTCTGAAAGAATTACTGAATTACTAAAGCACTTTGATGAAGAAGTGTCGTCCTATATTCTGTGATATTTATCTAAACGGACAACCTTATGGGGAAACACTTGACCAGGGTGAGCACTATTATTATGGGATTGCCCTCTGGGGGCTACAAATTTAATTTTGAGAAAATCAGAAATTGCCCACCTCAGTGTCTTATTTTTGGGATAAGAGTTTTCAAGTGAAGGCAAAAGCCTGGCAGCTAACCTTTTAGAAAAATGTGCGCTGCTCCAGCCTCCAAATACATTAAATAACTTCCAATCAGTACTGGGATTCCTAGATTTCGGCAGAAAATTAATTTTTGATTTCACAAAGACAGTAAAACCTTTCTACGACATTTTTCAAACCTGACTTTTCAGTCAAACAATGGACATAAGAACACACCATTATTCTTTGTTTACTCCAGGAACATACTATTGCTTCCAAACACATGCACACACGTATAAACTTGCACCACAAGGTACTCAGTATAATTTTGGGTCAATATGGGTACACTTATTTTTTTTCCTTTTAATAAAGGTGAAACTTTACCAATCATATACGATTCTCATCTGTACACAAACACAGAAATGAGTTTTAATTCAACAGAAAAAAAAATTCTGACAACCATTCAGGCTGTAGCAAAAGAAAGAGCACTGGCTCATGGGAAGAGGCATTATTGTCGTCACCCCTGTACTGGGGCTAGCATTCCTAAATGCCAAAACCTTACATCCAGAATGGATACAAATGGCTATCTCTTTTGCTGCATCATACTTTGAATGCAGATTTGATCCAAGTTTAAAAACACAGGCATTCCTGCAATATGAAAAAGAACACCATCTACCAAATGAAATCTTGCCTCTAGATCAGTATGAATTTTAAAAATCTACACTGATGGGTCTGTCCCACCAGCCGCTTTTGTTAAAGATCAGATGCTCGATGGCAAGTCCATCCTCATTGCACCAAAAAACTACCTCTAGGTAATAACACGGCTTGGTTGGCAGCTTTAAAATCCTTGATACTTGCACTTGTAAACATGGATCGAGAATTCCCAACACTCATTGTGTTTGATTCCTTTCACTGTGTGCAATGATATAATAAATATTTACACCATTGGGAACAAAATGGGTTTAAAGATGAAACAAGGTGGCATAATTAAAATACAAAAATTATGGGAACAGGTAGTGGAGATGAGAAACGACCTACTAAAAACTCACGTGATTAACACACTGAGGGCCAGATGTAGGTAAAAAATATTTACCGATCCTTAATTACCGATTTTTACCGAATCGGTAAATAAGAATCGGTAAATAAGAAGGGGGGGTATGTAGGAACATCCAGATGTTCCAATTACCGATTCGGTAAGAATCGGTAAATAAGAATCGGTAAATATAGAATCTGTAATTACCGATCGGTATTTACCGATCGGTATGGCCAATGCATTCCTATGGGGCAAAAGTCCCATAGGAAAGCATTGGAAATACCGATCGGTAATTACCGATCGGTAATTACCGATCGGTAAATACCGATCGGTAAATACCGATCGGTATTTCCCGCGTCGGCCAGCAACCAAAAGTGAAACTCAACACAAACAGCCAATCAGGTGCAACCACCCTCCCCCTTCCTGGCAGGAAGTGTGCACACAGGCAGCTGCAACTAATTAGAAGGTTCTGGAAAGGCAGTTGGAGCAGAGAGACTGGGAGCAGCAGCAGCAGCAGGCAGAGCTCGTGAATTGAGAACACTTTAAAATGGAAAGCAGCAGGGAAAGTGAGCAAGCAGAAAGGAAAAGGAAACTGAAGTTCAGTAGTACTGAATTACAGGTGCTTGTTGAGGAGGTGGTCAAGGTACACCACAGACTTTTTGGAAAACTGTCCCTCACTGTGCCAGAATCCACAAAAAGGAAAATATGGCTGGACATCCTAGATAAAGTGAATGCTGTGGGAGTGACCACCAGAGTGACAGAAGACTTAAAGAAGAGGTTCTATGACCTAAGGAGCCTCACAAAGAAAAAATTGGCTGATCGCCACAAACAGTCACAGAAAACAGGTGGAGGAAAGAACACAGCACCCCCACTCACCGAGCTTGAGGAGCTGGTAGCCACAACCCTTGAGACTGAAAGTGTCCATGGACTGGGAGAAGTGGACAGCTCTGCTAAATCTGCAAAAACAAAAGGTAAGATGCATGCACAGCAATCCCCCTCCCACCCCCATCCATCCCTCACCCCTTGCAGCTCAGTTACCCCAGTCCCATGGTGTGTGTGCAAAACTGTAGCAAAGCATCATGGTACATGTAGTCAGTCTTTGAAAGAACATGTGACATAGCACTGTAACCAACAAGTAATTTAAATGTTTGCAGACAAAATGAAGGGCAGGCAGCATGTTCAAAGTGCAAATTGATATGTTTAATTGTAGTGCCTGTGACACATTAGCACCTAGCTGATATGTGCCCATATGTCCACAGGTCACACATCCAGAAGGCAGTCCGAGGAGGCAGAAGGCACGGCACCCCAGAGGGATGACAGTCAGGATCCAGGGCCCAGTGCATCCCAGGACACAGGGGTTCCGAGTGGGCAGCCACCCTCCCAAGCAACAGACATCAGTGAGGAAATGCATGGATCCCCAATTCCCTCACAGTCACCACTATTGGTGTCATCACCAGAAATGCCTGCATCCCTTGAATTGGTAACACCTGTTGCACACCCTAGCAGGAGGCATGTTGTTTCCCCACTGCTGCAAATGGAGATAGGTGCTGAGGAAATGGTGGGTGTAGAGTCACATGACTTGTCTGAGGCTGACATCACTGCCACACTGCAGCCCGGCACAGAGCCTGTACCACCTACCACTAGAAGGCGCACAGTCCAAGGAAGGGGTGCAGGTGCACATGGGGAGGGGTCCAGTGTCTTCCAAGGCCTGGAGGGATCGATGGTCAGGATCCAGAGGATGCAGGGCAAGGGCATCATGGCCTGTCAGAGACAAATGAGAAACATGAACATTAACATTCAGGACATTGGCAAGGGCATACAAGAGCTTGTGGAGGTGAACAAGTGCATGGCAACAGGCATACAGCAACTGTGCACTAAACTTGACTCTGAAATTGCTGCAAGGCACAGGGACAAGCAGCGGGCACAGAGAGCAGAGAAATCCTTACACCGCCTGGCAACAGCCACATCCCTGCTATGCAGGCGTAGCATCAATAGCCAGGAAGTCCTGACTAATAATACCAACCAGTTAACAAGGGGCATAGCTGGAATGACTGGTGCGCTGGAGGCCCTACTCAATGCACAAAGTGCACGAAGTTCTGCTCTTGACGTGCCGGACAGTGAACCTAGCACCAGTAGGAGCAGCACAGCTAGCCCACATGGTGTTGAGCCAAGGAGGAGCAGCAGGCGACAGGGTGAGGCTACAGGCCAAACGCCCAGTGTACAGGCTGAGCCACAAACACCTGGCAGTGCAAAGCGTGGCCGAAAATGAACATTTTTTACTATGGCCTACTGCCTGTGGACATTTGTTTCTTTAGTTGTTAAAGTTAAATTTGCACATTTGTGCCATTTAAACAAGCCTAGTGACAATATGCAACTATGGTGGGTGGGTTCAAGACCTGTCTGAGTGTGTTTGCTCACTGTGAGCATTGATGTCAAATGCTTACTGATGCTCTTTTTTACTTTACCATCTGTTTATGAAACCTAAATAAACAGAAGCTTGTGCTTTGACTATAGCTCAGTGTCTTCACTTACTCAGAAATAGTTGCGTGTAATCTCCTCACGTCTTAATCTGCCATCACTTGGTGTTGACACTCCTGCAGGATGTCTTTCAGGCACAGCATTGTCGTCGTCGTGATCCTCATAGTCACTTAACTCCACCTCAGTCCCCTTCTTAACAGCCAGATTGTGCAACATGGCACAGGCAGCAATGATCTTACAGCATGTGATGGGGGTATACTGCCTTGCACCTCCACTCTTGTGCAGGCATCTAAACCTGCTCTTCCATATTCCAAATGTTCTCTCAACAACATTGCGTGTGCGCTTGTGTGCCCGGTTGTACCTCCTTTGGCTGGGTGTTGAGGGGTTGAGGTAGGGGGTTAGTATGAATGAGCGAAGGGCATATGCACTGTCTCCTGGAAAGAAAAGGGAATAATTTACTCACATGCATACATGTACTGCTAATTGCAATTGGTCTAATAGGTGTTGCACACTGTGTCTTACCTAGGAGGTAGCCTTCACCAAATTCCCCTGCAGTCAGCCGTTCATAGATGCCACTGTTCTGAAATATATATGAATCATGGGTACTTCCCGGGAATTTAGCTACGAGGTCTGTGATGTAGTGCTTAGCATTGCAAATCACCTGCACGTTGATGGTGTGGGTTGATTTCCTATTGCGGTAAATGTATTCTGTGGCAGCAGGGGGACAAATGGGGATGTGTGTGCCATCAATGCATCCGATGATATGGGGAAATCCTGCCATCTGGTAGAAGTCCGATTTGGTTTGAACCAGTTCTGCATGGGTGGATGGAAAAGAAATGTAATGGTCCATCCTGTGCAACATGGCGTCAAGGAATCTGTGAAAAAACCTTGAGAGGCTGCTCTGGGTCACCCCTCCCGCCACAGCAACCACGCTCTGGTAGCTCCCTGACGCCAGCAGGTGGATGCTGCACAGCACCTGTACATGTGCTGGTATTGCATGTGCCCTTGGGGTGGGGTGCTCCAACAGGGGTTTGAGGTCCCTGATGAGCTCCATGATGGTGTCTGGAGCCAACCTGTACCTTTGCACAATCTCTTCCTCTGTGAGCATGAACAGGGTCACCCTCTGCCTGTAGACCTGCTCCTGTCTCAGCCATTCCCTCTCTCCTTCCTCCTGTAGCCGTAGCCGTCTTGCAATTACATAGAATGCAGCCATTTTGCAAACAGAATTGCATTTTGGGTCCTTTTTTATAGGCTGTACCTGGTTAACACCTGATTTGAATCCATGGTAAATACCGACTCTTAAATACCGATTTTGGCCCAAAATCGGTATTTCAGAGCCTCCCTACATCTCAAACTTCAATTTTACCTATTCTTAATTACCGATTCGGTATTTTACCGATCGGTAACGTTACCGATCGGTAACTTTACCGATCGGTAACTTTACCGAATCGGGAAATTTAACGATTCGGCCTATTTTCTGTCACCTACATGCCGATCTCCAGATACCGGTCGGTAACGGCCGAATTCGGCCGTTTCCGACCGGTATTTGGCTACCTACATCTGGCCCATAGTCATCAACGTGATGGCGTGCACGTTGAAGGGAATTCATTGGCTGTTGAAGCCACATGGGGGGCTGTTGACACAACTTCCGTAGCTGCGCACACTCGTCCAACAACGAGAACAGACGGTTAGAATATGGTGGCTGTAATTGCTTCACGCAAAAGCAGCAAAGCAGTGCCTAAAATTTCCACTCAAATACTCCTACAAGTTAGATGCAAACAACATTCCATATGCTCAGATTCCTGGAGTGGGGGATAGAGTATTTTCAAAATATGGATAGTAGGCAGGAATTAATCATTTAAAGCACTCAAGGGCTTGGGCTCCGCGCATTCAAGGGTAATAGCTACTAGCTCTTCATTGTACAGTGCTATTGGTGGCCTGGGATCAGAAGACAGACTATTGGAGGTATTATATTTATAATATTATATTTTTATATATTACATATTATATTATATTATATTATATTATATATTATTATATATTATATATATTATATTATATACATACTACAATTCAGCAACTTACATTTAAAGACCATGTAAATCAAGTTGCCGGTACCTGCTTTCGGGCTATCGGGATGTTAAGACGAGTCTTCCCCTACATACCGGACCATCACAGGAAAACGCTTGTACAGGCTCTTGTCATCAGCAGGGTGGATTACTGCAACGGTTTGCTCCTCGGAGCTAACGAGGAACAACTTAATAAACTGCAGGTAATCCAAAATACAGCAGCAAGGATTGTCCTGAACGTTCCACCAAGGACTCCCTCCTGTCCCCTACTGATGAGACTCCACTGGCTTCCAGTGAGGAAACGAGTCCAGTTTAAAACTCTATGTACTATCCACAAGAGTATGATAGGGGAAGGCCCGAAATATATGACTGACATCTTCCAGCCCTACACCCCCGGGCGCTCTTTGCGCTCCAGTAATCAGCAGTTATTGCATGTACCCAGAGTGAAGAAGACCAGACAAGGTGGCCGCGCGCTGGCCCATGCTGGACCAGTACTCTGGAACTCTCTGCCCCCAGAATTAAGGTCACTTACCAGTCACCTGACTTTCCGGAAAACCTTAAAAACATACTTGTATCCCAGTAACTAATGCCTCTCTTGTATACATTCCTCCTCTGGACACACTATTATAGAACACTTCCTTTGCAGCAACAGCGCGTAGATATGGGAACCTGATCATACATGTGAAGGCACAGTGGTGGATGAAGACCATTCTGTATCTATGATCGTTTGGCTGTTTTACTGGAACTAAAGGAAACAAAGAAACAAACAAAGATTCTGATAAAAGTGAAACAGGCCGCCACTGGGAAGTCGAGGTAATCACGGCAAGTCCTGTCTGAATCCAAAAGTCATGGATCTGGGCAGAGAGATAAAGATTGCGGACACAAAGGAATTTGGGCCCTCATACAGAAATACATGTGCCACTCCTTAAAGTGAAAGGAACAAGAACTGAACTTTTGCCGCATCCTGCCGTGATAAAAACACCAGATTCATTTCAAATGAAAGAATCAACCAAAACCTATGTGGCCAATACTGAGCAGTAGGCCTCGTGAATTCCACAATAGTAGACGTCCCTCTCACTACTATTCCAGAAATTCAAACTGAAAGGCTCATCAGGTCTGAGCAATCAAATCCATGGAGTGGGGGACTATGCAACAATGCAATGGAACCAGTTCTCCTTGAACCAACCTTTCAAATTAAAAATAGAAATCAAGACTACACTCAAGTTGCAATTTGGCCAAAATCAAATGTGTACACCAACGTTTTTTCAACAAAAGCATCAATTAATAACAGCTTCTACGTTTTCTCAACAAAAACATCAAATAAAAAAGGCTTCAATGTTTTTCAACAGAAGCATCAATTAATAAAAGCTTCAACGTTTTTCAACAAAAACATCAAATAATAAATGCTTCAAAGTTTTTCAACAAAAACATCAAATAATAAATGTTTCAACGTTTTTCAACAACAGCATCAAATAATAAAAGCTTCAAAGTTTTTCAACAAAAGCATCAAATAATAAAAGCTGCAAAGTTTTTCAACAAAAACATCAAATAATAACTTCAACATCTGAACGTTTTTTCAGCAAAGACATCAACTATTAACTTCAACATTTCAAGGTTTTCAACAAAAACAGCAGAAATAACTTCAACTAAATACGATGCAGTTTCAACAATTGAACTTACAGCTACTGGCTATTTCATTAACTGTGATACGTTTTCCATGGCTCCACGTGAACAGGAAGCGACAGCCAGCCCAAAAACAAACAACAAACATACAAGAACGAACTTTTGAACCTTTTCCTTTCCAAAAGATACAGACCTGGCTTCACCATGAGTAGAACTATGTGGTATTTCTGGGTTCATCTTTTTCTGTTCTGGCTTTGCTTAGAGCTAGCTTTTAGTATGACTCTTAGAGGACACTTTCTACAATACAGGATCAACATAAAACTGAAGCCACGTCCATTTTCAATTCAAATGCAAAAGAGACTTATAAATGTATTCGACCTGAGCAAACCTTTATATTCTAAATGATGTGCTCAATCATCCAGTTTTTAATTCTGATTAATGTATATTCATTTTCATTTATTTTTATCATGCATTCAGTGATGTAATTACCTTCAGTAAATTTTTTTGAAAATTGGGTTACTGATACAGTGTATAATATGCTGTCTGTTTTAAGAATAATTGCTACATTTTCAGATCATGAAATGTTAGAGATTTATTCATATTGCAACGCTTTATACCTGTTACCTTCATTAAGGTTATCAACTCCTACAGAATTGAAATGCATCTAGAAATGTGGTTGTTTAAACACCAGTAGGAACGTTGCCAAACACCACCATACGTACATCAGCAGGGGCAACATTAGATGCTATTTACAACACAACAGGACAGACCCAGTTAGGAAAATATGGGTGGTTTGGCCTTTTGACACAAATACCTGTCACAGAAATGATTCCTGAACGTCACCAAGGGACTCAGTATACATAGGCCGGACCTACGTTATGTACAGATAACATCCAGAGGTAGTGAATTCCTACAGTGTAGGGAAGCTGTGCCTTTAAAAAAAAAAAAAAAAAAGACCCCAACACTGACAGTAGTAAAAACGAAAGTTTCCTTTATAAAATTAAATGCTTAAGGCAATCTGAAAGTCATGCTTGTGCAGCATCTTTTAATTTTTCATTTTACATCAGCTAAAGAAATATTTTTTTCCTTTTTGCAAAATGCCACTCTTAAATACAGACTGCCCCTTTTTCCTTTTTGATAAATTCGGTCTTTCACATACAAGCAGTGTGATACACCTTGGGAATACCTCGAACAGGAACTATGCCTCTCATGGTTTCTAATTTAAAAGACCAGTCTGACAAGACTGCAACGTACCTGTTCTTGCAATAGAGAATGTGCATCTGTCTGACACTTCCAAAGGAAAACGCCAGTGGCAATTACCACCATGCAGGGTCTGCTGAAGTCTCATGCTTGGCTGTGTCCCAAGCGTATTCCCATCAAACCAAAGCATTCCTTGCAAATCCAGTGGGTGCCTTGTGCTTCATTTAGCAACACCAAGGTATGGATTGAGACCTCATCGGCGAATATGGCTGAGGTACGAGTAAATCCAGGCACATAGGTACAATCTTCAGCACCGGCTGCCTCAGAACAAGCAACTGGCAGCACTGTCTTTCTGTGCTTCCAAAACGACTATGCGAGGTATTAAAAAGGTCTGTTCACTGCAGCAAATGGCTACGAGAAATGTTGTGACTACCAGCACTTTTTATCTATAGTTCTTCAAAACATGTCCTGAAACACATTTTTTCTGTTATTGTTTCAACTTTCACCGAGTGCTTGGAGCTTTCCCTCTAAATTGACTTTTTTAAAGAAAGCATGGTCTTCTGAAAAAAGCATGAAAGAGTTTTCAATTTTATAAACAGAAACTTTTATAAGTAACTACTTACTCTACTTACTCTAAAGAGTATATATATATTTTTTAATGACACTATAGATTTTTCATGTCTCCACAGAGTCTACAGTAATTTTACATATTTTAACAGCTGCTATTGTTTTCAGCTCATAAAACTCTCATGCAACTACCTGCCAATTATATGTAAATGCCTATTTTAGTCACGTAGTTTGCTTTTAATGGGTTATTAACTCTTGTCCATAGATTGGAGTGGGTGTTATAAACGAAATTGAGGCCTTAACATAGGTACTGTCTCAGAGGCACACATCTTTTGTGTCACAGAGGCAAGTAGGCCCTTTCACAGAGACAGGCAGGCCCTTTGACCTAGATTAGCCCTCATTTTACAATAACGAGCAACAGAGAGGCTGTCCCCTTATCTGATCACTGTGTGCTCTGTGCACAGAAGACGGTCCATCCTAAATACGTAATCTCCATGTCCAACAGTGACTAACCTACGTCACAACAAATTCTTGGAAACAGACCAAGAACACATCTTCCTCTGACCAACATTACGTCAATCCAAGACACCGATCCAGTGTAAGTATACCTCCTTTTGCCCAAGCAAACTAGAGGAGACAGAGACTTCCAGGCTGACAGTCTGCCCGAGGCGCTGCAACCTGCGTCATGCCACCGCTCCAGCTGGCTGAGGTCCATCACCCATCTGTGAGTGTCCAGCTCAAGATCAGGATGAAGTCCTACTAAGGTAAAGGGGTTAGACTAACTCCTAGGGGGATTATTGGCTCTCTAAAGACCTACACACATGCTAGGTACACTTAGGTACATCTAGTTAGGCATCATAGGAGTATAGGCTTTATCTTAATGCATTCTGTATTTCATGTATTTGTTCATTACTATTGCAAATTGGTATAACTATACAAAGCCTTTTTATTTTCCTGCACTGCTGGCCATAATTCTCTGCTACTGTCCAACAGTTGTCGCAGCACATATAACCAGTACTAGAAGAACTGTGCAATAAATTGTATTGTAAACACACCCGACTGTTTCTTCTATGTACTTCTCTGAGATGAGTGACTGAATGAAAAGTAGTATATTGTTTCCATGATCCTGAGGGATGTGGGTTTTATGTTATGTGGTTGCCAGAATCCATTCCCTTCTTGTCTTCAAGAAGTTTCTAGTGGCCTCTGAGCTAGCTGGTACACAGTAATTAAGTTTAATATACATGATAGGGGCATACAGACCTCAGTCCTATGCCAAGCCTATCGTGTATGTTATTCCAATGCGCAGAACCTATAAGGGATATAGGAACTACACTACAGCTCACCTATGCAAAAACAAGCAGGCAGATTTCAATAACAACCTAAACAACCCTCAGCCACTTACAAGTTGTCAAATGTATGGAATTCACTAGGAAGAGATGGCAAAATCAGGTGCTTAAATATAGTGCTTTGAGAACAATTGCAGAAGCAGGTGGTCAGTGTATTCTGCCACACTCACAACAACCTGTAAAAATATTGCATTCTCAACCAAGAGCAAAAATGTCCCCAATCAATGGTGATATGTTGTAAAGCTTGTGCAGTTAGTAAAGTATGTCAACCAAATGCACAGGATTTGATGTTCCTTCACACTCTTAATACAATGCAAATATCCACCATCATTTGGCATTTGTAAAATTCCACCAAAATGAGTCAAATTATTCACATTTATATTGGACTTTTAAAAATCCCAAAACGTGCAATTTGAAATCTTTCAACAATTGTTTAGAATGAAAACAGAGCATTGAACCCAGCTTTCTGTAAAATCGACATAAAAGATAGTCCCTTTTTTCCATAGTAAAGAAAATGTAGTAAAAGATGTACAATACATGCCCAAATTTCCACTCTTCATGCACTACTCTGTGAAATTATGCAGTGAACAGTAAAATATTACTGTTATCTTTACTTATAAAGAGCTGCTCACCAATGTCATTGCCAAGTTGCACTAAAAAACAAATTCTTGCTGAATTTCTATCACATGGCCAAATGCAAGCCAGGAGTGCTTTGCATGAGAGTTGCACTGGAGGTTTATTCTCACATACAATTTTCAACGACAAGAGAGCAGCCCAGGAGTGAGCTACGTAAAATGTGCAATTTCACATAAATCACATGTTACGCATACGCATATCACATGATATTACACTTTTCCATCGTTTTTTTATTCCTGGAAAGTACCACCCAGTGCCATGGACAAATGAGTGGAAGGGAAGTTGGTTCTTCATAAAAGTAATTAAGCAGCTTTTAACCTGCCTAACTGATGGACCTCTGTTTTTAGACCTCTGCTGTGGAAGGGACCCTAAGTGGAGTTTCACCCAATGTAAGCTCTTTGCTAAAAGGAATTTCAGCTGCAACCTTTAGTATCCACCTTTTATAAAAAATGTCCACTCCCATGCATCATGGGTAAGAGTCTCTGTGCAAGTTATTGGAGAACATATATTAAAACGTATTAGCAAGCATGCGCAGTCTGAGCGCGGAATGCTATTATCTTAGTCAGAATGGCATTTGGTCAGAGGTAGCACTGTTGAAGATGGGATACAGATTACATTAATTGTGGCCTTCCAAGGCTTTTTATTTCAGTTGGGAGTCCAAGAAGAAATGCCTCTTTTCATTTCTGTTGAATTTTAAATCTGTTGTGCTTAAACTGTTTTACACTGTGGGTAAAATGCACCTAAAATATAACGTTTCATTGGCAGAAGGTAGAAAGGCAATTGATGTGTACTTTCCTTTCTCATCAATTCCCAGGTCACTCACTCATTTATTATTCTGTTTTATCCTATAAAAAGTGTTCATGTATTAATAAACCTGAGCATGTTTTCTTGATTCACACTATAGAGAATTCACGTTTTGGGCTGTCTTGCTGGGCAAGGTAATTACTCTGCTGACCTAGTGGCAGTCTAAAGATCCCATAGAACAACAGGCCCATCCTGTGAGATGGGATTTGTTCTGTCAGAGCAAGGAGTAGGAAGTGAAATTTCCATAATCTGATTAGCATCACCTCCCTGTCCAGTAAACGCTGCATGTTCCCAAATGAAAGAAAAGGAGGACAGTCTGACCTCTTAGTCCGGTCACCACAGGGGGTTTCCTTTGAAGCTTAAGGGAAGAAATTGGATGTAAATAAGAGCTGGTTCAGGGGAAAGTTGAGCTGCTGTTGTGCTCTCTTCTCCATCTTGCATTCGTCCCAGAATGCTGTGTAATGGGTCGAGTAGTAACTGGAAGTTCTAGTGAGGCGCTGAAGAGGTTAAAGGATGATATGGTATCACTGTATTATGTAGGCCTCTCCCATGCCCTAGAATTCTCTTCCTCCAGTTTTGAAAAACCTGCACAGAGCACAGAGAGGAAGGACTAACAATAAAGGAACAAACGAGGAAAGACCCGCACATAGATTAATGTTTATCTGGAATTTGGGGAATCCATGTTAGAATTGTATCCGGGATATTTTTGGACCTTATTTAAAGAACTAGTGGCACTAGCTCCTATATACCCACTCAGGGCCATTAGAGGATGAACCTGCCATGGACTCTTAAATATATTGGTCACCTTGGATATTTGTGGACTGGTACTGTTTGTGTGTTCATGCATCTCCCCTGTTTCCTTGGGTCCTGGCTGCTCCGCCAACGTTAGTGTCCTAAGTGGAATGTTGGTGTGATGATGATGAATGGAATGCTTGGGTGCCTCTGTGGTGAGGTGTGACAGTTGAAGTATGGTCTGAGTAGCAAGCAGGCTGCTCCTAGTGGGGCTGCTGTACATGGATCTACCAACGTGCAACTATATTTGAATAAATAATCTTAAACTACACTCGGCTACCAGACTTTGATTACAACATTATTGGTGACGACCTGGAGACAGACCTATGTGTTACTTCTGGAATTACAAATGATCACATTTACATCACATTTACAAGACGAATGGAACACTGAAAACTTTTACAGAAAATACAGAAGCTGACATTTAAATGTTCACTGAAAGTCTGAAGATACTCAGGAAGTATGCTGATAAACTGAAACACAATGCCTGGCAGCTCCAACAGTGTCCTTCAGACCGGACGGCCCCAGCCAAGGTCAATTTCAGTTAGCTGCATTATGTAGAAGTAATGCTTTTCAGTCAACCTACACCAGGACGTTGTAGTCTTACAACAACCTGTATCTGGTTATCGCAGTTTACAGGCCTCAGCCACAGAGGGTCAGATTAGTCAAGTAAATAACTTGCAGTCATAGATGTCGCACGTTGGGGTATGTATGATAAACAGACCCATTAAGGGGCCTCACAACATCAGGATGTTACTGCGAGTACATGTCAGCGTGTACCTGGTGGTAACTTGCATATTTTGTGGTCTACTTTATGTGGGTAAGATATTTTGAGCCTCGCACTAAATGTTATTATTCGGTCCATGTATCGGCAGCCGGAGGGGGGCATCAAAAGGGGAAGAGACACAGTGTAGTTTATTTCTTTTCTTCCGTCCTGTGAGATTGTGTAAACCGTTAGGTTAGGGTTTTGAACTGAATTCAACAGTTTTTGTTTCAGCGTGCCCCACTTACCGTTTTACCAGTGAGTGCATGATGGTCCAGCAAGGCAAGCAGTGACGTCTTTGCCATGCGGCATTGGAATGGGTGTTGTGCATTGATGTTAGGTGCACGCAAGCACCTGGAGCCACCCAGTGCGTGATTTCTGCATGCCGCCAACTTTTTGGTGGAAGCAGCAGCAAGTCTTAAGGATGTGCTAGCCTACTTGGCTGGCTCGCAAGTAGCAGGGTTTGGAGTTTAGAGAGTATTGACTGTTTTGGACAAGTTTGCAATTACAGTGTTTTCTGGTCATGATGTTGTTACTGCCTGTGTATGAATGCTGCCATAATACTTTTTTTTCATTTGGTTTCTGAACGTGCAACTTTACATCATATGAAAATCTAGTGAAGTAATCACATGTTTTTGGCCTAGTTCTAATTTGCTATGTTTACGTCTTACATGCATTGTGGGTGAGTTTTCTCATCTGTGTATTTTGGGGGCAAGTTTGCCCTGTTTCTTTACTAAGTGGTGTCTGTTTGGATGCCCAGGAAGTTACTTATGGTGCACTTTGGCTGTTTATGGACATTTAAGGGTGTCAATTTATTGGTATGTGTAATACCTTCTTTTTTTTCACGTTAAGCTACATTTGTTTGCGTTTTGCCACATATATATTGCTGCATCTTTGAATTTTACGGTATGTTGTTATGCTGACATTTCTCTGTACATCTTACACTACATTGCTACATTAAACTTTATATATTGCTCACACATGGGATTGTTTTATGTGTGAATTGCCCATTTCTTTTGTTTGCCTACCTACCCTTACATCAGGGATGGAAATGGGTGATAGTCCCATTTCCACGATGTACATTACAGACCCTTACATGAGGGATGTCTAGATGGGTTATAGTCCCATTTCTACAGCTTACATTACAAGCCCTTACTTGAGGGATCACTGGACGGGGTGCAGTACACCCACTTCTTCACTTGTTCTCCTTACATTAGGGATAATGAACTGGGGTGCGTATCACCGGTGGGTACGTGGTACAATATTTGTCCTTGTTGTGATGTTTGGTCGGATGTTTCACACCCATTTCTTCTGTGTGTTCACACGTTTTTGTGTGATTCAGTTTCTTACTTGGAGTTTGTTTTTGTAAGTATTGCTTAGTCTGCGGTCTAGTTACATGGGTTGTGTAAGACAGTATTGTTTCATCAGGTTCTTTCTCTACATTTGTATGTTTTTTAAAGGGTGGAGGATGGGTGATATTTCTTAAGTATTTATTTATGCCTCCTCTCTGTGTAATTTATGCTTAGTCCTTCACGTGATGTTGTGTTCTATCTTACATCCATGTGTATTGAACAAATTTCTTTTTACTTGTTTATAAATGTGAATAGTTCTTACATTTTTTGTTTTTCTAAAGGGGGAGTGTTGGACTTGGCCTTTCTGCAGGGTCATCCCTGAACTTTTAGCCTTCCTCCTGTATTTTGTCTGACCTGTTTTTGTTGGGTTTATGACTATGGGCACTTTACCTCTGCTCATCAGTGCTAAAGTGCATATGCTCTCCCTATTGTAAATGGATGTATGGATTAGTGACTCCATAATTGACTGGTTTGGTTTACCTGTCAGACCCTAGTACAGTGCGTGAGAAGTGCCCAGGGCAGGTAAACCAAATGCTGCTAGTGGGCTTGCAGCACTGGCTGTTCCACCCACAGAAGCAGCCTTGTAAAATGTGTCTAAGGTCTGCCATTGCAGAGCCTGTGTGCAGTCTGGTACTGCCATGTTGACTGGGAAAGTACACCCACTTTCCAGTCCCCAAACCTTCCCTTTTCTTCATATCAGACACCCCTATGGTAGGCCCAAGGACAGGGTGCATTGTAACTATAAGGTGGGACATGCCCTGGTGTGTGTGGCATGTCCTAATAGTGAATTACAGACATTTTCGTTTTTCACTATTGCAAGGCTACCTGTTCTCCATAGGCCAGAATGGGCAGTTAGATTATTACATCTTATAATCCTAAATGACTCAGGAAACATGGTAGAAATTCGAGTTTAGTATGCCTGAACTCCGAATGATAAAATACATCTTTCAGTGAAGTTGGTTTTAACATTCCGTGTTTGAAAATACCACTTTTAGAAAGTAGGTATTTTCTTGTCTAACTATCCAGGCCTGCCTGCCTCTGCTAGGTTGTGTATTCCTTCTCTGGAGTTTGAGTGACAGGGCTGGGGGATTCCAGGAGACAGAATGAGTCAGCCCCGTGGTGAATAGAGAGATCTGCATCTAGATGGGAGGAGAAGTTGTACATGGGACCTGAATAGGACTGTGCCTGCCCCCCCCCCACTGCTGGCTTCACCCCCTGTGGTGCATCTGATGTCTCTGCCCTGCTCTGTGAACGGAGAGGAGGAATCAGGTCAACAGAGTGCTCCAGGGCTATGCCTTTCCTCCACAATGCTGGCTCCACCTCCTGCGGGGCGTCTGATGTTTCTGCCCTGCACTGTGAAAGGAAAGAAGGAGTCATGTAAACAGAGTGCTCCAGAACTGGTTTGAACTGGGCAAAGGCCCCTCTGTCCTCAGAGGACAGAGGATTTTGGGGTATAAATATTGGGACCCTGATCCCAAGAAATTAGATCACTTTTGGACTACAAGAAGAAACCTTTGCTGAAGAGAGGAACCTGCAGAAACTGAGGAGAGACTATCCCTAAGCTGAAGTGCTGCTTGGTGGATTGGCCTGCAGTGGTTGCCTGACTGCCAAAGAAAGGAGAAAGAACTTTGTGTACATTACTTTCAACTTGTGAAGGATCTCCAAGGTCTTGGAAGAGAGCTTGTCCCCTGACCGAAGTCTCAGGACCAGTAGACTTCACCAGCCTTTGTGGATTGCTGCTGGAAATGCTGTTTCAGTGGCTACAGAGGCAGGGAGCTGAGACCGACTCTCATGACCGGCCCGGTGTCCAGTAGGCACCGCATCGAATAACGTCCGCCTCGAACAACGCAAGCTCTGAGCTCACCGACTCTGTCCTTATGCCGTCACTGAGCCGTTGCCTGCACCGTAACATGTGGACACCGCAACATGCAACGCCTTGCTACACTGACTCATACCTGTCTGACCAATGCGGTCACTGTTGCTGACTTCGAGTCCCGTGAACGCCTCGGAGATGGGCACCGCCTCGCACGCTTCGTGACGCACCGCCCGACTCGTACCGCTGTCCGAACTGATCAACGCCAGCTCCCAAATTCCAGCTCTGTCGCCGCACGAAGCACCATCTCGCCCTGCAACGTACGCCCTGGACCCACCGACTCTGTCAATGGGCCGCTGCCTGCGCCGCATCGAGCGACAACACCTCCTACAGCGTTTTCTTTTCTGAACCGAGACGAACACCGGGACCGGCTCGCACGCCCGTGCTGGCAGCATCAAGTTAAGGAACTGTGATCGAGTCTATCGACCCTTGAGTGGGCCCGTATCGACGTGGTCCACTGGAATTGTTAGACTCTGTGTTATTTTCATCAACGCTGTAGCCAGACAGAGCTACCGACTCGCACAGAACTCTGATTTAAGCATTTTTAACAAGAACGCCTGATTTTTAATAGTACTGTGGATTATTCTTATCGCTTTTGGTCTTGTGGTAAATCTATATAAAAGATACTTATTTTTACAAATATACAACCTGTGTGGTGTCGATTTGTAGTGTTGTCACCTGATTACTGATTCACAAATGCTTCACACACTGCCTCTGAGATAAGCCTGTCTGCTCGTGCCAAGCTACCAAGGGTGTGAGCAGGGGTTATTTTAGGAGTGTAGCCCCTTACCCTGACTAGAGGAGAGGGTGCCTATCTGTAACCTGTGCCAACTAGAGACCCCCCAATTCTAACAGGGAGGATATGTTATATCTTGCTTATGTATTCGTGCATCTCCCCTGTTACCTTCGGTCTTGGCTGCTCAGCCAGTGTGAATGTTCTGAGTGGAATGTTGGTGTGATGATGATTAATGGAATGCTTGGGTGCCTGTGTGATGAGGCGTGACAGCTGGAATGTGAGCTGAGGAGCAGGCAGGTGGCTCCTGGTGGGGCTGCTGAACATATATCTACCAACCTACAACTAAAACTGAAAAAAACATCTTAAACTACGCTCAGCTACTAGACTTCGATAACAACATTGTGGATGCCTGAAGATTTCATACAAAGGACACTTTCTGGATAAAGATGCCCTCTGGAAGTAGCCAACAAGATGTCTTTTGGAGAGAGTCCAAAGAAGATATTTTCTGTGGGATGGATGTGCCTCAAATAGGGGTAATGGAGAGTACCCTATTAGAACTGGCCTGTCTTTCCTCTGATGTTTCTGCACAATTGTGTTCAGGCTCCTGCGGTTCCCCTGGGACTTGGGGCACCGCGCACCACCACATCAGCCCAAGTGTGATCATGTGTGTTGTAGTAAATGTCCTCTCCACTGTTCTTCTCTGGATAGACTGTACTATGATATCTGTGACATCATAGAATGCCTGGGTGTCCCTCTGGCTCACAGTGCCTCACTCTAACTTACTGTGTCAGTTGGTCATTTCAGGCTGAGCTGCTAACAGCTGGCTCCTGGTGGGGTTTTACTTCTGATCTTGACCAGTCTACCTGTCTTGGAAGGAACCTGCAATAAAGGATCTTAACTTACAAAGTGGACTCTCCATCATTCATTTACCACATGTGTGGCCAGGAGATTCCTGTCAATGGGACAAAGAGAGATAGCAGTTAGGCATTAATGTATGCCCTTCTGCTTCCCCATGGGCTGGTCGGTCTCACAGAGGGAACAAAGAGTAATTTCAGGCTGTTCTAGTCACCACCATGGCCAAGAACATATTGATATGGGCTGCAACGTCCAAGGATAGGCAGAGGAGGTCAGGAGAACATGAACTACCAGTGTGGTCATCTCTGCACTGAACATCGTGGCCCCTGTTAAGGCAGCTACCATGCTCAGACTTCTCCTTGCACTGGCAGGAGAGGGGGAGGCAACAGGGAGCCACCCCTCATTCACTGTAAGCTAATGGAGAATACTGGAGCAGTAACTTTGTCCAGGTGGTTTGTTAGCGAACCCAGGAGAAGATGAGCATTGTGTCAGCAGGATCTGCTGGCTCACAAACAGTTAAATGTGCTTTAGACTTATGGGCTCTAGTGTGCTTTTAGAGTCCAGTTGACCGCTGAGACTCTCCTTTGTGTGTTCCACCTAGCTTTATGTAGGTACTTGTATTTTTGTAAAGTACTTATTTGTTTGTATTAAAGTACTTTTTCATTCAAAAGAAAAGAGCACTGACTGAACATTGATTATTATGTGTTGTGCTTGAACTCTAAGGGACAAATTTGTGACATTTGTGTCACAGGGCAGAGCAGCAACTCACTGCCCGCTGACCTTATCCAATGCAGTGCATGCTTAGTCTTTCCCCCTGCACTTGTGCTGACCGTATACCCTCTGCGGTTTTGCTGCATTTAACTCCTTATCCATGGGCTGCTCTGTCAGAGCATTAATGATTGATTGAACACTACAAACAATGGGCCGTGTGACTAAAGGGCAACCATCATCGATGCACTCCGAGCGATCGAGTTGTTCTCATTTCATTATTAAGTCCCTGAGACCATATTGAAACTTACCATTACCTCTGCAATACTCCAGACTCAAACAATGAAAGGAGGTTCATTCATCTACATGGGTGCATAATCCTTATGAAATTGAAGGTGTATACATCAAATGATCAGAGCTTATGACAAGGACTTGAGTGCCCTTAGTCCCCAGAATCCCTTGTCCCGAAGATACCCCCATATCCATAGTGGGGTCGAAACGATGTTGGCAACCATTAACAGAATCCTATAAGACCTCCTTTTGTTTCCAATAACCTGCCCTCTACTTAATACAGTCACTTCAAGTTTTTAAATCAAAAGTTGGATATGTTCACTTCACTGGGGTCACCAATGTCACTTGTTTCTATTTCTCATATGCAGTTCAAATATGTGTGTTTTTTATAAAGTTTGTGTATTTCCAAATAAATAGACTACTCATTTGCCAGCCTAGTGCGAATGCAAGCACCCTTGCACTATGGTGCATTGCTGTATTGTAAGCAGGGTGGATTTTGTGTAAGAAGGGGCACTTTCCTTCACAAAAACAATCCTGAGAGGCTTTTCCTCTTTCTATGTGTGCTGCAGAATACAGCACACATAGAGAGAGGAAAAGATTAGGAGAAATAAAGATATCTCTGCTTGTTACACCTCATGTAAGGAGGCTTATCTTTTTGGCGCATTCTGAGAATGCGTAAAAAACAATGGGACTTACGTGGGAACACCTACTGCAACGCCCATGGGACGCCTTACTTGCACAGAGTAAGGCAATGCAGTGATTTTCGCTGCGTTGCCTTACTCCAGATTTTTTACGCCAGGCAAAGTGACTTAGCATGGCTTCATAAATCTGACTTAGAGGTTTGTGTCAAGCATCTATCACACTGCATGGTGCAAGCATGACACAGAACTCTCACAAATATGCACCTAAGTTTCTAGTCCACAGCACATCTCTGAGTCAAACTTCGACTACTCCATCTCAGCAGCAGAAAAGGGTACATTGGTCCCTGATATAAGGGGCTGCAGTATATGGGCCCAGGACTACAAAAGTGAAAGATCCCAGTTGAAAAAATTGGGATTCAAAGCTTCTGATTGTCCCTGGACCTCCTGACACGGATCTCTCACAATGGTGTTAGTGATCTTGGTGTTGCACGTGTGTCCATTATTGGCTGTTGAATATTAGGGCAAAGAAGTTTGTTTATGCTTATCAGAGTCTCCTAAAAATAATATTTTTGGCTCCCATCAATTTAAACACTCCTTTTGTTGTTTATTTTGTGTCACATAACAACGTCAAGTTCGTGTCAGATTGCGTGTCAACTTAATTCCTTTCTCCTACCTACAGGTCAGGGAATACTACGCAGTTCACTAACCCATTATCAAAATATAAGAGTAGGAAAATGTAAGCAGGACTACATTTTGACTCTGGTTTGCTGTGCCTATTTCGCACAAATATATATGAGCGTATCCATTGCTGTCATCCCAGCACTTTAAACAGTCATTATGTTGACAAACTACTGTAGAATTCTTTGTAAGTAAGGAAGTACCTTAATAGAACTAGCCATAAATCAAACCTCTGATATGATCTGTACAAAGCACACAATCGATCACTCATCCAAGTAATAAATATGCTTAAAGATAGAGAAGTTCAGATTGCTTTGCTTGGTAAAGCACTCATGCTTTTACAGGTAGGGGATAATGGCATATAAAATGTGTACAGTACAAATCTTGCTGTACAGCTTTATCCTTTTGTCTTGTATTTTCCTTTTTAGTACTTTGGCATGGAGCAACCTTAGGATGTACAGGGAGACATGGGCTGTGGTAGACAACACCGAAAAATTGGCAATTTCTTAATTTTCAAGGCACTGTTATTGGGTTATTTAACAAACAGCAACTAAGCACAACTCATCATATAAATACTCCAGTAATGATTAAGAAAGAGTGAAGCGGAACATATTTTGAAATAGAAATGTGCACAGGCTCTTTTCCAAAGGCGAAATTCTGCATAATTGAGAACGCTTCAATTTTGCCAGACTGTGTCATTTTTTCATAAATATTTCTTCATCATAATTATTTAAATTTAAATTAAGGTTTTGTGCGAGAGTACTCTAAGCAAATAAATGACTAGCATTCCATGTCAAACGTAAAATCTTTTAAACAAGGAATGTATTTAATGGACAATAGCAACTGCATCACAAGGTAGTTCCGGAGTTGCGGGGCTTTTTCTGTTTTTTACAAATTATGGATGTGACTTCAGAGTTTGGGAATAGCTGTTATGGTTTAAGAGTGGTTCAGCACTAATATACTGGCATTAAAATTGTAAGCCACTTGCTTGTGCGCACAACACACTGGTATCAAGAATGAGTCCTATCAGATCAAATACAAAGTGCAAAGACTTTAACCCAGGTTTATAGAGATTTTGTGACGGGTTTGTGTTACTTATGAATGCAACTTGACACAAAGGGGCAAATTTACAAGCCCCTTGCGATACATTTGCATCACTTTTAAAATGGGAAAAGTGACGCAAAAGTGGTGCAAGTGGATTGTAAATATGCCCCAAAGTTTTCTGCTGGAATTCACAAACCAACGCAAATCACTATTTGTGTCGGTTTGTAACAAAAATTAATGTAAGGCAGAGCACTTTCTTTCAAGGGGGCGTTTCACAGGTGGTGCGTGGGAGTTCTAATGCAACCACTCATGGGTTTTGAAACGAATACCTATCTATAAAGGTTTGGTGACAGGGATTTCTGTCAAAATCTTGCACCTCCCTGAGGCTGGCATAATGAGGAGAAATGTTTTTTTTTAAAATTCTCTTGCCTGTGTGCTGAATTCACATTTGATATTTATTTCACTGTATAAATTGTTGAACCTTTTATTTGATAAAAGTTCATAAGAAGACAATAACATATCATTCAGATATTAGCTCATTCACAGACCACCCAGGATCTTCTATCAATCAATCAATTAATCAGACGTTTGTAAAGCACGGCTACTCTACCATGAGGGTCTCGAACTGGGTCAAAGACGTGGATTGCCTGAGATGGAGGTGCAGGGTGTTCCAAGTCTTGGTGGCAAGGTAGAAGGATCTTCCTATGGTTCTGGTCTTGTGGATCCGTGGGGCGGAGTCCAGAGCGAATCGGGCGAAGCGGAGTTATCTGGGGGGTGTGCGGAATGCGAGGCGGTGATTCAGATATTTTGGTCCTGCGTTGTGGAAAGCCTTGTCGGCATTTGTGAAGAGCTTGAAGGTGATTCTCTTGTTGATAGGGAGCCAGTGGAGTTGGCGGAGGTGTTGTGTCATGTGGCTGCAGCGGGGATGTTGAGGACCAGTCTGGCTGTGGCGTTTTGGACAGTCTGTAATTTACAGAGCTGTTTCTGTGTGATGTCGGCGTAGAGTGGGTTGCCGTAGTCCAGTCTACTGGTGATGAGTGTGTGGGTCTTTCTGGATTCTGTGGGGAGTCTTTCGAAGCAGGTAGAGCGTGTGGAAGCAGGATGAGAATACTGTGTTGGTTTGGCGGTTCATTGAGATCGGGGCATCCAGTATGATGCCAAGGTTGCCCGCGTGGTTCGTAGGGACCGGAAGGGTTCCTAGTGTGGTGGGCCACCAGGAGTCATCCCAGGCTGAGGAGGTGGGTCCCAGGATGAGTACTTTGGTTTTGTCCAAGTTGAGCTTGAGGCAGCTGTCTTGCATCCAGGTAGCAACTGCCTTCATTCTGTTGTGAAAGTTGATTCTGACGGCTTGATTCTTATTTGCGAGTGAGATGATCAGCTGGGTGTCGTCGGTGTAGGAGACGATGTTGCGTCCGTGGCTTCTGATGATGGTTGCGAGGGAAGTCTTGTAGATGTTGAAGAGGGTGGGGCTCAGGGAGGAGCCCTGGGGCACTCCGCAGCTGATCTCTGTAGGTTCTGAGCGGAACGGGGGTAGTCTGACTCGCTGTGTTCGGCCGGTCAGGAAGGAGTGGAACCAGTGCAGTGTCTTGGTGAGGATGCTGGCTTTGTGGAGTATCATGAGTAGGGTGCAGTGGGAGATGATGTCAAAGGTCGCCGAGAGGTCAAGTAGGGTGAGAGCTGTGGTTCCGCCCTGGTCAATGAGGGAGTATATGTCATCAGTGGCGGCTAAGAGTGTGAGCTAATGGTATTGTAAATGACAATGCCTTTTAGTTATGTGTTTTCAAAACCTGGAAGCTGTGCGTAAACATGCACTTTGTACTTATAGTCCATGCTTACGAGAAGCAAAGCTGGCAGTAAAAGAGGTGCAGTTACTGCAGTTTCCTAAAGGCCATCAACTAATACAATCACGGAACCCTATAATTTCTTTCAAGTTCGTTGGGGCTCCAAGTCTATGTGGCCTGTGAACAGATGTCGACGTTTCAACCCTTAAAGCGCCAATGTTTGCAGTCGCAGCGGGTCTTTATCAAGACAAGTAAGCGCGTCACGACAGTCTTACCATCCAGGTGCATTAATCACGTGGAAACAAATTAGTCCTTTAGTCCTGAAATTGCTCGCCGTGAATGGATTAATTAGTCTGCTTCTCGGCTCACGATGCGGTTGCTTGGAATCAGCTTTTTCCAAGCAACCGCATCGTGAGCAGACTGATTATTAGTTGTATTAGATTGTATTAGTTGATGGCCTTTAGGAAATAATACTCTATACATACATGTATAGGTTTTCCATATTTTAAGTTCATGAAATTTGGATGTATTTTGTTGATCACAAGCTCACTATTCACTAATGTCACATCTTTGCACTGTATTTGATATATTGACAGTCATTGTATATAATGTACAGAAATAATTTTTTGACTCGAAATGGCATAAAGAGATTATAAAGTAATATACAGGATTTCCTTCTTCATTGATTGTAAGGAATTGTCTCAATATTTCAGAGGTGTTCTGTTGGTTCTATTAGGATTATTGTATAAGGAAACTGTTTGAAAAATCATTGTTGTTTGAACCCGACAGAACCAATATATCTTTTAAATTACCTATTACCCAGGTTCTGAGGGACACAGGGTCAACCCCATTGGTTTTTATAAATCCTTTTTACTTATGGCTCTCATAAACTCTTTCAAAATAATTCAAAATTTTTAGTGGTGGTGCACAAATAGATAACAGTCAGAACCATTCAGGTCTTTAAGTCAGATGGAAAAAGTAAAAGCGGTTACCCTGTAGTGGGCCTGGCCTTTGTAATTAAACGAGACCAGCAGCATGGGCACAAAAAGTAGTGTTTTGAAAAGCGCAGTGCAAAATAACAAGTAGATAGTAGTGCTTGTGAAAAGCACAGTGCTCTTACAAAAACAAGCAAAAGCAGGTGGCTGCCATATTGAAAGTGAAAGCGCGAAGGGCAGCGCATTGTTTATTAGGTAAATGGACCCATACAAAAAAAGGTAGTCCTCAGAGGAATACTTAAACACCGACAGTTTAGATAGATAGTACTAGGCAGGTGACCCGTAGCGGGAAAACAGAAACAGAAATGAGGGAAAAGAGGAACAATCGCCCAGTAGCAAGCAGGCAAGCAGGAATTTTCAAAGGATAGTGACACAGACCAATAAAAAGCAAGGGCAACCAATAGGTGGAGATTAACTCCACAAACCATCTACAACAGGTCGCTTAGCGACGACCTCAAAAATGGAGAGGACATTGTAGCTTTCTCCCTATTGACATTACAGAAAATTATACATGAGATTGTAACATTTTTAAGTCAGTTCTCATTTTCTATTTTCCTGAAGTCACTTTGCTGTAAAAGTGAAAGAGCAATTGTTTATGGGTATATTAACATTGCCATCCATTAGGACATGGAAGGGCACTAACAGATACTCATGTTATGTAGATCGCCCAACGAGCTTTGTAGCCGTTGTGGAGACTGAAACATATTTTGTTTCTTGAGAGAAAAATAAGCATTTATCTTATATCAGAGTCTCTGTTTGAGTGTCATCCTGCCTATTAGCGATTGGAACAGCCACTCCCGAATTTAGGGTTTTATTTCTGTTAAGTAGCTTATAGCATTTTTCATGGACACTTTTATACCTACCTACAAAAACATGCATAATATTGTTTTTTTATATTCATTTTATTTCAAAGGGTATTCCCTTTGCTCCTCCCCTCCAAGGTCCTGCTGTCAGGGTAGGCTCACATTGACCATTTATGTCCTTTTTTATATTTTGCCTCATAAAGTGTAATACAGCTAAATAGAAAATGCATGAGTCTCTTGTGTGACTTGTGTGAGTTGGAAACAAAGAAAAAATAACTAAATATGTGTTGGACTTGGCACCCTTGGCATGGTTTCCCCTGACTCTCGTCTCTACCTCCTGCATTTTCTTTACTGTGTACTGGATTTTGTTTTTGCTGGCTTAGATGCTCTTCTGATCAGTGTCAAAGTGCAAGTGCTCCCTGTGTAAATTGTGATTATGATTGATTATCCATGATTGGCATATTCGATCTACTGGTAAGTCCCTAGTAAAGTGCATGGTGTGAGCCCAGGGCCTGTCAATCAAATGCTACTAGTGGGCCTGCAGCACTGATTGTGCCACCCACACCAGTAGCCTTTCAAATGGTTCTCAGACCTGCCACTGCAGTGTCTGTGAATGCTGTTTTAAACTGCCATGTCGATCTAGCAAGTTGCCAGGCCCTAACCTTCCCTTTTCTTACATGTAAGGCACCCTCAGGTATGCTCATGGTACCCCATGGGCAGGGTGCAATGGGGGTGAAAGGTAGGACATGTGATGTTCTGTTTTTTAATGTCCTGATAGTGAAATACTGTGCATTTAGTTTTTCACTGTTGAAAGGTTTTGTGTCCCATCAGTTAACATAGGAGCACCTTGTAACATCTTACGAGTGTAAATTTCCATTGGGACAAAATTGAGAAATGGAGTTTAAGCTCTCTAAACTCAGAATTTAATAAAACACCTTTTAGTGAAGTCGGTTTTTAAATTGTGTGTTTGAAAATGACACTTTTAGAAATTGAAACAGCGACAAGGGGTTTGGCCCTAGGCGGCTGGAAAGGGGGGGTTGTCCTAGTCATCACATTTAAATGCTGCTAAACCAATTTAACAGACTAAAGGCCATCAATTCAGTTGTTATAGACTAAAAGCATGTATTTGCTACTTCGTTCTGTGCACTTTACTCCACATTTAATCATGGGTCAGGTAAGTGTGGATACGTTTCAATCAAGAACAAATTATACATATTTAGGCAACAAATGATACAAAAACTTACAAACTTTATGATGAAACAATATGCTGTAACATACAATACATGAAGTGTAATACATTTATCTAAACATTATAAAACCAGTCTTAATTCACAAACGAAGCAGCTACTAGGACAACCTTTAGCATCCACATTGTGTAACAAATTCAAGGAGCTGCTACCCACGGGGAAAAGAGAAATATTAGGCCTAGTAGTGAGACAATTCAAATAACATTTCTACTGGGGGAAACTTAATTAAAAATGTGGAGTAAAGTGCACAGAACGAAGTAGCAAATAAATGCTTATCATCCATATCAAATGAATTCATGGCCTTTAGTCTGTTAAATTGGTTTAGCAGCATTTGAATGTGACAGCTCGGACACCCTCCCCGCTTTCTCTTTCTTTTAGAAATTGAACACAAAACGGGGTTGGGCTTTTGTCGTCAAAATGGCTGAGCCACCACAAAATCCTACCATAACTCCAATGCCAAAACTGACCCTCTTTAAGACTCTACACTTAATCAAACTAGCTATAATCAATAAGAGTGGTTAATTGTTTAATATTTTAGACATAATTTGTTGGTTTTGATCTACCTTCTTATCATACACAGAGAACCATACACAAATAATCAACGATATTTGTCCCTCCCACCATTATTACATCCATAATGAATACAAAACATAAATTAAATCACATTCAAACATACAACAAAACAACATAGAACCTATACATCAGTTCTTATTTCAAACAATATCTGGAGCATACTAACAGGGTAAATACATTATACCCTAAAGTAATTTTGAAGCAATTTGTGAGCTCCCTAATTTTCTAAACATGGGCCCCTGTCAAAAAATGACTGTTCCCCAGGTACATATTTTATGCAATACTCTTTGGACAATCCCTGGGTTGCAAAGTCACTCTATGTTATGCAACAATTTTCAATTGCAACAGTGGGTCCACTAGATATGGTTGACGCATAAAGCTCACGTTTGTGAATTTGTTACATGCTTTGTAACATGTAAAGGTACAATTGTTTTATCAATGGAATGTGGGTGCAATAGCTCATTCCAGAATTTTTGCATCAACTCCAATGTCCTGAATTAATAAAAGTTTATAAAAAAATTAAAAAAAATTAAATGGTTGACGAGTTTTGAACCCCCTCATCCTCCTTTATGGGGTTCTCCTCATGAAGCAGAACTAATATCCACTTTGTGCTCGCTCTCTGAGCCATCTGAAAGTGGATATCAGTTCTGCGTCCTGAGGAAAACCCCGTAAAGGAGGATCAGGGTGTTCAAAACGCATCAACCTTTTCCAGTGGACCCACTGTCACAATTGAAATTGAAAACATCTAAAATAGGGTCAGTCTTGGCATTGGTGTTGTTGTAGGACTTTTAGAAATTGAGCATTTTTTTGTTTAACAATCCAGTGTATCTCTGCCTTTTCGAGTATTCACTGTCTGGGTTTGGAGTGACAAGAGCTGGGGATGTGCATTCACTCTAGACAGTCACATGGGACATCCTGGGTGACTCATAGCCAGGCTGAATTTAGCTTTCTGCATTTAGAGTAGTGGGAGGAGTTTTCACTAAGTATGGGCCAAAAATACATTCCGCTCATGAAATTTGCAGATTTTCGGCAATTTTGCGATCCGCAAATCTCACGAAATTGCTGAAAAATTCGCAAATTCGCTTACGGGCGGATTTTTTTTTCTTTTATGGCCACCTCACTCATGGGACGAAAGTTATAGGCACACACGGTCACTGGAGGCAAATCTTCTGGCCCTTTACGCAGCTGCAGTGTAGGAAAAGCACTATACATTTACCCAACGAGGTAGCACTTACTGATTAGCCAGTAGAAAGTACTCCAGTTGAGTAGAGGTATTGCACAAAACGGTGGCATCTTCGTGGATAAAATATGCAGGGCAGGATTCATTCTGGCACGAGGCTCCTATCACAACAATTAAACCTCAACAGGAAGCACTTACAGATTATCAGGTGCCCGAGTTGAAGCGCAAATTCTGTAACATTTTAATCAGCCCAAAACATTAGTGAGCACGGTCGAGGCTGGGTAAGTGTGCTTTATCCCCGTCTCTGCCGTCGAAAATTAGCTGTAATACTTTGGGGAGGTCTTTGCATCCATGAGTTTCTCGAGCATGATCCCGGGTTAATTCCTGTCACCAGGAGGCTGCTTTCTCCTCATATGATCCCCTGCTCGCTCTCTGACCCACACAAGAGGCATGTGAACACGCCCCGTCCGTTTGGCCCCACACAACACACACTAGCGGTAGGAAACGTCTTCCCGCCCTTTCCCAACTATGATGGACAGCTCACTCAAGGAACCTCGGCGCCTTTTGGCGCGGTGGCAAAGTTACAGGCACACATGGTCACTGGAGACAAATCTTCTGGCCCTTTACGCAGCTGCAGTGTAGGAAAAGCACTATACATTTACCCAACGAGGTAGCACTTACTGATTAGCCAGTAGAAAGTACTCCAGTTGAGTAGAGGTATTGCACAAAACAGTGGCATCTTCGTGGATAAAATATGCAGGGCAGGATTCATTCTGGCACGAGGCTCCTGTCACAACAATTAAATCTCACCAGTAAGCACTAACAGATTATCAGGTGCCCGAGTTGAAGCACAAATTCTGTAACATTTTAATCAGCCCAAAACATTAGTGAGCACGGTCGAGGTGGGGCAAGTGTGCTTTATACCCGTCTCTGCCGTCGAAAATTAACTGTAATACTTCGGGGAGGTCTTTGCATCCATGAGTTTCTCGAGCGTGATCCCCGTGTAATTCTTGTCACCATGAGGTTGCTTTCTCCTCATATGATGCCCTGCTCGCTCTCTGACCCTTTATACACAAGAGGCATGTGAACACGCATAGAAGCCCCGCCCGTTTGGCCCCGCACACCAGGAAACAGTATTTTTTGGGCAAATCCGCGAGTTCGCGAATTTTTTCGCGAACTCGCTGATATTTTTGTCGATTTTGCGCAAATTTTCGGATCGCACATCCGCAAAATCCACCCATACTTAGTTTTCACCAGCACCTGAGTAAGCTGTGTCTGCACTAAACAATGCTGTTGCCACCTCCTTTAGTTAAGCTGGACCAGGGAAGACATAACTGGTTTTGCTTTGCTGGGTTGGCCTGCAGTTGCTGCTTCTGCCAAAGAGAGGACAAAGACTGGAACACTACTGTAAACCTGCTTTTGAAGAATCTCCAAGGGCTTGTGTGAGCTTGCCTCTTGTTCTTAAGTCTCAGGGACACAATGATTTCACCACCAGAATTCTACCGCTGGGAATTATGACCTGCCAGTTCTGGGCCTCTGGAGGTTGTTCCTGTTCCTGGAAGCTTTAAAAGCTTGAAGAAACCAAGAAAACTGACGCACTGCCATTCCAGTGCCTGTTTTTCTGATGCAAACAATATCCCACAAGGTAATATTTGAGAGGCAGTTAAATGTGCATGCTTACAGCATTGCTAGCAAAGATACAAGGAGACTCAAAATCATTTCTAAAGTGTGCATATAGCATCATATATTCAAACAAAGAGTATACATTTAGTACAGTTAAAGCAGCACTGTTCGGACAAGAGTACAAAAAGCAACCCTAATTGTACTTGGTGCTAGGTGTATGTGAGTGACACAAGAAAGCGACGCAAGTGACAATTGTGCAGAGCTAAAGACGGCGCAGGTGGAGTGATGCAAATTAAATACAGACATGGTGAGATAAAAATGGCTAGAAACACAACTTAGACAATATTTAAATTTAGTAATTCTAAGGAGCCATTGTAGGTAGAGCGCCAGCAGATGCGCTGTGTGTTGTCGACAAACGTTTCGATCCTCGGTTAGTAGGGATCGTCTTCAGGAAAGGGATGCTGTGAATTTAGTCAGTGCTGTATTCAAGAGAAACCAGATCGGTATCCCTAGTTGTTCAGCGCTGGGTAGAGACGCTGGGTGCGTGGCGCCAAAGGGGGGATGGGGCAGTAATTTGCAGTCCCGTGTTGTCCAGCGCTACATAGAAAACGCTGGGTGCGTGGCGCCCTCGGAGATATAGCGATTGTAGGAATCAACGCATCACTCCCCCCTACAGTCCGGATTCGACTCATCACTTCTACTGCGTGCAGCAGAACTGTTGCATAGCCTCCTCAAGGACACAGGAACTGATGCATCACTTTGTTTTTCGACACTTCTCTTCTTTGCGGCTGTTTGACCTTATGAATTTTGACACATCTGAAGGTACTTTGTTTAAAATCACATATCCATGAGCAAGGGATATCTAAAGTGTGTAACTCTCTTAACCTAACTAGAAGCAAGGGTCCCTATTTGAACAAGATGCATACCTCTGCCAACTAGAAACCCACATTTCTAAAAACATGCTAAATATGTTTTGGTTGACATATAAAGTAAATCAAAGGTAGCTCTGAGTAAGACACTTTTTCATGTATGTAAAAACTATACTGTTGGTGTTTGTCCTCAAAATATATCACAATGACTTTGCCATTTCATATAATTCCATCAACTCAGTAAGTCACTGTGGACATAAATTGACAAGCCATCCAGATCCTCACTTTTAACTAGAGAGCACTTCATAAATAGACATAAGTAGAATAATCTGCCTTCTGTCAGTTTTGTATGTGTGTGGTCTGGGTTTCCTTCACGTTTTGATCTTGTCATTTGCTTTCTGCAGCATGCCTTTAGCATAACAAAACCCACAGCTAGGTTATGATTCTGGGCATGGAAACCACAGATAAGAGGGTGTGCAGACACCCAGTGATTTGTATTGTGACACTGCGAAGGATGAAAATGCAGCAGTCACTTGCAACCCCAAGTTTCAGATACAGAAAAGAAATACAAGCTTGTGGTCACTGGTCCAAGAAGTATACATATTTAAATGTGTCTCTGAAAAATAATGCAACTACTGATCATCTGAAGTATTTCAGCAGTCTGAGTAGTTTTTTCTGTTTTACTGAAAGTGGTGCACATATTAATATATTTCATGTCACGATCGCAACCTTATATATTTGGGTTTCTCACACCTCAAAAGGGTTTTCGATTAATTCCTGAGAGAGTAGTGTTTGTATAAGGTCAAATTATCAGTGTTCGTTCAACCTAACAATTACATCACAGATAGTGTGTAGGATAATTGCAGTGTGGTAAGGTGTAGTAGCTATTGTGAAACATATCTATTTGACAACCTGTATAAACAATAGGCAAAGAATGACTACAGCCAATCACAGCTCCTTCAAAACAACAGACTATCACCCACATGCATCAAGCGGTTTTGGAGTCGCAAACGGTGCGAATCGGAAAAATCGTCCGTTTGCGATTCCAAAATCACTTTTTGGGATGCATTAAACAATTTTACAAAACTCGCTATTTTTTGCAATTCCTAAAAATGCGATTGCATTTAAGGAATCGCATTTGTGCGATTCCTTAAATGCAATACATGAATTTTTAAAAAAATGCGAATTCGGAAATAGGAGGAGCAAATTAACACGAGGGTGCAGGGGGGGGGGTCCTTTGGACCCCCCTCAGCACCCTTGAAATGCATCAACAAATTGTCATTCGCAAAATAAAATTCGCAAAAAGCTAATGCCTTTCCATTGATTCCTATGGGCCTCTAGGCCCATAGGAATCAATGTAATGCCATTCCTTAATTGCGAGTCGCAATTAAGGAATCGCAAATACAGAAAATTAAGAAATCGTAAAAACACTTCAGATTTCTTGATGCATAGGATTTTGCAATTCCTAAATTGTGATTCCTTAATTTTCGCAATTAGGAATTGCAAAATCCTACAATGATGCATGTGGCCGTCAGACCTGTCACGCTCAACACCCAGTCCGACATTGTCCACAAATGCGCATAAATAGTTGGAAGGATATGAACATGAAAAATCCAAACAGAAATGTCGGCTTAATAAATACGCATACAGAGATGTGTCTCTTCTCAAATGATCAGTGATGATGAAAACATGTCTTTTAATTCATTTGTGTCCACATTCACGATGTTCATTTGCAATTGTTAGGCCCCCACAATTAACTATATAAATTCAAAATCCAAATTTACAATTCACAAATATGCATTGCAATTCACATTTACCACAATGAATCGCAGAACACACATTGCAAATCGTTGTGAATCGCGAAGAGGTGAGGGTAATAATGGGTCATGCCTAGTCTCCTTGCAACTTTCAAGGATAAACAAACAAGTCTTAATATGGTATAATATGTTATATGTATCTCTAAAGAACACTATCCCCTGAGAAGGTACTCTGGCTCTAAGTAGGTGTGTGTGTGTGTGTGTGTGTGTGTGTCTAGCACTACCCATGGTAGGGTGGTTAATTGAAAAGCCAGATCTTCAGCTTCTTGCGGAGTTCAGGAAGAGAAGAGTGGGGTCTGATGTGGAGTGGGAGGTTGAGCCACTCTTTGGCAGCACTGTAAGAGAAAGTAAAACCTCCTGATCTGCTTGTGTGCATGCATGGCATGTGTGTGAGTAGGAGTCCTGTAGAGCGGAGCTGGCTGGGTGGTTGGTGGAAGGATATGCGACTGTTCAGGCAAGTAGGCCTCAGTTGTGTTGTGCCGTGAATTACTCTGTAAGTGATAATTGATTCATAATTTAAAGATTTTCAAATCAAAAATGTAGAACCTGATGGCTTTATGCACTCATTAGCCTATCAGTTTGAATTAACCCTAGTCATGTTTTCTTGTTTGTTCCAAGCCTACTGTTGATAGCTAATGATGCTTTATTTTAGTTTATATGAATTAAATGGGCAATATAGAGAGGAGAAAAAAACTGTCTTCTTGCCCAGTCCTTAATCAATAAAAATGACCAACAACATGCAGTCCAGGATATTGCTTTTTTTGATGATGCCTGTTTGATCTTTGAGCCATATCATGACACCATTAATGATGGGGCCCCTTTATGCGTTGCTCTGAAGGTGAGTAAATTACTGTAAACATTAATCCTCCCTGTTAGACCTGGCATCCTTGGAGCGGTTTCCCCTTAACGTTTTGCCTTTAGACCTCCTGTTTTGCTAATTTCGTTTTTGTTGGCCATAGGACTCTGCACACTTTACCCCTGCTCATCAGTGCTTAAGTGCCTGTTCTCCTTACCTAAAACATGGTAACATTGACTTATTTCAAATTGGCATCCTTAATGTACTTGTAAATCCCTAGTAAATTGGTACTAGGGCCTGTAAATTAACTCCTACTAGTGGGCCTGCAGCACTGATTGTGCATCCCATTTAGGTAGCCCTTTAAATGTGTCTCTGGCCAGTATTGCAGAGTCTGTGTATGCAGTATTAAACTGCCATGTCAACCTGCCAAAATAAACCTTGTGCCATGAGCAAACCTACATTTTTAGTACATGTTAGATTTTTTCAAATTAATTCAGACACTATGTTCATTTACTTGTAGATTTTCCCTGAAGAAGGGCAGACTTTCATGCCCAAAATGCATCAAGACTCCTTCTTATTCTACAAGAAGCTTGCAACTGACATTTTACGTAACTGATTGAAGTTCTCCAAGGGAGACCTATTAAGTCTGCTGAATAAAATAAGGATTTTTTTGAGCAACTAATATTACTGTTTGTGGCATACACTGTGAAATAATTTTCCTATGTTGTTTTCTATAAAGAGTGTTACTGAATATGTGTTCTCTTGTTCTACCTGATTACTCATAGCACAATGTGATACCCTCTTTTGGAGTGTTTAGTGTAGTGCACTTGGAGGCTATGACCTTAGGACTAGCACAAAAAAACACATACTTTTGAGTAGGGGATGGGCGGTACCTCCTCTTTAGGTGCACACCATATCTTATAGTATAGACATTATTGTTTGAATTTGCATTATTTTTTATTAAATCGAGTGCATACCAGCTGTTATTGTTCACATTTTAGAAAGTTGGCATTTTCTTGCCTTAACCACTTGGTGCCTGCAGCTTGTCTTTGGGTCACATGCCTGGGTGTATTTGGCAGATGCACTTTGTGTATTCCCAGCCACACACAATGAGGAGCTTAGGTGTGACGGGATGATCTTTCAGGGGCATGATGGGTGGGAGGAGCTGGACTCAGTCTCAATTACACTTAAATAGACTGTGCCCTGTCTGCAAACAAAGGACTAAATACCCCTGCAGTTAATCTGGAGCCAGGGCCAGGAAGGCAGGGCAACTGTGCACTTCAAAGGCATGCCTCTAGAAGCTTCTCCCCAACTAAAAGGCACAAGTGTGTATAAAAGAAGGACCTCATACAAACTCTTCAGCACACTTCTGGGCCTATGGATACTCTGACAGAAAGAAATACTGTGGTCCTGTGGCAAGAACTGCCACTCTGCTGGACTGCTGCTCTAAATGGCCTGCTGCCCTGCTGCGCTGAACTGCTGCCTGCTGCCCCCTTGCCTGGGGAAGACAACTTCATCTTGAAGCCAGAACCCAAGAGTGACTCCAAGGGCTAGTTTGCTGGCCTCCTGATCTGAGTCTCAGGGACATAAAAGGCTCCTCCAACAGCTCTTGGGCCCAGCTGCAGTGCGTTCCTGAACCCCCAAGCCATGTTGCGCCTCTCATGTCCTGGACCATTGGTGTTGCTCATGGCCTCTTAAATCAAGCTACTGGCCTCTTCCCAAATGTGAACTGGCCCGTCCACACTGAGATCACACCACCCGCATTGAAAAAAGCAGCACAAGCAGCTGCCAGCCCAGCTCTTCGCACAGCAGCATCTAACACCCAAGGGGGACCTCCAACAAGAAGCTCCAGCCAGGCATTCTGAGATGCATGACCTGCTATCTGCACCACACCAACAGCCATCTGCGATGCTCTCCCTGCTTCTCATGTGCTCTACAATGAGAATGGGACTCCTGGCACAAAAGGTGAGAAGGTAAAGCTCCATTGGAATTAATCTGGGCCTGTGTCCAACCCGCACTCCATCGAGGTCGGCCCAATATTTTGACTGTGACCCTGTCCAACGTGGCAAGATAGCCGCAATTGGCGCTTTATGCTTTTAGGCACTATTTCTTGCTATATTATTTAAAAATTCATAACGCCGGTTCTACTATTTGGATTTTTGCCATTTTGATCTTATTATATTTATTAAATTAAGCTACATTTTTCTGACCTGGTGTGGAAATCTTCTTGTGTGATGTTTTCACTTTATTACTGTTTAAAGTGTTGTACAAATAATTGAAACATTGCCTCTCAGTTGATCCTGAGTGCTCTGTGCCAAACTACCAGGCGGGTGAGGACAAGTTAATTTGGGGTTTGCTTGTGCCGTACCCTGAAAAGGTTTGTGGTTGTTGCCTGACCAGGGCTCACACCCCAGTCAACCAGTAACCCAACTTCTCACATTGGTGATAAGCGGTGAGGATTAGACTTGTGTTTGTGCAGGGCCATACAGTGATTTGCTATACACTACCATCCCATATCTGAAGCCCAATTTAAGTGTTAAATTCTCACTAATGGTCCTTTTTGCTTTTTGAAATGTATTCCTACTCTACTTGACTGTGTCTGTGGCCCCATCTGCAAGGATGCAGTTTGAGCTTGCTATCCTAAAGCGCTACACTGTGGCTGAGCTCAAGGAGTTTTTCCAGGAAAGGGTTCTGCTCACCAAAAGGAGCACTTAGGGTCTGATTACGATGGCCGTGGGACCGCCACCATCAGGCTGTCAGTGGCGGTCCCACCACCATCTAGCCCATTGGATCTGACCACCACATTAGGATCCAGGCGGTTGGATCACAGCTGGCTTGGGGGGAAGACCGCAGCATCTGACAAGATCAAGGATCCCGTCAGTGTGGCGGTTGGACTCCTACTTCCTACAGTGGGGCTGTGCCTGCTCAGGCACCGCCTTAGGTATGAGGATGTCCCTTTCTGCCGGCCCTTTCATGGTGCTTAACCCGCCATGAAACGGCAGCCGGGCAGTGACTTTGGGGGCCCCCAGCAGGGCCCCCTTTCCCCCTTGCCCTCTGCTATGGGCCCAGGGGCGCACCACATGCCCCCTAAACATCCCTGCACCATGTGGTAGGGATGTTTTTAAAATGTGTATATTTTGTACTGCGGCATATGCTGCAGCCCACAGCACACACCTTAACGCAAGGTATACACATCCTGACCGAACGGGAAGGCAATCGCATTGTAATGTGGGCAGCAGGATCGCCGACTTGTAGTTGGGTGATCCTGCTTCTGCCACTGTGCCGGTTGGACAAAAGTCCGACCGGCATTGTAATCAGGCCCTTAGTCTCTGGAATGGAAGTCAAAACTTTTCAGTGGGGCAAGGCAGCTGAATATGGCCACGTTAGTTTCACAAGGCCGTATAGCCATCTGACGAAGCCCAGGTGAAGCCATTGACTTTTGACAGGTAAGCAGTTGAAATTTGAAATTTGCACCCAAGAACGGTCCATCGGTTCTCCAGATACTTTTGCCATCTTCACCCTGTCAAGATTTATACCTTTAAATTTAGAAATTGTTTTGTATTTCAGAATTCTTTCAGCAGGACAAACCAGAAAGTTCAGTCTGACCCGCAGCATGATGTTGGTGGCTGCTGCTGTGGCTTGGTGCCAGTCCGTGGTAGCCTCCAATAATGTTTTGCAAAAACCCTCAAAAAAGTTTCTAAATTCCAGCTTTTATGGGTAGGCAGGAGTGCACTTTGACTCTTGTTCAAGGACACCAAGCAAGTCGGGATACCACTTGGTGGTGAGGAGGCACTCCTGAGGAAGCCACCAGTAGAGTCCATGGCAAGTCCATTTGGAAATGGTCAGTTGGGCTCATTAGAAGGTGAGCTTTTTGCAGCACAAATCTAAGTCAATATTCAATGTATCAATGATTTGCAGTAGAAATTACAGTTGTGAACCATTTTTCTGTTATTGAGATCTAAAAGGGGTAGCCACATACTTGGGAATTGGCTCCGAGGGACCTCTTGCACCTCATCGAATGTCTGTTGTACACATTAAGGAGACCAGGCAGCCATCGGGAAACCTGCTCGCTCCACCCATTACAATTCAATGAATGCCTATTTATTTATAATTATTTTTTAAAGCAGTGCTGTCAATTTAAGTAACAGCAGCTTGGCTGCTTTAAACAATATTGACTTTCAGTCAATATGAATGCAGGCATGGTTTAGCTATTCCAGTCAGACCCATGTCTGCTTTTGCCGCCAATGGCAAAGAGTTGCACATTTTCACAGTTTGGCCACTGAATTGTTCATCTGCTTCATTCTTTTAACTGTGGAGTACCGAGTCTTTTTCACCCACTTTGTAGTTCAAGCTTTATTCTTGGTCCTGCTATCAAATCAGAGAGTCGGAGTAACCATAGTAAGACTTAGTTGATGGGGGCCCTGCAAACAACATATGTCCATGTGTTATGGTATTTCAGGTATCACTTGGTAACTCTTCAATTCCTTTCGTTGGATACCCTGACATGGGTTCATTTAAAGTCTATCTATAAAATATGTACCACGTGTCTTCTAAAAATGCTAAACACAGAATAAAGTCTTACCACTTTAACACTAAACATACATCATTAAATATCATATTAATAATATGCTTAAATGATATGCTTATCCCACCAGAATACTAAACATCATTTACATTAAAAAGCTATATAAGACTTGACTCTTTTTTCTTTTTTTAAAGGCGTGTGCATGAGTACAGCACACCAGAGATTAGTTAGCTTACTGTGATGCTTTTTAATATTTATGAATGAATGTTGCTGCATCAAATGTAATAATTAAAGGATAAACACGGTCTTTAATAGCTCTCATCTTTGATGCTGCTGAGTCTCATTTATGAGTGTTGGGCTTTCATAATGGAATCTGACAGGACTCTGGGCAAAACTAACAACCTATGTTTCATATGAAGCTGAACGTAATGGAAAATGTTATTATCTTTCTGAGTAAAACAGACATATTTCATTGGAAAGGCGTGCTTTAAATTGTGGTAGTGCAGCAGATTTATACTTAGTAGTTATATCATTCAAATAAATATTTCATTTATGTAATCAATGTATGAAATCCAGGCACACCTATCACTCAAGCAACTACTTTATAAAAAAAAAAACCATCAGTCTTAGTTTTCAAATATTATGTATCTCTTTCATGAAAAGTGATAATCATGGTGATTTATTGATTTAACTAAAGTTTAGTCTTCACCTTTCAATAAATAAAATTCCTCCTGGTGTGTAAAAATTCAGAGCCATAGCCGTCATTAGAACGCGCCTATCTTTTTTTTTTGGCTCGTGGTACTACACAGTTTCATTTGGGTGTTTGGGTCAGAATTGCATCAGTTGCAAGCACGCGAAGAACTGTTTTTCCAAGGTCCAAGCAGGTCGGCTATGTTGTCTCTGTGACTCATTAACTCCTGAAGTATTACACTTACCGGCTGATAGGTTACATGATGCATCTGTCTGTGCTGCTGTCTTTTTCTGTGTAAGGAAATAGATGAGAATGTGATTGAGCTAACAGACTAACGTAGTGCGAAACCTTCTCCATTTGTATTACAAAGTGATGTAAATCCATAGTGAGAACAATTGATTTCCATTTGTAGATGGACACAAAATCTCTCTGATGTATTGACGCCTGCACAATATTGACCCAATTTGAATGCCCTTTTGTTTGTTTGCGAGTATAGCCAATAAAGTAGTTCTCTATGATTGAGGCAGCCATCTAGAGAATTAATTTCTTTACTGCTGTGAAACAGGACAGCATGTTGAATAGATTAACTGATTGAATGGGTATTTGACTAGCTCCATTTTATGTCTCACTCTACCAGGCCGCATCTCCTGATGCTTATCCAAGATACATTTTAAACTCGCACAAACATTTAGAGGCTGATTTAACTTTTGGCTGTTTTAATTCTCTCTGTCAGGGTAGTGGAGGGCATTCAGTTTGCCACACTGACGGACAGAAGACTGTCATATTTTGAGATCACTGCTTGCTCAGCCTAGATCTCTGTGCATTCACAAGAGCTGCCACCATAGCGGCCTTCTATGGAGGCACTGACAGTTAAGTGTATGGATGCAGTCTTGAGTACCAAACGTTTTTGTATTTCAGGAGCAAACTTAAAAAGCACAGGTTTGTTTCTAAAAAACAAAAAATAATAATGTCCACAGACTGGGAATTGACTCCCAGTGTCTAGTGGCCATTTGTTTCTTTTCTTTATGACCACCAGTTTTTACTTGGCAGTGACACATAGGAAAAAAGAACAGCAGATTATCCACTCTAAAAATGCTGTGCAGTCTGATGTTCTTACTCCAACAGACCGTACTCTGTCTGGTTGTCAGAGTATGTTTTTCAACAGTGGAGATTACATGGTCACCACAATCTGAAAACTGACAGTCAACCCGAACTTAAATTAGAGCAAATAGCTGCAAGCGTTTGAGAAACAGGGTACTTCATCACATTTGTGCCTGAGTGTACTATGTGACAAACACTAACTCAGGCCCTGAGTCACAGTCTGAACAGAGGCTAAGAATTACTACTCTGAGTTTTAAGAAGCTGTTCTCCGTCTGATTTTTACCTGGATCATGCATTTTCTTCTACAAGTAATTTCATGTTTGTATGTGACCATGGTTCTCATCCATTGGTGTGCTGAGGATAATGCTCTATTACAAGCTATGAATAAGCGATGATTCAGAATAAGTATAATGAAAATACAAAGTAATTTCATATGGAGTTGCCAAGATGGTGAGGAATTCTTTCTGCATGGGAAATGGCAGTTGGGAAACACAAGAGATAAAGGGAAAGAAACCAGTTTAGAGGTGGCACTGCTAGAGATGTTGCAGAGACTAGATCGTAGACATCAAACATCATCAAAAAACTCTTTTTCCCTACTCACGTTTTTATAATCGAAACTTCTCCAGTACATTCCTTCTCACCAGATTTTCAAAGTCCTCCCCTGTCAGGCACCTAAGGCCAGCATGCCTCTTCATGCATGGCTTTCAGGACTCTTAAGTCTTTATCATTGTTTGGGTCGTATTCAATGGTGAGCATGTTTGGCACACCCCACTTTTACCTGCAGGACCACTTGCTTTACATCCCCAGACTTTGTTGAATGCTGTCCTACAACTTATGACTCTAAATATGTACCCACATCTCAGAGTGCTGTGAGGTCACTGGAGGGTGGTTAATTAAGAATTACAACATTGATAGACAAAGTTTGTGGAAATATTATTTCAAAATATTGCCAGTGTGATGTCACAACTAGTGGGCATACATTTTCCAGATTTCCAGAAACCATATGATATTTGGATCCTCCAAGAGAAGTGGGCTAAACAACTATGAGGAAGTGCAGGGTTACACGCCATACGTAAATGTGTCCAGTAAGACCATACAAAGAAGTGTTTCCAGTGATCAACAGCTGAGTTTAAATTTTGAAAGGCTCCAACATGTAACCCTTAAAGAGAATATGACCTTCAGATGATTCGCATGACGACTGCGCGCTAACCCGCCAGAAATGATGATGAAGATATACAAAGAGAAATGCCTCAGCATAGCACTTTATGGGGCAGGTATATGGGGACACAAGAAAATGAATGTTTTAGACACCTTCTAACACCCCCAAAAGTACTTCAGTATACGTATCCCACTCGGAACCTGGTGCCCCTTTTCTTACAAATGTAATTAAGTTAGAACCAATTTTGCTCTGGCATAAAATCTGGACCTCAGAATACACAGACCTCAACCGAGCAATAATAGCCGAACACCTTAAATCAACTTCATATACATGTATTGCATGGTTGGCGTATGTCCAGCAGTTCTTTTATGACATGGCCCACCCTGAATGGATGTATGACATTACAATGCATGCTTTTACATCGCATGCTTTTACAATGCGGTTTTTACAACGCATACCATTACAACGCATAGTGCTTTTAGGCGCTGGATAGTGAATTGTTTAATTTACTATTCCAACTCCAGTCCCCGTGGATAGTAGGGAAGGTGTTGGATAGTACATTAAACACATTCCCTATCCTAGAGCGCCCCCAAGCGCAATGCGGTGTAATGGTTTGCATTGTAAAAGTTGTGTCGTAAAGGCACTGCGTGGTAAAAGTTGCGTTGTAAAGGTTGTTTCCCACCCTGAATATTTTGGGAAACTGGATCTGTTAGTTACTATTAGCAGAAACACATTGAAAAAGGATGCTATGACACATTTGGAAAATCTTAAATTGATAATTGAACTCCCAAAACCTAATATTTTAAAGAAGAAACTGTTATTAACTACTTTTATTATGCATCCTTATCTCAAAACTGTATTAAACTCAAGGCATGAATTTGTTCTTACACGTTTAAGACTGAATATATTCCACTGATTATGCAGTTTCCCCACTATGAATGATTGGTCCAGAAAACTGATACACTGTCCCTGCGATCACAGGATGCCCCAGAACACCATGCATGTGGTTCTCTATTGTAAATTTAATTCCAAATATAGTAAGCTGTATATTTTCCTGATTATAAGACAGTTATGTTTTACACAATGTCGTCCTGCATATTTGTTTTTGCAATCATTAGAAACTCTAGAAATTTGTTGTGGAATGTCATAATTTTAAAGGGAAATTTTTTATGCTAGGAAGAGCATGACATTAGCTACTATCTAGAACACTCTTTTACAAGTGGGGTTATGTCCAACAATGTGACCGGGTAGGACAATATTCAAGTAGAAAGAAGAGGAGGACCCGGTTACTGATTTAACATCTGCTATCCTTTTTATTTTGAGCAGAGTAACACACTAAGGTAGTTAATCCTTAGATATGTATGTTTATTTTAAATGGATGAAAGAAGGAAAATTGCATCAATTTACATGTTCATGACAGTCCGAAGATTTACTCACTGTCCTGCACATGGGCACATATATTTACAAGTGAATACATATATACATTACTATACGAAACAGAACAAATTTTTTTTTGGACATTTGTGACAATTTCAAAACAACAATATTCGACAAATAAGTGATTATTTCATGGAAGTACCCTGTCCACTATTTCTTTGTCAGGCCACTAGCATGCAATTATTTTTCTATATTTTGGCCTGATAGCGCAAAGGCGAGTGTTACATTAAGCATTCAATTGTATTTCATGGAGAGCAAAGCCTTATGCGCAACAAAAGGGCATTCGGATTTAAGACGAATGAGGACGCCTGTGGGCCAGAACGCCTGTGAGCCGACTCGTTTCCGAGCCTGTCTGTCTACTTGTTCAGGCTCTTCTTCAGGGCTTCGGGCCTGGGTACCTATATAAATATAAGTGAGGGGCATATTAGACTTGGGACCCTTACTTATGTTGTCACTAACGTGATTAAGCAAACATTATTTTTACCTTGTAGCTCAATTTGACACTTTGATTTTTCATGTGTTCAATCTCTTGGAGGACTCCTTGTATTCTGCAATGAAAGCAGTGATATAATGTCTGTACTCAAGTGGAGTTTTGAAGTACTGTTTATTCCGAAATTTCAGAGCGTCACTCACGTGATTTCAGGCAAGGCGTTTTCAACTAAGTGATGGATTTCAGTGTTTGAAGTTGACTACCGCCGATGCTGAAATGTTAACAAACGTGCGTTTTAAGGAATACTCGATCTTTTCAGTAGAAAGCAGATTTTTTAACATTAAACCACAGGTGGCTGATCATATCTGCACTTACTTTTTTGTATTCAATTGAGCGTGGAGTGCCTGGCTTGTTAGGGTTGGGACACCACCTCCTGTCTTTTGGGGGATTTTGCCGCTGTAAAGTGTAAATCACATTACCATTTAAAAGGACGTCAATCTAATCGTCTGGGGTGTTTAGAGGTTAAACGAGGAAAACACCTACTTGCGCTCTGTTTTTGGATGTGCCAGACGCCAAGTCTCTGCTGCTCGGGGCGTTGCTCGATCTCGTATTCGTTCCGAGGGAGCCGTTAGTGCTGCAATTAATCAGCATATTAAAAGTTTTTAAGTTTCGGATTCCCCATGTGACTTGAGCATTCACTCACTCGAGGAATCACGAAGCAGACAGCGGCGTCCCGCAATATTTCCACAGGTAAATGATCACACGCACTGCAACTAGACATTGTTTCTACCAAAACTGGGGAATCCGAAATTTAAAAACTTTTAATATGCTGATTAGATTGACGTCCTTTTAAATGGTAATGTGATTTACACTTTACAGCGGCAAAATCCCCAAAAAGACAGGAGGTGGTGTCCCAACCCTAACAAGCCAGGCACTCCGCGCTCAATTGAATACAAAAAAGTAAGTGCAGATATGATCAGCCACCTGTGGTTTAATGTTAAAAAATCTGCTTTCTACTGAAAAGATCGAGTATTCCTTAAAACGCACGTTTGTTGACATTTCAGCATCGGCGGTAGTCAACTTCAAACACTGAAATCCATCACTTAGTTGAAAACGCCTTGCCTGAAATCACGTGAGTGACGCTCTGAAATTTCGGAATAAACAGTACTTCAAAACTCCACTTGAGTACAGACATTATATCACTGCTTTCATTGCAGAATACAAGGAGTCCTCCAAGAGATTGAACACATGAAAAATCAAAGTGTCAAATTGAGCTACAAGGTAAAAATAATGTTTGCTTAATCACGTTAGTGACAACATAAGTAAGGGTCCCAAGTCTAATATGCCCCTCACTTATATTTATATAGGTACCCAGGCCCGAAGCCCTGAAGAAGAGCCTGAACAAGTAGACAGACAGGCTCGGAAACGCGTCGGCTCACAGGCGTTCTGGCCCACAGGCGTCCTCATTCGTCTTAAATCCGAATGCCCTTTTGTTGCGCATAAGGCTTTGCTCTCCATGAAATACAATTGAATGCTTAATGTAACACTCGCCTTTGCGCTATCAGGCCAAAATATAGAAAAATAATTGCATGCTAGTGGCCTGACAAAGAAATAGTGGACAGGGTACTTCCATGAAATAATCACTTATTTGTCGAATATTGTTGTTTTGAAATTGTCACAAATGTCAAAAAAAAATGTTGTTCTGTTTCGTATAGTAATGTATATATGTATTCACTTGTAAATATATGTGCCCATGTGCAGGACAGTGAGTAAATCTTCGGACTGTCATGAACATGTAAATTGATGCAATTTTCCTTCTTTCATCCATTTAAAATAAACATACATATCTAAGGATTAACTACCTTAGTGTGTTACTCTGCTCAAAATAAAAAAGATAGCAAATGTTAAATCAGTAACCGGGTCCTCCTCTTCTTTCTACTATCTAGAACACAGCAAAAAGAGCATATACTCGAGGGGCATAGGCAGTAAGGGCCACGGGAATAAGTGAGATCGGAAATTAATACGAAAAATATTGCACTACTGTATTTTATTAGTTTTCGAAATATATCTGTAGAAAGGTACAATGGAAAACTAGCCGCTAGATGTTTTTAACATTATGAGCTCATGTTTGTATAGTTTTTTAATGTACTTGACTGTATTTTATTAGATGTAATGAAATGAATTTGTTGACTGTTTTTCACTTGTACAACTGCTTTTATGGACGTTTGTTATGACTCTGAATAAAGCTATATATGACTATGAGAATATGTTAGAAAATATTCAGTGGGCATCATCTGTGTAGATAAAAATACAAATAGTGGAGCCTCAACTGGGAAGAGTATTGCATATGGGGTACAGAGAACAGCCTTCATATTAAAAGCACAATTTCCCTCTGATAGATAAAAGTGAGAAAGTCCACATTTCCAAGATTGAAGAATATGAACTAGTCACCCCTTCACCTTTCATACCCTTGGCATTCCTGAAGTTCAACTCTAATTATTGGACGAGCTCCTAGAACAGGCTGGGAAAAATCAGGATATGATGTTGACTAAACTTGTAAAAGGACCTCACATAGATTCATGGCTTTTTCAAGCTTTAGCACTTCATGATAAAGGTAATAATCCATTAGCTTTCAAATGCCCAACATTCAGAGGGAAGAAAAAGACAATTCTTCGGGGAACAACAAAGGTGGCCTGCTTCAGAATGCAGAGATATCAAACTAGCTTTCCAACTAGATATTCGGAAACAATTGAAGATGAGACTTGATTATGATGAAATAAGAAACTGGAGGAATCAATGTAAATATAGATTTAAGCTGAACAAGAAGGAGTACTAGTATAAAAATGCCACATATCCTTAAAGACCGCAAATGACAACTGGCAGAAAATTTACCAAGGAGCACTACATTTTCAATGAAACATTGGTGTAAATATCACCACAAACAAGTGGAAAAAATATTGTTATTCTTTAAAGCAAGAACATGGGTTATAGTCCTAGGAATGTTACAGTTAACACCTTTAATCTGGAGCTTGAGAAGAAATGGGTCTGAGACTTAGTTGAAACAAATAAAAAGGATATTTGAAAAGCAAGGTAAATGTTTGTATCTGTACATCTGTGCCTATTACTTGTCTGTGAATAAGTATGTCCTGTAGGCATATGATTTTTTTCTTTTCTATCTCTGAAGTGAGTTAGAATACAAGGTACAGACAAATGCCCAAACATAACATATTCAAAGCAAGACTGAGAGTTTCCAAGACAATCCAATTAGTCTTTTACAATAAGAGCACTCCTACATTTTATGTCACTGGGTCTCTATGAATACATTTAATAACATGTCGTTTTCATCTGTGCATTGTAGATAGTGCTTTCAAATTCCATTGATGCATTTCGGTGGCACCAACATACAAACAGCATCTTCTTCAGGACCTACATATACACATCTCCTCCCCAATCACCTTCCAAATAATATCTATAAAAATATACAATAGAAATACTTAGATCCTGCTGACCTCATTTTATAATTGTATTCCTGGAATATCAGTAAATGGGGTTTTAAAGATAATTATAAGGAGGGGAATATAATAGAAGGTTTTATGTAACATATCAGGAAAGGGAGGATATAGTGAGGTGAGCAGGATAAACTGCTTTATCTAATATATCACAAGCGGTGGATAAAGATCAGCAGTGAGTAACCGGCTGTTACTAACCCCATCTAATGGTGAAGTATACTTTTTTATTCCCTTTATTCTTAGGGATTATAAGGTGTACACCCCTGATATTCAGGGGCAACTGAAGTGCACCACCTTTTTAATGGCATGAAGAGTGGTGTAGGTTTTTGAAGGTGAAAGAATGTTTTAAAGATTTAAGGCAGAAAGGATTAGTCCCCCTTTTGTTTATCATCCTACTGGAAGCTATATTAATTTTACAAAGTTGAGGCATTCTATGACTGTAATTTTACATAGTTGAAGGACTACATGACTGTGAGGGCCCATTGATCTAAGGCACTTACTATAGTGACCCCGAGCCCGATTCACAGAACTAACTTAAGACAAAATCCTAAATGTACTACCATTTTTGTATTCACAGAAGGCACCTACTCATTTTGGTATTCAGAGAAGGCACTTACTCGTTTCGGTGTTCACAGAAGTTAGGAGTCCTAACTTTAGGACTCCTAAATGCCTTCTGTGAATACAGAAAGTCTTAACATTAGGATTTTTCTCAGTTTAGTAGTATTAAAGTTAGGACTCTTAACTTTAGGACTCCTAAATGCCTTCTGTGACTACCAACAGTCTTAAAATTAGGATTTTTCTCAATTTAGTAGTCCTAAAGTTAGGACTCCTAACTTTAGGACTCCTAAATGCCTTCTGTGAATACCGACAGTCTTAAAATTAGGATTTTTCTCCACTTTACTACTATTAAACTGAGAAAAATCCTAATTTTAAGACTTTCAGTATTCACAGAAGGCATTTAGGAGTCCTAAAGTTAGGAGTCCTAACTTTACTACTACTAAATTGAGAAAAATCCTACTTTTAAGACTTTCGATATTCACAGAAGGCATTTAGGAGTCCTAAAGTTAGGAGTCCTAACTTTACTACTACTAAACTGAAAAAAATCCTAACTTTAGGACTTTCGGTATTCACAAAAGGCATTTAGAAGTCCTAAAGTTAGCGAAATGAGTAAGTGTCTTCTGTGAATACCAAAATGAGTAAGTGCCTTCTTTGAATACGGAAATGGTAGTAAGTTTAGGATTTTGTCTTAGGTTAGTTCTGTGAATCGGGCCCCATCTAACTAACATAGTATTGTTGGTGAATTCAGTCCAGAGCCTGGGGATATTTCGGGTCAGTGGTGGGTAATTTCATGTTTAATAAGACATTTGTATACATGTATTGGATGAATGAGATCTCTTGAGCAGTGCTATGTTATTCTTTTATGCATATTTAGAAAGTCTTGACCATTAGAAGTTGAAAGACTGGATAATCAAAATGAGATTGAGTGGGACATGTGGGTTCTGAGGGTACTGAGAATGAGATCAAGTGGATTAAAAGGATGTTGGGAAGGATTGAATGTTTTAGCATGAGCCGAGTGACTAAGAACACATGGGCCATTTAAAGTATGAGTGATTATGGTCACTGCAAGTGGAATGACAAGCAAACATACTAAATGGAAGTGGATATGTGACTACAACTTCATACATGGATAGGAATTTTGGAGGGTGTATGAATACCATAGAATGCTGGGGGGATATGTGTAGTTTTAATTATAATTTTAAATTGGAGTTGTGAGGTTTAGTATAAATACATTTTGCTTACAAATAGATTGCTTTGTGTCTGATTTTTATATTTATAAAGGGAGATTGCATTGTATTTGTGACAAGTTGTTGTATCTGAGTGTTTGTATTGTGTATTTTGTATAGCTGGTATTTGGAAAGAGATTGGAGAGAAGATATGTACATGTAAGTTCTTGAGAAGGCGGTGTTTATATGTTGGCACCACTGAAATACGTCGTAGGCATTTGAAAGCATGTAAGACAGTGCACAAATTATACCTATATGTTATTGAATATGCTCACAGAGTTCCTGTGACTGAAAAAGTAGGAGTGCTCCTATTGTAAAAGATTAATTGGAATGTGTTGAAAATTCTCCCTCTGAATATGTTATATGTGTGTATTTGTGTTTTTTATGTGCATATATTTTTTCAAACTTCCATGGTATTTAGTTGTGTTTTATTTGAGATATATTGCTGTGATTAATGAGTGAGTCATTGTTCGTACATTTCGTTTTTTACCTACGGGAAAATGTTGGGGTTTTCGTGTCACCACAGAATAACCACCCTCAGGTGAAGTAACTAATTAGTAACTAGGCTGTGTGGTGCTAGATAAGCCAGATTTATGAATGTTTTTTTTTCTTTTTGATAGAAAACATTAATCCTCATTTAGAGAAAAATCTTCTTCTTTTCCATCATCTCTTTTGGGGATTTGCCCTTCAGTTTTCTTCTTTACAAATGGATTCACTCTTGCCCTTGAAAGGACCAAATCTCTGAAACTATCTGCTAAAGGTTTGCGAATACACATTAGTGTGCAAGATTGTTGGTGTTCACCACTTTTGGTGGTCGATTCCCAACCTCAAGTGCACACTACTTACCCTGACAAGAGATGTATTGGCAAGTAAAATTATACTGCAGTGGTGTTATTCTACTCATGAGTAATCCGGTTTATGAGATCTCATTCACATTTGGTCAACTACAATATGAATTTCCACTCATAAACTGCTGCTATTCACTCATTGTGCATTGTGCAATGGGACCGATATAATAATCCATGCTCAAGTGCTAATGTATACCTAAAAAAAAACTTACGTGTTCCAAGTATGAGCATTACATTAAGAATGCCTCTAAGATTCTCTCCATCAATGAAACACTTTATATGAACATTGCCCTTATGAGATCCCCAACCAAACACATTCCACCGCCATTAGAGGCCAATAACCTAATCAAAAGTGCATGAAGGCTTGCCTTCAAAAGAAGAAACCTTGCTGATATAAATGTCAATGCCACCTGTTAGAAGATATCTGTCCTCAAGAGGCCGAGGTGATCTATGCTAAAAGGCCTCAGTAACCGCTTGAAAAAAGGACCATTTCGATCATTGGTCCAACCTGGGTATAAGGCACAGAAACTGATTGTGAATGCTATAACTTTTCCAGGGACATGAATACAAAAGCAAACAAACTTTTAACCAGTTGGCCATGTTATAAATAGAGCTTATTCCATTAAGAAACCCACTGAGACTCTAGAGAGCATGCATCCTTCCCAATGCATGTCAAATACTTTCATCATTCAACTTGGAAGCACCTCTTAATTTGAACCATGAAATTACCTTTGGGAGTTGAAAACTGCCCAGCACCAACCTATTCTGATGTGTTAATAGCAAAATATATACTTTAATGCATCTAAGTGCACTCTGGATTGCCTTCACCCACCCAGGACAGGATGTTTATTTTGCATCTCTGCACACTGTGTACTGGACCTGTGAAGAATTGCCTGGGAATGGGCAAGAGTGGCAGTACGGCCAAGAATGGGGAGTAGCATGGAATGTGCAGCACAGATTTAGACACATGCTTAAGCCATTAATGAAGCCATTAGGCACGGCATTAGACCTTGTTGGCTAATGGTCAATTGCCCCCTGAATAAGTAGCTGTTAATTAGTAACAAATGCAGAATCTACACATGCTGCATTTTTTACCTGCAGATTTACTACATAAAAAACGGAAGAGCTCAGATCTTTCCAGAGGTGACATTGTGTAGAATTTGGGGAGTGATTTAAGATTCATTACCTTCATATGCTCTTAGGAAGAGCTTAATAAACTAAAGTTTCCCTAGATTGTTATCAGTGTTAAAGGACTGATGTTCTAAAGAAAATGGAAAATCTTGGAAAATCAGACCTTTAGTAATTAAACAGACACCTGCTGAAGATGAATATGAATGTGAGAGTGACAGTAACCCGAGGGCATTTTTCTAATTGTCCTAAAACATTATAACGTGAACCCAGGGGAAGGTAAACTATTCTGCATCTCAACTATCGCTGTTTTTTAGGAATGTGTAAATCACACAAAGCGTCTGGGAGCCATTAATTGCATGCGCCTACGGAATGCAAAATACATCTTACCACATTATTCATTTAAAAGGGTTGTTAGCAAACTGTGTATATTGTGATAAAAGAGAAGGAAGCTGATGAGATGGTTACTGTGGAACCGTGGAGATATTAAAATATGTAAATAGTCAAGTCTTCACATGCTTGAGATTCGTTGCTATTCATATATAAACCGAATGTAGCTGCTAGGTGTCAAATCATACATTAATGTTTCTCATTTATTTATAAACTAACCTTGGAGAGGGTTTATTCATTAGACAATGCACGAGAAAATGTTGGATAACATGTAGGTGTGGCTAAAATTTTAATTATGCAAGAAAACTTGCACAATTTCAGAATTTCTCATTATGCAAAAGTTGCTAAATTTCTTGAAATGTTCATCCCAAGGAGAATTTGTAGAAAATGCCTCGCTGTTACCATGTAAAATGTTTTTACACTAGGCACTTCCGCACTTAAAAAAATGCATTTAGAACTGAAAGCATAATTATGTGTACTTTTGCAAAATCCCATCCATCCATAAATATGTAAGGAAGGATTCTTGTTTTTTAACAGGAAAGTTCACTTATTATTGTGTTAGAAATGGGGGTCTCTTGTTGGTAAGGGTTTGCACCTTGTCCAAGTAAGGAACATTCTTCCTAATCAGGATAAGGAAGCTACACTTCTAAAATAGCCCCTGCTCACCCCCTTGTAGCTTGGCACGAGCAGTCTGGTTTATCTCAGAGGCAATGTGTAAAGCATTTGCACACAACTCACAGTAATACAGTGCAAATACTACAAAAGGACACCACACCAGGTTTAGAAAAATATTTAACTGTACAAAACAAGACCAAAATGATAAAAATCCAACATTCAATTATTCAAGTATATCAATAAGCAAAAATAGACTTTAGAAATAGTTTCTTGAAGAGGAGAGTTCCATCTGGGGCTACCACAGTGGTGTAAATCAACAAATCGTTCCGTTCCGGGTGACCGTGGCGGTGTCGCCCGGCTGCTGTATTGGAAGACCTTCAACCAGTACACTTTTTTTCTTCCGTCCACGGTGGAGTGGGCCATCTGCGGCAGAAGTTGAGTCTCCGGTGTGAATGGAGCGGTGCAGCGTGCAGTGCCCATAGTTTGCGGTGCAGGCAGTGGCTCGGTGGCGTCAGTGAGACCAGGGCTGCAGTGCAAAGTGGGGTGATGCTCATCTTATTGCGGACAGTCATGGTGCAAACCACGGCATCTGTTGATGATCTGGGATCGATTGGATGAGACTGCGGTGTGGGACAGAGCGGGGCTGTGTGTAACGTACAAGCATTGTCCCAAACCACGGTACAGGCAGCGGCAAAGATGTCAACTTACAGCTGTGTCCTCAGTGAGACTAGCATGGCGGAGTGAAGCGAGGCGGTACGGAGTACCGTGCCCACAGGTCGCAGTGCAAGTGGCGGCTCGGTGGTGGCCACGGATGGTGTAGTTGGTAAGATCAGGGTTGTGGTGCGAAGTGTGGCAGTGCCCTCTGTGGTGCCTTCAGGTCACGGAGCTGCTGGCAGTCTCAGTGACAGTGTCGGATTGTGATTTTCTCTCTTTGGCAACTGATACACTCTGTCCCAAAGGAGGTACCGGAGGAAGGTGAAGTATTTGCTGTTCCTGACAGTTTTTGAACAGGGAGCAAGCTCTACTTCATGCCCTTGGAGATACTCAGAAGAAATTGTAGAAATTTCAGTCCAGTCCTTTCACTGTCCAAGACAGAAATAGACACTTTAGCTCAGCACAGCAAAGCACACAGCAAAGTGATAGTCCCTGATCACAGCTTCTCCGGCTCTTATTCTTGGCAGGTTTCTTGATCCCAAAGAGTTCCAAAGTTATGGGGTCAGGGCCCCAATATTTATACCACATTTCTCTTTGAAGTTGGCACAAAGTTTCACTGGCATACATAAACCAGTTCTGCCTGGGTCAGACCAGGTTTGCTCCAGGAGAGGGAGACAGCTTTGTGAAAGGCAACCACAGTCCATTCAGGTGCAAGCGACAACTCCTCCCACTACTCTAAATGCAGCCAGGTCTATTGAGCCTGGCAATAAGTCTCCCAGGAAAGGCAGGACACACCTCACCCCCGCTTGTGTCTCTCTAGTGTGAATGCACATCCTCTGCTCCTGTCACTCTGAACCCAGAGGAAATGGCAGAGGCACACAGGATGGTTAAGCCAGAAAATATCCACTTTTTAAAAGTGGCATTTTCAAACACACAACATAAAAATCATCTTCACTAAAAGATGTGTTTTAAAATTCTGAGTTCAGGAATCCTAAACTCCATCTCCCTATTTTGTCCCAATGGAAAGTTATGCTTGTAAGGCGTTACAAGGCAACTCCCATGTTAACCCATGGGGCAGATAGCCTTACAATAGTGAAGTACAGTATTTTACTATCAGGATATATAACACACAACTAGTACATGTCCTACCTTTCCCCAACACTGCACCCTGCCCACAGGGGTACCTTAGGCCTACCTTAGGGGTGTCTTACATGTAAGGAAATGGAAGGTTAGGACCTGGCAAGTGAGTGCACTTGCCAGGTCCACAGAGCAGAAAAACTGCAAGCAGACACTGCAGTGGCAGGTCTGAGACAGTCTGAGACCCTTTGAAAGGCTACTGGTGTGGGTGACACAATCAGTGCTTCAGGCCCACTAATAGCACTTGATTTACAGGTCCTGGGCACACCTGTGCACATTACTAGGGACTTATTAGTAAATCAAAGATGCCAATCATGGAAACACCAATCCATAAACACAATTTACAGTGGGAGCACTTGCACTTTATCAGTGAACAGCAATGGAAAAGTGCTTGGAGACCTTAAACCAGAAAAAAAAAAGTCGAAAACGGGAGGCCAAAAAAGCAAAAAGTCAGGCGAAAACCTGCCAAAAATGTCAAGTCCAAAATATTGTTAAACCAATCATTCATGAAACAGAAAGGATAGGTCTTCATGGTTTGGCAATCTATCCATTCATAAAGCAGGAGACTTAGGGGCATATTTCCAACGAAGTGGCAGAGCACGGCATTAGCCTCCTTGGCCTAACGCTGCGCTTTTCCACTTCAGACACTCAGGGCTGCACCATATTTACAACAATATGGTGCAGCCCTGCATTTCCCCATGCACTGGTGCGAAATTTAGTAGCCTAGTGCCAACGCCTGCACCCTTGCACCATAGTCCACGGCAGTCTGTGTTGAGGGGAAGATTGTTTATATGCAGGAAGGTGTCACTTCCTGCACATAAACAATCTTTAAATGGAGTTATGTAACTTTAATGTGTGCTGCTTAATGCAGCACACACAGAAGTTGCAAAACATAATTGTTATTGTTTATTAAAATCAATGGTGTTTTGCTGTTTCTATGTGTGCTGCACAATGCAGTGCACATGGAAACAGCAAAAACAAGGAGGAATAAAGCATTCATCGTCATTTCGCCAGGTTAAGATTAGGTTTTCCCTGGTCTTAATTTTGGTACTGTCTCCTATTTATGCCTCCCTTGTAAATAGGGGGCAGTGTCCAAATCAATGAGTGTTACGGTGGAAAGCATACCGCAACACCCATTGCCCACTCCTTTCATGGTAAGTGTAGCGTGAATGGGGGCCTTATTTACAAGGCAATGTTAAGCCATGTTCAGTTGCTTAACGCTGCCTTGTAAATAAGTTGAAGCCCCTATCGCCACTATAACACCTCAAAAGTGACATTGTGGTGGTGATAGGGGCTTGTAAATATGCCCAATAGTTTCCTATTGTCACCTACCCCATCCATTCATGAAACAGGAAGCTTGCTACCTAATGTCTGACAGGTAAGTCAGCTATGAGTCAGGACCTTCTATTTACTGCTACCCCTTCGAAAGATGAGAGAGAAAGGTTGCTCCTTGTTGTCTGACGGCTGAGCTAGTTATGAATCAAGAGTCAGGGCTCCTTATTGCCTGCTAACACATCCAAAGATGAGCAGGAAGCTTGGTCCTTGTTGTCTGGAAGTTAAATCAGTTATGTATCAGGATCAGGACAGCTTATCGTTTACTATGCCATCCATTCATGAAACAAGAAGCATGCTCTCTCTAGTCATACAGGAAAACGAGTTTTTCACTTGTTTAACCGGTCATAGAACAGGAAACACTGGTCCTTGTTCTCTGCCAGCTCCCTGGTCCTGAATCAGGATATTCTCCAATTCCTATCCTAGTGTTTGATTCAGATCCACAGACCATAGATATAATTCTCCTAGTTGTGCTCGACTTAATGCTTTGATAGCTTGTAGGAACGCTCACACTATGACACTCAAAAGGCAAAAATGTTGGTAAAACCCAGTGCATGCAAGAAAGGTCTTACTTACATTCATAAAACAGAGATAATCTATCAAACTTTCCCCCACTCCCCAATTCTAAATAAGGTGAACGTGAGACTGGAAAGATGGGGTGGTAGAGTTACTCAGATTTAAGGAAACACAAATATAACAGAAGAAAGAAACTTCCACATAAAAGCAGATCTGAAAACACACCTTTTCTGAAGTTTTGCAGCATGAAATGGGCTTAGTGGTGATCTCAGGCCAGATGTACGTAGCTTTTGTGAGCTCGCAAACAGTCCAAGTCGCAGAATCAAGGGACCCCTTCCCCTTTATGAATGCCCGTAAAAAGGTTTTTTTAAGAGCAGGCAGTGGTTCCACGGACCACTGCCTGCACCTAAAAAATGAAAAGATACCTTTTTAATTTTGTTTTTGAAATGCAACCCATTTTCCTTAAAGGAAAAGGGATGCATTTAAATTAAAAAAATGGCTTTATTTAAAAGCAATCACGGACCTGGTCATCTGCTGACCCCAGCAAGCTAACATCCCTGTGATTTTAACAATTCAAAATGGGTCACAAATTGTGACCTACCTCATGAATATTAATGAGGTAGGTCTATTTGCGAGCCACTGGGAATCGCAAACAGGGTAAAACACACTGAAGTACATCACTGTTTGCGTTTACCAAATAGCGAATTGCAAAAAATCCCTATTATGTATTCACAAACACAACCCATGAATTTTAAGGCTAACCTTGCATATCTGATAAACTGTTTCATAAGGTACAAACACGTCTTCATCAATATCAAACCCAAAGCAACATGACAAATATTTGACGTGTTTGATTTGATTTGAGATTTTTATATAGCACTTGCCTGTCCTGGGGCATCTTGCCACTGCTTCTGGAACAGACCTAGACTTTGTCTAACATGATTATTGGTTAGTTATTGAAAAGCCACGTTTTTAGTGACTTACAAATTGAAAGAAGACTTGGCTTCTCTCTAAGATTAAGGGGGAGAGGGTTCCAGAGTCTAGCAGTTCCTTCAATGAAACTCATTCCACCCCACTGAGCTCTTTTTATCCTAGGGACAATCAGAAGACTTGCGTTGGATGATCTTGGAAAGGGGCGACCGCTAGGTCCCCCCGAACGTATGGATGGGGGCCCGAACCTCCCGGGAAGCCATTTTGGGCGGGGTGGGCGTGGCCCGGCTGGTATGCCCAAAGCGGCGTAGCCGGAGCGCGCCTTCCCCCGCCCGAGAGTGGGTTGTCCTAGACACCTTGAAGGAAGACCACGCCCAGTAGGCGTATCGGGGACGGGTACACGCCCTCCCGCAGAAGGATAAAGGAGCGGGAACCCTGAAGATCGTCCTCTTGTTCCTCGGATCGGAAGGCTGCACCCACTCGTTGCTCGTGAGCCCTCGACGGAACAAGCAGCAATTTTGAACGTGGTAATCTTGTTTTTTATCTTTCAGTTTCGACACTTGATTTCAGGACCTCGTGGATCGACCTAAGGCGGAGGACTCGAAACCATGCCTGGCAAGCAAGCAGGAAAGGGTTCCGAGATGGAGAAGATGTTACGCCTGTTGTCGACCCGGATGGCGTGTATGGACCGAAAGCTCGGTCAAGTCCAATCGCTCGGTAGAGGTTTGGCGGAGGTAAAGAAACAATTGGCGGCAATGAACGACCCAGGTTAGCCAAAAAAGGTAATAGGCCCTGCCTTGCCGGGAGTTGTTCCTGGGTTAAGAGGGAAGCGGGTCAAAGAAAGGGCAGTCTCGGGGGGTGTCCCGGCACCGGAGGTGCCGCCCATCGTCCCCCTAGTACCGGCTGGTAACCCGGTTCAGGAACCAGTTTTAGGCCAGCCTATCCCAGTGGTGATCACCTCGACCGAGGATGATGAAATGCCCCCAGAATTGGCCGCACAGTGGACCGCATGGCTGAAAACAAAGGTGGGGGGCACAGCGACCCCGGGAGATCCGGCCGAAGAGGCCAGAGTGTTAATGAAGCAGTTGCGGCAATCGAGAGATGTCGCAAGGGCGAGTGGTCCTCTTGTTCCCCCACAGGTGGCGCCAGGAGTACCAGCAGCTGGTCAAGAGAAGGCGACGGCAGCAATAGCCGATCCGGGTAAGCTCGCATTGCCAATGGTGGGGGAGGGCTCGATACCCTCAAGGCGGGAAAAAGTTGCACAGCACGTTCCCTTGGCCACGAAAGAGTTAATATGGGGAGACAAGTATGTCAACATGTTTTCATTGTTAACGGACCATCGTGAGATGGAGTATGCTAAAACGCAGAAAGATTTGTGGCACCCTAGTGTATGGCGCGCCAAGATGGCCGAGTTCAGGGTGGAAGAGACAGTGACGAATTGGGTTAAGGCCTTCTCTGTATTTACCGCAGTTATGGGGGAACGTAAACCTGATGTTATGACTGAGTTGGTTTGCTATCAGAATCGCATTATGGATTTTTAATCAATGTACGAGGGGGAAGAATGTAAAGGCTATGACATGAAGTTCCGTAAAGCAAAAGAATTTGATTCTTCTCTGTCTTGGGATTGTTTGGACTCGGTGTCATGGCACAAGCAACTCCTGCCAGGGGCGACAGGTACGTCCTCGCCAGGCGGGAGCGGGTCCGGGGTTGTCCGCCAAAAGCTCGGGGTGCGCTTTCGAGCAGGCACAGGTGGGGGCTATCAGCCTAGAGTTGGCGGGAAGGGCGGACAAGGAGGGGTCTGTTGGGGCTTCAATCGAGGCAATTGTACCAGACCACAGGGGACATGCAAGTTTAAGCATGTGTGTGCCGGCTGTGGGAATTCCTCACACCCGGAGAGTGCTTGTAGATCAAAGAATGTCGGGGCGGGTGGAAAAGGAGGACCTAAGCAGGAGTGAGGTGGACCTTTGGGACCGATTGCCTACACCCGTTGATCTAATGGTTATGATTCCGTGGTTAAACAAGTACCCTGATCATGTGTCCGCTGGGGTGTTGAGGAAGGGTTTTTTACATGGCTTCCACATCCCGGTGGGGGAAGTTCGGGGGAACTCCTTTTGTAGAAATCAGTTATCGGTACGGCACAACCCAGGCGTGGCAGAAAGGAAAATAGCTAAAGAAGTCAGTTTAGGACGAGTGGCTGGCCCCTTTTCCTGCCCGCCGTTGGCCGATTTCATATGTTCCCCGTTAGGGGTTGTCCCGAAGAAAGATCCGGGGGAGTTTAGACTCATACATAACCTTTCTGCTCCCAGGGGATCCTCGGTGAATGATGCCATAGACCCAGAAGTTTGTTCGGTACGATACGCATCGTTCGACGATGCCGTGGCCATGTTGAACCACCTAGGCCCCGGGGCGCTGATGGCGAAATGTGATATCGAATCAGCATTCCGGTTGCTTCCGGTGCACCCGCAGGATCAGCGCCTGCTAGGTTTTGCATTTCAGGGAAACTATTACATGGACAAATGCATGCCCATGGGTTGTTCCATTTCATGTGCATATTTTGAGATGTTTAGCTGTTTTTTGGGCATTTACAGAGGCCACAGGGCATAGACATGTTATGCATTATCTGGATGATTTTCTGTTTTTGGGGGCAGCCAATGATATGAATTGCGCACAGGCGCTGTATGATTTCTGCATCCTCATGAATGAATTCGGTGTCCCATTGGCACCAGGTAAGACGATCGGACCATCTACTTCACTGGAGTTTCTGGGTATTGAGCTCGATTCTGTGGAGGGGTGTTTCCGACTACCAGTAGACAAAGTGACCAAGTTCCGGGCTTCCTTGATGCAATGCCTGAGTGGGGAGAAAGTGACCCTGCACCAGTTACAACGAACAGTGGGTCAGCTTAATTTTGCCCTGAGGGTGATTCCTATGGCCCGCCCGTTTTCGCGCTCTATCGCGCAGGCTATGGGTGGTCTCAAAGAGGCTCACCACCGTACGAGACTGTCTGGAGAGGTTCGCCAGGATATGCGGATTTGGTTGGCATTTCTGGCGGACTTCAACGGTCGAGTCGTCTGGAGTTCCCCGCCAGAGTCTTCGGTGGAATTAGGTCTATGGACCGACTCGGCTGGGAGTGTGGGTTTTGGCGCCATCTTAGGTGATCGATGGTCGGCACAAACATGGCCAACATGGTGGCACTCCGACGGCCTCACAGGTAACATTGGGTTCCTGGAGTTATTCCCCATTTGGGTGGCTCTAATGACATGGGCTGATGATTTCAGGGGCCGCTCAGTGGTGTTTTGGTCCGACAATATGACTGTCGTAGATTGCATTAACCAACAGGCAGCACGCTGCAAAATGATTTTGAGATTGTTGAAAGAGATTGTGCTGCTGTGCATGAGATTGAATGTACTGTTCAGGGCAAAACATGTGCCAGGTGTACTCAATCTTGCGGCTGATGCACTCTCTCGTTCACGTATACAGGCATTCAGGGGTTATCTGCCCACAGCAGACGTAGAGGCAGCACCATTCCCAGAAGCAATGTGGCTTATCGGTGCCTCGGATTACAAGACCTCGTGGCAGCGAGTCTAGCCCCCAGGACAAGGAAAGCATACGAAGGAGCGTTTCGTTCTTATTGCACCTATTTGGGTCCTGTAGGGAGTCTGCATTGGGGTCAGGAGGAGTCCTTCCTGGGGTACCTGGTTGCACTACACAGGGAGGGCCGATCAGTGGCTACGGCCGGTAGGCATAGGGCGGCCATTTCCTTCATGGCCCAGGTACACGGCATAAAAGATCCTACAGGTTCTTTTTTGGTGAAGAAAGCCCTTCGCGGCTGGCAGCGCCTTGAGGGTTGCAAGAGAGATACGAGGCACCCGATTGGCTTAGACAGACTGTCTCTGCTTTTAGCAAAGCTGGACGAGACGTGTTCCTCCCATTACGAAGCAGTTCTGTTCCGGGCAGCGTTCACATTGGCGTTTCATGGGGCCATGAGGGTGAGCGAACTTGTCGCAAGGAACAAGAGAGATATGGAGGGAGGTTTGTGCAGGGATCACATCCAGATAAGGGGTGATTCGATGGTGATCATGATAGCCAGGTCCAAGACTGACCAGGGGGCTATGGGAGATAGTGTGGTCGTGCAGCGCAAGCGTGGGTCCCCCGTCTGCCCGTTGAAGTGTGTGGAAGACTATTTGGCGCTAAGAGCGGCCACTTGGGGGGGAGCTTGCTCCGACACAAGGATGGCACCCCACTGACGAGATTTCAGTTTCAGAGGGTGCTGGCACTGGCAATCGCTGACGCGGGCATGGACCCGTGCGATTTTAGGACCCACTCCTTTAGGATAGGGGCTGCTACTGAGGTGACAGCCAGGGGTCAGAGTGCCGAGGAAGTGAAACAGTTGGGCCGTTGGTCCTCGAATTGCTTTAAGAGGTATGTGCGATTGCACATGTTGTAAGTGATCAATTGACATGCACTCACGTTTTCTGTCTTTTGTTTACTTTGCAGTTTCGCGGGCCTGCCATGCAGGGTGGAATTGGAAGTCGACCCTACATCAAGTGACCAGCGGTCAGAGATCACCGACTGGGGAGAGGATGGTATGGGTCGTGGGCCACTCATACGTGAGACGCGCCGGTGACGTATTCAAGGAAGGTGACGCGATTCACGCACCTGGGGAATACGGGTTCAGAGTGGCTTTCCATGGGAAAGGTGGGCTCGTTTTTGACAAATTTGAGTCATTTTTCGAGGGACTTTTAGGGCGGCATAGGTCACCGCCATCTATAGTCATAGTACACCTGGGTGGCAACGATTTGGTGACACTGGGTAGACGAGTGTTACTTGAACGAATCTTGTCAACTGTTAGCTGGTTGGCTAAAAGAGTCCCGGGGTGCACGATTGCCTGGTCCCACATGATTCCTAGAAGGAGGTGGCAGGGGGGCCTTTCGGTGTCAGCTCTGAACCATTCAGTAAAACGGGTCAATAATAAGATTAATAGCCTTTTCCGTTCTGCACAGTTGCATGTCATTCCTCATGGGTGTATCCGGGGTGACCATATGTATTTGAACGATGGGGTTCACCTGTCCAGGGTGGGGAATGACTTACTAATAGGAGATGTAGTTGCATGGTTGAGAGGTTTGAGGAAGCATGACCTATAGGAGGAGTTGGGGGGACCGGATAGTCGGTCAACTATCCGGTCTGTGGCGGTAAGGTCATGATCGGTGAGCAGGAATTTAAAGGTCCCTAGAGTGGGGCGCCACCCACAATGGATGAGAGCGCCCGGGGGAAGACGGCCATTGGCCCCTTCCACGGGGAGGCAGCACCCACTAAGGATGGGGCGCCTAGGGGGAGATGGCCATGGGCCCCTCCCAGGGGGGGAGGCGGTTTAAATGCCCCTCCTGACTAATTTCCCGGGGACCGGATATCCGCGACGGCGGATAGAGAGTATGGGGTGGGGGGGAGAGTCCACGCTGTCCTTCCTACAGAGACCTCATACGGGAACTCGGATGACCCTTAAGATGGCGTCGAGTAGAAAGGGGGCCCCCACCACGACAAGGGAAGTTACAGTTGGCAATGAGGGTAGAGCCCTCTGCGCATGCGCCGCTCACACGGTGAGGGCGGGAGTTTGGTAGTAGGGATCTGACACCGGTTAAGACCTTGCCGTTGGCCCTTAACGCTAGGATGTACAATTTGAAGTAGAGTGTATGCATTTTCAGGATGTTAGCCAAAAGTACATGACTGCATCGAAATGTAATAAATGTCAAATTGTACATAATGCATAATGATGAAACTTTTAAATTAATGTTTTAAATTTTGTTTCATATTTTAATAAATACGGCCGGGAGGGTGACTCCCTCCCGTCTTCCAAAAAAGTCAACTATTGTCCGACTTCCCATCCTTGGGGATGTGTGTTGGGAGGGGGTGGCGGGCATCCCGGCCATATAGGTTTCTAGTTGGAAGGTACCAGATAAGAGGTTTTTCAGGAAATCTGGGCCAATATTATGCAAGGCTTTGAATGCCTTACATAGGGATTTAAACATGATCCTTTTGCAGTTTTTAACCTAGTGCAACTTGACCAGTTCTTGTGAGATCGATTGATATTTGGGAATTCCTAGAAGCAGCCGTACAGACACATTTTGAAGCATCTGCAGTTTCTGTAGTAGCTATTTTTTAATATGAAGAAATAGGGCTTTCCCATAGTCCAATTCATGATAAGGCTAATGCTGTGACCACATTCTTCTGTAGGTCAAAAGGGATAGAGGGGCAGATCTTCCTGATAATTTTGAGGATAAAAAATACGGAAGATGCCAGGGTGTTTATGTGATCTTTAATCATCAATTTATCGACAAAAATGACCCCTAAGTTCCTCCCCTTTTTCACCGGGAGAGGAAGAGTGCCCATATTAGTTGGCCACCAGTTGGGTGACCAAAATGAGATATTATTGCCCAGGAGAAGGACATGTGTCTCTGGAACCCTTGCACATGATACTCATCCAATGTCCCAGTTTAAGTGTTAAAACATTTGAAAGACACAATCTCTACATTATGAAAAAAATACACAACTATAAACACTATTCCTTGTGATGCATTCAGGCAGCAACCAATCACTGCCCGGTACCCCAAGCAAGAATATGACTGCAATGCGATATCTTTATGTTTACTCTAATAGATGATGTAGTCACTCTACAGCTACACATGGTGCTGTTGTTTGGATTCAGTGCAATTGACCAGGGGGTATTGTCAAACAGTCAAACATCCTCAGTAAATATCTGACCAGCATCCCTGTCAACGGTGACTGCTTTCAGCTCATCGTACCAAGCCCATAATATTAAGCTGGAGGACATGCCTTTCCTTTTAAGTGCTTTGTAGTGTTGAAATGATCAGGACTGCACATGTAAAACTGACCCTCTGTATGGAAGTTTCATTTGCTGTGTCCATGCCTCCTTCTGACTCCACACTCATTACACCAGACTGAGACTGTTGCAAGGATTCTACTCAGACACAGAACTGTGCACAGAGACCAGCAGAGTTCAGCATTGTTACAATTCCATAAAACACAAAAGGAGAAATTATATTATAATGATGGTGGAAACAGGTCCTATGGTGCCGTGTATGCCACTCTCCCTAGCTAGGAACTATGGGCCAGATGTTCGTAAATATAATTTATCGATTCTAAAATACCGAATTTTACTGATTCAGCATTTTAGAATCAGTAAATGATATGTAGCTAATGATTCAGTAAATTTTACCGAATCGGTAAAATTCGGTAAATACCGATTCGGTATTTACCGATTCGGTATTCCCCATTCATTCCTATGGGCCTGGAGGCCCATAAGAATGAATGAGAACTACCAATTCGGTAAATACCGAATCAGTAATAGGGGGTAGACTTACAAGGGTGGCAGGGTGTCACATTGATACCCTGTTGCACCCCTGTTTAAACTTCTAATAAGCTTATGCTAACAAAGCAATGTGCGCAAGCAGAGATCTGCCTTCACTACAATACCAAACCTACAAACCTTTAGAAGACACTTTTAACAGCTTATAATAGAAGCCCATGAGAGTAGACAATGCTCAAATGTGAATTAAGCTATAAAAAAAGCTGAAGCTTGAGTGTTTTTGTTACAATTTTCTTAAATTTGAATTGAACAATGAATTTGAATATAGCGAGCTTTCGTGTAAAGGAGCCTTGAAGCTATACATAAGAAAAAGCATGGGATTATTGCATAATCGTGGCCAGAATAGGATTTTAAATTATGAGGTGACCTATAATATACCCCTAGAAAGGACAACTGCAGCAGGAGCTCTGCAGGGGATGTAGTTTGGGGCTTTTAAACATGACACTGTGCCATTAGCCCAGACTGTTTTTTGAGAAAATTGTGCAGCCTTCAGCAATGGACTCAGATGACTGTACTTAGAATGAAACTTGCAGTCACTGACACAATTACTAATATAATGTATGTGGCAGCATTCCTTCTCCTGTCTGTAAGGGATTAGGTAAGTCATGACACTAAAACAATCTAAGAAACATTTTTACACCTGAAAGGTGCTCATATCACTGCACTTCAATAGTTGTCCATGGTGAAAGATATATTAACCACCCTTGGTTTGAATACAGAATCAATACTGTATTGACAAACGTATGAATATAAGACTTGGATAAAAAGAAGATTTGGAGTTGAGGTCAATTAAAATGTTTTTATTTCTGTTAATGACAAATAGGTAGTCGTTATATAATTTCATTCTGCCATGGGTTCTAATGGAATCATGTTTTATGGGCTAATTTTTCGCACGTTTTTTTCTAAACGTTTGTACAGTTTTGAAAATTAATTTTTATGGAATGTTTATGTAATCTTTGGTGGATTCAATGAATTAGCAATTCCGAATAAATATATGAATAAAAAACACCCACTATTTAAGAGCCCTAAAAGGATAAGCTAATGCCTCCAAATATATTTATCAATGACTTATATGACCTAATATAATAAAAACCATGGTCTACTGGTAGCTCGTATTATAGGTAAATATGCATATACTGCTGCTTTTGCAAAAAAGAAGGATTGCAATGCCATCACACAATGGATAAAGGCAAAGGCAGCTGCACCTAAAGACCTGTAGTAGTACAGATGATCAAGATGCTTTCATAGAGGCCATCTTTAAATGGGACTCAACTATGAAAATGTTTTACACATAGGTCCCATCGACAAAAAGTGGTCTTACCTTCAATCCAAAAGGCTTACTGCTATGTTATAGTGAATGTTTTTTTTCTCCAATCAAAAATAATTCTCCTGGGAAGCTGTAACAAGCATAGTTCCCAAGGAGTATTCCTGCATCTCATTTGCAAATTCATATTTACATCTCAGTGAAATCTTGTTGCATCCTTCATGGGAGACAACAGTCTCCATGGGAAAACGTTTTTTTTTGTTACCCTCTTAGAAATCCTATGCATCTGCTAATTTAAAAAGATTAAGAAAAGCTACCACCGGGCAGGAGCATACATGCTCCTCTGCCCGCGCTGGTGTGAGCAGGGAAACTACAGTGTCCTTCAGTGGTCTCCCCAGGGCAAAGTAACTGAGCCAGCCCCAGAGGATGGCATCCTCAGGACCTTTAGATGTTCAGGGAAGGGGGCTGTGTGGCCTCCCTCCCTTTTAGATAATACATGGCCCCAGGTGATGGAGCCCCCAGGTGATGGAGCCCCCAGGGCTTTTTAAGGCTCAGGGATGGGGCTGTGTGGGCCCCTCCTCTTTTTCATGAATTTGGCCTCATGGGATGGGGTCCATGTGCCTAATAACACTCCAGGAGGGGATCTGTGCCCATTCCCTTCATTTTATACCTTGGTCCTGCAGATGGGATCCCTGGGGCCTCAACGAGATTTGGGGAGGAGGGTATGTACCCTGTTCCCCAAAATAAATTGTCTACATTCCTCTCCCAGGCCCTGGCCCAACATGAGGGTGTTTAAAAGAAGTGCTGGAGCTGGTACCTTTCAAAAACATTTACTGGTGATTTGCTTATCCTCTGAGAATTCACAGCGACACTTTAAAGTAAACTGTTTTTATCCCCAGGCTTTGGGGTCAGGATATAACTAACCTGCCTACCTTTTTTAACCTTTTTTCTTAGGACTGAGTCCTGAGACCTAAGCCCTAAGATGGATATCACCACATCAGTGTTAATTTATCAAACAGCATCAAAGATATAAGCAAGCCAAAAAATAAATTTCCTGTGGAAACACAATCATAACTTTAAATACCCAGTGGTGACCGCCACTGGCTAATATATGTTATATATTTATGATGTCATCAGTAATGTCATAGAACATGTCATGAGTGATGTAATATGTGAGGTCATAAGCAGTGGATAGCAGGAGCGCAAGATATAGTTAGTTTTGTTAACCATAAATTGGGAATTTCTGTGTTTTCTGCTGTGGTCTTTTGTTCAAAATGTTAACAAGGGCACTGACACATTCACCTAACTATAACATTACTTTAACCTATGTTTTTCTGTGAATTTCTAGGGTATTCATAAAGTAACATAATATTTTATTACTAGAAGTTAAAGCCAACCCCCCGCCACGTGCTGCCTTTGCCATGCATGGAAGGGGTTGACTTTAAACCAACCCACTCGGAGGCAGCCAAACCCCACAGACAGCAAACCCCATGCTGCACATGGTCTTTTGCCATGTGTGCCACGGGTATGGACGCAAGGCCTTGCTTATAGCCAGGCCCTGTGTCTAACCCCGCAGGCAGCTACCCGGGGGCAGCCAATCCCATACTGAACAAGGGATTTGGTCATGAGTGGAGTGGGGTTAGCTGCAGGGCCTTTCTTGTTGCCATGCTCTACATCCTACTCCCTGCAGGAAGCCAACCTCAAGCTGTACACAGCCTTTGGCCATGTGCATCAGGGGGTTGCCACAAGGCTTGGCCTGAGACCATGCCCTGTGTCCAAACCCCCAGCAGGCTGCCAACCCCACACTGAGAACAGCCTTTAGCGTGCACAGCCTAGGGTTGGCCTTTGGTCCTAAGGGACCCCATGCCCTGAGGCAAAAACATATATATTAAGGGAGTAAGGCATGTGTAGCCCACCTCCCTGAGCATTTGGTGGCCCCAGGAACCACACCCCTTGTAGCCTTTTTGTTCAAAAGGAGTGGTAGGGGGGAGGTGCCCTGTACTGGGCATTTGTAAGCCCGAGGGACCCCATCCCCTGGATTCAGACCCTTTAAAAAAAAGATGGCCACCATTCTATAAAATATATATCGGAAAGGGGAGTCAGAAGGACCCCCAATCCCAGCCTATTAGGACCCCAGGGAACCCATCCCCTGGGGCCGTGTAGATTTAAGGGCAGGGGGACACATGCCCCCCACTGATCCATGTTCGACCTCTGGGACCCCATCCTCTAGGACCCTATCTATTTAAAAAGGAGAGGGAGGGCCTATTTTGGCCCTGTGGAACCCATGGGCGTGCATTTATTTTAAAAAAAAGGGGAAGGGTGCAACATCCCCTCCACCCCAAGTCTATTTTGGATCCAGGGACCTGCATCATTTGAAGATGGGTACCCCAGTGGCCATCCAGGCACCCATGAGCACACGTTGGGGGCTGTCAGGAAGCACCAAGGCCCCTTCAGCCACAGTTGGCTCCCCACATGCTGCAGGGTGTGTCACTGGTTCTGCCTGGAGGGAACAGCTATTTTTGCTGCTCCCTCCAAAACGGGCGGGGAAACAGATCTTGTGTCCGCTGCCAGCTGACAGTAACATTTTAAAAAGTTCCCACCCACTCAGAGCATACTTTGGGTGTGCTTTCATTTGGCATGAGATGTGAAAATGATCCAGCAAGACAGGAGCAAATGCATCTTTGTATATATATTTCTTTATTCTTTAGTCTTTCCACAACATAGAACAAATCTGTAGAGTATTCTTACAATTTATGAATTGGATAATTTTTTATCATTTTCCAAACAGTTATCCTCAATGCTAGCGTGGAAAACCTCTTGAGTTCTATGTCGGGTGATGACCCGCCTCTGTCTATCATTGGCTAGCTCCATAAATGGAGGCTAGCCATTGGGAGACAGAGGCTGTCAATCGCGCTTTCTCTTGAAAACGCGATTCGGGGGCGTTTCTGGTGCTTTTTTTAAGCCCCGCCCCTTTGTCCCGGGCCGCGCTGCGATTGGCTGCCGGCCCGGGACACCCCCGTGACGTCATTCACGGGCCGCGCTGTGATTGGCTGCCGGCCCGGGACACCCCCGTGACGTCAGCCAATCACAGCGCGGCCCGGGACCTGACTTGTTCGAAGTGCCTTTAGCTGGAGTGGTTTGCGAGATTCAATGCACCCGCCCGATAGACGACTCCTCACGAATCTCGCCTAAGCACCCAAAATGGCCTACTTAATCAATGGAATGCAAGGTTTGTGCATAATGTGGGATATTTAGCTCCTTGTTCTCACCTGTGGTACAGGCTGTACAAAAAAACTCCTCCTCCCTCGCTGACTCCTGTTTCCGTCCCAGGTTCGGCCCCATTCGTCTCTTCGTTGCCTTGGGTGGCCCAAATTCTTGCCCTAATAACACCTCGCTCTTCTCAACAGTTGACCACTTCATATTTCGTTATATAGCGCAAACTCGAACCGAATATATGCGAGTTTTATATAGCGCGAGCTCGGCCCGAAGGTTCCGGAGCGCATTACATTAGTACCAGTGGCATTACAGATGGACACATTCGTTTTTTTAGGCACCGGGAGATTAAGTGATTTGCCCAAATTCACAGGATGCTTGACCCTTTCGCCAAGACTCGAACTTGGTTCCTCAGCTTTAAGGTCTGCCGCTCTGGCCTTTACGCCAGACCCTCTACTTACCGTTGCCCTGAATATTGCCCCCTTCCTCTTGGTTCTTCCTGGAGTCAGGATGTGGTGTTACAGCCGACAGTTGGGCGCTGCTGGGGTGGGCGCTTGTTGCAGGCCCCGCTCGGCGGCTCTGCTTTAAAAAAACGCCCGGGGGTGGTGTGCGAGTATGGGGGCAGCTTCGGTGGTGATCTTTGCATGGGGGCACAGGCACCGTGCCTCCCTGGGGACCCCTATAACGATCACTGCTCTGCACCTCGGGATCATGCAGCCCCGAGTGGTGCACGGAATCGTGCACGGGATGTGACGGGTAGGGGTGCAGTCAATCCCACGTCGGTTGGATCCACCTGAGTCCGCTGGGTCATCTCCAGGTCTTTAACTTTACCCTTCGTTTCCCCCCAGGGCTCCGAGGAGCAAGGAAGAGCCAGGGAGCATACAGGCAGAAGAGCACCGTGTCCGCCAGAAGCTCCCGGTGAGTGCGGGCGTCTTAGCAGCTTCAGGGGCATTTTGTTTTCAGAGCCCACGAGGCTCTTCCAAAGCGGGGGCATTTCTTTCAAGTCCCCCATGAGGGACTCCCACGACCGGATGCATTCGTCTTCAGAGCCACGGAGGCTCGTGGAGGCATATTTGTGCTAGAGCCCATCTCTCTCTCGATCTATCTTCCCTATCCTTCTCTCTTTCCATAGATCCTCTCTCTCACACTATACTAAACTGTCTCTTGTTCTCTCTCCCTGTCTCCTTATCTCTCTCCTCTCTCTACTAATCTCGTCTTTCTTATTTCTTCTCTTTGTGTAGCTTAGTCTGATTTTTTTTTAAATACCTCTCTATAGCGCGAGCTCGGCCCGAAGGTTCCGGAGCGCTTTACATTAGTACCAGTGGCATTACAGACGGACACATTCGTTTTTTTAGGCACCGGGATTTTAAGTGATTTGCCCAAATTCACAGGATGCTTGACCCTTTCGCCAAGACTCAAACTTGGTTCCTCAGCTTTAAGGTCTGCCGCTCTGGCCTTTACGCCTGACCCTCTACTTACCGTTGCCCTGAATATTGCCCCCTTCCTCTTGGTTCTTCCTGGAGTCAGGATGTGGTGTTACAGCCGACAGTTGGGCGCTGCTGGGGTGGGCGCTTGTTGCAGGCCCCGCTCGGCGGCTCTGCTTTAAAAAAACGCCCGGGGGTGGTGTGCGAGTATGGGGGCAGCTTCGGTGGTGATCTTTGCATGGGGGCACAGGCACCGTGCCTCCCTGGGGACCCCTATAACGATCACTGCTCTGCACCTCGGGATCATGCAGCCCCGAGTGGTGCACGGAATCGTGCACGAGTTGTGACGGGCAGGTGCAGTCAATCCCACGTCGGTTGGATCCACCCGAGTCCGATGGGTCATTTGCAGGTCTTTAACTTTACCCTTCGTTTCCCCCCAGGGCTCCGAGGAGCAAGGAAGAGCCAGGGAGCATACAGGCAGAAGAGCACCGTGTCCGCCAGAAGCTCCCGGTGAGTGTGGGCGTCTTAGCAGCTTCAGGGGCATTTTGTTTTCAGAGCCCACGAGGCTCTTACAAAGCGGGGGCATTTCTTTCAAGTCCCCCATGAGGGACTCCCACGACCGGATGCATTCGTCTTCAGAGCCACGGAGGCTCGTGGGGGCATATTTGTGCTAGAGCTCATCTCTCTCTCGATCTATCTTCCCTATCCTTCTCTCTTTCCATAGATCCTCTCTCTCACTCTATACTAAACTGTCTCTTTTTCTCTCTCCCTGTCTCCTTATCTCTCTCCTCTCTCTACCAATCTCGTCTTTCTTATTTCTTCTCTTTGTGTAGCTTAGTCTGCATTTTTTTTAAATAGCTCTCTTCTGTCTTTCACTGTTGCTCCTCGGTTTCTCTCTCGCATGCAGCTGCAACCTTCCGTTAGGCCTCGTGATCTTACTGTTCACCCCCACAGTCCTATATAGGGTGACCACCTCACTCCAGGTCATAACGGAAACTACATCCCGTTTTCCATGTGCCTCTGTTGCCTGCTGCTTGTGCTCCAGTTTTGCGTCTGCCTCTGTTACCTGTGCTCCTGTTTTGCGTCTGCCTCTGTTGCCTGTGCTCCTGTTTTGCGTCTGCCCCTGTTGCCTGTGCTCCTGTTTTGCGTCTGCCCCTGTTGCCTGTGCTCCTGTTTTGCGTCTGCCTCTGTTGCCTGTGCTCCTGTTTTGCGTCTGCCTCTGTTGCCTGCTGCTTGTGCTCCGGTTTTGCGTCTGCCTCTGTTGCCTGCTGCTTGTTCTCCGGTTTTGCGCCTGCCTCTGTTGCCTGCTGCTTGTGCTCCGGTTTTGCGCCTGCCTCTGTTGCCTGCTGCTTGTGCTCCGGTTTTGCGCCTGCCTCTGTTGCCTGCTGCTTGTGCTCCGGTTTTGCGCCTGCCTCTGTTGCCTGCTGCTTGTGCTCCGGTTTTGCGCCTGCCTCTGTTGCCTGCTGCTTGTGCTCCGGTTTTGCGCCTGCCTCTGTTGCCTGCTGCTTGTGCTCCGGTTTTGCGCCTGCCTCTGTTGCCTGCTGCTTGTGCTCCGGTTTTGCGCCTGCCTCTGTTGCCCGCTGCTTGTGCTCCGGTTTTGCGCCTGCCTCTGTTGCCCGCTGCTTGTGCTCCGGTTTTGCGTCTGCCTCTGTTGCCCGCTGCTTGTGCTCCGGTTTTGCGTCTGCCTCTGTTGCCTGCTGCTTGTGCTCCGGTTTTGCGTCTGCCTCGGTTGCCTGCTGTGAGAGATGCACTATTTACCATTGTGAAGCCTTTAGTGGTTAATGCAATCGCTGCAGATATCTGTGTATGCAACCATATAGCTACAGAGTTTAATTCTGTTTGGTGCAGGGGGAATAGTGACTTGTGTGTTTTTAGTGGTACGAGGTCCCAGCATGTGATAGAAAGAACCTTGAATATGTATGTCATTAAGTTAAGCATTACACACACTATAAGATAGGCTGCCACAAAGTGCACAAAAAGATTTATGTTTAAGATAAAAAGTGTTTCCAAAATATAGATAGGAGTAATGTGAAGACTGTACCTAGTGGAATTTTTTTTATAACTGTCCATTAAAAGCACACTCTTCACAGCTCATCAGGTCACCTTTCAATACCTCCCCAAAAAATAGTTTTCAAGTGACTCCATCAATTAAAGCCAGTACTGGCTTTCAAGCATCCTTTACATTGGCAGACTTGTGCTTGCTCTCCTGCCCTGCTATTGGCATTGTAAATGACAATGCCATTTATTTGTGTTTAAAAAAAAAACATAAATAAAAATAATGTCCTGAGCAATGCCAATAGCTCTAACTTTTGCAAATGCGAAACCGTTGCATTGTAAATGCTTGTTTTAAATTGTAATTGATTGTGTATTAATTGTTAATAAGCTTTTTTTATCTGATTGTAACACTGCTTTTATGGTTTTCTATTTTGTAAAACCGAATAAAGAAATATATATATATATATAAACTTTTGGTTCTCGCCAAAGATCCGAAAGGGAATGAACTTATAGTTGATGGCAGCTAAGCAAGCAGCTGTCTGAAATTTAACCCGTTTCTTGCGTCGAACGTTCGGCGCCAGTGCTCAAAGTTCTGAGAAACGGGTGGTGCCGCGTCAGCCGTTGGACGTGCGCAGCACTACGGAGGTAGTGCTCGCAACGTCCAATGGCCGATGGCAGCACTAAAGGAGTTAAAGGAATCGTTTTTGTTGGTTGATATTGGTCCAATAATTGCGTGCCACATGAATCAGAATTTAAATATGCAGATAAATGCCATGGCGATGGCCATATGGTTTCGAAATGCCAATTGCCTAAACATTTTGAATAGCTGCATGCCATTTGGAAATGATAAGGGTTTTTAAATCATTAACTCTCAAGGTAGAAAGTGCATTTCCATTCGGAGCAGCACGGTCAAATATTGTGAATTTTATGGATGTTTCATTGAGATTCTGGAGCAGTATTATATGTGGTATGCAGTCATTCACACTTTAAATCATTCATAGCGTAAATGTTTTTTCACATTTTGGAATTGTAAATATTAATTTTGATATGTACTTATTTTTTATCAATGACAAAACCAACGTGCAGTATTTTTACTATGTTTGTTTGAATAGGTGTTTATAAGCACTGTCAAAATGGTGCTATGCAATTTCATAAAGGCTGCTTGCAGCCGAAACACATCATGCATTTTAGTCCGGTCTTTTTGGCAAAATAAAAAGATGACCTACGAGGTTCCAGGCTTTTCTCACTGAAGGAATGTTTTTTGGTGTGTATATTGGCATGAGCAATAGCACCTCCTCTGACTCACCAGCAGCAATGTTCAGGCCTGCACCACAATGGAGGGTCCCTTGGGAAGCGAATGTTGGTGGGTGAGGGAGGGGCCTGGGGAAGGTTTTTTATAAGAGCCTTCTCTCTGGCTCAAAACGGTACCAGGGCAAAAAGTTTTGGCAGCAAGTCCATGGCTTCACTATGGCTGGTGCTGCTATGTTGAGAGGTGAGCAGGCTGCAGCTGGGAGGGCCTCTTTGTGTACCCTCAATGAGGTGGGGTGGACAAAGCCTGGATCGGCATTGAGAGTCCTAACAGCATCAGTTGGAGTGGCAGCAGCTATTTCAGCAAGCATGTCTCCTTGAGGTAAGGCCGTTGCCAAGTGAGGCGGGGCTGGGAGTGGACAAAGCACGTCACACACAGCAACAAAGAGGAAGACTGCAGGAAGGTGGCAGATCCTTCCTGCAGCTGCTTGGCGGGTCATTCTTGATGGAGGCTCACCAGATCATGAATAGGATGAGGGAGGATGGAGGAGTGCACTAACATGGGAGAGGCATCAGCAGTGGCCTTGAGGGCAAGTGGGCCCCGGTCTACAAATGGGTCCTTGGACCTCCCTTAGAAGGCCAAGGCTGATGCGGGTGGGGGCTAGTACATTGCCGGCAGGATGAGGGATCAGTGAGCATGCACAGAACCCTACGGGCCAAAATGGCAGCAGGTGAAGGGGGTTCTGGGCAGGAGCACAAATACTTTGGTGATACACCTACTTCAGTTCAAGGCCATGAGCAGGTTGCTCAGGGGCTCCAGTGGAGCAGGCAAGTCTGGGGAGAGGTCAGGCCAGTAAATGGCAAGGATTAGAAATGTATTGGACTTGGATGCATGACTACCTCTGGACATTGGTTTGAAGGACTAGGGGGTCGGATACGCTATACTACAGAGTCAGCAACACATTTTGACAGGACAGTGCCTGAGTTGCAGAGTGAGGATGTAGCGAGACGCCTGTTCAGTGAGGCTTGTGATCAGGAGGATGAGATGGTTTTAGACTATGACAAAGGTAGTGATAAGTGGTAGGAGGGTGAAGTGAGTGATGGCATGCAGGTGAGTTTGCTATTGTTGCAGAGTACGAAGACTGGTTGTGCAACAGCCTCTTCAGTTGGTGTCTTGCAGATGTCAGTTGCGGACCCTGATGACAACGCATGGTGGAAGAAGGAAACGCAGTGGAAGTAACAAGATGAACAGGGAACCCGGAGGGTTACGCCCAGGCAAAAGAGATTGGTAGTTTGTATGGGATACCCCACTGACTGGCACGTGAACAAAATCATGTACATCTATCGGGCAATGTGATAGAGCAACTGAAAGGGCCGCCCTACACAAACGTAAGAAAAAGAATCATTCAAAGGGTAGCAAATGGATGTCAAGGATGGTAAAATTATGGTTTGGATGGAGGCTTCAACCGATACCATGAAGGTGGCTGAGGAGCTAGGAGCTGATGATAAGGAAGGGGGGACATAAGAAGGGCCGGCCTTTTATGGGTCTGGCAATGCTCCTGGGGTCACACATGTCAGATTCACATTTGGAGACACAATTATGTGGACGTGTTCAAGCTCTTACATAGGGATATCCAAGCCAAGGAAGGGTCTAAGGAAGAGGAGTGAGAATTGATGCGGCAGCACAGACTACCCATTAATTAGGAGAACTGGACATCGGCTTTCCTGATATATGTATGTATCAACTGTGGAAAGTATGGGGATAGGGCTGTTGCCTTATTCAAATATATGGATATCATACAGAAAATGCAGATGCACTTTTGGGGCTATGCCTGGCCCAGTTATGATGAGCAATTTAGGACCAGGGTAAATCTTAACCCAGAAAAACCTCGGGGGATGTGGACTCAGAACTGTGGATGCAGAGGATGTCTTTGGCACAGTCTATGGCCTCGACTCACACAGCGAGTGGCCTGGCCCTTACTTATAAGCCCTTTCAGCCCATCCTACTCAGCAGGGAGCAAGTAACACAGAAAATCCCCCAAGTACTAATGCAGGGGCCTACTGGAATTTTATCAAAGGCTTTTGTTCATGACACACATGCAAGTTCAAGCTTGAATGTGCTAAATGCAGAGGGAGGCCCCCCGTTACACAATGTTTCACATTGGCAAGACCCCCCATAGAAAGGAAAGTAGCCAGAGGGAAAGGACCTCAAGGCCCTACTTGCCCGAAAGGCTCTTGCGCCAATTACACTGGGAAGCCTATTGCCATGGTTGGCACTCTATCCTGACAGAGAGGCATCTTTGAGATTGGAGTGGGGATTTTGGGAGGGTTTCCGGGTTGGTTATCAAGCACCCAGGGGTGAGAGGGGGGCTGACACTTTGCGGTCAGCCAAGGCAGCACCGAGGGTGGTGTCTGCCAAGCTGCAGGAAGAGATTGAGGAGTAGAGGATTATTGGCCCTTTTCCAAACTGGCCATTGACTAACTTAATCATAGCTCCTTTCCCATGTTTGAGACATTTAGCACATTTTTGCAATGGGTCTTTACAAGGAGCAGTGGACACGGCAAGGTGTCCCACTATTTGGAGGATGTTCTCTTTGTGGGTAAGGCTGTGACAAATGAGTGCCACATATTTCTGAAGCATTTTGATGACATGGCAGTGGACTTTGGGGTCCCGTTGGCACCAGAAAGAAACAAAGGTCCTAGCACAGTTTTAACCTTTATGGGCATCAACATGGACATGATTCAGATGTTAGTGAGGTTGCCAAGAGTAAAGGTACAGAAAATTAGGGAGCTTCTGGTGGAAGTGGTGATGGCAAAGGGATTGGAGCTCAGGATGGTAGACCAATTGTTGTTGTTGCTGAATTTTTGCGTGCATAGTGGTCTGGGGTGGTCAGACGTTTTGCAGGAAACTGGGCTTGGCAATGTCCTGTGTGGTTTTTCCACATCACTGGATTTGTGATTCCGTGAAGGTGAGAGTAAACCTCCTAGTTTGGAAAGACTTTCTGACTCACTTCAAGGGGGTATTAATGCATTTTCAGGAAGAGGACACAGTTTGGCAGGTGCAGCTTTTCTCTGATGTGGCGGGGGCACTTGGTTACGGTCTCTTCTGGGGTGGGAGGTGATTTGTATAAGCGTGGACTCAGACCGGGCTGGAACAGGGGAGGAGCATAGCATTCCTGAAATTCTTTCCTTTTCTGGTGGCTTTGGCAGTGTAGGCCAGTGAGTTGGTGAATAGGGTGGTGATGTTTAATGTCGACATCATGACAATAGTGGAGTTGGTTAATGTGCAGAAGGCTAGGGATATGAGGATTATGTGTCTATTGGTATGTTTGTTTCATGTTGTGTTTCTGGCTAAACATAGATTTAAGGCTAAACATGTACACAGTGTCAACAATTTTATTGCTGATTCATTGTCTCGTTCACAGTGGAACCAATTTCGCAGCCTTGAAACAGGAACAGAGGAAATCAAGACACCCCTTCCTACAGAAATTTGGGAGTGGGGGCATGAGAGTCTTTAGGCTGGTCGAAAAGTCTCTAGCAGAATACACCAGACTGGGCTATCGACTGGCATGAAGTGAGTTTTTGTTTTTTGCAGGGCGCAAATGGAGGTCTGTGAGTCTGGATCAAGCTGAACACAAAAAAGAGTCTTAAGTTTTGTTATGTTTTGTATCGATAAAGGTTTGTCGCCTAAAACAATAGCAGGGCTTTCCTTTTACAGAAAACTCTCCTGGGGGTTAGACCCTTCTCAGGATGACATTTTGATTAACATTTTGAAAGAGTGAGGTAGAGAAAGGTCGGTGAGGGGACGGATTTGAGGGAATCCATCATTTTGTAATTGCTATTGGACATTTGGCAAGTTCTGCCAGTGTTTTGGGAGGAAACGTTTGAAGGTATTTTTGTTGTTGATGCATAATTAGGATGATCTTTGGAAATTTCACGTCCGAGCTGTTGAGTTCATGACTGGAGTCAGGAGTGCTGCATGGGGAGGTGTGTCTGGAGAGGGGCAGGCAGGGTATTTGGCTGCATAAATCCAAGACAGATCAGCTGGGAGGGGTAATTGGGTCTGGTTCTAGCGGGGCGGAATGGAAGGAGCCTGCCCCATGAGTGAATGGTGTAGCTTCAATGACTGGCCATGGCTTTGGCAGAAGGTGATTGTTTTGTTATGAACAGTGGTCCAATCTTATGGTTTTCCAGCTGTTGGTGGTGCTTCTCATGGCTTTGCGGAAGTTGGGTAGGAACCTTTTTAGTTTTGGGACTCTTTCTTTACGGATAGGGGCAGGAACTGGGGCCACAAGAGTGGGTTTGAATTGGTCTCAGATTTGCAAAATTGGCAGATAGAGGTCTTGGTCCTGTGAAATAATGTGCTGAACTGAAGCATGGGAGCATGGGTGGGTGGTGTTGGGAGACACAGAAAGGATGCTAATTTAGTTGTTTTTTACAGGGTGAATGAGAGGCCTTGAGGACTACGGGACACTTGTTTATATACTGGGCAGCTAACTCTGCAGAATGCCAGATTTATGGACGTAACCTAGGATTGACCAGCAGTCGGTATGAGGTGTTATGTTATGTTATGTTATGTTATGTTATATTTGTGCTTCTATAGCGCACGGCCACTCCAGTTGGAGCATCCCGGCGCTTTTTCGAAGGTACCCACTAAGTGAGGGAGAAACATAACATTGAAGGGAATCGCAACACACGCATAAAGAAAAAAAACAGCAGCGGTCTAAGGGAAAAGCCATGTTTTAAGGGCCTTTCGGAAGGACATCAGGCTAGAAGCCTGTCTTAGAGAAATCGGAAGGTCATTCCAGGCACGAGGAGCTAGATAGCGGAAAGACCGACCTCCTGCTCTGGCGCGCTTAATGATGGGAACCTTCACTTTGGATAGCGCGGCAGATCTAAGAGATCTGGAAGGCTGGTACCAAGACACACGATTGGAAATATATTTTGGACCGATGCCATGTAAGGCCTTGTAGGTCGTAGTCAAAGTTTTAAAAAGAATCCTTTTATCAACCGGGAGCCAATGTAAGGTCGAAAGAAGAGCAGTGGCTCTAGCTCTTCTTGGGAGACCAAAGACCGCTCGGGCTGCAGAATTCTGAGGGACTTGAAGACGCCTGACCAGGTATTTGGGAAGCCCCAGAAATAAGACATTGGCGTAATCCAGTCTGGATCCCACCAGTGCCTGGACAATAATTTTCCTGTGCTCAATGGATACTAAAGGTAGAAATTTACGTAGCATCCGTAGAATGCCAAAACATTTCCCCGTGAGAGAGGAAATATGTGGACCAAAAGAAAGGTCATTATCAATGATCACTCCCAAATTTTTGGCCTTCTGGGATGAGCTAACTGGGGGAGACATCTCCTGCGGCCACCAGGGTTTCCAATCTGGCTCGGAGGTGCACCCGAAAAAGAGCAGCTCCGACTTGTCGGAGTTGCATTTCAGTCCATGGTGTCCTAACCACTCGAAAACCGCACTCAGACAACCTCTGATCTGCTCGTCATTAAACAGGCCATTCCTGTTGCTCACAAACAGGAGCTGGGTATCGTCAGCGTAGGTGACAATCCGGGCACCGAAAGACTCCGCGACCGCTGCCAGAGGAGCCATAAAGATGTTGAAAAGGAGGGGGCTCAAGATGGACCCTTGAGGAACCCCCACTTCTAGCAGCGGCATCTCAGCGGAGTACGGAGGAGCCCAGATTGTCTGTCGGCGGTCGGCTAAGAAGGATTGAAGCCATCTCCACACCGTTCCCTGCAAACCAAAATCCCAGAGTCTAGCAAGGAGAAGCGCATGGGGAACGGTGTCGAATGCCGCCGACAGATCAAGCATGACCAATACCGCCTTTCTTCCAGCATCCAGCTCCTCCCGGATAGCGTCTGTGACTTCGAGGAGCGCAGTTTCCGTGCTAAAATTCGCACGGAAACCGGATTGGGTGTTATGTAACAGATCGTTTTCCTCGATGAAGTTAGATATCGATCTGTGAACAAACCTCTAAGTCACTTTCGCTAGAGCTGGGAGTAAGGAGATAGGTCTGTAGTTGGCATGGACCAGAGGGTCGAGTGCTGGTTTTTTCAGGAGTGGCAGGATCATGGCGCTCTTCCAAGCCTTAGGAACTACCCCAGATAAGAGTGACATGTTTAAAATGGGGTTGACCAAGTCATTTAGCACAGGTGCCAAGTTCGCTAAACACTTGGCCGGGCACGGATCCTGTGGAGATCCCGATTTAAGGTTGGACAGAATGTCAAGAGAACTTGCATTGTCCAGTAGAGGAAACTCACACAACAAAGGACCATGATCGGAATGGGACACCCCAGACTCACAGGTTGCTGCTGGAAAGAGGAAGAGAGGGAATCTTGAATAGTAATAATTTTCTGTACAAAATATACAGCCAGATCCCTCAACCAGGGTTCAGAGTGCGTGTGGATGGGGGTGTACGCAGAGGGAGAAGTAAAGTCTTTTACCACCCTAAAAAGTTCTTTACTGGAATGCTCCGCCTCATTTATTCTAGATTCTAAATAGGCTTTTTTCCCCGCCCAGATTGACTTATGGTAAGCTCTCGTCAGTGTCTTAAAATTCTGTTTTTCCGAAAGATCATAAGATCGTCTCCAAGCTCTTTCAGCTTTTTTTAGATCTTGTCTGGCTTTTTTTAGCTGCGGAGTAAACCATGGGGCAGATGTCCTTTTATTGGCCGAGTTCTGTGACTTGGTCGGAATCGAACTCTCAAGACACTCTAAGAGCCATTGGTGGAAGGAGGCAATATAGTCCTCAACATTATCAGATGTAGGACAAGGAAAGTTAGTTAGGGTATTTAATAACATCTCTCTGGTAAACAGATGGAAAGATTTAGACCGATGGTTTGACGTGCCCACAAATTTGGACCGTGTTGGTACCATATTAGGGAGGGAAAAGGAAATAAGAAAGTGGTCCGACCACAAAACTGGCTTAGGGAGATCTATCTCGATAGGGAGAGTAGAAAAGATCTGGTCCAGCGTGTGGCCCTTCTCATGGGACGGTCCCAGCACATAAGGAACTAATCCGAGCACAGAAGTAATATCAAATAATTTTAGGGTATCCGGGTCTGAACTGACATCCATGTGAATGTTTAGATCGCCTAACAGGAGGCAGTGATTAGATCTGAGACAAGGAATCGAAAGGGCTGTCTGTAATTCATCTAAAAATGACCCCGTCGAGCCTGGTGGTCTATAGACAAGAATCCCTGTACAAGCCTGGGAGGACGAGAGCTGGAGGGTGAAGCCAAGGGCTTCACTGCCCTGAATATTATCAACCGGAAAGGTGCGACATGGTATGCTCCTATTTACTATAATCGCCACTCCACCGCCTCTACCAGACGGTCTGTCTTTTCTGAATATATTATAGGCAGGGGGTATGGCATTTGCCAAATCAGGGGCAGACAAATCAGATAACCAAGTCTCTGTCAGGAACAAACAGGAAATCTTAGAATCCTGTAATAGGTTCCAGATGTCCATAACATGGCAGGGTAGGGATCTGGTATTGAGTAATATACATTGATGATTCAAGGGTGTACTAACCTTAGAAGAGTGGTTGCAAGCAGGAAGGCGCCAGCCACAGTCACTGCAGCCTTTCCTTAGAGCCCTTCCTCCGGGGAATACATGATGGCAGAGACTATGCGGAGGACGGAGAGAGCATAGCACGGCACTAGAATAAGTAAGCATAATAAGGCACAGTATGAAAGTAGGCCAAATAGCGGTCAAACAGCCTGCCGTCCTGCCCCGTCCGCCTACGTGCCGCTGACGGGCGCAGACGGGCAGGACTCTGGCGCGACTCAGGCGCAGAGAGGGCGCCACACCTGCGCATCACCGCTGCGCGTTGAAAGAGGTGGAGCTTTAAATAGGCCGGCTGACTCACGGAGAAAATACCTCTCCTATGTACCTGCACCAAGATGGCGGCGGCGCGCTTCCAAACCTACCCAGGATGGACACCACCTCCCCAGAACCGGACCCGCCAAAATAGCGGTGCTCTAACCGATTAGAGTGTGGGAATGAGGGCCAGGCGCAGCGCGGTAATGTTACAATCAAGGTAGGCTGCTAAATGTAAATTAAAAGAAAGGAAAATAGTAAAAACGGGTATTTTTAAAAGTGATCTGCTGGCGGCGCGATTACGCGACCCAGCAGCAGCAGTTGCTGTCTCAAACAATGGACACCTTACCAGCTCTGGTGGGGCAAGAATGGGATGAGGTTGGCTAACCTACTTCCATTTTTCGCAACCATGGTACCGAAATGGGGCTGTCCAGGAATGCTTGATCTTCACCTTGGGTAACATTACTTTTTGTTTGGTTATCAGAGCTCTCCCTACTGCATCACATGCAAAAGGATTTGATCTTAATTCAACAAAAGTTGTCAGGGACAAGTTTGGTATGGACTGAATTTGAAAATGGAGGGGCGGGATTAAGCATGTGGCCACTGATAAAGCTAGAAGGAAGCTGAACCGGGCAATGAGGGGTTTTTTTTTGGCAATTGATGTAGATGTCAAGGTCTTGGCACCTGGGTCATCAAGGAGGATGACATGAGGCTTTTACAATCTGATGGGGTGAATATTTCTGAGATGGGTACTGCATATTAAATGCTGGAACAAAGAATTATGATTGAGGAACAGTGGAGTGGGAAGGTCTGGTACCGATGAAGGGATGATGAGTTGCTGTGTTGCAGTGGGTTTGTGGGTGGGGCAGGAAAATGCCCTCTGGGGTTTTTCCTGGCTGCCAATAGTTGGGGGCATGGAGTGTCAGATACAGGTATTTTCACCACTTGGGGGGATGGAAGGGAACATTGGCGAAGGATAACAACTTCTCCAGAGTACATGGTACAATTATTTAGAAGGGCGTTTCCATATCTGAGTGATAGGGATTGGGATTTGCAAATAGAACATGCCCACCGGTTCCCCCTTAACCGTAATGTTTCTGGCCCTAAGGGCTCACAGCCTCAACCTTTATTGATATATATATATATATTGGGAACTATCTTTTGAGACAGGCTATTTCTTTAACTGCCCGACCAACATCAGCGATCTCAGTAGATGGCATGTCAATTGTCACCCGCTTAGATTTATGCAAAGCTACAATGGACCGGAGATGGAAGCTTTGACAGTTTCTTGACCCATTTAAGGTCGTTGACGTATAAATTTTCTTACTGGAGCCTGCTCGCCTCAAGATTGCTATGGATGGATGTGTTCAGATGTGTTTTTCTGAGGAAGACATAGGACAAGCACTTGCTCGACAAAAGGGGACTAATAATAAGGACACTTAGTGCTTAAACTATATATTTCTTCTGGCTTTTGGCTCACTCTTTTCTTTTCTTTCTTATTCTATTTGGTCTTACATAGTGGTTGGTGCTGGTGGGTAGGGGGACCGGGTTTGCAGACAGGGGGCTCTCTTCGGGCCTTTGCTTCCATCAATGGCCTTGGGTTGGGGTGATTTCTTCCTTAGTATATGGAGAGGGTGGTGGGTGGGAGCAAGATGGGCGTCATGGAGTGCCCTTTAGCAACAGTTTGGCTTATCTACAGAGAGCTGTGGGAGGGGGAAATAGGTCATAATCTAGTGATTTCATATAGTTTGAATGTTAAGTTAAATGATATGCAAGGTTTGTGCTGGAATATCAATGTGTGGGAATCTGGTTACTTTTTATGTTCTATAGATGGCTAAAAGGCACAAGTTCAATGTACATGCTGGAATGTGCCAGGATTAATGCATGCGTTAAGCAGGAACTGGTCTGGGAGATTTTATAAACCAGATTTGGTGGCGCTAACTGAGACGCATTTGGCATATGAGGATAGAGCCCTACTTAGGCAGCTAAATTATAACATAGTTGCCTCTACATGCCAGACTACATCAATTCGGGGGGGAGCTGTCCTCTCTTCTTAAAAATGTAAGGGCCAAGTACTAGAAAATGGCAGCTGACCCAAGGGGTAGAAGGGAATTGCTACAACGTATGCTATATTTCTTGAAGTTTGTTTTGTGTGTTGTGTATGGCCCAAATATTGATGACTCTGAAATATTTGACAAACTTTAATTTGAATTTTTGGATTGGGTGGGAGAAATGATTTTAATGGGAGATTCCAACTATGGGGTATATACCGATGTGGTTAGGAATGGCCATCCTAACCGCATCGGAGTCAACGATTCGGATCCCTTTCTGACCGAGCCATTGCGATGGGCTAGGTCGGGAAGGAATCTGACTCGTTTTTATGGATGGCTTCCAACGGGCCCAGAGAGGCTGTCCGCCATCTGGAAGCCCTTCAGTATTCAAGCGATCGAGCATGGTGGTGGAGGAAATCCTAGATAACAGGGCACAATCAGATAAGGTGCAGAAACTAGCTTGGTGTAGAAGGATGAAGGGAATACATAGAACATAGAAGTGAATATCAAAATATAACATCAAAATAAATGGACCAAAGTTTTGGATATAAACAAGCCAGGCTTTAGAATGGTAGGTGAAAAGGGTGAAATAGGGGTTCTTAAAAACAGTCATAAGGCAATGTTTACGTAAATTTCGCCATCAGGATGCCTTTTACGTCCAGTTTGAAAGAGGACGGAGAGGAGTTAAGTCTTATTTGTGGTGGGAGGGCATTCCAAATCCTGGGTGCCATTCCTGAAAAGGAGCGATTATAGGTTTTTTCTTTATTGAATTTTTGTGGTTTCAACAGGAAGTTTTCCGAACTTCTTGTTGATCTTGATCCTCCTCATATAGTGAGTTTTTGTGTGAGATAGCTGGGTGCACTATGATGTAGTGCCTTGTGCGTCATGCAGGCTATTTTCAGGTGGATTCTGGCTTCAAATGGCAGCCAGTTAAGAGACTTTAGGTCAGGGGAGATATGGGCCCTTTTTTTCGAGCCCGTGATGAGTCTCGCTGCTGCATTGGTGGATGCTCTTAGAGGAGCTGTGGTGGTTTTGGGGAGACCACATAACGCAACACTTCCATAGTCCAGCCGCGGTAGAACAAGAGCCTGAACCGCTAACTTGAAGTCATGAGGAGGTAGGAAGGGCTTCAGTTTCCTTAGTGTATTGATCTGAAAATGTGCTCCCTTCGTTGCATTACTAATATGCTTCTGCATATTGAGGTTGGAGTCAAGTGTTATACCAAGTGATTTCGCCGAGTCGACAATGGTTGGATGAACATCGAGTGCTGTGAGGTGTTTTATCAGATTGTGCATAGTGGGGACTTTGCCGGGTGGGGGGATAAGAAGGAATTCAGTTTTTAAAGTATTCAGTTTGAGGTGATTCACTGCCAGCCAAGTTTGGGTGGTCTTAAGAGTGTTGTTGAGTAGTCTAATGTCATCCAAGGTGTTGATCTTGAGGTAGAGTTGGGTATCAACTGCATACATGTGGAACTGCACGTTAGAGGTTTGTAGCAAATCAGAGAGTGGTTCCATGAACAGATTGAAGAGAGTAGGGGATAATTAGGAGCCTTGTGGGACTACTAGCGTAACAGGCGTTGGTTTGGACAGTGTGTTGTTGATCTTAAATTTTTGAGTACGGTTATGCAGAAAAGATGTAAACCAGTCGAGCACTGGTCCTGAAAGACCCATTCTGTGTTTCAATAGATCTATCAGGTGTTCGTGTTTGACCATGTTGAAAGCTGAGGAGAGGTCTAGTAGGATGAGGAGGCATGTTTCGTTACGATCGAGTATTTGAAGTGCATCGTCAATGATGTGTGTCATGGCAGATTCTGTACTGTGATTTGCGGGAAAGCCAGATTGGTGCTTATTTAGCAGCTTGAAGTGATCAATATGTTTACTCAATTGGTGGTGAACACATTTTTCCAGAAGTTTGGCCAGAGTGGGAATATTGGATATTGGGCGGTAGTTGTTGAGGTCCGTGGGGTCAGCTGTGGGTTTCTTGAGGATGGGAGACACTTGTGCTACCTTCAGAGAGTCAGGGATGCAGCCTTGTTGAAGAGAGCTGTTGATGATCTTGGTCCATATTGGTAGTAGTGAGGGGGTAAGATCTTTGACTGCATTTGCGGGGAGAGGGTCAGTTAGGTGGTTGGAGGGCTTTAGGGCACTCAGAAATGTGCCTATTACTTCTTCAGACTAGGGGTGGAAGTGAGACCATGTAGCGTTGTTTTTCAAGGTAAACTTTGAAGTGATTTGTTGAGACGCGTTAGGGGGTGAGGGGGTCGCCTTGGTAAGGGGGTCAGAATGAGAAGTTAGGTCATTGAGGAGATCTTTCTTGATGTTTTCCGTCTTTAGGTTAAAGTGGTTAGAAAAATCGTCACAGGATGGTTGTGGGGGAGTTAGTTCAGGTAGTCGTAAGGGGTTGGTCCTTAGATTGCGTTTTGATTAATTCAAAAAGCTTTTTGGGTCGATTTCTTGATTGGTCAAGTTGCTGGGTAAAGAAATCTGCTTTAGTGCGTTTGACCTTACGAAAGTAAGAATTTCTCTTTCTTTTTAGAGTCAGGAGGAGCTCGGCGGATGGTGTCGTTCTCCAGTTGCGTTCAGCAGTTCTGAGAGAGCGTCTGTCCTCGTTAAGGAGATCATTGTACCAGGGTTTAGAGTCTTTCGTGGAGACTCTCTTTAATTGCAGGGGTGCAAGTTCGTTAATTATTGAGGTCATGGAGTTTAGGTAGTGGTTGGTGAGGTCAGTTACATTGGAAACTCCAGCAGGGGGAAGAAGTAAATTCTTGCTGGAGGCGGGTAGGGTATTTGTGTTGAGCTTTTTCCAGTTCCTTTTCAATACCTTAGGCTTTGTGGATTGAACAGAGTTCAGCTTGAAAGTTTCATTGATGAAAAAGGTGATGATGTGGTGGTCAGACCAGTCACAGGGGAGGATCGATTTAAGATGGGTGGAATCAGTTTTGGCGATTATTAAGTCTAGGATTCCTCCTTTGTCGTGTGTCGGGCTGTTGCATAATTGGTTGAGGTCTAAGGCGTTGAGGAAGTCTTTGAAGCTGTTGACCACTGTGACGTTAGGATCATTCCAATGGAGGTTAAAGTCACCCAGAAAAATGTGCGTGTTTCGTCGACCAGTGAGTGATGTAATCAGGTCCATGATTTGTTCAGTGAAAAGTAGGTTATCACCAGGAGGGTGGTATATGATGTGGAGCGAGCAAACAGGTTTACCCTCACTGTTGATGTCAAGGCTGATGTATTCACATGATGGGAGTAGCGCGGGAATGGCTCTGTTTATGGTGATGTTGTTACGATGTATACAGGCAATACCACCTCCAGTCTTGCCACCCAACCTGTCTAGTCTGATGATATCGTAGTTAGGTGGAACTAAGATGTCGATGAGGGGTGAGGAAGAATCTGTAAGCCATGTTTCCGTGAGAATGATGATGTCAAGGTTAGTCGAGGTAATGAGGTCAGCTATGTCAGTGGCATGTTTCGATGCCGATCTGCAATTCAAGAGTGAGCATTTAAGACGGGGGTGGAGGCAGATGGTGTTTGTTTTTGGATGAGTGGGACTTTACAGAGGTTATTGACGATGATTCCTCTGTTGTTAGGAGTAGAAGGCCTGTGAGGGTTTGGGCAGATAGAGGGGATGGGCATGTGAGAGAGATGATCGGTGGTGGTGGGGGGGGTTTCGTAGGAGAGCAAGAGAGATAGAAGATCGGTCTCGGAGAGATAGTTATTGGTACGTAAGGGGCGGGAAGGTAGGTTGAAAGAGGGTACAGAGATCCAATTGGGAACAGTGTGTTTGTCGTAGTGGGGATGTGTCGGGGACTTGGTAGGGATGTTGGAACTAGAGAGCCAAGGATGGTTTGATAGAATGATTTTAAACGTGTGGAGGTCTTCTTTAATAAGATGGAGTGTGGACATGATCTCATCTAGTCTAATATCTACTGAGGTTGTGGTAGGGGGGAAGATGAGGTTGTGGTAGGGGGGGAAGATGCGCTGAGTGAGAGTGTCAGGGGGTAAGCTGGTTGGGTGAATGTGCTAATAGCGGGGTGCGTGTGTTCGACTGCGTGGATATGTGAGTGTGTCTTGAGGAAAGTGTTGATGAAGGTTGGATGGAGGGAATGCCAGGAGTGAGGGGAGGGGAGGGAGGCGAATGTTGTTCAGGTGGGGAACTAGTATCAGAGAGGTTGAGGGATGGACCACGGTGTGCAGGGGACTGCGCTGTGGTGGCCTAGTTGGCGAGTGTGAAGTAAATGGAAGGTGTGATGCTGCGAATGGGGGAAGGAGGGTGAGCCATGACGGTTCTTGTAGAGAGATCCGAGATTGATAGAGGTAGGTGATTAGAATAGGTCGATTTAGAGGGGGATAAGTTGAGTTCTGTGGAGTCGATGATAGTGGTGGTGTTTTGAGGTGTGACTGGAATAGGGGGAGAGATGATGAGTGTGGGGAGAAAGGTGGAAGGGGGGAGGGGATCTGTGATATGACCTAGGGTGAGAGCCGTGGAAGTGTGAAGAGCAAGGGTGGCCTCGCCCATGATAGGTAGGTAGTAGGTGGGCTGATTCGGTGGTGTGGTGCTGATGGTAGTGTAGGTGGGGGTGTATTTCCGGGTAGCTGGTGTCGTGGAAGCGGATGAATAAGAGGAGTCAGAAGACCTAGAAGGACGGGAAGGAGAAAGAGGAGGGGGGAGTGGGGATAAATCATCCCTAGTAGTGTTGGTGTGAGTAGAGGTGGTAATTGATACAGTTTGCGGTTTGTCTACTTGTTCCTTAATGAAAGGGAAGATGTTGTCTAGGAGGTTTAAGCTACGGTCCGTGGCTTGCATAAGGATAGTGCCGTTGTTATAGATGGTGATTGTTGCTGTAGCTTGAAAGATGTGGGAAGGGGCAATATAAATAGCAAAACCGTGTGCTGATTTTCTGGAGGAGGAAATGGGAAAAGTGGCTAGGAGAGCTTTCCTCCATTGTGCTCTCCGTTTGGTGTGGAAGATGATGTCGTTGGTTGAGTGTTCGTTGCGTGGTGAGAAGTAGGGATCAGCAAAGAGAGTTTCAGGGTGCGATCTGATGAAGTTGTGTTTGAACCGTTTGGCCGATTTGTTGGAGAGGCCAGGGGGGTAGATGATGTTATATGTGTGTGTGCCTGTAAGTTCCATGGTAGAGAAGGCAGTGTTAAGGCTAGAACAGGGAGATCGAAGAAAACTGGAGGAGGAGCGGTAGGCAGTGGTGTAGGCTGCAAAAGATCGTTGATTGAGCGATGAGTCCTTGTATTGAAACCAATTAAAAACTGGAGGTGGTGAGGTAGGCAGTGGGGTGGGCTAGTACAAAAGAGAGTATAAAGATGGACAAACTGACCTTAAGTAGGGAGGTGGTGAAGTAGGTGGTCGCTGTTTGAGCGATGGGTACTTGTTTTGACACCATTCCAATATGGCCGCTTCTTTAACAGAGAGCCTTATAGGCATCTATGTAGTCCCATTTCCATTAAAACCATTCAAATATGGCCGCTTCTTTAGCAGAGAGCCTTATAGGCATCTATGTAGTCCCATTTCCATGTAGGTCTGTGGGTGATGAGCCAGTCCAAGATTGCTGAAGTGAGTTTGCAAATAAGTCCTGTGTTTATTTCAATTTAAAGATCCTTATGGGGAGTGCTCCTTTTTCGTTGTTTGTTTACTGGTCTAATGCAGCCATTTTGTGTGTGCAACAGAGGCTGCTGAAGACATTTCCCAGCTTGTGAAATATAGTTTCTGGGAGTGAATCGTAGCCAGGGTGTATCTGCGTGCCTACAACCTGGAAAGATTCCAATGTAGCCTTACATGACCCCCGGTGGCCCAATGTGTAGCATGTGGGTCTCTTTTTTTTCTTTGTTTGGGGCAATTCCGCTGAGGGTTCAGGATTCTTCTTTTAGACGTCTCAAAGGTGCTATCAGTAGCTTTATCTGGGGGTATTGACGTGCTGGACTCGCCAGCCGATTTATGAAAATCCCCCTTTAGAACATGGGGGCTCTTACTTCCGGACTTTAAGCTTTACTTATGGACCATTTTTACTGACTGCATATGTAGTTTACTGAAATATAGAGAATTAAATCAAATACCACTATATTATCAGCTCACTCTGGTAGCAGAAGCTAGGCTTTTCTTTTATTGGCTTGATGATCCCATTAATTACAAGAGGCTACACTTTAAGGTACTCAAAGATATTATCTGTATTTGGAGGGGGGTTTATAAGAAATATTTTTTAGGCTTTTTTAATCAAGATGCCCCTATATGGGATAATCCTGCTTTTCCTTTTATCTCTTGCAATGTAACTTGCAGAGTATGGGCAGATTATGGGTGTTAGATCTGAGTGTCTCTAGTTGGCAGAGATATGTACCAATGTCCAAATAGGGACCCTTGCTTCTAGACAGGGTAAGGGGGATACACTCTTTAGATAACCCCTGCTCTCCCCCTTGGTAGCTTGGCATGAGCAGACAGGCTTAACAAAGGCAATGTGTAAAGTATTTGTACCAAAACGTACAATACACAGTGAAAACACCACAAATGGATTCCACACCAGTTTAGAAAAATAAAGCATTTTTATCTAAACTACACAAGACCAAAACAACAAAAATCCAACATACACAGTTCAAGGATTTGATTTCAAAAGAGTTCTAGGGTTTGTGTGAAAATAATCCACAGTTGCGTCACGTTTCGCCCAAAGTACCTGCAGTTGCGACAAAAGTTCCAAATAGAAGCGACAGCATTGAAAAACAAGCAACGCGTCACTCCTGAGACCCTAGGGAGGCGATGTGACAGCCCCGCTGGACGCAGCGGGCGTGTTGCGACGAATCCGGTCTGTATGAGGAGGGATGCGATTCCTTGTATGAATTCCGGTTTGCAGGTTCGGTAGAAAGCATCTCGCGCAAGCACAATGTGACGATCTTCGGGACGGCGATGATCTCAGGTGTGGCGGCGATGCACGGCGCAGTGTCGATCTTCTCCTCTTGTGGCCCCTCGATGCGATGGCTATGCGACGATGTTCGCAGCGACGTGATGAGGTCCGCAAGCAAGCGAAGCGACTATCTCACCCAGCCACAACAGGCTCTGTGACGATACTCGCAGCGACAGGAATCTTCCCGCACCGGGGTGATGCGTTCCGCAAGCGAACGGTGCATCGGTTCTTGAGCGGCAACAGGTGCTGCGACGATCTTGAACCTCGCGGTGACGGGAATTTCCTCCCACTGTCGAGGATGCGCTCCGCAAGCGAGCAATGCGTGAAAATGGCAGATTGTCTTCTTTTCTCCTTGTCCAGCTTCTCAAACAGCACGCAACAACTTCCAGAGGCCCCACAAATGGATCAAGCACTTTAGGAAGGGCAGAACTCACTCAGCAGAGTTCAGGGGGCAAGCTGGGGGTGAAGTCCTTTTGTTCCTGGGACTTCATAACAGGAAGCCAGCTCTCCTCAGGCCCTTGGAAATCTCTTTAAGCAAGGGGACACAGCAAAGTCCTTCCCCTCTCCTTGGCAGCAAAGCAACTGCAGGTCAGTCCAAAGGCACACAGCAGGACAGTCCTTCCTCTTCAGTCTTCCAGCTTTCACCTTGGCAGAGGTTCCTTCTTGATTCCAGGATGATCTAATTTCTTGGGATCAGGGTACCAATATGTATACCCCAAAATCCTTTGTCCTCTGATGGCAGAGGGGCCTTTGCCCAGTACAAACCAGTTCTGGAGCACTCTGTTGACATGACCCCTTCTTTCCTTTCACAGTGCAGGGCAGAAACATCAGACGCCCCACAGGAGGTGGTGCCAGCATTGTGTAGGGAAAGCACAGCCCTGGAGCACTTTGTTGACATGATTCCTTCTCTCCTTTCACAGTGCATGGCAGAGACATCGGACGCACCAGAGGGGGTGGAGCCAGCACTGTGGGGGGTAGGCACAGTCCTATTGAGGTCCCAGATGCAACTCTTCCCTCCCATCTAGATGCAGATCGCTCTATTCATCACTGGGCGGACTCATTCTGTCTCCTGGAATCCCCCAGCCCTGTCACTCAAACTCCAGACAAGGAATGCACAACCTAGCAGAGGCAGGCTTGGCTAGTTAGGCAATAAAATACCTACTTTCTAAAAGTGGTATTTTCAAACTCAGAATGTTAAAACCAACTTTACTAAAAAATGTATTTTATCATACTGAGTTCAGGCATGGTAAACTTGTATTTCTACCTAGGTCCCTGAGTCAGTTAGGATTATAAGCTGTAATAATCAAACTTCCCATTCTGGCCTATGGGGAACAGGTAGCCATGCAATAGTGAAAAACGAAAATGGCTGTAATTCACTATTAGGACAAGCCACACAGATCAGTGCTTTTCCTAGCTGTTACCGGCAATGCACCCTGCCCTTGAGCCTACCATAGGGGTGACTAATATTCAGAAAAGGGAAGGTTTAGCGACTGGCAAGTGGGTGCACTTACCAAATCAACATGGCAGTACCAGACTGCACACAGGCTCTGCAATGGCAGGCCTCGGACACATTTTACAAGGCTGCTTCTGTGGGTGGCACAACCAGTGCTGCAAGCCCACCAGCAGCATTTGGATTTACAAGCCCTGGGCACACTCAGTGCGCTGTACTAGGGTCTGACAAGTAAACCAAACACGCCAATCACTAATCCATACATCAATTTACAAACAGTAGTGCATATGCACTTTGCACTGATCAGCAGTGGTAATGTGCCCAGAGTCCTATTGCCAACAACCACAGGTCAGGAAAAACAAGGGAGGTAGAAGCACAAAGTTTGGGGATAACCCTGCAAAAAGGGCCATTTCCAACAGTAGGATTAAAACAATGGGACAATTATTTCATTTAAATGGGTTTAGATCCTTTTCTGACCTGCAAAGTGCCTATAAACTACTTCATCATTCCTTCTTCAAATATCTTCAGTTGAGGGACTATATGCGGGAGGGGTAGGGTCATGGGCTGGGCATCGATAGCTCAGAGTTTTCCTCACAATATTTTAAGCCTGATATTAAACCAACTATTAGTATGACGTCTCAGGCACTCTCACAGCTAGTTATAAATGATACTTCATTATTGGCAGCAAGATGGAGTAGACTTCTTACATCCGAATTTTCGGCTGGTGCGGTTCAAATGACATTAGACCTGTTGGACTGCTCTGTACAATCTGTGAATCTCAAACTACAACATTGGCGCGCAATGTGTTTTTTATATTATACTTCGGATGTTATTCTGAAATGGGGAGTAACTCTGTCAGTAGACAGGGTGGTTAGAACCAGATGTCCCAATTTTAACCTCTTTGCTGCAGATGTCTTGCTTATGTTTACACTTTGAGTGTGTATAAAAATATTCTGGAAAGGGGTGAAAAGATATATGTAAGAAACAAAAACACACACTGGGGGTCAGAGGGAAAATATTTAGAGACCTACCCAGGGTGAAGTACCCCAACCAGTCAATGTAAGAAACAAAAAACACACACTGGGGGTCTAAAGCTGGGCCTATTGTGCTCCAGACGACAAAATGACAGAAAGCACACTGCTAACCAAGTCAGTGGGCATTGCTAAGGCTATACAACATTTAGCTTACTCATGGGGTGCCAAACAGAGCAAAATATATATTGGGATTCACTACAAATATAGAGAAGACCCATACAGAGAACAGTTAGATGTCCATCAACGTCAGATGTAGATCATATATTCTCATTTGGTCATCCAGATAGGAATGGTATGTCCCATGATCATTGGGACTGATCCATAACCTAGGGTTGTCTGGGTCTCATCTCCAAATGCAGTAAAAACCATGTGAGCAAAGGGATCGGGATGGAGTCCGGTGCAATGCAAAATAATACAGTGTAGTGAGATTAAAAAAGGATAGGAGATCAATACAAAACTTTAATATAACTTGATCACTCCCTTAATAAAAACCAAGAACAGTGCAAAGATGCAGTCTAAGCATATAACTGCATATATTCGGCCAACATGTTTCAGCCTGGGGGGAACCAAATGCCGCAGCTTTCTTCAGGGCCACAGTCCTTAACGTTTGCTACTGCGTGTCAAAAAATATGTGAAAAATGACTAAATCAATCAAAGGATACAACTGTGTCGTGATACGTTTCTTTCAATCCTCTGTATCAACCAGTGTCGATTTTATCTGTATTGTACAGGGAACAAACCTCACCTCTCCTGGAACCTTGCTCAGGATAATATGAGGCCCCGCTCTGTCCGTCGTTGCCTCGTAGCTTACAACTGAGCTTACAACTGAGCTTAGAGGGAGGCCTCCCTCTAAGCTCAGTTGTAAGCTACGAGGCAACGATCTACATCTGACGTTGATGGACATCCTGTCATTTTGTCGTCTGGAGCACACTAGGCCCAGCTTTAGACCCCCAGTGTGTGTTTTTTGTTTCTTACATTGACTGGTTGGGGTACTTCACCCTGGGTAGGTCTCTAAATATTTTCCCTCTGACCCTTCTTTCTCCTTTGTGTTTAGCGTGAAAAGATATATGTCATTAAGTCTGGGCCTCACAATACAAATGTCTCCTAAAGAGATAATGATGGGTTGTAAACATGAATTTAAAGGAGGCTTGCAGCAATTTCTCACAATTACACAATTATTTTTATATCTCCCCGACTTTGTATTGCTCAACCATGGATTTCAGAGAATGCCCCTAAAGATGCAGAATGGTGCACTCTTCTTTGACAGATATATGAATTAAAATCTGCTTTGGCTAAGGATATAAGCCTTTCTATGCTGCTAAAATGTGATAAGATTTGCAAGAATTTTAGATGGGATTTTGTCAAAGCCGAAAATAGAGTATAATAGAGTATAGTAACTTCTTTGTCTCCGGTCCGTCTGTGCCCATGCAGTTTATAATTTACAATATATAATGCCGTAGTTCTGGCCTGTTTGGCAGTAGTCAGATTTTTGTATCTGTCATAAATTAATGATTGGAATCAACTGGGTATATCTACCCGTACCTTTGGATTCTCTACGGATGTTTGATTATATGCGCAGATGTTTTTTTTTTCCTTTCCTCCTGATATTTTATTCTGTATGAAATGCACTTGATGTAGTCTTTTATGACATGAATGAAAAAGTTTATAATAATAAAAAAAGAGCATTAAAAAAAGAATAAATGACAAAATAAGAGAAAATATGAGGATAAAAACTGATCTATGCCCCCCCGTCTAGGGCCCTTGGTGATGCACCATGCCGGAGGACAAATCCTAGGGTGTGAGCTCCTACCCTGGGGCTCCTGGAGCCGGTTGTTCACAGAAGGCCTCCCTGGACCCATGGGACCCCATCCCAGGGGCTTGTCTGATGGCGGGCCTGAAAACGGAACCCAGGACAGGGTACCCCCAACCCGGGGCCAGCCGGGGCCCCAGTCAGAGCTTCTGAACCCGGAAAGCAAGGAAAGCTACCCAGTGCCTGAAGGACCCCTGTCCGAGGCCCTTGGCGGTGGGGCAAGCTGGAGCACAGAGCCCAGGGTGGGAGCGCTTGCCCTGGGGTCCGAAGCGGCTCTGGGCTCTGTTAGAGCTCCTGGACCAGGCCGCATGGGGAAGGCCGCCCCTGGTCCGTGGGACCCCGCCTTAGGGGCTAGGCGAAGTGGTGGTGCTGGAGGATGGAGCCCATGACGGGGGTCCCTAAACCAGGGCCCACCTGTGAGAGCTTCTGAACCCGAGCAAGCAGAGGAAGCCTCCCCTGGCCTGAAGGAACATGGATGCAGCACATTTTTCCACTGAAAAAGGACCCTTTTTCCCAATGAGCCGGTTGGCTCATTTCACTTTAAATGTAATGACGTCAGCACGCCATGGGTGCGGATTGTCATTAAACTAAAAAAAACGCCTTGTGTAGAGAAAGCTCTTCCCCTGCTGCCGAGGCTGAAAAATAAAAAAGGAAATCCCTCTGCTGTAAACAGCAGAGGAATATCCTGGATTCCCACCATAGGGGAGAACGGAACCATTCCGTCATCCACACAGAAGGGTTAAAGATTCTGAAACAGTTTAACAGTCACAGTCAGTGATTGTGTACGTGAACACTGAATACACAAGTATGTCTGCCATTGGAACCTAAATTAGGGGCATTTCAAACTAATTATTAGTTTAGAAACTAAACAAATCAAGTGTTAATTTCAATTATTTTGAGAATGATTGCAAATCATCTAGAATTAAATGCTTTTCAAGCCATTGATGGCAAAATATTTTACACAAACTTCAACCACTATACTAATTTTTCACCCATCTTTGATAAAACTAGAATACATAGAAAATCCTAAATAATGTTACCACTGAATTGTGAATGTGTTCTATCCCAATAGTTTTACGCTTGATACACAGCTATATATTCTTTTTATTCAGCAGCTGCCGATTAAAGTTCTCCTTCCTTTTTCTTTTAGTAATATTTATCGGAAAAAAATTATGTGCTTTCTGATTTACAATACAAATATTGTATTTTATCCATTGGTTGTTCTCTCATGCTCAGAAGAAAACGTTGGCACAGCCAGTATCTTCCTTTCAGACTATTTGGAATTTTAGTCTGGTATTCCACGACAGTGAAAACACTATTTATCATCATCTGTGGTGATTTTATGCCCGAAGCACAGTGAACAATAATCAGAGGCATTGAATAATGTTGTATTTCCTGAAGAAAAACTCATGTTAAGAGAAGTGGGAATGCAGTGCATAAGAGAGTGACATTGACCTGACAGTCGGTTTTAAAACTTTATTTTCCCACCAGACTATTTATGTTTCTCAGGGTTTTCGTTTGTGCTTGATATATTGTGATGAATATGACAAATCTTCGACTTCTCCTATATTTTTATGGTGTCAATTCGAAAAGATAGCAAGGATGTGGGCTCCCTTATCTGTCAGATTTTCTCCAAGGAAAGAATGAAGACAGGAGGAGCATGAACAGCAAAAGGGTGGAATCAAAGATAAAGGTGAATTGGAAAACAGAACCCCCAGATGAGACTGAGGCGCAGAGGAAAACATCCGTGTTTTGCTTCATTGAGCTGCCAATTACGTTTAAAGTCAAATAGAAAATGCATTTTTAACAAACAATTTTTTTCCTCGGTTATCTCTGCAGAGGATAGACTGATGCCTAAAACTGATCAACATGCATCAGGGTCACATAGAATGCACAATGCTAATGCACCTGATTCACAATATTTCGCTATGTTAGTGATCTTTATAAGCTAGTAGGTGCCAAGCCATAATGCTCGTGTGCATCCACACATTGTCAGTGATACTTGTCAGAAATGAGTTCATGTTATTTAAGCCCCATAGCAACAAGTGTCACATGGCCTGCAGATCATACAGACATCTAATCAACTAAGCTATTTTAAGGAATTATTTTCTATACTAACTTAAAATGAAGTTTTATTTTTTATTTTTTATTTTTTAAAGTCCTTGTCAGAATGGAGGCTAGAAATATAGCATTATAGCTCACTATCAAGGGCTGTAACGATTTTTCAAAGATCTGAACCTAAGACATATACCTGTAGCATCCTGCTACAATAAACACAGACACATGTGTTTCTCTGAGCTGGAGCTTTATTCACTGCTTCTTACTCCTGCCCCGTCCCTACTCTAACTAACCATATCCTGCGTCCACTCCTCCTCTTCCTCTGGCCCCCTAGCTCCTCCCACTCCCAACTGCTGGTGTGCTAACTTCACAACATCTCCCCCCTTTGTGACAAAACAAACAAAACATACTGACTTCTCAGTCCATCTCCTCGATCAGTCTCTTGGGTGGACGTACGTCACGATGAGGTCGTGGCGACCTGGCTCTCAGACTATTGGTACTCAGTGTCTCAATGATCGGAGCAGTGTTCTCATGATCATTTGAATGCGGTTCTTCCGCTCTGGGATTGTCCGTTTCACTCATCATGGTTCTTGAAGTGTCTTGTGGCAGTTTCTTAAAATGCGAGATATTTCTCGTGACTCGCCGCTGCTCGGACTCTGCAGTCACCATAGTCCCTTTCCTTCTTGTGACCACCAATGGTTCGTCCTTGAATGGGCAGTCAGTCTTTTTCTGCGTTTCTTGCTTGACGAAAACATGGTCCCCTTCATGTAATGATAATGACCTCGCTCTTCTCCGGTGGTCGGCGTAGGCCTTCATTTTCCTTTTGTTGCGTTCATCAGTGGCTCTTATTTCACGCGGGTCTTTCTCAGATGATGATGCTTCCAAGGCTCCATCCCACGTTGGAATACGATTCCTCATGGGGCGTCCCAGCATGAGGGTCGCCGGGCATTGGCCCGTCGTTGCGTGAGGAGTTGTACGATAAGCTCGAAGGACTTCATTGAGTGCTGTTTGCATGTCTCTCCCTTCCACGGTGGCATGTTGGAAGGTCTTTTTGAGCGTGGCCATGAATCTCTCAATTGTCCCATTTGCCTGTGGCCAGAGGGGCGTAATCCTGCGGTGATGAAAGTCTAAGTGTTTCGCAAAAGCTGCAAAGTCATTTCCGTTGAAAGGAGGCCCATTGTCTGATTTAACTATCTTGGGAACTCCCCACGTTGCAAAGACTTCATCGAGTACTTTAAGAGTACTGGCAGTGTTCGTGGATGGCACAAAACAGGCAATGGGGTATCTGGAATACTCATCAATGAGGGCCAGTACATATTTGCCCGATGACAGGGGTCCATAAAAGTCTATGGCGATTTCTTGCCACACACCACTGGGCAGGGTGGTCATATGTAATGGTGCTGGAGGATCACTCTTGCTAGTGAGTTGACAGAGATGGCAATCCTTCAAGGTGGCTTCCACTAGTTGATCGAGGAACAGAAACCACACTCGTTCCCTTAGTGCTCGTTTGGTCGACACAATTCCTCGATGCCCTTCATGTGCAAGAGCAACCACTCCTTGTCTCAGTTGAGTGGGAATCACAGTCCTCTGATCTCGCAACAGTATGCCATCAGTTGTGACAGACAATTCACCACTCACGTGCCGGAAGGCTTGTAGTTCACGTTGGGTCAAAGAATCGGCATTATCGTCCTGAGGATCGTGCCTCCATCGATTGTTGCGGACTTTGTGAAGGACTTTCTGTAGGATGACATCCTGTGCTGTACTTTCTCGAATGGTCTCCATAGGGATAGCTGGAGGAAGAGCTTGGTCCGTTACAAAATGAATGTACTCTTCTGCGATGGAGGACTTGGAAGCTGACGATGAAAGGGGATGCCGGGACATGTAGTCCGCTGGATTTTCAGACTTCCCTGGTTTGTGGATTATAGTGAAGGTATATTCCTGTAACCGTAGGCCCCACCTTTCAATCCTCGGGGGCATCTTGGATCTTGTGTTTCCATAAATGGTGACGAGAGCTTGATGATCTGTAATTAGAGTGAAATGTTTGCCATAAATGAAGACATGAAAGTGTTCACATGCCCATACTACGGCTAGGCTCTCCTTTTCGGGCTGGGAGTAGGCCCGTTCCGGGTCAGTCAGACTACAACTCGCGTAGGCAATGATGCGGCATTGATCTGAGTCATTTTCATATTGTGCCAGGATCGCTCCAAGCCCCACGGGGCTGGCATCTACAGTTATTTCAGTTTTTCGCTTTGGGTTGAAATATGACAAATGGTCCGCTGATTCCACCGCTTTCTTGATTTCCTTGAATGCCTGCTCACACTGGGGAGTCCATTCAAATGGATGACCCTGTTTGGTCAGCATGCGGAGGGGGTGGCTGATCGTAGCGTAGTCCCTAATGTAACGAGCACAATAACTGGCCATTCCAAGAAACGACCTGAGGTCGCTGACATCTCGGGGACTCTTGGTGTTGTTTAAGGTCACAATTTTGTCAGGATCAGGTTTCATGCCGGCTCCAGAAAAGATATGACCGAAGAACTTCAGCGTGGCCTGGTGAAATTCGCATTTTTCTTTGTTCAGAGTCAAGTTTGCCGCCAATAGGGCATGGCAGACACGATTAAGCGCAATGTCGTGTTCTCGGACATCAGAACCATAGACAAGGATGTCATCGCTGTAGTTGAGTGTGTTAGGAATGTTTTGAATGACTTGCCGAATTATTTCTTGAAATATCTCGGCCGCTGAGGACACACCAAAGCTCAGTCTTTTATATCTAAACAACCCCAGGTGGGTTGCGAAGGTGGTGATATATCTGGACCCCGCTTCTAATTCCAATTGATGGTAACCTTTATTCAAATCCAATTTGGAAAACACAGTGGCGCCATTAAGTGCTGCGATCATGTCGCTCAAATGTGGCCCCGGGTGTCGCTCTCGTTCTATTGCTGTGTTGGGCAGGCGCATGTCCACACAGAGTCTGACTTTGTTGGCCGTACCCTTTTTTGGGACGATGACGACTGGCGATACCCATGGGGTCGGGCCGTCAGTGCGTTCGATGATGTCCGCAGCCAACAAATCTTGGAGTTCTTCCTCAACAGCAGCCTGTAGATGAAATGGTACCCGCCGAGGGTGTTGGGCGACGGGCCTGACTTGTTCATTGATGTGCAGTCGCACTTGACAGTTTTTCAATTTGCCCAATCCCTGAAACAATCTGGGAAACAGGCGAGTCACATCTCGGTTGTCGCTGACTTTGAAAAGAATTTCTACCAGGTGGAGCCGTTCAGCGGTCGGTAGGCTCAAAAGACAGTCTGCTTCGGGGCCCTTGATAACATGGATGACCGCTGATATAGTTGTGTTGTCGTGTGTAAGAGTCGTTGAAAACTTCCCCAGACAGGGAAGTGGCTTCTTAGCCATCCACGTGAAGACTCTCACGGGTGCAAATGTCAGAGAAGGTCGTGGACTCATCCTTTCATATTCGGTGACTGGAATGTAGTTTAAGGATGCACCAGAGTCTAGCACAAACTTTGAGTCGTGATTTCCAACTTTGATGTCCAGCCGAGGGTATCTCTTAAGCTGGTCCGGATCTGCTGCCAAATTCAAGTATTCAATGGTGTATGCAGAGTCTCGGGACGACGGTCTGGATTCTCTGGAAGGTGACCTCCTCTCCCACCGAGATCGACGTGATTCCCTGCTAGAATGTGACGATCCAGAGGACTGTTCCGCCTGATCTTGGACAGCTCGCGCATGGTGTCTTCGAGTGTCGGACCGCGACATTCTTGGGGCTCTGCTTCGTGTGTCAGATCGTGTTGTACCTGTGTGGCCACTTCGTTTTTCTTTATTGTAGTCCCCCTACATTGCTTCGAAGTGGTTAGTTCGACCACACTTCCGGCATCTCTGGCCCATGGCCGGGCAGCTGTCCACATGAGGGTAATCATACCCACATCGGTAGCATTTTCTCACTCTTTCCGACCTTTTCTCCTTCGTCCATGGTTCTCGACGTTGATATCTTGATTGCTCTTGACGGGAAGACGTGTGCGACCTCCATTGTTTGTCTCTTGAGCTTCTTCGACTGTCACTTTTGGCGTGCACACGTCGCACCTGTTCATGACTCCCTTTGTGTTCCGTTTCCATGACGGCGGCGTACTTCTCCGCCTGATCATAAGCTCGTGTCATCTCCTCTATTTCATCCAATCCATGTGTTTTTCTCAGCAGGCGTCTCCTAAGTTGATCCGAATGACATCCGTCTATTATTTGAGATTTGATGGCGTCATCTGTAGAGAAGGTATCGAATTCACAGTATTTGGCTAGTCTCCGCAGACGCACCATGAATGCACTCATGGGCTCATCCTTCCCTTGCCTAGCGGAGTGGAATGTGTGGCGTTCGTAGTCTACATTTCGCTTGTGAAGAAACTTTTTATTCAGGACCTCACACGCCTTAACATAAGTATCCACGTCGGTAGCAGGAAGGTCTTTGAGTATTTTGACTATATCTCGCCCCGCCAGGTTGCGCAGAGCAATCAGCTTCTTTTTTTCGTCAACGATATCCGAACCTTCAATGTAATCTTCAAACTCCTCCAGCCACTCTTGCCATTTGGGGCCCATGCTCCCTTCCGTTGTCACCTTGATAGGTGCGGGTGCCCGCAAGAGCGATCCACTTGGTGGAGGTTGAGCGTTGTCGTTGTCTTCGTCGGCCATTTTGCAGCAATCTCACTTGGCTTAGCCAATGCTTGTTTGTCTTCCAAAGCTTGTCTTATTTCAGTCGCCAGTGCTTGTTTATTTGTCAATGCTTGTTGTCCTTCACTCACCAATGCTTGTTTACTGGACCAATGCTTGTTTACTTGGCCAATGCTTGTTTTGCTTGCAATCGCCAATGCTTGTTTAATTTGCCAATGCTTGTTTCTTTCAGTCGCCAATGCTTGGTTCTTTGACCAATGCTTGTTTCTTTCCCCAGTGCCTGACTTCAAAATGGCCGCCGTTGCTTTTCACAGGGTTGTCCCTCCCAGACGCCTGACTTTAAGATGGCCGCCGTCACTGCAGGCACACACGAGGCTGGCTCTCCGGGCTCATTCACTCGGGGGTACTCAGGACTCACCGGCGGTCGGCTTCTGGGGCAGTCCACGCCAGGATTCACTCCTCCACAGTCACCATGGACATCAGGTGAGATCGGGGTGGGCTCCCGGCTCGCCTCCGCAATTCCCGCTCCTGTTTCGCCGATGACCTCCCAAACCTCACGCATCGGGCGTGAGGTTTTCCGACGTCCGATGTCGCCCGGACTCGGATTGCAGCGCTCTCAGCAGCGCTTTCTGGCGGCACGTTGTGGACGCCGTCCACACCTCTGGGGCACTCCTTCTACCTCTCTGGGCACTCCACAGGGTCGGAGTGGGCTCCCGATACCTGCACACCGGCTCTGCACCGGGGATACACGCTTCCAGCGTGAACCGCTTTCTCAGCGCGATGAACTGCTTTACTCTCACGCAGTGCAGCGCTCGCTTCTTTGGCCCCTCTGCTCCCTCACAGACTTTGGGGGTCACTCTCCACAGCTGCAGGCCTCGACCTCCGGGCGGCAGCGTGGTTCTACTCAGCAGCGATTTCCCAGCTGCTTGGGACAGGACGTCTTCGTGAGGCTTTACACACAGTGGGGCTTGCTGAATCCCATCCTCGTCGCCAGCTGTAGCATCCTGCTACAATAAACACAGACACATGTGTTTTTCTGAACTGGAGCTTTATTCACTGCTTCTTACTCCTGCCCCGTCCCTACTCTAACTAACCATATCCTGCGTCCACTCCTCCTCTTCCTCTGGCCCCCTAGCTCCTCCCACTCCCAACTGCTGGTGTGCTAACTTCACAACATCACCTAAGCCTTCAACAACTAATAAGGTTCAAGGAAAAAGGCGATAATACTATTAGAACATTCCACCCACTGAGGATAAAATGCTTTAAATCAAAAGAAAAAACAGAAAGTCATACATTGGAATGTTGGAGCAGGCGGTCTGTATCAGCCAGTACTGGTCATGATTCAGTCCATTGTGTTCAATGGAGCTCTAAACATTCCAATGTTAATCGCAGGTCATTTTAGAGCTACAGTTTGCTCTTGTTCTTCAATAAACAGCAAATAGACAAGAAGTGACGTCACCTTTAGCAGTGTGCTGTAATAAAGCTTACAAGCAGTGGCGTGGCCATGCAGCCAAGTTGGCAGACGAGTTTAACAACTCTCCTCAGACCTCATCCACCACCCGTTATCATTTGATGCCATAGGCCCTTCAAACCACAAAACAACACCATCTCGGACTCTCCATGGGATCTGTCCTGTGGCCGAGGGTCTGGCCTCCCCATGATTGAGACTCCCTGTGCTGTGGAGAGAGGTGCACACTCCTTGCATACCAGTACCATGGCGCCCATCCCGTGGCACCAAATGAAGCAGTCTCAGGCCTGAACTGCTGCGAGGCCACCCACTAGAGCCACACCTGCCCCATGAAGCCAGAAGTGAAGAGGATTGTGGGGATCGGTGGGTCTGGAGCTCTACCTGTGTGGCCCTGTATAACAACTGAAGTGGCCCCGGCCAACCAACAACCCTCTGAGTGCAGCCGCTGCCTGCTCAATAACATTGGTGCAGGAGACTTGATTTTCTCCCCTCTCCTTCATGACTGTTGCTTGTCCGCACGGCGGGCCCCAATGACTGAACAGAGACAGATATGAAACTTTGCCGCCTACCATCCGCTGAACAATAGGTTTGACCTCCTTTAAGCTTGTCTAACATCAGTGCCCTGTGTGACATCCTCAGGGCTGGGATATAACTGCTGAGGGCTCCCTCAGCTGCTTGCCCTACCTCTCAGGTACTTACGAGGTTAAAGGCTGAATCCACTATTTTGCTGCCTCTTCCCTGCTTTTTTGCATACCTGTCTGAACCATGAGAGCAGAAGCGGCTGCCATTGGAATAAAAATCTTAGAGACATATAACATCTCGCACGACGTCCTGGCAGTTGGAATCCGAGCAGAGATTACTTAGACGCTATGATCCCCAGGATTAATATGCAGATTTGGGATGGGGCTCACAGATCCTGGCTAATGCCAGACACCAGAATTGTCAATGTCCTAAGTCCAAGGATAGAGATGGGCGGCGTAAATATTCCCTTTAGTCCTTGGACTTGGAGACTGGGTTTTCCCAGACTGCTGCCAAGTTGCTCCCTGCCCCCCTGGCACCAGACGTAGCCTCGGGGTCTATCAGGTGGGATACATCTGGCAAGGAAGGGTCCATCAGGGGTATGCTGCAAACTTTCAAGCAATTTCTTTCCATTTAATGACCCTTGACCCGGGGCTTGTTCTGACTACTGAAAAAATAGATCCTGTACAGGAGGAGATCCACCTTGAAATTCCTATTATGTGTTTGGGAGGGGGGTTGTCTTTGTTGAGGAGTGTTCTTGAGCTTTTTGTGTTGCACATTTTATTCTGTTTTGCTTTCATGTACGCTTTGTACTGTCTGCTACAGCCGGTATGGTTGACCCATTTGCCATCTCCTGACCTCACACAATTACCTCATGGCTGATTTTAGTCTTATTTCATTGAATGTAAACAGCCTTATCACAGTTCTCAAATGTCTTAGGTGCCAGCAACCGGGCATTGTGCTGTTACAATAAACCCATCTTTTGGTCACATATTGTCCTTTTCTGTGCAGGTTCGATTATGATGCAGCTTACACCTAGGTTTTTATAGAGGGTCCAGCGGGACGGTGATACTACTCCACAAACATCTCCCCCTGCTGGTCACCAAGACCATTCAGAACTCCCAAGAACAATATATTGGGGTGGTTGGAAGTCTGGAACAGAGACCTTACAATATTCTAAGTGTGCACATCCCACCCCAACTACACAGGCAAACCTTCAGGGACCTCACAGATGTGATTGCTGTGCTGAAGAATCTCACATACTCTGTTTGGAAATGGAAGTGTCATCCAATGCAGCTGAACATCTGGCCTACAGATTGAAATAGACTGGGCTTCCTTGCATCAGCTTGCCTTTCAAGAGACCTGCCAATGCTGGTGCGCATCTATCCAACTTGTCTATGAACACCAACTCGCCACCAGGGACGCTGGCTCCCGATTCATTCCCTCCAATGACAACTCAAACATCGCTGGTTACTGTCCCAGAAACAATTGCAAGGTACTTACGGATTACTATGAAATATAATATTCTCTGTGACTAGGCCACTCTGATAGCTCACATACTCTCTTTGGCCTGATATCCCCCTCTCTGTCCCAATCAAATCCAGCAGGTGGCTCTGGACTCTCCCATTGCTGAGGACGCAGTACTTGCTGAGATCCGGGGCCTGAAACCGGGTAAGACCCCAAGCCCAGATGTTTTTCCCCTTGAATACTAATCCAAGCTCCGCGAAATAGTTGACTCATATCTACTTCATCTATAAACAGAGGCTGGGGAAAAAAACTCTTTTCCGCCTGATCTTGCTGCCATCATGGTTATTCCTAAGTCAGATCATACAGCATCTGAGTGTGCCTCTTATCACCTTATTTCCCTACTCAACACTGACGTTAAGCTCTACACCAAGATCTAGGCAAGTAGACTGTAACAGGCACTTATCACGCTGGCCTACCCAGATCAATGCAGCTTTATGCCCAAACACAGCATGAGACACAGCATCCAACAAACCTATGCAGCCCTGGATAATGTCCAAGCCATGAAGGAAGCAGCAGCTTTGCCGCTGTTGGACTTTGAGAAAGCCCCTACCACTGTGGATTGGGGCTATCTTGAGACGTTGCTGCAGTGGATGGGTTTTGATCCTATATTTTGTCGATTGATCGCCCTCCTCTACACACGGCCCTCAACACAAGCTCTCATCAATGGCGTGCTATCCCATGAGCTCTCAAATAGATGCAGCACTGGGTTGGGTGCACTCTCTCCGCTTTCCTCTTCTTGTTGACTATAGAATCCCTGGCCCATAAAGTTTACTGTGATGCTCAGCTGCGGGGATGGAGGTGGAGGGAAACAATGGAGGATATAATTGCCCTTTAGACGGAGGATGTCCTTCTTTTTCTGGCCAATCGTCCTTAAATACCACGCATGTTAATAATCCTGTGCCTCTTTGAAGATGTCTTGGGGCTCCCGGTCAACCAAAGTAAATCACGCCTAGTTCCTCAGTGTTAGATTTGGGCGTCTCTAGTTGGCTGAGGTAGGTACCTTTGTCCAAATAGGGACCCTTGTGTCTAGTCAGGGTAAGGGGGTACACTCCTAAAATAACCCCTGCTCACCCCCTTGGTAGCTTGGCACGAGCAGGCAGGCTTATCTCAGAGGCAGTGTTTAAAGCATTTGTGAACACATACAGTAACCCAGTGACAACACTACAGATGGACACCACACAAGTTGTAGTATAAAAATAAGTATTTTTATATAGACTTAACACAAGACCACAAACGACAAAAATCCACAATACTGTACTTTGCAAATGGTAGAAATAGCTTAGTTCTCTTTAGATGTAAGATGCAGCACTTTGAGTTCAATGTACCTTTAGATGTGTAACGCTATACAGCGAAAGTGTTGCAGGCAAGGTGATGCGTCGGTTCCTTAGACACAAGCACGGTGATCAACCCAGTTTTAGTGGAGGCAGCAGGCCCCGCTGAACACATTGTGTTTAGGCCTGAGGAAGACCTCCGTAGATGATTTAACTTTCGCAATAGTCTGTGGAGTCGAAACGTCGATGCTTATTATCAAATACGAATGATCGCCAGAATAATGGAATTGCTAGATTAATTTCGGAACTGGGTTGGTACATAGACAAAATACTTCACACTTTGTCTAAATGTGTTTTTTTGGATTTATATTGATGTGCCTTTTGTATATTGTGTTGTGATATATATTTACTGTTCTGTATTCACTTCACATTATTCACTTTATATGTAATTGTATAATGTTTATCTGTGTGTGCGTATATTCGTTCCCTTTGAATACACAATTTATATACATTTTCTACAACTCTCAAACCAATAAATTATTTCTTTTTATTTCATTTTGGGTTTGGATGCAACAAAAATGTTTAATTAAAGGGCAGTCCTATCAAGAAAGAAGGACACTCATTTAATTTAAGTTTTTAGGCGCTCTTGAAGCTAATTAGTGGCAGAACCTCTTTTCCCGTAAAGTATAGATCCACAGGTTCTGCACATAACTAGGTTACCCCATTGTCTTATATTGTACTTGAGACTTCAGCATGAGGCAAGCTCTATCTCAAGCCCTTGGAGATACTTCACAAGTTGAATGAAAGTAGCACAAAGTTCTTTCTCCTCTCTTTGGCAGTCAGGCAACCACTGCAGGCCAATCCCTCACACTTGGGGATCGTCTCTCCTCAGTCTCTCTGGTTCCTCTCCTCAGCAACTGTTTCTTCTTGTTTCCCAAAAACGATCTAGAGTTCTGGGGTCTGGGTCCCCCCTTTTATCCTAATTTTCTCTTTGTTCTCTGAAGGCAGAGAGGCCTTTGCCTAGTCCAAACCAGTTCTGGTCAGTCCTGAAGCACTTTGTTGACAAGACTCCTTCTTTCCTATGACAGTGTAGGCCAGGGACATCTGATGCACCACAGGAGGTGGAGCCAGCATTGTGGAGGGAAGGCACAGCCCTATCCAGGTCCCAGGTGCAACTCCTCCCTCCCATCTGCATGCAGATCTCTCTATTCAGCCCTGTGCTGACTCACCCTGTCTCCTGGAATCCCCCAGCCCCTGTCACTCAAACTCCAGATAAGGAATACAGAACCTAGCAGAGGCAGACTTAGATGGTTAGCCAACAAAATACCTACTTTCTAAAAGTGGTATTTCCAAACTCAGAACGTTAAAACCAACTTCACTAAAAGATATATTTTATCATTCTGAGTTCAGGCATTGTAAACTTGAATTTCTACCTAGTTCCCTGAGTCAGTTAGGATTATAAGCTGTAATATTCAAACTGCCCATTCTGGCCTATGGTGAACAGGTAGCCTTGCAATAGTGAAAAACTTAAATGGCGGTAATTCACTATTAGGACATGCCACATACATCAGGGCTTGTCCTACCTATTACCTACAATGCACCCTGCCCTTGGGCCTTCCATAGGGGTGACTAATATGCAGAAAAGGGAAGTTTTAGGGACTGGCAAGGGGGTACAGTCGCCCAGTCAACATGGCAGTACCAGACTCCTAATTCCTTAAAGTCTTTTTTGATATTTCTTTTCTAGCAAGACTTTGCACACTTTTGGTGGTTATTATACTTGCCAATCTTCCTACAAAGATTACTTATTTGTGGATGAAAAGTTGTATCTTACAGAAGAAGTTTGTATATATGGTGTATAATTGTATAATGTGAAATTGTTTTGTATATATGTTTATATGTGTATTTAAATGTATAGTGTTTTTTTCTCACTCATGAAAAACGGAATGTAATATTGAAAAATAAATTCAGAAGGGTAAAATATACCCAACAAACAGAAGACTAGGATTCGTTTGTTTCGCTTAGTGTTGGAGACAAAAGTCAATTTGTGGGGCCAGCAATTTGTACTTGTTTATTGTATTATTTGGTCCAGCTGCCCCACGTCCCAGGACCTTACTCCGCAGTGTTTCTATCTATGATGAAGGCCTAGGAGCAGTGGATATCTGTTTATACTAATGGGCATCCCAGCTCCTGGTCATCAACGATTGGATGATCAGAGGTTGGAGCGACCCAGCATTCCAACTTGAATTGGCTCATCTCGGCTTGGTTGGGGTGTTGCGTTATCTCTATTTTAAGCTAACATTTGTGAGCAAGATGGAAGATTTGCTTGCTAATTGATTTCTTTCAACTTGTCAATTCTTTTAAGCAATTTCTTGTAATCTCAAAGAGGTGTATAGAACAGACAAAAACAGGTGTATATATGAAAGTATTAAATTTTATATTAGAAATTTTAAGGGTACTTGTATACTATACATACAATGAAACAAGAAGGTAATTATTATGCACTTGAAAACCTTCACTGTAACAATTGCATCACTTTTTCTTAAAATAAACCACAAATCAATATCAAACAAAAAAGTGTATAAGTCGACGATTCGGTCTCTAGTTTTGCATTAGTGAGACCATCTTCAGGACTGTATAGTATTGAGTTTGTAGACCCCTAGAGACAATCAGACCAACTTGACTCAATTTCTTAAAAATCGTGGCGCTGGAGAAGTGCAACTCTTAGTGGCCCTTGCGGCAGTGTGTGAAAGAAATCAATTAGCAAGCATATCTTTCATCTTGCTCCCAAATGTTAGCTTAAAATAAACTAATCATTCAATTGAATAAATCCCCTGAAGGCACATTTACCCATCCCTCTTACTTTGCCCGAGCCCTCAAGGGTTGCCAATTTCTCTCAGCAGCGTTATCTCTATGGCAGACTGATTCATCTGCACACTCCAGAACTTACTAGGACTATTTTTCTGTTGTGATGGGTTGCCAACAGATTCTTCACCTGGGACAAGAAACTGACCGAGCAGACCTCCCCTCTGGAGGGGGCACTGGTAGGACCACTCAACATGACTTGGGGGATTTCGACAATGGGACCTTATTGAGATTACAGTGCTGGGGATTTTAAAATTTCCCATACACAGTTTCATAGAAATCTGCAGTTAAGACATGCACTCAGACACTATGAGTCACACTTGACAAATTAACCAAAATACAGCTCACTGTAGGTTAGACTACTGATGGGAAGCTTGGGTTGAGGGAGCATCTCCCAGCTTTATCCATCCCTGGTTTGCACTGCCCCAGAGATGCTAGACCAACTCCAGGAGAGGTGGGAACGTCATGGTGGTGATGTAGATGTTGTGGAGTTGCGGGTAGCATGAATGGCTCCTCAGAAGCTGGTCATTTCAGCGCGGCTCAGACTAATTCATCTACACCATCTGTACCTCATGTACATGAGACCTCAAAAATGCTGGCACGCTTGCCTCTTACCTGAATCTAACTGCACCTGATGCTCCTCTCCAGGGCCAGATTTCTTTTAAATGGGGTGCCTGTACCCATTGATCACACAGAATTTAAATCAAATAGGTAGATCACTTTCTAGAGTTCTGGTTAAACCTGTTATGGTGTTCACAAAACAACAGCCCTTCCGGGGCTCCTGGAGGATTCTGGGGGTGCAAGGGATGGCCGAACACTAGTTAATCTGGCCACATTAGTGCGCAAACGAGACATTGGAATTTGCTACAGACATTGCTGGCACTATGGAGATAAATGATGAGCCAAACAAGAAGAACCGATCTATACTGCCAGAGGATGCCCTAGAAAATTCCACCAAATTTGGGGGTAAATGGTGGGAAAATTCTGGCTTTTCCTCTATGCCAGAGATTGTAGCTATGGGTGATCCAGATCCTTTGTAACTGCTGGGGAATGGGGAGGGAGGGGCAGCAGGGCCTTGATTGAGAAGCATTTCTGTCTTTTCTTTGTTATAGTAGTTCTTTTTCAAATCAATAAATTTGCTTTATAAAAAAAATCAAGCTCACAGGTAGGCTATAACCATTGCCTGGATTGTTCATTTGGAATATTGCTATTTAAATCAAATACAAATTCAGTCAGGTACATTTTTATGCAAACGTACATTTTCTTAGGTGTAAGGTAAAGGGAAATTGGATAGTTTGATAGCACTGGTACTAGAGAAGTTAAAAAAAAAGGAAAGCATAACTTAACCTATAATTGTTATGAGAATTAACAATAATAATGTGGATCCATGCAGTGATACTAAACTAATCAACATCAATATGATACACATTCAAAACTTCAGAAGGTATGTGCAAATGGCTTGGCTAAGTGAAAAATCATAGAAAGAGCATAAATGATTGCATATGCATAATTAATAACGCAAGACGTTTTTATTCCACAGGAAGAACTCCCAACCAAGAAAGTTTTGCAACAGGTGGCATCCATGCCTATCCTGAAGTCTCTTCACCTCAGAACCCAATGCTGAACCACAGGCAAATTTATTGCAAACATTTTTTTTTTAAATGTGCAAAGTCAGAACTTACTGTACTGATGTATGCAGTTTTTGTAGAGAGCAAACCCAGTCAAAAGGCACTGGAGTGCTGTATAGGATCAAAAACAAAGATGCAGTTAACAAATGATTAAAGAGGTTGCTGGGTGCAGGGAGCAGTCATCAAATTCAATGACATAGTATTTTGGAGACTACTCACAAGCAGATCAGTAGTATATGTGATATCTATCTGACGCAATGTATCGGAAAAGTCCAAGGCTCCCCAAGTGCATATATGTGCAAGGTCTACATTTACACATTTGCTAATACTTTGAAAAGTTCATTTATACAAGAAAACGTTTTCCTCCACAGGGAAATATTTTTTCATGGACAAACCTCTGCGTCCACATCTCAGAATTGTTTGAAGGGTGATCCCTCCTCAGTGATTTGGTTGGGTGATGTTAATTAGATGCTGGTACCCAAAACAGACAGGTACCATAAAGACAGATTTGCCTGTGGAGGCTTCTCAACAACATTTCATTTCAAAGAAATGAGCAGAACAGCGACTGCATGATATGTGGACAACAGGCCACCCTAGCAACAAGGAATTCACCTTTTTTCAATGTACATAGCACATTCTTGAATAGATTTTATTGGAAGCATGGAGATTATGCTAGGTGTGAGTACGACACTGAATGTGGGTGTAGCTGAAACTTTAGGCAACACTACTTTGTTATGGCACTGCAAATTCGGGCAAATACAGAGGAAACCAAAAGTATGGAAATTTAAATAATCAAATAAAAAAATAGGATTTATAATGAAGAATCAAAGCTCCTCTCTGTAAAGTACTTTGGAATGAATGATACCCAAGATATAGCCAGAAAGGTGGTTTGGGATAACCTCAACATTCTTATAACAGGGAAATATATTACCATTAGAACAGACAGGAAACACAATTGAAAGATAGCTAGAATAAAACTAGAAGCAGACTTCAATTCAGTAGAACAGCATCATAAAAACTTGGGATGGGTTAGAGCAATGAGGGGGGTAGGAACATTAAGAAACCAAATTACTCTCTTAACTGCAGTAAGATCAGAAATATTGCAACTAAAACAATATATCTGCAAAAAAAGAACAAAGAAGATAAAAGAACAAATATTTGAGACTAGGTGTGGGGAAAATGCATGCAATTTGAGTAGCTGGAACTCCACAGAGATACATTGATTTTGCTTCCGCTCGAGCAGATATTATACTCGAGTGGCAGCCATCTTACCGTGAACAATCGCGACCACTCATGACAGCCCGGGTTAGAAAAATCATTCCAGATGTCATCCTAGCGACCAAGATTCATGCTACAGATGCCAAATCTCACTTGCACTCACCAACTTACTCTTCAGGAGCAGCGTGTGAGAACAATTACACCACGCAGTGATTGGCGGAATTTGGCTGGAACTCCACATTACTGAGTAACTCTGATTTGACAAAATTCCACCATTAAAGCAGGTGGAATGGAACATTCCACCCACCCCTCCTAGCAATCAGGGTAGATATAGCAAGAGAAAGGAGGACAATACTAAATAGTGTAACATCAAACGGACCATATATAGAAACAGAACAAGATAAAACAAATGAATGTGTTGCTTTTTATTGGGAATTATATAAAGGGGAGAGATATCTTCCAAAGAGGCCTTTCTGGAAAACTCAGAATTGCCCATACAGAATTCCAGCACTGGACAGGTCCTAGAGCAACCAATAGAAGAAAAGGTCAGAGCAGTTAAAATGAACCTCTCAGGAAATAAGGTCTAGTAAACTAGTAAATTATATAATTTATTTGAACAAACAGAATCTAAAAGACACTCAGTTTGAGAGTATGATGTGTCTCTAATATACGAAGAAAGAAAAACGAAGGGAAAATGTGCATCTCATAGGTCAATAGCCACATTCAATTTAGATCTCAAGACAAACACAGAAATGTTGTCGAAAAGACTGAGAAGATTTATGCCAAGCGTGAGAGTACCAGACCAATCAGGTTTTATAAGACATAGGCAGATGTCTGATGACATGAGAAGGGTACTCCACTTGATAAAGAAATCCAACAAATGAGGGATGCCAAATATTATAATAGTCTTAGACACTGAAAAGGCTTTTAATAGGATTGACTGACTGGTCTTTGTTAAAGTGTATACTTTACAAGATTGGTTTTGGATCGAAAATGATCAGATATATTTGGGTGAATTATTCTGCATTATAGCCAAGGTTGTAAAATTAGCTTATCTTTTACAGCTAAGCTTTATTAGCTTTGGATTATACATAGACAATGAACAGGGATACCCTATGTCACCACTACTCTATGCCATATCCTTGGAACCCCTGGCTCATGATTATGCAAACAAATGTTACAGAAGGGATTCCCTTTGGAGGTGTTATGGGCAAAACACAACTCTTTGTCAATAACATATTGTTAATATTAAAGAGCACTGAACAATAGATCCCCAAGATGATAGAAAAGCTTATGGAATTGTAGAGCTGTCTCTGGGTTTAAGATAAATATTAAATGTTTGGAGTGAGGCTCCAAAAAAAAACAAAGAAAGATTAGATAGGATATTGGCTTTTTGAATGGCAAAAGAGAACTCACATACTTAGGCATCTTTATAACACCACCCACTGGTGGTTTACACAAGCAAAATTATCCCAAATCAATAGTGGATTTTAAGAGCGACCTACGACAATGACAACTCCTCTTGATATCATGGCTAGGGAGAGTAGCCATCATTAAAATAAATAATGACAACTTCATAGCTAATTCTAAATAGGGAACCACTATATAAACCTATGGAAATTAAGGCTACAACTCCAGTGAGACTGGGGATAATGTTTACAAATGTGAATATAGACAGAGGGAGAATGTGTAGGAAATCAATGGATGGCTCCAATGTGTAGTGGAGTTTTAAAGTTTTCAAACTCTCCTGGAATGAAATAATCAGCCATATATAGAGTGTGAGTGAGAATCCAGTACCTTTGGTCTCGAGAGTCAGAATCCTGGGTTTGCTCCCAAACAATATTGAAGGAATAAGTAGATAAGATGTGTACTAATGGCCTGATTATGAGTCTGGTGGTCTTGGGACCACCATGGCGGCTGCGTTGGATTAACCACTGCATCACTGATGGGCCGACCACCATATTACAAGGCATGTGGTTACGTAGATGAAAGACTGCAGTGGTCCTGCTGCCACCACTTGCAAATCCTGACTGCAGTGGCAGCGGAATAGGCCAATCCACCTGTCGGAGGGTGGACTACCAGTGTTACCGCTGTCTCAATTATGAGGTAGGTGCCTTACAGCCAGCATGAACATGGCAGTATAACCACCACATCTGAACTGGCAGAAAGGGCGACATATAAAGCTGAAACTCACCTGTACTCACCTCCACACATCCTGTGCCACCATGGGGCTGATCCTACATCTCCTGCCACTGCTGTACCTGCTAGATAATGTCTGAAACCAACACCGCTGCTGATGCAACCAATGGTAAGTTATACTCTTATCTATTTCCATAGACTCCGCAGCAAATCAATGCCCCAGCAAGGGGTTTGGATCACTGGGCCAAACATATTTTGTGGGACCCTGTTTTGAATATTTTGTAATGTATAACCCAAATAATGCTTTATGATGCCCTCTCTGGCCAGGCCACTGACATTGCATAGGCACACTGTCCACAAATAGACATGTGTTTAGATCTCATAATCAGTGATAGTAATGTGTAGATTAAATTGTGTCACACAACAGCAACTCTCCACCAATATCACACCTATCAATCTCTGTTATACCTTCACATTGCACACATTTTAGGTCCTGTTGTGAGATCAAAGATACATCTGTATGGATGTGTGATGAAACTCAAACACACCTTATCAGCTGCAACTCTGTATCAGTAACTGGGGTTACAAATAACCAGTGTGAGAAGCATTGAAAGGGCACAATGTAAAAATGTGCTGGTCAATGGGTATGCCTCTACCAAGGGGAAGTCAGAAAGGCTGGGGCCCTGGGCCACAGTCCATTTTGCACCTGGCCTCTATGTGCACAGGACGTGTGGATTGACGCAAATCAGGGACAACCAAGAGCATAACCAAGTGCCATGCACTTGTAGGTAATGTTTAAGTGCAAGTCATGAAAGAAAACACAGAAATAGCAGCATTTATCACACAGCTAGGTGTAAGGTACACACCAGAAAATGGACACATGTCCATACAAATGTTCACAAAGTTATGACAAGTTAACACTCTCCTTGTGTGGATAACCAAATATCTAACTTGAACACATCATACACATATCCAACCTACATCATAGGGTCAAGTGCAACCTAAGTGATGTTGATATTGGCCAGGTGAAGCTGAAATACCTACAATATAATATAACACCCAATGCAATGTCAGCCCCAATTAGGCATGGGCAGATTTTGCGGATCCACGATCCGCGGATTTGCGGATTTGCGGATCGTGGATCCGCAAAATCGGCGGATTTTGCGGATTTGCGGATCCGCGGATTTGGGGCGGGGCTTCCATGTGAGTGCACATGCCTCTTGTGTGGGTAAAAGGTCTGAAACCGATCAGAGCAGTAGATGAAGAGACAGACCCTCCTGGTCACAGGAACAGCAAAGGGATTGCGCTCCTGAAAGTCAAGGATGCAAAGGCCTCTGTCCAGCATCACAGCTGATTTTCGACGGTAGATTTGGGAAGAAGGCACACCTGCCCAGCCTCGATGACGAGCACGATTGTTTTTTGGGCTGATGAATGAGTCACTGCATTTGAGCTTCAACTAGTTCCAGCGACCATGTGTGTGTTACTATGCAAACGCCCCGAAGGGCGCAGGGGTCCCTTAGGTGAGCTGTCTATCATAGTGGGTCAATGGCGGGAAGACAGTGCACACCGCGAGTGTGTGGGCGGGGCTTTCATGCGAGTGCACATGCCTCTTGTGTGGGTAAAAGGTCTGAGACCGATCAGAGCAGTAGATGAAGAGACAGACCCTCCTGGTCACAGGAACAGCAAAGGGATTGCGCTCCTGAAAGTCAAGGATGCAAAGGCCTCTGTCCAGCATCACAGCTGATTTTCGACAGTAGATTTGGGAAGAAGGCACACCTGCCCAGCCTCGATGACGAGCACGATTGTTTTTTGGGCTGATGAATGAGTCACTGCATTTGAGCTTCAACTACTTCCAGCGACCATGAGTGTGTTACTATGCAATCGCCCCGAAGGGCGCAGGGGTCCCTTAGGTGAGCTGTCCATCATAGTGGGTCAATGGCGGGAAGACGGTGCACACTGCGAGTGTGTGGGCGGGGCTTCCATGCGAGTGCACATGCCTCTTGTGTGGGTAAAAGGTCTGAGACCGATCAGAGCAGTAGATGAAGAGACAGACCCTCCTGGTCACAGGAACAGCAAAGGGATTGCGCTCCTGAAAGTCAAGGATGCAAAGGCCTCTGTCCAGCATCACAGCTGATTTTCGACGGTAGATTTGGGAAGAAGGCACACCTGCCTGGCCTGTTGTAACTATTTTACGATGGCGCCGGCAAGCTGCCAGCGCCATCCTAAAATAGTTACTAAATTAGCTTCAACAGGAAGCTCTAATAGATAAAATCGAGCACCTGCTTTATTTTATCTATTAGAGCTTCCTGTTGAAGCTAACTTAGTAACTATTTTAGGATGGCGCCGGCCGCTCGCGGATTTGCGAATTCTCGGTAAATTCGCGGGAGTTCGCGGATCGCGAATTTACCGAAAATTCGCAAAATCCGCGAGCGGAACGGATTTTGCGCCCATCCTTAGCCCCAATTGAATTTCATCTCACATAGACATCCATTAAAAATGTCCCATTGTTCTGTGTAACTCCAGCACTGGGTTCAAGGTCAGATCATACAAGCTACTAAAAATGGATCAGCAATCAGGGATGAAACAAACACAACTGTAGTCACACATCACTAACTATACAATAACTTCAAATAATTAGAAAAGTAATGGCAGAACTACTGTCTTCCAAACTATGAAACTTTTTAACAAATGGATTAAAAATTTAATGCAAATGAAGGACAATGGCCAGTCCATTTCTGAACTCTGTGCCACAGCACAATGCTGTGACAACAAACTTTTAATGTATTATGCCAAAAAATGGTCCTAGACACTGATTCAACATATGCAATGTAAATATAAATTAAATATTCATTTCATTTCTGATCACCATTCGATTTAATCTCTTATGGTCGATATTAGTCAAAACAGAACAAACATAATTAGCCTGAAATATTCGTTGATGCAGAAAAAACCACAAATGAAAAAAAGATTCTATCTTGGTCTCTCCAAATCTCAGGAGACTCTCTTATTTATTATACATTTTTGAAAAAACATAGTCAATATTTACAGCATAAAAAAGAGAAAAACTTTTTTATATCACAGTTATTTACACAAGGGGTTCACTATCAAAGAATTTTTTAACGTGCACTGATAAGAGTGATAGTAAGTGCTCGTGAGTGAAAAGGGCGACCAACGAGGTCAGTGAGAGAGTACAAGTTAAAATACAGTAAAGCTTATTGGACAGAGACTAAGGTTCAGTCCTTAGTGTAGGACATGAGTGAGCCTGCCCTTGAGGTTGTATTAGCAAAAAATATAATTCTTTCTTGCTGGCACGTGATTGAAAAATCCTCCGTTTTCCAATTGGTATGAAGGAGAGGGACGGCAGAGAAGCAATATAGGTACAGGCTCAGGAGAAGTGTGTCGACGTTTCAACCCAAAAACGAACAGGGTAACTTGTGTCCTCAGGGGCGGGTCTTCATCAGGACAGGGGGGAAGGGGAAATACCTCAATATGCACGAAAGCAAAGTAACCCCAATGTGAGTGGGCACCCTTCAATGGTGTGCCACTAGGTGTGCAATGAGTCAACACCCCACCACTACGGTATACGTCAAACGGTTGCACCGTGCTATACGTCAAGCGGTTTCAGCGTGCTATTCAGCACAAAAATCGGTCCCACGCCCAAAAATCCCAACGGCGGATTGCTTAAAGATGTGAGCTTAAACAACATCAGGAGAACGTGAGCCTTTCAAGAAATCCGCTCCGTCCGCACACGCTGCCTCTGTATCCGTGACTGCGGGAAGGTGTCTGTTGTGTGTGTGACATTGAGCATTTGCGTTTCTTTTGTTTGTGTAATGTGGACTTGCTGGATGTTTTGAAGGGGTCTGTGGGTGTTGGTGTGATGTCTGTGTGAATGCTGGATGTTGTGGAGATGTCTGCAAGTGTTGTTGTGGGGTCTACTTGAATGCTGGGTGTTGTGGAGGGGTCTGTGTCTGTAGGTGTCATGTTGGGTGTTTGGTGGTGGTGTGGGGTGAGTATCTGATGTGTGATTGCATGTCTGTGTTTTGTATGCAGTTTTTCTGTGTGTGTGCGTGTTGTGCTTGGGACTGATGAAGTGTGTGCGTGCGTATATGTATGTGTGTGCTTGGGACAGGTATGGGAATAGGGAATTTAGGTGGGCGAAAGATTGAGATCAGTGGAATCCTGCCTTGAGGGAGAAGGCCAGAGCCTGAAGAAACTTCTGTAGGCCAGACATAGCACAGTGGATGCCTTCCAGCTAGGCCACCATCTGTGTCAGCTGGCTGCTTTGCACCTGAATGACATTCAGGAGTACAGTCTGACCCACAAAGATGTTCCTCTGGAGGTCAACATCCTCCTCGCTCAGGGGAGCAGGGTTCACAGGGGTAGGGACTGAGGTGCCTGGAGCAAAGAGGACAGCTCCTCTCTTAGAGGAGAGGTCCTGGCTAACTAGTCTAGGGATGACAGGGAGGGTGGTGATGGAACAGGGCTGGTGGACAAGGATAAAGGTGGAACTAATCCTGTTGGGTCTGCCACCACTCTGGACTGCCCACGGTAGGAAATCTTGGATAAGGCTGAACTTGAACTTGTGCCCTCTGTAGTACTCCCCACACCCTCCTGGCTACTGGGTCCTTTGTGTCTGTGCTCTCACATCCAGAACCACTGTGACCAGCTGAGTCCCCAACAACGTTGGCCTCTTCTCCTATGCTTACCCTGGATGAATTTGAAATGACATGTAAAATAGGTGTATTGCAACTGCGTTTCCACACCTGATCATCACTTATCAACAGAAACATTCATTAAATGCACATATCACACCAACTTCATGGTTTAGTACATAGGCTTCAACATTAGCATGAACACATGCATGCATCCTATATGACTTGCAAATAGTTGGATCCACTTTTTTTATAACCTCGGACAGCTCCAACTGCATTGTTGGACTTGTCTAAACTCCAGCCTAATGCCCGTACCAGGATAGTCGATCACCTTGCATACTTTGTCACTTGTAGTATACCATAGTAAAATAATGTTACCAAATAGTATGGATACAGATGTTACATTTACATAATGTTCACAAAAGGACCAGATTAAAATAAAATGTATTTCCCTCATACCACATGATGTAATGAAGGTTAAGTTAAAGACCAATGTACCATCAATATGTGCTGTAGCAAAAATCATGTCACGTGCAAATGCTCCTTGCACACAGATGACACTTTTGACTTCAAACTTCATCATATGTCCACTACCTGAAAAGTCTAATAAAAGCTGTACTGAAGTAGTTTCGCCACGGAGCACATGCAGCATAGAAAAGTAGCCTGGAGACAATGAAGGACCAAGTTTTGGGAGATAGATACTCCAAATGCACACAGCATAAGACTTCTCATAGCCAAATGAACATCTCAAATCCTTCTAAGAACAGGTGATAACACCATTCATAGATTTGATTCCTACAGGCCAGTACACCTTTGAATGTTTTTGTGTGTCTATGAACATGAAGAGGTACAAGAACTGTAATCCTAATCCGATGGCACAACACACCACCATTTGGTATAGCAAACACAAATTGGCTTGTAAGACTGAGTGTAGACACTCTCATCCGATCTATACACTTCTAATTCTCACTTCATTATACATGTCAGCAGTCAGGGAATTAATCTCCAAACACCATTACAGAAAAAGTAACAACAGGGAAATGTGCACTGGGCAACATGTAGCCACTAATGGCACCAGTGATGTTTGCACACACATGTCACTGTTGAACCCCAATTTACCAATGGGAAGTGCAGTCACTGCATAAAGTGTGCACTGTATGCCATGTCACATGTAATAGGGCTACTATCACATAAGAGACAGTAGTGAGAGAACATTACTCCTTATATCCTTACATGATTAAGGACAAGAGCTGAGTGGAACAGCTTCCAGATGGTATTCTGCTCAGCTCACGTCCTTAGACACATCACATCAACCTAAAATTCGAAGTCAATGATTATGAAGGGTGATTGTTGAACATATTATATAAGAAAAGGATAGACATTTGTATTGAAGAATTGTTTTATTATTTTTGTTTATAACACTGTTGCACTTTGTCAGGTGGTTCACAAAGTCACATATTTCATTGGTTGTTTTTGTCTTTGTATATATTTGACAGCCATATACATAAGAAATGTTGTATCACAAAAGAAATGTTTATTCAAATAAAATATGAAATTGAATACACAAATTGAATAATAATCTTGTGTGGTGTTTTGACACACATTTAATGTCAAATTAAGTACCAAGTATTGATTACTTTTAAATAATGATTGTGTTGTGTTATCATCAAGCCTCATTATTACCTACACTAACTAAGGCAGCCCACTAACTTCATGTAGTCCAGGGCCAACCTACATGTACTATGATGTGAGATACTATGAAACACAACACACCATTGTGAGCTTCTGAAGGGTAAACTACTTTAGCATGATTGTACAGATATCTTTAAAGTCAGGTCCATTGTCTTGATGCATACGGTCCATAAAGGCCAGTACCACTGTACATACTGCATCCTAAGGTCACAAAGAAAGAGCTAGTATGTGTGTAATTGAAAGCACCCCACTAGGGATGTGTGGACATGTGGAGCACTTAATGAGATATCATACTATGTTTGATTGAGTTTGTGTGGTATGTACAGCCATCACATGACACACACTTTGCCATATATGTTCCAGGAATGACATTCAACATACCATTGTATGTCTTGTTAGATAGGTTGATTGTAACAAACCTGGCTAGTCACATATCAAAAACTAAACAGAAGTAACCAACTCTCTGCACTGTTAATGTGTGACCTGTGCAACAGACCTGTAAACACAAGCATGACTTATGGATAAATGACACTAGCCCTTAGGGAGAAGGGGCATGTCACAAGTAAATGACACACATGGGCAATGTGAATCAATTGAAAGAGGTTTTAGGTCAAGAGTAACTAGTTAAGGGGTTACCCCAATCACCATTACAAATGTACATCCATGTAAAACTAATAAGGGCTAGTAGTGGTTCAGCAAACTCAGTTTGGGAAAATCCAAGGATCTGCAGGTCGACACGGAGATTATTCTGTCCATCGTTTGTATTGCCACTGTAACCATGGCCCAGCCTGGGCACAAATCTTAGGCGTTGCTCTCTGCAGGTTGTGCATACTGATCCCATATGAACCTCACATTTCAAACACTTCAAAATATAAATGTACATCTTGTGGCCATCATATAAGTATCCTCAAGGTAGTGTGTCGGTACGCAGACATAATATCGAACTTTTAATATCGAAGTGACATAATATCGAAGTTTAAATATCGATGATGAAAAATATCGGAATCACAAATATCGATTACAAAAATATCGTAATAAGTATGTGTGCTGAAATATCGATAACAAAAATATCTAAGTAAAAATATCGTTGTAAAGAAATATCGATAAATAGTAAAAATATCGAAATAAAATATATAGTAATAATTATGTAGTAATATGTGTTATTGTTGTGTAATAATTAACAATATTTAGAATTTATTAATAGTAATGTGTACCTATAAAATATAATAAAAATAAATAAAAAAACATATATAAATTTAGGAGCGGGATGTTGGGTTAATAGGGGATAAGGGTGGGGAGTGTATTAAAAATGTATATATTATAAATATAAAATTGCAGAATTTTCATTTTAATTAGAAAATATAAAAAAAAAAAAAATTAAATATAAATTTTTTATAAAAATTAATTAATTGATATATAAATTTAGGAGCGGGATGTTGGGTTTATAGGGGATAAGGGTGGGGAGTGTATTAAAAATGTATATATTAAAAATATAAAATAGCAAAAATTTTATTTGAAATTGGAAATTTTTTTTAAATTAAAATTTACATTTTTTTTTATAAAAATTAATTTATTGATATAAAAATTTTGGAGCGGGATGTTGGGTTTATAGGGGATAAGGGTGGGGAGTGTTTTTAATTTTTTTTATTTTTTTATTTTTTTTGTAAAAATATAATAAAATTACAAAAATATTTTGAAATTAATAATTTATAATTTACAAAACAAATTTTTATTTAAAATATATGTTTTCAAATATATTTTTTTACAAATTTTGATTTTTGAAATAGATGTTATTTTTACAAAATTATTTTAAATTAATATAATATAAACAATGTTTATAAATAAATATATTTAAATAGGAGAAAAAAATTAAAATGGTTAAATAATTCTGCATAAAAAAAGTGTTTTACATTGTAAATTTATTAGGAAGAAATTACATAAATACTTCAAAATATTTTTATTTAAAATATATATTTTTTATAAACAAATTTATAAAATATCTAAAAACATTTATTAAACAAATATGTAATTTAAATAAAAATGTAAATTTTCGATTTTCGAATTTTTTTTTCAATAAATTGCGCATTTTTTACCAACGCAGGTACCTTTACAACGCATACCATTACAACGTAAGTATTGGTAATTATATAATTATTATTTACATTTTATATGGTTTTTTTTTTAAAGGGATATTTTTAAGGGTCCAGGGTCAGTTTTCAGTTTTTGGGTAAAGGGGTATTTTTAGGGTTCAGGGTCAGTTTTCAGTTTTTGGGTAAAGGGGTATTTTTAGGGTTCAGGCTCAGTTTAAGGTTTTTGGGTAAAGGGGTATATTTTGGGTTCAGGGTCAGTTTTCTGTTTTTGGGTAAAGGGGTATTTTTAGGGTTCAGGGTCAGTTTTGGGTATTTTGGCTAAAGGAGTATTTTTAGGGTTCTGGGTCAGTTTTGGGTTTTTGGGTAAAGGGGTATTTTTAGGTTTCAGGGTCAGTTTTCAGTTTTTGGGTAAAGGGGTATTTTTAGGGTTCAGGGTCAGTTTTCAGCTTTTGGGTAAAGGGGTATTTTTAGGGTTCAGGGTCAGTTTTCAGTTTTTGGGTAAAGGGGTATTTTTAGGGTTCTGGGTCAGTTTTGGGTTTTTGGGTAAAGGGGTATTTTTAGGGTTCTGGGTCAGTTTTGGGTTTGTGGGTAAAGGGGTGTTTTTAGGTTTCAGGGTCAGTTTTGGGTTTTTGTGTAAAGGGGTATTTTTAGGGTTCAGGGTCAGTTTTCAGTTGTTGGGTAAAGGGGTATTTTTAGGGTTCAGGGTCAGTTTTCCGTTTTTGGGTAAAGGGGTATTTTTAGGGTTTAGGGTCAGTTTTCAGTTTTTGGGTAAAGGGGTATTTTTTGGGTTCAGGGTCAGTTTTGGGTTTTTGGGTAAAGGGGTATTTTTAGGGTTCAGGGTCAGTTTTCAGTTTTTGGGTAAAGGGGTATTTTTAGGGTTCAGGGTCAGTTTTCTGTTTTTGGGTAAAGGGGTATTTTTAGGGTTCAGGGTCAGTTTTCAGTTTTTGGGTAAAGGGGTATTTTTAGGGTTCAGGGTCAGTTTTCAGTTTTTGGGTAAAGGGGTATTTTTAGGGTTCAGGGTCAGTTTTGGGTTTTTGGGTAAATGGGTATTTTTAGGGTTCTGGGTCAGTTTTGGGTAAAAGGGTATTTTTAGGGTTTAGGGTCAGTTTTGGGTTTGTGGGGTACAGGGGTACAGGGTTAAAATAAAATGTATTTTACATTATTTTCATTAAATTAAATTAAATTACATTAAATTAAATTAAATTATATTATTTTCAATTAATTTTAATTAATAAAATTATTATATATTTACCAATACTTACGTTGTAATGGTATGAGTTGTAAAAGTATGAGTTGTAACGTCATACATCCAAATAAAATATACTGTTTGAAAAATACATATACAATGTATATATTCAAATACATGTTGTTAGTAAACCATAGTTTAGTATTTATATTAATATAAATATATTAATATTACATTTTGTAACAAACTTTTTAATTGAAGAAAATATTGTAGAATAGATTTATTTATATACATTTTGTTAAACATTTTGTTAATTTTTTTTACACCATTTCAACATTTTTACAATTATAATAATAAATATTATGTATTTTATAATATTTATTTTTATAATTTTACAAATTGTGTAAATTTTTCTAAGTAATTTAATACAAATACAAAATTACTATTTTTTCATAGTATTTCTTTGTTTTTTAAATTGACAAATACTTTGCTTGCATTAAATAATAAGTGTGTAATTTCTATCATTTTCTTTACTTTTGGGTCCTTTATTTTGTAACCGGTTTAGGTCGTTTTGTGTAATTTTGAGGAAGTTCAGCTAGCGGTTGGGAAACACTTCACGTCTCTGAAGGTAAGGTTTATTTCATATGTTTTAACTGTGTTTTACATTAATTCTGAGAGTAGTTTGGTCGTATTTAGTGTTGTTAGAAGTAAATGTGTTGTATTGGAGATTATGATATGTTGTGTTTGCGGATGTACATGTAACGTACTTTTTAGTGTTGTATTGGCTTGTGTGTAGAGTTAGTGTTTCGATGTTTAAGTTTATTATTCGAAATATTATGTTGCTATTACTTTTAGTAGGACTGTATGTGTTATTTTATGTGGGTGGGAATATTTCTTTTATGCCTTTCACTTGCAGGAGTTCCTGAATTCCGAAGGAAGCGTTTTTTTTTGGGGAGAAGTGTTCGTTAGTTTTATTAACTAATAGTTTGTAGACACTTCTTCACATTTTTCGGTTTTCCTGGAGCGTTTTTTCTACATTTTTACATTTTGCGGGTTTTTTATGGTATTTCGAAAGAGCTTCGTGGAATGGATTTATCTATTTTGGGACACGTGTATTTTTTCATTTTTTTTTGGGTAACTGGTATTCGAAACTGGATTATTTTGGTGGAAATGGATTCTACATCATTTGGAATATCTTTGGTAAGTTATTTTAATTTTTTAGATTTGTGGGTGGGTAATGTTTTCTTGATTATTGTTTAGTTTTATTTATTTCAAAAATAATTAATGCGTGTATATATATTTAATTATATAATATATATTCCATACATTAATTTTTCCCGAAATAAATTATATGATTGTAATCTTATTGTATTACAACATTTTTCTATTGAGATTGTTTTTGGATTACAGTAGTTTACAATAGTGTTTTGGCTATTATATTGAGGTATTCCATGCCTGTTGTGCTAGGGTACAGCTTTACTTGTTGCTCTAGGTATTTGTGCATTTGTTTTGTTTGTTTGGATGTTTTTGGAGTTAGTTCAGTAATGGATTGCTCCATTCTGAATTCCTGATAACTTTGCTCTTTTTGGAGGCATGTAATGAATTTTTCTAATGTTGGTTTAGTTCGGCCTGTTGATTGGAGGAAGGCATTGTGCCAACCTTCAACTGCGTTGTTTGTTTTAGATTCTCCATTTAAGGTGGTTCTGTAAACATTCCACCAGGGTATTAAGATTTTAGGATTTCTCCTGTGGCCAGATCTATGGAGTCTTCCTATCCAAGTGTCCTCAAAGTAGTCTAAGAGAGGACTTAACTTTGCTTAGAGTACTTTTTTGTAAATGCCTCCAAAGACACTGATTAAAATGATAATAGCAGCCTTGGATACAAGTATGGGGGTGTATTTTTAAAATAGCTGAGAGCATTGCTTGTTCAAAATCCAGTATAATTTTTTCAGGGGAATAGTCATTTGTTTTTTGTTTGATAATGTTTAATAAATCCATATATGTTGAATTAGTTTTATTTGGAAGCAGTGCATATAGTAGAGGTATGTTACAGTTTTGATATAAGCCATGTATTGTGTAAAGTTGGTAGAAAGGTCTGGGACAGATGTTAAAAGTACCGCCCATCATCCAAATTTGGCATTGTTGGAGTTTTATTAAATTTATAGCAGTACCAAAGATTATCATTCTTTTCTCATTGTTTTTATTGTCGTAAATTATAAAAGGTATTTTGTTTAAAGTTATAGTTTGGCCATGAGTTAAATTTATATCACTATATGTTTTAGGTGGTGGAGTGGTAGTAGTTGTTGCTTTTTTGGTACGTGATATTGTTCTTTTGAGAGAAATTATATTAGGCATTTGGGTAGTGGCTGTTTTTGGGATTTGTGGAATTTGTTCTTTTAAAATTAGGCTTGTAGGTTTTTGGGAACCTGTACTAGCTTCTTTAATGTTTTCTAATGCTGTTCTGACTTCTATTTCTGTTACATTTGGAGGGTGGTTGTGTTCCCTGGTGTAAAGGACAGTTGCTTCTCTAGTTGTTGCTCTTCCATAACATTTGTTAGAGTAATATTTGCAACATTTCCAATTTACTTTCATCCCAAATTGTTTCTCTTGGGTATAAGTATAACCCATGTAGCAGAGTAATAGTTTCCCTTTTTGACTGGTAACAAATTCAGCTCCTTCTGTCATTTTCTCCTTTTTAAATCTATAAGAAATATATGGTATAGTTATTATAGTTCTAGTTATATTTATTTTAAGTGGGAATTATCAATATTTATCTTGTGCATGCTTACCTTTGGTTGAAGTTTAGTCTGTGATTTTGATGTTCTTTACTCTTTTCCTTGTGGTCTGTCTTTTCTGGTGTTTCTTTGCTTGAAAAAAAACATTTATATGTGTTAATTGTTTACTTATATTTTTTTGGGTAGCTTTTACATGTTTTCCTATAAGTTAAAGCTTTTACTTATTTTATCTTTTGGAAATTTTTTTGGATATACTTACTTTGGTAGTTGTATCTTTGTTTCTTGAATTCTGTTCTCAGATATTTGTTGTTAGTGGATGTTGTAGTGGTGCTAGAAAAAAATAAGGATATATGCATAAATTATTACAATATGTTAGATATTTTTAATTCTTTAGGAGTTACTGTTTGTCACATCATTTAATTGACTTACTTTGTATTAGTTGCTTGTTATGCTGAGTTTTAATGCTGTTGTAGGTGTAAGGCAATCTGTTCACTTTTCTGTTGTGGCCTGTATTTTCTTTGATGTCTTTATCTGTAAAAAAAATATATAAACATTAAAATCCATATTTAGAAACATATTTTTGGTAGCAGGTCTGTTTGCTGTTTTAATGTTAAAGCTTCAATTAATTAATGTTGTTCGAGAAAAAATAGAAAATAATTACTTTGTTAGTAGTTTCGTACTTTTCTTCTTAGGTTTTCTGTTCTTTAGTAGTGAAGATTTCTGTAGTGGTAGGAGATAATATACAATACATATGTATGAGTAATTAGTCCTTTTTACTAACTGTGTAATTTTAGCAGTTCTTTTAATTAAGTTACATTTTGTTACTTACTTTCAATCCTCTTAATGATAGGTTGAATCTTAGTTTTCTTGTAGGCGTCCTCAAATGTATCCACAGTATTCTTTCCTGTCTTCTACTTTTCTCAGGTAATTTGTTTGTTGGATGTAATTGTTTATATAGTGTTTTGGAGTTAGTAATTAGTTAGCTATTGGTGAGTTTATGTTTGTACTGTTTTGATTCGTTGGTTTGTATTTTTGAAAAACTGTTGGTGTAATTAATTACCATATATGGTAAACGCTAATTAATGTTGAGCATACATACCTTTATATAATATGTTAAAGAAATAATTTATAAATGTGTAAATCATTTATTTTACAATGTGAAAATATTTTTATTTATAAATTGTTGTAAAATGTTAGTTCTAGTGCTAATAGTAATTTTTTAATGTTTAACAGTGTTATAGAATAATAATTAAAAAATTCGATATTGCTTAAATAACGATATTATTGTAGTCGATATTTTTACTCTCGATATTTTTAACGTACTGTTTATAAATTTTAATTATCGATATTTAAATATTGCGATATATATGTGCTCGATATAATTGATATCGATGTTTATGTATTTCGATATTTTAATTTCGATATTTGTGTATGTGTTTAAATAAGTATAGGATGACGATATATTTGATGTCGATATTTTTGTGTCGATAATTTTGTACTACGATAATGTGTGTTCCGATATTATGTCATAGATTCAGTGTGTCACTCTGAGGGAGTCTGCGAGGTATAGTTAGCTCCCAGACAGTAATTTGGCGAGTCCTGATCTGAGTGACTTGTGATACTGTACACATAACTAACATCACCGTCATCTGCTTCTTACAGTCTACATACACAACTCTCGCAGTAAACCCTATATATACATTTGGATGCACAATTACCATGATCTGATTACCAAATAAATCATAGGTACTATAAAAATGCATAGATATATTAATGCACCACAAATTGAAGCTAGGCCTTAACACACAACAGTCCTCACAATGGTGATGCTAAGTACACAAAGAGCAATAGATACACAATTCCTTACCTGATTGTCCTAAGTAGGCATCCAAACTATCAACAACAACATCAAGTGGGAGTGGAAGGGATGGAGTTAAACAGAGTAAAATATGTATGGGATTTAGTAACCTGCTCTTCTGGTGAGCCATACAGATGGCCATAAATGGGAAGGATCTCATCTACAAGCTTCTCCAGCATCTCTAGAGAGAAGGCAGGGGCCCTCTCACATGCTTGGCCTGGCACGATTGCTCCCAGACGTGGCAAACAGCAGCTAAAATGAAGGAGGTGTTTATAGCAACAGTGTCATGAGGCAAGGGAGTTATTTTTCATACTACAGTGTACATCCCTCATATTGCAGAGGATGGAGACTATGATAAGCCACCTGGTGAGGATTTTGAAATGCCAAATGATAATGATAGTGGTGAAGAGGGAAGAGTTGACTTGAGTCAAGATATCATAGACAACTTCTTATTAGTGTAGGTATCTTGTGAGTAGTCATGACTCTGACTATTTAAGTAACTCATGTAGTGATGATGTGAGGCGAATATTTATGGAAAATACTAGGAAAATAAAGCTCTTGCAAAATTTGGTGAAAAGTGTTTATTTTATTAGTGTTGCTTTGGTTAGCTTCAAATTTTGCCTTGGACAGTTTTTTTTTCGAAGTTGACACTGTGAATGGTGTTATATATATGGTATCATAGCTAACCTCTTTGTTTTGGTCTGGATTAGATACCTTCACCATGGCATATTCATTTGGAACTTTCAGAGTTGTGACATTAGCAGGTATATGATGTTGCTCTGACGTACAAAGTGGACTTGGATTGTTCCTGGGAATGTCTGTCGAGACTTTGGGTGTACACAACCTGTACCACACACAAGATGATGAACGGAATGTTGTACATTGGCAAAACATTCACCCCCAGTCACAGATCTGGGTTTAATCCATCGTATTTTGCTCACCACGCCATCCCAGTTCAGGCATGGCCATCTGCAAATCAGTCTTGACCCTGTGCCTCATGGGAATAGGCCAGCCCGAACTGCCAAGCCATGTCTTCCCTGGACCGGAATCAAGCATCATAGGACCGGTTTCTTGCTATCAGCCGTCATCAGCCAGGATAGCTTGACTCCAGTGGCGAAGTGAGCACGGGACCCATGTCTGGACATACCCTTCCCATATGGGGCGAACAGCAAAACACACAAGATGATGGACGGAATGTTGCACATTAGCAAAACATTCACCCCAGTCACAGATCTGGGTTTAATCATCGTTATTTTGCTCACCACGCCGCCCCAGTTCAGACATGGCCATATGCAAATCTGTTCTGACCCTGTGCCTCATGGATACAGTCCAGCCTGAACTGCCAAGCCATGTCTTTCCTGGACCAGAATTAAGCATCCTGTACCAAGACAGCTTGCATAGCGATTAGGATGGAAATTAAGAAGGTTTAATTGAACTTGTTCATTGTGGTGTAGTGGTCCAATACAATATGTGCACCATCATGTCACGTGCTCCAACACAATGTTGTGTTGTGCCCGCATCATGGTATTCTCTCTTCACATTGGCTAAATCCTCATTGTATATGAACTGTATGTAGCTGTTGATGTGTCTCCTTATAGTAGGCTAAAGTGCTTGAGGCACATCACTGGCATTTGTTTGTGACATTCCACCAGATGCAGCAACACTTGATTTGAATGAACCTGTGATTAGACACTGTTGTAGGGGTCAGGTGTCAGTTTATTGGTTTAAATGATACAGGATTCCTTTTGTGAGGCAGACAATATGGTTCCAGCTGATGATGTTGACTTAATTTTATGTTGCCTATTGCATAGGAAATTGTCTGCTGTGTCCCCTCCTTCCACGTTGTTAAGGTCTGCAACTGAAAATATCATCACTGACACACAATAATTTAGTGATGTCTGATGTTCTATGTTTCTGACAATATGTCAGCTTATGATTGGAACAATGGACTAAAGAGTTTATAAGACCAGACACTTGTGTGTAAATGTTGGTGTGACATGGGTGTGATTGTGAATTAAACATTGTTTATATTCAACATATCCATGTTTACACTACTTGTTTTGGCACTGTAAAGTTCAAATGGGAGCATATATACATTGCTAGATTTGGGAGATATTACAGGAGACAATGAGTTTGTGACTTGTGTATTTATTGCGGTGAACAAGGTGAAACGATAGTTGTAGATGCCAACTTGTCTGGAGTACAAAGTCCAAAATACTACTTCTATCAGAAATGGAAATGGGCCCAAGAATAGTCCACAAAGTGAATGTGATGCCACAAATGAGGAAATTAGTAAGCATGAGCAGATTCCGTGAAACACTCAGATTTTTGTCTAAAATAGCCAGCAGAATCAGTTAATAAACTGCATCCACAAATGCTTTGATACCTTAACTTTACATGCTTAAAAGCATATAACCAATTCACAAAAATGAATTATGGAAATGATAATCATCAGCCAATGAGAGAGGTGATGATTTTGGGGTCCCCTCTAATCTAGGGGGAGGACCAAGCAGATGCCTTGAGCACAAAGAGCATATCATTCTGAACAATTCAGTGGTGGTCCCATTCTCTTAGAACCACCCCAAGCACAGTTATGGGCAAAAATACAACTAAAAGCCCCTGCAAAGCATTATGGGATAAGATTAGCATCATTATTAGCATTCATGAAAGGGTTTCAATGTTTTTGAATTTTACTCATCAGGGACATCTTGGGACGACGAGGTGAACTGCAGCTTAATGTATAATATTTTAAATTCTATTGCATTTGCCTCATCAGGGACATCTAGGGACGGCGAGGTAAACTGCAGCTTGATGTATAATATTTTAAATGCTATTGCGTTTGCCTCATCAGGGACATCTGGGGACGACGAGGTAAACTGCAGCTCTTTGTAGAATTATTTGGATACTATAATATTCACTTCCCACTGCTAATCTCGTCCCATAATGCTTTGCAGGGGCTTTTAATTGGGATTGTATTTGTGCCCATATCACCAGGACTGAGGGGCACAAGATGTTACTGACTGTGCTAGTTAAACAAGTTGGGGGCAGAGGTTGGCTGTGTTTTTATAAGTGGGTTGGGAGGTGAAGTTGTGGACATAGACCCACTGTTTCCGTCTGCCAAGGCTGACCAAATGTGCCAGGAGGGTCATCCACATCTCTAGGAGTTTTGTCATCAGTGAGGGCTAGATCCTGGGCTGGAGTGAGAGTCTGATCGGTGGGCAAGCTCTGGCCAAGTGCTCTGCCAGATAGACCTGTTGAGAAATAGAGAACATTTTCTATTGATGGAACTGTGCTATTCACATCCACATCATTTTTGTCACAGGAAGTAGAGACCTAGGAAGAAACAAAATAGGTAGAGATTACTATTTTGATCTATGTAAGTAGTATTGAACTTGTTAACAAGATATCTGGAGACATTTAATATATGTAGTAGAATTGAGTAGCTCATTAGATGTTCTGATATGTAGGATTTTGGAATAAGAAATGATAATGACATCCCCAGAACATTTCAGCCAACACACTGTAGAATTATCGTGTATTTGACCATTCCAAGGCCTAGAATACAGGCTAACACACAACATGGTTGTATATCTAGCATTAGTCAACATGTGAGCAGTGCAGAGGTACGTTATGTTAAATCGTCTTATAAAGTGCAATAGCTAGCCAGTAATGGGCCTCCTGTCACTGATAGAAAGTGCTAATTGAGACACAGACATATCTGAAGGGGCTATCCAGAATTATGGAAAAAGGTGAGCTTTGAGTTGCTTCCTAAGATTTAACAGATTATTGTTTGTCCTGAGCTGAACAGGGAGAGTACTCCACAATTTGGCAGTGAGGTAAGCAAATAAGCAACCTCCTCCTCTTGTTCTTTTAATTCTGGGGACGTCAAGAAAGGCAAAACTATTTGATCTCAACACTCTCAGGGCTATGTGTGGAGAGATAAGATGCTGAAAAATGTTTGTGCCTGGGTAATATTTTAGCCTATGGGCAATGAAAAGGGATTTGAAATAAATTCTTTGTTTGACCGGCAGCCATTGACGTTCATTGAATGCAGGACATGTATAGGGAATAACAGCTGTGAGAGGATTAAGCCTTGGACCACCATCTTCTGACAATCCAAAGGAGGCCATTTAAGCATTTTCCTAAAGGATCATAACAGCCCAAAGCGTGTGCCTGATACCTTCTTAACTTGGAAGACCATGGTCAGGTCCTTATCCAAGGTGACACTAAGACTCTTAACTTCAAGGTTAGGAAGGGGAGGCTCTCCCAAATAAGACAGCCAGAGGAGTCGGTCCGAAAGTGAGGGGTTATTGCCCACCACTAACACCCCTGTTTTGTCACCTTTCAATTATGAATTACTTGCTGACATCCAGCTGGCCACCTGTCCCATATATTTAGTGAGTTTCTCACATGTAGAAATGGTATTGCATGACAACTAGATGACAATCTGCATGCCGTCTGTGTAGGATACTATTGCGAAGCCATGGAAACTGATGATATCCAATAGGGAATGGACATATATGTTGAAGAGCCAATGGAGCACTGGCTACTTCATATTAGCTGAGTTACCTTATTGAGTTAAATATATTTCAAGTACACAGTTGATATGGTGTCACTCATGCCATCAATAGTTTCAGTTGAGGAGACCAGGACAACATCAAGCTAAGTAATCAGACATGTCTCTTATTAGAGCATTGTATGTACATTGCACAGTGGTGAACATCAGTTGTAACATGACAGACTAGTGAGAATGGGCAAGATCACTATTGCATCTTCTTTAGAGTTACAGTAACAGGGCCTCAATGAAGTTGTAGTCATTTCAATCTGAACTCCCCAACACTTGGCAAATGGTAACATGCATGATAAATGAACATTAGTAGTCGCAGGACAGAACAGTGAGAATTAGCTTGATCAGTATTGCATCTTGTTTACAGTTACCGTAACAGGGCCTCATGGTAGTTGTAGTCAATCTCGACTTCCCAACACTTAATAAATGATGGGTGCAACATACCTGTTGGCAACACGCATTTGGGATGGACCATACATTTGCAGATTAACACATATCAAGGGTCCTGGGATGATATATTGATATTTATGCACTTACAGACAGCATAACAACATGTGGCATGTAATGGAGATTGATACATGTGATCATATATGCAACCATAAACATTTACACTGACAAACCAACATCTCTGATACTTGGAGGTTTGAATGTGAGGAAAGAAGGCAGACAACACAATAGTAAAAGCAGAGTTGGGAGCCAACATTGAGGTATTGTGACAGTTAGTGAAGTATAACTTAACAGACTCCACTTCCCCAGTTATTAATGGCATGCCCTCTGTATGCAGGATGGCCAAGGCCTCCTCCTCCAAGGGAAAGAGTTGTAATGGGGCACTGGGAGGAACACCACCAGTACTCTGGGTCTCCAGGTGGTGCTTGGATGCCATGGAACACAATTTGATCCTTTCACCTCTTCTTAATTTCCAGCTATGTCCGCAGAGTAGTATCAACAGCATTCACTTTGTCGACTATCCTGTCCCACATTCCACTGAGAGGAGTATGTTGGACTTGGGTTCCAAACAATTATGGCTGTTTTCTAATGATATCATCCACCAAGACTGACAACTCTGCCTCTGTAAAACGTGGATTTTTGGGGCGAGGTATTACTATAAAAGAAAGAAAGTAACAATGGAAAAAAACACTGAGGGATATTAGAGAAAAACAAAAAAAGAATGTTATAAATGGGGGTCACTAGTTGGCAGAGGTAGGTGGCTTTGTCCAAATAGGATCCCTTGCTTCTATTCAGGGTCAGGGGAACACACACTTTATAAAAACCCCTGCTCACCCTCTGGGTAGCTTGGCACGAGCAGACAGACATATCCCAAAGGCAATGTGTAAAGTATTTGTACTCAAAACACACAGTAATACAGTGAGAACACCACAAATGAACACCACACCTGTTGAGAAAAATAAAGTATCTTTATCTAAACTCAACAAAACCAAAACAACACAAATCCAACACACATATGATAATAAGAGGACTTTTCAAAGGTTTCCAACAACTGGGTTTATAGAAAATTATGGATGTGTGATTTCTCACAAAGTACCTGGAGTTGCATCAAAATTCACAAGGCCAAACAGCCATAAAGATGCCGAAAAACAAAGATGTGTCAGTTCCTGAGACCTTGGGAAGGCGATGAGACAGTTCTGATGCATGCAGGAGAAGTGATGAGTTGAATCCTGTCTGTAGGGGGAAGTGATACCTTGACTCCAAGACAGTTCAGGTCCACGGGCAATTTGCTGCGATTTGCATTGGGAAAACTTGCTGCACAGGTATGATGCTTGGAAATCCAGGATGTGTAGGCAAACAATGCAGCAGCGTCGAGTGGCACTGCGTTGGTTTCTTCGGCTGCAATCCCTCAATGTGTTGGTTCTTGCAGCTGCGACAGGCGTTGCGTCGGTTCTGCGGCGGCGCAGTGATGTGTGTCTTCTCGCATGGCAGTGCTGCGTCAGAAATGCAGCAGCAGGAAGGAAGATGCATCGATTTCGTCAGTCCTTCATTTCTTCCACCAACAGGACAACCGTCAGAGGCTCATAACTGGAATAGGAACCTCCTGGAAGGTTAGAATTCTCAGAAACAGAGTTCAGGGGAGCTGGGGGTGAAGTCTTTGTGTCCCTGAGACTTCAGAACAGCAGGCCAGCACACACAGGTTCTTGAAGATGTTCTTCAAGCAGGTTCACAGCAAAGTTCCAGTCTTTGTCCTTTCCTTTGCAGAAACAGCAACTGCAGACCAACCCCACACAGCACAAAGCAAATGGACAGTACTCCCCTTTACAGTTCTTCAACTCTTCACCTTGACAAATGTTCATCTTTGTCCAGAAGTAATCTAGAGTTCTGGGTTTTAGGTCTAATACGTATACCCCAAAATGTCTTTGTTCTCTAAGTGCAAGGGTCTCCAAGCCCAGTCCCAACCAGTTCTGTCCTCATTGGTGCAGTATGACCACAGAGGGTGGAGACAGCATTGTGTAAGGGAGACAAGCCCTATTCAGGTGCAAGGAAAACTCCTCCCACTACTCTAAATTCAGCCAAGGTCTATTCAGCTCAGCTCTGAGTCATACAAGAAGGCCAGGCAGAACTCCCCCCCCCTCCCCCAGTGGGTGTCTACAGTGAATGCACATCCCCAGCCCCTGGCACTCCAAAACTAAGTAGTCAATACACAAACAGGCAGAGGCACACAGAATGGTTAAACAAGAAAATGCCTACTTTCTAAATGTAATCTATAGTTGGCGCTGTTGGGTCAAACAATTGCTTTGTTTGTGATGCCGTGATAACGTTTTAAACCAGTCAATTAAACCATCATGATTGTTAAGCAGCTCTGAAACACCCCAAACAAACATAAATAAAAATAGTCATACAATGTGAATACGAACAATCACTTTTTTTGTTAAATTAATAAATATCATTGCCATATTATGTCTATCTATATCAGCAGATATGATTTTATTTCTATCCTACCATGAAGGTGTCCCTAGCTTGAATAAACAGCTGCCAAAGCATTCAGGCTTCTTGTAACAACTCGCAAAAGAGTTTGGTTACCAAATAGGTTCTTTTGACATTGATAAGGCATTCATTATTTGTACCAATTTACTTTTTTCTAAGAATTTTTGTCATCTTTGAAAACCGGAATTTCCCTGTGATTAGGCTCAAAGTTCATACTGTTTCAGTCCTTTTGGTGTATTTTTTTGTTCTAAGGACATGGAAAGATATAACTGTGACAAATGAGATAAAGACAGTGAAGTTCTGGAGTGGCCACCTCACTGATTTTTGTCTTTTTCAAGTCTGTAATGCAATGATGTAATGATTTAATATTTCAATATATGACTGCAAGTGTATGGTTTGTTGTAGCGGTCATACAGCTGGACATACAGACCATCAATAAATTTACTAGAGTGAAGATGTCACATATTTAAATGAGTTACGCCTCTTGGGACCTCCAGATATATGATCTTGTCGCTGCTTACTCGTTTTGTGTTGTTATTAAGAGTATTGCTCTTGGTCCTGTCTATTGAGTAGATTTTATCATGCCTATTCCTCATTGTCCCGCTCACTTGTGAGACCACTTGCCTGCTGCAGATTTCCATCTGCATAGTAGTAAAAATCGAAAATGATGTATAACCTTATGAATCAGCACTAACCCTGCTCCTAACATCAGAGGGCTCTGCAGTTCCTCCTCTTCAGGTGAGAATAAAAAAGCCACTGATTAGCAGTACCCACTGCATAAAGCACCTTTGGAAAAACATTCACACAAGTCTGCTGGTTAAGTAACTTCACCAGTCCTAAACCTCAATCCATCTTCTTCTTCCTCCCTGTTAACATAACAATATTTTCTATTCCTCTCTCACACATTAAATCCATCAGAGAGCATGTGGGAAAATTATCATCCCCTGCTTGCAGTGGTGGGGAGGATTGAAGGCGAGTCAAGCTATCACTGTATCAGTGAAATAACATCGATCTAACAAATATTGAAAAACCAAACTATTGTCTCCGTATACTCACTTTTTGGAACAACAAACTTTTGTGACCCACCTAGCTTTAATGTAAATGAGGCTGGAAATGTTTAAATGTAACTAAAGTGTCATGTTGATAGCATTATTAATTTATGGACAGCACATTTTTTTCATTGAAATTGTCACTACATTTGCACAGACACACAGTTTTACCGATAACACGATATTCCACACACATGATAGAGTGGAAAATGGCGTTTCAGTAAATATTTATTATTTCTACATCACCAAGTAAGGTGTCTTGGTTTGCTCCGATCCTATTAAAATCTTTGCTTCCATCACACCTCACAACTTAAGAAAAAATGTGACTCATTTTTGCTTTCCTTACTGCTGAAAGTGTACAGTTAATTTACAGGTATTTACATGTTGTTGTGTGTTACAAAACAGTGACAACCTACAGACTTTCGTTTCACACTCCATGCACCCCAGGATTATGTCAAATAATTTACTTTATTTTTCTTTCTCTGAATGTGATGTGAGAGGAGTTTGTAAACCCCTGTCATCTTGTTCAAATATTAAGCAGCAGAAGACTTAGGCTGACATGTGATCTCTGTCTTTAAAGAGCAGATGTGACATGATAAATACAGAATTTAAAGGCATTTTTATTTAATGCTTGGACCCACCAAAAATCGGCTTGCGACCATTCAGTGGGTCGCAAAAAACAGTTTGGGAAAAACTGAACTATACGTCTTTCTATCGGCTATTCAGGCCACCCACTTTCTAGCACATCAGCTTCCAAATTACCATGTCATCTCATCGGTAGCATTGATATGACCGTATATAAATACATTTATACTTATGTTTCCTTCCATACCGCTAACCACCTAACCACCTTGTTTTGAATAAACTGTCAGCCTTTTCATCCCTTTTTAAAATTTGACCCCTGTGAGTACAAAACAAAAGCTGTGTTATTGACCAACACAATAATTATCACTGATACACACAGCCAACACATAAACCCACCCCACTGCAAACTCACACATGGTGAATAATCATTCCGCTTCTTGTTGTTGGCGACGCTAACAAAGAGATGCTTCCCCGCCTCCTCCCCTCAGCCACCCACACAGAACTCCTAATTAATTAAGCTCATTCCCTTCAATTTCATTCTCTGAAACCCATTATCTTATGTATATTTGTAAGGTACACAATCACCCCAAGGGTATCATGCAGATGAGCAGATGTGTGTGCCTAGTCCGATCTTAGGGGCCTATTAGGATGGCGGACGGACCTGTGTCCGTCCGCCACCCCGAGGTGGAGGGACCGTCTGCAGGGGCAGCGGTGGTCCCTCCATTGCAATTAGGATGTGACCGCCACCCTGGCGGTCACATCCCGTATCTTTAACCTTGCGGCGGGTGCTGCTTGAACCAGCACCCGCCGCAAGGTTAAAAATGCATGTTTGACATTTACATGCACAAAGCGGCAGGCACCGCGTAAATGCTGGGGGGTACCATAGGTACCCCCCACGTGCACCCCCACCCCACGACACCCTTGGGGCCCGCAACGGCCCCCAAACAACAAAGACCACATGCTTTTCCACGGCGGAAAAGCCGCCGTGGAAAAGCATGTTTCCCTGCACATTGTAATTTGTCTGACGGTGTCTTGCAGACACTGCCACCAAATAGCCCTCCACAACCCGCGGCAGATCCGTCCGCCGCTGGTCCCACCGCAATCCCACCACCATCCTAATCTGGCGGTGGGTGTTTCCTATGGCAGCGGCGGTGAATCTGCATCCTCCAGGCCGGCGGTCGCTTCCGCCGGCCCGGAGGATGCGGATTCACCGCCATCCTAATCAGCCCCTAAGATAGGTTGGGTAATTGAACAGCCAGGTCTTCAACTTCATGCAGAATTCAAGAGTCAGCATCTGTGTTGTAGAGTGGGGTGTCATTCCGCACTTTAGGGGAAATATAAGAGAATGCTTATCCTCCAGGTCTTGGTCTGTGTGTGTGTGTGGAATGTGTACATGTTGGATTACTGCAGAGTGGAGGTGTTGAGGGGGTTGGTGGAAGGAAATGTGACTGTTCAGTTAGGTGGAGCCTAAGTTGTGTAGTGCCTTTAATGTGTGTATGAGGAGTTTGAAATGAACATGTTTGTGTATAAGGAGCCAGTGGAGCTCTCTGATATGTGGTGTGAGTCATGTGATGTGAGTTCTGTGTGGGATGTTGAGGATGAGCTGGGCTGCAAAGCTCTGGGTGGTTTGTAGTCTTCGGATGTATGACATTACAACGCATGCTTTTACCACGAATGCTTTTACATCGCAAGTTTTACAACGCATGCCTGTACAACGCATAGCGCTTTGGGGTGCTGGATAGTGATTAGTTTAATTTACTATTCCATCTCCAGACCCCGTGGATAGTAGGGAAGGTGTTGGATAGTAAATTAAATCTATTCCCTATCCTAGAGCGCCCCCAGCGCAATGCGTTGTAATGGTTTGCGTTGTAAAAGTTGAGATGTAAAAGCATTGCGTGGTAAAAGTTGCGTTGTAAGTGATGTTTCCCGTAGTCTTCTGGTGAGTTGCTTGGTGATCCTGGAGCGGAGGGTGGTCCCATAGTCCAACTTGCTGGTGATTAGGGCATGAGTGAGGATTTCTTTATTGTTTGCTTGGGAGCCACTTGAAGTCATTCCTCAGCAGCTTTGGGTCTAGAAGCAAGATGTGTTGAGGGTATTGACTTGTGTGTTCCGGTCTAATTTGCTGTCCATAATGAATCTGAGAATCCTGGTGTCGGAACTGGGTATAGGTGAGGGTCCGAATTTGGCCGACCAACATTTGGAGCTCCATGGTGAGATGCTCTTGTCGGAGATCACCACTTCTGTCTTGTTGGTATTGTGCTTCAGACGGTTGGCTTTCATCCAGTTAGCGTCTTTGGTCATGAGGGGTGGTAAACTTGCTTCTAGTTTTGGGGGTCTTGTCTGAAAGGAATATGAGTTGAGTGTCATACAAATTGAAGCAGGCGGAGCAGAGCTATGAGTCTCGAGGCACACTGCAGATAGGGTTGTAGGCTTTCAAGGAGTATGTTGCCAGGATGACAGTTTATGTTCTATTTGTTAAGAAGGAGCAGATACCCTATGCAGCCAGAGGCTGCCCTCAGAAACACCAGAAGGTTTGGGGGGACTGGCAACATTACCGAGGCATCATACTTATGCCAGACGCTACTTTTTCTAGGTCATTATAAGATGAAGTGCGGCCCTCCAGGTCTAGATGAAGGTGGCCACCACAGACTGTCACACTGAGGGATGGGACCAATGGGATTCTAAATCCACTGGGAGGCTAGGGTGGTGCCATGTGACATTAATTTTCTTTCTGCTTTGTGATCAAGGTGACAATCAGAGATGTTACTATATGGATTTATGTTTACATTTCTGGACATTGCACTATCCATGTTATTATCATTATAATGTCAATACGATGTTATCATAGAAATGAGCAGATCCAGTAGAGAGGGGGACTTTGGATGCTAATCTCATGCAGTCGCCTGATGAGGATGGGGTATGAGACTTTGTCAAATGCTGAAGAGAAGTTCACAAGAATGAGGGCTGCCATGCCTCCTGTGTCAAGTATCATGTGAACGTCGCCTGCAGCATTGATGAGTGCTGTTTCTATACAATGGGTAGGCCTGAATCTAGACTGCGTGGCATCTAGAAACTGGTTGTAGCTGAAGTGGTCGGTGAGGCATCAGTTGAATAGTTTCTCCAAGACTTTTGCCAGGTATGGTAGGAGGGTTATGGATCTGTAGTTGGAAAGCATGACTGTGTCAGAGGATTGATTAATGAATAGGACTAATATACTCTCAAGGATCGCTCCCCTCACCCTCCTAGAACCCATAATACACAATTTCCTCTCTGGCGATATTCTACATCTTCCTTCTTCTGCTGAAATATTCTTTATTTGACAATCCTAAGTAGGAGAGCCGCAGAAATGTGGGCAGTTACCTCCTTTGTCTCACCCATTTGTTTTGTAAGGGAGTGAATATTACTGGTTAATTCGGTCAATAAATGCTGAGTCTCTAGTTTGCCAACTTAAACTTCTGTGGTTTGTGGATGTGTCTCACTTATGAGTCTGAATCTGTTGAAAAATGACGTCAAGTGAGTGTTTTTCAATTGCATTATCACAGCCTGCTCAAACGTATTTCCCATTCTCTAGGGATGCCATGTCTTGATTAGATGTGGTATTCCTATTTCCTCTAAACATTGTGGAATAACCTGCTTCTTTAGCATTGGATTGATAAATTCATGGGTATTTATCCACAGAGACAGAAATGTCAGACTCTACATTGTCTCTTTCCTTTTTATTGGAAATATGGGGGAGTCTTCCCTCCATTTCAGCAGGGTGGTTTGACGTATTAGATGTATTTTTTTAACAGTATGCTCTGTTAGATAAAAGGCCATCAGTGCTCCTTTGTTCATCATGGAAGAGGGGCAACATTCATTTCAATAGCTTCTCCAGATTTCTGCAGAGTAGGTAACGCCTTTGCCAGCTTTATACTATCATGTTCGGTCATTCAGGCAACCTCCTTTAACGGAGCTGTCACCAGGAGTGGCATTATTTAAACAATCCTTAGGATTGTTCTTTCCATCTGAATCATAGAAAGAAATGCCCTCTAAGTTTGCAGCATGAAGGGGAATAGATATGGAGCTCACCCAGTCTCTAGCAGCCCACTCCTCAACCATCAAAAGGACCTGAAGGAGACATTGTTACAAAGCTTGTTGCTTCAGGTGAATCATTGTCGTTGTCGACAAATCTTCGAGCTGCATGGGGGCACTATATGGGAGCCCAATTGAATGGCGTTCTCAATACAGGAGGTAACCAGAGAGCGATTGGAGTGTAGGGCAGTATTAGAAGGAATGATGAACTGTTCAGTTAGGCAAGCAAGCACATGCTTACAAATTCTGGAGCCAATGCTTTTGCCCTCTTTGTGCCGCCTCTTTTGGTATTCTGAGGTATTTGATAATAACCACCTCCCAAAAGCCGCCATCCTCTCCCATGGCTTCTTCTATTCCCTCACTGTGCAACCATAGTAGTAATGTGATTAGTACTAAAGAAAATGTGGAGCTCAGATAGATAACATTTCATTCATAGAAGGTATTAGAAGTATCCGATTGAGCGGAATATATGGATTGTTTAGATAGATCCAGCAATGTTGCACAGAGATTCAAATCTGGTTCATAAGCATGTTTATTTGTACACAGGAAGTCAAATTTGAAGAACAATGAAGTAGGAAGTGACAGGACAAGGCCAGAATTGAGGATTAGACAATAGAGTATTGGTGAGAAGAAAAGGGAAAATCAGGATCAGAAACTCTAGAAAAACGAATAGGTTCAGAGTAGAGTGGAACTCAGAATTAGGTATTTGAGAAGTGTTTGTATTGTGTTTCTGTACTCAAACCTGCCGACATTTAACATGGGAAAAAAGATGTTTACTGTATCATGTTAAACACCAAAATCTATCTGTTATTTCGCATGGACTCATAATAGGTATTATTTATCGTAACCGACAAATAACGCGCCTGTGGTATCGGTATTTATCAGGGGCGATAAACAACGCCTTAACTTCTAATCAGGGTATAATCAGTAAACTTACATGTGTGAGAATTTCCCCATAGGAGAGGTGGAGTGGAGATTTTCACTTGTAGGTTTGTGAATTACATTTTGTAGGAAGTAAGTAGTGTAACTTTATTACTACTGTCTGTACTACAAAATGCAGTTTGTGAATTGGGCCTCTAGACTCTAGCCACTGCAACTGAAACACCAGAACATAAAGTTACATGCATCTTAAAAGGAATTATCAACATGTTTATTCCGACATAATGTTTGCAAATGGTTTGTAAAAAGGTGCCGAGATAAGATGCATAATGCAAAGCATAAGGAATGTAAGGGGATCAATAAAAGATTAACAGAGCGCATTGCGCCCTTTTCCTCAGGAAACGAGAGGTGGGGTGGTAACAGAAACTCTTGTCCTACTTTTAGTTTCCATAGTATCTAAAAATAAATGCTAATGTTTTGAATATCTGAATAAAAGATCTTGTGTCTGCAACCTTTAAATCCATCCCACATTCCTCCTGCATTCATTGAATTTGTGTCCTAGTTTTCTGAAGTGTTTTTACAGTAATAAAACATAAAACTTGTCAGGTTGCATATTCATTTTGTAATATGAGCAAAACCTTTCTAGTATACAAATAACATGTTTTGTTTCGATTGACTTACTGTAACCTTATTTATTCACACATTTGTCTAAAAAGGGCATATATTAGAAAAGTATTCGCAGTAAATTCGAAGATAAACAAATATATGACACAATTGATTTTGTATTTCAGGCAGACATTTAAATGTCTTTAGTGAACTTAAAAGAACAGGGTTGTGAATGGGGGACTTTGTGAAACATATATTGATTAATTACCCATAATGTTCATGGCATTGTATGTAAACCTCTGAATCAAAGATCTTGTATTTCCATATTCATTTTGTAACATGAGCAAAACCTTTCTAGCACATAAATAGCATGTTTTGTTTCTATTTGCCTACTGATGCCTTTTTTAATGACACATACATGAAAGTTTTTCAGAAAGTGTTTTTTAAATAAAAAATAACATATTTAAAAAGATATTTTCTGTAAATTGAAAGATAAACAAAGATATGACAACATTGATCTAGCAGTGCACCGAAACATTTATCTATCTTCGATGAACTCAAACGATCATGCTTGTGAATGAGAGACTTTGTGAAATATTTATTGATTAATTACCAATAAGCTTCATGCTATTGAAACCAAACATTTTTTGTCACAATACTTAGTCGTCTACAGTGTGTTCAAACCTAGGAGACACGCCACAACATTTGCCTATCCTTCCCTATTTATTACAGGGTGTTTGCAGAAATCTTGGGCATAAAATAAGAGATGTCTGGCCAAGGACGCATGGAACCGTTTCCTGAAACCAGAGCTCTGGCATCCGAGGCCCACAGAGACATTCATCCTGCTTCCCTTGGTAACCTAAAATACAAAGCTCCAATGGCTGATGACTGAGGGACTGAAGTGCCATCGCTGGTGGCCACTGTGGTTGTACCCTGCAGCGAGTAGCCACCGGGTCAGGAGCTGAGCCGGGCAAAACAAGATGGCCGACTCAGCTCAGACCTGAGGTTGCATCTGCAGGCAACCAAGAGGAGGTGCGAGAAAAGCCAGTTACGTGAGCCCCATAACATGGGGGAAACAAAGAGCAAAAGCCCTGGAGAGAGAGGTGAGCCAGATCTCTTCCATAGAGGAGAACGATAAGGGACAGCAGGGTCCAGGATGGTATCAGTTGTATGTCGTTACAACGCATTCCGTTGCAACGCATGCCTTTACCACGCATGCGTTACAACGGAATGCTTTTTGTTCGCATAACCTTTTCCCCGAATATTCCTTTACCACGCATAGATTTACACCGATTTTCGTTGTATATTTACGCATGTTAAAGGCATACTCGTGCTAAAGGTTATACCCCTCCCCTGTACCCTTACGTGACCCCCAGCCCCCAATCCTTCTTATATTTACCCCTGCCCTTAACCCTCAATCTTTTTTTTCAACTAAAATTCCCTTACCTCTACACGTCGTCTCCTGTCCTTCATCTCCCTTTTTGACGTCGGACGTCGTAAAGAGGAAGCAGAAGTTTCTTTCCGTTTCCTCTCTAACTACGCTGATTGCCTCCACTTCGCTTCACATCAGGTGCGTTTTTTTGTGGGGGAGGGGGGTACTAGGGAGAGATTGGCCAGCAATCAGAGAGGCAGTGATGGTGCAACCAATGTTCACTATGTTCACCTTGGCAGAAACCATGGCATGGATGGGGGCAGGGGAAAGGCCCCATGCCAGAGGTAACTGATAAAGGTTTGGAAACTCACAAAGCGACTATAATGGCAGCCATCCCGTAAACCAAAATGGTGCTAGATCTGAATATAGATACAGTGGCCCAGAATGGCCATCCCTGAGGATGAGCCATGGAAAGTTGAAGGACAGGGTGGCAGAAGTGGAATGTCTATCCTCTACAGTGTTAAATGGCAAAACCTCTAGAAAAAGTTAACTGTTGAACATGCTTACAGGGTCCCCAGGAAACCGCTGCTTCCTGGAGCACAACCAATGGAAGTGGTGGCGAGACTGCTTCACTTCCACGATCAAGATGCAATTGTGCACAAAGCCAGGATGCACAGCCCATGGAACATTGAGAGCAGTACAATGAATATTTTCCTGGATTACAGAGCAGTGGTGCAGTGCAAATGTTAGACCCTTCTAGGGGTGAAACAGCATTTATGAACACTGAAGCTCTGATATGCCTTATTATTCCGAATGACGTTACAGATCATAGATCAAGGCAAATCATATTTCTTTATCACTGCAGAAGAGAGTTTGTTTCAGTTGGAGACCCGAGGACATTTGCAACCAGGAGTTCGAGAGAAAGCCTAGACTCCGGGAGTGTGGGACAAGATAAGGCGCACACAAGCATAACATAGATGGAAAGCAGCCTGCACCAGAGATCAGGCCAAATCAAAGAGGTCAAGAGTAGTGGCGGATATCTACCAAAGACAGACCCTCTTGGAACTGACTAGGTGATCGGTCCTGGGGGAGGACTCTGGGGACTCAGAAAATGGAAATCCAATTGAGAAAGAGGTCTCAGATTGTCTTCCCAACCAAGGATTACCCAAATGACAGCTGATGAGATAATCTGATGGGAGGGCTCTGTCCCCCATCCTCATTCTCAGATGGGGTACTTAAAGGTTCACACTGGCAGAACAGTAGTGCTGGCCCTGGATAGAGGGGCACCAAAGGTATAGAAGGATTGTTCAGCAGGCCTTGACCCGCCGCATTTATTGTTAGAACTGTGTTCTATTTCATATTCAGATTGTTTGATGTGATGAGGCGACAGGCACCTCAAGCGTTGGTGAGGCAGGTAGTTTTGAACCCGCAGAGTGAGGATCTGAAGGAGGAGGGATTTGGGGGTAAAGGAGATATAGTAGCCCGCAGGCTAACAAACATAAACACAACCACACAGAGGTAGATCATACTGCAGGGTCCGAGCAACACCACTCCACAAACAGACTGACCCTAAAGCTTTTATCCTGAAACATGAACGGCCTAGCAGCAAACTAAAGAGGGAAAGAGTGAAACATTTCTGAACAGACAAAACCCTCACATTATACTGCTACAAGAGACACACTTAGCAGGAATAAATGTGGTTTCTCAGGGTGAGGGCAATACTGCATGCTTATCCATGCAGAATTTACAACAGGGTCAAGGGGGCGGGATTACTAGCCCATCGATCCCTACCGCTACAAATCTTTGAAATATGGAGGGACGAACAGGGCTATTATGCCGCAGTTAGTGAACAGTGGAATGGGAAAAATATACTGTTCGCCTCATGGTACTTCCTTCTGGGATGCAGATAAAAGTGTTGGAAACAATAGGTTGGGTGAGTTACAGAGGTACCTAATCTGGTCCTGGTGGCAGAATGTGGTCTCAACCTCACCTTCAAAGGGGATTTGGATAGAGTAACCAGGTTTGGCAGACCATCCAAACCATATATACACCTACAGACCTTCTTGGAGGTGACCGGTATGGTAAATGTGTTGAGAGAGACATTCTCCAACTCAGCTCCAATACTGACTGAACCATCTGCTAGTGCACAAACACCAGCTGGGAATATATGGGGACACACACTATCTACTGAGAAGCACATTGGGACACTCTCTCCTCACAACCATTCTCAGATCCCCCCTAATTTATGCAGAGAGGGGGATGGAGACTTAACCCCTGGGACGTGACAGACTAGAACATGTGGAAACATATAATCCATTAAATGGAGAACTATCTCTGAGAAAACAACCAGGTCTATTTGCTCCAATACAATCCTTTTAAATGCACACAAATTCGTTATGAGTGGACACTTGTTAGCCATTATAACTGGGAAAAGAAAGGAACATGAGAGACCTGAGGGATTTGGAAGAGCAACTGTCAAGAGAGGAGGCTGACTACAAACCCAGCCCCGTAGAAAAGCAAGCAAGACATGTAGATATTCTCCGTGAGGAGTATAGGGCTCTGGTCTCTCAAGAGGCAAGAGCATTCTTTCACCAGAGTAATAAGGCAAAAACAAAGCCAGGAAACATCTGGCCTGGCTAGCATATAGGAATAAAGGACAGAGGTGGGTACACAGGACAGGATGGGACTCCAGCAGACAAGGTGTTTGTCGAAGCTCAGGCTTTTGCCTGCCACTTGAATAGACTGAATCAATTAAAGACAAAGCTGTATTGTCAGGACCTGATCAAGTTAATGGTTTACCCTCCAGTGTACCAACTTGGAGCTGAGACAAGAATTACTCTAGAGATAGAGATCATAGAAATTGAGATCTCTGAATTGGTGACCCAAATGCAGAGGCAGAAAGCCCAAGGCCCCAATGGGGTGCCAGCCAAATGTTATAAATGTGTGAAATATAAAAATAATGAGGCAACTTAAGGCCATGTTTGAGGCGGCAAAAGAAGAAGGGGTACTGCCCATAGAATGGAGGCAAGCCACAATAGTGTGCATTCCCAAGGAAGGGAAACGAAGGATGAGTGTGCCTCCTATAGACTGATTTCCCTGCTGAAGGTTGAATCTGAGATCTTGGACAAAATACTGGCCAATTGCTTGATACAGGTAGTGGATATTCTGATTGCACCAGATCATTCGGGTTTTATGCTGAACAGGGCAACAAAGCACAACCTGAGGAGACTATACTGCTGCAAGGCGAGCATAAATTGCGTGCAGGAGCCGACCATACTCCTAACCCTAGATGCTGAGAAGGCCATCAATTCTGTGGAACTGCCATGCTTATGGGCAGTCCTGTGAAAGATGGGCTTTGGCCCATCCTTCATGGCATGAAAAAAACTACACTGTATAAAGAGCCACTGGCACAGGTTCAGTTCAATAGAGAGATTTCACATAAATCTCACCTGGGTAGAGGCACCTAGCAGGGCTGCCCACTGTCACCATTGCTCTTTGAGGAAACAATGAAGCCACTGGTCAGATTGATCCAGACAGACGCCCTGCTTCGGGGGCCTGAGATTGGATTTCGACTGGGTGGACCGGCTGTCACTCTATGCTTATGGAGGTGTTTTGGGCCCATGCAGGATTCCCATAAACTGGGCTGAATTAGCAGCTTACCCACTGACAAGGTGTGAACCAAGAGATGAGTGGGAATGTCCTCTACAATAGAAACCCACACAATTTAATTATCTAGGAATTTTTGTGACAACTGACCAAGGTAGGTTTTACATCAACAATCTTGGTAGGGTTCTTGAGAATTATAGCAACGATGTCAAACATTGGCAGAGGCTGCTCCTATCATTGCTGGGCACTGCAGACCTGTAAAAAATGATTTAAATATGCAAAATTCCTCTACGTCCTGCAGCACACCCTATTTGAGGTCCCTGACCGGTTCTTTAGGGAGGTGGACGTAATGACGAGAGAGCTGCTTTGGGGTGGAAGATCCCCTAAGACAGCAATTGTTGCCCTGACCAGAAAACCCAATGAGAGGGGAGTGGCTCTTCCAAAGCTATACTACTTGCCATCCCAGCTACTGGTGTCCAATGTCTGGGTATATGTGACACAGCAAGACCCTGTCCTACTGGTGGACAGGCGGCAATGGACCCAAGTGGTTATCTCCAATACCTGTACTGGTGGGACCGAGCAAGCGCATTATCACGCCTGCCGTTGATGGTAGTGCGCTTATGGCAAAGAGTGACAGTAGACATAGGTTGAGGAGGGGAGGGAAGTAAATACTGGAGACAACCCTTTGGGAAACTGAGATATTGAAGGTCTTATGGAAGATAGAAGGATACAGGAAGTGGGGCCAGCTGGGCATCTCTAAATTGATGTGTTGGACCTGATCCTCTCTGCAGGGTGAACCCCAAGCATTTTGTCTTTATCCTCCACTTTTTGCTGAATTTGATTATACCCAATTGCCATATTTAATTAATATGTAAGTCCCTAGCAAAGTGGCACTATAGGTGCCCAGGGCCCATACATTAAATGCTACTAGTGGGTCTGCAGCACTGGTTGTGCCACCCACTTGAGTATCACTTTAAATATGTCTCAGGCCTGCCATTGCAAAGCCTGTGCATGCAGTTTGAACCTGCTATTTCGACCTGGCAAAGTAAACCTTTTGTCAGGCTTTAGCCTTTCTTTTCAATAGATATAAAACGACACTGGACAGCCCCGACGGCAGGGTAGAGTGTATTTAAAAAGTTGGGCATTTACTTTTAAGTTTTATATGTCCCGGTAGTGAATAACTTCTAAAGTTGTTTTTCACTGCTGCAAGGCCTACATCTCCTCTAGGATAACATTGGAATTGCCTTATGACATTTTATAAGTGGAATGTCCAACCCTTCATGTTTGGTGTCTTTGGATTTGTAAAAAAAAATCCTAACTTATGGTGAAGTTGAATTTTTAATTACAATTTTTAAAATGACACTTTTAGAAAGTTACCAGATAGGTTCTTTTGGCATTACTCCAATGTACCTAGACGATCAATTCTGGGAACATGTGATTTATTTTACATTAAATATGGACAATTTTTCACATTTATATGAACAAACATTTCATTATAGCATGAAAGGATACACCCAATATTGCAATTTGATCTTAATACATATAAAAACATACATTGCATGTAAATCACAAAACAAAATTGTGAAGAAAGACTTGAATATCAAAATATTTACAAGGGGAAATATTTACAAGAGAAAACACCATTCATATTCTTATCGACCTCCTATTTTTGGAGGGAACCAGTCCGTATATACAAAACAAGAATCAGGCCGACTTTACTGCATTCTACTGTCCTGCCTTTATACCAGACTGAAGGTGACCGAATAATCTAATGGGTCGTATCACAACTGGGGATTAGTATTTTTAGTTATCTCCCATGTGTAGCCCAAACCACATCAATTCGCTTCAACCGTGGTGCCAACGCGTTTCAAACTCCACAGTGTTCATGGGTTATCCTCAGGGCGTGGACTGGAGGTTTCTGAACTACAAAGAAAATAGAAAGCGTGGTGTCATTATTATATACAGAGCTCCCTACAGATAGTTATATGTTACAGTGAATTGCAGCTGTATTGAAGCTAATTGTGGTACCTGATAGGCAAGAAGACTGAGTCAAAAATGAATGGAACGACCAGGTGCAGAAATGAATCAGGCTGGAGAAGACAAATACAACTCATAAGTGTCCATTCAATCCAAACTATTCACGATTTTAATGCATGGTAGCTTAGAAAATGAGGGCTCTAATGTACCTTGAAAAGATGATTGTGTACAGATCTAGTGGGTTCTGGATATCAGTAATGGTTGTTTTGAGGCTTTAGAGCTTGAATGGATCGAATACTGTTAAGAAAATACCTTGCGTTATATGGGAACATGTAAACGGAGTTAAATGAAGCGTGCTCCGTAAGTTATTTCAAACCCCTTCATGAACACATCCTTGCGCTGAGCGATTTCATAGTCTTGCAGTGAAGGAGGGAGCATACTTCCTAAAGCCCCACAAGCCTAGCGTTCGTACGCGTTTCAGTCTGCTGTAAAATTTGAATTCAAAATGCGAGCACGACTTGCCTGATGAGTATACGGTGTTCGCACCAACATGGATCAATGTTTCCTCAGAGTAACAGCGAGCTTCGCGCTCGAACGTGACCCGTCAATGATACATGCACACTGGAAGCAGCGGACTGGATTCTTGACTACAATGAATTGTGAGTGTTGTAGTCTTGATGCAGGATACTAATTTCTGTGCGGTCATTCGAACTAGACTGGACTGGTGTATTTTCCTGTTCGCACCAGCTCCATGGGTCAGCGTTTCTTTTAGATGGAAGACAGCCTCACGCTCGAAAATCACAGATCAATAGTGCGTGCACGTAAAAAGGAACGGATTCCTGATAACAATGTATTATAAGTATCGGAGTCTTATCATAGATTACCGATTTCTTAGAGGTCATTCAAACCTCTGATAGCAGAATCAAACTTCATGATCAGAAATGCCTCCTTTTGAGATAGTCATAGGGGCGGATCCCCACCCCTATTTGAAGGTCGTATGATCACCAACACTGTCTATTTGATGTCATTTTGAGTGTGGTTCATTGTACAAAATGCTCCACCAGGGGGGCGAATGGTGTTCTGTTCTTCACTCTCGATCGGATAATCCGCTGCCGCACTTCCTGGCTGGCTTTTCCCAATGTATACTTTGTTGCAAGGGCACATGATTCCATCTACAACCTTATTAGATTTACAGTTGGTAAATTCGTTGTGGCGCCAATATTTTTTGCCATCACTGAACAGGGTTCCTTCAATAGTTATGCTGCATACAGAGCATGTCCCGCATTTGTGGTGGCCTTGTACTGGCTTCAGGTTGAAAAGGGTACTTTCCTGATTTTGTTCTTGGACGTACTGGTGATCTGTTGGCCAATACTCCGGTTCTTTTTTAATGCAAATAATGGAGGGCCTATGTCTGGAATTGCTCCTTCCACCATATGCCGATTGTTCCGAATAATTCTTTTAACCTGCTGGGTATGAGGGCCAAACGTGGAGACAGACACAATCCGTTGTGTGCGTGGTTTATGTCTCTTAGTCAACAGATACTCTCTAGGAGTCCAACTGGCCCTTTTCAATGAGTGTCTCAGCAATTTGAGAGGATATCCTTATTCCTGGAGTTTATTATACAAGGTTTCAGCATGTAGATCAAAGTCCTCTATTCTTGAACAGTTTCTCCTCACCCTGAGGAACTGTCCATATGGAAGATTATTCTTTAAACTCCTAAGATGGTAACTGCAGAAGTGCAGTGCATTATTCTTACCAGTAGGTTTTGTGTGCAGTGTCAACATAAGACCATTGGGAGTGGCTTTTACATCTACGTCCAAAAAGGAAAAATTCTTGAGTCATATCCCAAACTGAATTTGATATCAGGACTCCGGTTGTTCAACCATTCATGAAACTCTTTAAGTGATGGTAATGAGCCTTCCCAAATGCACCACACATTGTCGATGTACCTGAGCCGTTGCTTAATGTGGGTGCCGTATGGATTGTTCTGATATATTTATTTTTCTTCGTACTGGGCCATGTACAACACGGCCATTTCCGGCGCGAAGGGACACCCATGGCTGTCCCCTTGATTTGCAAAAAAATTCATCCTCAAACTTGAAAAAATTGCGTCGTAGTGCCAACGTTGCCAATTTCAGAATCCAGTCTGTGGGAACCCGGTGTGGTCTGGGTCTTGTTTCTAAATAAATTTCAATAGCATTCAACCCATCCTGTTGGGGAATTTGGGTGTACAATGATGTCACGTCCATCGTAACTAGGATATGGATCTCTGGATCGAACTGTGGAGGTGTTCCTCAAACCTTTCCTGCCAGAATTCCATTCTTACCTGCGTGACACTATGGAATTCATCTACAAGGTGAAGGGATTCCAGTTTGATCCAGAGATCCATATCCTAATTACGATGGATGTGACATCGTTGTACACCCAAAGTCCCCAACAGGATGGGTTGTATGCTATTGAAATTTATTGAGGAACAAGACCCAGATCACACCGGGTTCCCGTGTCCAGACTGGATTCTGAAATTGGCCACATTGGCACTATAACGCAATTTTTTCAAGTTTGAGGATGACATTTTTTTATGCAAATCAAGGGGACAGCCATGGGCTGTCCCTTCACGCTGGAAATGGCCATGTAGTACATGGCACAGTACGAAGAAAAATTCATAGATCAGAACAATCAATACGGCACCCGCATTAAGCAATGGCTCAGGTACATGACGATGTGTGGTGCATTTGGAAAGGATCAAAACTCAAACCAGGATTTAAGGTACTTTGTTCAGCATGCCTAACTGGGTCCCTGTAGTCAGCCAATGCTCCATTGCAGTTGGCCTCAACTTGTGACTTCCTCCCCATCTGGCAGGACCAGATATCCACAGCTGGTTGCTGCTTTAAGCCTTATAGCACAATTGTTACTAAAATCTTTACAATCAAATATCTTGGGATTCTCTGATTTGGTTTGACATTTTGGTCTTGTTTTATCTATTTAAATATTACTCTATTTTACTAAATCTGTTGTGGGCTCCTTTCATTGTGTTACTGGTACACATGCGGTGGGATTGTACACACCTAAGGAGATACTGGGACAGGATTTGCAATACACTTTCAAGAGGGCTTGGACTCACCCTGCGCTTTGCTCCGACCATAGTACTTCTGGGTATATGGGTGAGTAGTCTCTAGACAAAGGGGCCCAACTATTCTGCACTATGGCACTGGCATTTGCCATACAGGACATAGTCCGATGTTGTGGAACAGAGACACCTCCAAAGATAACTGTTCTGAGATTGAACCTGGACTGGTGTATGCAGCAGGTAACATTGGTATTTTCAATCCCACTGTGTTCCCACATATTTGAGAGGGGGTTGGGCCCATGGAGGCAATTCACTGATGAAGAGGAAGAGTAGGGGTCAGAGGTGACGTACTAAGGCCGGCAACAGTGGGGGTGCATAAGTGCTGACCATCAGAATGGAAGTCGAGAGGTGGAAATGTACAGGGTGGTGACTAAAGGTGCAAATGGTATGCAGTAAGACCCTTAGAACTGGTGTGTTTAGTCATACATTATTATTTTGGAGCTTTTCTGGTACCATGACCTGGGGAGTAAGAGGTGGGGCGGTTTCATTTAGACCTTACTCTTGGGTTTACGGTTTGTCTAATGATTTTGAAACTAGTAAAATAAAAAAAAATTAAATAGTAGACGTCTCTCTGCCAAAAATTTGTTGTTCACACTATCAGGTGCAATTTGATTCACCATTTGTGGATAGTTTTCTTTGAGGAGAGACAGTAAGAAATGTAATACATTTGTTATTTTTGCTTCTAATCCAAAGAAATATATTCTGGGGGCTACACAGCAATGCGTAAATTGTGTCAGTGGTTGCAGGTGGAAGGCTCTACTAGTAATTTTTGGGACCCTGGATTTACCTTTCATAATCTGACTTCAAAGTGGAACAAAGGAGGAAAAGGCAGAAAATATAGAAAGAATTAGAAAGAAAGAGATAGGAAAACTGTAACACAGGGAGAAAGCAGAGAAGAAAAATGATCTGCAAGCATGAGATAAAAAGTCTATAGTGGTGGAAGAAAGAGACTTTAGGCGAATACAAGCCAATTCAGCCTTAGTATTTGACAATCCAAGCATTTGGCAGCTGGCTCCAAGGTAAAAAAAATTGGGCCCCTGTGCTTAGTTTTAATTCTTCAATCTGGCCTAAAGACAGCCTTAGCTCTTTTGCCTGCTCTTTTGCCTGCCTCATGTTTTCCGAAAAATATCCTATAAAATATACATACATGTATAGGTACTTCCATTTAAAACTCTTTCACCATTTGTCTTTTGACATGACACTCAAATTATACTTCCTCCCATCCCAGCAGATGGTATAGATCAATAGATCAACAGATCAGCCCACTCCAGCTGTTGGATCCCTTCAATTTGCTTAAATACATTTTGCCATTGCACACATAAACATACACTTAAATATAGTTTACCCAAAATAAAAATTCTTAGACACTTGCTCTGCTCAATGACTGATAGTTCCTACGTATTTTAGGGTTAAATCAACTATTTTCATCACTCTCAAGAGATTCATTGTCAATTACAATGATCATTCCTCACTATAAACCATATTTGGTATATTTATTTATCCTACTGAAAATAAGAACACATCATTGGAGTAACTAGAGTGTATATGCAGGTTACACTCCCCACAGCATTGTAATTGACGCATCTCGCCTATTGGAGTGATGTAGAAGCACTGTCAGTATGCATAAAACACTCCTCTCAAATCAAAGACAAAGCTTACACCCATCAAAACACAAATAGACAAAGTAAGCTATCTAACCGTATTTGTACTTTCTAGTGATTTAAGCTTTATAAAAAGTAGGGTGTGATTACAAACTTTAAATAAAAGAAGAAAAGAATTAGATTCTGTAACCTTGACTCATTATTATGAAACAGCTTTGGCAAATAATTGATCATATGGAAAACAAGCACAACTGATTAAAATAGCATGTGTGTATGCAAATGTATATACTAGAGACATACCCCTCAGCTTGGTATACATCATTTGAAGCAGATGCTAATGACTTGAGCTGGATCTCTATTAACAACAAGTGGAAGTGCAGCTTCATGAAAAGGTTTCAATGATTTTTCAGTTGACTTGTGATGGACATCAAGTAACGACTAGTGGGACTGTAGCTTTATTTAAGAATTACAGTGCTTTTCCATCTGACTCAATAGGGACACCTAGTAATGACTAGTGAAACAGCGATTTCATATTAGAATCTCAAGGCTTTCGCATTTGACTAGAAAGGGACAGCTAATAAAGATTTGTGGAACTACAGCTTCATGAAATAATTTCAATGCTTATGCATTTGACTTTTGAGAGACACCTAGTAATGCCTAGTAGAACTGCTGCACAACATATGAATTTAAAGGCTTTTGCATTCTGAGGGACACCTAGTAACAATGTGTGAAACTGCACCTTCATGAAAGAATATCAGTGCATTTGCATTTGACTTCTTAGGGACACCTTTTAACGACAAGTGAAACTGCAGCTTTGTGTAAGAATGTTATGGCTGTTGCATTTGACTTGTGAGAGATACCTAATAACCACTGGTGGAACTTCAGCTTCATGTAACAATTTGAATGCTTTTGTATTTGAATCGAGAGGGAGACCTAGTAATGACTATTGGAACTGCATCTACATGTAAGAATATCAATACTTTTGCAAAGGGACGATTTGTCAAACTGCACCTTCACAAAAGAATATAAATGCTTTTTCATTTGACTTGTGAGAGATACCTAGTACCGACTTGTGGAACTGCACCATCTTTTTTATACATATGTCTTAGGAATACTTAATTGCTAGACAAGTTGGGGGTACATTACCGTGCACAACAATGCTGTTATATAAGCAAGAAAAGAAATCAGCAATGATATCATCCCTACAAAACGCTATTAGTCATTACATTGTGATATCCAGCTCTGAATGACTTGACCAACAGTTGGTTGAATACATGCAAAACAAATGTATAACATTGAAATCAACTGGCCGAAGGAGGGCTTATGACGAAGTAACTTATTTTGATACTTCTATCTGTGGTTTGGGAGGAACGGAATCAAGTTGTGGAGCAATGAGGGGGGTATGCGTGTTGATAGTATGTCGTCCTGTAGGCATGGTTTAACTATGGCAGAGCATGGGATAGCTTTAGTTAAATCAGAGTGAGGTGAGTCTTCAAGTCTTGGGGGTTGGGGTTAGAAGGGTGGCCCAGTGACCACAGGATATCTCAGTTTCTGCCACAAGCGCTCTGCGGAGATCAGCGAGCCACATCTGGGTGGATGGGGCCAAGTGTGATTTCCAGGACGTAGCCAGTCTATGCTTGACTAAGACCAGTGCCAGATCTAGGAATTTGTAATGGCTTTCCATTTAGCAGTGTGGTGCATGACGCCCAGTAAGAAGTGCGGGCCCTGGGGTGCAAGACTTGTGCCTGTGGCATCCACAAGCACATCCGCCACTGCCAATCAGTATGGTTGTAATTGTGAGCAGCCCCACCCCATTTGAGGAAATGTGGTGTCCGTGTGTTGGCATCTAGGTCAGACATCCGAAGCACATGAGTACATTTGTGCTTGTTTCTGAAGAGTGAGATACACATGATGGAGTTTGTTGAAATGTGCACTTGAGTCTGGTATTTGTAGATATGAACTGTGGGGGCCTAAGCACTTCTCCCATTGTGTGTTGGTCAGGGTCATTGAGCATAGAGTTCCAGTAGCTCCTGAACTCTGACAAAGGTGATATGTTATCTAGTTGTAGGGAGGTATGTAGCATGGTGATTGCCCGTTCACCTGTGCTGTGTGTGAACAAGGTTTGGAGTGCTCTGGATATTACTGGCTCATCATGTGTTTTTTCCATGTACTATGTAATAGGCATGTGAGAGATGCATATAATAGAAAGAAGCCTGGGGTATCCCATAATCATCTACTAAGTTTTCAAATGTACAGAGGAACGATTTGGAAAACAGATCCCCCCACGTGGTGATACCAGCCCTAGTCCAGTCCGTCGTTGCAGGCCTCGGTGTGTGTCTGTCTCGATCTGGGTTCACCCAGAGGGATAGAACTGCACCTTCATGAAAGAATATCAAACCTTTTGCATTTGACTGGAGTGAGCTACCTAGTAATGACTAGTGTAACTGCAGCTTCATGAAATGGATTCAATGTTCCAGCATCTTTTGCTTGTTCTTATTAGAATTTAGAATTACTAAATAGCACCCGAAGAGTATATAGGAGTGTGCATTGTTTATCTAGAGCACATTCTCTAACTTTCTGGAGTAAGAGCTACTTATGTTCTATCACAATGCATCCAAGATACTGATACTTTTAGTGTTGTAATTGTGACCACATGAGACAAGATTTCAAGAGTGGTGATCCTATGCAAAAACAAGAAGGAGCCAAGAGGGAATGGAAAGGTATGTAAGGGATCGCCCTCCACTCTAAACAGTCAATCCACAATAAGATCCCTATACCTGGGACAGTTAGTGTGTTTAACTGACATGAGTACACATAACTCTGGTTGTATTTTTTCCGAACATACCAGAGTAAACCCCCTACTCTATATCGCAGTGGGGTGTGAATTCTCTAATGTCTTATTGTCCCCATCATATACTGTTCCGATCTAAAAAAGTACAAAGGTTCTCAACTCAAACAATGTCCAAAGATGCCTGCCTTCTTCTCTGGCAGTACATACACCCACACTTAACCACATGTGCACGTAACTACGAAAAAATGTGTGGTGGAATGGAAGGCACCTCACGGGCGAACAACCCTCGGGGATCTTGGCAGATGTTACCAACTCAATGCCCCTTTCTCATCATCGGTTGCCATTCCAAATCCAAAAGAAAACAAATTTGTTACAACACATAAAATGAAATGCGTGTGGAAGGTGCTAAACGGAGAGTTTTACAACATTAACTCATAAATGTGACCAAAAGGACAGAGTGATATAAAATCAGCAGACACACCCACTCAATTACTTTATTCTTCGTATTAGTGTGAACTGATGAATTAAAAAAAGGTTGGTAGCTTAATATCGCCTACCAGTACCTGATACCGACATGTTTCACTGCCCCAATATATTTGGCAGATTCATCAGGGTATTCAACACTCGGTCACTGCACCAATTTTAGAACATCTTTTTGGACACTGTTGAGTTGAGACACAAATAAAAACCAAGAGACAAAACCTGTAGTCAATCTGAATATTTAGGTTTCCAAAAGAAAGTAATGGTCATAAGTATAATTACCCCAGGTCAGCATTAACATCTCATACCGGCTGACCGAATCACTCTCTGATTCATTTAGAGTCGATTGATCTATCAATCTGTAAAGAGTAACAGGTAACAAATAAAAATTCAAATTTCAAATTAATGCGGAAACACTCTTTTATATCATCATTTAGGGAAGGAGTGAGGGACAGCAATAACCGAGTGTTATCCACCGGGCAAGGAAAACTTCCCGGCCTCGTGCAGTAATGACTTTCACTCACAATCCCAAAAGCGATGTATCATCAGAGTTCATTAAGAGTTCGTGAGGCGCGGGACTCAAAAGAGAAGTTCTCATCGCCTACAGACTCAATATCTTAGGCAGTCACTCGTGACAACGTCACTGAATGTGACTGTCTGACCAACGCCCCTACTCTACACATCTATCTGCAGCCCCACTCCTCACCGTACATCGGGGTAACCGGACCATACATCATCCCAGGAACACCGGGCACTCGCTGGCGTCTGTTTTTGAATGCAACGTTACCGGCAGTGTCCGGTCACATGTTGTGACGCGCATGCTCAGAGGGGTATGTTCCTGGATGGAAAGTGAGCGCCATATTGGAATGGTGCTGAGAGTCAACCACATCGCTTAGCAGTCAGTTCCAAACCTTCAGCCTCGTGCCACATTCTTACCACAAGGACTCATAATTATTTGATAAATGATGGAATAAGGTTTGCGATATAATTACCAATGGTCTGTTTGTCAATGAATTCACATGGTCACAAGACAAACCCAAGCAATGTATTCACCGCGCCATCTCAGAGTGGAGTGACTGATCCAATACCGGGAACGGTAATGCAACACTGACGGGGGTATATTTACAACTAGTCATACCCATGTCTCAATTATAGTCATAGATATGGTGCAGTACTCGAACCCTGAGTGTGATTAAGGAGTTATGATTAACAAATTCTGGAGTTATGATTAGAAATTCAGAATAGATACATTCTTCACATGTCAGAGCCTATGGGTACACCACGCTATTAGATGGAATTTATTTTCTATATATAGCGCGGTAAGTACCATGCAGGTGCATTCAAGGCAGAGCACCACCCGCGGACCAGGGGAGTCACTCCGCAACCCTTTGAATCCCTGGCCGGGCAACAAGGAGCACCAACAAACACTGGGAGGGGAAAAAGGCTGTAATTCACCCCCCTCCTCCCTGTAGCTGTATAACCCTTACAGATTTATTTCACTCGATTCCACTCAATAATCTCATTAAGGCCAATACTGTCACTGCGCTCTCTGTATATCCATCTTGCTTCCTTACTCAGTAATGCAGTTTCCATATTCTGTGGGTTTCCCTTTATTGTCTCCAGCACAGTCCATGTGAAATCATGTTTCTCTTTGTGGCAGTGTTGTACCAACTTAGTAGTCAGTTTCCCCGCCCTGATCGTGCTAAGATGTTCTTGGATGCGCACTTTGATTTTTCTCGTAGTTAAACCAATGTATTGGAGGCCACAGCAACATAGCAATCTATATATCACATTCGTGGTATTACAGTTGCTAAAGTGGTTGAAAAACCACACCTCTCCTGTGCTCAAGGTTACACTATTGCTTTTCTTAGTCAGGGGGCAAACCGAGCATGTACCACAAGGGTAATGTCCCTTAGGTATGGTAGTCAAATCTTTCTTTTGTGGTGCCGGGGTGCGGGTGTGGACCAATTTGTCTTTTAGGTTAACTGCCCTCTTAAAGGCAAATCTGGGTGGTGGCATGCGAAAATCCTTCGTGGATAGCAAGTCCCAGTGTTTTCTAATTGACTGCCTAATTTTCGTTGCCATGGGATCAAATGTCATCACCACCGGCAAGCAGTCTCTTCTCTCTTTATTCGTATGTTCCAGTAGGACACTCCGAGGTGTATTAAGTGCCCTTTTTCTGGCGTTTTTAACTACTTTACGGGGATAGCTGCGCTGCTCAAGTTTTTTTGACAGGTCCTCTGATTGCTCCATAAACCCACCCGTGCTGGAGCAATTCCTCCGGTATCTGAGGAATTGGCCCACTGGAAGGTTGTCGCGGAGGGCTCTGGGGTGATACGAATTGTACATCAGGAGTGAATTCCTATCGGTAAGCTTTTGATGAACCCTGGTCTTAAGTCCGCCATCCAAGTCAGACTCAATTTCCAGGTCCAAATAAATAGCACTAGTGCGGCTATAGGTCCACGTGAATTTGAGGCTCTCGTCTTGCGAGTTGAGCCATGTCAGAAACTCCCCTAGGGATTCTTCAGTGCCTGACCAGATGCAGAGCACATCGTCTATATATCTCTTCCAGAGGCAGATGTGCTGCTGGAAGGGGTTGGTATCCGGATAGACGATGTGCTCCTCAAATCTACCCACATAGATGCATGCTAGGCTTGGGGCCATCTTGGCCCCCATAGATGTTCCAGAGGTTTGAAGGTAGATTTGGTCCTTGTATCCAAAGTAGTTCCTCGTGAGTGCAAGCTCAACACATTCCATGACGAATGATTGGGGAACATCATAGAACCACTCGAGGTCCCCCAGTGCGCGCGCTGCTGCCACCAACGTCGCGTCCTGGGGGATGCTTGTGTACAGGGACTCAATATCGATGGTCACGAGGAACTGTGTACTTGAGTCATATGGGGTCTTTTCCAAGATGTTCAACACGTCGGTGGTGTCCTTGATAAAGGACCGTTGATTCACCACCGACTCCCGTAGAAAGTAATCTGCATATTGTGAAAGGGGCTCCAACACTGACTGTATCCCCGACACGATGGGTCTGCCGGGCGGAGGGCGGGTAGGTTTGTGGATCTTCGGTAAAATATAGAAAGCCGGAGTCCTGGGGGTGTTATTAACCAGGAACTCCGCTTCTTTCACCGAGATCCATTTGTTAATTTTGGCTTTGTTGACCATTTCTCGTATGGTTTGGAGCAGGTCATCCACAGGATCTTTTCTGAGGGGTTTATAATTAGTGCGGACATTCAACAAGCGAAGTACCTCTGTCTCATAATCCTGAGTGTTGAGCACCACCACCGCACCCCCTTTATCCGCTGACTTAATCGTCAACGAGAGGTTTTTTTCTAAGCCTCTCACTGCCTCCCAATCCTCTCTCGTCATGTTAGAATAGTTGGAGCGTTCCTGGGATTTTTCAAAATTCTCAATATCATTGAGCACTTTTTCTTCAAAAACAGACACTTCAGGGCCAACTGCGGACCCGACGGGGCAGAAGGTAGAAGGTTTCTTCAAGTTAGTGCCTCGAAATGAATTGATGTCTTGCTCATTTTCTTTCTGTGCGAAGAATTTCTTAAGTTTGATTTTTCTCATTGTTTCGTGAAATTCCACGCGGCATTTAAATGCATCATGTTTCGGCGTTGGAACAAACCCCAACCCCTTATTGAGTACTCTATCTTCACTAGGTGTTAAAATGTGGTTGGATAGGTTAACTACAATGCTCTCATTTAGTTGTCCGTTCGTCCCCGACTGCGGGTCACTCTGGGTGAGAATGTCTGCCATTGGGGTGTTGAATTGCCTTTCCCTCGGCCTCGCCCTGTGGCACCCCTCCCCCTGTTGTGGTTGGTTCTCTGACCCTGCTCTAAAAAAGAGCGCAATAGTGCACCCAGATCTTCGGTCTGGCGATTCTGTTGGTTGAAACGTACTCTACTATTCTGCTGGGGTTCTTCCTCTTCTTCACTGGAGGTGTTGTCAAACGTCCAGTTATTGGGTGTACGCCTTTGCTGTTGTCTTCCTCCCCTACCTCTGTATCTACTAGTAACATTCTGCTGGGCGGGTGCCTGTTGGTAATAGTCCCCCTTTACATACGGGAATGCCCACTCGTGAGTGTATCTTTCTAGATTCTTTGTCAGACCTTTTATCTTTTGGTTGACCATGTAGTTTTTATACTCAACCAGGTCGTCCTGGATTTTTTGCAAGTGCTCCTTGCTGTCCACCAAGGTAGTGTCTTTAGACATCTTATCTTCCAAATCAAGGATCTCCTTCAAGAGCTCCTCGCTTAGTCGCTGCGCAGTGCTAATGATCAGGATGAGCCAATCCCTGGTACATTTATTGGCGATAAAACTCCAGTCAGTGCGGAATTTGTCGTCATCCAGAAAAATCCGTGGCTCAATCCTAACTATAAGGCTCGGTGGTGCTACCCCTGCCGTGTAATACTCTGTCATCAATGCACCATGCAATGCTATCCGAATTTGTTTTTTCTTTAACGTGGATAGTTTTTCCCACTCCTCTCTCACAGAACTGGTACCCCGTAAAGGAGCCCCTAGCATCAACGAAGGGCCCGACAGAATCGCCGAGATCTGCTCTTCCGAGAAGGCCAGGCAATTCTTAACCATTTGCACCGGCACCGTCTGATGCTTGTAGGAAACTCAAACTAAGCAAGTATCCCTACAACTAGGAGTACTACGAGGTAATTCTGAGTACAAGTGACCAAAACCTAGTGAAAGGAAACAGATAGGCCACAGGAAATATTATATTAATTGTCTCATGGAAAAATCTCATTAGAAATTTTTTAAAAAGAATTAGCTCTCACGGCTGAGCCGCCGTCCAACACATGCAAAAACAAGAAGGAGCCAAGAGGGAATGGAAAGGTATGTAAGGGATCGCCCTCCACTCTAAACAGTCAATCCACAATAAGATCCCTATACCTGGGACAGTTAGTGTGTTTAACTGACATGAGTACACATAACTCTGGTTGTATTTTTTCCGAACATACCAGAGTAAACCCCCTACTCTATATCGCAGTGGGGTGTGAATTCTCTAATGTCTTATTGTCCCCATCATATACTGTTCCGATCTAAAAAAGTACAAAGGTTCTCAACTCAAACAATGTCCAAAGATGCCTGCCTTCTTCTCTGGCAGTACATACACCCACACTTAACCACATGTGCACGTAACTACGAAAAAATGTGTGGTGGAATGGAAGGCACCTCACGGGCGAACAACCCTCGGGGATCTTGGCAGATGTTACCAACTCAATGCCCCTTTCTCATCATCGGTTGCCATTACAAATCCAAAAGAAAACAAATTTGTTACAACACATAAAATGAAATGCGTGTGGAAGGTGCTAAACGGAGAGTTTTACAACATTAACTCATAAATGTGACCAAAAGGACAGAGTGATATAAAATCAGCAGACACACCCACTCAATTACTTTATTCTTCGTATTAGTGTGAACTGATGAATTAAAAAAAGGTTGGTAGCTTAATATCGCCTACCAGTACCTGATACCGACATGTTTCACTGCCCCAATATATTTGGCAGATTCATCAGGGTATTCAACACTCGGTCACTGCACCAATTTTAGAACATCTTTTTGGACACTGTTGAGTTGAGACACAAATAAAAACCAAGAGACAAAACCTGTAGTCAATCTGAATATTTAGGTTTCCAAAAGAAAGTAATGGTCATAAGTATAATTACCCCAGGTCAGCATTAACATCTCATACCGGCTGACCGAATCACTCTCTGATTCATTTAGAGTCGATTGATCTATCAATCTGTAAAGAGTAACAGGTAACAAATAAAAATTCAAATTTCAAATTAATGCGGAAACACTCTTTTATATCATCATTTAGGGAAGGAGTGAGGGACAGCAATAACCGAGTGTTATCCACCGGGCAAGGAAAACTTCCCGGCCTCGTGCAGTAATGACTTTCACTCACAATCCCAAAAGCGATGTATCATCAGAGTTCATTAAGAGTTCGTGAGGCGCGGGACTCAAAAGAGAAGTTCTCATCGCCTACAGACTCAATATCTTAGGCAGTCACTCGTGACAACTACTTTGGATACAAGGACCAAATCTACCTTCAAACCTCTGGAACATCTATGGGGGCCACGATGGCCCCAAGCCTAGCATGCATCTATGTGGGTAGATTTGAGGAGCACATCGTCTATCCGGATACCAACCCCTTCCAGCGGCACATCTGCCTCTGGAAGAGATATATAGACGATGTGCTCTGCATCTGGTCAGGCACTGAAGAATCCCTAGGGGAGTTTCTGACATGGCTCAACTCGCAAGACGAGAGCCTCAAATTCACGTGGACCTATAGCCGCACTAGTGCTATTTATTTGGACCTGGAAATTGAGTCTGACTTGGATGGCGGACTTAAGACCAGGGTTCATCAAAAGCTTACCGATAGGAATTCACTCCTGATGTACAATTCGTATCACCCCAGAGCCCTCCGCGACAACCTTCCAGTGGGCCAATTCCTCAGATACCGGAGGAATTGCTCCAGCACGGGTGGGTTTATGGAGCAATCAGAGGACCTGTCAAAAAAACTTGAGCAGCGCAGCTATCCCCGTAAAGTAGTTAAAAACGCCAGAAAAAGGGCACTTAATACACCTCGGAGTGTCCTACTGGAACATACGAATAAAGAGAGAAGAGACTGCTTGCCGGTGGTGATGACATTTGATCCCATGGCAACGAAAATTAGGCAGTCAATTAGAAAACACTGGGACTTGCTATCCACGAAGGATTTTCGCATGCCACCACCCAGATTTGCCTTTAAGAGGGCAGTTAACCTAAAAGACAAATTGGTCCACACCCGCACCCCGGCACCACAAAAGAAAGATTTGACTACCATACCTAAGGGACATTACCCTTGTGGTACATGCTCGGTTTGCCCCCTGACTAAGAAAAGCAATAGTGTAACCTTGAGCACAGGAGAGGTGTGGTTTTTCAACCACTTTAGCAACTGTAATACCACGAATGTGATATATAGATTGCTATGTTGCTGTGGCCTCCAATACATTGGTTTAACTACGAGAAAAATCAAAGTGCGCATCCAAGAACATCTTAGCACGATCAGGGCGGGGAAACTGACTACTAAGTTGGTACAACACTGCCACAAAGAGAAACATGATTTCACATGGACTGTGCTGGAGACAATAAAGGGAAACCCACAGAATATGGAAACTGCATTACTGAGTAAGGAAGCAAGATGGATATACAGAGAGCGCAGTGACAGTATTGGCCTTAATGAGATTATTGAGTGGAATCGAGTGAAATAAATCTGTAAGGGTTATACAGCTACAGGGAGGAGGGGGGTGAATTACAGCCTTTTTCCCCTCCCAGCGTTTGTTGGTGCTCCTTGTTGCCCGGCCAGGGATTCAAAGGGTTGCGGAGTGACTCCCCTGGTCCGCGGGTGGTGCTCTGCCTTGAATGCACCTGCATGGTACTTACCGCGCTATATATAGAAAATAAATTCCATCTAATAGCGTGGTGTACCCATAGGCTCTGACATGTGAAGAATGTATCTATTCTGAATTTCTAATCATAACTCCAGAATTTGTTAATCATAACTCCTTAATCACACTCAGGGTTCGAGTACTGCACCATATCTATGACTATAATTGAGACATGGGTATGACTAGTTGTAAATATACCCCCGTCAGTGTTGCATTACCGTTCCCGGTATTGGATCAGTCACTCCACTCTGAGATGGCGCGGTGAATACATTGCTTGGGTTTGTCTTGTGACCATGTGAATTCATTGACAAACAGACCATTGGTAATTATATCGCAAACCTTATTCCATCATTTATCAAATAATTATGAGTCCTTGTGGTAAGAATGTGGCACGAGGCTGAAGGTTTGGAACTGACTGCTAAGCGATGTGGTTGACTCTCAGCACCATTCCAATATGGCGCTCACTTTCCATCCAGGAACATACCCCTCTGAGCATGCGCGTCACAACATGTGACCGGACACTGCCGGTAACGTTGCATTCAAAAACAGACGCCAGCGAGTGCCCGGTGTTCCTGGGATGATGTATGGTCCGGTTACCCCGATGTACAGTGAGGAGTGGGGCTGCAGATAGATGTGTAGAGTAGGGGCGTTGGTCGGACAGTCACATTCAGTGACGTTGTCACGAGTGACTGCCTAAGATATTGAGTCTGTAGGCGATGAGAACTTCTCTTTTGAGTCCAGCGCCTCACGAACTCTTAATGAACTCTGATGATACATCGCTTTTGGGATTGTGAGTGAAAGTCATTACTGCACGAGGCCGGGAAGTTTTCCTTGCCCGGTGGATAACACTCGGTTATTGCTGTCCCTCACTCCTTCCCTAAATGATGATATAAAAGAGTGTTTCCGCATTAATTTGAAATTTGAATTTTTATTTGTTACCTGTTACTCTTTACAGATTGATAGATCAATCGACTCTAAATGAATCAGAGAGTGATTCGGTCAGCCGGTATGAGATGTTAATGCTGACCTGGGGTAATTATACTTATGACCATTACTTTCTTTTGGAAACCTAAATATTCAGATTGACTACAGGTTTTGTCTCTTGGTTTTTATTTGTGTCTCAACTCAACAGTGTCCAAAAAGATGTTCTAAAATTGGTGCAGTGACCGAGTGTTGAATACCCTGATGAATCTGCCAAATATATTGGGGCAGTGAAACATGTCGGTATCAGGTACTGGTAGGCGATATTAAGCTACCAACCTTTTTTTAATTCATCAGTTCACACTAATACGAAGAATAAAGTAATTGAGTGGGTGTGTCTGCTGATTTTATATCACTCTGTCCTTTTGGTCACATTTATGAGTTAATGTTGTAAAACTCACCGTTTAGCACCTTCCACACGCATTTCATTTTATGTGTTGTAACAAATTTGTTTTCTTTTGGATTTGGAATGGCAACCGATGATGAGAAAGGGGCATTGAGTTGGTAACATCTGCCAAGATCCCCGAGGGTTGTTCGCCCGTGAGGTGCCTTCCATTCCACCACACATTTTTTCGTAGTTACGTGCACATGTGGTTAAGTGTGGGTGTATGTACTGCCAGAGAAGAAGGCAGACATCTTTGGACATTGTTTGAGTTGAGAACCTTTGTACTTTTTTAGATCGGAACAGTATATGATGGGGACAATAAGGCATTAGAGAATTCACACCCCACTGCGATATAGAGTAGGGGGTTTACTCTGGTATGTTCGAAAAAATACAACCAGAGTTATGTGTACTCATGTCAGTTAAACACACTAACTGTCCCAGGTATAGGGATCTTATTGTGGATTGAATGGTGATCCTATGCACCAAGTCTCCTTGCTGCACTGCCCTGCATCACAGGGAAAGGGCAGGAGTGCATCAAATCCATCCAATACGGAGCATTCCTGTCCTTTCCACTTGTGCAGGCACCATCTTGGCAGCGTAGCACCAATGCAGGCACCCTTGCAACATGGTGCAAAGGTGTCTCCATTGCATACACGACTGATTTTAGACCGCAAAAGCAATCCTGAGAGGTTTTTTCCTCTTTCTATGTGTGCTGCAAAATGCATCACAGTTAGAAAGAGGAAAAAACCAGAAGAGAGATTTCTCTTCATTATGCCTCACCTGGGGAGGTGTAAGATTTTGGAGCATTGCCAGGTTAACAAGTCCTTGTAAATCACAGAAAGCATCAAAAACCATGGAAGTTGCATAGGAACACCTACCACAATGCCCATGGAACACCTCCCTTGCACAGAGTAATGCACATATATATTGGAAATTCAAACATTTTTCTCAAAACATCAGGCTATGAGTCCAGAAAATATACACATTTATGTCTTAAATTCAGACTTTTTCATTTTGGGATACATATATTAAATCAACAAAGCAAAAACTTTTAATGTATGCTGATCTCCACCCAAGAGAGATAATTACAGATAGCTGGAAAGCTACCACTAGCCTATGAACTCTGCTTTTGGAAGCCTGATCTGCAGGATAAATAAGGATTCTGTGGAGCTTAACTAAAGCAGTGCACTGCAGCTCCAAAACCATTTCACAGAATGGCTCAAAAACTATACTCATGTTTCGTAGATTGCTCTGAGGCTTTTTGTTGTGGTGTAAGCTAAATTGTTTGAGAATTCATGTCCTATTATTGTCTAAATAGAGTTTGATTGCAAGTACTTTGAATGGGGCAAAAACAACTAACACAAAACCCATAGAGCGGTGGTAGCCTACTGGGGACAATCGTGTCGTGGAACATGGCGGGGCTAGGAAAAGAAAAACATAAGCTTAATCCTTAGAATACCTAGTCCCCGAGATAATTTTCCTCCAGGAGACGTGGGCAAGGGAAGAGTTCCATTTAGGGAACCAGTTAAGAGTAATAATTGCTCTCCCTTCTTCTACATGGTCCCAAGTTTTGTTAGGGGGGACTCAAGGCCTTTCAAGGAAACTTTCTACTAACAACGGGTTGAAGCAGGGGTGCCTATTGGCCCCTTTACTCTTCTCAATCTATATAAATGACTTACCGAGTCGGATAGGGGAGAGTAAAGGGGATCCTCCACAAGTGGGTGACCAAAAAATAAGTTGTTTGTTATACGCAGATGATGCAATAATAATGGACTTAACCCCAATTGGGCTGCAGAGATGACTGTCGGAATTGGTTAGGTACACTAAGGAATACTTTTTAAAAATAAATGTTTCAAAGAGTAAAGTGATGATTTTTAGTTATAATGGCTGTAAAGTTAGATCAAATTTAAAATGGTTTTTAGGAGACGAAATAATGGAAATAGTAAAATGTTACTCTTACTTAGGAAATTTTTTCACAAATAGGTGTTCCGCTAACAGACATATGGACCACTGCAAAAGTACAGCTATCTCACAAGCCTCTGCAATCAATCGTTTGTACTTGCAATGCGGGAAAATAAATTTTTCGCATACTATTGCAGTATATAAAATAAAGATCCCCCCGACCTTGAATTATGCAAACGAAACGATTTTGAGATCTTTTCTAGCTGGCCATACCCAGACAGTTCAGCTAGACACCTTCCTGTCTGAAAAACTGGTCCTACCCTGTGGTGTCCCCCAAGGCTCATCCCTCAGTCCAACCCTATTTAATATCTATGTCACTGATTTGGCAAGGGTTATTAAAGATTGGGGGATGAGCCTAACATCTTACGCCGATGACACCCAGTTGGTTCTTACCATCAAGGAGAATGGAGACAAAATTGCAGCCAACTTTCATCAGGGCATGCTGGCCATCAGTAATTGGATGTCAGTATATTGCCTCAAGCTGAACTCCAATAAAACTGAGGTCATGTCCTTTGGCAAGCTTACCCCCATGTGGTCCGATACATGGTGGCCCACGAACTTGGGTCCACCCCTCCTTCCATCTACCAAGGCCAAAAATCTAGGCATACTTCTAGACAATAAACTTACCTTTGCATCCCATGTCAATTCCACTGTCTCATCATCATTTTTCAAACTGAAAGCTATAAAAAAGATTCTCCCATTCCTCCCTCCCAATTCCGGTAAAACATTGGTCACCTCTTTTGTCATGTCCTCAGTGGACTACTGTAACGGACTTCTGGTCAATGCCCAAGATAAAGTCATCAAGAGGTTACAGTCTATACAGAACGCCGCGGCCAGATTGCTTTCGAATACTCCTAAATTCAAACCTATTTCTGACACCATAAAAAAATATCACTGGCTCACTGTCAGAAATAAAATAAAGTTCAAGGCGCTTTGTATCACCTTCAAAGCCACACACAAACAAGGCCCACGTTTTCTTATTGATCATTTCACATTCCATGTCCCTAACCGATCACTCCGGTCAATGAACAATCTCACCATGACAGTCCCACGTACTAGAACGGTGGCATGGGGTGATCGTAGTTTCCATGTTTCGACCGCTAAACTTTGGAACTCCCTCGATCCACACGTTAGGGCTGCTCCCACCTTGACCATTTTCAGGAAAAAAATAAAAACATGGCTTTTCAACCAGTAATCCAATTCCCCTTTCTCAATCTGTTCTCATCCATAGCGCCGAAACGCCCTTGGGCATTTGTTCGCGCTCAACAAATCGCATAAATAAATAAATGTGAATGGGCAAAGTTCGAAAAAGTGGAAGGTAAAATCTGGCGCCAATTATGTAATCTGAGTCATGCTGCGTCAATCGCGGCTCTTAGGCTCGAATTTGGCCTTCTTTCAACATATGTCTTAACAATGGCAGCTTGTTTAAGGTGGGGTAACGCATTGATAAATTGTCAGGAGAATCTATTAAGGTTGGCATTGTATAAGGAAATGTTCGTTAATATGTTATCGAAAAGTGTAGTTTTTAGGAATTATTTAAAGGCTTTAAACAGTTTTGGTATAGATTTTGAAGGGGCAGCAGGTTTGGATAAAATAGCATTAAAGCATATAATTAAAAGAACTATATACGTGATTTCACGGGAAAGAGATCTGAAAATATGCCGTGTGAATGGAAGGTTGGTCTGTATGGCGGAGAGTTCAATAGTTAAAAATCCTCAGCCGTACGTTCTGTGGAACTTGAATCATGGAGTTCGCGGAGTGATTTTATTATTAAGATTGAATCTGCGGCCTTTGAGGACTGGAACAGGTGCATGGGAGGGTATCCCCAAAAACGAAAGATACTGTGATTTATGCAATGGCGGCATACAAGATCTTAACCATGTTTTGATTGTGTGCCCAGCACTCCTTTCAATATGTCGCAAATATTTAAGGCATGGTTGTTTACAGTATAAAATCTCAAGAGCAGAACAAGCCCGCAACTTTCTTTTGCTCCCCCCATCTGAATTGATCTGAATTTTCGTTTCTTTAAAGAATTTTTGTATGTTTATTAAAAATAAGTGGGCGAGGGTGACCCGTAGTATTGTGCGATATGACCATGCATTAGCACTTTTTCATGCACTTCAAGCACTTTAATTAGTTACTAAATGTGACAACCAATAATCAACTTTAATTGTGTATTAGCATTCCTGTAAGATAGTTAATTTACTATGCACATTTCCTTGGAAACATAGCTCCTGGGTAGTTATTTGTGAGAAATGTCCTAGAATAGGTTATTCAATGCACTAGCACTTTATGTAATGCACTAGCACTTTATTTAGTATTTTATAAAAATATTTGCGTTATTACTAATCAATGATCATCTCCCTAAAAAAGTTTTTAACTATTTATGTAAATTGTTAAGTGTATATTGGATGGTAATTGTACTTTTTTCTTAACCATGTGCCCCCAAATGTAGATTAATTTTTAAAACCAGGGTGATAGCCAAACGTTTTATCCACCTGATAATGATTGTTATTGGCCGCAAGTGTACTCTACTAGAATATTGTTGTCCACCGTAGTGACGAACTTAATGAAGAAAAGAGATTTCCACTTCTGGAAGGATGCAATTTAGGAAAATTGAACTTGTAACTTTTTGTGTTTTTAGACACTGACCTCTGTTGTCCTCCATAGCGCAAAGTCTAATGAAGAAAGGTGACTACATACTCTTGGGTGTAATCTAGGAAAATTGAAGTTGTATCTAGTCGTGTTTTAAATATTGTGATTTGTATGAATTATTTTTTTTGTATTTTATGTGGAATTCCTTGGAATTCCAAATCATAATAAATAAATTGCACACTCCCAACAATGTCCTATTACTTGCTCTGTTACATGCATTCCATGCAGACACGTATCAGAGCATATGTTGGTGGGGACAATACACTGATATCCTAAATTTCAATAGACAAAACTTTACAGTTTTGACATTAATCTAGTTGACAATTGTAGGAAAGTGGGTTTATGTTTCAGTAACCCCCCCACTTTTTGCCAGACTACTCATGCATTTTGACTTGATGTGCCCTGGGTCCCAGCCAATCAGGTTCCCAGGGCCAGTGTTCTTTCCCCAAAACTAACCCAACTGGCATCTCTTGCCACAGGTCAGCCCTTGGTAAAGGGTACCACAGGTACCTAGGGCACTGTGACTAGAGAAGGCCTCTAAGGGCAGTTCGGGCTGGACTGTTCCCAGGAAGCACAGGGTCAGACTGATTTGCATATGGCCATGTCTGAACTGGGGTGGCAGAGTGGGCTAAAGAACGGTGATGGATTAAACCCAGATCTGTTGACTGGGTGTGAGTGTTTGATTGGTTCAGACGCTCCGTCCATCACCACCCCCTTTTGTACCTCTTTGTTCGCCATAAGTTGGCAGGGTATGCTCAGACGTGAGTCCCTTGCTCACGTTGCCACTGGATTGAAGCAAGCCTGGCTGAAGACGGCTGTAATGCCAGGAAACGATCCTAGGAAGCTTGAATCCGGTCCAGGGAAGGCATGGCGTGGCAGTTCGGGCTGGACTGTTCCCAGGAGGCACAGGGTCAGACTGATTTGCATATAGCCATGTCTGAACTGGTGTGGCAGAGTGGGCTAAAGAACGGTGATGGATTAAACCCAGATCTGTTGACTGGGTGTGAGTGATTGATTGGTTCAGACGCTCCGTCCATCACCACCCCCTTTTGTACCTCTAAGGGCTGCAGCACTTATTGTGCCACCCTTAGAGGTCCTCTGCCATTACACTCATACACTGCCTTTGCAGGCTGCGTGTTTTGGTGCAGAACAAAGTAAAGAGTCGACATGGCACACATCTCTACACAAAGGAACGTGTTTATAACGATGTCGCTTATGATGGCACAATTCAGCAGTGCGATTGGTTGGGGGCGAGATGTTGCCCCATTGTTATGGTGTTTTGAACTACGAGTGCTTTTTGGGCATTGCACTTACCAGTCTGCATGCAAAGCAAAGAAATGTGGTAAAGTTATGGAAAAATTGTGAAAAAGGTGTGCATCCTGGCCCCACACTTGAACACATCTCTGTGTGCCATGCCTACAATACACTGCCCAGCATAGGTCAGTCACCCTTCTAGCTGGGTGCACTATACCAGTGGTGAGGGTACAGGTGCATGAGCCCTGTATGCCTACAGTGTCTAAGTCCATTCTTAGACATTGTAAGTGCAGTGCTGCCATTAAGAGTATATGTTACTGGGAGTTTGTCATTATGTACTCCACAGCACCATAATGGCTACACTGAAAACTGAGAAGTTTGGTATCAAACTTCTCTGCAAATTAAACCCCCACTGATGCCAGTGTGGGATTTAATGAAAAATGCAAACAGTGGGCATCTTAGAGATGCCCCCTGAAAAGTAACCTACCACTAAAGTCCAGGCTGAGTGGCTACTTTCAGCTGCTACCACTAGACATATTTCTGGACCCCTGGGTCGAGAGCCTGCTGCTCTCTGGGGCCTGACACAATGCACATCCTGGGACGAGGTGCCAAGCCTCCTCCGCCAGGAAGGGCATGGTTCATGAAGGGGAAGCTTCAAAGGCTTGCCACCTTTGTGAGCATCCCCAGGCCACTTCCTGCTCTCAGCAATGGGTCCCCAGTGGTTCTGACCACCAATTTGGGCTGGAGAAATGGAAGGAAAAACAAGTGAGGAAGAGAGGTGTGGGGGAGGCGAGGTGAATCACAACTCTCAGTCCACACCATCTTGAAGATGAGGGGGACTCGACCAACCACGGAGAGGCACATGCCCCCCTCCCATTGGAGGGTGGCATAATAGGGGGTGTACCCACCCCTGGGAAGGGACCCATTGGTCCCTACATTTTACCGACCTGTAATGCCCCTAAATCTAGTATTTAGGGGCACCCCTGAACCTTGCTTTCTCAGACAAGAAGAAACTACAAGAAGAAGAAGGACCAAACAGACTTGCAGCAGCTAATGAGAGGGACCGCATGTTGTGTTTCGATTTAGATACCCGGACATAGGTTTCCGAATCATGCCCTTTCATAGGCACAACTCACATTGCCCTTATTTAGGCATAGAATCCCAGCCCTTCTTTAGGTATCAGCCATGCTATCCAAATACAGGCATGATCACCTACATCCGTCCATCCCACGTCCCAACAAGTTCTTAGAAACCAGACCTTTAAGCCATGGGACATTCCCTGCTTGGATTATTGATTTCTCCAATAACTCATTTATTGTGCATGAACAACTATTCCCTAGGGGTTCATTCATGAAATTCCTCTGCCCGACTTTTACATCAATGCTAGCATTCCTAAGCACCGCCCAGGTAAAAATATACCTTCACTTACCCTGGCAAACCACGGCTCGGCACGGCTCGGGTCGGCTTGGCTACGCAGCTTGATACGGCTCTCCACGGCAAGTTTGGAAGGAATTCGAGTCCCCGCCTGATGCACTGACCAGACACTGTCATCCTCCTTGCAGAAAATCCAGCTTCCAATGTTTCTGACTCCCTTCGCGGGGTGTTAGAGATTGAGACCCGGAAAGAGATTCCAACCTCTCTCATTCTAAGGTATGGTGCAGACTAGAACCTAGAGGGACTTCTGGCAAATACAAACTATACCTAAACTATTCTACAGATAACAGCACCTATACTTAGGTTAGGTGCATTGGGGTAGAACTATTTAAAGCATCAGATGAGTATTCACATTTTAGCCTGTGTTATTTATGTATGTTTATATGAATATATGTCATAGCTAAAAGACCATGCTATTGCAGTATTATTTCTTCTTACTGCTCACGCTGTACCTATTATATTTTGCACACTGTCTTGTGATCATAACAGCTCATATCTGTTGCGCGAGAAATAAGACTGTTCAAAAAACCCTTTTTATTGAAACACCAGTTTATCTATTTTTGTGTAACTCTGAAGAAAGTAAGCATGCACGATTGACTGAGTGAAACTGTTATCTATTGTTTCCACGATTCTGAGAACTGTTCCAATTCTAAGGGAAACAAAGTTGTCATGTTTATGTGGTTGTTAGAAACGAATCCCTTCTTGTTCATTTGAGATGTTTCTAGTGACCTCTGAGTTAGCTGGCACATAAAGTAATTACGTTTTTTATGCTCAATAGAGGCATACTGACCTTAGTCCTATGCAAAAACTATAGTGTATATTATTCCAATGCGCAGAGCCTATAAGGGAAATAGAAACTACACTACATGGCGCCCAATGGTTTGGTAAGGCACTGATTTAACGCTAGATACAAATGTAACTCAGTCGTGCTTTTCTCAGAGACCCTACTCATAATACTCCATAAGACGTCTGGAGTGGGTAATATCCGCCATAGTTGAGTAGGATGAAAATCCTATGTATTAACTGTTTCTTTTGTTCAACGTTGAAGGATACAGTGTTCCAAAATATTGTGCACCTTATGTCTGTTCCCTTGAAACTTGCTCTCCATTTTTCATTAAACAATTTCCGTTAACGGGGACACAAACACTGGAACCGGTGGAGCTATAGCCGACCAAGTTGCACAAGCTTTTAATTTTACAGGTTTAAATGAAACCAATGAGGAGGTTATAAACATCGCTCCAAATTTAAGGAAAGTCATCACTCTAAAACTCATAAAACATGGCCTAACATCGAGAGGTGGTAGAGCAGTTTTTGTGATAGATGCACACGAATCTTTTCAGACAGAGGTATTCTATTCATGGATAGTATTCCCAGAATCAAATCCAGTAACACATTTGTTTCACTTCTACAAAGAAGATGATCCACCTGAGGAATATATTCCTTTCCAGGATGTTGAAATTCCAGTCACATACTAGGAGCATAATCTCTGGTTTAAAGATGCCCTAAAACATTTCAATCACATTACCAGCCTCGGTCCACTATGTAGACTAGGAGCTACATGGCCTCATCCTGACATTGAAGACATGTCAGAGGTAGAATTACTTGCTCAACTCAAAGAGTTAATCATAATTTACAGACAATTGGGCCAATATGTCATGCAGACTCTCACAGTCAAACCACCAATAACTATTCCAAAACAAACCATTAACCAAGGGAGTACACTACAAATTACTCCACAGACTTTACACGCAGTCATGGGTAAAATGCCCGCAAAACGTGAACAAATTCCATTCTGAATAGCTCAAAAATTACTCAAATTGAAGCAGTATTTCCTGATGCTAGCCCTTATGAGAAACACAGAATCCTAACAATCTGTTTACCAATGGGGAACATACCACATCTGGAAGACTGCACCACTTGTCTTTGCTGCCATCTATACTAAAACACATGGTGTTCCGTCTATGGCGGTAATACCTAATGTCCTGAAACAAATTCAAAATGAATACAGGGCAGAGCCTGCTCTGAATTTAGGTATGAAATTACTGAAAAACTTCAACCAGGTCTCAACAATAATATTATCTAATATTAAAGGAGAGGCAGCATCAGTGGCGATCCGCCAGCGCTTAAGGGAATTTGATGTAATAGAACAACAACAAGAACTACCCAGAATAATTGAAAAGTCCTATGAAGAAATAGGCAAAGATAGTTTGGGTGGGAAACCAATTAAACCACAACTGTCTGAAGGTCCTGAGAAGGAATCTATTAAACACAATCCTACATCTTCTAAAAAGAAGTGGGAAAATAACAAACAACATTCAAAAGAGAAACATTCTCAATCCCGGGGTAGATCTCCTGAAAAGGAGCCCTCTGAAAGGAGGTATAACCTCAAGAATAGGTATATTTGAGAAAACCTCACAGGTATCAAGACACTGATACACATTCCTCGCGTACCTTTCAGATATCGTCACAGACATTCGAAAGAAGAGGATGGTCTGATCAAAAAGAAGAACGCATGAAGTCCAAAGACAATCAACACGTTCAGAAAAACAAACCAAAACCTCAATTGATCAAGAAGAAGGTAGCAGGTCTGAAGATCAGACGTGCCGAGAATTCTGAGAACACAACTAAAGAACGGAGAATGGGCTCAGTCAGTGCTGGACAGTGCAGCAGAAGTAACAATAGCTCGCCAGAACCTGAAGGAACTTCTGGAGACAGTGGACTTGAATGAGTACATACAAGTAGAGACTGAAGACTCCACAAAAGTTATAGTCCCAGAATCAAATCCAGTAACACATTTGTTTGTGCTGATGAGACTCCACTGGCTTCCAGTTAGGAAGCGAGTACAATTTAAGACCTTGTGCACCATCCACAAGAGCATGATAGGGGAGGGCCCGAAATACATGATTAAGATCTTTCAGCCCTACATCCCGGGACGACTTCTGCGCTCCAGCCATCAGCAGCTCCTGCAGATACCAAGAGTAAAGAAGACCAGACAAGGTGGCCGTGCATTAGCTTACGCCGGCCCTACACTCTGGAACTCTTTGCCTCCAGAACTCAGGTCAATTTCCAGCCATCTGAGCTTTCGGAAGAATTTAAAAACGTATCTGTATTCTGACAAATAAATTACCTCTCTGCCTCTCCACCCTTTACTTACCACTCTCTCGTAACTAGCACAATCTTGTGGTACAGCAACAGCGCGGAGATACCCCTTCGGGAGTCTAATCTGGCGCTCTATAAGAATATAAAATAAATAAATAAATAAATAAATATGAAATAACACTCCGGATGAAGGGAGTCATACCAAGAAAAGTCAACGCACTCTTTTGGGAGTGTCTTTCAAGGGGTGATGATATACTTCTAGCAGAACAGGACTGGCCACCAGAATTTGTCAGGGAGTGCCCACATGGCGAAGACATTATTATGCCAACCTTCCCCAATCATGTTCCAGTACATTTAAAACATACTTATGCCAGGAAATGGGCAGTCGCCCAAGCCCCAGCATTACACAAAAATCATGTACGATGGGATGAGAACTCTCCACACCACAAGATCCAGTTAAAAAATCAACCAACTGCACAAAGGCAGTACCAAATTAAGAAAGAAGCTAAAAAACTGGTCAGGGAGATCTTAGATCAACTTGAATACCAAGGGGTGATTGAAGCATGCACCTCATCAATAAACAATCCTTTATTTATTTATTTATTTATCTTGTGTTTTATAGAGCGCAAACTTGACCCGTGAGGGTATCAGAGAGCTTTACATGGTATACAGTGTTGAAGAAACAAAAGGTTTAAAGTGCAGAAAAATACAATATCAACAAAAAGGATGGCGAGGTGCCAGGGTGCTGAGAACATAGGGAAGAAGGGGATACAGGTGTATGGTTACTGTTATGTTTCCTGTTTCCAAATCAGACAATACATATTGTCCAGTTTTGGATTACAGACACCTGAACTCTTGTCCTAAAACATTTGGGGTGCAAAATGCACACAGTACAGCATTAATGAATAACATTGTGCGTAAAAAATATAAAACCACATTAGACTTTTCTAACAGCTTCTTGTTAAAATATAGCACCTGAAAGTAGGTACTTGACAGCTTTCTCAATAATGGGGACCCAGGGTCACTTTTGTCGACTTCCGCAAGTGTTCAAGAACAGCCCGGGGTTATTCTCAGCAAGAGTAACAGAGTTACTACAAATTTATAATGACGAGGCATTGTCATATGTTGATGATATCTATCTGACAGATAATGGCCAAGATAGGCACTTGAACAGAGTGAACACCATTATACTGGGCTTCGCCTCTAAGGGCTACAAATTCAATTTCAAGAAATCTAGAATTGCCCACCTCAATGTCCTTTTCCTAGGATATGAGCTTTCAAGTGAAGGCAAAAGCCTGGAAGCTAACTTTTTAGAAAAGTGTGCGCTGCTCCAACATCAAATTATGCTGAAAAACTTACAGTCGAGTCTAGGTTTCCTGAATTTTGGAAGAACTTACATTCTAAATTACACAGCAAGGGTTAAACATCTCTACGAATTAATCAAACCTGATTTCAAAATCAAAAATTGGACACAGTAACGCAGAGATATCATGCGTTCGCTTCAAACTGACATGTTAGCAACAAATCACTTACAAACACGCGTAAACGTACGCAATTTAGTGATCCGAATAATTCTGGGTCAATGCGGATTCACCGACTTATCTTTTAATGAAGGGGAAAAAGTACCAATTGCATACAAATCACATTTGTATACATAAGCGGAAATTAACTTTACATCAACAGAAAAAATTCTGACAGCAGTTCAAACCGCTGTAGCAAAAGAAAGAGCTCTAGCTCAGGGGAAACGCAACTCCAGTACCAGCCTTACAAAAGCGAGCATTCTGAATGCAAAAGCTTTACATCCGAGATGGATACAATGGCTTAATTCTCTTGCTGCAACTGATGTTGAATATGTTTTTGATCCTTATTTGAAAACACAAGCATTCTTGCAATATGAACACGAATGTCCTCTGCCTATTAAGATTCTCCCCCTTGACCAGTATGAATTTATAATTTATACTGACGGATCAGCACAACTCGCTACGAGGAGTAAACATGCTTATAGTGCAGCATGCGCCATCGTTAAAGGTTGTAAGCGCGATGGCAAATTCCGACCAAAGGTCACAAAAACACAATCTCTAGGAGATTGTACAGCTCAGCGAGCTGAACTTCAAGCATTCAAATTGGCACTTGAAAATATGGATCGCGAATTCCCCACACTCATTGTGTGCGATTCTTTTTACCGTGTGCAATCATAAAATGAATATTTACAGAATTGGGTTCAAAACGGTTTCAAAGATGCAAAAGGTGGCACAACCAAGCATAAAACGCTTTGGGAACAAGTAGCTCAGTTGCGAGACTGACTACAAAACACTGCATTGGACTTCCCAAGCTGCGATCACTCGTTCAAAAACGAGAATAGACAGTCAAATATTGCTTCAAGCAAAGGCAGTGGTGCAGCGTTACCTAAAAAGTTTCCACTCAAATACTCGTATATAATTGATGCGAACAATGTCCTGTTTACTCGAATCCCTGGAGAGGAGGATAGGGTAATTCCAAAAATGGAACATAGATTAGGACTAATCCTAGCAGCACATGAAGGGATAGCCTCTGCCCATGCAGGTGTTTCCGCCACAGTATCGTTATTAAAACAGAGATATTGGTGGCCCGGCATTAGGAAACAGACCAAAAATTATGTTTTGGAAGGTGAAATATGCCAGAAGATGAAAGTCTCAACAGTGAAACGACCTGCGCTGACGCCCCTGTTAATTTCAGATAAACCATTAGCTTGTGTTTACCTGGACCACTACTGTCCCTTACAAAGGGATGGTAACTATAAATATATCATGGTCGTTGTGGATTCATGCTCAAGGTTCCTATGAATGTGGCCTCAGTGCTCGGCTGACGCTCGAACTGTTATAAAAGATTTGCGAGTCTTTATCGGCACATAAGCAATAGGCAAACTACACTCTGACCAGGGTCCTGCATTTAGCTCTCTGGCTTACAAAGAAGCCATGGCCTGTTTGGGCGTATCATTGCGGTACTCTTCTCCATTCCATTCTGAGGGAAATTCTGTTGTGGAAAAAAAAAACTGGGACACAAAGCGGTCTATAACAGCTAGAGTATAAGGTTCGGGTGATGGGTGGGTCAAACATCTTTATGGGGTCCAACGCTTATTAAACAATTTGCCAAGAAGTTCTCTAGGGGTTTTCACTCCACAAGAATGTTGGTTCCGGATCTTGATTGTCATGACACAGTGGTGGAAAATAAACCACTTGATATCAAAGATCGTTTGGCTGTTTTACAGGACTTAAATGAACTAAGATCGAAACAAAGCAAAATGTTCCTGAAGCCAACCACCACTGGGGAAAATCCAGCCGACCCAGCAACACCTGTCTGGATTCCAAAGCTGGGGGATCTAGTCAGAGAAAAGATCGCGGACAAGAAGGAATTTGGCCTTCTTACAGACAACCAGTCCTAGCAATCCACGGATCAAGAATAGTACTTTTGCCGCCCCTTGCTGGAAAAAAGGAGAAAAGCTTTGTGTCCATCAACCTCATCAAACCACACTATGTGGCCAATACTAAGCAGTAGGTCATGTGGACTCCGACCAAGCACTCCTCTAGTTACTATCCAAGAGGTTCAAACTGAAAGACTCATCACCTTTGAGGATTCTGCAGTGAGATATGAAGGACTAAGCAACAATGCTATGGAACTCATTCCTCTTGACACCCAAACAACAGTTTGTCCTGCTACACCTGTCTACAACAAAGTAACCGGTGATCAACTGGTTCCAATCATTGACAGAACTGCCTCTGGCTGTTTCATTAACTTTGATATGTTTTCCGAGGATCCCAGCAAACATGAAACAACGCCAGGACAAAGAACTTTCAAAGAACAAGCAACAGACTTTTTTCATCTCCTGAAAAAGACTTATCTGGCATGTTGACTGTAACTGATGGATATCTTGAATATGATTGGAAAAAAACTGCAGTTTCTTTTTCTTTTTTTTCCTTTTTTTATTATCAAATCCAGATAATACAGATGTCATTCAGAAATAGAGAATACATTATTGTACAATAGCAAAAGAAGTACATATATACACAAAACAGGTAGTTTTAAGAGAGATTTCGTGGATTAATACATTTCTACTAAATAAATAAGTTACATTATGCATCTAATTTTATACATATAATATATAACAATACTTGAATACACAAAAGAATACATCCATCTAAGGTGAGAGATACCTAAACCCTATACTCCAAAACTGCAGTTTTAAGGTAGTACAAACTGTGAAATCTAAAGAATGATATGATGTTAGACATTCTGGGCCCGATGTAGGTCACCAAATACCGGTCGGCAACGGCCGAATTCGGCCGTTACCGACCGGTATTTGGTGATTGAGATGTAGGAGGCAATATTATGCACAATCTGTAAATTTACCGAATCGGTAAATTTACCGATTCTGTAAAATACCGAATCGGTAATTATACTGATTCAGTAAATTCCAGATGTAGGTAGCACTGTTTACAGTGCTACAGGCCTTCAGAATTCGGTATTTTACCACCCAATCCTATTGGGTGATAAAATACTGAATACAGGTGTACATGCACATCTGTGCATGTACACCTGTGCCATGTGACAGACAGACATGCCCTTAGGGCATGTCTGTGTGCCACATGGCACACATGTCTGTATTTGGGGTGCTAGAGGGTGTCAAAGTGACACCCCCTGCACCCTTGCTGCAATCGGTATTTACCGAATCTGTAAATACCGATTCGGTAATGCCCATTGATTCCTATGGGCTTCAATGCCCATAGGAATCAATGGGCATTACCGAATCGGTATTTACAGAATCGGTAAATACCGAATCTCAACAATTCGGTATTTACCGATTCTGAAATACCTGCATCCCCCCCTCCATTTTACCACTTCTTAAATACCGAATCGGTATGATTCGGTATTTAAGAAGCGGTAAAATTAAATTACCTACATCGGGCCCCAAGTGTCTGCACTCCAAGAGTTAGAAAGTTTTTTTCTCAAATCTGGCATTAAAAATGTCCATAACGAATCCATATTGTATACGAGGTGGCAGCAACAATATGTGTTCAAATTCCCCTGTTCATTTAAGTTGCTTAAATCTCTTTGCATTTTACGTCAACAAATAGAGAAATAATTAAATATTTCTACAATGTTATCACTATTAGAGTTGACTAGACAATGTTTTTCATTATTTTATGTTATGAGAGCTCACTGTACTTTTTACTATTCATGCTTTTAGAGGTTATTTATGTTGCATTTTGACATTTAGTATTTTAATAATCCTCTCAGCTATGAAGATTGTTTACATTTATAAATAGACAAAATATGTAAAAGAAAAGGTCTCTAAACATGTACAAGAGGATGCCAGATTGCTTTGTTATTCTGCTACACCAAATTGACACGTTCAAATAAATAGCTGGTTGCCTTTGCCTGCTGCTATTTTAAGGTGCCTCGAACACAGAGCAGAAATACAATAAATGTTATCGTACTTGGGAAAGTAAACCCTGACACTTTGAACTCTCTCTCATCGTTGGCTGTTTGAAGATACTCACGTTGTCCTGTGGCAGGTTGTCAGTGCTTTCTGTTTCAATCAAGTTAGTTTTGATGGCTCCAGGACAACATTTAAATGCTATCCACCCAAAAGATACTTACATCATAAACACCCATCTCTACCAAGGAACGGCTCTTGATTTCTTTGGAGTTAAATAAAAAAGAATACACAACCTTTAAACAAATCACCTTCTTGGGCCTGGTTGTCTGATTCCTGTAGCGCAACATTCTGAATAGATGAATGTTCGGATAACTTCTCTGCATATTAAGCAATGCAGCAACATAGGTCAATGCTCACATATCTTAAAACGGTGATGGATCAAGCCCTGATCTGTTGACTGGGTAGGAGTGTTCTGATTAACTCAGATACTCTGTCCATCACCACCCCCTTTTTGTAATCACATATCTTAAAGACATTTACCTTTTCTATATCAGTGGTCGGGGATCTCCCAATTTCCTCTGATTATATGCTCAGGTTTTAGCTCACTCTCTGCATGTAATACCCAAGTGTAATATTAGAAGCCCAATCTAAACATCCAAGCATGTATTACTTCCTCCAACTTCACAATCACATAAGATGTTCATCATCTTTTTTCTCCATCATTGCCTCCACTATTTCATCCCTGGACCAGGCAGTATTAACACTGCAATGTTCTTTTCTGCAATGTCATACTCATATGCATTGACCAGCTCAATATTTTATCCACCCATTGTAGAGTAGCTGTCGAATTTCAGTTCTTTGAGATTTGCCTGTTTGAAACATGAAATGTTATTCTCAGAAATCTATTGCAAGTTTTTAATAAGGCAGGCAGGATATAATTCTTCTTTGTGGTGTGACAAGCTATCAACAGCTACCTAGTTCACCTCCACTGTCCTCCCCAAAAATAAAGGTGAGAGATGTTTAAGTGGAGTATAAGGCTAGGGGTGGAACTGATATTCATAACTCCACTTCTCTCCCTTTCGTTAGCCTCCTCTGGAACCAGATTGTTGTGACTGAGGGAAGCATTCTGTGCAGCCCTGCCTCACACCCTTCACTCACTGCCATTTATAGCAAGCACACAGATGTTGGTAAGTGTGAGTATTATTTCCTCTGGGAAGAAGCAGTGGACCATCCTTCAGGGCAGAGGAGCCCAACACCCATGCCTTTTTCCAAGCATGCAGAATTTCTGTCAGGCTGAGAAAAGGTAAGACTGACAGACACTCAGGTGCTCAGGTCAGGCAGTCAAGTGCTAAATGTGCATGTGCCTGTCTGACTAAGCTGATCTTTGCCAGGCTGAAGACGTCACAGCCCTATGCCCTTTACCTCTTCAGCCCAGCGAAGCGTTTGGAGGTACTCCCACTCATTAGGAGGGCGCATGTCACAGATAGACTCTGCTGGAGCTGTGAGCCTTAGGGGGGTCTTACCCAAAACATTTTGCTTTCATGTCTCCTATTTTTGTGAATATCATTTTTGGTGGCCTTAGGTTTTTGCACCCTTTATTACTGCTAATAAGTGTTAAAGTGATTGCTCTCTTTGCTGAAAACATGGTGGAATGGGCTTACATCCAATTAGCACATATAATTTACTTATACCCTAGTAGAGTGGTACTACATGTACCCAAGGCCTGCAAATTAAGTGCTACTGGTGGCCCTGATTGCACCCCCCTCTTAAGTAGCTCTTTAAACGTTTTACGTTAGCAATTTCAGGCTGTGTGTGCAGTTTTAAACTGCCATACCAACTTGGCAAAAAAAAAAACTCTTGATAGGCTCAAACCTTCCTTCTGAATACATATAGGTCACCTCTAAGGTAGGCCCTACACAGCCCAGAGGGCAGGTTGCAGTGTTTTTAAAAGTTGGACATATACTTTTAAATTTTACATGTCCCCGTAGTGAAAAAATCCCAAATATGTTTTTCACTACTGCAATAGGGCAACATTGGGGCTACCTTATTACATTTAATAATCTTTAGCTTTGAAGTGGGAGCAGGGTGAAAGATCAAGTTTGGTATCTAAAGAATTGTAATTAAAAACCCACTCTAACTGTGAAGTTGGAATTTTAATCACAATTCTAAAAATGGAACATTTAGAAAGATGGCATTTTCTTGTCCCAAATATTTAGTGTCGGCTCTCTGTATCCTTGGTCTTATAACTAGTTGTAGTTGGTCTTTTTGTATTGTTCCCAGACTGTGACACAAAGGAAAGCTAGGTAGTGGCAGGATGGGTCACTCTGAGTTAACAAGGGGGAAGAGCTGTCAACTATCATATGTGCACATCACAAAGGCCCTGCCTGGACACTCTTACAAATGATTTGACACTAATCTATCGTGACCCCAGACAACCTGGAGCCAGGGGAGGGAAGAGTTAATTCCAAACACCTCTGTATGATGGAATCCTCTGGAAGCTTCTTCCTATCTAAAGTGGGCACCAGGTATTAATTGTAAACCTCAGACACCAGCTCTTCAGTCCGTTCTGGACCTGTAGACTGAGCCAAGAAGTAGGACTGCTGGACTGCTGTTCTGAAGGACTGCTGCCCTGCTGCCCTCTTGCCTGGATGACAAGGACTGGACCTGCATCTCTAACCCCAGAACCAGAGACTTACTCCAAGGGCCAGTTATCTAGTCTACTTATCAGAAGCCTCAGGGGCATAACACGTTTCCAACAACCTTGAACACAGCACCTTGACTCTGTAATTTGTGATCCCTACTCTGCCAAGTGGGGCCACCCCAGTCATAAACCCTTTAAAGTGGGCCTAAAGGTGTTGACCCGTCAGAACCACTGCATCTCCTCTGCTGCATGAAATTTCCCCGCACAAGGACTTCCCATTGCCCTCGCAGCCAACAGCTTGGTTGAAACCAATTCTACACATAACACACCACAGACACAGGTCCCTGCATAACAAGCCACTTGTTGACACATCCTCGACAACGCTGCTGGGCTCCACATTATAAGTCCTACAGCTTCTTTGGCTCCAGCTGATGCACATTGTTGCCTTGATGCAGGATTTTGCATCACTAGCCCTTTTATTGATGGTTTGCTTGAGGACAATGCAAGACCTCACATCGCAGCCTCGCAGCTCCTTGGGACACACGCTGTGCAATGCATATCTGACCCAGAGATTGCATCGCCTCGGCAGTGTAACACATCCTAGGTGTGAAACTCTGCAACTCTTCGCACACAGGATTTAAGGTACTGTTGTTCTGGGGACCTAACTGGGTACTTGTAGCCAGCCCGCGCTACATCTCGATCAGCCTGAACTTATGACTATGTTCTGGTCTAGTGAGGCTTTTTGGCACTATTTTCTCTGGAATCTTTAAAATTACATATCTCCATCTCTATGGATTGGATTTTTGTCAGTTTAGTCTTAAATTATTTATTAAAGTGTGCTCTATTGTTCTAAATTGGTGGGGGGAAGGGTTCTTATGTTGTGTTTTTACTTTATTACTGTTTGAAGTGCTGCATGAATACTTCACACATTGCCTGATTGCTCTTTGCCAAGTTATCAGAGGGTTAGACACAGGTTAATTAGTGGTTTGCTTGTGACTTCAACCTGGCAAAAGCTATGGTTTCTGCTTGAGTAGGGTTTACGCTTTTCAACCAGTAGCACTCTTTCTTACAGACTCGGACTTGGGTGCTTACATTTTAAGCCCTGAATTGCCCAGGGCTGAATGTCTATCAGTGACACTCATTACAGACTGGGTTGGGGTCAGCAGTCTCAGTGACCCCATCCCTCTCTGTGATGAGTAAGGGACTGCTGCCTCCTCTCATTGGCTGATCCATAACAAGATCAGCCAATATGAGGAGTCAGGTGCTCCAATTGTCACAAACTACTGAGGCTTTCCTCCCGTCAGCCAAGATCACTGCTGCAGCCTGTAATATGTGTTTTTTTAAAGTTTTTGGTGTGTGTGTGCATGTGTGTATCTATGAATGTATGTGTATCTGTGAGTGCAGGCTGTGAATGGGTGTGCGGATGTATGAGCCTGTGAATGGTGGGTAAAACTGTGCATGTGTGTGTGAATGAATGTGTTTGCGTGTGTATGTGTGTGTGTGTGTGTGTGTGTGCCTCGTTCAGCCCACTTGAATTATCAGGGAACACTGGTGGTAAAACCAATATTTAAACTCATGCATAATGGGTGGCCAAGTTTTGATCAATATCTTTCACAGTCACCACTAGACATGTATGCTAATACTCCTCCAGCTTGTGTCATTGTTTTATTTAGAAGAAAGCGTGGAAGGGCAAAGCTCTTGACACAAAGGCAAACAAAGTAACTAGCATATTTAATTTGTCCAGGTACATTTTCAGCTTCTGAGCTGTGTACAATTGAAACACATATCTATGCACTGCTGATAAATACCAATATTTCTTTCATATTAATGAATCTAGGAGATAACCTCCTAAATAGTGCTAGATCTTATTTGGATTTTAACCAGGCTACTCTAAATATGTATAATATTGTCTCCATAATTTTCAGACCATTTTTAAAACAACACAATTGTCAGGAAATATTTAAGAAATTAAGGGCCATATATATCAAAGGGTTGTACCCATTCTGTGTCAATGGGAAAATGTGTTCACACATATGGCCCTCAGACATCAATACCATGCTGGGACTCGGGGCTTCTCACGCATTGTTTTCTATTAGAAGAGTTTGATCTCAGTAACAGAAAAGGAGCATGACCTGCAACAATCTGTGTTCTCTCATGGATAAATCAGTAAAGTAGCTATCCCACTAGGTACTATCACGGAGCTAATCATCTTAGTTTTACAGCCCGAACAAAGTCCATGGAATCAGAGAAGGGAGGTTTAATGGTTTGAATTTCAACATGGGTGATGTGATGGGGTCCCTTTTGTGTGTCTCGGGTTCCCAGAACAAAAGCACAAAATATGAGGGTCACTGCCACATCAAATAAGAGGAAGTGATATTTTACATACCTGCTACTTCTGTAGGAAGAGGATATTACATTTGTCTCATCCACTAAAACCTAATGCGCCTGAAAGCAAAATCGCATATATCACACAAAAAAGGCATACCCAAGGATATACATGAATCTGGGGTAGACTATATGTATCAAGAAACAGTTGTTCCTTTGTTAGAAACAGAAACAGTCTTATCATACAATGTTGCACCAATGATTGTATGATAATACTGTTGCTATTTCCATACTACTGTTTCCTGATACACACGGAAATTAACTCACACAGCAATGTAGAACTAGTTAATGAATCTAGAATATAAAACCTAGCCCTCTACACCTATACTGTTGACCCTGTCAAAAATAATGCGTATTTCTCAATGGTGGTTAGCCTATTTTGGGGGAAAAAGTTGGGGGCAAGTCATGTTTTTTTCATGTATTGACAATATTTTCAATGAAACATCTCCTTTTTTGGATGGGTAAAGGCACAGTAAAAACAATCTAGTCTGCAGATTGGTCAACATTAACTGGTCTAATTTTCCAGCAGATGGAACTATACAGGGAATTCTACAAAAAACTGCTAGGCAATCACTTTATTTGATGAAATAGCTGCCCGCGGATTTCAAAGTATTCTGGACATTCTTTCAGTGAAGAGTTACAATACAGTCTTAGATTGGAGGGACTCAGATTCTCTTTATTATTGACAATCATTGTCATGCTCACTTGAGCCAGTGGTTTCAGGTGCTTGGCACCAGTACTTAATTGCTAAGCCAGCACTTAAACAGACTGCCACATGGTGGTGCTGTTTGTTTTATTTATAGATGAGCACAACAACAGTTGTTTATTAATTCAATATATGATCAAAATAATTAATACCAGTCACCCAAGGCATTCTTATGGCTTTGGGGGCCTGGAATAGTATCATTTGTCACGCTTGTAGGAGTGTGATCAGCAGTCGGTGTGTTTGTAGTGTCATTGGCAGCTCTGAAAGGGGCAATGGATGGTGCAAGCTGCAGTAACATCCTGACGAGAGCCCTGGCACTTGTGTTTTTTTTTACAAATTAAGCACAGGTCATGCTTGCTGTTACAACTCCATTATATAGTTACTGTAATAAAGGACTTGGGAGCTGCATTATACATACTGATTTTCCTGACTACTAGAATGTGTTTGATATCAAAGTAGCGGATAGCCTCAGCTCACAATACTCCTAATATAGAAAGGCATTCTACTGTCCGTATACACTATGGGTACTATACTAAAGAGATGAAAGGACAATCAATTTCATCTTCCATACCCCGATTATCTTTAGTCATGAGAGGAACGAGACCAAGCTGAGACTCTATGTGCATTGTCAATAGCTGAGTAACATCACCAAAAGCATTGAAATCACTACCACTTACCCAGATTGTCATCAAACAGCTTCTACTGGATGTAAATACGTAATCCTCAAAGTTGTGTGCAGTATAATAAGAAGGATAATGTATAGAAAACAGTCATTCAGAATGCATATAGGCATTATGAATATATGGTGATGATTTAGTACTTTGCATCACCTCAGCCACCAACCAATTTTTGGATTATGCAGTCTGGTATATCATGACCATGTACACTGTAATGTATCTTGATAATATTCTGGCATTTCCCTCCTACCTACATAGGCAATAACTTAATGTTAAGAAAGAGTTGGAGAAATGTAGGATTAATTAACTAAAAGACACATGCTCCGAGTTTTATTTGTTTCTATTTTGAGTCCATTTTCTGTCCTTCATGTTCTTCTCCTAGAGTGGAGATCATGGATCATATTCATAGGCTGGAGGAGGCAATAATGGAATTGCTGCCCCATGAGAGTAAGGGAACGTTAATGGCTTCAGGTGTTCACCACTATTTTTATAACAATTCTCAGAAGTGATTGCATTATTTTCTTACTAAAAATGGCAAACTATGTGTGGATTCCTTTAAATTATTTTTGATATTCTTCCTACTCTTCTTTAACCATTTTGAGATATTCCCTGTACCGGTTATACCACTGAGACAGATGCTTTTGTTTGTACCTTGTGTTTGGTCCTGCTACAGAAAGATACAAATACAATTATAAAAATACAGCAAGCTGCATATAATTCACAGACAATGACGCCAGCAAAGAAAGAGCATACTATTAGTTAGAAGAGTCTACCCATGTGTAATTTTTAATGGTACGAAAATATAAAAACGAAAACCCTGGTTTGTTATTCTAGTTTTTGCAGATCATTGAAATACTGTATTCCTCCAGTCATTTGGAGTCGCCAAGCACAGACAGTAGTGAATACTTTAATTCTCTAACAATATAAATATTTCCATAGTTCTCTCAAGCACCAACCGACTGCCCTTTCATAATGAGTAGTGGTAGCATAGAAAATAGCAGTAAAACCTGTTCTGCCTACCCCCATATGCAAAAATGCTATCCCTGTGGAGATTTAACCTAGGACCAGGACAATTTCTACAGTGTGCTAAAATATCACGCACAATGAGGTCGGAGTTCACGTAGTTGGGTTAAGTGCAACTCTGCAAAGTCACAAAAAAACTATGCCGCTCTATGTGGAGTTCCTCTGGTGGGAGGAGCTTGCTGGCACACCTCTTCGCATTGCAACGGCAATGCGGAGTGCGTTCTCACATTCCAAATTGCATGCAAACAGAATCACTCAGTTCTCGTGTGTGTTCTTACGTTCCAAATCATGTGAGAATGGCACCACACTCTCTGCATGGGTGCGGCCATCTTGATTTTCTGCTCTCTGTTGTGGTGCTGGGCCTAAATCCTAATCTCTATTTAATCTGTGTAATCCTCCCCCTTTACAACTTATCCAACCGTCATTTTAAAATGTTATATTAGTATGTGTCTTTGAGTTTGTGTTTTTTACATTTTTAGGAAATTAATTTCATATTTTTTGGGACTGTTTGTTTATTTCCCATTATTTCCTTATGTCTTTCTTCTTTCCTTTTCCTTTTCTTATTTTAACTCACGCAGCGCCATGGCCACAGGCAGTGTGGCTACGTTGGGGGTGGTGGCGTCACCCAGGTGTGCAGCCCTGGGTGATATTTGGTGAGGAGGAGGTGGCAGCACTGATACTTTTTTTGTGCAGCGCCAACTACCCTCCATTCTGTCAGCAGACGACAGGCCTAGTATTGAATACCCCCTACGGAAACTTCAGCTGCCTTGGGGGAGGGTGCACTGGTACGTGCAGCACACTAGCCAGCTTCAGCACATCGTCCAGCAGCTGACACACTGCTGGGCAGGTATCCTGGACCGGTAACAGGCCCTGCTCAACCTGCTAGGCATCGAGATTCTGGGGCTCAGAGAGTATTAATTATTTGTTGTGTTTCTGTTTACAATGATACAAGGTTTTTTCTGAATAACATGCCGCTCACGCTCAGAAGTAAGTTACATTTAGCTTAGATTGGAATATTATTGTGTAATCCAGTTTCTAGTTTCTGCTAGGCAGGTGCTCAGCGCTGCCTAAAAGACTTCCAGGTTATTTCACAGCTATGTGTAGTATGCATCTATGCATTGCAAAAAAGGGAGACTGAGTTGGTCCTTCAATGGGGTTGTGAAATAGGAATAGAAGCAAAGATCATTAACTGCAATGCATTAGTTCCAAATGCAGCTTTTACTATGGAATTTTGGAATAGTGATATCAGGATTTGTATGGGCAACTCATAGACAGCCCATAGACTTGAAACTAGTACCATAGACAATCTGTTTAGAGAACTACAATGTGACTGCATTTGCTTGTTATAAACATTTTGTTGCGATTAAGTGAATTAATAATCTATTTTTTTTAATCTTCTTCACTTCTTACATCAGCACCCAAGGGCAAGAAAAGGGATATTCCCGACACAGGTCCATGAGTAGCTGGTCAGCAGGCACCGACCACCAGCACCGCAGCTGAGGGCTCTTCTGACTACAGTAGACCTATTATTTATTAGTATTATTTCCCTCATGTTAGGTTTTAAGATTGTTGTGGGCTTAGGGTAGAATCTTGGGTTATTGGAATGTTGGTGTTGAGTTCCAGGATGGGAGTTGCTGACTTTAGGCTGGTGTTGCTGGTGAGAAATAAATTGGCATATTAGCAAGAACCTCGTTAAAATTATCGCAGTTTTAGCGGCAGGAAACTGCTGCTAAAACGGCGATAATGGGCTTGCTAATATGCGTTATACAATTCCAATAGAAGCCCAGGTTACATGTGCAGGACATCTAACCTGGGCTTCTATTGGAATTATTTAACGTATATTAGCAAGCCCATTATCGCCGTTTTAGCAGCAGTTTCCTGCCGCTAAAATGGCGCTAATTGTAACGAGGTTCTTGCTAATATGCCCCACAGTTTCTTTGACACCATTACCTGCCGTCTTCCTTCCACATGGAGACGAGGATGGGATATGAACCCACTTGTGCAAAGCACAATGGATTCCATTTTTATTTCATTCCTGTTATCCCTGCATTATCTTTTTTTGCTTATTTCCTTATATTACGTGGTTTTCTTTTTTTGGTATCTGACTTTTTCTGGTCTCCACTCTAGTCTCTAGTTCACTTATCTTCAGCTTTGTTGGTATTCTTTCCATTTCTCCTTTATATCTTGTAATACTGTAAGAGTAAGACTAAGAATAACACATTTATGTACTCTACTCTACCGGGAAGTTTACAGCCCAAGTAAGCTGGTATTATAAATAATGCTCTCCTTGTATATTTGTTGAGAAGACTTTATTTTTCCTGCTCATGCTCTAACAGTTGAGTTCATGAGAGAGAAGCCATGCACCCCCAATGTAGTGTGCGGCTGTCCCATTCATTTACACAGTTTACCAGAAGTTTCCAATGAAAGTGCAGCATGGCTGGAAGAAAAGTATGAAGTTACACTCCCATGGCATTTAACAACCAACACCATATGTCTTTCATTGACCATTAATCCTTCCCTGACTTGTCTAACTTTGTAAAACCAATCAAATGCCCAGATTGATATTTTTGTGAGAAGATACTGCAGTGCTAATTGAACTGTAGTGATGTATTGCAATTGTATAATATTTTATTGTAGCCACACAGAACACCAGTCATGCCAGCTCCAGTGCTGCTGCAGAAGGAGAGTCAGTTGGGGGGCGAGAAGCAGCAGCAGGGATGGAGCACAGGTAAGTCACATAATTTCTTGCAATTACTATAATCTAGTGGCGGCCGACATAACTCGCGGATGGTAAGGCAGGTCATGCAGGGGGAGTCGCAAGGGGTCGCAAATATTTTTTAAAAACATACAAAATAAAATAAAATAAACTTACCATTGCATCGGGTCTTGCTTCACCGCTCCTGCTCTTCTCCGTCTCGGAAGTACAGCCAGGCCCCAGTGACCAATCACATTGCTGCAATGTAGCATTGTGATTGGTAGGCTGTAGTGTAGCTCCTATTTTCCCAATAGGCTCTGCGCATTGGAATAGTACCTACAGCAGTAAAGGCCTAGGCCAGACGTTAACTAGGTCTACTACTGTCGATACTAGACTTAATTTTTGGGTTTGCCAGCTAAGCTCAGAGTTCGCTAGAAACTTTCTCGAATGTTCAAGGAAGGAATTAACTCCCCTGATTAGACAAGAAGGGATTTAGTTTCTGACAACCATAGAACATGACAACTTTGCTCTCCCCTAATCAAGAGTCAATCTCGAGAGTCGTGTGAGCACAAGGCAATTATTTTACTCAGTCAGTACGTGCATTCTTAGTCTCATCAGAATGTAGAGAAAAGGAAGAGACGGGCGTGTTCAATAAAAGATGTTATTTATTGATCAGTCTCTTTTCTCATACATGAGAAATGGATCGATATTATTGCAATACTTATAGTTAAGTAAAGTGCATACATTAAAAGCAATAGTATAAAATAATACTGTAAAAACATTGATATGGTTTCTGAGCCATATGATGTTTAAAATGATTAAAATATATTTACATACACATATACATTTGACTAAACGTACTCAACTGGTGTTTCTAAATACGCCTACCCCGTGTACCTGACCTAAGTCTAATGCGTGGGCGGGAATAGAAAGTTACAGTTTAAGTTAAGTTTGTTTTTGCCAAGTGAATAACTAAAGAATTCTCTGTGAGGGGTTATTCAGTTCTGTACCTGGAATTTAGGATGAATGAGGAATGGTATCTCTTTCTCTGCTCTCGATATTCCAGGCTGCCTGCGAGGGCTGCCCGAAAGCGCCGGTGCTGGGTCTCTCGGCTTGAGATAGCAGCGCGTCTCTCAGCGCGTCAGGAAGGCGGGGCTGCGCCAGCGGGGTCTGCTTCTGCTCTCGGCTTCGGCAAGTATGGCTGCTCCGTCTTGTCACCACGCGTGTGTTTGCATAGGGCAAGATCGGCAATATTTATACCTTAAAGGTGCCGAGATTGACGTAAGGATGGACATAGATACGTCAATAAAGATGTCATACGACTTGCTCGTTAGCACATTCTTTACTAAAGTTCTCTGTGAAATCAAAACAATGGCCGCACGGATTATCCAGGTTGTCATAGGTTTGATTTGTTATGAGAACGTCGTATGCCTTATCAGGGGCTGGAGGAATGTCGCTTGTCTAATTAGATCTCAAGCGTTATGACCTAATCAGATAACACGTTCCTGTGCCGTAGTGTGACTGCGTCAGATAACGGTATCTGCATCATGGGGGCTTTTCTTGCCTCATGGGCTGACTGTTAGTTAACTTGATAGTTAGTTTAACCAGAATATGGTCAGGAATAGGGGGACTGATTCAGAACCTATAGAAATACACGACACCCACTCCACGCTAACTATGGTCATATCTACTAATCTATGCATAGTATAACATAGTACAACATACTATAGAGTATAGTGTATACCTTACCACCCCAAAATACATAAATGCATTTCGAAATTTTCAAATATACTGAAAAATTGCAGTCATATATATTGTATGCACTTAAGCTATGGTTTAAATGCAAAAGTAAACACGCATTTGTATGCATTATTGCTTATTGGTATATGAGAAATACACATGAAATGGCTCTTAATATGGCTATACAGAAAGGAAGTTCGAGACCATTTCATCACATAATAAAATATTTGTGAACATCCCAGCGGGCAACTAAAGTTTATAAAGTATCTAAAAATAGAAATCTTAGTTCTCTAGGAATAGTTTCTTACTTTAAGCAGAAGATAAGTGTCCCGAAAAATTTGTGAAAAATAATTTGGGGCTGCTAAAAAATTGTTGTTCGTGAACTGGTGGGAAGAATTGTACATGTGACTTTATTTTTAAAGTTGAAGGCCGAATTCAGGGAACGCCGTGTGCGAGCTTGCTCAAAAGTCTCTATTTCTGTTCTGGAGAGAACATCATATCATTCAGGCTTTCGAAAAAACTGTCAACAGCTTCATGGGAAAGTTCCACTAAGTCGGAAATAGAGGTAACCATGCATTCGTGCGCATGATTGTCTGCATTGACATTCTGATTCGCATTGCTGACAGAAGGTCGTACCTGTTCGATGCTGCTTTCATCTTGAACTTCACTACTCTTCAATCGCAGTGGTGAAGATTCCACGAATGCCGTCATCAGGATTGGCAACTGCAGACACAACAATGATGGACAGAATGTGGATCAATGTCACACATTCACCCCAGTCCAAAGATCTGGGCCCAAATCCATCGTTTTTCCACTCCACACCACCCTGGGTTAGACAATGGCGATATGCAAATCAGCGCTGACCCTGTGCCCCATAGGAACAGTCCAGTCCGAACTACAAAAGCCATGTCCTTCCCAGAACGGAAACAAGCATCCGAGGACCGGCCCGGTTTCGAGGTAACACCTCTCTTCAGCCCGGCTAGCTTGATTCCAGTGGTGTGGAGTAACTGGGACTCACGTCTGAGCATCCCCAGTACACTTAGAGCGGTAACTGCAGACACAACAATGATGGACAGAATGTGGATCAATGTCACACATTCACCCCAGTCCAAAGATCTGGGCCCAAATCCATCGTTTTTCCACTCCACACCACCCTGGGTTAGACAATGGCGATATGCAAATCAGCGCTGACCCTGTGCCCCATAGGAACAGTCCAGTCCGAACTACAAAAGCCATGTCCTTCCCAGAACGGAAACAAGCATCCGAGGACCGGCCCGGTTTCGAGGTAACACCTCTCTTCAGCCCGGCTAGCTTGATTCCAGTGGTGTGGAGTAACTGGGACTCACGTCTGAGCATCCCCAGTACACTTAGAGCGGTAACTGCAGACACAACAATGATGGACAGAATGTGGATCAATGTCACACATTCACCCCAGTCCAAAGATCTGGGCCCAAATCCATCGTTTTTCCACTCCACACCACCCTGGGTTAGACAATGGCGATATGCAAATCAGCGCTGACCCTGTGCCCCATAGGAACAGTCCAGTCCGAACTACAAAAGCCATGTCCTTCCCAGAACGGAAACAAGCATCCGAGGACCGGCCCGGTTTCGAGGTAACACCTCTCTTCAGCCCGGCTAGCTTGATTCCAGTGGTGTGGAGTAACTGGGACTCACGTCTGAGCATCCCCAGTACACTTAGAGCGGTAACTGCAGACACAACAATGATGGACAGAATGTGGATCAATGTCACACATTCACCCCAGTCCAAAGATCTGGGCCCAAATCCATCGTTTTTCCACTCCACACCACCCTGGGTTAGACAATGGCGATATGCAAATCAGCGCTGACCCTGTGCCCCATAGGAACAGTCCAGTCCGAACTACAAAAGCCATGTCCTTCCCAGAACGGAAACAAGCATCCGAGGACCGGCCCGGTTTCGAGGTAACACCTCTCTTCAGCCCGGCTAGCTTGATTCCAGTGGTGTGGAGTAACTGGGACTCACGTCTGAGCATCCCCAGTACACTTAGAGCGGTAACTGCAGACACAACAATGATGGACAGAATGTGGATCAATGTCACACATTCACCCCAGTCCAAAGATCTGGGCCCAAATCCATCGTTTTTCCACTCCACACCACCCTGGGTTAGACAATGGCGATATGCAAATCAGCGCTGACCCTGTGCCCCATAGGAACAGTCCAGTCCGAACTACAAAAGCCATGTCCTTCCCAGAACGGAAACAAGCATCCGAGGACCGGCCCGGTTTCGAGGTAACACCTCTCTTCAGCCCGGCTAGCTTGATTCCAGTGGTGTGGAGTAACTGGGACTCACGTCTGAGCATCCCCAGTACACTTAGAGCGGTAACTGCAGACACAACAATGATGGACAGAATGTGGATCAATGTCACACATTCACCCCAGTCCAAAGATCTGGGCCCAAATCCATCGTTTTTCCACTCCACACCACCCTGGGTTAGACAATGGCGATATGCAAATCAGCGCTGACCCTGTGCCCCATAGGAACAGTCCAGTCCGAACTACAAAAGCCATGTCCTTCCCAGAACGGAAACAAGCATCCGAGGACCGGCCCGGTCAGGATCATCAGGATTGGCAGCCTTTGAGGGCAGCACAAAGCGTGAACCTTGGTAGGAACCAACAGTGTATCTGCATCCACTGGCGCATCCGATTGTAGCGTCAGACAGGTGTCTAACACGCATTCTTCTCCGCATAGCAGACACCTTAGTACAGGTAAAACACACCTTTGCCACATTGGTCGAAATGATAGAAACCAAGTCAGGTTTAGGTCTCTAAGCCGGGAGAGTCCCAGGATTTTTGATATCCGGTCCCGGTATCCAATGGCTAGGATCGTATCTTCCATTGTCGCGAGAGTTTGATCTGTGACATGGGTTGCCATAACGAAAAATAAGGACTAGGAATAGGATTCCTGCAATTAGTCCCAGGATCAGGGGAAGTCCGCCAAAAATCGAATGGACGAAATCTGGAAAAATACCCAGTATGGCTTTCAATGGTGTTAATGCCATCGAAAATACTGTCTTAAATACCCCTGAGATCCCATTGGTATCAGAAATATTTAAGATTTCGCTCAGGATTTCCGCGAAATGTACGGGGGAATTAGTTGATAATAATGTATGTATCTCTGCAGTCGTCCTTGCGACTTGTAGATCATACGTTTCTTTTGATGACGTGAGCCTTGTAGGCGTCTGAAGAAGCACTGTTTTCATTCTGCTTAAAGTATCTATTCGAATAGAAGTAATTTTCAAACTGGGCCATGCCCTTGCCTCCCTGTCTGGAAAGGAGCTGGGGAATAAAGAACGTCCACAGCACTTGACCTTCGCCGTTGTAGTGACTAGATAAGGAGTCCCGGGCATAAGACTACAACATCTGCGGTCTACAATAAGAATGTAACTCCCATTATAGAGTCTTTGAAAGAATGGTTCTATTTCAGTTGCAGGTGCGCCTTGCTGGTGACATGAAAGGTTGTATGAATTCCCTTCACAGGCTCCATGCAAACTAATTCCGTTACACAGAAGCGTGCCGCTTAGTGACATAGCACAATTGTTGCCACTAAGAAACACTTTCTGTCCTTTATTACTGACACATGCATGTGAATAGGGCAGGTTCCAAGTTGTTTTAAGGTACCCCTTTCCCAATTTCTTGTACATGCCAGCCTGTATATATTTTTGGCAGTATTGAAACCTGAAGGTTGAGATTGGAATATTTATGATTCCGTGGATTATCCATTCACTGACAGGTCGTTCTGACATTGTCATTGGTAATCTTTCTAGTTTTTCAATGCTCAAGATTGTATAATCAGCACCCTTTTGCGCCATACCGATTTGTCTATCAGTAAGGTTAAAGATTTGGAATAGTGACGTTGTGTTGATTAAACGCCAAGGCACATAGCCTGAACGCAGATTTTGTAACGTCCAGCCAAGCTGTACAATGGAACGCAATTGTGACTGACCATGTTGTAATAACAGTAAGTCTTGCGATAATATATCGATTGCTGAAGACACAATGCTGTCCAATGAAAAAATTCTGGAGGACAGAGTCATTAACCCATTGTCCACTACAGAAAGTGATTTTTCCAAATTAATACGGTCAATTTCCCGTATTCTTTCTGCTGTCTCAATTTGAGTAACCTTCCAGGCCTCATTGTATGCTGCATATACAGAGGCTGCTATGAAACGCTTTTGACGCTGTTTGCGTGGTCCCATTATGAAATCACGCAAGTCAGCACCATCAGTAAGTAAAGTTAGGTGTTGCTTAATTTCAGGCAGTGTGGAAGTTTGTAGCCATTGAAGGCATAATTTGCCCACACTGTAGGTTGTTATTATCCCTGGGTGATGTCTTTGGGGATATCTAGGGTCTGGCCTGGTCATTTTGAAACCCTGTGTTTTATTCAGGAATCTATCTTGACAGTAATTTGTATCTGTGGGCCAGATCAACCATTGTTTCCAATCAGGATGTGTTCTGTTTTGGTTTAATATATGGTTTACGTCTATTTCTTCATCTGTATCAGAGTTATTGCTAAACATTGTTGGCTTTGGAATAGACTGTTTATTTAAATCTTTGATTTTGGCTAAGCCAAGACAGGTGGTTTGTTGAACAGTGTCATTTAAAAATATCATTTGTTCTGGGATCATGCAGGCTCTAAACAAAGCTTCTATACCCTGTACTTGCCATTCTTTTGTACCCCAAACACTTTTCAAATCAACATTTTTGTCCCAATAATCAAATCCAAAAGTATTCATTTTTTCAAAGAACGAATCTGAATATATCAATTTTGTGTTGGTTATCATGGTTTTCATCCCTGTCTTGTTTGACAATTTAAAATAAAATGTTGCAGCATTACTTATGTTAAAACCTGAAAAATATGAATATTTGTCATATACGGTTCTAGAGCTTCCTTTTGGAGGTGTAGCACAATGTTCCCATTGATTATAACTTAAAACATTTCTAGGTTGTGCAGATTTATGTAAAAAATGGTTACCATAATGGTTATAGCAATACATACTATCATAATTTGTAGAACCTTGCAAATAATCATGTTTTGTAAATTTAGCAGACATTACTAAGTCAGACATCATGTTGTTAATACTTTCGAAGTCCCAATCATCAGCAAATGAGTTTGGTTTTGCAAAGTCACTCAAGGAGATCTTGATTTGGTGTGGATATTTCAGGATCTCGACCGGACCATAAATTTCATAGTCAGTGTTGTCCCAGGCTACCCCACCAGGTATAGGATTGGCTGTGAAGTTGGCTGAAGAAAGTTCTGAAGAAAGTTCTCTTTTCTCGACGTGTGAAGATGTGTGTGGTTTGAGGATCAAGTTGATGTTCTGACTTGCTGTGTCCATTTTAGCATATTTTCCCTCAATGAAGCGTCCCAAAGTAAATACCATGATGAGCCAAAGTATGAGGATAGATGCGCCAAAACCCACCCAAAATTCAATCCATGGAGAAACCAGATATGTTTCTTTCAGTTGTTTCAAAAGTTCCTTCGCTTTGTCTTTAAAGGATTTTGATGATGGCTGTGTCTTTGATTCACTGAAGCCGTCAGAGGAATCATCGAAGTTGATGAAGTAACCGAATGCAGTTCTGTCAATTGTTCCAATTGGTTCAGGATTTCTGTTTTTTGCATTTTCACTTGGTACTTCATTGTAGATTGGTGTGTCTCTGCTAAATGTCTTTATTTGGGTTTTAAGAGGTCTAAGTTCTATTGCATTGTTGCATAGTCCTTCTTGTTCTTCTTTAGGCGTTTCGAATGTGATGAGCCTTTTTGTTAGGACCTCTGTGCTGGTAGCAAACCTTGGTGTTCTGCTACTTATTGGGAGTCCACTTGGCCTACTGTTTGTTATCGGCCACATGTTGTGGTTTTACCAGGTCGATGGATACAACTCGGTTCTCCTTTTTACCAGCAAGTGGCGGTAGTACAACTGATCTTGTCCCGTTGACAGACAAGACAGGAACTGCTTTTCTGTAAGAAGGCCCAAATTCCTTCTTTACCGCGATCTTCTCCCTGACTAGATCCCCGACTTTTGGAATCCAGACAGGTCTTGCTGGGACAGGTGGTGATTCTTCAGTGGTTGTTGGCTGTTGTTTCAACTGTATGTTGCTCAGGTCTTTTCTTGTTTTGTTTAAGTCCTGCAAAATAGCCAAACGGTCTTTGACATCAAAGGTTTTTTCTATTACCACTGAAGTCTGACTATCAAGGTCAGAGATCAACATCCTAGTTCCGAATAATAATTCGTACGGACTGAATCCCTTCAGAGAATTTCTTGGCAAGTTATTTAGACTACGTTGGACACTTATTAGATGTTTGACCCACCCAGCTCCCGAACCTAATATCCTTTCCATTATAGATTGCTTTCTGCCTTGGTTTTTTCTTTACACCATCCAGTACCCTCAGGAAGGAAGTGAGAAGATTCCCGCTGGGCTGTGCTCATTTGGCCATGTTTCCCCCCAGGCTGGTATGCCTGAGTGAAAACAATGGTCGAACGTAACATGCTCTTAGCGTATATGCCAATTAGACTCGCAAATCTTGTATAATAGTCCGGACGTCAGCCGAGTGCTGGTGATCTATATTATAAGTGAAAACTAGCCTGTATATGTTAATCGCAAGCCATTCTTTTTGCTGGTAATATTATCTGCCTTGATACGACGAGGTATTAAACTGCTTCTCTCCCCACTGCGATCTCTGTTGCAGTTTGGGCAGTTTTTTACAAACATGGTGTAGTGCAGGCTCATGCCTGGCCACCAGTACCGTGATTGTAATTCTTCCAGAGAATCTTTTAATTTAAGGTGTCTGAGACCCTCGCCCATGTGTGCGTCTGCGATTAACAAGTTTCTCCTGTCCATGTTTGGAATCACTCTATCCCCCACTCCAGGGATTCGAGCAAAAGGGACGGAGTTTGCATCGATTATGTATGTATAATTGAGTGGATAGTTGATCGGTAGTGCTGAGCAGTCGCCGTTTGATGACGTTTTCACCGCCAGCAATGTTTCACCGTCAATGTATTTTAATGTACGCTTTTTTCGATCTACGGGAGCCGGTTTAGTGGCTGCCGCTGCGGCTGCTTCAGCCAATGAATTCCCCACAACGTGAACGCCATCACGTTGATGACTCAGTGAGTGAGTCACGTGAGTCTTTGGTAGTTCTTTTTTCAAAAGAGCTACTTGTTCCCAGAGCAGTTTCTGCTTTATTGGTGCATCTGTGTCATCTTTGTAACCGTTCTGAATCCATGTCTGCAAATCCTTGTTATAGGCTTTGACGCAGTAATATGAATCTGACACTATAAGTGTCGGGAATTCGCGATCCGCATTATCCAGCGCCATTTTTAATGCTATTATTTCAGTTTGTAGTTCTGAATTGTTTCTACTGAGTGTGATTTTGTTAATAGAGGTCTTAGTTTACCTCCGCGCCACACTTCTTTTGTAATCTCACATGTGGGATTGTATGCATGTTCTCCCCAAACGGAGGGTTGAGCATGTCCGTCTGTATAGATTACACAGGCGTAATGTCGTAGAGGAAGAATGTCGATTGGCAGAGGATACGTCTTTTCATATTTTAGATTTTTTAATTCTTCTAGTTCTTAGAAAATTGTCAACCAGGCTATACTTGATAATTCATATCCCACGTACAAGACTGTCAGATGGGCAATTCTGGACTTTTTAAAGTTGAATTTGTAACCCTCTGCAGCGAACCCAAGTATTATGGTGTTCACCCTTTTCAAGTGAGTCTCCAAGTCATCATCTGTTAAGTAAATGTCATCAACATAAGATAATGCTTCATCATCATATAGTTGTAGTAATTCTGTTACTCTCGCTGAGAATACCCCCGGGCTGTTCTTGTACCCCTGGGCTAACCGACAGAATTGCTTTTGAGTGCCATTTACTGAGAATGCAGTTAAATATCTGCTCTCTGGTGCTATGTTTTGACAAAAGAATCCATTGGAGATGTCCAAGGTTGTTTTGTATTTTTTGCGCACTATGTTATTCATTAGTGCAGCACTGTGTGAGTTTTGCACTGCAAAGGTTTTGCAACATGTGTTAAGGTGTCGGTAATCCAAAACTAGACGATATGAATTGTCTGGTTTGGAGACCGGAAACAAAGGATTGTTCATTTGTGAGGTGCAAGTTTCAATCACCCCCTGGTATTCTAGCTGATCTAGTATTTCATTTACCTGTTTTTTAGCTTCTTGCTTAATTGGGTACTGCCTTTGTGCAGTAGGTTGTGATTTTAACTGGATTTTGTGAGGAGGAGAATCCTCATCCCATCCTACATGATTTTTATATAAAGCAGGTGCTAAGGCCACTGCCCACTTTCTAGCAAGTGTGTATTTTTTATGAATCGGTATTTGATTCGAGAAGGCAGGCATAATTACTTCTTCGCCATGAGGGCACTCCCTGACAAACTCTGGTGGCCAGTCTTTTTCAGCTAGAAGGATGTCATAGCCTTTGGAGAGGTTATCCCAAAATAGTCCCCTCATTTTCCTAGTCTTATCTCCCTCTATACGTAATGTTATCTCGTATATCTTGTGGGGCTTGCTAACTCTGGTGTCTGCAGTTTCCACTTGAAGGTATTCATTCGTGTCCACTGTCTCCAGATGATTCATAAGGACTTTGCGAGCTATGCTCACCTCTGCTGCGCTGTCTAGCATTGTCTGAGCCCATTCTCCGTTTTTCAGTTGTGTCCTCAGTATTCTCGGCATTTTTAACTACCTTGATACTGGCTACCTTCTTTTTTGGAAATTGTAATTTCTTTTTTAGCTGAGCAGGTTCCTTGTCTTTGGACTTGGCGTGCTCTTCTGATCGTCCTCTTCTTTCCGATTTCTGCGAGGAATTCTGAAAAGATTGAGAGGGACGTGTATCAATGTCTTGATATCTATCAGGTTTTTTAATATTATCCCTATTTCTAAGGTTATATCTATTCCCCGAGGGGTCACTCTGCGGTGACCTCTGTCTTTGGTTTGGAGATTTCTCTCTTCGCCGAGGAGACCTTCCTCGGGACTGGAATTTCTTTTCTTTAGGACTGGATTGTTTGTTTCCATCCCAGTTCTTTTTTGGTGAATTATTATTATTAAAAAATATTTTTTCTGGACTTGTAGTCAGTTGCGGTTTTACTGGTATTCCACCTAGACTATCTCTGCCTAGTTCTTCATAGGATTTTTCTATGATTCTTGCAATTTCAGCTGGTTGGTCTGCTATATCTGTCTCTTTTAACCTCTGGCGGATCGCCACATTTGCTGCTTCACCTTTTATGTTGGCTAGTAATATAGCCGAGACCTGCTTGAAGTCTTTCAGTAATTTCATACCAAGAGTTAAAGCAGGTTCTGGACCGTATTCATCTTGAATTTGTTTTAGCACATCTGGTATTACCGAAATGGATGGAACACCGTGCGTTTTTGTGTAGATGGAAGCAAAGACTGTACCCCAAGTGTCACAGTCCTCAATGTGTGGTGCGATTCCCATTGGGAGACATATAGTCAGAATCCTGTGTTTTTCTAATGGGGTGGTGTCAGGAAACACCGCCTCTATTTGGGTAATTTTCTGTGCCAACCAGAATGGTATCTGTTCCCGTTTAGCTGGAACTTTACCTAGGCAGGATTGGATGTTCTGTGGTGTAATTTTGTTTGTGTTCCCCTGGTGAGGGGTCAGCTGTGGAAGTTTAATCGCTGGCTGAATTGTTGAAGTCCGCATTACATACTGAACTAATTGTCTATGAATTTTTAGTAGTTGTTTTAGCTGTATTAACAGCTCTGCTGCAGGCATTCTTTCGATGTCTGGATGTGGTGTGTATCCGGCTAAGACCGGCCACGTTGCTCCTGGTCTTCCTAAAGGACCGAGTCTTGTAATGTGATTGTTATGTTTTAGGGCGCCATCAAATAAGAGCAAATGCTCTTGGAATTTGAGTGGTACTTCCACCTCCTCGAAAGGAGTGTACGTTTCAGGAGGTTCCTCTACTTTGTAATAGTGGAAGTACTTTGTTACAGCATTTGCTGCCGGAAAATGTATCCATGAATAGTATACCTCTGTCTGCCGATATTCGTGTGCCTCAATTACGAATATGACTGTGCCACCTCTAGGTGTCAGTCCATTTTCTATAAGTTTTAAGGTTATAGATCTCCTTTTAATGACCGGAATGAGTATTATATCCGCGTCTGCTGCTTGCATGGTAGCATCAGCATCTGCGAGTTCAGTTGCTAATCTAACTGCCTCTCTTTCTTCTTCATTTTCTGACATTTTACTGTCCTGAAAGTTATTTTGTTTGTTTGCAGATCAGGTTTCTTATGGAAACAGAGATTAGATGCACAATATTTTGGAACTGTTTATCCTTCAACGTTGACTAAACCAAGAACCTTACATAGGAGTTCCCTCCTGCGAGGTTATTGGAGGATATAACCTTTCACCCACTCCAGACGTCTTTGGAGTATTCGGGAAAAGGGGTCTGAGTGAGAAAGCACGACTGAGTTACTCTAAATGTCTTACGTTAGTTTTATCGCCCTTTCCAAACGCGTTGGGCGCCATGTAGTGTAGCTCCTATTTTCCCAATAGGCTCTGCGCATTGGAATAGTACCTACAGCAGTAAAGGCCTAGGCCAGAAGTTAACTAGGTCTACTACTGTCGATACTAGACTTAATTTTTGGGTTTGCCAGCTAAGCTCAGAGTTCGCTAGAAACTTTCTCGAATGTTCAAGGAAGGAATTAACTCCCCTGATTTGACAAGAAGGGATTTAGTTTCTGACAACCATAGAACATGACAACTTTGCTCTCCCCTAATCAAGAGTCAATCTCGAGAGTCGTGTGAGCACAAGGCAATTATTTTACTCAGTCAGTACGTGCATTCTTAGTCTCATCAGAATGTAGAGAAAAGGAAGAGACGGGCGTGTTCAATAAAAGATGTTATTTATTGATCAGTCTCTTTTCTCATACATGAGAAATAGATCGATGTTATTGCAATACTTATAGTTAAGTAAAGTGCATACATTAAAAGCAATAGTATAAAATAATACTGTAAAAACATTGATATGGTTTCTGAGCCATATGATGTTTAAAATGATTAAAATATATTTACATACACATATACATTTGACTAAACGTACTCAACTGGTGTTTCTAAATACGCCTACCCCGTGTACCTGACCTAAGTCTAATGCGTGGGCGGGAATAGAAAGTTACAGTTTAAGTTAAGTTTGTTTTTGCCAAGTGAATAACTAAAGAATTCTCTGTGAGGGGTTATTCAGTTCTGTACCTGGAATTTAGGATGAATGAGGAATGGTATCTCTTTCTCTGCTCTCGATATTCCAGGCTGCCTGCGAGGGCTGCCCGAAAGCGCCGGTGCTGGGTCTCTCGGCTTGAGATAGCAGCGCGTCTCTCAGCGCGTCAGGAAGGCGGGGCTGCGCCAGCGGGGTCTGCTTCTGCTCTCGGCTTCGGCAAGTATGGCTGCTCCGTCTTGTCACCACGCGTGTGTTTGCATAGGGCAAGATCGGCAATATTTATACCTTAAAGGTGCCGAGATTGACGTAAGGATGGACATAGATACGTCAATAAAGATGTCATACGACTTGCTCGTTAGCACATTCTTTACTAAAGTTCTCTGTGAAATCAAAACAATGGCCGCACGGATTATCCAGGTTGTCATAGGTTTGATTTGTTATGAGAACGTCGTATGCCTTATCAGGGGCTGGAGGAATGTCGCTTGTCTAATTAGATCTCAAGCGTTATGACCTAATCAGATAACACGTTCCTGTGCTGTAGTGTGACTGCGTCAGATAACGGTATCTGCATCATGGGGGCTTTTCTTGCCTCATGGGCTGACTGTTAGTTAACTTGATAGTTAGTTTAACCAGAATATGGTCAGGAATAGGGGGACTGATTCAGAACCTATAGAAATACACGACAAGGCATCCAGGCTCCCCTGACCACTAACAATGCTGCAATATAGCTTTGTGATTGGTTTTTGGGCGTCCTGGTTGGATGCCCAACCAGAGAATGCGAGCCTGGGTTTGTTCTCCATGCAGGCTGTAATGAAGCCTGCATGGAGAATGGGGAATGTGCGCATGACTGGTGTGGGTGGCCAAGAGGCCCAACCATAGTCATTGAGCACTTAGGAGTGGACAAACCACTCCTCCCCTGCCATGCTCCAAGAGCAGAGCAGCCCAGTCCGCCCGCAAAGCAGCAAGAAGCATAGAATGAAAATAACTTCAAGTTATTATCATTTTCTGCTTCTTCCTCGTACTGCTTAAAAGCAGTGGGGCAATGCTCCTCAGCCATAGGGGAGGAGCCACCACTGCTATACACATTAGCTAGTTCCAGGGCGCCATCAACACGTGACCGTGAAACCCCCTCATCTTTACCAGCTGCAGCAGTGGTTAAGTTATTATGGCCTCTTCTATCTGCAACTCACCAAAAGTTCACATAATCAGTGTTGATGGCTTTGAGGGAAATATGAAAGAACAGAAGGTTAAAAGAAAGGAAATGGTATATGAGTGAAAGGGTGGGTTGGTGAAAGAAGTGTGCATGGGTAGGTAAAGTGGTGGATGGGCAAAAGGATGGTTTGAAGAAAGGGTGGATATTGAATGGATGGATTGGAAATTTTGATGAAAGACTGAATGAGAGAAAGTAAAGCTTAAACATGGTGGCTATGGGTGAATTAGAAATAAAGGATGAATACATATTTGGATGTTTGGATGAATAAGCAAGGCAGCTCTCCTCAGGTGGAGCATGCTGCTCACTTACTTTGCTTACTTTGTTATCAAAGTTATGGTTCAAAGAGGGGGTATTTTTTATTTTTTGTTCAATTCCCTTGATTAGCTGTATTTGTTAAGGGAGCCAGATGTACCCCACCCATCATTCATCACCCCCTCTACTCCCATGGCATTTTTGCCACCTATGACTGAAGTGCAGTATGGATCAATTTGCAACTGAAGTTCGCTGCTTCAGTTAATGTGGCATTTACAATGTTTTCAGTGCATTGCAAAACGAACACGCAAAGTGGGGCCTTAATCAGTGGAATCCATGTGTTGCACCCTTGTTCAAGAGTTCAACCTAGCTATAGCTTCACCACGTGCGATACTGATCCTTTTATTTATACTGTGTGATAAAACCGCATTTGTTAAAATGGAATACCCTTGCCTCCAGAAATAAAGCATGAGAGAAAATACTTTGTATGCCTCTAATGGAGGCTGACGATTAAAACGTGGATTTTCAAAGCATATATGCAGTCACGGATTCATCTGTAATTTAGAATGACAATATTTCGAATAATAATTCTGTTAGAAAAGATTTGCCTCTATTCCTATATGAATTTATATCACATTCTGCAATTATTTAGTAGGAACAATGTAATGCTTTCATGACAATTAAGACATTCTGTACATAACCCAGTTATATCTTTTCTCCCTCTCTCAGGTAAAAATAAATATAAAAAAGTACGGCTGCAACGCATCAACATTCTTTTTCCTGTAAATTGATTTCATTGAACTTTTTAAAATCAATATTACAAGTATTATATTCTTTGCCTTTTAAACATGGCCTTTGTCACCTTAGCAACTCTACGGGATTCTCACCCTAGTTCCTCGCTCCTCGTATTGTTTAAAGTCAATAAAAGATAAAACATGTCAAATACAGAACATCTTGTAACATGACCTGAGGTTACCAAGTGGAAAAGGAAGTGCTCTCCTTATCCTGGCTTCTTATGTAACTGCTACTGCAGCTCTATCAAGTTGTAGCCGTGGGGTGTCTTGTCAAGTACTTTATTAAAACATGTCACAAACACAGCTAAACAGTCACAGCACTCTCACAGGTAACACAATCCCAGAAACATTCCTACATCCTACTTTTGCACTCACTTTCAAAGGCTTTGGATATATTTAAGATTCAGAAACGTTGGTGACAATGAGGGATATTCTGTCAGAGTTCTGCAGAAAGAGGCTGCATTATTGATGGAGTCAGAAACTGTCACGCCAACTGTCAGCTTAAATTGAACACTGAATTATTTGTTTGCAAGAGGTAAACTTTTTTAGCTTTTCAGGGGTTTCATCCAAGGATTGATTGGGACTGGCTGTCACAGTGCAATTCAGTAATGACAGAAGCATCTTTTACAATGCTACCCCAAATTATTCCTATTTCATATTGCACTTTAAAACAATTATTACAGTATTAATAACAGTCAGCAACTGTTCAGGAATGTTTTTCTTCTAGTAGATAAACACTGCTCACAGTATGTAACATAGTCAATGTTCAGCTTCCTTACACATATTTTCCATTACCCTGAGTCGAATTCTTCCTTGTCACAGCCATTGTATTGTGAAGGTGAATCATGTCGAGAAAAGATGTAGGAGCTCTAATACCGGTCGGAAACGGCCGATTTCGGCCGTTTCCGACCGGTATTAGGGTTTTCTAATGTAGGAGCATGCTTTACAGAATCGGTATGTTACCGAATCTGTATTTACAGATTCGGTAAAATTACCGAATCGGTAAATACAGACTCGGTAAAAATACCGATTCTGTAAAAGCACATGTAGGTAGCACATCTTTGAGTGCCGCAGTCCTTTCAGATTCGGTATTTTACCACCCAATCCAATTGGGTGTCAAAATACCGAATTCAAGTGTGCATGCACATGTGTGCATGCACACCTAGCCATGTGACAGACAGACATGCCCTTGGGGCATGTCTGTGTGCCACATGGCGCACATGCCTATTTTTGGGGTGCCAGAGGGTGTCAAAGTGACACCCACTGCACCCTTGCAAAATTCGGTATTTACCGATTCTGTAATTACAGAATCGGTATTGCCCATTGATTCCTATGGGCTTCAAGGCCCATAGAAATCAATGGGCAATACCGATTCAGTATTTACAGATTCGGTAAATACCGAATCTTAACGATTCGGTATTTACAGAATCTGTAATACCTACATCTCCCCCCTTCATATTTACCGACTCTTAAATACCGAATCGGTAAAATTCGGTATTTAAGAGTCGGTAAATATGAATTACCTACATCTGGCCCTTAGTTATTCCTTTAGGTTTCACAAGACATCTTAGCCCCTTCCCTTGCATTGAGGGCACAACTCCCAAATTTTCATTTAAATGTCCTTTTTGTAACAACCAAGAAATATCACAAATGTAAAAGACAGACATGAGTGTCAGAAGGAGGGGACCTAGGACTGGGAAGGGGTGGAGTCAGTGTAATGAACAAAAATCAACAGTAAGTTATCAGAGAATTACCACTTCACCCCCCTCCCATGTCAGTTTTCTTATAAGGTTATACTAAGAATCCAGGGCATCAACTAAGAATATTCACCTCCACCCACAAATCAATGCCAACTCATTTCTCTAGTCAGTGTACTGATATAAAACAAGTCTCTGGAAGACAACACTATTTCCAAACAGAATCAATAACACTATTTCCAAACAGAATCAAATAAATGACAAAAAAGACGATAATTGTTACTCATATTTTCAAATCATGAAACCAACCACCAGCAGAACGACAGGTTTACTAGTAGGTGAAAAATCTATGAAGGATCAAAGCCCCACAATGACACAGGGGGAAAAGTGTACAGCAGGAGACTTGTAGGTGTTCACCATTACGCAATAACTATGTTTAAACTATGCCCATGAACCATGAGGGGAAATAATTTGCATCAACCCTATGAGATCCTGCAATACAGTAAGAAGCTCTTTATTACCTTCAAATCTAACAAAATACAAATAGCGATTCTCTCCAAATGAAGCCTGCCATACATTTTTCAGGTCCAGATGTGACATTTTGGACAATGCATGCATTAAAATCCAAAAATTGAACTTTGCAGTGAGCAATTTTCCAGCCTCCTACATGAAACAAATTCTTACGACATTCTCCACAGACCTTAGAGTAGGGCAAACTCCCAGTCTGTTCCGATAATATGAAAAAAGAAGTCCTCATTGCACCAGAATTAAATACATTTTATAGGGCCAAAAAAATAAAGGCCCACTATACAAAGATGGTCTCAGCGCTCAGGTGCTGGCAGCTCATTATAGTCTACTGCGCTGCGCGGTGAGGCTGTTTGCTTTTAAAACTCCTGTTTTTTATTTTTGTTCGTTTTTGTTTTCTTGACCCTGCTTTTAAATAGAGGTATTTACTGGGCTCTCCCCTCACCTGCACACTAATTGTGAAGCACCGCTGCTCGAGCGGACCCGGTTCTGGGGTGGTTGGGGGTCTTCCGAGTTTGTTTAACGGCCGCCATCTTGGGAAGGGCATTGACGCTCTTTGAGCGCCATCTTGAGTGTCCTGGTGGTGCGCTTTGCCCCTCTCCTGGAGGCACTATTTAAGGCGGTCCTTTTAGTGTCAGACCTTGATAGGTCTCAGCGCTCAGGTGCTAGCAGCTCATTATAGTCTACTGCGCTGCACGGTGAGGCTGTTTGCTTTTAAAACTCCCATTTTTTATTTTTGTTCGTTTTTGTTTTCTTGACCCTGCTTTTAAATAGAGGTATTTACTAGGCTCTCCCCTCACCTGCACACTAATTGTGAAGCACCGCTGCTCGAGCGGACCCGGTTCTGAGGTGGTTGGGGGTCTTCCGAGTTTGTTTAACGGCCGCCATCTTGGGAAGGGCATTGACGCTCTTTGAGCGCCATCTTGAGTGTCCTGGTGGTGCGCTTTGCCCCTCACCTGGAGGCACTATTTAAGGCGGTCCTTTTAGTGTCAGACCTTGATAGGTCTCAGCGCTCAGGTGCTGGCAGCTCATTATAGTCTACTGCGCTGCGCTGTGAGGCTGTTTGCTTTTAAAACTCCTGTTTTTTATTTTTGTTCGTTTTTGTTTTCTTGACCCTGCTTTTAAATAGAGGTATTTACTGGGCTCTCCCCTCACCTGCACACTAATTGTGAAGCACCGCTGCTCGAGCGGACCCGGTTCTGGGGTGGTTGGGGGTCTTCCGAGTTTGTTTAACGGCCGCCATCTTGGGAAGGGCATTGACGCTCTTTGAGCGCCATCTTGAGTGTCCTGGTGGTGCGCTTTGCCCCTCTCCTGGAGGCACTATTTAAGGCGGTCCTTTTAGTGTCAGACCTTGATAGGTCTCAGCGCTCAGGTGCTAGCAGCTCATTATAGTCTACTGCGCTGCGCGGTGAGGCTGTTTGCTTTTAAAACTCCCATTTTTTATTTTTGTTCGTTTTTGTTTTCTTGACCCTGCTTTTAAATAGAGGTATTTACTGGGCTCTCCCCTCACCTGCACACTAATTGTGAAGCACCGCTGCTCGAGCGGACCCGGTTCTGGGGTGGTTGGGGGTCTTCCGAGTTTGTTTAACGGCCGCCATCTTGGGAAGGGCATTGACGCTCTTTGAGCGCCATCTTGAGTGTCCTGGTGGTGCGCTTTGCCCCTCACCTGGAGGCACTATTTAAACCAGTCCCCAGAGCGTAGCGGGATCGCGTAGCGGGTCGGCCTTCGCTTTACCTGAGTCTTGCCAGAGTCCTGCCCGTCTGCGCCCGTCAGCGTCCCGGAGGCGGCGGAGCGGCGGTAGGTTCTGATGGTATTCTGTTCTTGGGCAGGATGATTTGTTATTCTGCTAGGGAACTTTGCGCATTGCAAAAACGTCCCTGTGCCTGCCAATCCGTGTTCCCGGGCCATTATAGGGGTAAGCAGCTCTGCCCGGGTTGTGGCTGGGTGCCAAATTTTGCCCCCGTCTCCTCACAAGGGAGTGGTGAGGATCGAGTGAGACATCTTTTCCTACTGCTCAACACTAGATCGGTAGGCAAGCATGCTCTGGAGATCTTTGATCTCCTTGTGAGAGAAAAGCCACTCTGCCTGCTGCTGACCGAAACCTGGTTGGGGGAGCTGTCCAATCCGGACATCATGGCAGCGATTCCCCCGGATTATAATATCTTCCGGCAAGATAGAGCCAAAGGCAGGGGTGGTGGGGTAGCGGTGGTAGTGAATAAAGCAGTTTCCTGCTCTATTCTCCCTCTTGACGCTATCGCAGGATATGAATCTCTTGCTTTTACCATCAGACTGTCCCCGCAACAAGCCCTGAAAGGGCTGTTGGTGTATAGATCCCCTGGCCCAGTTGGATCTTTTTTCGACGACCTCTAGGTTGCCACTGCCGGGCTGGTCTTGAGTGCACAGCACTGTCTTCTGGCAGGAGACTTTAACTTCCATATGGATGTCGCCGGTGATTCGGATGCCAACAAACTGCAGGATATTACGGGTTTCTCTGGGCCTTGTCCCCTGTCTCACAGGTCCCACTCATGATAAAGGACACACCTTGGACCAGGTCTTCTCTTCTATCCCTCTCTTGGATATCGAGCTCCTTCCGGTGCTTTGGACTGACCATAGGTTGGCCAGATTCTCGATATTAGCCAGTAAGAAACCCCCTTGTAGTGTGCCGAGACAGCATGACACGGCGCGGAGGGCTCTGCATAGAGTCACGCCTGAGATGTTAAATCAGGCGGCTGTGGACCACCCGTGCTCTCTATCGGGCAACTTGGAGCAGGACGTTGAGTCCCTACAGGGGTGGCTGACAGAGAGGCTGAATGATCTGGCCCCCGTTATGGCCCCGAGAAATAAGATCAAGAGGGTTTCGGCCCCTTGGTTTACCGAGGCACTGTTGGCCACTCGCCGCCAATGCAAGGTGGCGGAAAGGGCGTGGCGCCTCCACTATGATCTGGAGGCCAGAGTGGCTTATAGGTCAATGGTTAAAGCTTACCACTGCGACATTCTCCGTGAAAAAAAGGTTTTCTTGGCCAGGAGGATTGAGGCCGCCTCAAACTCATGCAAGGAGATCTTTGCTGTAGTTAGGGAGTTTATGGCCCCCAGATCCAACCTGCCCCAAGGGGTTCCATCTGAGTTGTGGGTCTGTGACCTGGCCAGATTTTGCACGGATAAGATTAAGTCTATCCAGGACTCTTTCGCAGTGGGCTCAGCCGAGGTGCATGTTAGTGTGGTGGCGGGACCGGTGTGGCGGCCTTCGCAGGCTGTGGTCCTCGCAGAGTTCCCACCTATTTCCATCGATGCTTCCTTGGCGCTTCTGGCCAATCTTAAGTCGGGTTCGCCATTAGATCCCTGCCCGGCTAAATTTTTGGCTAAGATGGCAACTGTGGTCAACCCCGTGGTCAATCCACTTGTGAATTTGTCTCTGAGGGAGGGGCAGGTTCCATTGCCCTGGAAAAGGGCGATGGTGATCCCCCTCCTCAAGAAGCCTGGGCTGGATCCCTGAGGTTTTGGCCAATTATAGGCCGATCTCCCTCCTCCCGGCGTTGGCCAAGATCACGGAGAAGCATGTGCACGGCGTTCTTTCCAGCTTTCTTGAGTCCAGTGATCTGCTACACCCTTCACAGTCCTGTTTCCGCCCTAATTTAAGTACGGAGACGGCACTGTTGGAGGTGTCAGAGATCATTAGGGAGACACTGGACTCTGGAGGTTGCGCCATGCTTGTCATGCTGGATCTGTCGGCGGCCTTTGACACCGTCCCCCACGAGATGCTTCTCGCCAGACTCTATGACATCGGTCTGAGGGGGACGGTGTTGGATTGGTTTTCATCTTTCCTGGAGGGCCGCCGACAAACGGTCTGGGCCTCTCCGAGCTCCGCCGAGATGCCGCCATTGGGAGTCGGTGTTCCGCAGGGATCTGTGTTGAGCCAGACTCTCTTTAACATCTTTATGACACCTTTGGCGGCACTGGTGGAGTCTTCTGGGGCCCAGATCGTTTCCTACGCCGATGACACGCAACTGCTTTTCACGTGTGGGAAAGATCAGGCTTTCGATGGGGAGAACATCCGGGGCTGCTTGGAGTCGGTCTTAAGTTGGTTCCAGGCGAATGGCCTCAAGGCCAATTCAAATAAATCGGAGGTGTTGTTCTTCGGCTGCTCTCTCGACCCCGATTGGCGGGCCTGGTGGCCCACAGATATGTGTCCCCCTGCCATGGCATCGTTGGTGGCAAAGAATCTGGGTGTAAAGATGGACAACAGCCTGACACTGGTGCCACATGTTCGTGGCCTAACGGGCACTTGTTTTGGGCTACTCAAGATGCTCCGGAAGTTTTTGCCTCTGCTCTCAGAAGAGCACAGAAAGATCACTGTGCAGGCCTTAGTTGGTTCCAGATTGGACTACGCTAATGTCCTGTACAGTGGTCTGCCGGACTATCTTGTTCAGCGGCTGCAGGTTGTGCAGAACGCTGCAGCTCGCGCTATTTTCGGCCTTCATAGGCGAGTAGGAGCCTCCAGTTTGTTGCAGTCGCTCCATTGGCTGCCCATCCGGAAGCGGATTATGTTTAAAGTTCTGACGTTGGCGCATAAAGCGCTTTTTGGCGTGGGCGCGAAGTACCTTCAACGCAGGCTCACCTTTTACCGCCCGGCCAGATCTTTGCGCACGGAATCTCTGTTCTTGGCCGTTGTTCCTCGAATTAGGAAGGCACGCACTGGGGGGCGCTCCTTTAGTTTGAGGGCCCCTCAGTTGTGGAACACACTGCCTTTGGCCCTACGGTCCTCCTCTAATCTGCTTCACTTCAGGAAGAGCCTGAAGACCTGGCTTTTTAACCTTTAGTATCTCTACTGTTTTTTCTTTGTTTTAGTTGTTCGCTGTATGGTGTTATGTTTTTTATTTTGAGCTTCCTCGATAAAGCGCCGGGACACTCCTTTGGAGTAGCCGTGCGCTATAAAAATAAATATATAACATAACATAACATAACATAACATACTTATTAAGGTGCAATCTTGGAAAACAAAGTGCCCGAGCAGTTAGATTATGAATCAAACCTAATACTTCTGGAAAAGCTGTAATGCTTTAAAACCACGTGGCAGAAATCGAAAAATGTTTCCTCATTATGTCAAATTCTGCAAGCGTTTAAATAATTCCTGACCTCAAGGGTCCTCATTACAAATGACCGTTTAATTCTGATGGGGTCAGTAACAAAAGTTAATAGCACCATCAACAATATGATAACTGTGGAAACACCTCTCTTAACTTCAAGCAGAGATTTCAGCATGTGAATGCACCACTAGGCCAAGTATACATTGTAAGAGCAGCCCAAGGAAGACAACTGTATACATTGTATATGTGAAAATTGATTCAATAAAAACATTTGAAATAATTAAAAAAATGAGTAACTCTGAGAACCGAAATACAGACGAAGAACCTTATTTTATTGTTTGTCTCACAAACTTGACGGAGTACCCTGGCGGCCAAACTCTTGCTCTGTCTGTTCTGTTATAGTCGGGTGAACCATCATGTCTTTTTACCAGAGGAGCCTCCTCAGGCTCTGTTGATGGACACCTTTGACTGACCTCCCACCAGATACTTGACTATTGGTCAATGATCACCAGACTGTCCACCATATTGAGGGTGATTATTTCATGTCACTTTTCGAGACTGCCTCGTGGGAAAGCATGATTATTCTGAACAGGAAAACTAAAAGGACCCCCACACAATGATTGAAAGCTCTGTCCACACAATCAGTAAAACATCTGTGGGCCAGGGTGCCACTTTTGGAATGTGGATTTGAAAAACTAAAACTTTGCTGAGCAGCTACATTAAACATGGCAGCCACTCAGCAAAATTACAGTGCCTTCAGAGGAGCTGCAACTTCTGCTGCTCAAATGAAGGCAGAGAGATCTCCCCCAGTCAGGCGAATATCTCTAAATATGGCAGATGGTCTGCCAGAGTGAAGGGGGTCTTAACTTCTGTCCCCTGTAGTGATGACAGGCAGCCCTAACCTCTAAATAAGGACTAAAGTTCAAAATTAAAATCTTTGACAGGGGCCAGGTGGCACATCTGATTAGTGGCAAAACAAGCACAGTAGTCACGAAAACCTGCTTAGTCCAGTCAGGAGGTTTTGGAAACAGCAATGAAGGCTTCAGTAGGAAGCCAATGATGATGTAGCTGCCTTTACAGGAGCGTCACTTTCCTTGTCATGTTGGAGGATTTGAAAAATATTTCAAATCCATTGGTAACATCTTTGAACGGCGCAGCTTGCTTGGCTCAGCCAGACTCCACTCTTCCAGGTTTTTCGCACCTTTTGCCTTAAAACTTTAAAAAAAATGAATTTGGTACTTTTTGATTTTTTTTGAAGGATTTTAGACCTCATAAAGATTTTCTTGATTTTCTAAGTTGCATTGGTGAATTGTATTGTGTTGTGTTTTTAACTTTATTGTTGTTTGGTACTTCTTTAAATTAACACGCGTTTCTCTGCGGAAGTCCTTGCTGCTTGTGCCATTGTTATTCTATATTAGGCAACGATTCTCTTACAACTATGTTGTAACTTTAGTACATTTTCTTTATTAATTGGGTAGAAGAACCTCTTATAAATTAAAATCCAATTTAATACAGTGAAATTTGAAACAGTAATATAAACATTAATAGAGAAGCGTACTTGCTTTATTTTTGGAGGACTAAGGGCCTTATTACGATGGTGGTGGGACCACCACCGTCAGGCTGTCGGTGGTGATCCCACCACCATCGGACCATGCAAGACCGCCCTGCGCATTCGGATGGCAGGCGGAGAGACTGTCTGACACTAATCTGACAGGCACCAGGAAACCCGTTGTATCATCGGATGGTGTGTAATACCTACAATGGTGGCAGGGCCTGCGAAGGCACCACCGTAGGCATTACAATGTCAGTTTCTACCGGCCGTTTCATGGCGGTTAACTCGCCATGAAAAGGCAGGCAGAAAGGGACGTGGGTGCCCATAGCTGGTCCCCCTTTCCCCCTGGACCTCCGCCATGGGCCCTTAAACATCCCTGCACCTTAAGGCAGGCACCTAATGATGCCTGCCACATATTGCAGGAATGTTTGAAATGTGTTTTTTTGTAAAACAAAAAAAGCCAAAAGATACACATTGTGACCGCCTTGCGGTTGCATCCTAATAACGATTGTGGGACCGCTGGCGGCTATTTGGGCGGGCCCGTTCCGGACAGGATGGTGGTCCTATGAAAGTCAGACCGCCATCATAATGAGGCCCTAAGATCCTGAAGTATCTAAAGTATTTAGATTACTACATTAATATATTTTTTTATTCCCCAGAGAGTTACAGCATACATATGTAATTAATTTCAAAGTGTATGAACAAAGTATAAAAAAAATATTCATCGCATTAGCATTACAAAAACAAATTATTATTGTATCAAATAGATAGATTCGTAGTATAATAAAAACAGACTAGCCTCCCATTTCACTCAGTCATTAGACATCTTACACAAGTAGCCATCCAGTCCTTTCAATTGAGGCTCATACCTGCTAGAACCAATTTATAGATAACACAATCCTCTAGACACACAGGCCTTCTAAATCACGGACCGCACCTAAAAAAAACCAATATATTTCTAAAGGTGTTAGGCAACTGACAGTGGAAGGATAGGTCTTTGTTAGGTCAGGTTTACTATGGGAATAGTGCTGGTGAAGATTGTCTTGATGAGTTATCTAGGGTTTTAAAATATTTTTTCCTGGCGCTGCCCAAATAGATGTTGAACTCACTAAGATGTTTGGTATTGTCAGAGCAAAATACAATTTGAGAACTGGTTAGTGAAGTCGTTGATTAGGTTTGGATATGATAGTAAGGCAGATGCTATTAGATGGAGTCAGCGAGATGGCAAATCTAAGGCATTCAAAAATACCAAGCTTTGTGGTTGACATGGATCTACAAATTACAATGCCTTTGTTACTAATCGCAACTCACCCTGTTGACTAAAGTTGTCAATTAGCCTGAATGATTTTGTAGCTGCGGTGAACTGGTGACAAGAGGATGGTAGATTGGGTCAGTATTCTGTGACTATCAGTTTTTATGCTCTCTTAGGTCTTCCTTGTGAGTGGTCTGCTGTAACATTATATGGTACTCCATATTCTTTTTAGCTGGTGTCACTCCATTTTTATTGTTCCATTTCTTTATTTTTGTTCTCATCTTTGTGGTTATATTTTCTGATTCGCTTAGTACCATGTTTATTAAGTACTGAATAATCATGTTTGCGACCTCTCTGTCAGTTAGGGGGTCTTCACCTTTGGGAATGGTAGTGAAAATGTTTTTTCAGAGAATGCAGTGGTCTGCAGAGCAGGCAGTTGTCCTACAGACCACTGCCTACTATAAACAAGCATTTGCAATGCAATAGGTCTCGCATTAGGAACGTTTGAGCTATAGATATTGTAAATGACAAATATTTTATTTATGTGTTGGTTTTGAAAATAGCGAAATTAATATCTTTGTCATTTACAGTGCCAGTAGTTTTAACTTTCGCAAACGTGACACCTGTAGCATTTGTAATGCAATATGTGTTGTATTTACGTGACTTACATGTATTGATATTACAAATAACAATGGCTTTTAATTTATTTTAATAATTAATACTTAAATACGTTATTGTAATTTATGGCAATGGCTTAAACTTTTGTAAATAACTTTTATGAAGATTATGTTCAGTGTATTTTATTGTGACGAAAATCCAAGAACAGAAGTGAAATATTAACATCTTTTTATGACATTTGTAATAAAGCTTGAAACATTGAGAGAACATATTTGAACCAGTTGTTGTTGAATGGTTGCACAGAGTGATGCTGTGGCGTTGAGTGGTGCTGAGTGATGCTGTGGCGTTGAGTGGTGCTGAGTGATGCTGTGGCGTTGAGTGATGATGTGGCGTTGAGTGGTGCTGTGGCGTTGAGTGGTGCTGTGGCAATGTAAAATGTAGCAAGGTGAGAGATGGAGGGGCCTTGTGAGGAACCAGAAACATTTGAAGCTAACGAGGATGGCAGAGAGCTGATGAAAGGGACGCTTGTGAATGCCTGATGCTTGAGTATCTCTGATGTTTGTGGATGTCTGATGCCTGATGCTTGTGGATGCCTGACGCTTGTGGATGTCTGATGCCTGTGGACGTCTGACGCCTGTGGATTTCTGACGCCTGTGGATGCCTGATGCTTGGGGATGCCTGACGCTAATGGTGTGTGTGTGTGCGCCTATAAAGCGTGCACTGACGGCTGTTTGTGTCTGCCTGGTGGAAGCGTGCACTGATGGCTAGTAATGTGTGTGCATGGTGGAAGCGTGCACTGACGACTGGTGATGATGGCAGGTGGTGTGTGTGCCTAGTGGAAGCGTGCACTGACAACTGGTGGTGTGTATGCCTGGTGAAATCGAGCAGTGACGGATGGTGGTGTGTGCCTGGCGGAAGCGTGCACTGACAACTGGTGGTGTATGCCTGGTGGAAGCGTTCAATTATAGCTGGTGGTGTGTTTGCCTAGTGAAAGCGTGCACTGACGGCTGGAGTGTGTCTGTTAAATCGTGCACTGACAGTTGGTGGTGTGCGTGTGCCTAGTGAAAGCGTGCACTAACGGCTGGTGGTGTGTGCCTGGTCAAAGTGTGCACTGACGGCTGGTGGTGTGTATCCCTGGTGGAAGCGTGCACTGACGGCTGGTGGTGTGTGTGCTTGGTAGAAGTATTCAATTATAGCTTGACCTTGTTCATGAGATAACATCCCTTTACTGTGGAGCAGGTGACATAATCTCGCACCGTCATTCCAAACTGATAGAGCTGATAACATGATACCCTTTCATGTTGACACAGCTGATAACAACCTCTCCACTTTGACGCAACCCATGAAATGCGATGACGCAGCCCTTATCAGGAGCGACGGTATCTTAATTTTATTAATGTCTGTCCGCCTCAGGAAGGGCACTTGGACCAATTCATCATCCCCACGGCCTCGTTAAACACACCTGACACCAGCTCATTGCAGCATGTGCCCCATTATCCCTTATTGAACAGCTGACCTCCAACCTCCGGCAGAGCGTGACCCCGGGGTCAGAGGGCTCTTGTCAAACACAGTGCTTCTGGGTCCCTTCCTGCTTCCCGCCACTGAGGCCGCCCGGCTAACAAAACGCACTCTACATTCATGAGACGAGAGCGCGAGAGGACTGGAGTCTGAATACCGTCGAGCTCCCCTTCTCCATGCCGCGGCGGAACTGTGAAATTTTCAATAAGTCAGAGAAATAAATTCTAAACCTGCCACTCGAGGGTAACGAATGTGGAATAAGTGCCGTTTTGTAGGCTTTATTTCCTCGCCACTGCTTGAATTCAGGACTGCGAAGAATGTTACTCAAAATGCCCGACACTCATAGAAAACTAGAGGAAATCGATGGTCACGGGCCGCTTTGGGTGGGAGGAGGCGGCCAGCTGTTTGACGCGGACATGAAAGGCCGTCCGGCGAGGGCTTCTGGGAGCTGCGACCGGTGGTGAAAACCTCAACAGCTTCCACACACTGAGGAGACGCATGACCGCACTCCCAGAAATCTGCCTTCTTATTGAAACGTCACTACATTACTCAGTGCTTTTTAAAGGTGAATACACTTAAAACAAGTCCCCTCTGTACGCACCAGCATTGCATTGCTTCACCGCCCGGCCGTCTCAGCTACACAGCATCGGTGACATCACCAACACTGAAGCAGCGGCCAATGGCGCGCTAGCAGGGCGGAGTCTCGGAGGCGGCCGAAGGGCAGGGGCTACGAATCCTGCGCAGCCGCCATCCTGGCCAGCCCGTGCACCGCAGCCGCCGTTCCCGCAGCACACCGCAGGTCCCGCCGGAGCACTTTTCAGCCTGTCCCTGGTTAGAGCCCCTGGCCACGTCGCCTCCACCCGCCCATCCATCAGGAGCCGAGGACTGTCCCCAACAGCAGCGGTGAGGAGCGTGTGTGTGTGCGTGTGTGTGCCTGCGCACGTGTGTGTGCCTGCTAGCATGTGTGCCTGCTCGTGTGTGTGTGTGTGTGCCTGCATGTGTGCCTGCCTGCGTGTGTGTGCATGTGTGTGTGTATGTGTGTATGTGTGTGTTTGCGCACCTCAGGAAATCTGAGGCAGGGGATGTGCACGGCGCCGGCCTGGACGTGCGCATCCACAGACACCAATCGCCGCGCGTGCCCGACCCCTGTCACAGATTCCCAGGAGACGGGCGACAATAGTTGTCGAGCTGGACGCAATGCTTCGCATTGCTGAGCTCGACCTAAAAAATTAGGGAAAGCTTTTTATTTTTAAACGTATCCAGTTTTCCTTTAGGGAAAACAGGCTGCATTTAAAAAAAATGTTGCTCTATTTAAAAGCAAACACAGGCATGGTGGGCTGCTGTCCCCAGCAGGTCACATCCCTGTGTTTTTAGCAACTTCCAAATGGTTTGCAAGTTGCGACTCACCTCAAGGATATTAGTGAGGTAGGTCAATTGCAAGCCACTAGGGATTCACTAAGTAAAATCATGGAGTTTGGAATAGCGGTTATCTAATTGCAATTCGCAGAGAATCGCAGTTAGGTAATCGCTATTTCCACTAATGATACTTATGGCCCATAATAACGATTTTAAATTCACAACACAGTAGCTTCATAAAAATTGTTTCTCTATTAGAAGGATAACATTGAATACCTATAATGGGCCTTCTTCATATTACCTTTGAATTCGTTTGTCGTATCTTCTCATTTGACTCAAAATAAGCCCTATTTTCCCTGCATCTACATCCATTTTGAATGAAGAGTTGCACTTTTTATGTCGACATCTGCAACACTAAAGCAGCATTGTTATCTTGAATATAGCTACAACACCCGAGTGACAGTTAAATCCATTTCCAAGCTTTCCATATTTTCTTACTTATTTTGTATTATTGTATCGTAACATGACACAGGTTATTTGTAAAACACTGAATATAACTCGTTTTCCTTCATGCAAGTTATGCCTTCTGTGTAGTAAATGTGTCTGCTAATGTATTACTCTTATTGTGTGCACCTCAGCTCACCACCCTCTGTACTTGAGATTTGGCTAATAAATGCCTTTCTTTTTCTCTTGATCACTCATGGCACATATATATATATATATATATATATATATATATTCACTGAAAAAACCATAGGTTAGAGACCATATATAGTTAGCTGGACATTTTATTGACATAAAACCAATGAAATTCCATATATAACTATATATCGCGCACCCGCAATCCACTGCTGATGATGTCACATATTACATCATTCATGACATGGTCAGTGACATCACTGATGACATCTCAAATGACATCACTGATGACATCACTGATGACATCTCAAATGACATCACTGATGACATCATCTAGTGTCTGTGTGTTTTTGTAAAGTTTAAATATGTTTTACATATTGAAGAATGAGTGGATGTATGGAAGACTGAGTGTGTGTGTGGCTGGCTGGGAGGTGTGTGACTCTGTGCATATCAATGTGTACTTGTATCAGTGATTGTATAAGAGAGTAAGTATGTGTTAGTATATGTGTGAAAAGTATGGTGTTCTGTGTTTAACTGTATAGATGAGGAAATCGAAGTGTGATTGATTCTTCACAGGACTGACTAGGTGTATGAGTGCATATGATAGTGTTGTAATAGTGAGTGACTGTATGTATGAGTGATTGTATGGGTGAATGAGTGAATGTGTGTGTAGACGTAGGAATCAGTGAGTGCGTATGTAGTAACTGGTATTGGTGTGTCATGATGTCATCAGTGATGTCATTTGAGATGTCATCAGTGATGTCATTTGAGATGTCATCATTGATGTCATCAGTGATGTCACTGAAGTATGGTGTTCTGTGTTTAACTGTATAGATGAGGAAATGGAAGTGTGATTGATTCTTTACAGGACTGACTAGGTGTGTGAGTAACTCCATGGATGAGTGGCAGTGTGTGAGTGTCTGCATAGGTGTATGAGTGCATATGATAGTGTTGTAATAATGAGTGACTGTATGTATGAGTGATTGTATGGGTGAATGAGTGAATGTGTGTGTAGACGTAGGAATCAGTGAGTGCGTATGTAGTAACTGGTATTGGTGTGTCATGATGTCATCACGGATGTCATTTGAGATGTCATCAGTGATGTCATCAGTGATGTCATTTGAGATGTCATCAGTGATGTCATCAGTGATGTCACTGACCATGTCATGAATGATGTAATATGTGACATCATCAGCAGTGGATTGCGGGTGCGCGATATATAGTTAGTGCAACTAACTATATATGGAATTTCATTGGTTTTATGTCAATAAAATGTCCAGCTAACTATATATGGTCTCTAACCTATGGTTTTTTCAGTGAATTTTCAAGGTTTTGTAAATGCAAATTCCTAACTATATATGGTCTATAACCTATGGTTTTTTCAGTGAATTTCATTGGTTTTTTAAAAGCTAATATCTATAGCTGTAAAATATATTCTTTATTACGTGACGTATCATGTAGCCACGTGAGACGCCTCATGACGCGTCGCATAACCGTGACGTATCGGCTCTGCAGCGCAAACAAAACCCGTAACGTAAGCGTGCCGGAGCACGCTTACAGATATATATATTTTTTTTAACCTTAATTAGACAAAATCCACACGTGCACATATCTTGAGGCCTTGCAAAGGCACATCAAACAAACAGTCCCTACAATTTTGCCAAGTTTGCTGGAAATATATTCCCTTAATTTTTTTTTTACTGTTTCTCTTGGTTTTCCCCTTGTTACGCTTACCGGGATGCTACCCGGTACGCGAACCGGACGCTCCAAAAACACAAGATGGCGGACTCCCGTTACGCTGCCGGTTAGCTGCCCGGTTCGCGTACCGGGAAGCGCCTCTACCGCGAAAAATCGTGGGGGACTTTAATATCCCCCTCATCAATCCTAGGGGGTCAGGAGGGGTTTACCTTGCCCCCTTTCCTTCATTTCCCCCTTCTTTTTTCACCACATCTTGTCTCTCGAACCTACCGAGAGACAAGATGGCGGCCGCTCCGGACTGTTTACAATGTTGACAGCTACGCTGCCGGTTAGCTGCCCGGTTAGCTGCCCGGTGAGCTGCCCGGTGAGCTGCCCGGTTCGCGTACCGGGACGCGCCTCTACGGCGTAAAATCGCAAAAAATATATATATATATATTACCTACTGGCGGTCGCCAGTAGGTATATATAGTTAGGATTTTTTCCCTATGGGATTTTTGAAAATTCTATGTCTAATAACTTTGGCGTTTGTGGACGGAATTGGCTGAAATTTTCAGGAAAATGGCACATTTTGTTTCTGAGCAGCCCCTGAAAATTTTGGGGGGGTTCGTCAAGGGGGGTCGAGAAAAAAGGGGGGTCCCAAAACGCGTTTTTCCCATGTTAATTTCCATAGGGCGGTTGGCCTCACTTTTAGCCCGAACGGCTGAATGGATTTGCACGAAACTTGGCAAAATTGTAGGGACTGGTAGCCCGATGTGCCTTTTGTAGGTCTCAATATATGTGCTCCAGTGGATTTTGAGAAATTAACGTTTAAAAAAAGATATATATCTGTAACAGCGGACCGGGCAGCGGCCCAGGACGCGTACTTGTCGCGCAACGGAGCTTTGTGAAGCGAAGCTGATTGGTTCTCCGGCGTCTGTCAACATTCCAAACAGTCCGTAGCGGCCGCCATCTTGTCTCTCGGTAGGATCGAGAGACAAGAGGAGGCCAAAGCGAAGGGGCAAATGACCATAAGGGGGCATAGTACATTGTCGCTCACCCCCTAGGTTTGATGTGGAGGTTTTAAAAGGGCCCCGCGGGGCAAAAAAAAATAAAAATAATAATAATCGAACAGCTGAATGGATTTGCACGAAAGTTGGCAAAATTGTAGGGACTGGTAGCCCGATGTGCCTTTGCTAGATCTCAATATATGTGCTCCAGTGGATTTTGAGAAATTAACGTTCAAAAAAAGATATATATCTGTAACAGCGCACCGCTTCGCGTACTTTTCGCGTTACGGAGCTTTGCGAAGCGAAGCTGATTGGCTCTCCGGTGTCTGTAAACATTCCAAACAGTCCGTAGTGGCCGCCATCTTGTCTCTCGGTAGGATGGAACAGCTGAATGGATTTGCACGAAACTTGGCAAAATTGTAGGGACTGGTAGCCCGATGTGCCTTTGCTAGGTCTCAGTATATGTGCTTCAGTGCATTTTGAGAAATTAACGTTCAGAAACAAGATATATATCTGTAACAGCGCTCCGCTTCGCGGAGATAAAATTATATGTGTATTACCTAGCTGTTGCTAACACCAGTTAGCGACGGCTAGTAGAAGATAGCGACCATCTTGGGCCACACTTTGCATGTGAGTGATATTTATCACTAATGACATGCAAAGTGGGCATGCCAAGATGTTAGCGACTGGAAACAGTCGCTAACATCGCTATCTCCTATTATCAACTTTTGGAAATATTCGAGATAAGCGCGAATATCTCCAAAAGCTACCACCTGCCCTGAGCAGTTCTTAGCCATGTTATCCAATGGGAGGTGGATAACATGGCTAAGAGCATTAGCTCGGTAATGCATGAATATCGCTGAGTTTTCAGCGATATTAATGCATTGCGGTCGTTTTTTATCGTATTTCCGATAAACCTTGATAATAGCAAGGTTTATCTGCGATAATTTCTGACGGTAAAAAAATCGTTGCTAAGCATCGTTAGGGATAAATATCGCTTAACTTTGGTAATATGCCCCAACGTCTGTTAACGTTCGATTCGAAGGAAATCAGGAAGTGTTGAAAAACATTGTCTGCGCCATCTTGTCTTTTTTCAAATGCCACACTTTTGTCGTGCACGGCAGCCATTTTAGATGCCTTGACCAGACCCACTCTCTGCACGCTGTCGATCCTTAGCATGGCTCCCCACCCTCGCAAGCATCTCCCCCAGGCAGGGGTCACCCCCGCTTTCTGTCTTATGCATGGGCAATAAACCACCCCCCATCTGCGCTGCTCTTCCCTGAGAATCACACCCTGTGCCCGCCCGACACCTCCCTTTCGCCCTATTCACTACCGCACCCTCTGACACTCCTCTTCCTCTGTGTCCGATTGTCCAGGCCGGTCCTAGGCTATCAGCTAGCCCTGCAGATGTAGTTTATGGCCCCAGCTGTAAAGAATCACCCCTCTTCAAAGGAGTTATAGTAGATCAAGGCCCACACTCGATGAGATTCGTCACAGCAGAAGCGTTCCTATTATCTGAAAACCATCCTGTATTGTGATTGGGGAGGGGACCGAGCCTGAAGCGGAAGATTCCAGGGATGACTCTTTGTACATCAAAGTTTTTACAATTATGTGTCACATTAAAAATATATAGCACTCCGACAAAGTAGTAAGATTATAAAACTTTAATAATTTATAAATATATACAATAAAACAAAAATAGTAATAACATATAAACATTTTTAGGGAAAAACAACGAAGTAGCGGTCGGCTGTGCGAATAGTCCCAACGCAGCACAACGTCCAGATTTCCGGCGTGGGGCGTCGCGGGGGGTGGGTCATCAGTAGCAAACTGTTGTGCGAATAGTTCCAAGGCAGCAGAACGCGCTGAAATCTAGATGACACGAAAGTGATGTCTAGTAAGTTGCCACCCAACAAATAACGGCATGGGGCGTCGCGGGGGGTGGGTCATCAGTAGCAAACTGTTGCGCGAATAGTTCCAAGGCAGCAGAACGATGGCACCAAGGTGATGTCCAGTAAGTTGCCGCACTGGTTTTGGTATCGTACAATGCTGCTCCGAATAACGGCGTGGGGCGCTCCGGGGGAGGCGGCGTGAACGGGCCTCTCCAGGTGGAGTGTCATCTGTTGTAGTGGGGCGCCCCTTTACCGTTTCAGTTGCCATTCCGTCCGTTTTTGGTCCACTGTGTCAAAAGCCGCAATTCAGCTGAGTTGCGCCCAGTCTTGCGGTGCAGCGATAGGCGGCTGTCACAGGACTCTCAAAATGGCGGCAGGCTGTTTCCTTTTTGGGCCTGGTCCACTGAAATGGCCCTGGGACACCTTGGAAATCGGACGCTTGTCTGCTAGGTCTTGGACCCCATTCTCGAAAGCGTCCCCTCCGCCTTGAGAATTCATCAAAAGTTTTGGGGGCTCCGACTCCTGCAGGCTTCTGGTGGGGAGCGGCTGCCATGATTGCTCGCGGAATGACCACGACTGAGCTACGAGATGGTGGTGCTCTCATGCTGACGCCAGCTTCAGTCTGAAACATCCAGAAACAAGGTGGGGCTTTCATCGTTTGGGAAAAAAATAAAGTTTTCATCCAATGAAAAGTGTTGTTTTTAGGTCACATGATCAAGCCTTCCATCATTAGGAAACCAAAAGTAAAATGAACCAATGAAAAGTTTTATAAACAAGTCACATGACCTGTTATGCGGCATAGGGTGTAAAATGCGGAGAAAATACGTTGGCACGTGAGGCGGCGTCAGTAGCGGACCGATGTGCGAATAGGCCGAAGGCAACACAACGCGCCAAGATCCGGATGGCACCGAGGTGGTGTCCAGCAAGTTGCAGCACTGGTGTGGCCATCCTACAATGCTGAAAGTCGGCGTGGGGCGCCCCGTTGGCCTGTGAGTTTGCGTCAGTAGCGGACCGATGTGCGAATAGGCCGAAGGCAGCACAACGCGCCAAGATCCGGATGGCACCGAGGTGGTGTCTAGTAAGTTGCCGCACTGGTGTGGCCATCCAACAATGCTGAAAGTCGGCGTGGGGTGCCCCGTTGGCCTGTGAGTTTGCGTCAGTAGCGGACCGATGTGCGAATAGGCCGAAGGCAGCACAACGCGCCAAGATCCGGATGGCACCGAGGTGGTGTCTAGTAAGTTGCCGCACTGGTGTGGCCATCCTACAATGCTGAAAGTCGGCGTGGGGCGCCCCGTTGGACTGTGAGATGGCGTCAGTAGCGGACCGATGTGTGAATGAGGCCGAAGGCAGCGCAACAATATTTTCGGAATAGAAGACACCACTAGGCGCTGAGATGCCAAGATCCGGATGGCACCGAGGTGGTGTGTAGCAAGTTGCCGCACTGGTGTGGCCATCCTACAATGCTGAAAGTCGGCGTGGGGTGCCCCGTTGGCCTGTGAGTTTGCGTCAGTAGCGGACCGATGTGCGAATAGGCCGAAGGCAGCACAACGCGCCAAGATCCGGATGGCACCGAGGTGGTGTCTAGTAAGTTGTCGCACTTCTGTGGCCATCCTACAATGTTGAAAGTCGGCGTGGGGCGCCCCGTTGGCCTGTGAGATGGCGTCAGTAGTGGACCGATGTGCGAATGGGGCCAAAGGCAGCCCAACAATATTTTCTGATTTGAAGACACTACAAGGCGCTGAGATGCCAAGATCCGGATGGCACCGAGGTGGTGTCTAGCAAGTTGTGGCACTGGTGTGGCCATCGTACAATGGTAAAAGTCGGCGTGGGGCGCCCTGTTGGCCTGTGAGATGGTGTCAGTAGCGGTCTGATGTGTGAATGGGGCCAAAGGCAGCGCAACAATATTTTCTACAATATTTTCGGAGTAGAAGACACCACAAGGCGCTGAGATGCCAAGATCCGGATGGCACCGAGGTGATGTCTAAGTTGCGGACCGATGTGCGAATGGGGCCAAAGGTAGCGTAACAAGATTTTCTGTATGGAAGATACCACTAGGCGTTGAGATGCCAAGATTCGGATGGCACCGAGGTGATGTCTAGCAAGTTGTGCCACTGGTGTGGCCATCGTACAATGGTAAAAGTCGGCGTGGGGCGCCCTATTGGCCTGTGAGATGGTGTCAGTAGCGGACTGATGTGCGAATGGGGCCAAAGGCAGTGCAACAATATTTTCTGACTGACACCACAAGGCGCTGAGATGCCAAGATCCGGATGGCACCGAGGTGATGTCTAAGTTGCGGACTGATGTGCGAATGGGGCCAAAGGCAGCGTAACAATATTTTCTGTATGGAAGATACCACTAGGCGTTGAGATGCCAAGATTCGGATGGCACCGAGGTGATGTCTAGCAAGTTGGTGTGGTCATCCTACAATGCTGAAACTCGGCGTGGGTCACCCCATTAGCCTGTGAGATGGCGTCAGTAGCAGACCGATGTGCGAATAGGCCGAAGGCAGCACAACGCGCCAAGATCCGGATGTCACCGTGGTGGTTTCATAGTTGAGAGGCACTTCATCTGCAGTGGGGCGCCGAGATCCGGATGGCACCGAGGTGATGTCTAGCAAGTTGCTGTACTGGTGTGGTCATCCTACAATGCTGAAATGTAGTGGGGCGCCCATTTACCGTTTCAGTTGCCATTCAGCTGAGTTTCGGCTGCTCTTGATGCTACAGCGACACGCGGCTGCAAGAGGACTCTCAAAATGGCGGCCTGTTCTTTGGATTTGGGCCTGGTCCACTAAAATGGCCCCTGGGACACCTTAGAACTCGGACGCTCGATTTCTTTTTCCTTTCCTGCACATGCAAAAAAAGGTAAATGGCCGGTACGTTACACGCTTCATCTGCCACGATGAACTCTCCAGAGGAACCGAAAAAAAATATAGTTGTGGTAACTATACCATGCATCGTCATATGGAGAGGTGGCACCAATTAATTATAGTGCTGCATAAAAGAGAGATTTGGAGGAGAACCCCTGACCTGCTAGTACATTCATCAAAGAAGTGGCACTGAGAGCTTCAGAGGCAAGGGAAACGGTCCCAAATATTTAGAAGAACTTTGGAAAGATTAAAATGACATGTTTAGATTGTGGTAAATTAATTTCATGTGGACAGATGAGTGTTACTCTAATAAATACAGCATATGAACATCATCATAGTCGATGGTTGGTAGAGACATTTTGACTATATCCTGGACCTGCCCGTCCTCGCCCAAAATGGCGCCGGAATAAATGGGACTCGTAACTCCTTGTTGTGTACTGGTTGCAGAACCTTGAAATCACGAGATACGTATGCAGTTTTGAAGCACATGGCGGGCGGGGACGAGAATTGATTGAATATTTCGACATCCCTATTGATATTAAGTTCTGATGTGTTATTGATTACTGTACTGTTGAAAATTCGAATTAACGTCACCCATGGTACTTGCCCGCAAATGTATATCTAGATAATTTTATTGTAACTGGCCCTGTCGTATTTTAATTATAAAATGTACGTCCACCGATTCCGTAACTGTTAGACACCTTAGTTCTTGCAACCTAATGGCCCGCCCGTTACGTTCCTCTACAGTGTAAATGTCTATTCATCATATACGATTACAGTTTGCTCCGTGGCAGGCCCACGTGGTTATAGGCTCGTATTTGTATAATGAAATTTTCACAATAAAGGTTTTTAAAAGAAAACATGGTAGTAGTATATACATTGGTAAAGTTTTTAATAATAGTCACTGTTTTAGAATCATTAAAAGGCAAGTGAAATAAAGCAGACCAATTACATGAAGGGTAAAAGGTATAATACGAAGGAACGCAGTAAAGATAAATGGTCAAGCGCTGTTGTGTTTTCTATTCCTGCAACATAAAGTGATCGATAAGAATCTCATATTCAGGCGTATCGGCGACTAAGACAGCAGGTCGACCCTCTTTTGCTCAACGGCTCCGTCATGGGACGAAGAAACGCTCTTTTTCTCGAAATAAGAATATATTTTACTTGCAGGACAGTTGTAAAATTTCCGGGAAAGTACATTAGCCTGGAACATTATAACATATATTTAAGAAAAAATAATGTTCGGAAGTAATTAAAAGCGTAATTTTTAGGTGATATGACCAAGGCTTTCATCATTAGAATAAGAAAAGTAAAATGAACCAATGAAAAGTTTTATTAACAAGTCACATGACTTGTTATGCTTACGTTACGCGCTGCGCGCCCCGGATGACTTCCGGATGCGCTAACGCGGCGCGTCATATGACGCATTACGCGACAACGCAGGTCCAGAATATAGTCAAAATGTCTCCACCAACCAGCGGTCGAAACACAACCCCTTTCAGCAGGCTAAATAGTTCTGTTAAATGACAACAGAAGGGACAGGCAACAAGAACCATCAGTCAAAGAGGGGAGGGCTAGTTCTTCTCTACCGGGTTACATTGGGGCGCTACCGGAACTGATCGAATTGGTAGTCTACAGTGTTTCTGGATGTTTCAGACTGAAGCTGGGGTTAGCATGAGAGCACCACCATTTCGTAGCTCCGTCGTGGCCATTCCGCAACCAATCATGGCAGCCGCTCTTTATCGTTATTTTAGGCGGGGTGGGTGGCGGAGCCGAGCTGTATTGCAGCCATCATGGTGTGGAGTTTAGTTCATCTCACTAGTTTCGTATTTGTCATGAGGGGTTGTTCCTAATGTTTCTATTTTAGCGAGGTCAAAAAGAGATCCCATTAGTGGCCTACTGATTTTGCTCGATTCCTTTTCTTTTTTTTTACACGATTTTTCGTTATCTGCAAAGACTAAACAGAGTATTGCGACTCTGTGTTTGTTTGTAAATAGAGAATGAACCAAAGAGAACTAATTCTAAAACAGTAAATACTTGGATAACAATCAATCAAATGGAGAGAGAAGCAGGCACGACGGATTACAACGGGGGTAAAGGCCTGCGTTAACTACCTTTCACTATCTGCAAAGAGAGAGTACTCCTAATAGAAATGAGGGGGGGGGCACCATTCAAAGCAGATCAGTGTGCATAAACACGAAAATGTTTTCACTTACCACGTACTTGACATTCAACAGCTTATGATATTTGCTATTAAAAAACCATTGAAATTCACTGAAAAAACCATAGGTTATAGACCATATATAGTTAGGAATTAGCATTTACAAAACCTTGAAAATTCACTGAAAAAACCATAGGTTATAGACCATATATAGTTAGGAATTAGCATTTAAAAAACCTTATTTTACTCACACAAAACCATTGAAATTCCATATATAGTTAGTTGCACTAACTATATATCGCGCACCCGCAATCCACTGCTGATCATGTCACATATTACATCATTCATGACATGGTCAGTGACATCACTGATGACATCACTGATGACATCTCAAATGACATCACTGATGACATCACTGATGACATCTCATTTGACATCATTCTTGTGCTAATACGATAAACCTCTTCAGACTCTAATATAACCTTAGATACACTCAGTGTATACAGACACTCACACACTGCCACTCATCCATGGAGTTACTCACACACCCAGTCAGTCATGCAAAGAAACAATCTCACCTCCATTTCTTCAACTATACAGTTAAACACACCTTACTTATTGAAACATATACTAACACATATTTACTCTCTTATACAATCCCTGATACAAGTTCACAATGATCGATACAACCACTCAGTCATTCAGTGGCTCTCATGCACAGTTATTTATATATGCCAACTCTCACATGTACTGTGTTTTACATATGTACTTACTATGACATGTAGCATTGAGATATCCATTCACTCATCAATACACTCATGCACACAGTCAACTGCCCATGTAGCTGTTTCCACATGCACTCTTGAACTCATACACCTAGTGAATTAACTGCTCACACATCTATGCATAGAGTCACACACCTTCCAGCCACCCCCACACAAACTCAATCTGCCATAGAAATACTTGGGCAACCAATTAATAACACATATAGCCTCTCGTATAGCTAATGATCAACACATGCAGCAGTTTACAGAACAACAGACATAATGATGCACAAATTAAGACAGTTTAGTCACTAACCCATGCACTCAGTGAGACACATTTAATCACTCACTCATACATTCAGTCATGCACCTACTAAATCCTTCGTCCAGACACTTATACATCTACTCATTCTTTAATATGTAAAACATATTTAAACTTTACAGAAACACACAGTCACTGGATGACGTCATCAGTGATGTCATCAGTGATGTCATTTGAGATGTCATCAGTGATGTCATCAGTGATGTCACTGACCATGTCATGAATGATGTAATATGTGACATGATCAGCAGTGGATTGCGGGTGCGCGATATATAGTTAGTGCAACTAACTATATATGGAATTTCAATGGTTTTGTGTGAGTAAAATAAGGTTTTTTAAATGCTAATTCCTAACTATATATGGTCTATAACCTATGGTTTTTTCAGTGAATTTTCAAGGTTTTGTAAATGCTAATTCCTAACTATATATGGTCTATAACCTATGGTTTTTTCAGTGAATATATATATATATATATATATATATATATATATATATATATATATATATATATATATAACATTTCTATGGCAAAATGAAACCCCTTATTTTGTTCCTTTTCAAATTAAATGTATTAAGTGTTACCACTTTATTCCAATCAAGATGACTTCAGGTGTGCCATACTTTTGTCATAAGTAAGACTGTTAGCGTTCTAGTTGTTCTTTAGAACACTCTGGGACATTCTGGCATTGGGCTATAGTTGGGCTACATCTGGCTGATATTTGGGCTACATTTGGGCTCTTTTGTCTCTGGTGGCCATCTTGGGAGACTGCATATCAGAATTTTTTTAATGAAATGTAAGAGGATTTGAGAAGTCACTCAAAATGTGCCCTAATTTTTCTTTCTTCAGCACTAATCCTAATTCCTATGGCAATATGAACCCCCTCATTTTGTTCCTTTGCAAATTCAATGTTCTAAGTGTTAACACTTTATTCCAATCAAGATGACTTCAGGTGTGCCATACTTTTGTCATAAGTAAGACTGTTAGCGCTCTAGTTGTTCTTTAGAACACTCTGGGCCATTCTGTCACTGGGCTATAGTTGGGCTACATCTGGCTGATATTTGGGCTACATTTGTTTTTTTTTGTCTCTGGTGGCCATCTTTGGGCTACATTGGGCTTCATTGGGCTTCATTGGGCTACATTGGGCTACATTTGGGCTCTAACATATATATAGCCCAATGTAGCCCAATATATATTTTTCAAAGTTAATTTTCGTAAAAACCACTGGAGCATATATCTTGAGACATAGCAAAGGCACATCGGGCTACCAGTCCCTACAATTTTGCCAAGTTTCGTGAAAATCCATTCAGCCGTTCGAGCTAAAAGTGAGTCCAACCGCCCTATGGAAAACTCAATGTTAAAAACATGTTTTGGGACCCCCCTTTTTTCTCGGCCCCCGCTTGACAAAACCCCCCCAAATTTTCAGGGGCTGCTCAGAAACAAAATGTTCAATTTTCCTGAAATTTTCAGCCAATTCCGTCCTCAAACGCCAAAGTTATTCGACATAGAATTTTCAAAAATCCCATAGGAAAAAAATCCTAACTATATATACCTACTGGCGACCGCCAGTAGGTAATATATATATATATATATATATATATATATATATATATATATATATATATATATATATATATAGATATATATATATACATCAAACAAACAAAGGGTCCTTCTGAGAACCGTACTCCCAAAGTCAGGTGGCGCGTACTACGGCGAACCCAGCCGCATAGTTCATTAATTTTCCACAGGGTGCTTCAAAAGCAACACGCGCACTCAGCAATAGCGATGCTCCAATTACTTATTTATTTCTCAAATAATGCTACGCGTTTCGAAACCAAAGTGTGTCTTGATCACACCAAGACACACTTTGGTGTCGAAACGCGTAGCGTTATTTAAGAAATAAATAAGTAATTGGAGCATCGCTATTGCTGAGTGCGCGTGTTGCTTTTGAAGCACCCTGTGGAAAAAAAAAAATATATATATATATATATATATATATATATATATATATATATTGCGCTCCAATTCTTACAAGATGGTGAAGAATTACCCACACTCACGGGGTTACCGTTTTTCAAGGTTGCTTTATTTTCAGACAAGACAGACGCCCTCGCGTTTCGGCACTCAGCCTTTCTCGATGTCGGTGGCCACCAAACAGCGGCATGATTTTAAACAATATCCCCACAATCAAGGAAGGACTACACACTAGTTGACATTAAACTAGCGCCATCTTGGAGTGGTGTATTATTTACAAGGTATAATCTTATTCAATACATATCGTAATTCTAACAAACATGCAAAACACTCCTAATGCAAGTAATTACGAATTGTGAAATGTACATGTATTGCATCCATTTCAGCATACATTGTTTTGTATTTAGTCGAATTACATTGCAAACTTAACAAACACAATTCATATATATACTAGCAGCCCGTCCCGACGTAGTCCGGGTATGAATAGCTGCCGGCCAGTAGTATATTGTTTTGTAGGATTTCGTTTTGATAGCATTTCTTATCTGTGGCAGGCCTGTGAAACGCTCCGATTCACAGTGCACTGCTGATGCACTTAAGAGTGCGCGTTCAGTAATGTGTGAAATCGAGTTTCCCTACTTTATTTTTCCTTGCAATATTATATAGCGCAAACTCGACAACATGGCATGAGCACACTTTACATTACAGAAGAACACATTCATTTGTGGTAGGCACGGGGAGACAAAGCGATTTGCCTGGAATCACAGGATGTTGAGCTGATGCCGGGATTCGAACAAAGCTCCCCAGCTCTAAAGTTTGCAATTCTAGAACTTGTGGCGGGAGGTGTGTCTAAAAGTGTATGTCGGTGCTGGCCATCAATGAGAGAGACCTGTGCATTTTTCAAATCGGTGGTGAAAAAATATGAGTATGTTGCGGGAGATGTGGGCCGCCGTGCCACCAATGTACTTACCGGGGAGGGTAAACACCCATTAGTCCGCAACTTTCTTTCCGCATACCATCACGCCGCATACTTTCATTACGAAAGTACCATCGCTCCGCAATGTCATTATAACGCATGGCATTACATTTTATATGCTTTTACCACGCATACATTTACAACCATGAATGGTAAAAGCATGTTTTTTTAAAATGTTTGGATAAGGTAAGTATGGGTATAGGGGTATATGTTTTGGGGTACTGAGGTATATGTTTTGGGGTGTTTGGGTATTTTAAGGGTTCAGATATAGTTTTGGGTTATGGGGTACAGGGGTATTTTAAGGGTTAAGGGCTAGGTTTGGGTTTTGGGGTACAGGGCTATTTTAAGGGTTCAGGGCTAGGTTTGGGTTTTGGGGTACAGGGGTATTTTAGGGTTCAGGGGTAGGTTTGGGTTTTGGGGTACAGGGGTATTTTTAGGGTTCAGGGCTAGGTTTGGGTTTTGGGGTACAGGGGTATTTTTAGGGTTCAGGGCTAGGTTTGGGTTTTGGGGTACAGGGCTATTTTAAGGGTTCAGGGCTAGGTTTGGGTTTTGGGGTACAGGGGTATTTTAGGGTTCAGGGGTAGGTTTGGGTTTTGAGGTACAGGGGTATTGATAGGGTTCAGGGCTATGTTTGGGTTTTGGGGTACGGGGTATTTTTAGGGTTTAGGGATAGGTTTGGGTTTTGGGGTACAGGGTATATTTATAGGGTTAAGATGGGTTAGTGCTTAAGGGTGTTGGGGTATTTTAAGGAGTAAGGGTGGATAATGATTATGAGGTGCAGGGGTATTTAAAGGGAGCAGATTGGACACCCGGATCTGGAATGTACAGAACCTGTGAAGAAAAAACAATGAAATATTGGGCACAACGCTCGCTTTTTTTTCCGTAATCCCGCATCCCGCACACGCCCCCAGCACACGATATGAGACATGGCATGAAGGGCGGAACGTACCACACGCCCCCAGCGTTTGTCACGCCCCCAGCACACGCCCACAGCACAACGCAGACACGCCCACAAGGGACTACTTTGCTGGCACGGTTCTTTTACCTTTTAAATGTATATGGGGGGCGTCTGCATAGCCTATGTCCTTCTGCTGCAACTGCCCTTTCTAACGCTGTATTGGTGTTGTGACTGGTGCTGTGGTTCCTGAGATTACCTGCCTCAAAGGTTTGGGCTCTCTCTTTATTATATTAGTATATATATATATATATATATATATATCTTTTAAATCACAGCTCGGAGTGCCGTCTACTTTCGCGATAAGAAGCGAGTGTGTGCTACTAATATATATATATATTCACTGAAAAAACCATAGGTTATAGACCATATAAAGTTAGGAATTAGCATTTACAAAACCTTATTTTACTCACACAAAACCATTGAAATTCCATATATAGTTAGTTGTACTAACTATATATCGCGCACCCACAATCCACTGCTGATCATGTCACATATTACATCATTCATGACATGGTCAGTGACATCACTGATGACATCACTGATGACATCTCAAATGACATCACTGATGACAACATCCAGTGACTGTATGTTTCTGTAAAGTTAAAATATGTCTTACATATTGAAGAATGAGTGGATGTATAAGTGTCTGGATGAAGGATTTAGTAGGTGCATGACTGACTGTATGAGTGAGTGATTAAATGTGTCTCACTGAGTGCATGGGTTAGTGACTAAACTGTCTTAATTTGTGCATCATTATGTCTGTTGTTCTGTAAACTGCTGCATGTGTTGATCAGTAGCTATATGAGTAAGTATATGGGTTATTGATTGGTTGCCCAAGTATTTGTATGGGAGACTGAGTGTGTGTGTGTGGGTGGCTGGGAGGTGTATGACTCTGTGCATAGATGTGTGAGCAGTTGATTCACTAGATGTATGCGTTCAAAAGTGCATGTAGAAACACCTGTATGGGCGGTTGACTGAGTGCATTGGTGAGTGAATGGATATCTCAGTGCTACATGTCAAAGTAAGTACATATGTAAAACACAGTACATGTGAGAGTTGACATATATAAATAACTGTGCATAAGAGCCAGTGAATGTGTGAGTGGCTGTATGGATCATTGTGAACTTGTATCAGGGATTGTATAAGAGAGTAAATATGTGTTAGTATATGTTTGAATAAGTAAGGTGTGTATAACTGTATAGTTGAGGAAATGGAGGTGTGATTGATTCTTTGCATGACTGACTAGGTGTGTGAGTAACTCCATGGATGAGTGACAGTCTGTGAGTGTCTGTTTACACTGAGTGTATCTATGTTTTTATTAGAGTCTGAAGAGATTCATCGTATTATCACATGAATAATGTCATCAGTGATGTCATCAGTGATGTCTTTTGAGATGTGATCAGTGATGTCATCAGTGATGTCATCGGTGATGTCATTTGAGATGTCATCAATGATGTCATCAGTGATGTCATCAGTGATGTGATCAGTGATGTCATTTGAGATGTCATCAGTGATGTCATCAGTGATGTCATTTGAGATGTCATCAGTGATGTCATCAGTGATGTCATTTGAGATGTCATCAGTGATGTCATCAGTGATGTCACTGACCATGTCATGAATGATGTAATATGTGACATGATCAGCAGTGGATTGCGGGTGCGCGATATATAGTTAGTACAACTAACTATATATGGAATTTCAATGGTTTTGTGTGAGTAAAATAAGGTTTTGTAAATGCTAATTCCTAACTATATATGGTCTATAACCTATGGTTTTTTCAGTGAATTTCAATGGTTTTTTAATAGCAAATATCAAAACCTTTAAAATGTATTCTTCTTTAAATCGAAAAATATATTTTACATGTCTTTAATACAATTTTTTTTTTTTTTTTTTTTTTTTTGTTTCGCTCCCGGTCCGCGAACCGGTTAGCTTCCCGTTAGCTTAATTTGGTGCCGCGACCCGGTCCGCGAACCGGTAAACGTTCCGTTTCCGCAACTGCCGCGTTAGAAAACAACATCGTGACGCGTCGCGTCAGCGTGACGTATCGCGTTGTCGCGTGATACATCATATGACGCGCCGCGTTAGCGTACCCGGAATTTAAAAAAAAAAAGAAGAGTAAGTATAAGGGAAGGAAACAGAGAGTAATGTTAAAAGAAAGACAGCTATAGGGACTAAACCAAAGATACTGTTTAATAGATCTATTTACCAAAGAAAAGATGGAAGCGGGTATAATTGAGAAAAACAAAATAGATAAGGAAGTGAAAGAAAAAAAGGAGAGTAGAGAATGTGACTGAATGATTAAATTAAGATTAAAACATTGGAATAACAGAGAGAAAAAACACAATGCAGAAAAGAAGAAGTAACAGAAAAGGAATGATTGAAACAGCAAAGAAATATAAATAACATAGGGGCATATTATCAACATAGGCGATAAAAGTTTTGCTGCTTTTATCGGCAGAAATCTGACGCTAAAGACGCTTTTGCGGCAGTTTTCTGCCGATAATGACTGCTTTTATCGGCAGAAAACTGCTGCTAAAGCCGCTTTTGCGGAAGAAAACTGCCGCTAAAGCTACTTTTGCGGCAGTTTTCTGCTGATAAAAGCAGCGATAATTTTATTGCCTGTGTTGATAATATGCCCCTTAGTGTGCTTGAACTACAGAGAAAAAGCATAATGAACAAGTAGTGAAAGAGTGATCAGTCAGAGACAGTGAGAGTAATAGAGACGGAGTGAGCGAACAAGAGTGAGGAAGTATGAGAAGAGAGGGACTGAGAAAAGGAGTGGAAGTAGTAGAGTAAGTAAGTAATAGAGAAAGGAATGAGGGAAGTAGCAAAGGCAGGAACGTGAGGGTTAAAGAAATGAAGCAGTGGAACTAATAGTAGTTAAATGTGATAGAAATGTAATGAAAAGAGTACAAAACATTTACCTTATAATTGTCGTTAACTTAGTCACTTGTTATTTTTATACTTTCAATCTGTGAAAGAGAGAACAAACATTTGAAAAATATTAAAACATGTATTTAAAAATTAGAAAAGACAAGGGAAAAGATTGAAGGACAAACAGTTTTTCAACAACTTTGACACTTACAGAAGCTTCTGCTTCTCCAGGCCCCCTACACAGTCCTAAAGATATACATTTTAAACTAACAGTATCTTGATGCAGATGAAGTGAGGCCTATCTTGGAACATGGTGCATCTTTTGCACTGCTGTTGTCTCACAAAAGTGACGCAATGGCAGCACAAAAGAGGTGCACAATCATCATAAAACTGTTCCTAACATTTTAAATGATTGTTTGAGGATGGCAATAAAGTGTGTCCTATCCAGACGTTTGTTTCAGGTGAGGCCTACTCAGGGTTGCAGATGAAATGTAGGCTTGTTGAAGAGTACAGAGGAGATAATACATGTGCAAGCCAACCAATAAAGTTCAGACCTCCTCTGTTTCCCTGGACAGGCCTAAACTTCATCTGCACAATGTGATTCGTAATGTTAGGAAACACAGGCAATGTATTTGAAAAACGTGCAATTTCATTTGCTCATTTCACAATCACATCACTTGTGTTTCCTTTGATTAGGTATCTCATTGTGTAGATGTAGTCCAGCATATGAAAGAGTACGCACTGCATGCAACAACTTTGACACTTACTGAAGCCTCAGCTTCTCCATGCCCCCCACATAGTCCTGATTATATACATTTTAAACTGACGGTATCTTGCTGGAAATGAAATGAGGCCTATCTTGCAACATGGTGCATCTTTTACACAAAAGTGACGGAACAGCGGCGTAAAAGAGGCACACAGCCTTCATAAAACTGCCCTTAACATTTTAAATGATTGTTTGTAGATGCTGATAAGGTGCAACCTATCCACAGATTTGTTTCAGGTAAGTCCTACTCAGGGTTGCAGATGAAATTTAGGCTTGTTGAAGAGTATAGAGGAGATAATACATGTGCAGGCCTAATAACGAAGTGAGTCATGTCCACTGCACTCTTGAACAAATGTCAGACCTCCTCTGTCTCCTGGAACAGGCCTAAACCTCATCTACACAATGTGATGTGTAATGTTAGGAAACACAAGTAATATAATTGAAAAACGTGCAATTTTTTTGCTCATTCCACAATCACATCACCTGTGTTTCCTTTGCTTAGGTATCTCATTGTGGAAATGTAGTCTATCATATGAAAGACTACGTAGAATGTGAGCACTGTATGCAACAACTTTGACACTTATAGAAGCCTCAGCTTCTCCATGCCTACTACACAGTTCTAAATGTATATCATAAATACAAAAAGTACAGAATTAATTATACATGTTAAATGGTTTATTTTTGCTGTTCTCAGAATTTATCAAATTTCACTAAAAATAGTGACTTGAAGGTATTCATCATATAACAGCGGGGGAAAAAAACACAATCAAAATGATTGTGTTTAAAAAACCCATATAACATAACCAATCAGAAATCAGAACTCCTGAAAAGGAACTTACTTTCCATGACGTCGAAGGATATCCTATGAACAGCTTACACTCTGTTGTGCTGCTATTATTTTCAGCCCGCCACTTTCTGAAAGAAATCCTCCATCGTTTTGAAAAATATGTTACATACAATAAATGACTTCTCGCTCTCTACCACACGTTTCCACAAGGCCAAATCATGTAAGAGCCATTTATAACTCTTGGAATTCTTGTAAGCAAATCCCGTCATTTTGTATTTCCGCAACTTTCAGAAAGAAAACGTTCAAGATCACTTTCACAATCCTGGACTAGTAATATCTTACCCTTCTTGCTCACTCATGTTCTACATTTCCTATGACACTGATACTGCTTACTATGAAGCAGACTTACACTACCTCTATGACTACTACAATTATTTAATTCTCTACATCACTTTTAATCACAAAGCAATATAAAACAGTAGATAAAATTATATCAACCCCTAGAATCATTATATGCCAGTTACCTACCCTAAATTCTCTTTTCTGAAAACAGAAAGTAAGAATATTTTTAAATAAAAAGGCAACATTGTATCGTAGTCAAATGGGAATAATTTCCGAAACAGCAATTTTTTTTACATTTTCAATAAGCTGTGTAATAAGCAGATCTTGTCAAATGACCATCATGCCATATAATAGCTGTAGTTACAAATGTTCTTCCTAAAATCAACGACTGTGTAGCTACAACATTTGTAATTAAAGTTGAAGACTTACTTTCATCAGGTTTATATAGTTGGATTTTTAAAATGACATAATAATCAAAAGTTTGGACCAATAATCTAGACAGCATTGCAGACTTACATTCCCTCTACTCCATGTTTTGATTGGCTGCTTGAATTAGCTTATAAAAAGAAACAGTTTTTCTGAACTCATACAAAGTGCAGTTATTTTTCCATGACGTCAAGTGTTATGGTAAGAACACCGTTTGCTTTGGGAAATACTCTGTTGTCCTTCAACTAATCTCTGCCCACCACTTTCTGTAAGAAAATCTTCTTTTTTTCCAGGAACTATTTAAAACTCAAAAATAACTTTTGACTCTGTACTACACTTATCCTCAAGGCCAAATCGTGTAGGAGCCATTAGAACATCTTGAAATTCCTCAGAGCAAATCCTGAGATTCCTTCCCTAAAATTTTGGTTTTAAAAACACCAGGTAAGAATTTTTAAGGTCAAAAGGCAATTTTTTTTTGAAAGTTAAAACAGAATCATTGCAGAATGACCAGCCATTTCTAGACTTTAAATAAGCTGTGTAATGTCCTGATGTTATTGAAGGACCGTCATGATATATAATTGCTGCAGTTACAAAAGTCCTTCCTGATATTGACAACTGTGAAGCCACAACATTTTTAATTAAAGTTGTCAATTTTGTTCCATCAGGCCTACATCGTTGGAACATTAAAATGACATACTGGCCATATGTTTGTATAAATAATGTTGACAACATTTCAGACTTACATTGGCTACACTCCATGTTGTGATCAGCTGCTTTTACTAGCTTATTAAAGGACACTGATTTACTGTCTGGCAAAGTTAAATATATAAATCTTTCTGAGTCTACACTAGTAGTACTTGATACCTTACAGTTCTCGCAGTCATGCTGCCATTGATAAGAAAGCCCAAACAGGTGATCTACATCTACACCTTCAGCATGCAATACATCAAGCATATACATTAAAAACTCCTGACAATCTTGCTGAATATTTTGAGAGAATTGTGTTTGACCTGAACATCTGTCTAACAGATTTCGAATTTCAGACACACTTTCTATTTTTGTTCTATCAGTGCTACATTTCTCTAACACAGAATTTAACAAACTGCAAAATCTTTGATCAGAATTGACCACAATCTCTTCTTTTACATTTTCTAGAGAAAACAAAACATTAACCACTACATTAGCATAGCAGTTGACACCAGAACTGTTTTCAAATTGAAAACCAACAACATCCTCAACAGAATCCTTTTTCTTTCTGCTTATAATTTCAGGTTCATCGACTTTTCGTCTTTTTGCTACAACCTCCCTACTATTGGTCACATTTCTTCGTTTCCGGCCTACCACACGTTTCTCAAACAAAGGATATTGAGGCAAATGTGGCGCATACTCTCTTCTTAACCTATTGTATTCCTTAACACAATCTAGATCCGCACAAATGTTTGTGACATCACACTCAATCAAGTACAATCCCGATAAAGTTCTGACTCGTGACAATGCCACATATGCCATACCCTCCTTGAACACAGAACTGCCAATATTCACCAATGCACTGTCTACACTTAAACCTTGCGATTTATGGATTGTCACCGCAAACAGGAAACTGCTTACGGCGAACATATAAGTCTTTTACAAGCAAAAATCTAGCAGAACAACGACCAATTAGCTGTACTTCCTCAATGCCATCAAATTTAATTTTTAAAAATTCAATTCCATCTCTATTTCTGTATTTCACAAAATCAACAACATTACCCATTGATCCATTTACCAGACCTCTTTCAACATGTAAATTCCTTCTTAAAATTATACGGCAGTTTAAGCACACATTCAGAGTCTTTTCAAAACCTGCAGTTTTAGATATAGTCTTCTCTAATGAATCCAATTTTGTTTTCAAATTCTCAGACAACATAATTGTTGATCCCATATGCTCTACTCTGTCAATAGCTTCCAGTTTCACAATCTCTTGGTTTTCTAAATGCAACATTTTGTTGTTGAAGATGGCACATTCTGCAAGAGTTGGCATCAAACATATTCCAGATTTCTTCTCAGTAATTTTCTGAAAAATATTCTCAGGCACAGCGTCTTGTTCTGGATATAAATTTGACAGTAATCGTGCATGTAAAGCTTCTTTCCCATGCTCGGTCACTTTTCCAATTCTAACATCTTGTAGAATATTCTTGTAATCTTCATCCTTCGCCTGACGCATATTTTCATGCAGTTCAGCATAATTGAAGTTTAACCATATATTGACGTTGCCAATGCTACCTAGGCACTTCCTGGTATCTTCATGCGTGAGCATTTTGAACACAGGTTGTCCTTTCACTGGTGTCAGCTGCAGAAGATCTCCGAAAACAATGATGTGTTTGCCACCAAATAACACATCATACTCTGTTTTAAGAACTTTTTGCATTCTCAAATGCACAAAGGCAAGCATGACATTAGAAACCATGCTTACTTCGTCAATGATAAGAAGTTTCATTTTCCTCAAGACTCTTGAAACTTCACAACAAGCATCTCCAGATAACTTGTGGTATTGTAATTTGTTATCATGCTCCACTGGCAGCATCAGTAGACGATGCAAAGTAATACCTTTAATGTTATGTGCTGCCAGTCCAGTTGGAGCGGTGACAACACAAGACAGCGATGACTCAGTCCTTTCCTGCAAATAACATGAAATTGCTTTAATGAGGAAACTTTTTCCAGTTCCCGCTTCTCCACTCACGTACAGTCGGACAGGCTTCAACGACGTACATGAGCACTCTTTCTTCTCATGATTTAATCCATGATCAATTTGCTTGGTAACTTCGTCATATATTTTCCTCTGCTCAACATTGAGTTGTCTTTCCAAGTCTTCTAAGTTAACCACATCCTCCTGAGCATGTGCCATGGCTCTTTCCACTTCATTCATGGCAGTGGCAGCTTCATTTTCGATAACAGGTCCTCCTAGTGGATCCTGACTCAATGAAACAGAACTCTGACTGTCCTGAGAACTGTCTCTGGCAATCTCGGCTGCAATCGTTGCTTCCTTCTCGATTTCTGCATTCAACATTTCTAGATATTTGGGAAATGCAGGACATTCTATGGTCTCCTTGGCGGCAGTGAAAGAGTCTTCGTAACAGAGGAAATCTCCAAGCAGTTCCTCTTCTGCACGCCAAGGCTTGAAAAGTTGCAAAAGTGCTAAATAGAAAAACTCCTTTTTTTTCAGGAGATTTGCCACTCAATTTTCGATGGTTTACCAAGTGGCATTTTCTTTGCTTGACCAGACATCCCTCACTTCCAATTACAGCATACACTCCTTTATCAATATCTTCTTTGATGTTCCTCTTGAATATGTAATTTTGTAGAATCTCATACAGACAAACATTCTCGAGGTGTCTGCTTCTATTTGGATAATATGTATCCAACATGTTGGTCTTCAAAATATCAGTACTGTTTGGCTCCTTTTCCGCCAAATACTCAATTTCCCGCACAGGTTTCAGAACTCGATTACGCGTTGCAGCAAGACCAAGACTCGCCCAAACGATACTCCTGGATTTGGCATAGAGACTTGCTGAAGACAACCGGTCAGAACATTCGTAAGCTCCGATTTCTCGATGTGACAACATCTTCAGACTGAAACTGTACAACTTCTTACTGAGGCTCTTTTCATGGGAAATGTCCTCCCACATATCCTTCAATTCTGTCTTTTCTTTTTTGGTGATGTAAGATGTCACATACCGAGCCACAGCCATACAGTTATCAGCCACAAACTGTATATCCATGTTAGCATTCCACATGGACAAAATCACTGGGTTGTAGTCGTTGATATACTTGGACTCTTCGTTCCTTTTCAAATTGTATGTGTTTTTAGGTGATTTCTTCATCACATTATGTCGCAGCGAAGACATCAAACTGTTCACTCTTCCTTTAGAAATCACCGGTCGTGGAAAGGCGAAACGACATTTGGTGTAGAACTTGTCCTTGTTTCTGAATTTACGACGACAGTACTTTCTGCAACGATGGCTTTGGAAGCGTAGAACTTGTTCTCTTAGGCTTTTGTCCTCCTTTGCGTTTGGAACAGCACATGTAGAATACTGTTCTATGAAACTCATCACTAAGTCTTCTGGATCTGTTCCAAATTTAGGTGCATCCTTGATCCACAGCAGCATATGTATATGAGGAGCACCTCTTGCTTGGTACTCCTTTCTCCAGAAGAAATCCAACACCTCTCCAAAAGGTGGATTCTTCTTGTTCATGATGAAAGACATCATAGCTTCAAATCTATGATTGAAGTACCTGCATACATTCACTGGATCCAAAGAGCACAGTTCTCCGGGTGTCTTGAATTCGATATTTTCAATGTTTCCATTTGCCTTTCGTAGAAATTCAAGTAAGTCTTCCCAGCCATACTCGGCACAGCTCAGAGTGAGGAACCATGTGGGAGTTCCTAAGTTCCTCAGCATACATTTTAAATCACCATGACGACGGTACCAGTACTCATTAGTACCACGCTGACACGCCATGAGATTAATCAGGTGACAATCCAAAATACTGTCTTGGACATTGACTTTATCCATAAAGTCACTTGCCGAGATGTTTTGCATCTGTATACCACTTTTCAAGATGTGGTTCACTGCATATGACAGTCCAGACAGATCGCTTTCAAACAGGAGATGAAACAAATAGGGAATGCATTGTCGAAACCTAGCATCTTCTGCATACAATCGTAAAGTCCGGTATTCAGAAGCAGGAATATGATGAGGTCGCTCATCATATCTTCCTCCTTGACCTGTTGGAAATAGCTGTGGGAAACACCGAGCTTCCAAACTTTCCTCCCAAACACTAATGGGACTCCCTTTGGCTTGTTTCATTTGAAACAACTCAATAGCATTCCCCATGACTTCCTTGGAATGCAAAGGATGAACACTATAATGTTCATATATTTCTTCACTTTTAGAGGGTTCTACTTTCTCAATTTGCCCAGCACACAAATCGCTATCCTCTTCCTCACTTACTTCCTCTTCTGCAACATATACATTCTTATAGTACGTATTATTTTTTTTCAAATACAATGTTGCCTTTTTGACTTTCCTAACATCCACTAAATCTTGCCATATTTTCTTATTCTTTGTCGGAACCCCATTAACTAAGATAACCAGAGGTTCCTCTTCCACTTTTTCTACTCCAATTGTGTTAATGTTTTTCTTCAAATCTAAAGGCAAATAAACAACTCTTCCCTTTAATCCTCTCTGTAAATCTGATGGAGGCAATTTCCCTGTCTTTGGCTCCATTCTTACAATAGCCTGAAAGGGATGGATACTTTGAATCAAAATAGATTCATAAGTATTTAAATCCTTCAATTCAGAAGGAATCTCAACCAATTCCAGATTATTTTGAACCGCTCTAGCAGGCATCTGGTTTTGATTTAATTTGTTACAACAATAAGTACACACACGTTGATCCAATCCCAAATCAAAACAATTTTCTACCATCAAGTATGTTGCGAAATCCTTCCATTCACTATTATTTTCCCTTTCACTTTTTGCATATAAATCCACTAACTTAGTCTGATTCTTATAATAAGTGCATCGACAACACACACAAGTGAAATTAGGCCTCTCACTTGATTTCACCTGAAACGTGGCAATTTCCTTCTGAAAATTATCTGTACTGGAAACCTGTACACTATCTTCCACATTACCCTCTTCTTCTGGGTCAATTTCAACATTCTCCTCTTTACTTCCAAAGTAAAAAAACTCAATTTCTTCACAAATATTCTTCACATCTATTTCAGAACCATGCAAAAGAGCAGTGCATAATTGTTTAAGCATAATTGCTGGACTCTTAGCATAATACAACATTCTAACTAATTTCCTCACTTTATTATGATGCACTGCTAGCATCCTGAAATGATGAAAAACACTCTGGCATACTCTCCTGGAAAGACAAGCCAGTGAATGACCATGCAAACCTGTCACTTCTCTCACTCTGCAAGGATCTAATTCTTGCAACAACTTCATTTTCTGCTTCAAACTTTTCTTATTAAATGTCCGTACAAAATCACAAAGCAAATTGATGGAATCCTGTCGCACACTGCAAATACTACTACACTTCCAGGTGTACACAGGTCCCTTAGGACGTCTTCCTAAAACCTCATTACCTAACACCTCTTCTGCCTCTGTTGTCACAAGTTTTTCTTTTTCAACTGGACAACCATCTTTCACCTCATAAGCTCGACCACTGGTGTCAACTGCATGCACCAAATCATTATCCTGGAAATAACTCTCCTCATTAAAAAATGCCTCACAACTTGAACTATGCATCCATTCTCCTGAAAAAACTTCACAAAAATTACTACGATTAACTGTTCTCTTCCATCTACTATTTGTTTTGAAATCATAAATTGCCTTGTTTAGCTTCCTAATTCTATTGATTATCAAAATAAATAACTTTCGCTTAATTTCAAATGCCTGATCAATAACTTTCTCCATTTTTTCTTTCTCTTATAAAAAAACACTTTCTGCTGACCTTTCTTAATATTTTTTAACAAATTGCCAATTATCCTGTTGCGGAACATTCGTTTACGAATGTCCCTAAACTGTTGTTTCCTTCTACTATCATGCACAGAGTTATCTCTTGCTCTAGCAGTAACATTTTTGATTGGCCTTTCCTTTCCGTTTAAATTGCTTCTCTTTTTCTGGACTAAAACATTTTCTGTAGTACTACTTTTTTTTTTACAAATGTTTCTTATGAATGATTTCGTGATCTTACCCGGTGCTTTCTTGGTGACTTGACGATTTTTTATTGTAGAGGACTGCTGCAACAATTGATGAACCTGCTGTCTTTGACGTTTTGTAGCCTTTCTGATTCTATCCTTAGACGGCATTCTCAAAATTTGAAATGATCTGCAGTTGAATCTGTGGTAAAATATAATAAAAAATGTTATTAACCACTATTACCAAACAGTAAATCAATAACAGTCATCAAAAACTTAACACACTACTTGTCATTTTTACATAGAATAATTTTAAGTGCTTTGGCAAATTTAGAATACACAAATAGCAGAAAAGAAATGGAATGCTTCTACATTTTACCTGTGCTGTTTTATATGTGAATCAGATCTACATTTATGAGCATATTTTAACATTTTATTGAAGACACTACACATAACCTGTTTTTGAAGGTGTGTTTAATTTTAAATGAAACAGTTTACATTTTTATTTTTCATTTATTGTAAATTTTAAAAATAAATGTTTATAGTTCCATAGGCTCAAGCAGGTCAGCTTCCCACCCTATGTCATACAATTCTGAAAAATCGGCATCCTCATCATGTTCTTCATCATCCTCAGGATTTAAATCATCCAAGGGATCTACTTCCACTGACGTTTCAATCACAAGTTCAATGATAAGATCGAGAGCAACTGATTGCTCATTATCACTCATGCTTGATGTTGTCGTTATCTTTAAAAAAAGAGAACAACAATGAGATGTTGCAGAGTAAGGCACAAATCTCAGAGACTATAATAGTAAAATTGTTTAACAAGAGTAACATTTTGCAGCTATTATTTAGCCATGTCCAGCGATGCTGAAGAGGTGAGGCCTATGTCCAAGTTTTCAGTAAACAGGACTCATCTCTTCTTAACCTTGGATAAACCTCACCGACTCTGTGTCCCCTGCACATACTTAAATGTAAAGGGGCAGATTTTTGTTAACTGGCACATCCCCAGGGATGCACCAGTTAACGTGCACCGCTGCTCTACCACCCATCATGTGCCGCATTTACAATGTGGAGCACCATTGAGTAAAAACAGCACAGATGCGTCACGCATCTTTGCCGCAAAAGCAGCACATTGCACGAATCACATCGTAAACACGACATGTCTACTGCAATGCACAGGAGGAAGCCACACATTGCATGGTGCTTCACTCCTTATGCCTGCTTCAAACAGCCATAAGGATTTGATTCAGCAATGCTATAAAGCTGACTCAGTGAAATCTTCTAAATTTCACTGTGTTAGTTTTACAGGGCTTTCATGCAAATGAATGCCCACCCTGCAACAAAACACCTATATGAAACCTGATGCAGGTTTCATGTGGCACAGGACTTTACAGCATAACACATCTGCCTAGATGCATCAAGTTGTAAATATGTCGCCACATAGCAAATCTTTTGCACAGCCACTGCGTCACAAAAGTGACGCACAGTGACGCAAAAGAGGCATACACCTATCATAAATCTGTCCCTAACATTTTAAATGATTGATTCAGGATGACGATAAAGTGTGGCCTATCCAGAGGTTTGTTTGAGGTGAGGCCTACTCAGGGTTGCAGATGAAATTTACGCTTGTTGAAGAGTACAGAGGAGATAATACATGTGAAGGCCTACCAATGAAGTAAATTTTATCCACTTCACTCTTGAACAAAGGCCAGACCTTTTCTGTGTCCGTGGACAGACCTAAACCTCATCTGCACAATGTCATTCGTAAACTTAGGAAACACAGGTGACGTAATTGAAAATTGTGGAGTTTCTTTTCCTCATTTTACAATCACATCACCTGTGTTTCCTTTGCTTAGGTATCTCATAGTGCAGGTGGACTCTAGCATATCAAAGAGTACACATAAGTTGAGCAGTGTATACAACAATTTTGACATTTACAGAAGATTCAGCTTCTTATCTTGTTGGAGATGAAATGAGGCCTGTCTTGCAACATGGTGCATCTTTTGCATCACTGCTGCATCGGTTTCATGTGGCATGGGACTTTACAGCATGACACATCTGCCTAGATACATCAAGTTGTAAATATGTCGCCACATAGCAAATCTTTTGCACCGCCGCTGCGTCACAAAAGTGACGCACAGTGACGCAAAAGAGTCATACACCTATCATAAATCTGTCCCTAACATTTTAAATGATTGATTCAGGATGACGATAAGGTGTGGCCTATCCAGAGGTTTGTTTAAGGTGAGGCCTACTCAGGGTTGCAGATGAAATTTACGCTTGTTGAAGAGTACAGAGGAGATAATACATGTGAAAGCCTACCAATGAAGTAAGTCATGTCCACTTCACTCTTGAACAAAGGCCAGACCTCTTCTGTGTCCGTGGACAGACCTAAACCTCATCTGCACAATGTCATTCGTAAACTTAGGAAACACAGGTGATGTAATTGAAAAATGTGGAGTTTCTTTTCCTAATTTCACAATCACATCACGTGTGTTTCCTTTGCTTAGGTATCTCATAGTGCAGATGGAGTCTAGCATATCAAAGACTACGCAGAAGGTTAGAACTGTATGGAACATGGCTATGTAAGTCAAATAATCAAAATCTAAATTTGCCAAGCAAACATGGGGGCGTATTTACAAGGACCTTGCACCACAGGGAAAGGTCTTAAATTAAAATGGGAAAAATAACATCAGAGAGACACAAAAGCCTTATAAATATGCCCAAGCAACCTATGAAGCTCTAGCAGTACATATCAAGAAACCTAATTGTTTTCATAAATCGTTTTTAAATGTGGAGTTTCTTTTCCTCATTTCACAATCACATCACCTGTGTTTCCTTTGCTTAGGTATCTCATAGTGCAGATGGACTCTAGCATATCAAAGAGTACACATAAGTTGAGCAGTGTATACAACAATTTTGACATTTACAGAAGATTCAGCTTCTTATCTTGTTGGAGATGAAATGAGGCCTGTCTTGCAACATGGTGCATCTTTTGCATCACTGCTGCATCGGTTTCATGTGGCATGGGACTTTACAGCATGACACATCTGCCTAGATACATCAAGTTGTAAATATGTCGCCACATAGCAAATCTTTTGCACCGCCGCTGCGTCACAAAAGTGACGCACAGTGACGCAAAAGAGTCATACACCTATCATAAATCTGTCCCTAACATTTTAAATGATTGATTCAGGATGACGATAAGGTGTGGCCTATCCAGAGGTTTGTTTAAGGTGAGGCCTACTCAGGGTTGCAGATGAAATTTACGCTTGTTGAAGAGTACAGAGGAGATAATACATGTGAAAGCCTACCAATGAAGTAAGTCATGTCCACTTCACTCTTGAACAAAGGCCAGACCTCTTCTGTGTCCGTGGACAGACCTAAACCTCATCTGCACAATGTCATTCGTAAACTTAGGAAACACAGGTGATGTAATTGAAAAATGTGGAGTTTCTTTTCCTAATTTCACAATCACATCACGTGTGTTTCCTTTGCTTAGGTATCTCATAGTGCAGATGGAGTCTAGCATATCAAAGACTACGCAGAAGGTTAGAACTGTATGGAACATGGCTATGTAAGTCAAATAATCAAAATCTAAATTTGCCAAGCACACATGGGGGCGTATTTACAAGGACCTTGCACCACAGGGAAAGGTCTTAAATTAAAATGAGAAAAATAACATCAGAGAGACACAAAAGCCTTATAAATATGCCCCAAGCAACCTATGAAGCTCTAGCAGTACATATCAAGAAACCTAATTGTTTTCATATATCGTTTTTAAATGTGGAGTTTCTTTTCCTCATTTCACAATCACATCACCTGTGTTTCCTTTGCTTAGGTATCTCATAGTGCAGATGGACTCTAGCATATCAAAGAGTACACATAAGTTGAGCAGTGTATACAACAATTTTGACATTTACAGAAGATTCAGCTTCTTATCTTGTTGGAGATGAAATGAGGCCTGTCTTGCAACATGGTGCATCTTTTGCATCACTGCTGCATCGGTTTCATGTGGCATGGGACTTTACAGCATGACACATCTGCCTAGATACATCAAGTTGTAAATATGTCGCCACATAGCAAATTTTTTGCACCGCCGCTGCGTCAAAAAAGTGACGCACAGTGACGCAAAAGAGTCATACACCTATCATAAATCTGTCCCTAACATTTTAAATGATTGATTTAGGATGACGATAAGGTGTGGCCTATCCAGAGGTTTGTTTAAGGTGAGGCCTACTCAGGGTTGCAGATGAAATTTACGCTTGTTGAAGAGTACAGAGGAGATAATACATGTGAAGGCCTACCAATGAAGTAAGTCATGTCCACTTCACTCTTGAACAAAGGCCAGACCTCCTCTGTGTCCGTGGACAGACCTAAACCTCATCTGCACAATGTCATTCGTAAACTTAGGAAACACAGGTGATGTAATTGAAAAATGTGGAGTTTCTTTTCCTCATTTCACAATCACATCACCTGTGTTTCCTTTGCTTAGGTATCTCATAGTGCAGATGGAGTCTAGCATATCAAAGACTACGCAGAAGGTTAGAACTGTATGGAACATGGCTATGTAAGTCAAATAATCAAAATCTAAATTTGCCAAGCACACATGGGGGCGTATTTACAAGGACCTTGCACCACAGGGAAAGGTCTTAAATTAAAATGGGAAAAATAACATCAGAGAGACACAAAAGCCTTATAAATATTCCCCAAGCAACCTATGAAGCTCTAGCAGTACATATCAAGAAACCTAATTGTTTTCATAAATCGTTTTTAAATGTGGAGTTTCTTTTCCTCATTTCACAATCACATCACCTGTGTTTCCTTTGGTTAGGTATCTCATAGTGCAGATGGACTCTAGCATATCAAAGAGTACACATAAGTTGAGCAGTGTATACAACAATTTTGACATTTACAGAAGATTCAGCTTCTTATCTTGTTGGAGATGAAATGAGGCCTATCTTGCAACATGGTGCATCTTTTGCATCACTGCTGCATCGGTTTCATGTGGCATGGGACTTTACAGCATGACACATCTGCCTAGATACATCAAGTTGTAAATATGTCGCCACATAGCAAATCTTTTGCACCGCCGCTGCGTCACAAAAGTGACGCACAGTGACGCAAAAGAGTCATACACCTATCATAAATCTGTCCCTAACATTTTAAATGATTGATTCAGGATGACGATAAGGTGTGGCCTATCCAGAGGTTTGTTTAAGGTGAGGCCTACTCAGGGTTGCAGATGAAATTTACGCTTGTTGAAGAGTACAGAGGAGATAATACATGTGAAAGCCTACCAATGAAGTAAGTCATGTCCACTTCACTCTTGAACAAAGGCCAGACCTCTTCTGTCTCCGTGTACAGACCTAAACCTCATCTGCACAATGTCATTCGTAAACTTAGGAAACACAGGTGATGTAATTGAAAAATGTGGAGTTTCTTTTCCTCATTTCACAATCACATCACCTGTGTTTCCTTTGCTTAGGTATCTCATAGTGCAGATGGACTCTAGCATATCAAAGACTACGCAGAAGGTTAGAACTGTATGGAACATGGCTATGTAAGTCAAATAATCAAAATCTAAATTTGCCAAGCACACATGGGGGCGTATTTACAAGGACTTTGCACCACAGGGAAAGGTCTTAAATTAAAATGGGAAAAATAACATCAGAGAGACACAAAGGCCTTATAAATATGCCCCAAGCAACCTATGAAGCTCTAGCAGTACATATCAAGAAACCTAATTGTTTTCATAAATCGTTTTTAAACACATCATCTAAATTAATTATATACCTACATTCAAGGGGAAATGACTTAAAATGGCCTAAGACACATGAAAGCGTTTTTTTAAGGCCCTTGCAACATTTTTGGGTCACTTTTAACATGGCTATGTTAGTCAAAGAATTAAAATCTAAATTTGCCAAGCACAGATGGGGGCATATTTACAAGGACCTTGCACCACGGGGAAAGGTCTTAAATTAAAATGAGAAAAATTACATCAAAGGAACTCAAAAGCCTTGTAAATATGCCCCAAGCAACCTATGAAACTCTAGCAGTATATATCAAGAAACCTAATTGATTTCAAAAAACGTTTTTTAACACATTTTGTAAAGCAATTATATTCATACATTCATGGGGAAGTGAGTTAAAATACCCTAAAACACATGAAAGCATTTTTGTAAGACCCTTGCACTTTTTTTTGCGTCACTTTTAACATGGCTATGTAACACAAAGAAACAAAATCTATTTGTAAAACACTTGACACAAAGCAACATTTTAAATACACAACTTTCTTCATAATGTTCTCCCTAAACCATACTATTCTCTATGTAAATTAAATTAATCTTTTCTCACCTTAGCAAATACTTTTTTTTTTTTTTTTTTTTTTTTTTTTTTTTGCGTAAGACCTTTATTAACATAAAGTAGAATACACAGCATGAGCCCACAACCCTGAGGCCGGCTCGCCACCGCACTTTGTTAGATCAGTACAATCAGAAATGAATATGCAAAGTAATCTGTTAACAGTAGATAGAACCATCCGGTAGTTTCCAGTCAGGGCACGCATTGTACAATCAATATGAGTCTTACATTTTGTGAGTTTATCAACCAACCTCTAACTTCCCCAACTTAAGACCTGCTATTGCCTCCAGTGACATCCTATACAGTGAGCCAAGCAGTGTTTCATAATTCCTTCTAAATAGTCTTCAGGGGCCGTAACCACACGACACTCACTCACCTCACGGCTTCACCCACACATCAACTAATCCTCCCCATTCTCCTGTAAGGAGTTCAAGTAGTCTGTCAAAAAGCACCATACATCCTTGGGCTTAGATTTAGCAGGTAAGTCCTCTTCATACGTTTGTAGGTCATCCCTACAAGTAGACATGCTATGCATCCACCTCTTTACAGTCGGTATCTTACGGCTGTGCCAACATTGTGCCACCTGTCTTTTGGCCATCAGCAGTGCGATAGCACAGAATTTGCGCTTCAGCGCTCTGAGTTGGGGTATAATACCGAGCAGACAGACCTGTGGTGTGCAGTGCACCTCATCATCCAACATGCTCGACAACGCGGCTGTGACCTCCTCCCAGTAACTCGCCACACGCTCGCACTTCCATGCCAAATGTACAAAGTCTGCCCCATCCCTGTTGCAGCGCTTACATTTGTCTTCCTCTTGAAGTCCATATCTGCGCATTTTCACCGGTGTGTAATAGCTTTGGTGGATGAACTTGTAATGAATAATCCTCAGATTCCCGTTAGGTGTAAGTATTTGAGTCAGTGCGCATGAACTGTACCATTCCGCCTCCGTCAGTGGAGCCTCCAGTAGTGTATCCCATCTTTCTTTGGCTTTAAGTGTATGGCCTGCTATGTCCGATTGTGCAGCAGTGTAAAGTTTGGATACCAAATGAGACAGATCGCTCGTGGTGATCAGCATCTGTAATGGCGCAAGCGTTTCCGGCTCCTCTGGGAATGAAGGGTAATGTCCCTTCAATGCCCTAGTCAATCTGTAATATGAGAAGCGGAACATAAGAGTCTGATGTCGTATGTAATCTAGTTTATCAAGTTCTATAAATGTGCCCCCCTGAAACACGTCGCACATTTTGTCGATCCCGGCTCTGGACAGTAGTGACATCCCCACTTTCTCGCTAGTGACTGATAAGGCCTGATGGTGCTGTAATGGCATGTTCGGTGCGTATAACGGGGTCTTGTGGGCCAATTGTCCTAGTTTATTCCATGCCTTGATCGTGGTGTCTACCGTGTTGATGTCTTTTGTATGAAGCGGGGGTCTAGTGTGTGTCAATATCGCCGACAGTGGGACCGGATGGGCATCCCCTTCCTCAATGGCCACGTGTGTAATGTAGGGGACTTCGTGATACCAGTACGCTGCGTACTGAGCCTGAGCACAGAGATAATATAGGAGAAAATCTGGAACTCCGAAACCACCCTTCGCCACTGGGAGCGTTAGGGTCTGTAATTCAATGCGAGCCTGCTTACCCGCCCAGATCAAGTTTAGTACTAGTGATTTGATGCGCCGAAAGACCTCCCGTGTAGGCGTGATTGGGATGTTGTTGAAGAGATACAACAACTTAGGCAGGATGTTCATTTTGACGATCGCTATTCGATCAGCTATGGACAATGGCAAGTGTATCCAGCGATTGACCTTATCTTCCAGTTTGGCGATGACCACTCCGTAATTTGCACGTATGACTTCGTCTGGGTCCCTATGAAACATGACACCTAGATAGCGTATGGGGTCGCGCTGCCACTCTAGTGGATAATCTATTGCAAAGGAAACAGTGGAGTCGGTGAGGGGTATTAGCGAGGATTTGGACCAGTTTACCGCCAATCCTGAGTGACCCCCAAAGCGGATGTACTCCCTAAGGAGCGGGTTTAAATGTGTTTCTGGATCGCGAACATAAAGCAACATGTCGTCCGCATAGAGCGATATGTGCAATTGTGTCTGGACACAAATTGCAACGCCGATTCCCTGTAATTTTGACGCACTATGCACGCTAGTGGTTCCAACGCTAGCGCGAAGAGCAGGGGTGACAGGGGGCAGCCTTGTCTCGTTCCTCGACCAATGTCGAATGGCGCCGAAACGTACCCATTTATCCGGACCCTCGCGCACGGTTTGGTATACAACAAGGAGATCCACTGAATAAATCTTTTAGGAAAACCCATCCTATTGAGGACGGTCAGCATGTATCTCCATTCTATTGAATCAAACGCTTTGGCGGCGTCGAGTAGTACAGCCACTGCTTTAACCGAGGGTTTTAGATAGTGCGCCAGAGCAAACAGGGACCTTGTGTTGTGTGAGGTGGATCTCGTGGGGACAAACCCTGCCTGGTCCGGGAGCACTAAGCGAGTCATCAGGGGGGACAATCTGACAGCTAGTAATTTCGCAAGTATTTTAGAGTCCACATTTATTAGGGATAGGGGCCTGTAGGAGTCGCAGTAGTCCGGGTCTTTAGCCGGTTTGAGGAGCGCGATGATCATAGCTTCACGCAGAGTGGGGGGGAGCAGTGAACCTTCAAAGGAGGTGCCATACATGTCCACCAGATATGGGGCAATAATATCGACAAATTTTTTGTAAAATTCGGACGTGTATCCATCCGGACCGGGCGCTTTACCGTTTGGGAGCGACGCAATCACTTCAGTGACCTCCTCTACCGTGATCGGCCGAGCCAGATATTCCCGTTGGGCATCTGACAGCCAGCCAATCGCCACATCATGGAGGTATTCGTAAGTTTCCTCCGCTGTAGCCGTTGGCTGAGATTGGTATAATGTGCAGTAGGAGTCCGCAAAACATTTGACTATGTCCGCCGAATGTGTGTGAACTACACCCGCCTCAGATTTGACCCGAAGGATCGCCGAATGCCCCCGCCCTTCACAAATTTTCCGCGCCAGTACTCGCCCTGGCCTACCCCCTTCACCAAAAGCCCTTGCGGAGTGTTTGCGGTCTAGATACTTGATTTCTGACGTTAGGAAGTCGGCATGTTCTGTGTGTAAGTCTCGTAGTTGGGATAATAGCTGTATGTCCCGTGTATTTTCATATTGCAGTTCCAAATCCCTCATCCGACTTTCGCAGCGGTGGATCTGGCTCCTAATGTCTTTGAGTACACCTATGGTGGTGCTAATGCAGACGCCCCTTATCGTGGCCTTAAAGGCTTCCCAGAGTAGACATGGGTCGTCCGTAGTGTGAGAGTTATTAGTGAAGTAGTCCTTGATCGCCGTAGTCAGGGTGTCAACATATACGGGGTCTGTGAGGGCCTGGGAGTTAAAACGCCAGTGGAAGGGGGGAGGCGTGTAGTGCGGAATGTCTAGTTGCAATACTACCGGATTGTGGTCCGACAATGTGCGTGGAAGCACCTTCACCGCACGAGCCCATAGTGCAATATCCCTGGACCCTAGCCAATAGTCCAGTCTGGACCAACTATTGTGTGATGCTGTAATGTGAGTAGCTCCTGGCTCGTCGGTATGTTGTAGTCTCCAGATATCCGCTAACGCTAGATCGCTCATCATGTGGTCTATCATAATCCTCGCCTGCTTGTGTTGTTCCACTGATTGGGAAGATCGATCCAGCCCGTCCCGCAGTGTCACGTTCCAGTCCCCCCCACATAAAATGTGTGTGCCAGCGTGGTCCTGTAAGTGTCCCCAGATTTCCCGATAAAAGTCAGGTGCGTCGGTGTTCGGGCCATACACGTTGAGGAGTGTAATGTGATGTCCCCTGAGCTTGCCGGACACCAGCACGTATCTACCAGCTGGGTCTTGAGTCACATGTTTCTCTTCGAAGTGTACCCCTTTCTTGACCAAGGTGATCACCCCCCGGGAATAGGAGGAATATGAGGCTCTGTAGGACGACCCCGCCCATCTCGACCCTAATGTAGCGTGAGTATGCGGAGCCAAGTGCGATTCCTGCAGGAATGCAATGTCAATATTCCACCTGGTGAGACTGGCAAACACTTGCCTGATTTTCTGTGGGCGTGAGAACCCTCGTATATTCCACGTAAGGACGTTTAGTCCGCACTTGCTACCAGCATTGGAACCTGGCGTACCCATTTAACACAGTACCATTCAACCCTAAGCACGCAAGCAATCCACCCCCATCCCGACCCCATCCAGCTCCATGAACATCACTTGCAGACACAAGCCCCAGCAGGGCTAACACGTAACATGCACTGGTTTGCAATACCTTTGGTCTTAGTAAACAGTGAACCATCCCTCCTCCCCAGATCCCTCCCACTCCAACAACCCCAACCTCCCTGAACCCACCCACTCCAGCAACCCCAACCTGCCGAAGCCATTCCCATCCAGTGCACCAATCCGTAACTTCTACAACCATAAATACAGTGCCCAGAACCAAACTCTTACTGGGTTATACCCTTGTAGAGGTCCGCCAGGGGCACAACTCTCCACCCGGTGTACAGGTGTGGGCGATGCTAAAGAAGCTGTATGAAACGCAGTTTAGGTGAATACTCGTCGTCCCCCCCACCCCCCGAAGAGCCAACAACAGAACCACTGGCTGAGCAACATGTCTGGAACAGTGCGTCCCCAATGCAGTCACATCATTTAAACAGCAAGGAGCAGAACCCCTCGCCTCCCACTTGTACTGCTCGCCACATAGAATGCATCGGGGATTGCTGACAGTCAGTGAGCGAGGCGTCCCATAGTTAGTGCATATTGGGCAAAGCACAGCATGCAAAGGGGCAGCTTTCTGCCACCCGTGAACTAGCCTGCAGAGAGCAAACGCCATAGGGTATTAGTATCTCCCAGCCGTTTAGGCCAATATTGTGTCACGCAGAGTGCATGGGCCGTGGGGCATTCACAATTCAAAGTTAGCAGTGATCCGCACCGTCAAACAGCAGTCTCTGAGCTCCAACGGGCCCTCTTCACCCAAACATGCTGTGCACGTTGTACCAACACCACAATCGATCAAACTGGAAAACAGGATCATGAAGGCTAGCCAAGTGCGGACAACAGTGTCCATGCCAGAACGCAAGATTGTGAACAGAACGGTACACTCACCAGTGGCAGACCATGAATCAACCCCATACCTTTAGTCCGAGTCACGTCGCTGTTCATTTTGCGAATTGTCTCTCATCTCCCGTTGCACCCTCTTGACAAATTCTTGTGCTGCCTTCGGTGACGGCAGTACAGTCGCTTTCTCTTTCCATACCACCCTGAGGCGCGCCGGATACAACATGGAATACACAATGTTCAAATCACGCAATTTGGCCTTCACTGCAGTGTATTCTTTCCGGGCCTGCTGGACCGCAACTGTGTGGTCAGGGTAAAATTCCAAGGAGTTCCCTTGATGCTGGATCTTCCCTTTCTCTCTTGCTAGCCGAAGGATCGTATCCCTGTCGCGGTAGTTGAGGATTCGCGCCACAATCGGTCTTGGCGTGGCGCCGGGCGGTGGTTTCGGGGCCAGTGACCTATGTGCACGCTCCACGATGAAGAGGGGCGATAGGGCCTCAGCCCCGAACAGGTCTTTGCATAGGGTTTCCACGTAGGTCTCCATGCGGCCTGTGTTGGTGGACTCCGGCAGGCCCGCGATCCGTACGTTGTTGCGCCTCGAGCGCGCCTCCAAATCCTCCTCCTTCGCCCTGATCACCTCCAGGAGCCGCTCCATATCTGCGCATTTTGAGGTGGAGGCCCGCGCCTCATCCTCGACCGCGGAGATGCGTGTTTCGGCCTCATCCAGTCTCTCTCCATGCTTTTCTTGCCGTGCCGCCATGGTGTCCATTCTGCAAGTTAAGCTGTCCAGCTTGCCATTAATGTCCTGTAGGTTCGACTGTATCGCCAGCAGGATCTTTTCTATGTTGTTATTGGGCGCAGGCCCTGCCTCATCCTCCACCACCTCGTCAGTGGATTTCTGCGTTTTTTTTCCCGCCTCAAAGGACAGCTTCTGTTGGTGTTTGTCCGGCTTGCCCATTTTGGCGGGCGGGGAGACTGTCTTCCTGCACGTGGGCCCCGATGCCCTCGTAAGCCTGGCCGCTGACGCCGTGGTGAACCCCACCCGTGGGGTGTTCGCCGTCGAAAAGATCGTCACAGCGCTATACGTACAGGGTGATGGTGACACCCTCCTGGGTGCGGGGTAATGCGGCCAAATGCTGGCTGCTCGCTGATTGTTCCACTGTCCAACAAACCCCCTCAACGCAGTTGGCTTGCGGCCGCTCAGCCGTGCGGAAAATGCGACCTAGTGTGGCAGCTCACTGTGCAGATGATTTCTCGGGCCCCACCGATCCCCCAGGTGGCGTGATGTCGCGGTATGTCCAGCACACTCCCTCCACATTCGGTACCTCTAGCAGCAGGTGTGTCGTCTCCGCAGGCACAAAGGCATGTCAGGCTGCAGGTCTCAGTTCCAGCCTCGGTGGTCCAGCAATGCCGGGGTCTGCGAGCGCCGAACCAAGAGGGGTGGCCACACACGTGGTCGCTAGTCAGCCCCTCGCTACTCTCGTCAGTCACCGACCCGGGCGCCACGGAAGGAAATCACCGGGCTCTCATGGGCTGAAGGGGCAGGGCAGCGATGTCCACAGGTCCCTGAAGTAAAGGCGAACCCCCTCAGTGCATCAGGTAGCACAGCCAAGCGCAGACTGTCCGTCGCTCTCAACGCGTGTTGTCATCAGCCATCACCACCCTCCCTGTAGGAGCGTGTATATGCCACCTTCAGTGCTCGCGCTCAGTACTGCCCTCCACGCTGGGTATATAGCAGCTTGCTGTCACCTTCTCTGCTGCACCGGGCCGCCATCAGGGTCGTGGCACAGCCGCCGGATCCGGAGACGGGTCGGCTATGCCCGCGTTTTTTGAGCTGCGGCCGCCATATTGTCAGGCAGACACTCCGGCGCTATTATGGGGGTCTCCGGCGCTCTGCAGCGCGACAAAGGATGGTGCAGTGGCAGCGGAAGGGCCAGTTCTCAAGACCCTACCTTCAAAACGCAGCGGTGAGCATTGGTGGTTGATCGGTGACTGCCTGATGCATTGCTGCTGTGCCCATGTCCTATATAGTTAGTTGTACTAACTATATTTCGCGCACCCGCAATCCACTGCTGATGATGTCACATATTAGATCATTCATGACATGGTCAGTGACATCACTGATGACATCTCAAATGACATCACTGATGACATCACTGATGACATCATCCAGTGAATGTGGTTTGCTTCGTAATTTAAATATGGATTATATATATAGTAATTTACATTGAAGAATGAGTGGATATATATAAATAAATATTTGGATGGAGGATTTAGTAGCAGTGTAATTGACTGTTTACTTGACCAATTTATAATGTCTCACTAAATATAGTTGATAGTGACTAAACTGTGTGATTTTCAGAATAACTTTATTCGGCTTACTTAAAAGCCATACAAAGAAAGAAAAATAAAATACATTTCATATTAAAATAAAATTTTCCTATTTACACAGAAAACATTAGATGAATGACAATATAACAAACGATTAAAAAGTGTAACATTTGCGCATAGGTATAAATGGTAAAGAACGTTTTACTCTAAAACTAATCCTAATCTTGGCAGACAGCTTTCACCCTTGAGGCGGCTACCAGAAAACTAGCAATGCAAAAAGTAACATGGGGATTGGGTAATAATTGTAGGTAGAGCAAAGCCGGTCTCACTTGGGTGAAGCCGGCCTTTTTAAGTACAGGCAACAAATATTTTTTCCTTGGCTCTGAAAACAACCCGCAGAACATAACAAAATGCATCGTATCTTGCACTGATAACTGGTCGCAGCTACAGGACAAAGCTAATTCTGGCTTCTGCCAATTTTTAAAAGAGCCTAAATAAAAATGTAACAAATTAAATCTAAATTTGGTTAAAAGAAACCTATGGAAGGGGATTGTTACAAAGCCAAGGTAAGGTGCAAGTGACAACGAATTGGCCAGTAAACAATGGTCCCTCACTGCCGGTTTTACCAATTCACGTTCTTCGCGGCATGCTTCCTTCCTTTCCATAAAGGACTTTTTCACAAAATCAATGTCTTGGCTCCTAATATTCTCAGGAGAGGTAAAAAGCTCCGGACGGCCTAGATCAGAAAATGTGTGAATATCTGTATCACTTTGTCAGTTGTTGTGTAAACTGATTCTACAGTTGGTTTCTAGCTATGTGAAAGTCTATATTAGTTATTGATTAGTTAACTGAGTATTTGTATGGGAGTGTGAAAGTGTGTGTGGTTCGGTGGGGGGGGTGTGACTGTCCAAAGATGTGTGAATAGTTGATTCAGTCGATATATGAAGTTAAAACTACATGTTCTAACAGTTTGGGTGAGGGAATCTCTTTATGGGTGTGGTGATGAGCAAATATATTTCTCAAAGGTACAGGTCCAACAAACTAGAAAAATAAAAGGCAGTGTATGTGTCAGTTGTTGTATATAAATAAGTATACATAAGACACAATGATTGTGTGAGTGACTGTATGGATAACTGTATACTTGTAATAATGATTTTATAATTCACTAAGTATGACTTACTATCTATATGAATAGAAGAAGTGGTGTTTGTATAAGTGTTTTGCTAAGTAAATATGTAAGTATGATCCATTGTTTGAATAAGTGAGTAGGATGACTTCATATGTGAATAGGATGCGTGCTGTTGTTTAATGTCGATATAGATGTATAAGTATTTTTGATAGTGTTCTATTGTTCATTGACAGCATGTATGAGTGAATCCATAGGTAAGTGATTAGATGTGTGTATACATCTATGAATCACTGAGTGGATTTTTAGATACTTGTATTGCTGTGACAATGGATTTAAATATGATACTCTGTATTTTACAAACAGCGATGAAAAATTGTAATAGTGTATGAAAAGGTGTATGTGATTGTCACGTGGATGATGTCATCAGTGATGTCATCCGTGATGTCATTTGAGATGTCATCAGTGATGTCACTGACCATGTCATGAATGATCTAATATGTGACATCATCAGCAGTGGATTACGGGTGCGCGAAATATAGTTAGTACAACTAACTATATAGGAGCAATTTCATTGGTTTTGTATGAGTAAAATGTCCAGCTAACTATAACACCACTAAAACTTATAGTTTTTTGAGTGAATTTCAAAGGTTTTTTAAAAACTGATTCCTAACTATATAACTCCTGAAACCTATGGTTTTTTCAGTGAATTTCAAAGGTTTTTTTAAATGCTAATTCCTAACTATATAAGGCCTGAAACCTATGGTTTTTTCAGTGAATTTCAAAGGTTTTTTAAATGCTGATTCCTAACTATATAAGGCCTGAAACCTATGTTTTTTTCAGTGAATTTCAAAGGTTTTTTAAATGCTAATTCCTAACTATATAAGGCCTGAAACCTATGGTTTTTTCAGTGAATTTCAAAGGTTTTTTAAATGCTAATTCCTAACTATATAAGGCCTGAAACCTATGGTTTTTTCAGTGTTTTAAAAAAAAAAAATTGATTGATTAACTGGCTTATTAAGTGTATCTTAGTGAATACATATATTAGCGAGTAATGTTTAAATATTTAAATATATGCATGAGTGATGTAATATGTGACGTCATCAGCAGTGCATTGCAGACGTGCAAGTTATAGTGAGTCCAACTAACTATAACGTGGGAATTTCAATGGTTTTATGCGAGTAAAATTTCCAGCTAACTATAACTGGTGTGAAACCTATGTTTTTTTCAGTGAATTTCAAAGGTTTTTTAAATGCTAATTCCTATCTATAACTGGTGTGTAACCTATGGTTTTTTCAGTGAATATATATATATATATAAAATTTCTATGGCAAAATGAAACCCCTCATTTTGTTCCTTTTCAAATTAAATGTATTAAGTGTTACCACTTTATTCCAATCAAGATGACTTCAGGTGTGCCATACTTTTGTCATAAGTAAGACTGTTAGCGTTCTAGTTGTTCTTTAGAACATTCTGGGACATTCTGTCATTGGGCTATAGTTGGGCTACATCTGGCTGATATTTGGGCTACATTTGGGCTCTTTTGTCTCTGGTGGCCATCTTGGGAGACTGCATATCAGAATTTTTTTAATGAAATATAAGAGGATTTGAGAAGTCACTCAAAATGTGCCCTAATTTTTCTTTCTTCAGCACTAATCATAATTTCTATGGCAAAATGAACCCCTCATTTTGTTCCTTTGCAAATTAAATGTTTTAAGTGTTAACACTTTATTCCAATCAAGATGACTTCAGGTGTGCCATACTTTTGCCATAAGTAAGACTGTTAGCGCTCTAGTTGTTCTTTAGAACACTCTGGGACATTCTGTCATTGGGCTATAGTTGGGCTACATCTGGCTGATATTTGGGCTACATTTTGTTTGTCTCTGGTGGCCATCTTTGGGCTACATTGGGCTACATTGGGCTACATTTGGGCTCTAACATATATATAGCCCAATGTAGCCCAATATATATTTTTTCAAAGTTAATTTTTGTAAAAACCACTGGAGCACATATCTTGAGACATAGCAAAGGCACATCGGGCTACCAGTCCCTACAATTTTGCCAAGTTTGGTGGAAAACCATTCAGCCGTTCGGGCTAAAAGTGAGTCCAACCGCCCTATGGAAATTAACATGGGGAAAACACGCTTTGGGACCCCCCTTTTATCTCGGCCCCCGCTTGACAAATCCCCCCCAAAATTGCAGGGAAGGAGCGGAGCGCCGCGAGGCAAAGGTAAGGAAAGTTTCAGGAAGATTCCTCAACCGGCGCCAAAGTTATTCCCAATAGAATGTTGCGATTTCCCTATGGAAAACATTCCTAACTATATATACCTACTGGCTGTCGCCAGTAGGTAATATATATATATATATATATATATATATATATATATATATATATATATATATATATATATATATATATATATATATATATATATATATATATATATATATATATATATATATATATATATATATATATATATATATATATATATATATATATATATATATATATATGTATTACCACACACTTTTATACTCGCTTTTTGTGCCCACATGGCACTTCAATATTACTAAATAGCCCACAGACATGTAACATGCAACTCTTTTTGCATTCTGTAAAATGTATTGTGCTGGTGAAAAATGTGTGAAACATAGTGTAAAATGGGTAATCTCTCATCTGCTGGGCATCAATCAATGAAATAGAGTTAATGCATTTTCCTTTTACCTATGCCTTATTATTGACAATGGTTCAAGAGCAAATATTTACAGGGAAACACAGTCATTGTGCATCAAATATAAGGTGGTGCAACGTCAGTGAGCCTTGCAGGTGCCTCTTGGGAATGTGGGACTCATTAGACATCGCTCATAGTCGGATGCAGCCACACACTGCACTCACCTGCACTGGGATGCTTTTACCGTTGAAGATGAGGTCGGGTCTGCTGGCAGACAGAGCAGCAGTTTTAATCTGGATCTTTCATTGCTACACTTTCCCCAGTACAGTGGTGAACTGTTAAGAGTTCGCATTTGTACCAGAGACTGTCTTTCCTTTAAGTAAATTGGGATGCATTGAAAAATAAATATTGCTTTATTTAAAAGCAATCACAGACATGGTGGTTTACTGACCCTAGCAGTCCACCATCCATGTGATGGTTAAAAATCATAATGGGACGCAATTTGTGGCCTACCTCCTTAATAGTTATGAGGCAGGTTGAATTGTGACCCATTGCAATTCAGTAATTCGTGAACCAACCTGTGCATAGGGCAGTAGGCAAAATACCGTTTGTTACTACATTGCTTTGATTAACCCCTTGGCTGCGGCGATAATTCTGCCGCAGCGCTAGGGGGAGGGGGGGCCACGCGGCACCACCATGCTCGTGACGGAACCACTCTGTCACGAGCCTCGGGCACGCTGTGCTTGTGACGGAGTGTTTCCGTCACGGCCCCGCCCGCTCAATGGAACGCTCAGCGCAGGTGCAAAATCGCTGCCGCGCAGGCGTGGCGGCCAGCCATGACGGAACCACTCCGTCATTAGCACAGCCCGTCCGAGGCTGGTGACGGAGTGGTTCCGTCACCAGCACCCAACAGGTTAATAAGGATCTGTACCCACCCTTCTCAAATGCAACATCAAACTTCAATTAAACAACCACATTTTTTAATTCCTTAGCCACTTCAAGAACATTATGACTAATAAGAAAATACTTTAGTCTGGTACAAAAGTTTATACGTACAAGTATAAAATATGTAGATTCTTCTTGATCCTCCATTTTCTATCCAAACATCCCTTACATTGCCAAGCCAGTTTGTTTGCCTTGTTCTGACCTTGATCATCGTAGAATGTGGCCCATGATGTAACCTATCTAGCTACTCACATAATAGAACCTCACCCCCCCCCCAGAACATGGGGTGGGTGAGGGGTATTCAGCCGAGCATAACAACTGGACTCATCCAGCCATGTCCCATGCCCCACCCAGTTGTCAACTGGCAATCTCAAAAGGATAAAAACCGTGTCCAGATATACTAAGGTTACTGTTCCCCTTAAATGGCTATTCAGTATCCACCCAACCAGAAATTAGCCATTTTCTCATTCAGCCAAAAGTGTTTCTTTAAAGACAATTACGTTCACCCTATTCGGGTAAAGATATTCCAAAAATCTCTCTCGTTTCCGTTTGAGTCGTAGACCATTCACACTTCCAGTGCAGAGTTTTGCATGGGATCTGCCACTGCCATCAGTAGCCATTGTTTACTATGCTGTATTTAGATTTCACGTGGCAATACCTAGATTTTTGTTTTTGAGCTGTAAACCTCAACATCTATTGCTGTTCCTCATAGAACTTTATAGGATTAGGTTTCAGAAAATTAGATCTTTGCAACTGCTCCACCCATCATACCAAGTGAAAATGTAATTGCCCCCTTACTTTCCTAAAAACAGTTCTGGAGCCCTGTTATATAATATTTTCGCAGATTTCAGTTTGGATATCACTTACACAATCACAGCTATACAATGAATGTACTGAAAAATATGTATACAGTGACGTACAAACATACAGCCCAATCCACATTTTCTACCAGATGAAACATTCATACATTCGGCTTATACCTAAAAAAAGTGCAGCTTTACCGAACAATGTCTTTAAAGTCTCTGACCAAGGTTTTGAAGCTTCAAAGAGACTCCTTTACATTGGTGGTATAAATTAATAAGTTGTCTGCATGTAAGGCTAATATTTTAGAATAACCCTGTACCACAAAAGCTTTCTATAGTCTGAACCGAGCATCAACTGCAACCACCAGCTCTAATATAATGGAGGCCAGCTGGGTCAAGTTTGTGATAGATCATTTTTAAGTACTCTCCTGTATTGACTCTTCCCAACCCTTCTTTACAGGTCCACCCTAATGTTAACCCACATAATAGCTCAGAAGTCACCCAGTACATTCTCTCAAAAGAACAAACATGTACAGTTATTCCAAGGTGCAGGCAGGACAGGGTTCCAGGACCTAATGGTGTACCACCAGCAATTTTTTTACTTAAATCCAACTTACTGGGCGGCTACTTTAACAACAGTATTTAACAGTGCCTTGCAACAACAAATCATCCTAGACTGCTGGAAGGGCTCTATAATCAATCCGATTTTCTAGAATGGGCACTGTCACCTACCAGCAAGGTATTGCTTGATTGCCCTTCTAGCTACGGAGGCAAAACATTTTGCTAGTCTGCTACTTATAGATTTGCTGAGGTGGGACGATGACAATCAGATTGTCCCCTTGAATTAAACAGGGTTCACTCAATGGGCTGGCACATCAACAAACATTCTGACATTATCTCTAATAACAGACAAGGTCAAGCAAAAAAAGCGAACGCTCTATCTATGTTATGTAGTTTATAAGTATTAATTTGATTGCATGAATCATAACCTTCTCTGGCAAAAGTTATCATCTAGGGGTATCCCGGCGCACCTCCTAAAAGTCATACAGCTCCTGTATATACACACCTGAGCAAGGTTGAGAATCTGAGGATTGTCCAGGAAAATATAAACTATTGAGGGCTTAAAGCAAGGCTGTGGTTTGGCACCATATTTGTTTACCTTATTTTAACTAATACATCTCCTGCGCTGGATACAGTAAACTTGCATGCCCCCAAATTAAGTTCTTTGTACATCTAAAATCTTCTCTATGCGGATGATCTGATCCTGCTTAGCCAGACAAAAATTGGGCTTCAACGATTAATAGATAATCTATTTTCTATATTCTTCATCCAATGGCATGACAATAAACCTGATGAAAACAAAGATCATGGAAGTCAGCCACACGATCAAGAAAAGTCATAAATGGTTCCTGCATGGTGAACAACTGGAGTGGGCAAGAGCCTGTAGACACTTAGGTGTACTCTTTATCAAAAGAGGCTCCTTTCAACAGAACAGAAAAGAGCTGATGAGGAGAGGTAACACCCTGATCCTTGCTTTTTGTACCTTACAATGAGCTGTGACCAGTCCAAGTTTTTTGCCCTTGCTGAAAGTAATGGAAGCAAAACTAATTCTGAGTATTTCTTACGGAAGTGAGGCCCTCTGTGACAGAGATAAAGCGGATTTAAGTCTGATTGTATCTAAAACATTTATATTACTGTGCCATCTCCCACAAATGATTCTCCTGCCCAGAAAGAGCTAGAGTTTGGACATTTAATTCAGTCAATAGGGCCAAAATCAAACAAAGGAGGGAGGCTCCCCGGCCCCCCACCAGGACCAATACATGGCCCTGGGGCCCATCATCTCCTGGAGACGGCTCCTGCTACGTCCCAGGGTGCCCACCATTGGGTCATAGCTGTTTTCTATGGCTTGGTGGGAGCTTCACCACTCCCACCAAGCCACAGGAAACTGCGCTCCACTTTGAAAAAGCAAGAGCATTTTGCTCTTGCTTGCTCAAAGCGGAGCACAATTCCTTTGACGGAGAGGCAGCTGCATGTTCAGCTGCTCCCTCACTTTTAACATACCTCCCTTTTAACATACCTCACTTTCAACATACCTCTCAATTCACTTTGCTGATCCTCAAATTTTAACACACTTTCACTTCAATTTTCTTCTCTAGAAAATTGAAAAGTACCACTCTCTGTAAGAAAGAACCAGTAATGGCAATTGTTCCCTGTCTTTCCCCAGTGATACTGATGTAGTTAGCAAAATCAAAACATTCCCTTCATTTTTTCATGTTCTTATTCTAGTTTTCATTGGTCAGCTTTTTATCCCTTTATCAGTCTCCTGATAAAAAGCCCCATCTGGTAGTGCCTCTGGGTGGATTCGCGACTCCGTCGGCGAAGCCAGAGCGGTACCCCGTGTAACTTCATGACAGAGTTGCAAATCCATATGAGAGTCCGTTAAAGCATTTACAATGATTGTGCCATCCATTTTCAACTACATATGACATCCTATGATAGTACTGAATTAGAAAATTGGTATTACTCTAGACATGCTATCTCTAAAATACTCTGCTTTGTGGTTTCAAAGTATCCATACTCCTTTACCTCAGTTGCCATAAGAACCTCCTTTGAAATACTCTACTGTACCAGTAAGTCAAAAGTTCACTTCTAACAGGAGCATACCAGTTTCAAGTTCTACTGTCGTAGGTGTGGGTGACTGTTTGAAAATGTAAGCATATCCACAATAGCATGACTTCTCTAAAATGTATTCACAGCCAATCACTGATCTACTTACTTTACCTATTAAATCACTACCTATTTTTAGCTACCAAGTTATTTACACCACCTGATCATACACGTCTTTTTCCTAAATGAAGTCCACTCCTCCATTTTAACTGCCTTTAAGTCTACCACCTGTAATGTTTAGCTACAGCATTCTCCTATTGGGTTCTGCTCCTTCCATCAAAAATGTTAGCATGTTGATCATGTGTTGCAACTCTGTTTTTTGGGCCAGATACTGTTCTAGAAAGAGTGGCATTGACAGGGACTTGGGTTTGCCTAATGTGGACAGTACTTGGATTGGGCAGAAAGGGTTAAAGTGGCAGCAATTGCTGCTTTTTGGTGAGAGCATTGCAGATTGCCAACATCTAGACCGCTTTACTCTGCACTGGAGTAGCAATGACCTAGGCATTCTTACTGGGGCAGTAGTCGAAATCACAACAAAGGGGACCTTTGGATAATTAATGGCACTTCCCCTCACACTGTCTTGGTATACTCCAACATTTGCTGAAGGCAGAAATGGAAAAACGGCCTGACAAATTTTGTCCTCAAATAGACAAAACCAGGAAACATGTTAATAAGCCTGTTTCTAAATTCCTTAGATACCATAATATGGGCTCCAACACTAACAATAATGTGTACTTTGACATGGAGCACATATATAAAAGTGATAGAGTACATTTGTCTGGAAAAGGCAACAGGATATTCATTAACAACTTGAAAGACTGCATCCTGTTTTATGTTTAGTCATCATCTACACACAATAAACCCAAAGGGTCTTTTAAGAGACATCCTATTACCAAAAATAAATATTTTTCATTTTAAATCCTTTAAAAAAAATGGGGTGTCACTCTCAGGTTGACTCTATGCACATGACAGTGCCTCTGTGAGTACTTTTATGAGTGTCTAAGTGTGTGTGTAAGTGATTGGGTCTGTGAGTACATGAATCCCTTTATGAGTGAGAGTGAGAGTAGATACATTAGTCAGTCAGTGGATCTGTGAGTGGAAGCTTCAGTTTTTGAGTGAAAGTACAAGTGGATGTATGAGTGTCTGAGTGGGTCTGTGAGAGTGTGCTAAGTGTCTTTGTGTGTCTCAGAGTAGGAGTGTAAGTATATGGGTGGGTCTCTGGTGAGATACACCAGAGTCTGTGTGTGTCTGGGGTGCATGAGTTTCTTACTGAGTCTATGAGTGAGTGTGTGAGTGTATCAATGAGTCCCTCAGTGGGTGCGCAAGTGTCTGAGTGGGTCAGTGAGTGTGTGTTTGATTCTCTGAGTGGATGTGTAATGGGTGGATTAGTGTCTGAGTAGGTGTCTGAGTGGGTGCATGAGTCTCTGATTGGGCATATGAGTGGGTGCATGAGTCTGTCACTTGATCTATGAGTAGGTGCATAAGTGTCTGAGTGGGTCTATGAGTGGGTGTGTGAGAGTCTGAGTGGGATTGTAAGTGGGTGCATGCCTGAGTCCCTCAATGGATCTCTGAGAGGGTACGAGATTTTGTCACAGGATCTCAAAGTGTGTGAGTGAGTATCTCACTGGATCTCTAAAAGTGTTTGTGAATCTGTGACAGGATCTCTGAGCGCATGTGTGAGTCTCTGAGTGGGTCTGTGAATGGGTGCATTAATGTCTGAGTGGGTCTGTGAGTGTGTGTGTAAATATTTGAGTGGCTCTGTCATTGGGTATATGACTTTATGAGTGGATCTGTGAATGGAAGTGTGAGTCTCTGCATCTGTAATGGGTGGATGAATGTCTGAGTGGGTCTGTGAGGTTTGCATGAGTCTGAGAGGGTCTGTGAGTGGGTGTGTATGAGTGTCTGAATGGGTTTTTGAGTAGTTGCATGAGTCTGTGAGTGGGTGTGTTAGTCTCTGAGTGGGTCTCTGAGTATATCCATAAGTATCTGATTGGGTCTCCGAGTGGTTGCATGAGTCTCTTAGTGAGTCTATGAGTGGGTGTGAAAGTGTGTCTAAGAGTGGATGTCTGAGTAGTTGCTTGAGTCTCTGAGTAGGACTGTAAGTGGGTACATGAGTCTCTGAGTAAATTATGAGTGGGTGTGTGAGTTTTTGAGTGGATCTGTGGGTAAATATGTTTCTGTTTGGGACTATGAGTGGGTTCATAAGTCATAAGAGTGAGTCTGTGAGTGGGTGTGAAAGTGTGTGTATGAGTGAGTGTGTGAGTGTCTATGTGGATCTGTGAGTGGGTGCATGAGTCTCTGAGTGGATCTGTGAGGGAGTGTGTGTGTGTGTGTAACTGGGTCTATGAGTGGGTACGTGAGTCTCCAAATGGGTCTGTGTGTGGGTGTGTGAGTATCTGAGTAGGCCTGTATGTGGGTGTGTAAGTCTCTAAGTAGATCTGTGAGTAGGTACATGAGGGTCTCCATTTCTGAGTGGGGGAGTGAATGGCTACATGAGCATCTGGGTGGATCTGTGAGTTGGTACATGAGTGTCTGGTGGGCGGGTCTCTGAGTGGGTCTGTGCGTGCATCCATTAGTTTAAGAGTGAGTGTCTGAATTTATATCTTTTTAGCAAGGTTCCCGACTCTCCCAAGCCACTTCACAGGGGGGCCACGTTTAACATTATGATGGGGTCTGCGACTCCAATCATATGAAAAAAATCTGTTTGGGGCATTTTGATACTGATAAGGGGTTTCTCAGAGACCCCTACAATGCACCCATGGGGTCAGGGCATCCCTACCATGACCCCTTCTTTACTTTCTAATCTTTATTTTCCTTCCCTGAACTGGGTACCACTAAATAAAATGGCAGCTGCAATTTTTTTTTAATGCAGCCCGATGTCCTTAAAGAAAAAAAGAAAAATCAAACGTTACTGTTTCATTTTTTAAGAGTAGGAAGTGGTCCGTGGGACCATGCCTGCTCTTATTTTCAATGCCAGGGACCCCTGCCCATTTGCGAGTGGGTTACCACCTATTTGAAAAGGGTGGTAAACTGCGAGTGTTTTGCAGCCGCAAAACAATCTTGCATTGAAGTGCGAGTCGCCATTTGGAAGAGACGCCCCTGGCACGCCCTTTTCAAATAGTGAGTCGCAAACCCTATTTTTCGAGTTGTTGATAGGTTACCGATTCACAAATTAGAGCACACCTATTATGCGGTCGCAAATGAGCCAATTTCCCATTTGCAAGTGCAAAAGATGGTCGTAAATCTAGCCCTTGGTGTGTGACTTTCCTTTGAGAAATGATGAATATATGTTTTAAAGACGAAAAGAAATATTTTAGAAATGATGTAGTCATGCCATTAAGAAAAGGTTTTGTGCTTTGGAAAAGTGAGAATTGTTGTTTTCAGTTTTAGAAAATTACCAATGCGTGTGCACAATGAGTAACAGAGCAATTTATAGTCCTGGACAGCAATGTATGCAATAATAAATCAAGTATGATATGTAGACTTCACTCACACATAGCTTAGTAGAAAAGGGTATATACACTGAAATAGTTATTTTGATACCGACAGAATGACTTAAACAATGAGTCACAGATATAGTCACCACTGTTATGTAACTAACAGCAATGGAGGTACTTTCACAGTCAGTCAGGCACTACTCAGGCACTCATCCAATCACCCAGCCACTACTCATACAGTCATCAAATCACTCACACACTTTCCACGCACTTATTCAATAACTCAGGCACTACACATACATTCTTCCAATCACATAGGCACTAATTATGCAGTCATTGAACTATGTAGGCACTACCCAGGCATTCGTCCAATCCCTCAGGCACTAACCATTCACGTATACAATCACCAAAGGTGTACCGATGCAGTCATTCAAACACCCAGGCACAACCCATCCTCTCATTCAAACACCCACTCACAACCTATGCACTCATTGAAATACTGAGGCACAACCTATGTACTCATCCAATTATGCAGGCGGTACCATTGCAGTGAACCTATCACCCATACAGTTCCTATGCACTCATTTCAAATAATGAGGCAATACTGTTGCAATAATACAATTACCCCCGCAGTACACTTGTTTCATCCAATCACTTAAGTTTTAAAGATGGACTTATGCAATCATTCAGACACTAGTCATGCACTCATCTAATCAGCCAGGTACTACTGATGCACTCATTCAATTAGCCAGGCAATACCCATGTACTTTTATAATCACCCAGGCACCACCTGTTCACTCAACCAAAAACACATAGGCAGCAGCCATGTGCTCATCCAATCACTGAAACACTACTTATGCACTCAACCAATCTGTCAGGTGGTATATGTACACTTAAACATTCACATACTCACTATCCATGCACTCTATAAATCACCTATATACTATATATGCACTCCTGCAATCATCCAAGTACTAGAGTTACACTCATTTATCATCCAGCCACTATCTATGCATGAATTGAATTATTGAGGCATTAGTCAAGCACTTATCTAATCATTCAGGCACTACTCATGCTCTAATGTAAACACCCAGGTAGTAGTGATATGCTCATGCAAACAAGCAGACAGTAACTATGCAGATATGGAACGATCCACAAAGTTCCCACACAATCAGATCAGGGAATAATCAAGACACTACCTCTGTCCTTATGGAATCACTTAGGCACTACCTAAGCACTCATTCAATCATCTAGGGAGTATTGGTGTACTCAACCACAAACCCATGTATTTACAAGTTTTAGTGAGCAATATGTAGTCTTTTACAACCATCTGATGAATTATATATGCAACCTGTCACAAACTCTTTGCATGCACTTGGTAGAATAAGTGAGCTATACGCTCTGATAGAGAATAATGTTCAGATTTTTATATGCACCGTTTCCCAAAATGTTACTCTCATGCTTCTAAGTAGAAAAGTCCTGAGATACTAAATCCACCGGTTACACAGTGGTAAAGAGGCATACAAATAGCTCTTATGCTGTGTTTTCAGATTTAAAGGATTCAGACACTGTATGCACTTCTATACTTTGGTTGATGCCCATTTTAAAATTTACTATGGAAGCCACAAACCAGTCTTTTACCATGTATAGGTGACAACTGATATATGGTGCAGCTGTGTTGAAACAGAGGGTGCTGATAATGTCAAAAGCTTACTAATAAATAAAGTTTAGCATTTTGGTTTGGCTTTGTGGTTGTCTCAGTCACAGTATAGGTGAGTGAGTGTATGTATTAGTATAGGTATAAGTAACTGAGTGGCTGTGTGAGTAATTGTATGGGTGAGCCAGTGGCAGTGTGAGAGACTGTATATCTGAGTGATTCAGTATGTGAGTAGGTGTATATTTCGCAGTAGATTTACAACCACTCTATTAAGAAACCTCCTTGCTCTGAGTTTCTTAAACAGCTTCTATCTCCTGGTTAAGGTGTGTCCATCTTTGTTACATTCTTTCTTGTTCTTGTAATATACATTTTGTCCATCTTTGCAGGTGTCTACATTCATTTTTAAGAACAGACTTTGTCCTCTTCCCAGAAGCTCTTTTTTCTTTCACCATTTCTTCTGCATTTTGCTCCTTTGTGACTCAGTTCTGCATAGATACTGTGGTTCCTTCTTTTGCTTTTTCCATCGAGCTTGTGTAGGGATTCTAACTGTCTGTATTTATGTAGATATTGTCCTGTAAACAAAATACATATGTTTAAATTTTTATTCTAGCCAGCTTATCAAGTACTTTACTACTGACTTACACATTCTACAAAAACAGTTTTTATGTTATGTTGCAGTTTTAAATCTACAGTCAAACTTAGCTATATAACTACATACAATTACTTCAATATACCAAACCACGTACTTTCCCAAACAACCTCTCTCACTCAAATTACAAATCCACCCTTATTTTGATCTCATATATTACATCACTCATAACATGGTCAGTGACTTCACTGATGCCATCACTGATGACATCTCAAATACCATCATTGATGAGATTCGTTATGATATCTGAAATGATATCTCTGATGTCACCATGTAGAGTAACAGTAACACACTCACTCACTTACACCCCCATAAAATATTATATACACCCCCTTCCACACAATCACTAACAAACTTAGTCAAAGAAACCACTGTTTTCTATATTACTTTATTATCTAAGCGTCCATATGTCAGTCTGTTTACATGTACATATCAGTTACTGATCAAACGGTTGACTAGCTCCATAACCACTTCATATATAATCAAATATTTAGCACTCTTTAAGTATGTTACAAGATATGTAACTGATATTCAAACTTTATTACATTTACCTGACACTTAAGACTCACTATATTTATCAATATATATATTCTATAAAATCATTGTTGGGTCTGGCATTTATGATTAAAAAAATCAGAGGACAGGACATTACATTAATCTATGACACTAATGTATGTCATGTATGTAGTGCACCCCTGATTTCACTTGTCACCACATGTCACTTCTTCACAATAGTCACTTTTGTATCGTCGCAATACACTTGTGTTTGTGACAGCCATATTTATATTCAATGCTTTTTGAAATAACAAAAGAGTAAATCAACTCTGTCTCACGTTCAAAACATCTTCTTCTTGTGTGTCCTCATTTAAAAATTGTTTTTCATTTGTCAATAACAAAATTGTGATACATTGTTGCCTTTGTATGGAATATATACATCATAGCAATTGTGTTACCCAATGGAACCAACTGTTTTCTATATCACTAATACCCAGGTTCTGAGGAACACAGGGTCGCCCCATTAATCTTAATAGATAATAAAACAGTCACTAACAAATATAGTTATGAACTGAGTCATGTGGTTAGAATTAGGTGACTGTAAACGTTGAATGTGGTCAAGTGAATATTTTTTCTGTCCTATATATAGGTTTGCTACCTTATCTACAATTGGTATATTTGATCTATGTGTATGGCTGTACTTCGGTGCTATAGTTGTGCTGAGATTTGTAAATAATATACTAGTAAACATAATATGTGTCTGATTGTGCAACAGAGAGAAGAAGGAATTCAAATATGTATTAGGTGTGACACTCCAGAACATGAGTTTGCACTTTACTCTGCTATGCTGAATTGATATTTACAATGCTTTCCAAAGTCTTAAACTTTCCATTTATTAAATACCAATCACCCCCAACATAAGTTGTAGGAAGGTAGGTGCTTGAATGGCAAATATGTAGTTTGAATTTTTAACGAGTTAGACATATTTTTAGAGAGCAACATACCTAGTTATACATCCACTTATCTATTTATGCACTCAGTGAGATACTTCCTTAAAAAAATATAAACTTCTCTTCTACTAGACTTAGGTCACCCCTGAGATAGACTATAGGTAGGCTATAGAGCAAGGAACTGTCATCCTAAAGATGACATGTTTCAAGTTTGACTGCGTTACATGCACACTTGCAGATCTATATGTCCAGTTATAAATCCAGTCTCCCATCCATACTAGAACTCAAAGGCCTATGTGCAAAAGGATAGAGCCATTAATATACCTACTCATGCAGTGATAGAGGCACTTAAGCATTCATTCAACACATACAGCTCTTATTTATCCAGTAGTAATGGAGGCAGGTGCACACACTAAATACCCCAATGTTCACTAATACAGCCAGAGAGCAATCTATGCAGGTCCTTACATGAAGATTGAGAGTCCCATAGACATATATCAATATACTTACTTACATATGCAATGACATACCCACATGGAGGCTCAGACACTCAGATATGTATTGAAGACAGGCACAAACAATTCATCAAGCCAGACAAGTAGGACTTTAGACATGCCTCAAGCCTGTTACTATAGAGGATGTATGTACAGTTTTCCTGCTCAGAAGATTTGACATTCAAAACGTGTTGCTAAGACTTAAACTCCTCTTCCATTACATATAACTCACTCCTGAGATAGTCTGTAGGAAGGCCATAGGGCAGGGAGCTATGAGATTAACAGAAAAGAGATGTTTTTCAAGTTTGGTGAGTTACATAGACCCGTATGTCCAGTATAGATCCAGCCTCCTACCTATATTAGAACTCACATACCTATGTGTAAAATGATACACCCACGTATACACCTAGTCACACAGTGACAGAGGCACTTATACATTCATTCCCACATACATACAGCTCTTATGGATCCAGCAGTAACAGAGGAAGTTGCACACACACAGTAAATACCCCAAAACTCACAAACACAGCCAACAAGCATTCTATGGAGCTCCTAACATACAGATTGACTGTCCCATTTGGTAGGTAACAAACCCGAACATATATCTCGTATTGAGAAACCTTCCGTTCACATTGAGGAAGCTTCTGCTCAAGTAGAACATATAATCAAGCAGCAGAAAGAGGCAGTACCCACTTGCGATGTGAGTGGCAGTGTTCGGGATGGTTTAACAGTGCGGGTCAAAGACCCGGTGCTGAAAATATGCACAAACGACATGACATGACAACCTCCACTGCTTGCGGAACTCCTCATAGCATAGCGGAGTTTTTACACAGAACTTCGCTAACTTTGCCCTTGCCTACTACATATTAACCCTGGGCGTCCGAATCGGCTACGCCCACGGAGTAGGCGTAGTGTTGCCTTCTACGCATTTTGCGTAGACAGCGTAGCCGGCAACACTACGCCCACTCCGTATGCGTAGCCAAGTCGGCCGCCACCCGCCTCCCTCCCGCCCTCCCCTACATACATTATTTAAGCAACTAACCTTAATAAAGCAATTTTAAAGCACTTACCGTGTCCGGTGTTCGCCTGGGGCTCCCTTCTTGGAATAGCGTCCCTTCCTGGATACCAATGCGCATGCGCGGCCGCCCGCGCATGCGCATTGGTATCCAGGACGACGCTATTTCAAGAGGGAGCCCCAGACGAGCCCCGGACACGGTAAGTGCTTTAAAATTGTTTTATTAGGGTTAGTTGCTTAAATAACGTATGTAGGGGAGATCGGGAGGGAGGTGCATAGTGGGGCTACGCGGAGTGCGGGAGTGGGCGTAGCTTCTCGCCCACTCCGCGTAGCTCCGCGGAGCCCCACTACGCCCACTACGCCCAGGGTTACTACATATGTCATCCCTAAGGTAGGCTGTAGGTAGGCCATGGGACAGGAAGGCATGTGCTTCTGATTCATATGGTGACATAGCCACATATGCATTAATCCATAGGCTGATACACCCAGACACATATCGATGCACATCCACAGTCACACACTGACTCATACACCAAGCCGCTCAGGCACACACTGATTCATATATTGACAAACCCAGGTAGACATTGACTGAGATGCTGACTTACCCAGATACATTCTGATAGATATAGTAGTATACCCAGGCAGACACTGATAAATACACATACATACCCAAGCATATAGTGATGTATGCAGTGACACATCCATGGACACTTTTTGTTTGACTGCTTCACTTCTCCTTTTATACAGAAGGAACATGTTGAGGCTGTTGTTGATAAGGCATATGCCCAGAAGAGGAAGCTATTTATTTTGATACTGAGCAAAACGAGAACACTGGACACAATAGTGTTTTGTTTGAGGGAACATTTGTGAATGAAAATAATTTTTGCTAAGTTTTCAGTTGGGAGTGGAAGCATTCTTTCAGTACTGAGCCTTTATTTAATGAAGAAAGCTACTTTTAAGAGAACACATTAGTGCATGAACAACTCTTCAGTGTTATGAGATGAAGGATAGTACTCCTATTCCAAAAGAGGAGATGGTTCCTAAAAATGTTGTGGAAGTGATAGCTGAACAGGTACAGGAAAGACGTAATCAGACCCCTGTATCCAAATGGAACTGTAGTGCATTTGCACTGTTCAGCAGGAATTTATTGATCTATTGAGAACTTTCCTACATAAGTTTCCAAGCAAAAGTCTGAAACTGAAAATTGTGGCTTTGCAAGGATTAGATCCATGCAAAATAAGGAAGTACAGTAATTTACAAGGGCATTCACTATCAATATCTTTAAAGGAAAGCGTGTACAAGTACTTTTCATCACTTTAGAATGTTGGCTGTTCGTCATTTTCAAATGCAAAGTTTAGTTAGGAAGCTTTATTATGTTAAAACTCCTGCCCGATGTTTTAGAGAAATTAATAGAGCTCTTTTGCATGATACTATAGCAGACGTAGAAAAGGTTTGTGAGGAAATTCTTTTTAATTTCCTTGGTCCTGTACAGAAGTCAAGGGAAAATGAGGAGTTAGTTCCTGGAGATGTAGAGGTACTGGGATTGGTACTGAAAACATTATAGATGAGATTATAAAATAATGCAACACAGTTTCTTCAGAGGGACCAAACTGTGTTTATATTTGCTGTCTACGCACTCAGTACAAAAGCCAAGCTCGCCATGTTGTTATGTACTCAAAAACTGAACAAGAGAAAAATAAGTTGCCACAATTTTCTGTCTATGTATTCATAGAAGAACTATTTGATTTGTGAACATGACAAATTATATGTAAGTACTGCTATGATAAGTTAGAGGATAGCAAAATGCCAACTAGAGCAGTACATAAACGCCTGCAATCGCCCTCAACCTACGGACATCAGCAGCGGGAGCCCCTTCCCAGTAGACATCAGTGGCAGTGCCTGCAACTCGCCGGACCCGCTTCGCGGGTCCCGCAGCGCGGCTGTCAGAGAGGGAGCCGCCGTTCTTTAAGGGGCTGGTGTTTTTCGACCGGCAGGGCTGCGAGCATCAGGCAGGGACTCCGTGGACCAGGAGTCCCTGCGCGCCCAATCACCACCAGCTGGGCTGCTCTCCCTGCCGGCCACGCCCACCCGCCCACGGATAAAGGACTGATTTCCCTGCTACCTGGTGGGATCTTTCACTAAACGCCTGCAATCGCCCTCAACCTACGGACATCAGCAGCGGGAGCCCCTTCCCAGTAGACATCAGTGGCAGTGCCTGCAACTCGCCGGACCCGCTTCGCGGGTCCCGCAGCGCGTCTGTCAGAGAGGGAGCCACCGTTCTTTAAGGGGCTGGTGTTTTTCGACCGGCAGGGCTGCGAGCATCAGGCAGGGACTCCTCGGACCAGGAGTCCCTGCGCTCCCAATCACCACCAGCTGGGCTGCTCTCCCTGCCGGCCACGCCCACCCGCCAATCACGCCCCTTGTTATAAACATCTGCCGTGCACCCGCAGCGCGGGAGCGCGCGGGAGAAGCCCGGGACAAGGGCGGGACCGTCTGTGGCCGTCAGGGGCCGAGGGAGGCCGGGCTGGGCCCACTCCCTTTCGCCTGTACTTTTTTAAACCCACCTGGACTTTGATATAGGTTCTGGATATGCCAGCACCAGCTCCAGTGGGAACACCAGCGAAGGCGGGAGGAGGTAACAACGGGACTTTGGACAATTATTTTAAAACGGCTAAGGGAGATGGCGGCAACGAAACCTCTTTGGAGAAACGTAGGGAGGAGCGCCGCCGCTCCATTGAGCATATGAAAAATAGGCCCCCTAGTGATATTATTCCCTATCCTATCTCCCAAGAGGGAGGTTCCTTTAACGGCAGTCAGGACCCATCATCCCTAGAAGACGTCCCCTTTCTACTGCGGGACAGCACTTCTAATCGTTGCCCATTTATTGAACAGACCTTGAACGTTATCCCACCAACTAGCTTTAGCAGCACGGCTGTCGACTTAGTCACACAAATACCCCCCGCAGTTAAATCTAGGAAAAACAAACCAAAGCAAATTGTTGTGGCAGAGGTGCACGGCCCACCACCGAATAAGCGTAGAAGGAAGTTGAGGGGCGGGCTGGGAAAGACTAAGACCCCCCATTCTGACTTTTGGAAAAGTACACAAGTCTGTTTCCACGTCTGACAGGCTTACATTGAACGCCAAGGGTACTAATACTAATAACATTTCTTTCGAGTAGTGAACAGGGAAACAATCCATTAAGTACACTACCTCCTGCCACTGCTCTGGGGAACTTGGAATTTCTACTCAGATCACTCCTGCTGCCCATTAGCGAGAGTTTGAAGAAAGTGGAGATCAGACTCACGATTTTGGAGGCAGCTATAACTAGCCTGAAAACCTCGGCCAGCAAAGAGAATAGAAATTCCGAGTCAATTCCGCCAATTAAAACTTCCCTTAACACCCATAACCCTTCTATAAACGTGGGACCTCCCTTGGGTACCGCTGCCACCCACCTTTTGCAGCCACTTATGGCCAACCTAGTCCCAACACTATCCACGAATTCCAAATCCCTACCTCCACAACCAGCAGGCCTAGTCTCCCGCGGCACAGCTCTCGGTACAACTTCTGGGGATCTACCTAATGCTAGTATTACTCCCTTATTCCCTGATAGGCCAGCTTCCAGGCCTCAGAGACCCGACTTGCCGCCTGAGGCTAACAGCCTTATGGTGGTTTTGGCGGGTGTTCCCCCTCTTGAAATGGGTGAAAGTGAGAACTTCCACTCACTCAAAAGGAAAATTATCAAATGGCTGAATTACAACAGACCTCTCCCCGCTTATTTGAACAACGAAATCATCATGGTGAGAAGGGTACCTTGGCTGGGGAAAACGAGAAAATCAATAATAGGGGATTGTATTATGGTGACTTTCCGAGACCCTGGGACAGTATTACATATATGTGCTGGGTCAAACAGATCACCAGATTCCACCATACAGACTTTACCAGTCTCTTTTTTCTTCCCCCCTATTCGTATGCAGCATGGATTGTCACAAGGTAACTGGACAAGGGTTGAACGGAGAACCAGACACAGGGGGTATGATGTGCGACCTGCCTATCGACCTTCAGATACACCCTTTACTGACTATAACCGATTTAATTGCCTGAACGGACTGGATGGGGTCGATTGACTGTCCTCATACCCTGACCTAATCCCTGTGACTTCAGGCATCGGTTTTAGTGAATCACCTGATCCAAACAAACCTAATACTGACAACGGTCCTGACATAACATCTGGTGTAATATCGGGCTTTGGTTCCCCTCCCATTTCTACTTTTATAACCCCCCCTGCAGCTGTCCTGGCGCACTTGAGACTAATTTGGTGGAATGTGGCCGCCTAGCCAATAAGCTGGACTCATATGATTGGGTAACTTACATTAAGACTGGGGATGTCTGTATGTTCCAGGAGACCTGGGCAAGGGAAGAACATAGCCAACAGGGCTACCTGTCATTTTCCATCCCGGCTAGGTGGGAGGGCAAGGGCCCCCCTTCAGGCGGACTCACAACTTGGGTGGCATCCCACCTAGGGTGCCAGGCTTCACGGTTACCGGTCCCATCGGACGATATTCTAGTGGTTTTACTGGCCTGGCCGAACCTAGCGAAACTTGCCCTAATAAATATCTACTCTAGACCAGTGGGAGTCTCGCGAGAATCTCCCACGATTGATGAGCTCTCAGCTTATTTATCTGAAATCCCAAGGGATATACCCTATGTAGTGGGAGGCGATTTAAACTCACATTTTGAGCCACTGGCTGGCCTTCTAGAGGGCTTTCCCATGGAAGAAGAGTCCAGATGGGCAGTACCTCCTGTAGTAGCGCCCACCCCGAAGGCATGGACACCTGTAGCACTGCAGGTTACAGCCCTAACCCTAAAGTATGGAATCAGAGCTTGCAACGGGCGTGTTAAGTCTGATATACCAAGCAGACACACGTACAATAAAGTGGGAAGAGAGTCCCGCTTGGACTACGCCCTTGTACAGATAGTGAATTGGTCATCTATCCTGGACTTCAGGGTTACTGAAAGACTAGATAGTGACCACAATGCCCTAGAACTAGATCTCAACCATCCTGGTTCAGAACCCTCTATTTTAAATAAGGAGGATAATAAGCCCAAACTTTTACTGGGCAATAACAGGAGAAGAATCAGGTGGGAAAATCTAGCCGCAAGCCAAGTGAAACTCCCGAGGCTCTATGCAGGACTAATTCCAATTTTGGAAATAGTGGGAGATCTAGCTAATGATGTGGGCAACAAAGATTCCCATAACATATTACATCAGGCACATGAGGACCTTATAAAGGGAGCGGCCTCAGAGCTTTTTGGCAAGGCAAAGAATATGAGCAGGGGGCACCACCATAAAACCCCATGGTATAATCCAGCCTGCAGGAAGGCAAAGGGAGAACTCCTCAGAAACATCAAGGAGGGAACAGGCGGAGAGCAGTTACGAGAAAGTAGAGGAATATACAAAAAATTAGTTGCCCACGCTAAAATCGAATGGGAGGAGAACCAATGGGAGGAGCTTACCAGCTCTCTCGTAACAAGAGACTACCGAATGTTTTGGCGAGGAGTCAATGGCGGGTCTGGGCGCCTCCATTCGGCAATAGAGCCAAATATTGCAGCAGGGGTGTGGAAGGCACACTTCCAGTCTCTCTATAGCTCTGAGCTGGGAGAAACTGCGATTGCCATTGGTAATGGATTGACAAAGTATGAGGGGGAATTGATAACAGTGGGAGAGGTTAAGGCAGCAATTGCAGGATTGACCTCTGGAAAGGCGCCAGGATTGGACGGTCTACCCGCGGACCTGTTTAAGAAGGAGCCCGATGTATGGGCTCCCTACCTGGCTACTGTGTTCAATGCAGTCCTGCATGGTATGGAAATCCCGAGTACTTGGCTGGGGGCAGAGGTGGTCCCCATATTTAAGAAGGGCTCGCCTCTGCTCCCAGCCAATTACAGGCCAATCAGCTTAATTGATGTGCCCCAGAAGCTGTTTGGTAGGATACTGTTGAATCGCCTTCAGGACTGGGCGGAGGAGACGGGTGCCCTCAGCCCATATCAGGCGGGTTTTAGGAAGGGAGTTTCGACAGTGGACCAGGTCTTTCGTTTAAATATTATATATTGGAGGACAGCGGTATTCGAAGGCGGCAGCCTATACACTATATTTGTGAATCTGAGTGCCGCCTTCGACCTGGTGCCCAGAGGGAAACTTTGGAGTGTCCTGGCCGAGATGGGGGTGCCTCCGGACATACTGATAATTCTACAGAGACTGCATTTTAACAACTATGCTAGGGTCAGGTGCGGGAAGTCTGGGGAATTGACGGACAGATTCCCCGTTGACAGGGGGGTTAGGCAGGGTTGCGTATTGGCACCGACCCTGTTTTGCCTCTTTGTCAATGGGGTAATCGCCCATCTCAATGGCATTGAACATACTGATGCTCCAAAGTTGAACGGCAGCAGGGTGCCTGCAATTATGTTTGCAGATGACACCCTGCTGCTGTCAGAAAACCCCTATGGGGATACAAAGGATCCTTGATTCTTTTGTGGCTTTCTGCATGGAAAGGGGATTGGAGATCAATGCCACAAAAACTAAGTTTATGGTCTTGAACCCAACCCAAAGATCACGCCCGAACCCCTTACTGGGATCAGCACGACTAGAGAGAGTCTCCACCTTTGAATACCTAGGTGTAACATTGAATGAAACCATGTCTTGGGGAACACACCAGACTAGGGCTAACCTCAAATTAGTGCAGACCACAGGCGGCATCCCTCGGATGATGATAAGCTCTACATATCGACCATTGGGGCCAGTCATCCAGATCTACAAGGCACAGGCCAGGGGCGCTGTCATGTATGGGGCGGAATTGTGGGGCCATACATCTTCCCAGAGTATGTCTATAACCGAGAACAACTTTATTAGACAGATAGTTGCACTCCCGTCTAGTACACCACTCCTCCCCTTGAGGATTGACCTGGGACTGAGACCAATAGCAGATGAACTGGGTCTCAGACCCATAGCCTTCTGGAGAAGGTTATGGAGTAGTGAAGAACTTTGTACTTACAGGGCGGAACTGAAGGAGTTTTTAACCCACCCCAAAGCTTTACAGATCCCCTGGATAAAATATATAAAAAAGGCCTGTGCGAGACTGGGACTCCCCGACCTATGGTCCGATCCAGCCAATGCTTCATTAAGGATCCCACGAAGAGCTTTGGTCAACGCGTATCACGAGCAGAAATTAGCTATGGTCCTAGATTCCCAGGGTGAAGAGTCATTAACATCTGTATTCACGCAAAGCAAGGACTCATACAGGCTGGAGATGGTTCTGGATGGCATGACTCCTGTGCTGGCCAGGAAGCTATTTCTCCAATGGAGATATGGCACACTGCCTCTGCGGTCTTATACTAGCTCCTGGTCTACACCGCCCTCTACCAAGCAATGCCCGGCTTGCATTTGTGATGAGGAAACTGATCTACATGTGGTCTTGTTCTGTCCAACGTACAAGACCGCTAGGAAATATTGGCTCCTACCACTCATCAGAAACTTGGGTTGTAGGGAGTACCTCCCGATGTACAGAATCTTAACAACCGATGTCTCGGGACCAACGGTCTTTGCATTGGCTAAATTTCTTACAAATGTTTGGCATACTCGCACCCGTATTTTAAAGCTGCAGTCCCCCACTTAATCTTAATACTAAAAATTTTAAATGCATGTTTTTTTTTTCTTGTACATTGTATATTATCTGCCGATGCCCTACTCCGATTGGTTTTTTAATATTGTTTTATATATGTCTTTTGTATATCTTTGATGGTCATTTCGGCCGAAATAAAGATTGAGATGCATAATTAGAATTATTTTCAATTATACAAGAACTTCAAGATCTAAATGTTTCAATTCCACAAGAACTTCAAGATCTAAATGTTTATGAATCCATTCTTATACAATATATACACCCATTTCAGGCTATAGTTCGTATGGACCCACAGGGTGCTGTCACTAACTGACCTTCAGAAAGACCTTAGAGGAAAAGTGGTCTACTTTACTTTTAAAAAGAATATTAAAACTGTTGGTGTACATAGAGAGGATCATAAACGAGTTGTAATTCTACTAAATAGTGTGCCTAAGAATAATTAAAAGATTAGAGTTAGTGGATTGTAGTATATTAAATAAAAGCAACATTATACCTGGTACAAAATAATGTTTATTATAAAAATGTTAATGTTGTTAAAGATGTGACATATGTAGAGGATGAAACATCACCATCAAGTGGACAGATTAAAAAAGTTGATTGATCCAGATCAGAAGAGATTTACGAATACTACAGCATCCATCCTCTGCATTTTAAAGAAGTCATTGGTCCTGTCATTGATCTCTTGCAAATGAAGCAAGCAAAAGGATCTCCCATGAGTTTGTAGTAGAAAAGTTTGGAAGCTTGCTGTTTTCCACAACTGTTTCCTACTGGAGAAGATGGCTGCTTTGATGACCACCCTGTACATATACCAGCAGCTAAATACTGATCAACCAGATTATACTCAGAGGATCCAAGATTTCGGCAGTGTATATTTCATCTTCTACGTTACCAAAACTAAAATTAAAATAAAAAGAAACTATGGATATTGTACCATAACCTTTTTAAGGGATGTTAAATGGGTTTCAGTTTTAAAATGTTACTATTCTTTTGACACCACTGCACTTTGACAGCACTAAATTGCACAGTACCAGTTGAGATATGTGTGGTTAACCTCATACAGGTATATTCAATAATAGGAGGGGCTAACTACTCTAGGGATGAGCTCATCACAATGTCATTACAAGAGAGCCATGTGTAGTGGGGATTTACCCCGATATTTCAAATACTACAATGACAAGCATATATTAGAGCAGCATACCTAAGAGTGCAATAGTCAATATGCCCCACAATCTATCGGTGGTCAAATATCCGGTTAGCATGTTATCCCTTGTTTCACCTTATTGATATATACCCGCAGGGTTAACACAATTTCGTTGATTCTTTTCATATCAGTTTCTATAATGGTTAGTCCAGTAATTATGAAGAGTAATGCATTGCCTTGTTCTCCATGTTTATGAAAAATGATAACATTAATATGGACAATGGCAAAACATAATATTTTGCTAAATTTGCACAATTGCTTATTTTGCACTTTTTTGATCAAGCATTTGGCTTTTAATTACAGATCATGATTAACGCAAAACATAAAAAGTTTACATGATTTGGGTCCAAATTAATTGATGTAAATATGTTGTATTTTACTGTTATTTATATAAACAATGTATTTAATGATTTTAATACAGTATTTAATATGCATTAAGGACTACTCGTTTACAATATTGCAAAGCATGGTGTTATCCGTTAATTGCAAAACTCCGAAGTATGTCTTTTACCTCTATAGATGGTACTGTCACGTGATGCACTTTCAAATTACGGTACTGTCACTTTAAAAACTGTAACTTACCTGATTCACATTGTCATGTGAACAAGCCTCTGCGGAGGTGAAACGTTATGGCAGGTTGCAACAAATAAAATACTTTGCACAGAACTACCTTGGTCCGTGTCTACGTTGCTGCGGTGGGAGACTGGATTACCCTCGCCGTCGCTGTGGAATTTGAAATACATATATATATATATATATATATATATATATATATGCATCCACGAAAAGGCTCCTGCTGACAATCCTTCGCTATCAAGGGGTGGCTGGTGTCCGGTGGAGCAAGCCGGAAATAATATCAATCCAAAAACGGCGTTCCAAACCAGCACTCGGGCAGAAGAACCACAGGTCACAGAGAAAGTCCGTAATAGTGAAAGGTTTATTTACACCATAAACCCAACGTGACGCGTTTCGCGCTCCACAGAGCGCTTGATCACACACATTGTTCATCAAGTTTCGTATTTTTAAACGCTTTTCAAAACATGTTGGAATGGAGAGAGGACTACGTCTAAGCACGGGTAAGCGCCATCTTGAAATGGTGTGCAGCATATTTGTGTGCTAAATAAGCATTTACATAGCGGTTTATCTGATAAGCATTCAAATTACATCAATAAAATGCATACCAATACATAAAGCATATTTTCATCCTTAATTCCTCGACTCTTATGATTTCATCCACCTTGACTGACAACTCAGTTCCTAACATGATTATAAATTAAAGTGAGTGACAATGTAAAAAAGAATTCAAAAGCATGTGACAAAAATCTGCAAGAAAAGTGTCTGAAGAGTGTTATAAAGGAAGGGAACAAAATAAAGCTGCTTTATCTCACCCACAAAGTACAGCAAAGGATCATGGTCTTGTTTTATAGTGTGATTTGCAGTTGTGTCCACTTGGCCAAAGGACATCAGCTGTGTTGTTTTTATATCCATCCAATGACCACTGTTTTGGTGCTTTGCTGAGAGCAGACCACGGCGGCCTACCGGCAGCAGGGAACCCCGGCAAAAGCACCACCAACATAACTGTGTTTTTGTACTAGGCTTGGGTGGAAGCCACGGCCCTGACTGCAACAGAGGATGCATCCCCAACATGCAGTCTGTCATAACTCTGGCCAGGAACCACTCCAGCGACACAGTTTGTGGTTCTGGCTACATGTATCGTAATCGGGCAGGTGATGCCATATACTTTGGCTAAAATTGTAACAACATCCTTGTATGGCTGTGTGTAGGGTATATTATTAGGACAGAATGAATCATAGCTTGTTCAAAGTCAATTATTTTTTTATGGTGGTAATAGTTGATTGCTTGTTGTTTTACATGGGTTAACAGTTCTATGTAGGCACTGGCTTGTTTATAAGGAAGTAAAGAGTAGATAAAAGGGATATTGTTGTTCTGAAATTCGCCATCTATGGTGTATAATAGATGGAATGGTTTGGTACAAAGTTTAAATGTGCTGTCCATCATCCATGTTTGGCATTAGGATAGTTTGAGTAAGTTATTTGCAGTTAGGAATATTAGTATTTGTTTCTCATCATTTTTATTGTCATGTAGGATGAAGGGTTCCTCTCTATGGGGCCGATTGCGATATAGACGGGTTCTGGAAGGAGTAAATCTGATTCCAAGCCTATGTTTTCCCCAATTTCGAACGTCCAAGGCCGAATCGTTTCTGAACCCGATCCTGTCAGTCCAACTCATTCTTATCCGAATCGTACCGTGCAATTGAGCGAGCTTCCGAACGACCGAGAGCAATGCACAATTCGGACAGCTGTATTGACGCCATCTCATCGAGATGAAACAGCTGTGGGAATCGGACTTCGGGGGCTGTAGCAGGCCCCCTTTCAGCTGGGACCCTCTGAATCAGTCCCGTGGGGGTACCCATGGGTCCCCCCTTTCCATGCATGCATCCAATGGTGCCTGCCACAGCGTGTATGCTTTTCCCCACTCACCCTTTTTTGCTATCGGAGCCTGTGTACACGCTCAGTATACAGGCTCCCATGGAGCTCAACGGGTGTCCAAGAGAACCGAGTCCGTCACCACATGGGTGCATCGGAATCGGTTGCTCGAAATCATGGAGGGCAATTCGCTAGGAAAGCCCTCCAGGTCTGAGTTGTACGGAGTGCTTTCCTAGTGACATCATAATCGGCCCCTATGTGTTATTGTTTAATGTGTTGGCATGCCTATCTTTCTGGATGTTTAAGGAGTAGGTGGGGTGTTTCTTGTTGCCTTTTTAGTGTATGTTATTAGATGTTTTCAGGTGGTTATTGATGGTAATTGGACTGTTAAATGTTCAGGGACTTGAGGTAGTATATCGTTTAGCATTTTTTCTGCGGGTTCTTCAGAACTAGTGTTTGCTTCTCGTATAGTTCTAGAACTTCTCTATTTCCTTTATCTGTGATATTTGGGGGTGGTTATGCTCCTTTACATTAATTACAACAGTTTCTTTAGTAGTTGCTTCACCATAACATGCATTGGAATAATATCTTGTATATTTCCAGTTAATATATTCATTCAAAGTGTTTTCTTGGATGTATGTGTACCCCAAGTAACACATTAACAGTTTTCTTTTTTGTGAAGTGATAAATGTGGCACCTTATGTCATTATATCTGTAATTACTGTAATAATATATATTTTTTAAAATAGTTATTATTTTCTATATGGTATTTATTATTTAACAGTTAAATATGGATTTACTGTTTCGATTACTTACTTGTATGTGTTCAGAGAAGTTTTGAGTATTTTGGAGTATTTTCTTTCAGTGCGCTTGATTGTGAAACAGGTGTTTCTTTTGTGTTGAAAGAGAAAAATACTTTATATTACTTGCCTATGATTTATTTTTGATATTTGTCGAGGTTTAGGGGGTTACAATATTTTGGCGTTGCTTTTGGGGTTAGTGTAAAATGAATCTAAATATATTTAATTTTTTAGTAATGTTGGATGTATTGTTATAGATGGTATTTAGCAGAAGTTTGGAAAGTTTGTGTAAAATCAGAAAAGTTATCTATTTTTTGTTAATTGATCTTTTTGCAGTTTAGCATTATTTATTGTATATATAAATAATACTTACTTGGATATGTAGCTCAGTCAGTCAGTCACACAGCTTTATTAGATCTTTTGTAAATAAACCATAATAGCTTATATAAAATAAATTCACGTTATTAAATACATATTTATATTGGTTAAAATAAGTATTAAACAAGTCTGCTCTGATCAAAAATAAGACCTTTAAAATAATTTGTATGAAATGAGAGAACGGTTCATGATTAATAATTACACACTACTATCAAAAAGTGGTCCCATCTTTTTTCTCTTCCTAAAACAGGCCCATAGAAATGAAGCAACACAGAAACATACAAATGGGTCTGGTAAAGCCTTTAGAAAATACATGGTGACCCGGCATTGCCTACATTTATGGTGCCTAAAGATTGGAAGTATAAATATTTTCCTTTCCTCAAAGTAGTTTTTACAAAATAGTAAAATATGCAGGTCCGACTTGACAGCATGGTTGTTACAGGGACAGGGAGCGAGATCTGCTAATCTATATTTATTTTGTGGGTAGCTCAAGAGTATCAGGATCATATTCAGTCTGATATGTAGTTGTATATTTTGTAGTCTATTCTTTTGTAGGGAAAAATATTCAGAGTTTCCTGCTCTTCAAATCTTGTCATTTTCTATGGATATGTTTTGCTTTAAGTTTGAAAAATACTTTTATTAGTCAGAAATCAAGGTGTCAATATATAGTACATAAGTAATTCAAAGGTGATTGGAGGAAAATGGAAAAAGAAAGCAATAACAATCAGGCAAAGCAATACAGCAAAAATCAATGACAAAAGCTAATCATGGGCTTTAAAGTTAAACATAGGATATACAGTGGTTCCAAAACATGTTCAGGCAAGAGTATATACATAATAGGTAATAATGAAGAAGAAAGGAAATGCGAAGGGTATTCAAGGTGGTTTGGAGACTTCTTGTTGGGTAGGCTGTGGACGAAATGAACGGTTAGCACAATTATCAAGATACAATGTTATAGGAAGCCATATGTCCACACGTTTCGCCGCCATATGAATAGGGAAGACAAAAATAGTGTCTAGCCTATGATTATGACATACATTGTACCACCATGCTATGAAGGAGACATTAGAAGAAGTTTTCCAGTTGATAGTAATCTGTTGAAACGCAACAGCTAATAATAAGTCAACAATATGAACATTAAGTTCAGTTCCCTCCCAACAGGGAGAACGGCTTCCTAGGAAGATGTGAATGTGAGAAAAAGGAATGCAAGTGTGGAAAATTACATTGATTTGAGCCCATACCTGTAGTCAGAAATCATGAACTGATTTGCAAAGGAACAACATATGAAATAAGGTGGCATGTGGAGAGGAGCAGGACCAGCAAATGTCTGGAGTGGTAGAAAACCGCTTATTAAGGTTAGATGGCATAAGAAGAAGTCTATTATATATAAAGAACAGAGATTGCGTCAAGGTCGCCGCTCTGGATGATCTGCGAATCTTAGTCCATATCTTGTCCCACAAGATATTGACCATGATGTGGCAAAGTCGTGTTCCCATTGCTCCTCCACCTTAGACTTAGGCCTAATAGACTCTTTAGTATGGAGGTACTTGCAAATAGTAGAAGCTTTGGAAATGGTGCGTAAGAGGGAATGGAGTTGTGAAGCAGAGGTGGGAGGGGCGAGGGGAGCACGGGCTTGTGAAAGTCGGGTGTAAGTCGCCATCACCGTTTCCTTAAGTAGAAGATACTTGTGAGCAAAGAATGCGGGTAAATCAAAGGAGGAACAAAGAGTTGAGAAAGGTAAAAATGTAGAGTGTGAGAACAGTTGTGATATCCAGATTAATCCTTTTTGCCTCCAGGATTTCCAGTAAAAGGGTTTATTATTAATTAATAGATGTGCATTATGCCAAATGGTGGAGGTAAGAAAGTCAGCAATTGAAGGAGTTTGGTGGTAAATTTATGAATGGGAGTGGAAAGTAAAGGGGGTTTGGATATGTTTTGCTTTAATTAGTGTGGCTTTGATAATGTTGATTTAATTGGTTAAGCTTGTTTATTGGTGAAAGTTGTGTATAGTTTATTGTGTTGGTTGCTGTAGTCTAATTCTAATTTTTTGAGACAGTCCTATCTTATATGGTAAATACAAATGTGTGTGGTTTTACATTTTTATTGTATACAGTTTCAAGTTTCAAGTATATAGTTTTATTTCTTTAATATTGGATTTATTTGTATTGATAAAATAATTAATGTTGTTTGTTTTATTTAAATATGTATTTTATCTAAATATTTTTAAATAGGTTTAGTGTATATTTTACAAGTGCAATATTGTAATATTGTTTATGTTAAATATTTTGGTTAAGTAAAATATTTTTATTTAATTATATATTGCTTTTATAATTTTAGGATATATGTATTGCTGTTTGCTGGTGTAAATAATTTGTTTCTGCTGATTTCTAAACGTATTTACTAGTTGTGTTGACATTAAATTTGTAGTCCATTTTGTTGTGATGGATATTTTTGACATTGTACTTGCTTATTTATAAGTCACATTAACTTTGTTTTCGATTTTTTTGTAATCGATATATGTCAAATTACATATTTTTTCCACTGATATTTATGTGTTTGTTATGAATTACTTTTATGGTTATGTATAGGTGCTAGATATTTTTGTTATCAATATAAAATTTTAGATAATTTTGTGAGACGATATTTGTTGTGTCAATATTATGTCACTAATTGCTGACAGGTCTAATAAGGAAGAATGAAAGAAAGGGGACTGAAACCAAAAAATGAAGACAACTAAACTTAAAATGCATACCATGGCTGGACACAGTATATCCAAATGGTTAGACAAAGATGAAGAGTTATGTGTTCATCTAGTTACAAAAACAATTTTAAATATGACAACCATAACAATAGGTGTTCAATTATAGAAGTAGACATTACAAACAAAAGACATATGAATGAAAATAGCAATACCAAATAACTCCAGAATATTAAACATTACCTTCTGGAATGGTGACATAAGGAAACTCTTATATCAATCTGTTTCAGGGACTTGGTAACAGGAATGTATTGTAATATACCAGCACCAGGCAGCACCTTATATATAATACAGTATAATGTATTTGAATTATAATGGACACATAATATTCAAAATACAATAAAACAATACACATAAGATCCTAGGCAACCTGTAAGGCAAAACAAAGTGAGATTAGCCTCGAAAGATGTATTTTGAAATTGTTACATATAATGAACCCAAAGACAGGAACTCCAAATACCAAAACATTTTATAAAGAGGTTATGAAAATGGAAGTAGGACTTCAATATTTTGACATATTAGTTGACTTAAAGCACGTTTTTTAAACATCTTGGGGCATATTACCAACGATTAGTGATGTTTATCGCTAACGAGGCTTAGCAACGAATTTTTTAACGCTAAGCATCGCCGGAAATTATCGCAGAGATAACTTGCTATTAGCAAGGTTTATCTCAGAAATGATAAAAATCCTTGCGCTAAATGCCAAATAAGAGATTATCGCTGGAAAACCAACGATAATCTCTTGAAGTTTGGCGTTAGCTTGATGATAGGGGCTCACAAACTTAGCCATGATATCCACCTTCCATAGGATATCATGGCTAAGTCACGAAAATACCAGGTGTAAAAAAAGCAGTGCTAACCGCGGTTAGCGCTGCTTTTTTTATCACTAACAGGGTTAGCGAAATCCTTGATAATAGGAGAAATGTCGCTTAACAACATTTCTCCTATTATTTTTCTCTGGAACGCCCCCTTTGCATCTCATTAGAGATACAAGGGGAAGCGTAGAGAAAAAGGGTGCCAACATGCGAATTTGCATGTTAGCACCCTGTTGCTGATAGGGAGATAATTTTATCTCCGCTTTCTTGGCTTTTAAAGCCAAAAAAGCAGAGATAAATCCCTTGATAATATGCCCCCTTGTTTCATGAATAGTCTGTATCCGAATAACATATACATCCTAATGGAGGACACCAAACAATAATACCATGCTCTCATGGGTTCCATAGGAACAAAATACATCTTAGCACTAAGACAAACCCTCCACTAAACAAGAATATCAGCCTTATTGGACATGGTCCCTAAGGACTCGTAAAGCCTCAGGGGGGTGCATGCCCCTCCACTATTAAAAACAAATGCATAGACCCCTGGCCCCTTGCCCTTCCCAGAGGGCTTATCTTGCCCCTTTTCTTTTTAATAGAACCATAAAATCACAGATCTGCAGTTCTGTTAAAAAATATCATGTTTTTGACCCCAGGGGTTGGTCCTTCTGGGGCTCCCCATCAGGCCAAGGGGGTGCAGGGCATCCCTACCTTGCCCCTTTAATTTATAAGATTTTTTCATAGGACAGGTGACAGTTTCGCATGCCCTAAAATGGCTGCCACCACATCTTGCTAGATGTGGTGACAGGCAATCAGATACAATCTTTTGATCTGCTGGATCTGAAGATCCTCTGCAGCATCACATATACATAACATTCGAATCTTATTTTCTCAAAAACTACTGAATAAATTTACATCAAATTAAAGAGGCCTACTTCGTGGGCCAAGATCTTGCTTCCTGCCAAAATTGGTGTCATTCCGTTCAACCATTTTTGCAGTACTGTTGTTTAAATTTCCTGTGGAAAATTGTATGAGAAAAATGTGTTTTGGGATCCCCCTTTTTCTCGGTTTACCCTGAAACTTTCCAAAATAATGCTGACATGAAAGAGTCTTTTTTTTAAAAAAAGTCATGAAGATTCCTCAAATGGGCCAAAGTTTTAATCAAACCAAAAACGCAGTTCTATCTATAACAAATGTGATCTGAAATGATATACATCTGAAATTTTAGAGATTTGCTACTAAAAGAAAAAGTAAGTTATATCTGAAGTAGAATTGCTGTTTTCTAACTGTATTGAGGAAGCCACATTAGATTCTTAAAAAAAGAAAACAAGTAAGGAAATAAAATAAAAAAGTAAAGAGCAGAGGAAAAATGGTTAGAAATTAACACACAGCAAACATATGGTTATTAAGACTTGAAAATATGATAGAGAAATAGAATGGAGGGAAAACAGAAGTTATACTAAGAGTCAGTGAAAGGATACTGATCTTGATTGGGATATCAGAGGTGAAGTTTGAGAGAGAAAATAAGACACAAGAAGATGTTTGAAGTTGAAAAGATCTTAATAAAATCTATTATTTGTATGTACGTTACTCCTTTCCAAAACTCACCGTAAAGACTCTACGGATATTTAGCCCCTCATTACGATGTCGGACACACCGTTGCAGAATTGGGACGGACCGACCTCTGGTTGGCAGACCAGACCGCATTATTAGGATGCAACCACAACTGTGCTTTCACACACTCCCATTTCTCTATTGGAGCTTGTGCTGCGGCCATAACCAGGCTGTAGCACAAGCTCCAATAGAGAAATAGGTGTTTTTGTTAATACCTGCACCGCATGGCAGTCACCGCGTGCCTTCTGCCTGCCACGGGTGCAGGGATTAACAGAGGGGTGCCATAGGTGCCCCCAGGCCTCCAAATGGAGGCCTCTCTTGCAAGAAGGCACTGCTAAGGGCCCACAAAGTCACTTTCCAACAGACGTTTCATGTTGGAAAACCTGGCATGAAAAGCCTGTTGGAAACCTACATCATAAACCACATAGTGTAAACGTCGAAGATAGGGGATTATGATGGCCTCCGAATGCCTGACGGGCTCCTTGAGCCCATCGGAAGCCAGTCAGTCCGACCAGACAGTCTCAAATCCAACAGCCTTCATCGTAATAAGGATTTAAAAACCAACGATGTAAGTCAGAAAGCCTCCGAATGCCAAGCGTAATCGGGCCCTTAGTGTCACCTATTTAAAATGAGAAAAATAAAATGTGAGGATGGAATACTTTTATTAGACTCAGCTTGTTTATTACATATGACTGTATTGAAGTCAGTCATTTGTTGGCACAATTTTTAAATCGAGGAAATGGTGAAATTAGCCTTGGGTTGCCTGTAGACCTGTGTATAAGATAAATAGCCTACTAGTTCCGCCTGGACAAGCCCTTGCTTGGTGGGGTCAAAGATGATGATTTGCAATTGTTGGTACTAGTCTGTAATGATATAGACAAGTTATAACAGTGGGATGAAATGTGTCCCAGAGTATTTATTGATGGTTGAGATTCATTAAGGGATTCCAGTAATCAACTAACGAGTTGCTGATGTGATTCTCACTAAGCAGGAGGAGGTATTTCAGGTGTGGCTACCCAGCTCACAGTTCCAGAGATCTCGAAATGTTTAAATAAACAAGGGCAACTGAATATAACAAAAGGAACTTGAATATGTCCTCTGGAGCAAACATAATTTAATTTTAGTATTCCGTCATCTCCTTGTCCATTTTTCCAAAGAAAGTGGCTAACAAGGGGTTCAACAGTATTACAAGTATCATGAAAAACTACCAGCTAGTTTGTTAACATAATTCAAACTTTTGTTATGAGTCGAAAATATATAGAATAGAATGAAAACTAAACATTTTTCTGTGTGCTGAATGAATTGCACAGTGATGAACATACGAGTGGTTTCTGAACAAAATAGTTCCCTTGACCAATGGCTAAACGCGTTTAGATGCTGGTAATCACAATAAATACAGTTCACTTGACCAATGGCTAAAAGGGTTTAGAAGTGGGTAATCACAATAACCACATTCACAAAGAGTTTTGTATTGCTGGTTCAAATATAACAAAGTCAACCGCATATCAACACTTAGGCGAGTTGGCTTGTCATTATCAGCAATACAAATTTAGGGAATGCCAAAAGTACAGGTTCTGTCATGTAATTGACCCAGTTGTTGCCATCTTTCAGGCCTTCTGGGACAGTTTAGCTTTTATGCCACTTAAGTCCATTCCAGTTATCTTACCGGCCTACTTGCTCAATTACCAAGTACTTTTACAGTGGGCCAATTGTTTGCCTTTCCCGCTATAGAATGCTTTCTTTCTCTGAAATAAAATATATCAATCGAACGTGTTCCTGCTTTGTAGATGTGTCAATGTATAGGAGACCAGTGGGAACTTGGCAGGGCTCAAAGAGACTCTTAAAGTTTCTGGGGCCAATACAATTATCAACCTGTGGTCTGATAATAACGATGCTTATAATGAGAAGCACCTGATGTGGAATATATACATAGTTAGTGAAATCAAATGCTCAATAATGATGACATGTGCATATGAAATCGCACTGATCACAGCTGTTATTGGAATTTTACATCACAGGCGTGTATTAATGTGTAGTGGAGCATGATACTTTGAGGTGTGGGGTGTGCTGTAGTGCTGACAGATGGATATAATGAAGAGTGATGGGTTTCACTTAAAAGTGTTAGGACTCCAGCCCCGGAGTGGGTAGACAAATTCCAAATTCAGACACTGATGCATGGTGGAAGAAAATCTGTTGACTTTCAATCTAAGTGAAGTTCTTAACTAAATAGCACTTTGCTCGAGTCACTGCACATAAAACTGCAAAAGCCATCATCTAAAACAGGCTATCAAAATACTCCAGTGATCTCGTCTCTTCATCAAAGATTTAAAAAAAGCATACTATTACCAGACTCCCATACTTGGAACAAACACTTGACAAATGTGTGACCATCTTCTCACTGACAGTAAGTAACTCCTAAACCTTTTTCAGTTAGAGTTTAGGGCCTGATTTAGCCTTTGACGGAGTTAGAGTAGTGTCCATCCAGATAATGCAGGATATTACCTCCACTCTACCGGGCGGTGTGGAAACTCGTAATATGCTTGGTGGGCCCACGGCAGTCCCGCCAAGCAGATTGCCGGCTTTGAACTACCATGCCACCTTCAGGGCATGGCGGTGTTGGCGGTCCCAGGGCAGTCTGACCACCCAAGTCGTAAACGGGCGATTGGATTACCGGTGCGGCGGTGGCTGGATGACAACTGCTGACACGAGTCTGGCAGTCCTACTCCTAATCAGGACCTTAATGTCTTACAATCTCTAAATGAGGCTTGAAGAGCAGAGTACTCAGTCATGTCCTTAAATTGGGACACACCACCAAAGGTTTCCTTAAAATTGTAGTTTATTAATTGAAGGCAATTATAAAGAGTGTCAATAGTCATCCCACAATCATAGGGAACATTAAACATTTCCTCTACAGATCCAATCTGAAAATGGCAATTTAATCCACAGTCGTATCCAGAAATGAATATTTGAATGCTTCACTAAAGCACTCCCGCAAGGCCAGACTTGCATCATTAGAAGTAGTGCTCCCCTCCGCTTTCTTTCTCATCTCTGTCTGGAATAAGATATTATTACTACTGCATCCCTCCCGTCTGACATCAGTAAACTGGCAGCTTCTAGGAGCATGAATAATATGCAAGACAGCTTGTATCACATACAAGGCATTACATCTGAATGACCCAATATACCTGACCAACAAACTGATTTTAGCGGGTAGCTGAGACCTAAGGGTACTTCTACACTTCAAACTTCACAAATAAAAGAAAAACTCCATCATGAAAAGTGCATTTTCGCGCAATGCCACAAAATCTCCAGGTCATCACTACTGAAATTTACAAGGCCGCCTTTTTTGCATTCTTGAAGATCACCTTGAAAAATCGAATAAAAGCTACCTGCTGGCTCAGATCTTTTTCTGCCTGTATCTATCATCTGTATTAGACGATGGTGGCCTGCCAGATAAATGTAACGGCTTTAATGTCTCACTACCTTCCTGTTTAATTTCGATTGTTATGCTTAATAAGCATACCGTCTTAGGCATTTTTCTTACTAATGTGAAGTGCTCTGTCCCCACTATCCAGACTAACCTAAGATATATTAAAATAATATCAAGTAGAATATTAGTCATTTTCAATGGTTTTCCTTCACTTAATTTAAAAACGGAGGGTTCTATAATCTTCTTGCATGGGCCTGGTATGAGCAAAGGGCGGCTGCAAGAACTGTGTACCTTTGCAGGCCCTGTTTGTTACACATGCTGTTCCTGTGTGACTGCCCCATGAGCTGATGCCAAGCCCCTTGGCCTTTAAAAAAAACCGCCTATATTCTCAAAAAAACACACATTTCACCAAAATTTCCGTAAGTTCAGAGTTTTGCCACCAAGGCTATTCGTCTTTAAGCCAGCGTGGCGATCTGTTATGGATTTTCACGTGTGCCAGAACAAGATAGTGCTCTATATCGAATGGATAATGCAAAAAAATCATCGACAAAAGTTTATCAAAGAGCATTATCTATTAGGAGTGGAAACTCTGTGTGCTTTTCCAAAGTTTGAAAAATTCCAAGGAACAAATGTCTAAGTTTCTGCACATGTATTTTTTTTTTATCCAAATGACATTCCACATAATAGTAAAAATTCAGTTAGTGAAATAAACACATAAGTAATGCCATACAGTGAACTGAATCATAGTTTCGGGAATGAATTTGCAGTAACATGTTCTATGAATGTGAACATAATTATGGCAAAGCACGATTTATAAATGAGAAATTGAGAGAACATCCATAAACTAAGAGAGAAGCGACGTGCAAGAATATGTGACATTTAATTAGAGAATACATAAAGGCAAAAGATGCAAATGTAAGTGAACAATTGCATGCGACATGTTTTTTACTGTGTCATTTTCATTGTGTTGAGAATTCGTCTCTTCCAATATTATTTTGAAAACGTTTTTATTTGTAATTTAACCTCTAGCGAATTCATTATCGCTGATGTGAAAAACCATTCTTATTAACTATTAACAATTGTGACATTGTTGCTTTTAACCAGGCTGTGCAGCTTCAGGCCACATCTTTTTATATTTTGAATTTTGAGCCTTAGTGCTCATTTTCGCCAGGTTCTTCCCTGTTTGCATTGCTTACTATATTTGAAAAATAAGAATAAATATATCCCCATGGTAAAATGCAAAAAATGTTGGTAAAATAATAGATGTAATGTGACAATTTTGATGCCCTAGGTGATCACAGATGTGCAATTCATCTCTTCCGTATTTGAAAAGGTGCTTGCTATTTCTGAGGGCCCAAGTTCTTTAAAATGTCACTGAAATAGCTGTGCATTCTTTTAACATAGTGCCCCCAAAGCTCTCTTGTTTTAATATACCCACAGTGGCATCATTGTCGACAATATTTCATTTCCTTTTCAATTTAGACAACAGTTTCAAAACATGCCCTGAAGTGGGCATTTCTTAACTCACATAACTGACATTATTGGTTTTATTAAGTTCTGATGGATCGTTTCTAGACTCATTTTCTTATTAGAAATATTTGTTTCTCATTTGGTCTGTAACTGTGTCAGATTTTTCCTTTAACTCTTGCAGTTTCAGGGACAAGAGAAAAATATCACTTGTGTCACTGCAGGTGTTCCTGGCTAACTAGAACCAGGGGCTTAGGTTAGGCACTGAGATTAGGGGGGTGTGAATCTCAAATTTCCCAACTAAAAAAGCAGTTGGTCGCAGAGTGAATTGGTTAAATGTCCAAGGTTTAGAAGGACTGTTTTCACGAGGAGCTAGGGCACTACTGATTTCCATTGGGTGACCCTCTGGTGCTGATCTAGAGTTTGGCAGACAGGGTACTCCATTGCTACGCCAACAGAGTAACCTGTCCTCCAAACTCAAGGTCTGCATGCCTGATTCAGATTATGTCAGTGTAAAACTTCCTCTGATAGCCTAACGGAGTAGGGGCCACTGGTGGTAGGCCATCTGACTTGCCACCCCATTTAGAGTGGACGGTCGGACGGCTTTTTTTTAACTGTCCATTACTGCCAGATATATCCTGGCGCTGAGGGACAGTATACAGCAGAAAAATAAAAATGAAACCCACACCATGAAAAATAGCTCCCAGGGTGAAGGGGTCGATAGTTTTTTTTATTTTACGAAATAAAAAACGTCAGGAAAATTTGATGGCCAACCATCATGTTTGATGGAGTCATCTGGCAAACTTTTCTTATATTGACATAAACCCCCATGATGGCCGACATCTCTAGAATTTGCAGGTGGATTAAAAGCGGGATGGCTGATATGAAATCCTCCACCACCATGTATCTGCCTTTACTCCGTTCACCAAATCCTAAACCAAGCCCTTGGCCTAGAACAGCCCAGTGGGCCACAACTTGAAATCCTAACCCAAGCTATTGCCAGTAGTTATACTATTTGCAAGCATTCAGCCCTTCACGATTGGGTGTTTGATTGCCAGTATTATGGTAAGGTAGGTAAGTATACTTGTAAAGCGCACTGTTACTCCATTTCGGAGTGTCCTGGCGCTGTATACCGCTGGGGAACCCGTCCTGGCTTTCCCTGTGAGATGGTCCCTCCTGGGCACCTCCAAGGTGAAGCCAGGCATCCCCGGCGTTGATGGGGCCGGAGTGGAGATTAAGCAAACTATTGCCCAGAGTTGCAGAGTGGGACCCATGGTTAGCGTACGCACCTCGGCGAGAATTATCGAGTCCGCGGACATTGACCCAAGACCCTGCCGCGTCAGGAATTGAACCCTGGTCCCGGGCCGATCTCTGCTTCAGGGTCTGCCGCTTCTAACCAGTGAGCCACACTTCTCAACTATTATGCCTTGAAACCTGAGACTGCCACAGCTTTCCAATCCTACTACTGCTAGTGTTTTTAATTTTCAAAAAGTGGTACATTTGGATCCCTTCAAAGAATATTTATGTGGGTGCAGGTTATTACTTTTTTAGTGAACTGGTCATTATATATACATATGTTCCTGATACAATAGTAAAGAAGTTAAAACTGCTTAGTGAAACCAGAAGACGAAAAAAACACAGACAATGCAGGTACAACTCGGGCCTCAAGATGCAACTGCTAATCCAAGATTGATTTATTTGGTGGGTGTCACACCCCAAACACCCCTCCTGAAGATACGCCCCTGACCAAAACACTCATGTGAGGAGACTCCCACATCTTCTTGACTCACTGACTAGGTGGGTTCAATAGGTCAGGATCTACTTCAAAGAAAGTGATGTAAGTCCTGTGTATAGGCACTATACAATACAATTATTACAACTGCAACTAGGATGGAAACATCCATCCCATTTTTTTTAATTTAAAGATGTATTTACTTCATTGATTTCAATGATGCTGAACACGTTGCAAAATGCTGTTTCCCTTTGCAGCATGATCAATGTCATGCGTAGATGATGTAGGTCAAGCGTCAAAACTGAAGCAGTGATCCCAACTAGAGAAAATGTGTTGGAGTTTCAGTTAGATGAAGGGTCACACTTTTTCGCTTGGACTGGAGGGTGTAGTCCCATTATGACTTGATTAAGAGGTATTAGACCTTACACTCTTGGATGGTATTCTCCCAAATGTTTGCCTTCACCCCTTCTAACTTGCTTAATTTATTTTTTTTGGCTTTAGGACTCTGTGCACTTTACTACTAAGACGGCTGTAATGCCAGAAACCGGTCCTGGGAAGCTTGATTCCGGTCCAGGGAAGACATGGCTTGGCAGTTCGGGCTGGACTGTTCCCATGAGGCACAGGGTCAGACTGATTTGCATATAGCCATGTCTGAACTGGGGTGGCGGAGTGAGCTAAAGAATGGTGTTGGATTAAACCCAGATCAGTTGACTGGGGGTGAGTGTTTGTATTGTCAACGCTCCGTCCATCATCCCCTTTAGTTTTTCTTTACTACTTCTAACCAGTGCTAAGGTGCCTGTGCTCTCTCCTTAAAATGTGGTAAAATTGGCCTACACCTAAATGGCACATTTAATTTACTTATACATCCCTGGTAAGTGGTACTCCATGTACCCCGGGCCTGTAAATTAAATGCTACTAGTGGCCCTGTGGCACCCATTGTGTCATCCACTAAAGTAGCACTTTCAAACACGCCTCAGGTCTGCCACTGCAGGCTGTAGTACACTTTCAAAGTACTGACATTTCAACTTGGAAAAATAAACATTTTGCATAAACCTTCCTTTTTAATACTTATAAGCCACCCTTAAGATAGGCCCTAATAGATACTAGGGCAAGGTTCGCTATATTTAAAAAGTAGGGCATCAGTTACTTACGCTTACATTTCCTGCCAGTGAAAAACTACTAAAGTAATTTGTCACTGTGGAAAGGCCTGTCTCTCCCATTGGCTAACACTGGGTTACCTATTTACATTTAATAAATGCAAACGTTTTGATTGGGAAGTGATAGATTAATACTATTTAGACTGAAATGAATTGTAATTTTAAATGCTATTTAATATTAAAGTTGGATTTTCAGAAAATGTCACTTTTTTAGAAAGTTGGCATTTTCTTCTCCCATCCATCTGTGCCTTTTGCCAGTATCATGGGTCACATAGCTGTGAATGGGTCTGCTGTTAGATTGGGGTTTAGGACACGTGTTCTCCACACACACACACACATGCATATATGTGCATGTATGCGCACACACACACACACTAAATAAACTTGTATTTCCTGGTGTGACTAGGAACAGCATGGCTGGGTAAGACGTGTCTCTGAGAAGCTCCCGATGTCCTGCTTTAATCCCGCCATAAAACGAATTGCAAACTTCATAAACAACTGCAAATAGACTACTGGAACTGTCGCTGTACCTGCGGAGCTGGGGAAACGCTAAATCCTGTGAGAGGTGAGCAGATAGCTGCCGCGGAAGAGTTGGTGGCGCGAATCCCTTCCACCAAGATGGCGGCCGGACGAGTCCTGGCGGATCGAGAGTGATTCTTCCCCGGAAAAGAAGCCTGTGCCAAGCGGTGCGCCCACCTACTTGAGGCCTGCAGGGTAAGGACTGCTGGCGGTGGCAGGGCCCACCCCACCCGGTGGAGTCTAGCCGGGGGTGGTCTGTGGCTTCAGGAGCCGGGAGGACGCCCAGCTTTCAACCGGCACCTGATCTGAGACCCGCATTGGGTCGGGCAGAGACCCCGGGGGACCCTTACAGAGGAGTTGGTCGGGCCCGAGGACTGGGGGTGCCGGAGGAGGGGGGACACCGGGTAGACACTGCTGGTGAAGCCCATCTCGACCGGAGAGGTGCCGCGGCCTGGTGCGCTGGGAGCTGTCGCCGTGGGGTGCGGCACGGACTGGGAGAGGCTTTGCCGAGGACCGGGCTGCCGAAAACAGAGAGCCATGATTTTAGAAGGCCCGGCGGCCGACGCCCGGACACGGACTGAATACCTGGCTGCAATCCCCGCACGCCGCCACTGAGAACAACGGCCTGGGGCTGCACTGAACACACGGGGCAACCTGGCAGTGGGCACGCTTGAGGAGACTCCCCCCAACACGAGGGCCCCGCCGCACTCCACTTCGAGTTCCACACCGCGGAGGTGGTGGTGCGCTTGGAGCCCCGGCCCTCCCTGCCTTCAATGCTCCCTCGCTCTCCCCCGGCACAACCCGAAGACCCGATGGAAATCCAACTGTAAAGGGAGCACCACTGGGGATGAATTGAGTGGCGACAGCGGTGTAGGCTGCCTGAGAGCCCCCACCAACGCCTACCAGGAGAGTGTGAATGACCACTGACCCCGCAGGGTGTGCACCAATCACACCGTACTGATTGAGGTTCTCGGTGGACTTCCTAGTTAATACAAACTTAGGCTGCGCTCCTGCTCGCGCCGGAAAGCCCTGACGCCTGGTGTGACCCGACCGCATACCGCGACCTAAACAAATGAGACCCACGATTCCCGCTGCGGTTCCTCATCCTCTCCACCCACACTTTCTCATCCACGGAAGCCCCCCGGGCTAGAACAGATAGGAAAGAACCCTTCACAGTACTACTATCCAGAGTTGGGAGGCGACATGGGGAAAAGAGATCCGGTGACAAGATCTGCGCGACAGGAAACCATTGAAAACTACGCCACGACCCGTGCACAGAGGGAGGCGATCCCGCCGGCGCCGGCCGCATGCACCGACACCGCCATGCTGCTGAAGGCGATCCAAGCCTCTAGGATGTACATACAGGACTCTAGAGCAGCGCTGGAAGTCAAAATAGGCGAGGTGGGCTCAGAGGTCCTACTGCTGCGCCAAGACTTTGGAACCTAAAGGAGAGGGTAACGACGGCCGAGACCCATATTGGTGAAGCAGAGTACTCCCTCTCCACCCTCCGAAAAGATATGACGGAACTCCAAGCATCACACAGGCAACTGCTGTGGAGGGTGGATGATGCGGAAAACAGGGCGAGACGCAACAACCTGTGCTTCGTGGGCTTTAGAGAAGGAATCGAGGGGACGAATGTGGTGACTTATTTACACTCCTGGCTCACGACAACCTTCCCGCAGGCCGCATTCTCGAACTGTTTCGTCATAGAAAGGGCACACAGGGCTCTGCTGGTGGAGCCACCGGAGGGAGTGCGACCGCGACCGATCATCGCACGTTTCCTTAATTTTGCAGACAGAGACCACATATTGAGAGAAGCCTGAAAGAAGGGTGAAATTCGACTTGATAACACGAATATCATGATCTTCCCAGATTACAGCCAAGAGGTATAGAAACAAAGGCTCTCCTATGACTCAGTGAAAGCGAAATTACGCGATCTACACATATCCTACATGCTGCTCTTCCCGGCGAAATTGAAAGTAATTTTTAAAGGCAAGACGCACTTCTTCAATCGACCAGAGGAGGCTTGGCACTGGCTAGAAGAACGCCCGCTCTTGCGAGAGGCCGAGGAAGAGGGACGCAGGATACAATCTGAAATGGCGGCCACCAGTTTCCGGAGAAGCCCTCCTAAGACCCAAAGGTCCCAGGTGCCGAGGTCCAGAAGGTATTCGCACACGTCCCCGTACCCTGATCCCTGAATCTAACAACGCCTGCAGAGAAAACGGCAGCACCGGGATCCAGGTTTAGTTGCCTGGTGAACCACACTGGATCGGAGGCGGACGACGACACAGGTGGCCGTATATCAGATGGAGAAGAACTGTCGGAACAATCCTTACATCCTCTAGTCACTGCAATCCGAAACTGGAACAGGGAGTATCCGGTACACCAGAGAAACTGGACATTGAGACACAAGACTCACAATCCTGATGAAGAATGGAACTGTTATCCGGACCAGCAGCACATCGCTAGGGGGGCACGCAAGTTACAACCGCTTACCCCCTTTGCTTAGACTTGTCCTACTACTGTTGGCTTCTTGGGTTTCTTCTATCTGTTTGCCCAATACGGGGAGCTCTGTGCTTTCACTCACTTGATAGTCAGGATACGGAGAGCTGCCTGGGCTGTTCAGAGAGAGCCTTAGTTGGGGTTCTATATTGGGAGGGCGACAGACCTTCACCTCCTGAAAGTCCAGTAGGTTACCTATTATACTGATGGAACGGAAGGGGGGGAAAGGTGGGGAGGGGGCGGGGGGGTTGAGGGTTGTTGCACAGTTCAGTTGGGGAGGGTGGGTTGGGGAGAGGGGGAAGCAGTCGGAATAATGCAGTCATGTGCCTCAGTGCTTCACACTATGCATCTACACCAGAGACCGACCACACTGAAGTATCCACATCTCGAATGGCGAGGGATGTAGCTGCGTCACTGGAGTGCGATGGAGGGTTAGTGTCCTGTCGTGGAATGTGAACGGGCTGCGTTCTAAAATTAAAAGAGGTCTAGTGAACTCCTACCTTAAAAGAATAGATCCGGATATAACCCTCCTGCAGGAAACCCATCTCAAGGGAACTAACTGTGCCTTCATAGCCAGGGATAGCCACAAAGTTCTGGCTCATGCGGGCTACACGTCCGATTCGAGAGGGGTAGCTGTCATTATAAAGAAAACTACCCCATTCTGTACTACACGCACCTGGATAGATCCTTTGGAGACTTATGTTGCGGTCCAGGGGACATGGAATAGATGCACATATACGATCATTTCAGGATATGCACCACCCAAGTTGCAGGCAAATACGCTCAAGACTCTCGCTCACATACTCCTGGAAACGGCTGACACCATTCAAATCTTTGGAGGAGATTTCAACGACGTAATGGACATAGGGCAGGACCGATCTGGGACAGCGGCTAGGGGAGGCAATCGGACCACCCTATCCCAACAGATTGCCAATATAGGGCTCACGAATGTCTGGAGATGGTTGCACCCTACTCAGACGGCCTACTCATACTACTCAGAAGCACATAAGGTATTCTCGAGATTAGACTATATATTTATGTCTAGACAGTACTTGACAGGGGACGACACTGCAGACTATAATGCGAGAGGCATCTCTGACCATTCCCCACTGTTAGTAAGGGTGGGACGAACTCGGGGTACTGTGGGGACCACCTGGCGCCTCGCAGCCTGGGATCTTCAAAACGCAACTATCCTGAGAGGCCTGAGAGCAGATATAAAGATCTATGTTGCTGAAAACGAGGGAACAGTGGAGTCGGGGATCACCTTCTGGGAAGACCTGAAGCCGGTAATGCGGGATAGAATACAAAGTAGATTGGGGAGGAAAGAAGAAAACTCCAATCTGACGTCACTGCACTGGAACAGACTATCCTGGGCCTAGAGAGGGAATACCAGAGTTTGAAAAATGCTGAGACTCTTTGACGATTGATTGATACCCAGATACAATATAGGGAATTGGTGATTAATGAGGCTAAAACTCAATCCCTAGCCACCCTCCACCGCCTCTATGACGTAGGAGATAAGTCAGGCAAACTACTAGCGTGGCTAAGTAAAAAGGAGCGCGCGGCTAGATGGGTGGATCACATTAGGAATGCAGATGGGATGCTTGTTAGTTCGGATGCACAAATTGCTGAGACATTCGCTACACATTATGAACTCTTTTACGCAGCCAGGGGTCTGGGGACATGTGAGGAAGCTCTACAATATATGGCGCAGACGGACCTGCCCCTGCTGTCTCCTGAGGCCCTTCAGGCGTTGGAGGCTGAAATTACAGTGGATGACATATCGGAAGCCTTAGCCAGATTGAGACAGGGTAAAACACCAGGACCGAACGGTTACCCGGCGGAGTTTTTTAAGCGTACGGCGGACCTTTTAGTTCGCCACTTGAAGGGTCTGTTCGCCGGGGCCTACCAGGAGGGGGGCTCCCCCCAGACCTCTCCCTGGCGACAATCGTCCCAATACATAAAGAGGGTAAACCGCGAGAGGACTGTGCGTCCTACCGCCCCATTTCCTTCCTGCAAAAAACACAGTTGATGGACAGAATGTAGAACAATGTCATACATTCACCCCAGTACAAGGATATGGGCCTACATCCATCGTTTTTTTGCACTCCACACCACCCTGGGTTAGACACTGGCTATATGCAAATCAGCTCTGACCCTGTGCCTCATGGGAACAGTCCAGTCCGAACTACCAAGCCATGTCTTTCCCAGACCGGAATCAAGCATCCAAGGACCGCTTTCTGGCTATCAGCCTTCATCAGCCTGGATAGCTTGACTCCAGTGGTGTGGAGAGCCTGGGACTCACGTCTGAGCATACCCAGCCCACTCGGGGTGAACATTGCAAAAAACACAGTTGATGGACAGAATGTAGAACAATGTCATACATTCACCCCAGTACAAGGATCTGGGCCTACATCCATCGTTTTTTTGCACTCCACACCACCCTGGGTTAGACACTGGCTATATGCAAATCAGCTCTGACCCTGTGCCTCATGGGAACAGTCCAGTCCGAACTACCAAGCCATGTCTTTCCCAGACCGGAATAAAGCATCCAAGGACCGGTTACTGGCTATCAGCCTTCATCAGCCTGGATAGCTTGACTCCAGTGGTGTGGAGAGCCTGGGACTCACGTCTGAGCATAACCAGCCCACTCGAGGTGAAAATTGCAAAAAACACAGTTGATGGACAGAATGTAGAACAATGTCATACATTCACCCCAGTACAAGGATCTGGGCCTAAATCCATCGTTTTTTTGCACTCCACACCACCCTGGGTTAGACACTGGATATATGCAAATCAGCTCTGACCCTGTGCCTCATGAGAACAATTCAGTCCGAACTACCAAGCCACGTCTTTCCCAGACCGGAATCCAACATCCAAGGACCGGTTTCTGGCTATCAGCCTTCATCAGCCTGGATAGCTTGACTCCAGTGGTGTGGAGAGCCTTGGACTCACGTCTGAGCATACCCAGCCCACTCGGGGTGAAAATTGCAAAAAACACAGTTGATGGACAGAATGTAGAACAATGTCATACATTCACCCCAGTACAAGGATCTGGGCCTAAATCTATTGTTTTTCTGCACTCCACACCACCCTGGGTTAGACACCGGTCCTCGGAAGCTTGTTTCCGGTCCAGGAAAGGCATGGCTTGGCAGTTCGGGCTGGACTGTTCCCATGAGACACAGGGTAGACTGATTTGCATATAGCCATGTCCGAACTGGGGTGGCAGAGTGGGCTAAAGAACGGTGATGGATCAAACCCAGATCTTTGACTGGGTGTAAGTGTTTGATTGGTTCAGATGCTCAGTCCATCACCACCCCCTTTTGTACCGCTTTGGCCGCCATAAGTGTGGCAGGGTATGCTCAGACGTGAGTCCCTTGCTCACTTTGCCACTGGATTCAAGCAAGCCGGGCTGAAGACGGCTGTAATGCCAGAAACCGTTCCTCGGAAGCTTGTTTCCGGTCCAGGGAAGGCATGGCTTGGCAGTTCGGGCGGGACTGTTCCCATGAGGCACAGGGTCAGACTGATTTGCATATAGCCATGTCTGAACTGGGGTGGCAGAGTGGGCTAAAGAACGGTGATGGATTAAACCCAGATCTTTGACTGGGTGTAAGTGTTTGATTGGTTCAGATGCTCAGTCCATCACCACCCCCTTTTGTACCGCTTTGGTCGCCATAAGTGTGGCAGGGTATGCTCAGACGTGAGTCCCTTGCTCACTTTGCCACTGGATTCAAGCAAGCTGGGCTGAAGACGGCTGTAATGCCAGAAACCGTTCCTCGGAAGCTTGTTTCCGGTCCAGGGAAGGCATGGCTTGGCAGTTCGGGCGGGACTGTTCCCATGAGGCACAGGGTCAGACTGATTTGCTATAGCCATGTCTGAACTGGGGTGGCAGAGTGGGCTAAAGAACGGTGATGGATTAAACCCAGATCCTTTGGCTGGGTGTGAGTGTTTGATTGGTTCAGATGCTCCATCCATCACCACCCCCTTTTGTACCGCTTTGGCCGCCATAAGTGTGGCAGGGTATGCTCAGACGTGAGTCCCTTGCTCACTTTGCCACTGGATTCAAGCAAGCCGTCTGAAGATGGCTGTAATGCCAGAAACCGATCCTCGGAAGCATGTTTCCGGTCCAGGGAAGGCATGGCTTGGCAGTTCGGGCTGGACGGTTCCCATGAGGCACAGGGTCAGACTGATTTGCATATAACCATGTCTGAACTGGGGTGGCAGAGTGGGCTAAAGAACGGTGATGGATCAAACCCAGATCTTTGACTGGGTGTGAGTGTTTGATTTGGTTCAGAACCCAGATCTTTGACTGGGTTTGAGTGTTTGATTGGTTCAGATGCTCCGTCCATCACCACCCCCTTTTGTACCACTTTGGCCACCATAAGTGTGGCAGGGTATGCTCAGACGTGAGTCCCTTGCTCACTTTGCCACTGGATTCAAGCAAGCCGGGCTGAAGACGGCTGTAATGCCAGAAACCGGTCCTCGGAAGCTTGTTTCCGGTCCAGGGAAGGCATGGCTTGGCAGTTCGGGCTGGACTGTTCCCATGAGGCACAGGGTCAGACTGATTTGCATATAGCCATGTCTGAACTGGGGTGGCAGAGTGGGCTAAAGAACGGTGATGGATCAAACCCAGATCTTTTGACTGGGTGTGAGTGTTTGATTGGTTCAGATGCTCCGTCCATCACCACCCCCTTTTGTACCGCTTTGGCCGCCATAAGTGTGGCAGGGTATGCTCAGACTTGAGTCCCTTGCTCACTTTGCCACTGGATTCAAGCAAGCCGGGCTGAAGACGGCTGTAATGCCAGAAACCGGTCCTCGGAAGCTTGTTTCCGGTCCAGTGAAGGCATGGCTTGGCAGTTCGGGCTGGACTGTTCCCATGAGGCACAGGGTCAGACTGATTTGCATATAGTCATGTCTGAACTGGGGTGGCAGAGTGGGCTAAAGAACGGTGATGGATCAAGCCCAGATCTTTTTACTGGGTGTGAATGTTTGATTGGTTCAGATGCTCCGTCCATCACCACCCCCTTTTGTACCATTTCCCTCCTGAACACGGAGGTGAAACTCCTAGCGACTATCTTGGCGCTCCGACTGAGGTCGGTGATCCCAGACCTTGTACATCTGGACCAAATGGGTTTTTTGCCGGACAGAGCAACCAGACTGAACCTTAGACGTACCCACAATTGGCTGCAGGAAGTGCGGGGAAGAGAAGAACCACACTGGTTTCTCTCCCTTGACGCTGAGAAAGCCTTCGACGCGGCTCACTGGCCGTTTCTAAAGGCTGTTTTGCAAAAGTTTGGTTTTGGCCCTAGGTTCCAGAGGTGGGTCCAGCTCCTCTACACTGCACCAAGAGCCAGGGTGAGGGTGAATGGGAGGCTGTTGCGTGAATTCCAGATCCAGAGAGGGTTCCGTCAGGGCTGCCCTTTGTCCTCCCTCCTCTTTGCACTCACTATTGAGATACTTGCAGCCAAGATCCGACAAAATGCAGGCATCTCCGGTTTTAGGAGAACTGACACAGACCCCGCACAAGAAAAGATATCCCTCTATGCGGATGATATACTCTTGTATATTACAAAACCAGAGACCACTGTACCGGAGCTATTCAGGGAATTAGAGCAATATGGTGGGCAAGCGGGATACACAATAAATTGGCACAAATCGATCTTGTATGACCCGGGGGGACGAGGCCACTGGGTGATGCTGCCGGGGCAACTACTGACGACGGTGGAGGGCTTCCAGTATCTTGGGATATACATCACCCTTGATAAGACACTATCATTCCCAAAAAACTTGGAGCGGATCATACTGAACTCCACGGCGGATATGGACCGCTGGAGACAGCTCTCACTTACACTTCTAGGTCGAGCGGTCATGTATAAGATGATTATCCTACCCAAGTATCTATATGCCCTACAGAACGAATACTATCCGCTTCCGGCAATGTTGACAGCTAAAATTCACTCGGATCTGAGAGCTTTTCTCTGGCTGGGTAAGCAACCTAGAGTGGCCCTGACTACTCTCCAGAGACACCAATACATTGGGGGGATCTCACTCCCTAACCTGGAGGCCTACTACTGGGCGGAACACATGGTACCGATTAACGATTGGCTACATGCCCCGGCAGATCATCCCACTTATGCCCTAGAAAGGCTTAAAATGTCATCACAGAACTTATTATATTACCTTTATGGGGGCACTAGACGGGAACCACTCCTCTCAGTGACGGTTACTACGCTACTTGCATGTACTAAGGCCACAAAACGCATGGGATGGGAGAAGAAGCCCACCCGGCAAACACGGATATGGCACTGTCAGTGGTTAACAGAGCTAAATAAACTACGAGGCTTCCGAAGATGGGATGACATAGGTATTTCCACCATAGGGGACGTGATTGCCAAGGGGGAACTGAAATCCTTTTTGGTCCTAAAGTCGGAATTTGGGCTTCATCACTCACAGCTCTTTAAATATACGCAGCTGCGACATGCTTGGAAGGCCCAGAATATCCAACTAAGCGACATCCCGGAGTATGCACCTCTGGAGGGACGGCTCCTCCAAGAACGAATACAGGGGAAGGCGGTCTCTCTCACATATAAAACCTTAACTAACAATATGCCAGGTGATCTGGCGAAGCTTAGACAGACATGGGAAATGGAGGTGGGAGGCATGGATGACCTAGATTGGGACATAGTACTAATGCATCCCCGGGAGGTGGCAATTAAGTCTAGACTACGCCTTATTCAATTTAATGTGCTTCACAGAACCTATTACGATAGGGTGCAACTCCATAGAATGGGGAAAATAGAAGACACAAAATGTCTTAGATGCCACCAAGATGATGGAGACTTTTATCACACCATATGGACATGCGACATGATACAAAATTACTGGACACACATCTTCACAGAACTGGGGGAGGTTTTGGGGGTCCCGCTCCGACAGGAACCCAAGCTGGCATTACTGGGTATGACCAATGACGTGGACCTACCGCGTCCACTCCTCACCTTCCTGGTACTAGCACTAGTGGTAGCGCAAAGAGATATAGCGAAGTACTGGGGGTCGCCGGAGTCGCCAGGATTAGAGGAATGGAGAAGAGGGTTGGACCTTTACATGGCAGCCGAGAGAGTGACTTATAAAGCAAGGGGGTGCCTGAAGGAATTCCATAGGTTCTGGACCAAGTGGCGGCACTACCATGGATTGGACGGGAGGTTATGAGGGAGGGGACTTAAATATCTGGCTGTTCGGTCACAAGAGCACCTTCAGGAAGACTCCGGGTGGGACACAAAGAGATGATTGTACTTTGAATCTGTAGACGTTGAACCAGTGTGTTACGTATTGTGACAGAGATTTATAACTTTGGGGTGGGTGGGCGTGGGAGTAGAGGTATATGTACTGCTGATTCCATGACTGAAATGTTGAGTTATGATAAAATGCAAATAAAAATATTTTTAAAAAAAAACTTGTATTTTCTGTTATTCACATGCCCCCTGAAATAACGGGCCCCCACTAAAGATAATTCTGAGCAGGAGAAATAACAGGAATTTTTCGAAGGTATGGTAACAGGCAAAAAAAAAGACCTGCTGGCTTTGCCACTGCTTGTTTGAGGTCTCTATAATTTACCATTTAAATCTGAAGGTTATCAAGGGAATGTCGGATTAAGGACAGAATTTTGAAAAGAATGAAGAAGTCGTCTGACCTTCCCTATCCGAGAAGCTTAACGATTGGTATGTGGTTTCCAGGTCAGACCAACTATTGTGGGTATGGAAAGTGCCATAATGTAGTAGATTATTTTTTCAAAAGAAAGAATTTAAAGATGGATGATTGGGCGTCTTTATACCCTTTTTTCACTGGAGTTTGAAATCTCCCAGGATTCTTGGATGACAATCGAAGGTGAGATTCAGTTGTAAAATCAAGAAAAGCATTGGCAAAATTAATTTTGCTGTCAGATGGGTGACATAAAATACTCATCGGTATTTCCACATGGAAGCTTTGAATCATGGTGGCATTAACTGCATTTATCAGCATGCATTTAAGAGACTCTTTGTTGAGAAATACACTACCACCAATGTTTTCTGTGCTATATAAGACGAATATATTGTATCCTAGTGGGCAGACGGTAAAAGGGAGGATGAGCAGAACCGGGTTTAAGTGAGTGGAATGGTTTTGAGGTCAAAGGCATGGATGAGGAAAAACTTTTGGAAGTTACATTAGAGACCTCTACCCAACCCGACGAAGAGGCTAGATGACGTGTGAGCTGCTCCGCTCGGATCTCCCTAAACGTTGGTAGCGGAGAGCGGAGGTGTGCGATTTATGTACACTGCGGCTAGTTGGAGTACCTGTCATTTGTCCCCCCTAGCCTGGACGGAGTTAGCCCACTGCATAGACGAACCGGGCAGCTTTCCTGTTGACCGCACGGCGGGCTTGTTGACGCCGCTCCTCCCCCGGGTACGGGGCTGTACTCGGCTGACGCTGCATGAGATGGCGGATGATAGACGCTGGCCACTTGGAGCCGGCGGTTGAAGAGCGGCGGCGTTTTGCAACAAAAAGAAATGTTGTGACAGAGCGGAAAACACCGTGTTTGGGTTTAAAAGCCTCCAGAGATTGGGAGAGTTGTTTTTAAAAACTATCGAGTGCCGGAAAGAAGGAAAGAAGGAAACTGTGGAAACTGTGGAGTACCAGCAGAGTGGATTCTTGACTTCTGGGCTCGTGAGTAATTCTTCCTAGAAACGCTCTCTACTGCCACACTGATACACTGTAGCGCTGCAGCTACCAGGAACAGTAACATTAACTTTGACGTATTCTGTTGCGATTTCGTAGCTACAGTCAGCACCAAATTTTTGAAAGAAGCCTGTTTTAAAAAAAAAATTATCTCTTTTGCCGAGACTTTGTTAATTGATTATGCCACCAAAAACAGCGCGTGGGGGAAAAACCAGACCCATTGGGGAAAGCTCAGTTGGTACTCGTGCTGCACTAGCTGCTAAACTGGCGCAGGACCAAGTTCAAATCAGCAAGGTCTCTGAAACCGTGGCGCAGTCTGCTCCAAAAATACCACAAATGTTTCAGCCTAATATTGGGAGTAAATTTGGCGCTACAGGTACTACTGGGCCCGATACTGGCACTATTGGTAATAATGATAAGAGCAATACAGAGGCTGCTACATTTACACTATCGGTGGACCCTGTATTTTGTACGCAATCCCCCTCTGTACTTTATGCTGAGATAATGGATAAAACTCCTGAACAGTGTGATGAACTGAATGTGGTCGAAGATGATGCAATGGACATAAGTGACCCGGCGAGCAGTAAGGATGGGGATTTTTTTTCCCTTTCAGAGCACTCTGATGGTTCAGTTCTAGACGGGGAGTTGGAGGACGACCTTCCACTCGATGCTGGAGGGGCGGGTGGTATCACACCTGGCTCAATGGATGCAAGTAATAGCACATCTGGCGATACTGTTGAGACGTTATCTGTAGGGGCGATATCTACAACTAGGAGGAGAAGGGTCGAGGGGGATGAGGGGCTCACCTCTAGACTCCCTGACTGGGATCTCTCTGCTGAGGAGTTGTCGCTGGATCAATTGAATCTATCTCACCAGGCAACTGATGGTCTTGCTTTGGAACAAACGGGTCCCGTGTCACTTGAAGCAATCTATAGAGATATTACCGACCATGGACTTGAGGCACGTGCAGAACATTTAAAGACACACACAGCCTGTCGTAAGCTCCAAAATAATGTGTGCCGCCTGACTGAATCCTGCAATGAGTTCACTGACCGCATGACAGAAGCTGAAGGACGTATATCTGCGCTTGAAGACCAAATGACAAGCCAGAGGGAGGAATTTGCTGACATTAAGGCTGGCAAGGAGGATGTTCATAATAAGCTTGCCGATTCAGAGAATCGATTGCGGCGCAACAACTTGCTTGTCCTTGGTGTTCCTGAAGGCCTTGAAAGTCAGGATGTCCGCAAATTTATAATCGAGCTGTTCGAGGAGGCATTTCCGGACGTTAAGGAATGGAATTGGGCTCATGAAGTCCAAAGGGCACACCGTTTTCCATTTTGTCAACGGCCGGCACGAATGTGCAAGCAGGACAGGTTGTGCACCCTCGTGCAAGACTGGTTCTATATGACCTTGCGCGACCAGAAAAAAAGTGATCCGGTAAAGGGATACAATTCTTTGTTCGCCCAGATTATTGCCACTCAACGGTTGAGAAGCGTTGGCAGTTGCGCCAGCTAATTGCACCATCTCAATCCAAGGGCCTACAGGCCTTCCTTCTGCAACCGGCAACGCTTAAGATAGTGAACAAGGGTCAGACTCATCCGAGGCCTCCGCAAAAGAATATTTTCAGTCTTTGCCTTAAAGGCCTGGTACATTGTTATGGATGCATGGATTCATTAATATTACTGTAATAGTTTGTTGGAGCTAGGGGACGGTCCGATCATTCAGACAGACGTTCACACTCCTCAAGGGTCGCTAGGCCCCATTGCCTTAGTTATGGGGGAGGGTGTGGTGTGGGGTGGGGGGCTTTTTAGGGGTGTGTGGATTTTTGGGGGTAATGGGATGGGGGCACAGGAGTGAAAAGGGTAAAAAATATGTTCATAGCGCCTGCTGTAGGGATTCAAGAGTAATTTTATTTTGTGAATGTTTCAACGACCATCTGATGATGATGATAATGGCTAATAATAATTTACGGATCTGTACATCTAATGTATGTGGCCTGAATAATGTGACAAAGCGGAGACGGGTGAGGGAGGAGATACGATTAATTAACCCTGATATTATTTGTCTTCAGGAAACCCATATACCCTGGGGGAACCGGAAAGTATCAACTGAATTGGGATATTCACTGCTAGCCGCATCTAGACAAGTTACAATGAATCAAGGGGTTGCGATTCTGGGACGTCAAGCATTAGTAGTGGCAGGCAAAACTAAGGTGGATAATTTTGGCCGTTGGGCCATTGTAGAATGCATAATTGGAGGTAATACACTTATAATTTGTATGGTGTATGGCTCCAATCTTGATGAAGTGCAGATTCTGGATTTTTTACATGTTGAGCTCGCTCTGTGGGATACCCCTTTGGTATTAGTAGGGGATTTTAATATACATGGCGGGCTACTTACTTGGGATCATCAATTTATTAACTATAAAGGTCGGAAGCCAAAAGTGTTCTTTGCACTTCATCAATTACTGAGTCAGCATGGCTTGGTTGATGGATGGCAATTGGTTAATCCGGGGGACCCGGGTTATACTTTTTTTTCTTTTCCCCATAATAAGTTTGTTCGGTTAGATTATATTTTTGTACCTAGATTTTTAATGGTCCAGGCAAGATGCAGGTCACACCACATATAACATCAGATTAATTTGGTACGGACACAACGTTCATTCACTTTTTCTAAAAAATTGTTTATAGAGGATGACTATTTATGTCATATTCAACTATGGGCCAAACAATTTCTGGAATATAATAGGAGCACTGCTTCTCAAGCAATGGTCTGGGACTGCTTTAAGGCCGGCATTAGGGGGGAAACGCTCAGCTATGGCTGGACTCAACAGCGTAAAAAGAAAGAAGTAATAAAGAATTCAATTTTAGACTTAAAAAAGGGCTGAGCGTGAATTAATTTCAGTAATTCGCACTAATAGTGATAGCCAGACTGCCCAGACAAAGGTCGCTTGTTGTAAGGCAAAGATTAATGGTGTCTGGAGTGAGGATATTACAATCCAGTACAAAATTAATAAAACTGACCGGTACAAGTATGGAGAAACCGTGGGTAGGTGTCTTGCTCAAAGACTCCGGGGCCGACAAGAGTCTCAGAGAATTGAGGGGATGTTGGATAACCAGGGCCGTTTAGTCGCCTCTATAGAGGGTATCATGGAGATATTCCAGCAATATTATAAGGAACTGTATACTCAAGACGTTGTACCCCAAGAGGTGATTGAAAAATACTTGTTAAGTATAGATTCATCCATGGTGGGCGACATGATAAGAGAAGAGCTAGAGGCGCCTATCACTATGATAGAATTACAGTCTGCACTTGAGGACTTGGCACCCGGGAAAGCGGCCAGACCTGATAAACTACCTCTAGAGGTTTATCGTATTTTGTTGCCGGTATTAAAAGATTATATGTTGGCTACCTTTATTGCGGCCAGATAGGCAATCCCCCTGCATCTTGGGACGATGCAAATATAGTTGTTTTTAAAAAGAAAGATAAGCCTACTGAACTGGCTGGCTCTTATAGGCTATAGCGATAATAAATGCCGACAAGGTATATTCTAAAATTTTAGCAACCCGGTTAGTGCAAAACGTCCCTTTTTTGGTGTCCCGCCATCAACATGGTTTTTTACCTGGGAGAAGTACCGTCAATCATTTGCATAGAGGTGTGCCCGTGCTAGATTATGCTGCAGTGTTCCATAGGAATATTGGTTTAATCTTCCTTGATGCTGAAAAAGCGTTTGATCGCGTCGCCTGGGCCTTTCTCTGGGCAGTTATGCGTAAAATGGGTTTTGGGCCTCAGTTCTTGCTCGCTCTCCAGACTATGTATAAGCGACCTAGGGCAAAGATCTGCTCATGTATATATCACGCGTGGCACAAGGCAAGGATGCCCATGCTCACTGCTATTGTTTGCGATGTATATCGAACCCTTGTTGCTATTCTTGAAACTTCGCAGACTATACAATCAATGGTGGTGGGGAATCATTGTGTGTGTGTCTTAGCCTATGCTGACGACATAGCAATAGTTACATCTGACCCAGAGCGAGCATTATTGGAAAATGAGCATGTGACTTCTGAGTTTGGAAAATCATCTGGTTATAAATTAAATCTTTTAAAGACCCAGGCCGTTTGCACCCCAGGATTATGCCCCGGTGAGACGCGAGTGACACAAGAGGCCCGATATTTGGGGATTAAGATCAGGATGTCCCTTCTAGAAATTGTTGCTGTTAACTGGGCGGATATAGTAGGCTCGGTTAAAAGGCAACTCCAAAAGGTTGAATGTTTACACTTATCTTTTGTTGGGCGACGGAATGTATTGAAGATGTGCATACTACCTCGGGTACTTTATTTCTTTCGGACAGTACCACTAGAGTTGTCACACAAGCAATTAAGGTCACTACAATCTATTACCGATAGGTTCATCTGGGGATGGAAGAAGGCCCGGCGGGCTTCAAAATATATGACGCTAACACTCTCTAGAGGGGGATGGGGGTTGCCTAATTTCGTTTTTTATTATTTAGCTTGTCTTTGACACAATATTGATATTTTGCAAACCGGGGGCGAGATAAGGCCGTTTGAACCCCCCAATATTTATTTGTTGTTATTAGGGGATCACTCGCGACATTTATTGCTTAAATTTCTTGAGCAGAGTTATTAAAAAAAAACTAGATTTAAGACTGTACTTGCTGCATTTAAAGGACTGAGATGGGTGCGCAAGGTTATGTCTCTTAATAGAATTAACTATTATACCCCACTCTATTCCACAGAACTACTTCCATCAATATTTTGGGATGCTAAGATGAGGATATGGCGGGAGAAGGGGATTCAACGAGTTGGGGATGTTTTCAATCGGGGTATCATGTTGTCATTTACGGAGTTAAGGGATCAATATGGAATCTTGCAGAATGATTTTTTTAAATATTTGCAGTTAAGGGACTTTTTTTCCAAACACCCTGAAATTACCCCTATAGTAGCTAATGATTTACTTGAAGCTATGTCCAAACATGCCAGGATTGGGATACTGTACAACATCTTGCTTGCAACTCAACGTGACGACATAGCAGCACATGACGCGAAATGGAGTACCAGGTTTGGCAGTGCTGGCTCGTTTGTTCAAGAGTCCATTGATTTGGCTTCCACAGTTATCTTGACTGCCAGTCTACGATCCCAGCATTATAAAACTTTATTTAATTTGTATTATACACCTGCCCATATGATGGAGTGGGGTAATGCCCAAGCAGGGAATTGTTTTAGGTGTCATATACCGCAGGCTGACTTAGTGCATATATTTTATGACTGCAGTATGTTAGCACCTTTCTTTTCATCAATTGAACAGTTTTTGTTGCATCTCACTAATGTACATGTTATGGTATCTAAAGAGATGTTGCTGCTTGGGGTATGTAGACATGGTAATGAATGTCCACTGTACTACCCATACAGACTCTTTTTTTTTATGGCTATGGCAGTAGCTCGCTTACGTATCGCGTCAATGTGGTTGAAACCGGAGGCACCTTCTTATGAAATGTGGCGAGCGAAGTTTTATAATGCTTTTTATACGGAATTTAATCTTTGTCGTCTTAAGTCACTGAAGAAAAAACAATTAGGGATCCAGATTTGGCACCCTATGATACAACATATGGAGGATTAATAACTATATCTTGAGTATCTTTGTTTAGCCAATTAATTTTCACATTTTTAGTATTGTCTTGTTTTTTGCTTTGTTTTCCTACAGCACAATGATTATTTTGTTATTTATGCAAGCTGTGAATTATTTGCGTTAACGCTATGAACTGAACAATAAACACTTAAAAAAAAAAAAGAGAGACCTCAACCCAAAGCATGAATGTTATGACCCATTTTTATGGGCAAACTCGTAATTGGTCAATACATAATGACCCCCATGTATCGTTATTTATCAGATGAGAAAAATAACACACTATTTGCGTAGGACTCTAATCGAGCCCTTGGAATCCTTTTTTTATCATCTTTTTATCATCTAGGGTGACTCTGTTACAGTATGTTAATAAGATTAATGAATGTCAAAGTTCATGAGTAGGCAATTTGTGGTCTGGTCAGTAGTAATACCTATAATGAATTACGATGTGCGCAATCACTCCTCTCGTTAGTCATAGATAGGGTTGGTTGAGTCCCAGTATGGACAGTGAGCTTGGGTGCTGCTGTTTTGTTGTAACTGGAGGGGACCAGGGGTTTGGTTGATTGAGGATGGCAGTATCGCTGGGTTGTGGTCACTACGAGGAAAAAACGCAATGGATTGGTCCAGAAGTGTTTGCCTTTAGAAAAAAAAGAGTAGTTTATTGTTAATGGGGCATAGTTTGACACTATGTTATTCGTCACTGGTTTAGGATCAAGGGTTGACCATCAGAGTCTCATCTGATATGAAACGTTTTTTGCTTTAGGTGTGACATCCATAATATGATTACGCAAACAATTGTAGACCATAGAGATTGAGAAGCAGATTTAGTATAAGAGTGCAGTAAAAGGGTATCATGCATTACACAGAGAGGTAGTAATGCACTAGTATTACTTCACATCTGATTGCCAGTACATTTGACCAGTTTTAAGAGGACAGCTAACATTTATGAGGAGATGTAAATTAATATTTAGGTGCCAAATTATCTTGGTGCAACATCAATATAAGTGTGAAAACTCTTCTAGGAGCAATAATCACATACCTCACATAGGGCCAAAAGCACATTTCGAAGTGCTTTTGGGATGGAAAGTCCCTTATATGTCTCTAGAAAGTGTGCTCCACTCACCTATGTTGTTATCCATGTGCAGTCTCTGTAGTGTTTTGTTAATCTGCCCCTAGTGACCCCAACACTCAAGCAAGTTCCCTCTGGGGGCCTCTCTTTAACATGGGCTGGAACTCCAGAACAGTGTTGTAAGTTAGACTTGACAGCAAAGTTCCAACTCTTTCGGAGAATGACTGTTGTCGTCATTGACTGAGCTTTGTGGCAATAGCCATTGGAATTAGGCTATTTTTGTTCTCTTTTTCTGAGTGAGTCTTGGAAAGTAGAAGGAGCTTCAGTAGGCATGTGTCCCGAGCTTGCTGTAATATAACACTCCGTGCCTCGTTTATGTTTTTTTGCCATAGGGCAGCGCAATAGGCCTTGCTGTTTCACTGCCCTATGACAAAAGGAAAGGGCAGGAATGCGCCCTAGCTATTAGATAGGTGCATTCCTGCCCTTTTCCCCTGCACAGGCACACAAGAGCTGCTGTGCCCCAACGCAGGCACCTTTGCACCTTGGTGGAAGGGTGCCTGCGTTGCGGAAATGATTATTTTTGTGCAGGAAAGGAAACCTTCTTGCACAAAAACAATCCCAAGAGGCTTTCTCCTCTTTCTATGTGTACTGCAGAAAAGAATCACAAGAGGCTTTCTAGAAAGAGGAAAAACGAGGAGAAATAAAGATTTCTCGTAAATCTGGGGCAGTGTCAAAAAAACATGAATGTTGATGGGAACCCCACCAACAACACCCAGTTTTCTGAGTGAAAGGGGCACATATTTATAAGGCCATGAAAAGCCACGTAAGGTGGCTTTGCGTGGCCTTATAAATATGCCAGCGGCACTTTGCGTCACTGGAACATCAAAAAAGTGACGTTCCGGCAGCCCAATCTTGATCTCACTGATAAGGTCCAGTAAGGCTGACACTGGTCTGACAAGAGCTGTCTTCCCAATCAGAAGGAGAATTACCTGGCTGTTCTAATCCAGACATACCTTTTGGATGGGGCCAAATGGTTTCCTTATGGTTCGACACTGTCTGTAATGGAACAGACATGTTCAAAGTGATGAAACAGCATGTTTACCAAAATAATAGAAGCAGTTGAGATAAGTTCAAGCGATTCATCAATCACTACTATATATGCGTGATGACAAGAGCATCGTATGGCGTGAGTATTGGCTTGAGCATTTTAGAATAACTGGAATATTTCAGTGATATATATGGGATTTGCCCGGCCACTATAACATCATTTTACTATACGCCACCCATTAGGGATGCACGGATAGTGTTCTGCCAGTGCTTCTTCTGTAATTGTGCACAGGGGTTCACAAGTACACCCTGGATGTGCCTTGACAGTGAATTACAGCAGCACAGAACAGCGCCATGTCACTTATTCACCCTCCAAATGGATGGCGAAGGTGCACATCTAAAGAAACTGACCATGACTGGCTCTGCAGGACTCTACGCATTTGGATATCTGATGGGCGGCATGAATATCTTCATAGCAGAGGGTGATGTCTGATCGAACAGCTGGTATGCAGATATTTGACCTTCTAAAAAGATTCTCTCCAGTTTGGTAGGCCCATGGATGCTTTCAGTTTTTAATAAAGATTCACGACTCACTGACTGTAAAAGTTCTGGAATCAGAATGCTAACTAAACTAATAATTAAATTTAACAATCTTTAATGCTGTTTCTGTTTGGTGAAAATAGGTTATATTTCTCAATAGAATATTTTCTTCACAGTTCATTTTTTTCCTGTTTAAATTGACTTCTGTGAGTCCATACAGAGGTTGTTTTCAGATAAATGGACTGAACCTCTTGTTCATTTGCAAACTATCAAAAGTTACTTATGCGCAGTGTCAATTTCACCACTTGGCACCATGTTTTGTGAACCAGTCATGACGCATGACAAAGTCGGACTGAACCCTCTGTTTCTTGGACGCACTGCTGCTGGCAAATGCAGAGACTGAACTCGGTAGCCTGAGCCTGCTGATCAGATGACTGTATTTCAAGTTGCTTTGAGCTTACTGAAATAGAAGCTGCCGCCATATGCGAATATGGACACTTCAAACAAATGCCTGTAATTTAGAAATGTTTACCGTGAGTTTATATGAACATTTGACTGATGTGTTACATCTCGGGAGCCATTTTCGGCAAACTGAAAATTTTATTTGTACACATTTACTTGCTTTTACAGAATACCACATTTTAGAATTGACCAATCAACCAAAATACTGTTTTGCATTCAGCTATAGACCAGGAGCTCAGCAACACTGTTTTAAATACATTTGCAACTAAAAACTACACAATAAGCAAAACATGTTCAGACCAGCTGTTTCGCTTTTAGGCAGTTTGCTTTCACAAAGTGTATTGCATAATGTGTAAATTCAATGAGCAGCATAAACCATAGTGTTTCCTTGCAAGACCTGGCTGTTCGAGCAGTAGCGGCACCCCCCCTCCCCCAGCGCCTTGAGACCCTACGGGTATGTAGTGCGCTCTATAAATGTCTTTGATTGATTGATTGATTGATTGATTGATTCTGTTTTTGCTAAATGTTTTGGCGAGTTGCACGTAACTAAACAAATGAAAGTGTCTACGCTAGGCATGTGCATAAGTGGATATTTTTGTGAGAACATGGTACTGCTGTAATTCAGACTACGCGGTCATTTTACAGTATAGTTGTTACTGGAGGTCTGAACCAGCGATGTACATATGCCAAGATTGATGGGCAATCACTATGAGAGCATCACATGCCAAATATAACTTTAGAACATGTCCTGAGTTCAGGTACATGAATGGATCCATAAGGGCCCATGGAGTGGAGTCATAGTATTGTGCGGATGACACATATGTTGGACAAAAATCTCCTGCATGGCTTGGTAAAGCTGTGCCGCCCTGACCTGATCATTTCTGTCTATCTAGGTGCCCAATGTTTACCTCCATGTTTTGTTTGGGATGGCTACGGGTCCTTGTTCACATCTCTGATGTGAATAGCAGTGGTAGTGGTGATCCAGCTTTGCACCATTATTTTAATGCTAGTTCAGGGCCCCTTTCTACTTTCATCTTTGTGGGGAGTGCCAGCCAATGTTCCCCTGCAACAGCTATTGTCAACCACCCATAACTAGGGACCCTGACTGTTGTTATGTGTGGTATATAAGCATTTGACATTTATATGTTGTACTTTTTTTGTATATGTGTTTCATATGGGGGTGAGGGAACAGTTAGGTCTATTTGGGACACTAGGAGCCTACTGCATAAGATGATGAATCTCCTTGTACATATGTTACTTTTGGTGATATCTCAAAGTGCGTGCTTATTCACTGGAACTCATTTACTTAAACACATGTAATTTGTAATCTCTCTTTTATTCAAAGGAGGTGACCCTCCTAAATTGAAACCCACCCATTTGCCAGTCTTTGCTGACTACGGTGTAGTAACAATGGACTAGCAGGAGTTCATTCTTTCCTTAGCTCAACAATATGCGTTTGACTTATTGTGACTGGTCTCACCTGTGACCCACTTCTCCAAAAGCCTGCAAAGTGATAAGAATACAGATTCACATCTCATTGGTTGTCGACACACCTTTACATTTAAAACAAGCAGCAATTTGGTTGGCTCACTCTTCTGGGCCTGACCTCCATAGTGGAATAAACAGTGCCCACCTCTGGATAGTTTTAGACACTGTTTTGTGCATTGTCTGAGATCGAATGCATTGCCAGGAGCTAAACATTTGCTGGGCAGTTGGGATCTAGTTATTCTATACAGGCTAGGGACATGCTCCTGTTAGCTTTAGATAGAAAATGAGGTGATCTATCCTAATAGAAGACTTAATAAACTAAACACGCAGATGATTGCATTATGAATTAGTTTTTTATTGCTGACTCCATACAGTGTTTCAAAGCAAACCTTTTGCCAAACACATCATTCTAGAATTCGAAGAGTGCAGTCCATATAAACCCCAGCATGGCAGCCATCTTCCTTTTGACCTTGGCTCTGAGGAACCAACTGAAGCATAAACTGAGATTCAACGTTAACTATCCATCAGATTATGAATTCCATTTAATGAAAATAGCATTGACTCACTGCACTTCTGTCAAACAGAAATGATAAAATAACAATTAATTAAATAGCTCAATAGTAGATAGGTAAAAAAGAAATACAACTCATAGTTTTTTAATAAATATACATCCAACATTAAAGGATATGCATTCAGCCACAGCCGGCAGTGGGAGTACCAGCAGGGCGGTGATGTGGGGAGGGGGAGGGGCAGGGTGGGATGGATTACGGAGTTTTACAGGTAAGTAAACATTTAAATAAATAGAACGAATTTCGTTGCGCGCACTGCATCGCATTTGGGGATGCAGTGCACTCAACGAAGTTTGTTTTATTTATTTAAATGTTTACTTACCTGGGAAGCTCCGTAATCCATACATTACAACGCCCCACCCTGCCGCTTCCCTTCCCCACGTGTCCGCCCTGCAGGTACTCCCACTGCCGGCCGCGGCTGTATGCATTTCATAAACATTAAAAAATCCTTTCCAACCAACCAATATGAGTTTGGTGGGAGGGATAATGATAAACTCTGTATCTTTAATTAAATCCATATTCTCCTAATAAGATCACTTGGAAAATGCACATTTCATGTCAAGATGGAGGCTAGCTGTTAGAAGCGGCTGTCTCTAGTTGGCAGAGGTATACACTTCTGACAAATAGGGACACACCTTTTCTAGTCAGGGCAAGGGGATCACACACTTAGATAACCCCTGCTCACCCCCTTGGTAGCTTGGCAAAGCAGACAGGCTTATCTCAGAGGCAGTGCGTTAAGCATTTATGACCACATACAGTAATAAAGTGAATACACTACAAATGGACACGACACAGTATTATTATAAAAATAAGGATTTTTATATAAGGCTTAGCACAAGACCAAATAACGACAAAAATATACCACAGTCTTAATAAATACTCTTGGAAGGAAAAATAATAGTTCAAGCACAGTTTCTTCTTAGCACAAAGTCTTTAGTATCAAAAGCAACTCTTCTTCTTTAAAACACAGTTCTTGGCAACAATGTAACCCACACGGGAGTCACACGACGTCGAGGCAAAGTTAATCCAAAGGTTCGGCGTCGACAGCGAGGAGCGCTACGTCGAGCCCGGAGTCGCACCGACCCCCACAACACAGTACCTTGGAAAAGTGAAGCACTCGATGATCAGCGGCGTCGAGATGTCCGGCGTCGCGTCTTCGGCGTCGATCGGGCCTCGGAGTCGGGGCGATCTGCAGCGGCGTCGACCGAAGTCAGGCAGGAGCAGCGCTCACGAGGTGAAGCAGGATACGGCGTCGTCGATGTCGATGTTGCAAGAGTGAGCAGCGCTCACGGCGTCGAGAGGGCACGATGTTGATGCGATCAGCAGCGGCGTCGACACAGGAGCCGAACTCGCTACTCACTGGCGTCGCTACTGGTGTCGATCGGGCCCGGCGGCCGGCGGCGAAGGTGCGGGACACTGGAGCCGTTACTCACGATGTCGAGCTGGATTCGGCAGCGTCGGTCGGTGTCGAGATTGCTGGATTCTTCAGAGGTGCTGGATTTACAAGTTCCAGCAAACAGCACTTTAAGCAGATGAAGTCCTTTAGCCCTGTGACTTCAACAGGAGACGGGCACTCTTCCAGCCCTTGGAGATTTTCTTAGCAAAGATTGAGAGTACACACACAGTTCCTCTCTCCTGGTTCCTTGGCAAAAATAAAGAAGCAATGCAGGATTCCCCCAACAAACAGCACTCTGGCAGAAGGGGTAGGCAGTCCTTAGATCAGCAGGCTTCTTGTGCTTGGTTCAGGTTTCCTTGTCAGAAGTGATCTAAATTCTTGGTTCAGGGGTCCTTCTCTTATGCCCCTTTTTGGCTTTGATCCCTTTGTCCATGCAGGGGAATTTCCCCCCATCTTGGGTTTGTTGTGGGTGTTGCCAGGCCGAAGCACCTGGCCTATTCACTGTGCAGGGCAGAGTCTTCAGCCGCCCAGCAGGAGCGGAGCCAGCATTGTCACTGGCAGGCGCAGGGCCATCAGTTGCCCGGCAGGAGGTGGGCCAGGAAAGTCCCAGGCAGGCACAGAGTCATCAGTCGCCTGGCAGGGGGGCGGAGCCAGCATTGTATCAGGCAGGGCAGGCTATCAGGAGCTACTCTTCCCCTACTCTCAATGCAAATGCCCCACTCATCCCACACTAACTCATTCAGACCTCTGGAGCCACCCAGCTCCTGTCACACGCACACCAGAACCAGCAGAGACCGGTAGACAGTTAGACAAGAAAATAGCTACTTTCTAAAAGTGCTATTTTCAAACACAGAGTCCAAAAACCACCCACACAAACGGATGCGTTATTAAACCCTGAGTTCAGGGATACCAAACTCAACATTGCACCATGCTCCCCGAGCCCGCTAGGATTATAACATTAATAATCCTGGCAGCCCATTCTAACTGATGGAGAGCAGGTTACCTTACACTAGTGAAAAACGAATATGGCTGTAATTCACTATTAGGACATGCCAACCTTGTCAGGCTTGTCCTACCTTATGCTTACAATGCACCCTGCCCGTGGGCCTACCATAGGGGTGACTAACATGAAGTTAAGGGAAGGTTTAGGGACTGGCAAGTAGGTGTACTTGCGCAGTCTGCGTGACAGTACCAGACTGCACGTGGTCTAGCAATGGTAGACCTTCAGACATACTTTTACTAGGCCGCTCTTGTGGGTGGCACAACACGTGCTGCAGGCCCACTAGCAGCATTTGTATTTACAAGCCCTGGCACTCCTGGTGCACTCTACTAGGGACTGACAGTAAACCAAATAAGCCAAACATGGAATTCAATCAATACAGCAATTTCACATAGGGAGCACTTGCACTGTGGCACTGATCAGCAGTGGCACAGTGCCCAAAGCATTTACCAGCAAAAACATCGTAAACAGAGGAGGCAAACAGAAAAAATGGAGGAGAGACTCATTCCAATGATGCCAGGTCTAACACTAGCAATATGCACATGCAAAGCTTCAGAGAGCTTCTGATGAATCATGTTCCAACGGTTTAAGATACATCTTCAAAACACTCCTGCATTAAACCAATCAACAGCTTTCAAGATTTCTTCCAAATTTCCACCAGAGAAACACTTTACTTGCCAAATCCCTTCATATTGCATTTGCTCAGAAAATGCGGAAATACACTTCAGTCTGAGTCATTAACATCTTTACACATTTAGCTATGGTGGAATAACTAACAGGCCAGCAAGTTCTCGCATAAGAGAAAATCAGCTGATGCACTCCAGCCCCTTGAAACTCACTCTCTCAATCCAAGTACTCGTTTAAGCATTGAAGCAAATGCAGTAGACCATCAAACCTCATTTAAAATACAGAAGACTGGCATTGTTTTTGTTCTCTGTCTGATTTGAAGCAGATCCACATCATGATTGTAAAAATGATTAATTACATGTTTACAATTGCAATTTCTCTGAAAGATTGTAAACAAAAGAAAGTTGAGAACTTACTTGAATGTTGACACAGTGCTAAAAAGATACGCGAGGGCCACCTTTTTAATTTTTTAAAGATGAAACTAACATTCTATAAACAGCTACATCTCGGTTTGGGCAGCCTGTGCAATTTGATAACTTTCATAACTCTACAATCAAAGGCATCTTTGCCTATTAAATTTCAATCTATCAAACTGTGAACAGCCCCCACTGTAGACCTGTAACAACTGTTGTCCTATGAGCTAACCCTTCACAAAACAAAGCAGACAGAACATTTGATAACCCTACAGCTGAAGCCTCCAAGAGATTCACACTTCTTTCGATGCACAAACGTATCACTTTCTAGTTCCCAGGATCAAAGATTCTCTGAATAACTATTAAGTCTACCCAAAAAGTTCTTCAAACCGTGCTCTTTCCCATAACTCTTTCAAGCTAAAATGTTAAAACACCTGTTGACAACTAGAGTGTGATTTTCTCCATCAGGACCCACCAATAAACATTGTGCAACAGGAATGAAAACAGGCACTTCCACTTCTAACTCCATCAGTCCGGTAAACCACACTTCAGCTACCCAAAAAGGAGTCACTAAACCACCTGACATATCTACTTCCTCACCATTAGTAAAACTCTTTGAATCATAGTAATGGGGGAAAACCGTTATTTCTCTCCAATTCTATTGAAATGTGTCCAATGTATCCACTTTCATATCAGGTCTCCAATCTCCATCTGAAAAACCTGCCAGTTGCTTCATCAAATTTGAAACAAGAAGATCTATCTCCAATGGACCCATACTTTCTGTAGCTTCTGGAAAAACACTTGATTCTGTTTCCAACTGTGGTAATCCGTTAAATAGTAGAATTCCTATCTGCTGCACAGTTGCTCTGACCCGGAAAATAGTTTGCCCTCAGACCTATATTCTGTTCTTGACTGAGGCACCATAGATCCATGGCCATCATTATCAAACTCTTGGATTTGTTTCCTCCCAAACTGTTTATATATTGAACTGCTGACATATGGAACATCTTCAACAAAATATTGCAGTTCTTTAACATACTGTCAAATCTTTTTAGAGCAAATAGACCTGCTTTCACCTCTAACCATTGACGTGCAAATATGTTTTCACCTCTAACCATTGACGTGCAAATATGTTTCCACCAAAGACCACCTGCCACCTCTATTCTGTTGACCCAGCCATGCACCCCAGCCATACATACTTGTGCCAGTTTTTTAATACAAAACTTGGGGACATTCTTACAAATTTCTCCGCCATTCCAAGTTCCTAAGTCGTTCAACCACCAGGGTAATTACTCCATTGTCTCTGCTGACAGAGAAATATGATCCCCATGTCATAAACTGTTACTCATACTTTCTGTATTTAATCTCTGTAATTATCTGCAATAAAGAGGACCTAGGAACACTACTTGAATTGATGAAGAAAACGGCTTATAACTCTCACCAGAATTATCAAAGAACTAATCTCATTGTTCAGAACATGCCTCACTCCTGACTTTATCTTGTTACCCTCCGCCCCGGCAAACTTAACACAACCTTTATGGTATCCACCTGAATACTCAAAAGGTCTAAATCTTGACTTGGTTCTAGGACCAATTTTCTTTGTTTATCAAGAATCCAAATCTTCCTGTAATATCATTACCATTTGCAACTAAGCTTTCCACTCCACCCGATCCTGGGGCATTATTAAGACATCATTCAGGTACATAATTATACATAGCCCTCGCGCTCTCTGGGACCCCATGGGTCTCACCTTTGTGAAAAACAAAGGATCTGAGGCTTATCCAAAATGAAGGCCAGACAAGTGATACAGGTCCCGTGACAATCTGAACTGAATATTCCTTTGACTTTCCTCCAACATTGGAATCATAAAGGAAGCATCCTTCAGATCTATCTTTGCTAACCAATGTTTCTCATGCAAAAAGTATCAGAAGTACAAAGCATTTTTCCATTCGGGAACAGCCCATTCGTAGAGTCAGGGCGCATGCAACCGGACAATGCCTTTTCAAATGTACAATTTGCATTTGTGAATGATTTTTCAAAGAGATGTGTTGTCAGCGCTCCTCCCAAATACCGAATCGGTATGGCATGTATTACTCTTTTGCGACAGAATACCGGTTGCAAAACAGTAATACTTTACCATCATTTTAAATGTGGTTGTAACCCATTTGCAAATGGGAGGGGGTCTTTCTAGGACCCCTTCCCCTTTGAGAGTGTTGAAAAAAAGTGTTTAAGATCAGGCAGGGGTACAACAGACCACTGCCTCCTCTTAAAGAAATGAAAAGTCAAAGTTTCTTTTTTTTTTCTTTAAACGTATCCTGTTTTCCTTTAAGGCTAGGTGTGGTAACTGTTGGAAATGGGGGTCTCTAGTTGGCAATGGTTTGCACCTCTGTCAAACAGGGACCCTTCTTCCTAATCAGGGGTCAGGGTAAGGGGGATACACTTCTAAAATAACCCCTGCTCACCGCCTTGGTAGCTTGGCACAAGCAGACAACCTTAACTCAGAGGCAGTGTGTAAAGCATTTGTAGAAAACTCTATAAATGGACAACACATTATTTAAAAAAAAATAAGTAATCTTTATCGAAACCAAACAGGACCAAAATGTCAGAAATCCACAATACAATAATAAAAATATGACTTTCAAAAAAATAGAAACAGTTCTGTTCAAAGCAATTTGCAGATGCAACACTTTTCACACAAAGTACCTTGGATGCTTCAAAACATAAGCGCAAAAGGGTCACAGGGAAGCTGATGCGTCAGTTCCTTACATGCAGGGAAGGTGATGCATCGTTTGTTTGTTCAGGGGTGGTGATGCGTCGGTTTCCTACTCCTGCGCAGGGGAGGTGATGCATCGGATCCTTACCAGAAAGGAGGTGATGCGTCGGTTTCTTACTGCGTGGGGAGGTGATGCGTCGGTTTCTTACTGCATCCCCCAACTATGAGACAGACCAGTCGCCTCGATGTGTGATGATCTGGGACGATGCGTGGGTTCTTGCAGTTGCATCGCAGGGCTTACTTCGGAATCGGTGCGGTGATCTCGGACTCAGGAGATCAGTGCACTCGATGCAGCATGCAGCAATTTCTCGAGCCACGGGTACGCTTTGTCAGCTTCTTTGTTGAAGCATTGGAAACAGGTATGGATGTGTCGCACTTCTCGTTTTTGCATTGCTTTTCCAGTTCCCACAGCCAGACCAACCTCCAGAGGCCCAGAACAGTTACAGGCACCACTTGGTCTGAACTCCCAGCAAGGACGTTCAGGGGAGCAGGGGGGAAGTGTTTGTGTCCATGAGACTTCAGAACAGGAGGCAAAATCCACTTCAAGCCCTTGGAGATCTTCCTCAGGCAGGGGACACAGCACACAGCAAAGTCTTTGTCCTTTCCTTGACAGAAACAGACACTGCAGGCCAGCCCCAGACAGCACACAGCACAGGGACAGTACTTCTCCTCAGTTTCTCCCGCTCTTCTCCTTGGCAAATGCTCCTCTTGTGTCCCTGGGGTCTGGGCCCCTCTTTTTATTACAAAATCCTTTGCTCTCTGTGGCAGAACAGCTCCTTGCCCAGCCAAAACCAGTTCTGTCCTCTCTGGTGCAGCTTTCTTGCAGGAGATGAAAACAGCATTGTCTTTGGCAGACCAGGCCCATTCAGGTGTAAAAGAAATCTCCTCCCCCTACTCTGAATGCAGCCCATGTCTATTCAGCCCAGCCCTGACTCACCTTTGAAAGGCAGGACACGCCTCAACCCCCATGTGGCTATCTGAACAAAATGCACATCCCCAGCACATGTCACTCCAAAGCCAGACAGTCAATACACACCCTAGCAAAGGCACACTGAATGGTTAGGCAAGCACATACCTACTTTCTAAAAGTGATATTTTTAAACCCAGAATGTAACAATCATTCTCACTAAAAGATGCATCTTAATAAGCTGAGTTCAGGCATATCAAACTTTATTTTCCTATCTTGTTTTCATGGGCAGTAATGCACATGAAATGTTATGAGCTAACTCCCCATTCTATCCTATTGGACAGAAAATAAATTGGCAGTATTTCACTATCAGGACATGCCACACATCAGGGCATGACCTACCTTTCACATACACTGCACCCTGCCCACAGGGGTACCTTGGGCCTACCTTAGGGGTGATGTACATGTAAGAAAAGGGAAGGTTAGGACCTGGCAAGTAGGTGCACTTGCCAAGTCGACATGGCAGTACCAAACTGCGCACAGACACCAAAGTGGCAGGTCTGATTACATTTAAAGGCTGCTTATGTGGGTGGCACAAACACTGCTGAAGGCCCACTAGCAGCATTTGATTTACAGGCCCTGGGCACACACAGTGCACTGTACTAGGGACTAACTAGTAAATTAAATATGCCAATCATGGAATAACCAATCCATAACACCAATTTACAGGGAGAACTGGCACTATGGCACTAAACAGCAGTGGCATAGTGCCCAAAGCATCTAGACCAGCAAAAAAGAAGTCCAACACACAAAAAAAATAAAGGAGGCAAAGGCAAAAAAATACAGGGGAACCCCATGCCAATGATGCCAGGTCTAACAGTAACTGATAAAAACATAGTTGAACCTGGGGCCTCCATCATCTTTGAGTATTAGAGATTATACTATAGTCACTTGAATTTATAGACTGCAGTAGCAGCACATGTCGTATGTTTGGTTAAGGGGTTGGCATCACTTTTATCCCAGTTCCCTTTCTAACCGAAAAAGGCTGAACAATCTATGACCATTGATATCAAACAGGTTCTGAGGTTTGTAATTGTGAGGAGAATGTCCTTGACATGTAACTTAGTTCCCAAGCTAATGGGTTCAGGTCCCCATGACGGTTGAATAACTATTGGCAAGACCTGGTGAAAGTGGATGTAAGAAATTGGGTTACTGGTTGAGGAGGGTGTAAACCCCACTCAGGCATTAACCACAACCAGTGTCGGGGAAAGCAACAAAAGTTACTAAATTAACCTGTGCTTAACACTCTGGTAGCCTGCAACAAAGGAAATAAAGCTTAACTCAGAGGCAATGTGTAACATATCTATGCGGCACATAAACAGTAATAAAGTGAAAATTTAACACAAGAAAAACCCCAAGCCAACTTTGAAAACTGGTGTAAATAATCATAAATTAAATGGCACCAAAACCAATTAAATCCAATCAATGGAACCAGAGCTATGAATTTTGTAATTTGTTGGTGCAAAATAGTGCCTAAATGATCAAAGCGCCAACCTCTGGTACCTGGTCTCACAAGACTAGGCCATAGTCAAACATTAAAACAAATTACGATGGAGGGTGGGTCAGGTACAACGGGTGGAATGGGTCTGGTCTCCACTTAACTTCGGACTTAAAAAAAAATCCTTAAAAAAAGCTGCTGAGAATGTAGAGTTCAGTAGGACAAAGTCGCAGTGAAGGTTTTCATCCTTCCTACTTAGTCACTTTTTCAGAAGTTGAATATCTCCACTGGGACACATCTGCAGACTATAGCCAACGAGAGCTCTACGAGGCCAGATACAATCACAGGATTTGCTGCTGTGGAGAGAAACATAGCGGAAGCTACCACAAAGTCAGGCAGATTGGTAATGCACCTTGGGTGAATCAGCTGGCAGGTATGTCCCAGTCTTCTGTTGGTTATTAGGGCACTTATTGGTGAAACATGTTCTAAGTCCGAGGTGTTTGGAGAAGTACCACTATTACCAAAACCAAGGGCCAGGACCTTAGGGCACCTTTTGGGATTAGGACTCACTCCTACAGATGTAGTAGCAGGGTTCATGGTCTCAGGAGCTTTTATGTCCCTGTAGCTCACAGAGGAGGCCAACAAAGTAGCCCTTGCAGTCACTTCAAGCTGTCCTTGGTTCAAGGATATGGACCAGTTTTCTTCAAGCAACAAGGCAGTCCTTCAAGCAGCAGAACAGTCTTCTGATAGCAGCAGGGCAGTCCTTGTGAAGTCTTCCATAGGTCCGGAAGTTCACTGAAGAGTTGTTCTGAGGGCCAATTATTGATACCTGGTGGCAGTCTTTGTGTCTGGGACGACACCCTGTCCTACCCCCACATCTGATAATGGAATGTTCTTTCTCTTCCCCTGTCAAGGCTCCAGGAAGTATGAGTCACAAAAGACTAGTGCAGGGTTCCTTTGCTTGTGGTAAAAAGCAAGTCCCTTTGAATAAAAGTGAATCAGGGAACAGCACCACCCCAACCATCTTGGTAGGACGGGCCTTTCTGTCCACACTTAATACCCTTTGTATCACTGTCTGGTAAGAATACACCAACCCCCACAGGAAAGCCATTCACAATCATGTGGCCCAGGACACTTGCAGAAGGTACAAATGGTTAGGACAGGAAAATGCCAACTTTCTAAGTGTGATTAGCCGAACATTTATAGTTCAACAGATGGTCTGTTCTTTGGACTAAAACATAAGGTGATAATTTAGTATGGGTTCCCCTGCATTTAAAAAGAATGTAGTTTTGCTATGGGGCATGTCAACCCCTAACAATCACTAATCATTAAATTTCATGCACAGCAGATGTCAATTGAATCCAAAGAAAGTAAAAACCTATATCCTTTTTAATAAAAGAACAAGGCCGTAAAGGTTTTACATTTGGAAATAGGTGTTTAACTCTAACATATTTATATAACGGACTAAAATATACATGGTGCAAAGTGCTCTGTGCTGTAAGGTTGTCACAAGGGCAGGGGCATAAATTATTCGCCAAAGTACATTGCTGTGAAAAAGCCACCAAAAGGTGGACCAGGGAAAGGCGAAGACTCGTAAGTTAAGGTCTATGTTGAGATTTCATCAAGTAAATAAGACAAAAATGAGGATAATGGGATCTAATAGCTAAATTTAAATGGCTCACTGATTTCAACTGATCAATGCCTGCAAATGACATGCATTTGTGCAAAAACCATGGACATGTTTTAAAACAGCTTTGGCCTTGATGAGGTGTGTTTGTAGGTTATTGAATAATTCGCTCAAATTCAGCTTCAAAACCATACTCTTGAGGTAATTAAACCATGGAATACTTTGAGCATTGGAGTTTGCGAGGCAATCCAATATGATTGATCTAGTGGGCTCCAATTACAGAGTATTCCCGGCTTACCCTATAACATTAGGGGGGCAAGACCTACTCATTCATCCACTTGCTCTAGTCGATGTTCCAGATGACAAAAGAGTGCTGAACCACTTTTTGGGACCATCAAGAGTCTTCTAGTGAAACCGTTCTCGACTCTTTGGAGTTTATCATGGTTAGCATGTCCCCTCACTCCCACTCCATAAGTGGCAATTGATAAACACTTAGCCCTATATAGAGGTAGTATCTCTTTCAATGACTTCTGGCCAAGATGTGCTGCAAATCTAAACAATGCCTCTATCACTCTTGTCGTTTGCAGAGCTCTTAAGGTTAATAGTGTATCCCAAGTTAGTTGAGCATTAAAAAATATTCGCAAATAAGAGAAAATATTTGCCTTCTCGACCTCATTCCCCTGAACAACAAAAACTTTAGATTTTGTTCTTTTCGGGCAACCCACCCGTATAAACAATTTGTATGAATTACTATTATATCCAAAGAGACCATGAAACTCACAAAGGCATCCAATGATTTGTGGAGACTATTTGCTGTCCTTGCAATAAGTACAGCATCAACCGCATAAAAATGTGATGCAATAAAATTACTTTCAATCTTGACAAAATCATATTTTTCCCCAGCAGCTAAGCCTCCAACCATTTTATATAAATGGGGAATAAAATAGTGCATTTATATAAACGTGGAATAACAAAGGGGCAAGAATTCACCCTTGCTGGACGCCTTCTGTGGATAATATAGACCGTGTGTTCTCCCCATTGTTACCATGTCGAACCTTCACTATAGTATTTGAATAGAGCCTATGTTATAAAAGAAAGAGAGGTGACTTTACACCCATATCTCCCAATATAGAGCTATATTTGTCCCGGTTGACAGAATCAAACACACAAGATAAGTCCATGAAGGCAAGTCGTACTGCGCACTTCATGGACTTAGTATACTTGCTAATAATCAGTGTTCAATTGAGCACTGTTCTACTGTGCCTATAACTCGTCTGAAACCATATTGGGTTTCAGACGAGAATAATCTTCTAACCGATCTAAAAGAACCATCCCATATACCTTAACCGTCGACTTAATTAATGATATGGGCCTATGGTATGAATCATTCTCTTCTATTTCAAAGAAATCTCTATTATTCTTTATTTATATTGGCGGTTTGACAAGGAGTTAGGCTTTTGAAAAATATAATCCTGCAAAATATGTATAATCACAATTAAGAAGTGATATTGTTCAATATCAATTGACTTTTATGGTGTCTGTTGGACTTTGCCTCTCTGCAGGGTCACCCCCTGTAGGAAAGTAGGATCTGCTTCTATGGTTACCTCCACTTTTTGCGTGATGTAATGCTGTTTATGACTAGTCTGACTGGAATCCTGCTAATCGGGACCCCAGTCTCTCTGCTTTCTCCCCTAAATTGTAATGGTAAGTACCTAGGTACATCCCATATTCAATACTGGGGTACCCTTATCAGTCCCTAGTATATGGTACTAAGGTATCCAGGGCATAGCTACCCCAGAGGTCCCCCATAGGCATCAGCATGTATTATGCCACCTATGAGAGACCATTCAAACTATCTCTACAGGCCTACCATTGCAGCCTGTGTAAACTGTTGCTAGCACTATATACGAAAGATATAGGTTTCCCTATATCTACTGCACTTAAAACCTATAAATCACCCCTACAGCAGACCTTTTCAATCCTGAAGGCAGCGTGCTTCGTTCTAAGTGTAAGGGTGCCCCTGCTTGAGCAGGCCACACCCCTACATCCTGCAGAGTCCATTCTCCCAGCTTGTAAGTGAGACAGCCATATCCCAGATCGCATGTGTCATTATGCGATGACCATCTCAAAACTGGCTGTGACAACCCCTTTCATGTTTGGTATCAATTATGTTGGAATCATACCCTTACGGTGTGGGAGGTCTTATTTCAAGCACTGTAAAGGCCCTCCGTTAGGCCCTCGTGCTCCCGGTACCAGTCTTCTTGACTCGGACAGCACAACATGGCTGCTGTCAACCAGAGACACAATTCTTCCCTCCTGCTGCCGAGCCAAGCTCAAGCAGGGGAAGGCAGAACAATAGGCATCCTGTCACAGGGAGGTGTGACCACCTCTCAGACAGGGTTTAGTGTATTGGGGCAGGGTCGGAGCGCTTGCCAGCACCACATAGTCTGCAGGCAGAACACATTTGGTGCCCTCCATGCATAGTCCAGTTCAAACCAGTTCAGGGAGCCATTGGCTCTGACTCTGGTGCGAAACTGGACAAAGGACAGGGGAGTATCCGTCCCCTTGTCCAGCTCCTCCTTAGGGAGAGAACCCTGTATCATCCCAAACCTTTCCTTAGGGTCCTTAAGGGCTTACCTGTTGGTGGGTCCTGAGATTCATCATGGGACACGATACAATTCAGACACCACTTCAACTGCGAGCGTCTGGGAACTCTGGACTTTGCTCTGGGCATCAAGACTGCAACCGGGTAGACACCTGCTGCTCCGGATCTCTTTGCCATGCTAGTTTGCTGCAACGTCCATGCCTGTGTTCCATACAGGAACCCTTCCAGGGCCTGGGACATCCAAAACACCTGAAGGAATCTTCCTTGATGTGAAGGAGTCACTTCCCTGCATCTGCAGGCAGTGCAACTAAGCTGACTGGTCTGCTGATCCTGGTCTCCTACGGACTCTGAAAGGCTCAGTAAAACAGGTTGTGGTTCTTCACATTTTTCAAGGCCTGCCTTGCCATCTCACCAAGTTTGAGGCCAGTATCCCTCGTTGGAGCCTCAGGAATTGAACTCCTGTACACTGTGTTGACTTGCTGTTGCGAGGGCTTATTTCTTCCTTCCACCAAGATCTTCGGACTCCATTTAGCCCCAACCTCAAGCATCTCTAGTGACCAGAATCTTTGACCTCACGGCATTGCTTGCACCCTGGGCCTGCTTCTTTTGTAGCTGTTCAAGGTCCTCTTGCGACTCCAAGGCCTCTGGTCTGTGGGTCCTTTCAAGGGTCACATTTGTATTATCTTGGGCTCCCCTGATTTCTTGGGTCCTGCCCTGATTCCCCTGCTTGTGGTGAGCCTCCTGGACCTTGTTGGTCTCGACATTGCATCTTCTTCCACTTCCACATTGTTTTTAGTTGCCAAGGCTTGTTGGTGCTCCCGACGGACACCAACCCCCTCAACTCCCAACATTCGACGTGGGACAGCTCGAGAACAGCTCCTGGTCTTCCACAGCATGGCACGCTCCTCACATTTGCAGATCCAAGGGCATCCAAAACTCTTCTACATCACCCAATGTTGATGGGCATTCGTCTTCCTTGCCTCCTGGTCACTTTGAAGTGACATGGACTCTGTCCCCTCTGCTTTCAGGTACTTCTCAACTTGAACCCACCTTTAGGTTCCACTGGACCATTTCACCTTCTCCAGCAGCGGCATCTTCCTGAAATTCTCCATTGGGTTTGACTGCGGTATCTGACGCCACTTCACACCTATGCACCCGGCTCTCCTGGGGCAGGTATCCTGGTTCCTAAGGTATCCGCAGGTGGGGTGGCTCTCCAACCTTCTGTCTTCCACAGGTTTTCTTCAGGGTCCACAAGGAAGGGTCCTTCTTCTTAAAAATTGCAAAGACGACTTACACGTTGATTTGTACAGAGAATGCAAGTGGCTCCTACTCACCTCGGGTGGTTCTGTGGGTCCCCAGCACTTTTATTTAAATCTGAGTATTGTCTTGACTAGAGTCATGGTTCCCATACCACTATTTTAGTAGATGGTTTGGTCTTCCCCTGGAGACCACTGTGTATTCTGTGCTACTTACCTGGTTTATTGCAAAGTATTGTGTGCATTGTGTATATCTCCAGCTAGAAGATATCTATCGGTGTTAGTGAGTGTCTTATAATAAATACATATTTTTTATAAATACACTGTGTGGCTCTTTTGTCTCTTAATCTCTACCTATAACATTGTGTTCTGGTAAAACAAGCTGATTGACACTCCTTCTGGACTGAACCTGAAGGCTGCTCACCACAGCTACTACTTAGAGAGCTTTCTAAGTTTTCTAAGACCACTAAAATCACCTTAAGGGTTGTCTAGATCAGTGTGAGGTGTCCACTTCCATAAGTGTACATCATATACTGAGCCAGCCTCTCACACCCCCAATCTTTTTGCTTTCAAACATCCAATTCATTTTTGTTGGCTCTAGTACTCTGTGAACTTTACCACTGCTAACTAGTTCAAAGTGCTCCTGCTCTCACCTTTAAACATGGTCAAATTGGTTTAGCTCTGATTGGTATATTTAATTTACCTATAAGCCACATGATGAGTTGTATACCATATACCCAGGGCCTGTAAATGAAATGCTATTAGTTGGCCTACTGCACTTATTGTGCCATCCGCTTAAGTACCCCCTTGAAATATTTCCGAGATCTGCCATTGCAGCCGGAATGCAGTTTTAAGCTGCCAATTCAACTTGGCAATTTAACCCCTTGCCAAGCCTTAAACTCCCCTTTGATTGGATATAAGTCACCCCTAAGGTATGCCCTAGGTAGCCCCTAGGGCAAGGTGCATTGTAAGTTAAAGGTTGAACATGTACTTTAAAGTGTTACATGTCCTGAAAGTAAAATACTTATAAGCTGTTTGTCACTACGGTGAGGCCTACTTCTCCCACAGGAAACCATTGGGTTGCCTTATTACTTTTAATAAGTAAGAGTGTTTATTTGGGAGCAGGTAAAGATTTCATATTTGGTGTGTGAGAAATTGTAATTTTAAACCCTCTCTAGTGATAAAGCCAGATTGTAAGTTACCATTACACTTGTAGAAAGTTGCCATTTTTCTGCCCAGCTATTCAAAACCTGGTACTTAAAAAAAGTTTGGCAAAAATTGCTCTGAGAACCCACAGGATTCTGGGGACCAACCTGCTTTCTAATCCACCCAAGGAGCATCCCTGGTTGGCCTGATTTTGAGGCAGCTCCGTTACGTACTTTTCTGCAGCAATAAATCCTGTTTATCTGTTCTTCCCCAAAGGGGTATCTGGCCTCATGGAACTCTCATTGACTACAGCATCCAGCAACTGAGACTTCATCCATGACACATCCTCCCTGGACACTTCCTGCAGCTTTGCCCTTCTGAACTTTACCTTATCAGAATTTTTTTGTCGAAATTTCTTCTAAGTCCGAAGGTTAGCACTGACGGAGTCCAATTCACTTGATGGATCCAACTCGTACTCCATTGCAGACAGCCATATTTTTCAACTTTGATCCGGTCTTGCACAACTAAATGTCTGCAATTGCTGTTTTGATCTTTTAGGCACTAGTTGCTACCTTAAATGTAACAATTCATAAATCCAGTTCTGCTGGTTTGATATTTTGTCATTTTACTTTCAAATAATTTATTGAAATTTCTTTTTTTCAAAAATAGTGTGGGATTTTTCTTGGTGTTCTGTTTTCATATTATTACTGTTTGAGTGCTGTATGGATATTTTACACATTGCCTCTGAGTTAAGCCCGACTGCTTTTTCAGACTGTGAAGCACAGGTTGATTTATTACCTATGGCGTTCTATCCCTTTAATCTTCCTATAATGTCCTAGATCTCTGACTCCGAGATAGGACTCTCTAAAGCTTTACAATGGTTTTCGATAAGCTGCAGGAAATTCAGATTTCAACTTTTTGATCATGTGCATGGAGCTTTTTCAGATACATCTGCTAAAAGCAGTGGCAAAATGTTTCTTCTATATGATGGCTAGTCTTGAATCATCCCAATAAAGCTTTTCTTTTGAACCACCTTTGCTTTCCAAGCTATTAGTGCATTGCATGTTTCTCCATACTCAAAGGGCCACATGCATCAAAGTCAGGATTTGCGATTCCTAAATAGAGATTTTTAAGAAATGGCTATTTAGGAATCGCAAATCCCGATTGCGAGTCACAGTTAAGGAATGAATGGGAATTGCATGCTCAATTTGCGAGTACCCAATAGGTACTCGCAAATTGCGCATGCACTCTCAATGATGCAAGGGTGGCAAAAGGACACCCTGTTGCACCCCTAAAATCCACATGTTACCACATGTTGTGCACACACATGCCCCAAGGGCAAGTGTGTGTGTAACATGGAACTTTGAAAAATGCACTTTACTGCATTTTTCAAAGTTTTTGAAAATTACCATCAAGTTTAAATTGATGGTAATTTGCGATCCCTAATACTGAAAACGCTATTTGAAATTGCATAATGTATTTCATTTAGGGAATCACAATTTGCAACTCCCTAAATATTGAAGCATCCAAATGCAAAAATACCGGTCGCAAAGGGGCAGATTCGCAGAATCTGACCCTTTGAGACCAGTATTTAGTATGATGGATGTGCCCCAAAATGTGTTAACTTTTGCTAACTTTTTATAATTGAGATCACTTGACCTTATACTAATTTAATATTGCATGGCATTAATGGGTTCTCCTCCTGTGCATCAAGAAGCATTTCCAACTGATATGCAGCAAGGTTTTAATGTGCTTTCCATAAATTTTGTTCAAGCTCCTTTTGTTTATTTCTAAATTTATGAGCTGCTCTAAATGATTGTTGATTAAATGCCCCTTTTAAGTATGCTTTATATGTGTCCAAAATAATTTTTATAGACCCTGAGCCCATATTTGGTTAACAAAAAGCCTTTATCCACATTCCAATGTAGTAGAACAAATATGTATTCAAATTCATATCCAAAGTTGAGCTACACCTTTTTGGTTCAGTTTCTATATCTGTGAAATTTAACCCGATTATGATCAGAAAGGTGCATAGGGGGATATGTTCCCTCTTTAACATTCATATCCAGACTTTTCTCTTTCAGATAGTAACCTAGCCTGAAGAAATGCCTGTACTTTTAAAATGAAAGGTGAAACCTCACCGGTGCAGGTTTTTCATCCTCTGGATTTTACATACGTCCCGTTCTTGTGTTATTAATTGCCAACGTGTGCAACACTTACATATTCTGTTATATGGAGTCATAGTAGATTGCTCAAAGAACTTATTCAGAATGATATTATAAACCTCTACTATCATATACAGGTCTGAAGTTGTAATATCTTGCTAAACATCCCTTGTAAGACACTTTGACCATCAACATTTGGGGCATTTTATGAGGCATTAGCATACTTATAAAAGATTCCATTCTATCTAAAGAGAAAAAGAAGTCACTATACAATTTTTGTAATTTTTTTATTGACATCGGATCAGCAGGAAATAGGCAAATCAGTATCCACCCCTGCTATAGACTGGATAAAGGAGGTAAAATGTACTGCACTCCTCAATATTGGTTCAGAAAAGAACGCCTCTTTAGCACTTTGGGTCCCATATTGTGAATCGTAACAACACCAAAAGTAAGTGATTTACAATAGAATGAACTCATAGTTAGACCCTATTTATTACAGACCTCGTGAGATTGCCTCAAAATGAGTGTTATGTAAATCTGTTGACTTGGTACAATTAGGAAAGTACACAGACAGAATCATGAGAGACACTAGAGGTCACATGATGATGAAAAAAAGTAGCCTATTGTCTCTTTGAGCCTTTAGTGCTTGCTTACAATAACTTGTTACCATTTTCCCCTTCAGTAACATGGCTAAGGTTATGATTGTTGTGTCCACCAAATGGTATTTACACATCACTCTCAATACCATACTTCAAGCCTTAGGATTTCTGTAAGGAAATGCCTCTTTTTTCCTGATCACTTTCAAAGTTATTGACTATTGAAGCTAGTTTCTAGACTCTGAGAGTACACTGAGGCCTGCTTATCAGATCTCAGTGGTGCCCATGTTCAAATCCCTTATAAAATGTATGTTTAATCAGCTACCCCAAATTGGCAGAAGCTGACATACTTATACGTCCCTAGTATATGGTACAATGGGTTTCCAGGGCATGTAAATTATAGAGTCCACCCAGGGCTGCAGCACTGATCGTGCCACCCTGCATGTAACAAAGTACAAAATGGCACCCAGCTTGCCACTGCAGCCTAAAATAGCAGTTTAAAACTGCTAGTTTGACGTTTCCATATAAAACAATGGCAAAGCCCCCAATTCATTTAAGAATATATATCTGTCCTGTTAGACTAGGCATCCTTGGCATGGTTTCCTTTGACTTTTTACTTCTACCTCCTGCATTTTTGATGCTGCGCAGGATTTGTTTTTGCTGGCTTAGATGCTTTGGACACGTTGGGCTCCCTATGTAAATTGTTATCATGATTGGTTATTCATGATTAGTTTTTTTGATTTACTGGTAAGTGCCTGGTAAAGTGCACTGAGTGTGCAAGGGCCTATAAATCAAATGCTACTAGTGGGTTTGTAGCACTGATTGTGCCACCCACTGAGTTACCTTTTCAAAGATGGCTCAAACCTGCCACAGCCATTTCTATACGCAGTTTTTGACTGCCATGTTGACCTGGAAAGTGCACCCACTTGCCAGTCTCCCACCGTCTTTTTTCTTGCATGTAAGGCACCCCTCAGGTAGGCCCACGGTACCCCAATTGGCAGGGTGCAGTGTACGTAAAAGGTGCTACTGTATTTTACTTGTCCTGATAGTGAAATACTGTGTATTTCGTTTTTCACTACTGAAAGGCTATCTTTGCCATAGGCTAATATGGGAGGCACTGTGTATCATCTTTCAAGTATAACTTTCCATTGGAATAAGATGGAGGAACAGAGTTTAAGCTTTTAGAAGTCAGAATTTAATAACACACTTTTTTTAGTAAAGATGGCTTTTAAATTGTGTGTTTGAAAGTGCCACTTTTAGAAAATGGTCTTCAATGAAAAACTAGGGAAACCCTACTCACAAAGGAACTAGGGCCAACAATTATATCAAAAAAACAATGGTTCCAGTGGTATAATCAAAAATGATATGAATTAAATATATAGCTCAATAGCGATAAACATTAATACTGAGGATTGACCAGGATGGCAAAAAGAAATGTACGAACAATTATGTATATTTCTTTCATGTTTTTTACCACATAGTATAAGCTTTGTTGAAATATTGTCATACAGTTCAATACATACATAAACCTCAACATAAACAGTACATAAAAGTGAAAAGTGTCCCGAGTGTATCAGTGAAACCAAAATAACAATACACAGAACATAAGTTCTCTAAAGGCACGGTGGTTTCTAAGTGGATATATAAAAAGGAAAAAGACCAAAAAAGAATAATTTGATTGTAAAAAGTGATTCTACGCAGTCGTAGACACTCTATTTAAAGGTTCAGTTCCTTGTTGTGTCGACGGCGTTTCGACCCTTTAGGATGTGGGTCTCGTCAGGACAGGAAAATGGAGGACATCTGAATGTTATCACGTATTCACCCATGCATGGTGAAATAATGAAAAAGTTACTCACTTACAAGTGACCCAGCCGGGTACACATGTAGTGGTCAAGGAATTGCAATGAGCAATGTGCAAACGATGGCACTGTTAATGTTGTCTCAAGGTAATACCTGAGGACAATTGAAAGTAGCGCGGATAGCCAATTTAGTATCCGGGTCGTGGGTCCAATGATTGCCGTATATTTATATGTCGAGGAAAATGCCTCGCTTCTGTGGAGCCCGGTCGCGTCTCACAGCTCTCTCCTTCCGTGTACTTTTAGAAAATGGGCTTTTTCTTATTTAACCATTCTGTGTGCCTCTGCTGTTTACTGAGTGTCTGGTTTTGGAGTGACGGGTACTGGGGATGTACATTCACTGTAGACAGCCACTGCGGGGGGGAGGGAGAGGTGTCATGCCTTTCCTGGGTGACTCAGAGCTGAACTGAATGGTATACACCTGTTACAACGCATTTTTTACTCCGCACTACCATTACAACGCGACTTTTACTCCGCATACCATTACAACGCATTGCGCTGGGGGGCGCTGTAGGATAGGGAATACGTTTAATTTTCTATCCAACACCTTCCCTAGTGTCCACGGGGACTGGTGTTGGAATAGAAAATTATACTTACCACTATCCAGCGCCCCAAGGCGCTATGCGTTGTAACGGTATGCGGAGTAAAAGTCGCGTTGTAATGGTATGCGGAGTAATAGTATGCGTTATAACGTCATACATCCGAACTGAATAGACCTTAGCTGCATTTAGAGTGGTGGGAGGAGTTTCCCTTGCACCTGAATAGACCCTGTCGCCTTTGCACACTGCTGTCTCTAACTCCCATGGCCATTCTGCACCAGAGACAGAACTGGTTTGGACTTGATTGCCACAAAGAGAACAAAGACAAAATGAGGTATAAGTATTGGACCTTAAACCCTTTAGAATTAGATCACTTCAGGACTCAAGAGGAACCTTTGCCAAGCAGAAGAGCTGGGGCGCTGTGAAGAGGAGTACTGCCCCTTTGCTGTGTGCTGTGTGGGTTTGGCCTGCAGTTGCTGCTTCTGCCAAGGAAAGGACAAAGGCCGGAACTTTGCTGAGAAACATGCTTGAAGAAGAATCTCCAAGGGCTTGTGTGTGCTGGCCTACTGTTCTTAAGGCTAAGGTACACAAAAACTTCACTCCCAGCTCCCCTGAACTTCGTTGCTGGGAGGTGCCTATTCCTGTTGTGAGCTGGAAGAAACTTGAAAGAAGCAAGAAAAGCAATCTCTGGCACTAGCAGCGATGCCATAACCAGCACTGGGGCCATTGCCACTGCTCTGTGGTGCACAGCGCACTGCCCTGCCTGCACAGCAGCTGTGACTCCTTTTGAAGCCTGCTGACTCCTGCAGTTATCAGCTTTCCCATTGCCATTGATCGCACCAACGCCAGCGCCTGCATCCCATTATCGCAGAGCCAGTAACCTATGAGGGGGACTTCATGAGTCCCCGACTTCGCATCACCTCACCGGAACTGAGGTCTAACTGCCGACGCAACCGACTTCCCCTATCATTAACTTGACACGTCACCTCCTTGCGGACATGACGCCTTGCCTCCCCCGTGGCAGCCAGGGAGCCGACCACGACCTCTGCACCAACGCCTCACCTCCACAGCGCTGTGCATCGCCCAATAACTTTGTTCCAAAGGTACTGTTCTTTGGGTGTCTGTATGACTCTGTTCCCTAAGCCGTACACCTCGCGGTCGTTGCTGTACTTTGGAATATTGCCTTTCATGACGTCGTAATAGCCCCAGGTGGAGCAATTTGCTTGCTAAAAGATCTATTTTTGAAATAACTATTCATAAGTCGTATTTTACGATCTGTATGTTGGATTTTGGTTGTTTTGGTCTTGTTTGGTTTAGAAAAAGATACCTTGTTGTTCTAAACTGGTGTGCTGTCCATTTTTGATGTTTCCACTGTGTTACTGTGTGTTTTGAGTACAAATACTTTACACATTGCCTTTGGAATCAGCCTGTGTACTCACGCCAAGCTACCGAGGGTGTCAGCAAAGGGTATCTAAAGGGCGTATTCCCCTTACCCTGACTAGAAGCAAGGGTCCCTACTTGGACAAAGGTAGATACATCTGCCAATTAGAGACCCCATTTCTAACATGTCCCATAAGGAATGCTTATGGAACATGAGGGTCCCCCTCCAGGTGCCTTTGTTTTATGTTTTTCTTTTTTTACAGTGAAAATGTGGCTGCTGAGTTTGTCAGGGAGTGTTGCATTTCTCAAGTGCGACTTCCACCACGGCCCTGCTTTGACCCTTTTCTCTTGTAAGCTAACAAGGAAGAAATTATTGAAAGGCTGGTAGGGCTGGACGCTCAAATATTCAGTAGGCATTGTTCGGTCAGCTTGACTAGAGAGAGAAAATCCTCTCCGTGGGACAGTGCACAGCGCTCCTATTGTTGAAGTAGAATCTGCAAACGCAATAAAACACACGCCCTTTTTAAAGGAAACTGGGCACAATGTTCATAGTTCAATCAACAGTATTGAGTCTTCTCACGAAAGTGTTACACAAGATGAGGAAAGTACAGAACGGAGTATCAAGCAGAGTAATCATTAGAAATCCGCGCACGGTAGATGAACCGACGAGAAACTAAAAACAAACCGTAATACATTTTTCATATCTGTAGAAAAGATATATTTTTATTGAAAGTATATGCATACATTGTGGCGATTATTCTAAGTAAAGCACTGTTGATTTAAGATAAAATAAAAAACTCTCTGTGGATCTGTAGATAAGTGGCATTAATCCCCTCTGAGCTCTGAAAACAACAGAAAGACGCGTGATAGGCTGTGCCCAATACTGTGAAGTCCCAGCCAGGCCATACCTAAATTCAATCTAATGTCCTGATGCTTTTTGCATTTTTTTCCCCATGTACAAGCCATCCTTTGTCTGAGCATCCATGCAGCCCTCGACATAAAATGAAAGCAAACGCATCAAGCGGGTTTATGTACAGTTGATTGTAACAGAAAACACATGGCTGGTCATGGCTTTAAGGGAGAAAAACGGATTAGAGCAAGCCCAGAGCATGACTGAAAAGAGTTATTCAAGCAGTCCACTGTATCATTTAGCTTCACAGCGGCACAGATACCTAATCTAACATACAGCAGGCCATCTGTAATGAAAGAGATTTCTGCTGCATCACTTCTCCTGGAACTGCTGCTGAGAGACTTGCACAATAATAGCTCAGTGTACATTTTGGAAAGGAAAGTGACTCGGGAGAGATAAGGTATCTGCAACTGTAGAGGAGCCTTTTGGAAGCTGATTGAAATAACATCTGACAAGGGAGGTGTAAAGTGACTGCAATTATGTGCTTTGGAGGGTGCTGAGAGCACATCCAGTGTCAATGCCTCGGTGGTGTTTGGAACACAGCAATCATCTGCTAGCCTACCTAGAAATCTTCTCTGTACCCCCAAAAGGATGAATAATTTCCAGCAGTGCACCCCAGTGTAAGCCTAATTGTAACTGAAAGAAAGTGCAATCACTGAATCTCTGCAGTGCGCTTATAAAACTCGCTAACTGCTAATATGACACTGGAAACTTGCAGCGAAGGTAATAAAAAAAGGCACGCATACTGCCACAAAACATGGTTCTTTCAAGAGCATCATTGGCGATATATTAGAATTTTTCTTAAAGTAGGCACAGTATACATTTCCTTCCTTTTTCTTGCATTCGCGTTCTCTCTTTTTTCACCTTTCTAAATTAATGAGGCAGTATGATTTTGCATAGCCTTGGTGCCAATTAAATGTGTGCCTGTTTCTACAAAGAAAAGGTGACTTAAGTATTAAAACTGCTATTGTCGCAGACAGGTGTGTTCTAGGCACTGAGAGTGTCTGCTGCATTCTTGCCAAGATAAATCAGCTAACCTCAACAAACACTCTACTTGAGTTGACAAATAGCAGCCGGCTCACAGATGTTTGATCTTTCTATAGCGGAACTTTTCCAAGAAATGCTTGAGGCAAATTAGAACTTTGCACAGCTTTTGTTGTATTCCCGTACTCTTGCACAGGTCGTTTTACATATATGTTGTGTTTTGTGTCCTACCAGACTTAGCCAAGTTGAGTTTTATGAATAACTTTGTTAACTTCTTGGTTGCAGGATGGTAAATATGAACATCTGTGTTAGAATTAAACTGCAAACACATGAATATGAAGAAGAGCAGTTTATTTCACGTCTGGTCTCTCCGCTTCCAGCCTCACACCAACGTTCTAAGGTGAGCGCCCACCAACATTCCAAAGAGTATACCAACAACAGATAAGGGGAGGGGGAGTGGAACCAACCATTACAATTGCATAAAGTATTTCTAAGAACAATTTACAACACATCTCCCTCTGTAGAGAATAATTAATGGGATACAGAACATATCTCCAGAGAGGAGGAGACTGTGATGTATGTTTCTGCTATTTTACATAGTCCGCCTGCCAACGTGGTGGGTGGTGTACTCTGGTCCCTCTGGCTAACTGAACATCAGGTAGCACTGCCTCCTGGTCCTCATCCCGGCCAGGTACTGGAACACACACGTTAGGGCAACAACTTACATTGTCCATACTCCATGTGCTGCCATCATCCAAAACCACGGAGTTACTGTTTACACACTGGATCCTCAATGGTTTGGAGAAAGAGGACACTCTTGCACGCCCTATACCAGGTCTTTTGACTACCACCCATTGTCCAACATGAAATGTCCTATTGGAAGCTCCCACTTCTGGTCGTATTTGACCTTGTAATCGGTTTGATGTTGATCCACCTTCTCTCTAACAGAATCTCTATCCACCCACACTGGGTTACCACCATTCAACCAGTTAGGGGTGAGTTTAGATCCTGGCTTTCTCAGGGATATAAAGGGAGAAACACCGGTGACAGCATTAGGGGAAGAATGATACGACCATAAAGTTTTCCTAATGGCTTCCTCTACCGGTTCGTGCATGGTAACAGCCATTTGAATGGAGTTCTTCAACATCCTATTTGCTCTTTCTACCATTCCATTTGCTTTGGGACAGTAGAAAGGCGTTCTTACATGTGAAATGGCCAACTCAGTTAAAAAATCTTTCATCACATCAGACGTAAATTGGACCCCATTGTCAGTCACAAGGGTACTCGGTATTCCCTCTCTTGAGAATACCTCCTTTAAAAATTCAATTAGGACTGATGTTGTTATTGAGGATACAAACTTAGTAGTGACCCAATGGGAGTGATAATCAATGATTACGAACATTAACCTCTGGTTGATGTTAAGAAGGTTCAAAGGGCCTATAATATCAAGCCCCAGCTTGTCCCAAGGTTTAGTCGGCACTTCCAAGGGAATGAGAGGTGCTTTATGTATCACCTTGAATTTGTCACACCTTCCACATGCCTCACAATCCTTCACAGTGTTCTCCACCATCCCATCCTTTTTTGGGAACCAGTAATGTTGCCTGATTTTACTCTTGGTCATGCTCCTCCCTGGATGACCTTTGTGTGCTAATGCAATAATGCGTTCCTGCATGCTACCCGGGGGAATAATTTGATTTCCTCTGCACACCTTGCCACTCATGTTGGATAGCTCATCCTTTACAACCCAGTATGGTTTGAGAGCTTCCCGAAGTTCATTGCTAGACTCAGGCCATCCTCTCTCAATTAATCTCCTCAAATCCCTCAACACCTGGTCTCCTTGAGATTCCTTCTCCCACCCCTCCTGATTGATGGCAGGGTGTTCGATAGACAGAATAACATCCTCTGGTGGACTGCATAGGATGTCCTCACTATGTATTGGTAACCTTGACATGCAGTCCGCTATGGTGTTTTTTACACCCGCCACATAACACATGTTGAAATTGTACCCTTGCAATGCCAAAATCCACTTTGAAATACGTGGAGTGGCCCTCTCAATATTCTTCGCCGAAAATAATGGAATTAAGGGCTTGTGATCGGTCCGCAATGTAAAGGGGATTCCCCACAAAAAAAACTTGAAATGATTTATTGCCCAATAGCACGCTAAGGCTTCCCTCTCTATTGTAGAATAATTGGACTCAGGTTCCTTCAGCGCCCTGGAAGCAAAAGCAATTATCCTCTCACATCCATCTACCATTTGGGTGAGGGATGCTCCCAGGCCTTTAATGCTGGCATCCGTGGTCAGGGTAGTTTTTGCATTAGGATCAAACATGCCTTAAGTGGGTGCCTTGGCAATGGCTGATTTGACATATTGGAACTCCTGTTGACATTCAGGACTCCAAACAAAGGAGCAACCCTTCTTCAAAAGTTCTCTCATGGAGCATGTGTGACTTCAAAATCTCTCAACAAATTTGGTCATGTACTCAACTAAGCCCAGGAAGGATCTAAGCTCGTCTTTATTAGAAGGCACGGGCGCTAACATCACCGCATCCACCAGACTAGTTTTGGGCTTGATCCCCTCTTCTGAAATGGTGTGACCTAAGTAAGTTACAGACTTGACACCAATTCTACACTTGTCTTTTTGGGTTGTAAAGCCTAGCTTGCTTAATTTACCTAGTACTTCTCTCAGATTCTTGTTATGCTCAGTCTCTGAATCACCATAAATTAAAATATCGTCCTGGAAACACAAGACTTTTCCAAGACCTTCCAAAATGTGCTGCGTAATGCGTTGAAATACGGCAGCTGTGGATGGAAACCCAAATGGCATCCGGTTGTATTGGTATGCCCCAAATGGTGTTATAAAGGAAGTCAGGTTTTTAGACTCCGGATGAAGGACAACCTGGTGGTATGCAGCTGAGAGGTCTAAAACACTGAGGTATTGGGCCACTTTTATGACACTGAGCATTTCATTTATCTTTGGGAAAGGATGCCTCTCCACCCAGATGTTGGCACTGAGGTCTCTGAGATCCACACTTAAACGAATCCCTTTACCCTCTCCCTTCGAAGCTACCACAAGAGCTCTCAATCTTTTCAATTACCCCCATGGATTCCAACTTCTCCAGTTCATTTTTTAGAGAGTCTCTTACCACTAACGGTACTGATCTGGCCTTATGCACAGTTGGTTTGCAGTGTTTCTTCAATTTTATTTTATGAAGGAAACCCTTCGGTAAACCCAACTCATTGGAAAATACCTCTGGGAAGTCCTCACACACTTCTGCACCTATGCTGGGTTGTTCCACCAAGTACATCGGCTCTGAAGCATTGGGATCTAATTTAATGCCCAGGTCTTTCTGGTGTTTCCACCCAATAAGCATGATCCCTTCTTGGTTAAGTATACCTTACCCACTGTGACTCTATCCTTGAAGTTGATTTGCATAATGACCATTCCTACTAGGGGTATGGTATCACGGTTGTATCCCCCCAGGAGGCAACAACTAATACTCTTTGTTACCAGACCTCACTTTAAATGTGGCTTCATTTATGAGTGTATATGGGGAACAAGAGTCAGCATATACCTCATAAGGTATGTTGTCTAACAATATCTCACATTCCGGGTAACTACAATCAGAGCTCTCAAGAAGTTCGTTCACCTGGAATACAATGTCACCTCTAGGTACCTCCTCATCAAGAATAACATGTGCTACATCCTTCTTCATATCATGACAAACTTTTGTGAAACGCCCCCTCTTGTTACATTTCCTACATACAACATTCCTTGCAGGGCATTTAATATTATTTGCTAGGTGGTTGGGGTTACCACAACGGAAACATTTAAACTTTTGTGTTTCAGCCCTTTGATTGGAACTTCTCACTGGTACACTTTTGATTTTATCACTCTTTGTTGTTACCTTTAATACTTTCTTAGCATAAACTTGTTTTACCTCAACAGAGTCTTTCATCTCACTCATACAGAAGGCTGTGCGCTCAATGCTCTTAGCTATATCCACAGCCTGTTTCAAATCTGGAGCATCCGCTAGTAACTTTTCTTGTATTTTTCTATCAGGTGTACATCTAACCAACTGATCTCTGATCAGAGAGTCAGTAAGAGTACCAAAATCACAAGTGGAAGATAGCCCTCTAAGCACTGTATTATAATTTACAACTCTTTCATTCTTCCCTTGAGACCTAGAGAAGAATTTGTGTCGTTCCAGAACCACGTTGATTTTCTTACCAAACTGAGCATCTAACTTCAACAAGGCAGTTTGATAAACATCTGGTGAAGCATCACCATCAACATTCCCACTTCCACTTTCAACTACAATATCAGGTAAATTGTCATAGATTTCTCTTGCATGTTTCCCTAAATTATGCAACAGAATGTGTAACTTCCGCACAGATGAGAATCTGTTCCCACCAATAGCTATTAAATAGGATTCAAATATCCTCGCCCAATTCTTCCAAGGAGTGAGGGGTTCACCATCCTCATTAAGAAATGGAGGTGGTTGGGACATTGACATTGCAGTTGCCATACTACAATTTAGGATTAAGCTCCTGGTACTCTTAATTGAATATTATGTTAGAATTTATCCAATGTATAGCTTAAAGAATACTCAATCAAAATAAGCCTAACAGATTTTAACTCGTGCAATCCTTCCCCACTGTGTACACAATGTGATAGATATGCATGTCCAACTGCCTGGTTGGTTGGTTTACACTCCAGCCTCTTCAGCTCATACACCAGCCCCACCAGGAACAGCCTGCCTGCTGCTCAGCCCATCTTCCTACTGTCACCACTCATCCACACAGGCACCCCAGTATTCCATGCATCAAGGTCACAGCAACATTCCATTATCAACTCTCACTCTGTCTGACCAGCAGGGAGACAGATAGGCTGGGAGACATATACTAATACAATCAGGATATAACATATCCCTATCCTTTTAAATTAAAAATTAAAAGAACGATAAAACATGGGAGGGACTATAAACAAGCATAAATATAAGTGGAGAAGAAGTTCAAGCAAACTAAAATACAACTTTGCAAGAGTCTGAACAATAATAAACCAGAAAGGAAAGGTAAACATATTGGCAAGCAATAATAAACCCATCCTCCCCAATTAAACAAGTTTGAAAATAAAAATATAAAATGTACCAAAGGGTGGACCACACCCCTAGACCAACACCCATGACCCACAACTGTTAAAAGGGTGAAAACTAAATGTAAATGGGACACGACCCTTGAGACCTACTCTGTGTAGAGTGCAAAACCAAAGTACACATGTAGCACCAGGTGACTTACACACCATTGGCCACATGCATCATTGTAAGGTTTTGCGATTCCTTATTTGCGATTTTTAGGGAATCGCAAATAAGGAATCGCAAAATGGGATGCATGATTTTATTCGCATAATATTTGCGATTCGGTAAAAATCGCAATTTTTACCGAATCGCAAATTTTATGCGAATTCCTAATTGCGATTTCGCAAATCCCATTGATTCCTATGGGCCATAGGAGTCAATGGGAAGGCATTTACAAATTGCGAATTTGAAAATGCGATTCGCAATTTGTTAATGCATTCCAAGGGTGCAGAGGGGGGTCCAAAGGACCCCCCCTGCACCCCTGAAATGTATTTTAAAGTGTATGTTTCACACACACATGTCCTAAGGACATGTGTGTCTGTAACATGGAAGTTTAAAAAATGCATTTTTGAGCATTTTCATAACTTTTCGCAAAGTACCACGAGGTTCAACCTCGTGGTAATTTGCACCCCCTAATTGCTGATTCGCAATTTGAAAACAATCATGCATTGCTTTTAAGGAATCGCAAATTTGCGATTCCTTAAAAGCAATCTCATTTTTGGAAATTGCTAAAAATAGCGAATTTAACAAAAATGTATGATGCATCCCAAAAACTTATTTAGGAATCGCAAACGGCCGAATTTACCGATTCGCACCGTTTGCACTTCCTAAATAGGTTGATGCATGTGGCCGTCTATGTATGGAAAATGAAGCGCGAGGCGACTTATACAAACAAAAACAACACGTGTAGTGCAAGGTGGACTTACACCCTAGACATACAAGAAATGAAGCGCCTGACAGCTTACACACCGACAAGACGAGACATGTAGCGCATGGCAACTTACACAATGATCCGACAAGACGTGTAGCGTGTGGCAACTTACACAGAAACAACAAAATACAATAAGAAAAGTAGTGTAACTACAACACAGAGAAGTAGAAAACACCCACAAAGACTATGACCACCCTTGCGTAAGAGAATGCAGTGTAAAAATGGAACCTAAAGACAAACCCATTCCTTATGAAAGGGAGAGTAATGTGACCACCACATTTTAGGCTTGTGTAAGAAAGCCTGAACTGTGGCACCCCTAAGACAGTATGGTAGAGAAGAACTTCAAAACTTAAGTCATACAACATCTTTTCCTTTGCCATTTGTACATTTTTTAACTGTAGCCTAAACGCCCTCACCCGAGTAGAAGAACTCTGGGCACACACTCGTCTTGTGCATACCACAAGTATCTTGTTGAATCATAATGACATGCAAAAGTACCACAAAAAGGCAAATCAAAGTCAGATAGGTGCAGAGCACAGACAAGTTATTAGCCCCATGTCTCATTTCAAACCAAAGTGATCCACACTCCTAGGCTCCTTGCCAAGATGTTGCCTGCCGACTAGGAAACTGTGCTAGGTGGCACTGCTTGACCACATATGTCCATGGCGTGTCTGCCACAGCAAAATTGTGCCACAAGCAGGAGCAAATCGCAGGCAAACTTCCACCAAATGACTGGGTTTGCGTGTCACCAAAGACAGGCAGACATGTGCAGCAAGACTTTCAGTATCACCAAGCACATCTTGGTAGGTGGCAGGACCACCAAAAATGACACAGTAATGAGTAAAGTTTCAAACCAGATGGCAGCCCAAATTTGCGTAAAAGAAAATAGAAACTCACCACAGTACGTACAAGGACCAACAAAAAGCACAAGAAATCCATGTGAAGGAAGAAACATGCTGGCAGCAAACCCCAAAAAAAAGCTTGGAGGCTTTTCTCACGAAGAACAAAATTCCCTTGAAAACAAAGATGGTGGCACACACTTGACGCTGTGCCGTATGGCTCATGGCACGTTGGTGCTCAAACATGTCCCATAGCAACTCAAGGAGCTGTATAGCAACAAAGGCGAGGATGCAGGAGCAGAGAATCCTCGTGAAAGTAAGTGTGCGCTCTGTAAATGAAACTAACGTCTGTTTTCAAACTGCAATGCTGTGGTTAAACTGCCATCTCTCCAGTAGGCTTCCAGGGACAATATTAAATAACAAAGATAGTCTCACCACATGCAGAAACTTGCCATTGAAGACAGCACAGAGTGGCAGACTCCTGATTTCCCATGACGATAAAACGAAATGCAGACACCACATGTGCACGACCTAGAGAAAATTCCTTACTTGTGCCCAACTCTTCATGTTAAAGCTGCATGTAAAATAGTCCACCAGGTTGTCTTTATAGCTTCCACAGAGATAGATACCCTCACCACAAAAGAGCAGCCCCAGCAGCCAGCATCACAACCATGCCAAATAGAACATACTGTAATACTGGACTGGACATTGTGTATACATGTAGTTGTAATATGTAGAAATCTCCAATAGTAACAACTCTCTTCAGCAGTATGCCTTTCTCATTGAGAGAAACATACATAGAATGTACTTGTGAGTTTGCAGCAGTGAGGGGCAGCTTGACAGAAAGCACCAAATGCAATAAGAATTTCAATGTGTGCCGCAACCAAATTAAAGTAGAATGTACCACAATTAATATGTGGAAGTAGTGAGGCTCACACCAGTTACCCACATGGATCACAGTCGTTTTTCATAGTCCAAAGGAGCATATCTAGGCTGGGGCTGTCTGCTGGCAAGGACACTGGTGGGGCTGGCTTGCCTGGAACTCCATTCTTGAGGCTTGAATCTTTGTTTCTTGCGGTTTCTTTGGGTTCTGGTTCTTCATGCCCATACCATGGACAGGTTCTCGAAATCATGTATCTTGAAGCACGCTTGAGTCCAGGTCCAGGTCTTCGCCAAAATATGTTGTGTTCTACAGACGTAGCTGAGTTGAGTTTTATGAATAACTTTATTAACTTCTTGCAGGATGGTAAATATGTACATCTGTCCAACAGCCTGGTGATCCTTACACTCCAGTCACTTCAGCTCATACACCAGACCCAGCAGGAGCAGCCTTCCTGCTTCTCAGACAATCTTCCCACTGTCACCACTCATCCACACAGGCACCCCAGTATTCCATGCATCACAGTCACACCAACATTCCAATACCAACTCTCACTCTGGCTAAGCAGCAGGGAGACAACTAGGCTGGGAGACATATACTAATACAATCAGGATCTAACATTTTGCATTTTTCCACTTTGTTCTGGTTGAAATCACTTGTTGCTGTGCGTTTGGTGGTCGAAAAGCAATACCACAAAACCTTGAAACACTTGTGAACATTTACAAATTTCTCTTAACATTTATGGACACATTTGCTACCATTTTGTATTGGGGTTGCCGCAAAAGTGACACTGTCTTCTCTAAAATCTTTATTTGTGATTTACTGCCACAAGCTAAATTTAATTTGTGCTGGAAAGGAGACCTAAAGTAATCGAAAGTACCACTAATGCTGTTTTTCATTGCTTTACGACCGGGGTGTGTACTATGGGTGGTACATGGGCATTCCTTTGCACGCACCAATGTTTTGTGTTGAAAAGTCATATCTAATAAAATGTGTAAAAAGGGCTTTGTGTCAAAATAACACCTCTTAGATCCTGGTGTTAAAAAGGAGAAATGTTTTAATTTCTCCAAACTTTTCTGACTTTGCATGTTTGTTGCAACGCTTAGCACAGATATAAAGTTGGAATGTTTCAAAGTTGTCTAAGAATAGTATTTTGTCCTGAAAGGCTACCCTTCCAGTACAAAACATTGTAGACATCACACAGACACCTTTTAACTATGGTTTTAAGATGTGGGTGTGGCACTGTGTAGCCAGTGCTATGGGAAGCGAGCAGTAGTGGTGTGTCTTGGCCAATATGGCACGGTCCTGCTCTCTCTTTTTCACACAGTGCAGAATTTTTCATTTTTTCAGTGCCATGTGTATGAACCTAGTAAATATGGTCTGCATTGTGAAATCAAAATCTCTTTATAGGTGCCTAGCAAGCAGTGGACAGAATAAGTCATTTATCGTAATGTTAACAGATTTGCTTCCTCCTACTCACATAAACATTTTGGAAAACATCTTGGTAATGTGGTTTTTGAGCTTGTAGTGAGATACTGTGTCTGTTAATATATGGTATAGTTGCAAAGAGAAGTCTTTGTTCTTTCCCCTAAGGCGTTAAGTCTGGATTTAAACATATACCTTTTGATTTTACAAGAATTATACATACATAATATTATTACCTTTATGGGCATTCAGCCAGCCGTCTTTATCGAGCACATGTGGATGCATGCAGGGGGGCATAACAAGTGCCTCATGTGTGCATGGACATAGGTTCCTGTATGTCATGGACTCTCAAGTCCATGCTGTGCAGGACCCTTGCAGTGCTGTCCTATTGTGGTGCCTTTAAAAGATGCACCGCCATGCGACTGCCACGCCACCCGCCTGCCAGACTACTTGCAAGTCGTAATCTGGCAGGTGGGCGGGGTTACTTTCAGTGGATCCTTGGCTCAGGGGTTTGCCCTGCCATGCCACCGCTCTGCCAAAACTCTTATCGACTCCATATTCTTGTTTATATATGTGGGTTGTCGCCACAGACACTACAGCCCACATATGCTGTTTACCTTCCACACTAGTAGTGTGTTTCCTGCCCCATTTACTGTGGCCTTATAGGAAAGTTAAATAAGCATGCCATATTACAGCTAATAAGGATATTCACTGTCAGATTTGACTATTTTGGCCATGGTGGGACAGAAGTAAATCAATAGCAGGAGGAGCAGCAGATGAATGCAAGTGGAGTTCCCTTCTCCCACTTTCTAGGAAAATCCTCCCATACCACAGTATAGGCACTTCTTTGTAGGATTTCTTCAGATCGTAATGGGTATCAAGATTGCTGTCACGAGTGAGAACTGCTCACACCATGTGCACACCTTGACATTTAGAAATAATAGGGGTTCATTGATTAATTCCACACAAGGCACAATAGAAAAAGAATCCAAATGACAATCAATTTGAACAGATGTAGTGGGCAATTCTGGAGTGAGTCCTGCCTACGCTCATGTAATAGATGCAATAAGCTAGCCCACCACCTGTGAACTAGGCCCAGAAGGCACTACTGTGTGTTTGAGGGCTTCAGTATCAAACATTCCTTATTCACTTTTTAACAATGTACAAAAACTTCTACAGACAATGGTAATGATCCTAGTACTGTTGTACACCTTTTATTCAAAGCATATCAATGTCAAGCTTTCAATACAAATACAAATGTTGCTCTATACTTGTAGATGACTGCTGCTGAAATATGATTGTGTTAGATTGAAGGTTGACTCTTTTTTGATGTAGCACAATTCCTTTCGGGTGTGGCACCCTTCGTTAGGGGTAGCTATGAGTAAAGAGAAAAGGATTTAAAAGAAGCATCCTAAAAGTCAGGTAAAAAGCAGTATACACTAAGGACGGCAGAAAATGTGGAATAAGGAGAGAAAAAAAGGAGAGGAGAAAGTATGTGTGCAGAAGGAGATAACAGGAATCGCACTCCGTAACTAAGTCTGGCCCGTGAACTCCGCTCCACTCGCAGAGTTTGTGGAGTTTTCCACACTCCGCGTTACGTGGAGCTGGCAGAGTTCTGAAAAACTCCGCTCTGCGTAGCGGAGCAGAGTTTTTTTCTCACTCGCCAAAATCAAGTTGGTGATAGCGAGCGAGGAAAATTCACCTCCCAGCGAGATATTTCATCATACGCGATTTTTAATGTCAGGTTGGCGACCACGAGCGTGGAAAATTAACCTCCCGGCGAGATTTCTCAATGCGGGCGGTTGGATCTCTCATTGCGAGTGGTCATGTATGCTTGCAACTGCTCATATTGAGAAACCATCCATTCGCGTTGAGGAAGCTGCCACCTGAGTAACAAAATCTACTTGAGCGGCAGAAAGGAAGCAGCGCCCGCTTGCGCTGTGTATGGTGCCGTTCGCGATGATTGCAAAGTGAGGACAAACACCCGGTGCTGAAAATCACTGCAAACGGCATTTATATAACACACATTTTTTATTTTGCACTTCGTGGCGTTCCGCATAGCTGAACTCTGTGATATCCGTACAGACTTATCAGTAACAACAATCCGCATAATGGTGAACCTCGACTCTCAATAGAAACGAATATGTCAATGTGAGCCATCACCGTTGACTCTCACTTTGAAACAGCAGTGAATCATGCAACTCACACATATCGTGAATTTGTTGCAATGCTTAAAAATGTGATTAGAAAGCAAACAACATTCACACAAAATAGAGCAGAAAACTAATGTGCAAGTGAGTTCCTGGTGGTCAGTGGGACTACATTACCCAGCATGCAACACAATTGAGCTGATCATATGCCAATGATTGCACTCACTGTCAACACTGTTTCTTATTTTGGTGGATTTGGAAAAATTCTTCCAAAGGTTAACAAAGCATGATGGCTATTCATGAAGCGCCGAGCCTGTAATAAATGAGTAATGGCATGAAGTGATGTGAACACACAGCCCTTCAAGAGGAAAAAAATTTGAATACTTTGATCCAGACTATCTACTTGTATCTGGACAGGTCCAGATCCACAAGTATGTGAAAGTCACTCATAATAAGTCCAGCTCCAGGACTGGCAACCAACAATCTAATCTAACTAACACATAAATAAACACAAAGTGAGTACTCAGTCTTGCCCATTATACACAAAACTTGCTAAAACATAAGTGGTTATGTCAGCAGAATATGTTATCTGGAGTGGGAATCAAAGGTGTGTCCACGTGCATCAGCGCTATTACATGATCAATAGTAGAAACAGAAGACAAACCTATCTCAGACTATCAGAGGATTAGAAGTGGTAGACAAAGGTGAAAACAAGTAAAAATATCAACTCTTTAATGGTTGTAAACATAAATGAATGAATACATATTGCGGAGCACTATACAATTATCACATTGGTGGAAAATTGGAAGATGCATGTTAACAAGTAATTGTGATGTACTTATAACAGTAACACATTGGTACATTCACACCATTTTACAAGAGATTCTTAAATAGTCTGTAGTAATTATACCTGTAATCAAAAAATAAAAAAATAAAAATCTGACCTCATGCAGCTTATTAAACTGTCTGAGTGTTCCCTAGCAAACAAAGTTAACATCCAAACAACATGAAAACACAATCATAAACAAGAAAATTGCAAAAAGTGGCAAAAAGAGTGACCAATGTAGGCGGATGTGCATGATGTGCATGATGCATGTCTCAAGACTTCGAACAAAGGAAACTGTGTAGAACACTAGACTACAAGAAAAACGCCATCCCTCATTTTTCATTAAGGCCATTGGGTAATATACTGTCAAGATATTGTTTCCCTTTGGAGCAAAACTTTCTGTGTGTTAATTTTGGAGTTAACCATGATAGCTTCCAGAATTGTGAAGTGCTGCTCTGCAATATTGTGATTATGATCCAACCAGTGTGCAGCCAAGCAAGAGTTCTTGTTTTTATTCCTATTCATGTTTTTATGTTCTGTGATTCGCACTTGTATTTTCCTCTCTATTTTCCCCACGTACACTAAGCCACATTGGCATTTGATGGCCTGTATTATACTTTGTGTGTTGCAATCATCTTTTTATACCTCTGTGAGACATGACACTGGCTTGTTTGGTGGATGACAATATCTTGTTCAGGTATTTGGTACGTGAGTGTGCAAAAATGGGTTTGTTGTGAAAAAGACCTTTGAAATGTGGTCCAGATTGAAGTAACTCCCAGCATTTATTTATGATCCATTTTATAGATTGGGATTTTGTGGAGAATTTTGATACAAAGACTTCACGCAATGGTTTCTCTGTGGTTTTGTGCTGCAAAAAGATCGAACAATCTATAGTTTGTACTCGTGGCACAGAGTTCAAGTCATGTTCTGGATAACCTCGCTGACTAAACTTCAATTTGTATGCCATCATTGTCTGACTGCAAACATCTTCATCTGTAATGATTCTTTTAATGCATATAAACTGTGAAAGTGGTAAATGTTTTAATGATGGAGGGTGTAAACTACAGAAAAACAGAAAGTAAGGTTATATTCAGGTCCATGGGTTTCTTGTATACTCTTGTTGACAGGCCAGTTGGCTTTAAATCAAGTTGAACATCCCTATCCGTGATCTTGTGTTTCTGATTGTGTGTGTGAACTGTAGCCTCGGATTTTGCAGATTTAATTCCATGGTTTGGTGCTTCAAAAGGTCTTTGGACCCCATCCATATCAGAAAGATGTCATCAATGTATCTGAGGTAGATAATCGAATTCTCCTGCCAAGTTTTGAAAGCTAAGATTAATTGATCCTCAAATCTGGCCATGAAAATGTTAGCATAGCTTGGAGCTCTGGAAAAGCAAACTGAAGTGCCATTCTCCTGTAAATAAAAATTGTTCTTCCAAAGAAAATAACGGTGAAATAAATCAAAATTAATTAGTTCAAAAATGACAACATTGTTGGCATGAATCTCGTCTTGTTGTAGCAGGGCCCATTCTACAGCCTCTATTCCCCCATATGGTATCAAGGTGTAAAGTACTGTGACGTCAATGGTGCATAAAATTCAGGAGTCTGCAATCACAAGATGTTTCAAATGTTTTAAAAAAATAGTTCTTTCCAGAATATATGATTTCCAGTTTTAAACCATTGGTTATAAAAAGGTGTCCAGGTACCTGCCTTGAGGTTTATGTGGAGAGCTGCAACCTGACACAATTGGTCTGAATGGAGGATCCAAGGCACTTTTGTGAATCTTAGGTAGCATGTAGTTACTACTAATCTGTAGGTTCTGTGATTTTTTGAACACCATAAACTAAGGGCTTGGTGTCAATCCCTGCAGGATATGATAGCCTATAGACCAGCTAGCTCACAGTGCTACTATAGGCCCCCCTAACCTACAAGGGAGTAAAGAGTTTCTGGCAACCACTGAACATGACAACCCTGATCACTCAGGGATCATGGAAACAGTACAGAATCTTATGCTCAGTCACTCGTGCTCACCTGTTCTCAGAGAAATATACAGAGAATACACAGTAGGAGGTTTTCAATAATATTTATTGAACCAGTGTTATTCTTGTATAAAACATGTGTGCTGCAATGAATAGGAGACAAAAGCAAATAAAGGAGAATAAACAGTACATATATTTCTACCATGGTGCTGAAGCAATGAATATATGCAGGCATATATGCAAAATTGTATTCTAACGTACTACGATGCTGAACCTGCTCTAATTGTACCTAGAGTGTAAATGGGTGTAGAGCCAAGATTTACCCTAGAGACGATCCAATCCCATTACCTGCTGGGAAACAGTAAAAGACCCCACCTTGGTCTCGAGTTGGACACCCCGCACGCAGCCGCGGCCGGTAGTGGGGGTACTTGCCAGGCGGTTACGTGGGGAGGGGGAGGGGCAGGGTGGGGGGTAGTAATGTATGGATTACGAAGTTTAACAGGTAAGTGAACATATAAGTAAATAAAACAAATTTCATTGTGTGCACTGCATCGCATTTGCTGATGCAGTGCATGCAACGAAATTCGTTTTATTTATTTATATGTTTACTTACCTGTTAAACTCCGTAATCCATACATTACAACCCCACTCCCTATGTCACCGCCTGGCAGGTACTCCCACTACCGGCCGCGGCTGCCCTCACGGAATGTCAGACCAGTACATTGTGATTTCTCAGCATGCAGGGACCGTCAGCAGAAGTGGCTCCTCTACCAATATATCGGGATGCCAATTATCTATATATATAAAAACGAATGTATGTCTGTCTGTTAGTTTGTTTGTCCTTTATGCATTACTACACTATTCATTTGATCGCCATGAAACTTTGGGAAGTTGTTGAGTACACTCCTGCGAAGGTTTCTGGCATAAATTTGTTTTAAATATCGGCCCCCCAGGGCCCTTATAATCTTTCGAATACTGATGTATGCACCAGATGGAAAAACAACAAATCGTGTATCCACAACCACTCGAATAAATAAATAGAATTAAAACACCATTCATCCGATCGCCATGAAAATTTGGATAGTTGTTGAGTACACTCCCGCGAAGGTTTCTGGCATAAATATTCTTTAAATATCGGCCCCCCAGGGCCCTCATAATCATTCGAAAATCGACCCCCTAGGGCCCTCATAAGCTTTCGAATACCGATCGCCATGAAACTTTGGGAAGTTGTTGAGGACACTCCTGCAAAGGTTTCTGGCATAATTTTTTTTTAATATCGGCCCCCCAGGGCCCTCATAATCTTTTGAAAATCGGTCCCCCAGGGCCCTCATAAGCTTTTGAATACTGAATTTTTCCATTTACGGAATACCAGGGGAAGAGACAACGTATAAGTCCATCGATACTGTGATGAATCAAGACGTAGTTGTCAATTACCCAACGGAATTCTTGAATTCACTGGATTTGCCAGGTATGCCACCGCTCATTTTAACATTGAAAATTGGCATGCCGATCCTTCTTCTCCGAAACATCAATCCACCACGACTTTGCAACGGTACAAGACTTTCGGTGAAAGAGATGATGAACAATGTCTTCTAAGCTAAAATTTTGAATGGGAAATTCAAGGTTGAAGATGTACTGTTGCCACGGTTTCCAATGAAACCAACAAATATGCCTTTTGAATTCAAACGTTTACAGTTTCAGGTGCGACTCGCTTTTGCAATGACCATCAACAAAGCACAAGGACAATCGCTGCAAGTGTGAGAACTAGATTTGGAGAATCCGTGCTTCTCACATGGACAACTGTATGTGGCCAGCTCATGCGTCGGAAAACCTTCAGATTTATTCATGTAAGCACCAGGCGGAAAAACAAAAAATATTGTGTATCCACAAGCACTCGGATACATAAATGGAATTAAAACAACACTTTGAAATGTTTTCCAGATTAAAATGAATGTTTCAATAAACATGACACAATGTAAATTGAATGTTATCATAACTAGTTTCCTTGAATTACCTTTCTTCTGAGATCGCAGCAACGCGCGATGGGTAAGTAAAAAGCAATGTGTGTGCTAGATTTGTGATGTTATGGGTATGTGGATAGCGCTGTCACCTCGTGGATGAGGATAGGACGATTTTTATACTTAGTGCTTAGAGAGGCCTAGTACATAATGTTCAAGGCATCGTGATAATGTTGTGTGAAGCTGGATGTGTACACAAAGTAGTTTCAGAGAAATGAATCCAACATTGTTGTGAATGCAATGTGTACAAAAAATCATTGCTGAAATGGTTTTTTCGAACGACAATGTAAGGAATACGCTGCCTCGCTACATGGGCCTAACTCAGGAATATAACACCCACTCCTCATCCTAAAGGTCGATATATAAAATGTATCTAAAATGCCATTATATCATTATATCATCAGATGGAAAAAGGTCAAAATTACTCATCGAACATCATCGAAAAAGAAACTTCCCTTCAAAATATACATATTAAAAGGTAAAAACTACACTTAACATCGTCTAAAAGCAAGCTTCCCTTTTAAATATTCATAAATGCCTTAGGGCCAGATGTAGGTAGAAATGATTTACCGATTCTCAATTACCGAATTTTACCGATTCGGTAATTAAGAATCGGTAAATCAGAGGGGTGGAGATGTAGGTATTCCAGATGTGCTGGAATACCGAATCGGAACAATTCGGTATTTACCGATTCGGTAAATACCGAATCGGTAATGCCCATTCATTCCTATGGGCTTCGAAGCCCATAGGCGTGAATGGGCATTACCGATTCGGTATTTACCGAATCGGTAAATACCGATTTTCACAAGGGTGCAGGGGGTGTCACTTTGAAACCCTCTGGCCCCCCCAAAACAGGCTCGGGTGCCATGTGGCAGGCATACATGCTCTAAGGGCAGGTCTGCCTGTCATATGGCACAGGTGTGCATGCACACATGTGCATGCACACCGGAATCGGTATTTTACCATCAAATTGGATTTGATGGTAAAATACCGATTCGGTAAGGCTTGTGGGACTCAGAAGAGTCCCACCTACATCTCAGATTTACCAAATCGGTAAAAATACCGATTCGGTATTTTACAGAATTGGTAAATTTACCGAATCGGTAAATTTACCGATTCTGTAAAAAAGTGCCCCTACATACCAAATCATGAATACCGCTCGGTAACGGCCGAAAATACCGATTTTCAGCCGTTACCGACCGACCTACATCTGGCCCTAAGTCATTATACTGTTTGAAATCCTAAGCACTCTGAAAGCCATTGCGCCTAGAAAATTAAAAATAAAGCTAAACAGTTTTGGATGAATTTAATTTATAAAAAGAATCCAAATTGTTCCCACGCCGAAAAAGGCCAATTATTTAATGTTTTCCGGGTGGCAGGCACAAAATTGTTTTTGTCTATTCGAGCAGATGATGATCTCAGAGACACACCTTGAAGCTCATTATTGGAGCAAAGGGGATTCCATTCGATCCCACAGCAGCCGTTGAGGGAGAGACTACATCCTGTATGCGCATTGTCCAAGTAACTAGAAGCCGAAGCCTCGGGAACAACAATACCCATGGGTCGTTAATGGGTTCAACAGTACATCAGTGTCCAATGGCGCAACCAGTTGTGATCACAGGCATATGTCTAATGCGTATTTGTGGCCGCAAAGCAGGCAGTAGAATACAGATTGTATGCAAGTAAGTCAAACAGGCTTGAAGGACAAGAACCAGTGCTTATCCAGTTCTCGAAGTCGAAGTGTGCCAAAAATGTGAACCATTTGCTCCTGCATTGTAGCACAAGCAGTGCTGTCTCCATCCCAAATCGAAGTGGGACGTCCATTGCGGAACCAACATTTTTTTTATCAGGATTCCCGCCAAAAGTAGCAGGACAAGTTGGTGCCCTCCAAAAACACTTCCCTGCATGGAGTGTATGAATGATGGAATAGCTCCGAAGATTGTCTGAAAGGTGCTAACCAGTCCAGAGTCAATACATTAAAAAAAATGCACTATTCCACTAGTATCAGAAATGTTAAAGATACGATGGACTAGCTCCCCAAAATGCAGCAGGAAGTTAGTGTGGAGTAGTGTCTGTATCTCTGACGAGGACCTTTCAACCTGGAGATCAAACGTCTCTCTGGCCGAAGTTAAGGCTACATCCTGTTGAAAAAGCATGGCTTTCAGTCTGCTAAGGAAATCAAAGCGCATGTTGGAAACATTTATTAAACGCCACGGTGCTGCCTCCCTAATTATGCAGTGTGACGGGGCGGGTACCAGAGGGTCTGTGGGTGGGGGCCTGGCCACCGACTGGTGGTCCGGTCCCGCTTGTTCACGTACCTCCGTTTATTCTCCAATGCCCCAGGACCCGGAAGAGGAAGCAGACTGGCAAGGAGGTGATCCAGACTACTGGTGGCCCACCGCGGAGGAAGCAGGCGGCTACACCTTTAAGGAGACGGACCTGAGGAACGAGACCCCGCCCCGAGGGAGTGACGCGTCGGGGTCAAAAGGCCCTCGGAACCAGGAAGCGACGGACGGCGTTTCCCGAGCAGCAAGCCCAGGCGAGGAGAGGAGAACCAGGAGCAGCACGGAGGACGAAGAGGAAGTACAGCCCCGGAGAACAGAGGAGCCGAAGAAGCCAGGAGGCCACCGGTTAGGCGATTCGCCCCGCCACGGTCCCACGGGAGGAACGTGGCTACAGCAGGTACGGGGGCGTATGGCAGGGTGGATGGGCGCTCACGTCCCTACAGATACTGAGTAAAGTGACCCGAGTGCAGAAGTCGCCTCGACCCCTCCCTCTCACGAGCACCCCCCCCCCTAGGATAAGAGAGTGGTCGTTGCACCTGGTGTTGATTTCCCTCACTCCCGGTCCCTTTGTTGACTACGTTAAAAATAAGCCCTGATACTTTCCTGTCTTCTTTCCTCCTATGTGGAGCCCGACGGGACGACTTGGAGAACGGAAGCAAGAGCCATCCTGGACCCGTTTCGCCAGCCCCATTACGACCAGGCAGCGTTCGCCAGAGAACGCATCACTAGCAGGAACCGAAAGACTTACACCAAAATAAAGCCTTCTTTAAGAAGTTTGATTCGGGTCTCCGCCTCTCCTTCCAACATAGAGCAGGGTCCCCCAGAGGAGGTCCTTCAACCCCTCCAGTCCCCAGTCACCCCGGGACAACTGGTGTCAGAAGTGGGATCAGAAGATCAGTCCGTTTGTACCCCTGAGATGGACGCCCTGATACAACACATGATAAAAGGACAGGAGAAACTGGAGTGGGCCGTGGAACGGCAGCTCTCATCGGCACAAGCTGACCGGGAGCTCTTCAAAGCCACCTTCACCGCTCAAATGGAAAGCTTAAAGACTATGCCGCCCGCAGCAGCGATCCCCACAGGGGAACTACGTGTGCATACCCCTAATCCATCAGGCATTGCCCTCCAAAAATACCTGCAGGGGGAAGACCCTGACGCCTTCCTGATGAACTTCGAGAGAGCCGCTCGAGCGCTAGGATGGCCCGAAGAAAAGTGGCCTTTCTTCCTCGCCCCTTTGCTCACAGGGGAGGCTCAATCGGCCTATCAAGCGGCCAACCCCTTGGGCCACACTCCTTACGCCACGATTAAGGGAGTGATACTGGATCACTTGGGTCTCGATCAAGAGGCCTACCGAGTCAGGTTCCGAAAGGAGAGGGGCATCCCCGGAGAGAACCCCAAGACATTATACTTCAGGCTCAAAATGATGGCTGATAAATGGCTGACCCCAGAATCCTGCTCCAAAGAAGAGATACTAAAAAAAGTCTATCTAGAACAGTTCATGGAAGCCCTACCTTATGCCAGTCAATGGTGGCTAAGACAACATTCAGGATTAGGGATCGAGCAAGCGATCGAGATGGCGGCCAATTTTGCGAGAGCGCAACCAAAGGCCCTCCCCTGGGACGGTGAGAAGACTTCGAAACATCCCTTACCCCTCAAACCCGAAAGGAAACACAAACCCCTACTGGAACCCCCCCGCTCCAAACCTCCGGGAATGGTATCGCCCATGGGGCGAGGACCTCAGTGCTACGAGTGTGGGGACTGGGGGCACATCGCGCGGGTGTGTCCAAGGAAACGACCCCCCTCCGAAGAACCCATGGAAGTGGGCTATCTGCCCCGGACTGTCCTGTATTCCGCCGAAATGGGTGCCTCCTTTTATGTAAGTATGGGAATGAATGGCTATAACGTTAGGGTGCTCCTTGACTCAGGCTGTCGCCAATCGGTAGTGCAGAAACGCTATGTGTTCCCGACCCAGTACGTGCCCAGAACCCTAGTGCACATCAGGTGCGTACATGGGGACGTGAAGTCTTACCCCGTGGCCTCCCTCACCCTGAAGCACAAGTCTAGAGGGCCATGTACCGTTCGGGTTGGGGTGGTGGACACCTTACCCGAAGACGTCATTATGGGTGTCGATAATCCGGACTTCCTTACCCTGTTTCGGGACATGCTGAACAACCCTTCACGGAACAGCACCCGTCCACAGCCTGCTTATCTCACCCCGGACCCGTGGGTTACGGACCAGAGCTTCAGGTTCGCGCAGACAGAGGACCGAACCCTCTTCAACGCATGGGAAACAGCACACGCCCAACAGGGAACTCAAACCAGGGTGTACCCAACATTTCTCATCAAGAACGGGCTCTTATACCGACACGCCCGGAAAGACAGCCCGCTTCAACTGGTGGTGCCACAGGCCTTCAGGGAACAGGTCCTGTTTTATGCACATACCCACCTTACCGCTGGTCACGCCGGAAAAGAGAAAACCACGGATGTGATCCTGAGGAATTTCTTTTGGCCGGGCATTTACAAGGAAGTACAGGAGTACTGTGCCCGGTGCGAAGTATGCCAACGAAGGAATACGCAGCGACCATGTGCTGCCCCTTTGTATCCCCTACCCATAATCGGGGTACCTTTCGAGAGAGTGGGGATGGGTCTGATTGGCCCCTTGCCCAGAACAGCCAAAGGCCACGTCTATGCGCTGGTCCTAGTGGACTACGCCACCCGGTTCATTGAGGCCTTCCCGTTGCGGGCCCCCACCACAGCGGCCATATCCGACCGATTCGTGGAGCTGTTTGCGAGAGTCGGGTTCCCTAAGGAGGTGTTGACGGACCAAGGGACCCCTTTTACATCCAGGCTAATGAAAGAAATCTGCAAGACCTTGAACATCAAGCATCTGCGTACCTCGGTATACCATCCCCAGACCGACGGTTTGGTGGAGAGGTACAACCAGTCTCTGAAGGCGGTCCTCAAGAAGATGCTAACAGCCGAAGGCCCGGACTGGGATCGGCTGTTGCCCTTGGCCCTGTATGTCCTACGCGCCCAAAAACAAAGCAGCCTGGGATGCTCCTCGTTCGAACTCCTGTACGGACGCATGCCCCGCTCCCTGTTGGACATCACGAAAGACCTATGGGAAAACGAGGAGATATACGACCAGAAAACGGTATTGGATTACACCAAACAATTAAAAGGGAAGCTGGGAAAATTGAGGAATCTGGCCTCCTCCAACTTAGAAGGGAAACAGGCTACCCAGAAGAAACGATATGACCAAGGAAAGCGGCTGAGGCGCCTTTCCGTCGGGAAATGGGCCCTGGTGCTGCTCCCTTCTGTAGGCGGCAAAACCAAGAGCGAATGGCAAGGGCCATATCAAGTCGTAGACACGATTGGAGACACCACCTACAGGCTACGCATGTCATCACGTAAAACACAAAGTTACCACATCAACCTCTTGAAGGAATGGTTGGGCCCCGCGCCTCGCAGTGTAAACAGCGCTTCTTCGAGCCTTGAAACACCTTCCACCGTAGGCAAGCTTGTGGTGAACCCCGATCTGTCCCCTAGGAAAGTTGATGACCTGCGAGAAGTCTTACAACCATACGAATCCATCTTCTCTGACCTACCCGGACACACGCGTCTCGTGGAACATCGCATCAACACCCCTGAGGGCAAAGTGGTGAAACAGAAGCCCTTCAGGATCCCAGAGGCTCGGCGGGCTGTCGTACGGAAGGAGGTCAGAGAGATGTTGGACCTAGGGGTTATCCGACCCTCGAACAGCGAATGGTCGTCCCCGATTGTACTGATCCCGAAACCCGACGGGTCCAAAAGGTTCTGTATGGACTTCCGAGCCCTGAACGCTATTTCCACCTTCGACACGTTCCCCATACCTAGGGTGGACGAACTGATAGAAAAGATCGGCGAGGCGCAGTACATCACCACCCTCGATCTCACGAAGGGGTATTGGCAGGTGCCTCTTCGTGAGGAAGACCGAAAGAAAACTGCCTTCGTGACCGATGACGGCCTCTAAGAATTCACCGTCCTTCCTTTCGGTCTTCATGGGGCACCGGCCACCTTCCAGCGCCTCATGAACCAAGTATTGCGTCCTTATCTTTCCTTCAGTTCGGCTTACCTAGACGACATCGTCATCTTCAGTGGTAATTGGGCCGAACACCTCCTACACATACGGACCATCCTGAGAGCTCTCCGTCAGGCGGGCCTACATATTAACGCCAATAAATCACGGGCTGCGTTCACGAAGGTAAACTACCTGGGGTACGTGCTGGGGGAGGGACACATAGCACCCCAAATAGAGAAAGTAAGATCCATTGCTGCAGTGCCTTTTCCCTCCACAAAAAAAGAACTCAGGGCCTTTTTAGGATTAATAGGGTACTACCGGAGGTTTATTCCTAACTTTGCTGCTGTTGCCTCTCCCCTTACTGATCTGTTGAGGAACGATGTGCGGCCACGGGACTTACAGAGACCATCCCCAGACGCCCTCGAAGCCTTCAACCACCTGAAGGTCTCGATGACCACGGCCCCTGTGTTGGGCTCCCCCAACTTCTCCAAACCTTTTATACTAGCCACGGACGCTTCTAACCTGGGGGTGGGTGCGGTCCTCTCCCAGACAGGCCAAGACGGTGTGGAACATCCCCTGTTGTACATCAGTCGGAAACTCTTTCCTAGGGAGGCCCGGTATTCCACCATAGAACGGGAGGGTTTGGCCATCAAATGGGCAGTAGAGAAGCTGCGTTATTACCTGGAGGGACGGCCATTCATTCTCCATACCGATCACGCCCCATTGAGGTGGATGCACCAGAACAGTGGACACAATCCCAGAGTGCTCCGGTGGTTCCTTTCTCTGCAGCCCTTTGCCTTTACCGTGGTGCACAAGAAAGGGAAAGTGAACGGGAATGCGGACTTCCTGTCCCGGGTCTTTCCTCTCCCCGATCGGGAGAGTCCAGGGGTGGAGATGTGTGACGGGGCGGGTACCAGAGGGTCTGTGGGTGGGGGCCTGGCCACCGACTGGTGGTCCGGTCCCGCTTGTTCACGTACCTCCGTTTATTCTCCAATGCCCCAGGACCCGGAAGAGGAAGCAGACTGGCAAGGAGGTGATCCGGACTACTGGTGGCACACCGCGGAGGAAGCAGGCGGCTACACCTTTAAGGAGACGGACCTGAGGAACGAGACCCCGCCCCGAGGGAGTGACGCGTCGGGGTCAAAAGGCCCTCGGAACCAGGAAGCGACGGACGGCGTTTCCCGAGCAGCAAGCCCAGGCGAGGAGAGGAGAACCAGGAGCAGCACGGAGGACGAAGAGGAAGTACAGCCCCGGAGAACAGAGGAGCCGAAGAAGCCAGGAGGCCACCGGTTAGGCGATTCGCCCCGCCACGGTCCCACGGGAGGAACGTGGCTACAGCAGGTACGGGGGCGTATGGCAGGGTGGATGGGCGCTCACGTCCCTACAGATACTGAGTAAAGTGACCCGAGTGCAGAAGTCGCCTCGACCCCTTCCTCTCACGAGCACCCCCCCCCCCCCCTAGGATAAGAGAGTGGTCGTTGCACCTGGTGTTGATTTCCCTCACTCCCGGTCCCTTTGTTGACTACGTTAAAAATAAGCCCTGATACTTTCCTGTCTTCTTTCCTCCTATGTGGAGCCCGACGACACGACTTGGAGAACGGAAGCAAGAGCCATCCTGGACCCGTTTCGCCAGCCCCATTACGACCAGGCAGCGTTCGCCAGAGAACGCATCACTAGCAGGAACCGAAAGACTTACACCAAAATAAAGCCTTCTTTAAGAAGTTTGATTCGGGTCTCCGCCTCTCCTTCCAACATAGAGCAGGGTCCCCCAGAGGAGGTCCTTCAACCCCTCCAGTCCCCAGTCACCCCGGGACATGCAGGTAGGTGGAAACAGTACTTGTGTTCAACAAGTGACTAAGGAATTAGCCGTCACCAGATAGGAGATGCCTGGTTCCATTCTACAGCAACCTTGATCATTCAGCATCAAGTAGCTCCCATTCGAGAGCAGTTTGAAAACTTGATGTATCACAGCAGCTGGGGAACCATTCAGATATAGGATACGTTCAAAACAGAAGCATTGCATGGCCCATGAAGAGAGATGTCTTTGCAAACTAAGGAACTGCTGAAGGCTTCCTCACAGTCGAAACCCCTCAGAAAAACAGTAATTCCCAGGACTCATGCACATAACCTTCCCCATTTGCTTTGTATCTGCCTATCTGTTGGCATTGGAGACAATATAGGAATTGGAATGTCGTGACCGGTCGGGTGATGTAACCATGTATAATCCACTCTGTGGATGATGCCTCTGCCAAGATACAACTTCCAGAAAATCATAACAGCCCTATCCAAAGCCAAACTATCACAAACCCAACCGTCAATCTCACAGTATTTAGCAAAGCTCAACAGACTAGGTCATCAGGTATCACACCTCTACAATCTACTAAGTCCAAACACCACCAAAATTAATGACAAGACAAGTTTAACTACTGGATAAAACAAGGCAGTACCCCACTGAATGAGCAAGAACAGGCGGCATTATGGTCCTCTGCCTCACGTAATGAAATCACCCCAGTACTAGTACAAACTAAATTCTGGCTACTCCACAAAGCCTTCTGGACCCCCGCCAGATTATTCTAATTAGGACTCAGAGAAGATGACCTGTGCTGGAATTTTAGCAAGGAAAAGGGGGACCTAGCACATCTTATCTACTACTGCCCATCACTCAAAAATTTCTGGGAGAAAACCTTTGGGTTTATAAATAACGTACTGGGCTGCACACTAACAATTGAATTCTCCTCCCTCGCCACTGCATTCATAACCACATTACTACGACCAGAGCATGATCAAGACCTATTGGACATGCTTCTCATTGTGGCAGTGAAAATGGTCCTCACCAATTGGAAGGACACAACTAAGACCTCATACAAGGGCTGGTTCAACTGGGTGACATACCTCAGAGGCACAGATAACATTGCGCTGCAGAACTCCCCCTGGAGACCAGCAACCAGGAGGATGTGGAAGTCACTATATGCGTACTTAGACTCTTACGAACCCCCTTGTTGCTACTCTGGCTCCCTCCTCCCCTCCCCTACGCCGAACCGTGTGTATCGGAGGTTAACACCACGGGCCAAAGGGACATCGAGGGGGCTTGTTGGACTGCCCATTTCTGACCACCTCTCCCGCCAAAGGCCAACTAGTGGGGTGTCAGCTTTGCCACATGTCTAAAACCCCTATCAGACTCAGGGCTACAGAACCTCTCTCATATCTCCCTCTCACCTCTTTCTTTTCTGTTTCTCTCTGTCTCTCAGCCTCTGCCTAATTTCCCGGCAAGTCAATGTAAGAGGGGATTAGCTAAAACAGATATCTTACCGTAAAGTACATGTAACCATTGCATACAGACTACTTTTGGCTAACCCCGTGACAGACTGCCATTGTATTTGTTTGTATAAAAAACTAATAAAATACTTTGAAATGAAAAAAAGGTAATTGGCCTAATTTTTCAGTGTGCAACATGAAGTATTTTGCATCTCTGCGTGCCATAGTTATCTGTATATCCATCAGATTGTATTCAGAATACAGACATGTAGTGTTGATGTAACGGCACAGCACGTGGCACAACGTTGTGTTTGCAACATCCAGCCCAGCATTACGATGGAACGTATTTGTGACTGTCCATGTTGTAAAATAGACCTATCCTGCTGTATTATGTCGATTGCTGAAGACACAATGTTGCCCAGTGAATAAGTTCTGGATGATAAAGTGGTCATACCATTGTCAACAACAGCCAAAGCCTTTTCCAAATTAACCCTGTTGATCTTGCGCAATCTCATGTGGCTTCCTGCTGAGAAATCTTCCAAAGCACGTTGTATATATCATAAAAGTAATACTTTTGACGTGGGTTTTCTGGGACCTACTAAAAAATCCCTGAGATCCAGGTCATCAGAAAGAAAGGACAAGTGTTGTTTCACCTGGGAAAGTGTTGAGGTTAATTAGCGAATCTAGGCATAACTGCCCAACACTATATGATTCACCACCCCAGTGTGTTCTGTTTGTACATAGCGTAGATCAGCTCTGTGAGAAGAGCAGGTCTGTTGACCTTAAACCCTCTGTGTTACCCCGGAATCTAGACTGACCTTTATCTGTTTCTAGAGGCCATACCAACCAACCCTGCAGATTGGAGTCTGATGTATTGCATCTAATATATCCTCACTGTGCTTTGTATATTGTTGCCAATGTTCAAAACATACAAATGTGGGAATGCAGGTATGTTCAAATCGTTTGCCTTACTAAACCTAGACAGGAAGTCTGTTGCACTGTTTATTCAGGAAAATCATATGATGTGGTATGATGTATGCTCTAAAGAACGCCTCTGTTCCCTAAACCTGCCAATCTTTTGTTTCCCAGACCAATTTTATGTCTATTGTGTCCTTCCAAAAGTCGAAACCCTGTATAGACAGTTGGGAAATAAAGGAAGCAGAGTATATCAGAGTGGTGTTTGTGAGCATATTCGTCCTTACAGGTGTAGGTGCAAGCCTATAGTAATAAGAGATTGGGACTGGTACGTCAAAGCTAAGGGTGGGTGGGTGGAGTGGGCAGAGTGGCACTAGGCGGACTCCATGGACTTCAGCTCCGCCCTAGGCAACACTGAACTTACCTCTGCCTGCGGTCCTTCCTGACTCCAGGCTGCCTGCCTGCTCCCTCGGCACAGGAGGATTCTTCTTCTCCTCCTGGGGGCTGTAAAACGGAACCCTCTTCCTGCAGGACACTCAAGGACTGCGCATGGAACATACGTGTGCATGCACAGTACTGATGAGTCCAGCAGAAGGGGTTTCAATTTTACAGCCCACTGGAGGAGATGAAGAATCCTCCTATGCTGAGGAGGCATCCCAGGCACAGACAACGCCACGCCTTGAGATCCAGGTAAGGGGAGGACTCAGGCAGGGATTAGGGGTGGGCAGGGAGCAATCTCTGCTACGAGTCAAAGGTTTTTTTTCCCAGCTCCGCACTCCCAGCAGAGTTGGCAAAACTCTGCAAACTCTGCTGCCAGAGCAGAGTTCCCCATCCAGAGTCAAAACCCGAAAAATATGCAAACTTTAGTGCAAAGGTTTTTGGACTACCTTTTGATGGTGTTGCACAGTGTTCCCATTGGGTGCAATTGTAAACAATGTGTAAAAAATTGTGACCATAATGTCGATAACAGAACATATCACCAAAATTACTTGTACCTAGCCACGGGCGGCGACTTCTGCTCTGCCTGCCCGGAGTGGAGTTGGCCAACCCCCGCCTCTACCCCCCTATGAACAATTATTTAAAAATAGGAATTAAAGTACAGAAAAACCAGTTACCTGGACTGTGGCGTCCCCATGCTGCCCTCCTCCTCTTCATTGCTGTCCCCGCGAAAACTGCACACCCCAGTTTTCACAGGGATGGCGATGAAGAGGAGGAGGGCAGCCCTGGGTCGGCAAGGGGTTTTTCTTTGCTTTAATTCCATTTTTAATTAATTGTTAATAGGGGAGGTGGAGGAGTGTGACATAGCAAAGTTCCACAGAGTTTCTTCTCAACTCCGTGGCCTTCCGCGTAGCCTTGCAACACCCACTACGCACAGGGTTACTTGTACCATCATACAATTCATCATTAGAAAATCCTGCTAATTGCTTTAGATATGAAAGCAAATTATGCACAGTTTTAATGTCCCAATCAACAGAGAATGTACTAGATGTGATATCATTTAAAGAAATGTTAAACTAATATGGAATTTGCAAATGTTCAGTAGCACCATAGACAACATATGATACCCTCTTCCAAACTATTTCATCAGGAACTGGAACTGCTTAATGTTCACCAGGGACAGGTCCCTCCGTTCACGGTGCAATGATTCATCTGGGTTTAGTACCAAGTTCACATGTTGGACTCAAGAGCGTTCTGAGAGTTAATATCCGTTCAGAAGTAGAAAAAAGACAGTCACCAAACCAATCCAGAGTACCATGAAAAGTAATCGAATTGTAGCCCAGAGATGTATCCAGGGAGCAACAAGGTATGTCTTTTTCAGCCAAAGAGAGAATATTCTTGCAGCTTGAAAGGGAGTGGTGGTGTTGGCAGTTCAGGTTCACTTGGATCCGATGAAAAGTCATCATAATGCACAAAGTAGCCAGACATAATCTGTCTATTTTTGACAACTCAGCAGGTTTTGTTGAACTGGGAGATGACTCAATCTGTGGCGTGTTGACATAGACTTCATAGATTTTTTTTAATTGAAATCTCTGTACTGATTTATTGAACAGTTATAGTTGTTTCAATAGGGAGACCTATCATTTCCTTGTTGTTGACTGCTTCTCTTTTTAAAGTGGAGTCTTCATTTAATATTAAAGCTTCCATGTGAACTTCCTGCACAGTAGCGAGAGGAGATCGGTTGCTACCCAGCAGTCCACGTGGCCTACTGTTGAGAATCTGCCACATAGTGTAGTTTCATCAGATCGATGGAGATAAACCTTTTGTCTTGGCGACTGGCAAGAGGCGGAAAAAGCGAAATACCATGGTTTGTTCATGTACCTTCCTGTACATAAACAAACCATTTTTTAAAATGCCATTTTCTAACTTACATGTGTGCTGCATGAAGCAGCACACCCGTAAGTTACAAACTGGCATTTTAGGTTTGTTTATGGGCAAGAAGGGACACCTTCCTGTACATAAACAAACCTCCCCGCTCGCAGACACCCTGCACTCTGGTGCAAGGGTGCCTGCATTGGCGCTAAGTTGTAAAGCTTACCGCCATCATTGGGGGAATCGCGAGGATGCACCATATCCTTGATAATATGGTGCAGCCTCGCTTTTCCGAAGTGGTGGAGAGAGCCGTTAAGCCAAGAAGGCTAACGCCTCTCTCCGCCACTTCCTTGCTAATATGCCCCATGATACATAATGGTGGTCAATTTTATCGGCTTGAGAAATGCAAGAGAGCCTTAAGGTGCCTTGCAGTTGAACTCAGTGCTCTGTGACTTCCTTTTTTAAAGAGGGTAACTTAAATATTACCCTAGCACGAAAAGAGAAAGACGTCAAAGTGATAATTAACCGGCATTGGCGAAGCCAATAGGTCTGAGTCATCCGAAAGCTATTGGCGTTGTCAATGTCAATGTCTTTTAGCCATATTGAATACCAGTACAGCTTTTGTTCAGCATGGCTGAAAGTCATGCAAGAAAGCTCTATGTCCCAGCCAGTGCTGAATTCTGAACTCGCATATTTGAATAACGTTTTGGAGAAATAAAATATTAGGGCAAGACCACACATTTTAATTGAGGAAGCCGAAATTTTCTCATTTCACTTCTCACAACTCAGACAGGAAATAAGTATCTATCTGTCTTTCCTTATGTTAAGGTGTGTTTCTAGCTTCAAGTTAATTTGCAATTATTTTTAAATATAGCAAAATTCGACCGAAGGCCACATGCCTTATATGAGAACTAGGGGGCATATTATCAACAACTAGCGATATTTATTGCTAAATAAGCTTAGCGACATTTTTTTATCGCTGCGCCGGATTTAATCGCAGAGATAACGTGCTATAAGCAACGTTTATCTCCAAAGCGATAAAATATCCGGCGATAGCGGCGAAATGCGTAAATATCGCTGGAAATCCAGCGATATTCAGGCATTATCGCTAATAGGGACTTAACCTGAATATCCACCTCCCATTGGATATACAGGCTAAGAACTGGTCTGAGCAGGCGTTAGTTTTCAGCGATATTCGCGCTTAGCGCTAATTTTTTTGACGCTACGCCTGCGTTCATAATAGGCGATAGCGAAGTTAGTGACTGCTTTCAGTTGCTAACAGGTTGGGTACGCCCACTTTGCATGTCATTAGCGATAAAAATCACTGACATGCAAAGCGGGTCCCAAACCGCTCGCTCTCACCTAAAAGCTGTCGCTAACTGATGTTAGCGACATCTTGCTAATAGGGCGATGAAATTATCGCCGCTCTGCGGCCGAAAACATCCGCAAAAGTGGTGATATTTCATGGGGGGATGGTATATATGGGTACAAAGTAGATCATATTCTGCAAAAGAAGACATTCCATGCCGAGACCAACACATTTTAAGGGCCCTCGAGAGACCTCCGGGACCATCTATTTTCATTCACAGCTGTAGTAGAAGCCAGCTTTGGGGTGGCAACCGAGCAGTAAGGGAGAAAAGAGACACACAAAATCTAAAGCAATTCAAGAGCTGCTGCTCACTGCTGTACACAAAGAAGCCACCACGCAACCAGCGCTCCCCCACTCTTCTCCTCTCTGAGAGGGGATGCTTGCAAAACATGCTAAAGATGCCTGAAGAAAAATAAATAAAATGAAAATTCTCAAACACGATGGCACCAAACAACCCTCTGCAAGAAAGTTGTTGGAGTACATTGATATTTCAATAGAAACTGTTTTATTTCACAGGAACAATATGAACAGGGGTTGGGACAATGGGGATTCAGAGTAAGTGGATGGGGAAGTTTACTAAACAGTGAGTGAGCAGGTGGAGGTGTAGAAGACATGGATTGCATCAGAGGGCAAAGCCATAGCACTTATGGAGTGTTGAAACAAAAAAGAAACGGACTGGGGCAGAGGGAAAAAACACAAGCTCTCATGTGGAGTGCTGAACACAAAAAAATGGGAGCAGTGGAAGTACAAAAGTATTTTGTCCATGCTCCAGGGCAGGGCCAAACACAAGGAGAGGACATGATGTAGGCATGCCTACACAAACCAGAATTAAGGAAATGTGAGTGATGCTACAGCAAACCAATAAAAAGCTATGGGCTGGTTGTAATCCCACAGTGTGTAAACAACCTGTCTTGAAGTGACTGTGCATGCGCTGTCTAGTCTAGGCCTATCAATTGGGAGACCTTGGCAGTTCTTATAATGTATCCATTTCCAGTAGCAAAATACTGTTGTAAGGATGTTAGCCTGAGTTATTTTCTGAGGAAACTATATCTAAAATCAATATGTGGCATGGATCTGATCATGCAGAAGTCTCACTGGAGATACTGAACCCGAGTAATAGACAGGTGATCTTCTGGATCTTAGGTAGATTTTTATTCAGGGGAAATGTATTATGCCATTCATAAGGGAGAAGATAGAAAGTTATAAAGAGATAAATGAGTTACAAAATAACTTTTAAGGTATTGAGGTACTAATATGTTTTGTAGTTCTATAGATAGAAAAAAAGGACCCGAAAAGAACGTTAATGATAGGGACATTAAGGAGTTTGGAAATATATCACCGGAACTATGTTGCTCATTGCACTTCCTATCCTATTAAAATTGTACTCACTACAAAATTAATTCAGGAAAATGAACAAGATAAAGTAGATAACAGTTGGATGAAATATAGAGTGAATCAGCAGGGGAAGTACTTGGAAATACGCTTAAGAGTATAAATAGGAAAGTAATTGGAGGAATTATATGTAAAGAAGGGAAATTGAAGGCTTTGTCATATAAATATATTCTGAAAGAGTTTGTAAAATATCATATTGTTGTGGACATTAAAGATGAACTTGTCGAATACTCCCCCACTTCCGATGCTGTAATAAGTTATTGGTCCCACAGGTTTGAATCATATTTTGGATTTCGACCAACTAAATATTAATATAGCCTCATAGCTATTAAAGGCTATATTAGGGTTGTACCAGCTATTAAAGGAACGCTTCCGCGTTAAAGGGCCGAGCCGAAGGTGAAGGACTTTAACAAGGCAGCTGGACTTTAATAGCCAGTATAGCTCTGCTACGAAGGGCTATAAGGCTATTAGAACAATCTGCCACTAGAGGGCAGAATGTTCTAACAAATGAAACAAAGGCCTCTCGAAGCTGGACATTGGAATGTTGCTCTGCGGGCGTTTACCGGCCTGTAGAAGCAGGGAACACTCCATTGTCTTCAATGGAGCTGTGGTGTTTACCTTAATCCTTTTGCTTATGCAATTTCCTTGGAACTTGGAATGTTATACATTCAGTGTTCCTCATGGTCAGTTACTCTTTGGTACCTGATGGATGAGGTGTTTATTATTAAACCTCTAATTCAAGCATACAACTTTGTATGGTATTATTTAGAAAACTTTTCACTGGCGACGATCGAGGGATGTGAGGATAGAGGGTTTCAAGAAATAACACCTCAACATCACGCTGTTTCAGAAGAAAGAGAAACTACACAGAAAAGGCTTCTGAATCTTTCATGCTGAAAAGTGTTACAGATTTGGAAATATATTGCGGGTGGATCGGACCCGCAAGGTACTGTTTGAGAGATTTTGGATTTATTTAAATATTGTTTAGTTCTCTCTGAGGCTCTCCACACTCTTATTTTTTTTCTCTGACTTCCCGAGACTGTTTGGTGACATAATATAAAATCGTATGTCTTTGGAGTATATACATTGATATTGAGTGAAGAGTTTAATGGCACAATTTTGTTTAACGTATTGTTAAAAACAGAATAGTTTGATATGACCATCCAAGGGTGTTTTCTTGTGCTGAACGTGGCTTTGTCGAGTAGAAGAGAATGGAATTTTGTTGACCTGTTTATGGCTTGTTTAAACACTGGATAAGGCAAATTTAGTTCCCAGAGATTTCCTATTCCAGTCTAGGTTATGGCCTTCTCCAGGTACTGGTTATGTGGGGATTTAACATAATTTTTTATCTCTTCCCACAATGCTTGATGCAGTTCTGAGGTTGCTATGTTCTGTTTCAAGCTATACCAGTACTTTATATTTGCGTACTTTCTTCCCACTATTTCATTTATTATTCCAAATTCCAATCTCATCTGGGCTGGTGAAGCTCCCCGTTGAATTTGGAAGGTGGATGTAAAGATGGCTGTCTGCATTTTATTGAGCAATTCCGCGTCTTTCCCGTTTAATCCCACGCTGCCGTATGACAGGGTGGGAAGCACCTTTGCTTTTATCGTTGCCAATAGAGGTTTGTATGATGGCCCCTTAAGCTTTTTGGCTAAGGATCTAAAAGCAAATGACAGTGAGTTTGCTCTCTGGGCGATGTACGCCTTTTGCTGCTGGTGGTTATGTCGATTGTCAAAATAAAAGCCCAGATACTTATAGTTGGTCACGGCCTCTATTTTTGTTCCCTCCAGTTGAATGTGTGAGTTGACTGATCGTCGTCTGGTGATGACCATTGTTTTTGTTGTATTTATCTCCAGGTTGTTATTTGTTATGAATTCCGCCAGCCCTACTAGAGACCTTTGAATGCCAATCTTCGTTAGGCTCAGCAATACCACGTCATCCGTGTAGGATAGATGGGTTAAGGATAAGGAGCCTAGTTTGGGTGAATGGGATGAGATCTTGTTTAGGGTTGGGGCTAAGTCTGCCATAAAAAGATTAAAAAGATGAGGTGCCAGAACACAGCCCTGCTTGAGGCCTCTGCTGGTATTGATTTGTCTTGAGAGCCCTGTACCGTTCCCCAATTTTACTTCCATCCAAGTGTTGGAATAAAGGAGTAGGATTCCTCTCAGTGTTTTGTCCGGGATGTTCCAACTGCGCAGTTTTCTCCATAAGATGTTAGGATCTACGCTATCGAAGGCCACCTTTAAGTCGATGAAACATAGGAAGAGGGGCAGTTTTTTCCGTAGGTATTTATCGGCTAACACTGAGAGAGACAGGATTTTTGTCATCGTCCCGGTCCCTTTCCTGAAGCCTGTTTGGTTGCGCGGTATTCTCTTTGTGGCATCAGACCAGTTTGTTAGATCTTCCAGGATTAGGGATGCAAAGTACTTCGCCTCCACGTCCAGGAGGGCGATCAGTCTGTAATTTGCTGGGGATGTCCTGTCTCCTCCTTTAAAGATGGGTGAGATTATGGAACCCCGCCAGCTTGATGGAATTTTATTTACCCTTTCTATCTCGTCAAAGAGTTTTTTAAATTTTCCGCTCCAAAAGTCCGGATCAGTTTTGAAGATTATCGGTGGTATCCCGTTCGGCCCTGGAGCTCCACTGCAGCGAGTATTTCTTAGAATTTTCCTTATATCCTCTTCGCAGAACCTCATCTCCCGTGGCTGAACCATGTCACAGTGAAGCTTTGTTGTAACGAGCTCCCCTTCTGATGATTGATTCGCGCTGCGTTCTTCCTTCGGATGTTGTGTTTGCCTGCGAGCGGTTTTGAGTTCGCCACTGGAAAAGGTGCTCGCTTTTCTTTGTTTGTCCCCTTTGTTGGTATTTTGTTGGTTTCCTTCTATATTGGGCTGGTCGGGTGTTACTTGCAAGAACCTCTGTGTTAGTAGCGTGACCCAATCCGCTTCTTGGACATTAGATGTTATTGGGTTTGAGGGATGGTTTAAACTGTTTATGATCCTCCAGAATGCGTTTGAGTTGGTGTTCTTTGCCGTGCAGAGTAGTCTTGCCCAGAAGTCATCATTCAGTGATCTTTTATGTTCCCACACTTTCTTTTTGTACTCTTTCTTAAGGTTCTGTCTTTGAGCCCAGTCTTTTGGGGACGTGGTTGTCTTTTTTAGTGCTCTGGCGTTTCTCCTTATTTCTATTTTGAGCTTTACCAGGTTCTTAGGCAGTGGGTTTTTATGAGTTAGGGGCCGTGTTTTTTTGTGATGGACTTAGTTGTTGTTAACTTTGCCGTAAAGTCCTCCCATTTTTGTATTTGGTTGCCTGTAGTTGTCTCACTTTCCATTTTTAATCTCTGTACATTGGCCTGCAACTCGTCGATGTTGGCCGTTGTCCAATTAAGTCGTTTCAGGTTAGTGGTAGAGGAGCTATCTCCCACTGACCTGGAGCTGCGATGTTTGGTGAGTTTTGAATTAAGTGTGTTGGTATGAATGATCGCTTTTTGATGTGTATTCAATTGAAAATTTCTGGACGAATTGCAGTAATGGAAGTGAGACTGCTGTGTAATCGAGTCTTGAGGTGGTCAAGGTTCCTAAATGGATGTACTGCGGTGGGTTATCACCTGGAGTTCTTCCGTTGAGGAACCGCAGCCCAAGAAATTCCAAGGTTGTTACCAATTGTTGCCCGATTGGATCGAAGCGCTCTGTTTTAAGCTGGCTTTGTGGTTTACCATTCCAGAATTCGTTGGCAGCACTGAGCATCTCGTCCTCCTCTGGTGTAAAGATTAAAATTGAGTTAAAGTCACCGGTCAGGATGACTTCCCAGGTGGGATTGTTATTTCGGAGGTCCCTAATTGTGGATACTAGCTCATCCAGCTGGGCTTGTTTCTCTTTCGCCTTTGGAGGTGCGTAGAAATTAACCAATAGTACCGGAGCTGATCTGCCAGGTAGGGATAGTTTTATTAGTTGCGTATTTGGCCCTTGCGGTGCTATTTGTTCTGATTTAATGTTAATTTCCGACGAGATATAAACTGATAGTCCCCCTTTTGGTCGACCGTAGGTGAAGTTTTTTGTCGCAGGGATGCTAAAATGTGTGTACCCAACAAGAGGTAGCCCCTCAAGTGCCCATTTTCCTGAAGGGTGATGATATCGCATGCGGTCCAGTTGTGGGGGGGTAGGCCATCTTCCAACCACTTCCGGGACCCGGCTATATTCCAGGGCAACAGATGGAAGTTTTCCTGGCTGGTATCCTTTTCAAGTTTTTTGGATGGTCAGTTTTTCTTCTGTTTGTTCAATGTGTCTGTTAGACGGCGCCAATAGTTGGCATCGTCTTTGGGGTTTGGTTGTTTACCTGTGTTGAATAGAGGATGGATTGCCGTTGGTGGGCTATTCCCTCTTGCGTTCCGTAGTACTGAAACGGCCTGGGCTTTATGTTCTAGCAGATTTTCTTTTTTTCCTTTTTCCTCAAATGGTTCTTTTAGTGGGCCTGGGTAGGGTGGTTTTGCCTGCCTGGAAAGCCTTATGCCCCATGAGTCGAACCTCTCTTTAAAGGATAGTATTAACTGAGCGATCTCTGCTGTTCGCTATGTTGTTAATGTTTGATCCGATGAGGTATTGTTATCTTGCTTTTGAAATTTAACTGAAAGTAAGTCTGCGTTGGTTAGATGTTGTAGCCCTTCAATATTGGCATAAAGTTTAAGTATGTTGCCCCTGTTGAGGATGTCGTGCCTCCCCTGCGTTTCGTATTCTGGGGTGAAGAGGAGTTGTTTGAGGTGTAAATCATCTTTGCTAGACCAGTTACCAGAGCCTTTCCCTGATTCTGGTCTGCAGTCTGAGCTGGTTCCACAGTGACGCCCAGTCCCGGCGAGTGTTTGTGTTCCAAGTGAACCAATTGCCTGTGCACATTGTGATGTTATAGTCCTTGTAATCTGGTTGCTCTCTTTCGTCAAACCTCCGCTCGTGCCTGGGCTAGTCTGGAGGGCTCTGGTATACTCCAGCTCTGTCCCCCTCTCCAAGGTGACATCCTCCATGCAGTTCAATTTTACACTTCGGCCTCTGTGGCTTAGTAAGATTTTTATGTCAGCGATAACGGGTAGGGTTTTTTCGCCCCCAACCTGGAATTTCCAGTTTGGGGTTCTTCCGATGATATTGGGTGATACATCTTGGTTGTTGGTTGTGTTGGCTGGCTGGTCTTGCGTAAAGATCCCGCATGGCATACCTTGTGACCTGTTTTGTCTGGGTTTTAATTCTTCTGTGCCTTGTGAGCAGCATTTAATTCCTTCGGGCTGCTTATCCGATTTCACATCGGTTTTTTGTCCGGCTGGTATTTATTTTTTGTTCGCAGGCACCTCTCTGCATTTTGCTGTTGTCTCTGAGGGTGTAGGTTGCGCTGGGGGGCCAGTTAAGTGTGATGGGCTCCCACTTTCTGTGTGACTGCTTTTTTCCACAGTGTCATCTATCTGTGTTGTATTGCCCGTGCTCAGCCTCGGATGTGCGTCTCTGTTGTTTGTTTCGCCTGTGGGCACTACTACAGTGCATTTGCCCAGGTTATTTGTGACCTCTGCGGGTAGAACATCCCTTCCTTTTTTTGTTGAAAGATGATGTCTTGATGAAATGTGTGTTTGATCATTTAGGTCATCAGATTGTCTTGTCGTGTTTAACGTTTCCTCCTTGCTTTTGACTGAGGTAAATATGGGGAACAATCTCACCCCTTCCTCTGTGTGCCCTGGTAGTTGTTTATTCCTTGCTTTCCTTTCCCGTTTCTTTTGGCGTCTGGTTAGAGCGTTTTTTTTGTTCGGAATTAGTGTGTTTAATATTGGATTTACTTCTGGAATGTGCTTTACTTTTTGTGTGTCTATTTCTGGATTCTTGACAGGATTATGCTCTATAGAGTTTATAGCAGGTTTTACTTTGGTGGGATACTGGTCTGATTTTGTTAGAGCCAGTATTTGTTCTATTAGGTTGGGAAGAAGGCTCAGTTTGTCTATGATTGGGCCGCACAAGCAGGGACTTTGTTCCAGTGTGTACTTTGATTGAGCTGTTATTATCAAATTATTTAGTTTGTCAAGTTTGTTATCAATCCCCGCAATATAATGAGGTATGGTATTCATTAAGTCAATTTTGGTATCCATTTTGTCGGATTGCCAATTTAAAGCCATTGCTGATGTTGTGGAAAAGTAAATTTTGCCATGTTCTGTGTCCCTACGCCTCATCCATCATATGTTATGTGTGCATGATTAAATATGCATATGCATTCCCCATGTCCGATTCAAGACGCAATTATAGTTGTGTCCACCTCTGGTATGTCATTTCCCAGTCCTCATGAGTAATATGAGTATCAGGCCTATGTAAAGTTATGTTGCCACGTTTCTCAGTGTGCACGTTAATTCATTATAAAGTCCCCGTTTCTAGGCCTCAACAGGGCCCGGACACCAGATTCAGCTCCTGTCTCCTGAAGCCTCGCTGAGGAGCGATACAGCCCCCACCTGTATCCTCGACCCTTCACTTACTTCCTGCCTCGCAGTGCCCGGTCCAGCTTGGCTCAGTCTCTGAGTCTGCCAAGAATATGTTATGATTCCAGTTATCAGTTCAGTCCTCCTTCTCTGCATTCCTAAGCTACTGAACTGCATCAATAGTTTCCGTCATTGTCTAGCCTATTCGGCCCCATGTTAAGAGAAATACTGTATTTAATGGTCATTTAATATTCTTCATCACACACTACATGTAGAATAAATGCATGCTCTAGCCTTAGAGTCTGTTAGCTTTTCCCCTCATGACTTCTAGTTTATATCAACATGTTCCCTAAACATTAGATACCAGATAGGGTTTAGGTACATGTCGCTCCGACCCTCCAGACTTTAGTCTCTGCTCCTAGCACAGAGTTCATAGCCCCCAGCTTCTCCTAGTAACACGTCATTGCCAGTTTGCGCGCACCACCAGGTTAGAGGTCCCGGCTCCTCAGGTAGCCCCCTCCATGGTTTCCGCCCCATTCATGACATATTCTGTTACATTTGCATCACATGTCTATGTGCACACCCAGTTACACCCTCTTTAGCCCTTATCTTTCGCGACTGCTACGCGTCACACCTATTGCTCCACCCACTGCTACGCCTACTGCAATGTAATGCTATGTGTTTGCGTTATGTATATATGCTCATGTATTGTTATTAAAAAAGTCAGCGCGCTCATCCCAGATCCAGCCCCAGCAGCTGCTGGGCCCTGTCATCCTATGCCTACGCAGGTTGTCCTGTTCCTGTCCTTATGCTGTATTAAACCTGCAAAACTCCTACTACCTCGAATCTTGACTCTTATTTATTGAGCTATCTGTTATGATATATGTCTAGTCAAAAATAGGGTATTATTTATTTATTTACCACATAATGGCGCCCGAATAGGGACTTGCCCTTTCCCCACGCGTCGGTGAAGCCACGCCGACCCCCTGACCCTCTGCAGTCGTGACGGAACTCTTCTGCGCAGTGGCAGATATTTCTGCTCAAGTATCCCTCAGGCCCACGGAGGAGACGGAGGAGGCGGTCCAGCATCCAAACGAGACGGTGGAGGAACGCGGCGAGTCCCGACCAGAGCCCAAGCCAAGAGTACAAGGTCCGAGGTATCCGGAGGTCCACCCGTAACTGAAGTCCGAAGTTCGTCGTCATCGTCGTAGCAGTGCAGTCCAGTCCGAGGCCTTCCGTTCTTGCTGCCCGGTGAGTACCGTTACTGGGGTGGTATCTAGACAGGGTCAATTTAAATTGACTCTGGTCTGTGGGTTGGTGGTACACAGTCCCACAAACGAAGTGTTCACTTCGGTGGATACGGGTCCTGACGTGTCTCTTTAAGAGACCGGTAAGTTTCGTACTGTTTCAGCAGTGCATCTAGTTTCTGTTCTAGTCAGTTCTGTTCTCGAGAAATTTCAAGTGTTCTGTTCGCAGTATTTCCAGGTAGTATTCTGTTCGAACTATTATTTTTAAATGTTTTTCATGTATTTCAATGTCGTGGTATGAATGGGGATTAAGTATCGTGTTTATTGTGTATTGTATTGTGTCTAGATTACAGTCCAGTCATGCCCATATTTTCCAAGTTACGTCAGTTGAAAACTAGAAAGGGTCTGCTGGAAGCAGCAGTTCCCGTCCCGCCTAGGGACAGTCCAGGTCACTTTATGTATCAGAAACATGGCATAAGTGCCATATTGTATCTAGATTTATGGGTAGAGTATACCAAACAGTTAGAAGAAAAGTATAGATGGCCCGTATCGGGTACATGGGATGCCGAATGCATCATGCGAGTAGAAGAAGCATTATGGAAAAAGAAAGCCAGACAATCACAGAAAGATGCCATCGAGTTATGGCGTAAAGAAGCTCATAAAAGAACTGAAAAAGAAATCAGAAAGTCAGAATTAAGTAGAGAATCCTTAGAGCGAGCCCAAGAAAAAGAATTAATCGAGATAGGTGAACAAGTCAAAGCCGAACAGTCAGACAGACAGAGGAATGCCCTTATTAAGGGTATGTATCCTCTTCTTGCCGAGGGCTTGCCAAAAGCGACCCCGGAGGCATCCAGTAATCTCCCGCCACCACTAGTTCCGACCAAGCTACGTCACAAACCGACCGCAGCTGATATTTTCATCTCGTCCTATTTGGACGACACAATCCCTGAATATGTAAATCCTGTCCGCGCTCCGCCAGTCCCTGTAAATCAGGTAATTCCTACTCCCCCAGACACCGGGGTGCCCTTAACAGCCCCCCCGGGTCAGCCCGCCATACAAGTCCAGCCCACGTTACAATTACCCACCCTGCCAGGACGAAAAGCATCAGTTGATGATTCTAGTTTAGGGGCTGCAGGAGGAGGTCTTCCTCAAACCCCGCCGCCACGTAAGCGTTTATCAGCACTCGAATTACATGCTCAAGCATCACAGCGTACTCCCAAGAGTAATAAGTCTGTTGCAGAAATCAGGCAAGCCCTTGGCGAATGTGTCTATGACCCAGTTCCAGGCGAGTTTAATATGGTTTTATATTCCGTACGCGTAAGGAGAGTGACCGAGTATCTAGTCACCCTGCCGAATATGAAAGAAGATCTAGACAGAATATATCGTTTCATCCGTACAGGGGATGACCCACAAAGTATTAGTGATGCCATGTCTCAAAGGAAAGCTGAGATCCAGCGTATGATATTAAAGTTTTTAATTAACTGTCTAATAAGAGAACAAGATTACCCGTCTAAAGATCCGGCCGAAATGAAAACTCTAACAAAGTGGAGTGATAATATAGCCGAAGGAAAGCACAATACCATTGGTGCCATGGAAAGTATGTACAAGAAAATCCGTAGAGAGATAATAAAGATACACGAACAGCGTAAAGCAGCACAAGTAAGCGAGAAAGAAAGTACCTCTGATCCTGAAGAAGAAGACGATGAGAATACCGCCAGAATAGCGTATGTAGGAAAACCTAGATTTCCAGATCGCCATTTACGCCTAGAACACAAGCCAATTTCCCATCATTCAGCACCAGAACAAGGTTCCCTAGAACAAGTATTCCAAGCTACCGATCACATTCTGAAATCACGAATCGGTTACAGTGAGTTAAGTACCATGCATGAACAAGAAATAGTTCGGTCAGCAGTCCGATGGATTACTGATTCTACCACTTTTCCAGACGAAATAGTGGCACAAATGTTTCTGAAAATGCCCCCAGCCGAGCAGCGACTGGTGGGTATGTATATGATTCAGCACCTCATTACTCTGTATGAGGGTCAACATTCTGATCCAGGCCCGTTACATGATATCCTGAACGAGTTACTCCAGTACAGATGGAGAGGTCTAGGTACCGATTTAATTAGTGTCATTCTAGAACAACGCCATAAATATAGAATGTTCTTGAACCCGCATTTCGTTCATGTCTCACCCCCAGAAAGTAAATCATTCTACATAGACAGACAGAACCCGTTACGAGAAGTGCATCCAGTTAAGACAGAGGACGGTGAAATGCAACGAGTGTTTGTATACACTCCAATCACAAAGATGGAACTCCTCGAAATGAAGAAATTAATTCCCTGTCATGACAAAGATCCAGCAGGGTTCCATAGAGAATTAAAAGACATGCTCCGTATGGGAGAATACACTTACCCAGATATCATTAAAATGTTAAAGGTTCTGTTGCCCGCAGGGGTGTATGAAAAGCTCAAAGAGAAAGAATGGGAGGTGGGAGAGAAAAAGATAGATTGGGCAGTTCTAGAAGCTGAAGACAAGGCACGAGTACCAGGTACCGGTCTAGGAGAGAAATGTAAAGAATTACCAGAATTATTGATTCAAGTTTTACCCAGATTATTGACAACTAGAAAAGAAGACTGGGATGCAATCTCAGCCTGTAAACAGAAACAAGAAGAAGACATTAGTGATTTTTATTCTAGGTTTGAAAAATGTTTTAGTATCAACAGTGGCCTCAAGACAAGTAGTGAGTCATACCCTCATCTCTTTGTTACTAAATTAGTCGAGAATTCAAGTCCACCAATTAAAAACCGAGTTCTGAAAGTCGAAAGTACCTGGCAAGCTAATACTCCGTCCCAGATGTTGCAGATGCTTCAGTATCACCAGAATAGAATCAGAGAAGAACAAGAACACGAAAGAAAACGTATGAAAGACACAAAAATGAAAGTGCTAGTTGCACAATCTGTTCCTCACGACAGTCAGAAGAGGGGTCCGAATCAAGCCAGTCATCCTGCAGCACCCGTTAAAGGGAACTGCAATTATTGTAAACAGCCAGGTCATTTCATAAACGAGTGTACAGTTCTGAAACATAACATAGCTACTGGTAAGACTAAAGAAAGACCACGTCCGCCTAGACAAGAACAAGTTTCACAGATTCCTCAGTCACAGAATGCACCACAGACAGTTACAGCACCGCAGCCTATTGCTGCAACACAGCATGTTACATCGCAGATGTACCAGTATGCACAGTCTGAGTATCCAGAGTATCAGCAGTATTCATGAAACAGCCTAGAGAGGGAGGTAGGCTTGCCTCTCATCGAGATACCTGTAGATCAAGAAGGTCCCTATGTTCACAGTCAAGTATTAGGGAAAGACAGAAAGTTTTTGATTGATACAGGGGCAAGTAGGACCACAATTAGTCACGCCGAAGTTCCAGGGGCTCCGCTCTCAGGCTCTAGAAATGTTTCCCTTGGATTTTCAGGAAAGCCTATCGTAAATGAGATTTCAAAGCCAGTCACTCTAGAAGTAGGTCCATTGTCCCGCACTACTGATCTGTTACTTACTAAGTCATGTCCAGAAAATCTGTTAGGCATTAAGACATTGAAAGAGTTAGGTGCAGTTATATGTTGTTCCCCCGAGGGAATACGATTGTTCCTACGTGACTTTAAGGGTCACTATGTATTACGAGATTTTGATCCGAGATTGTCTTATGTCCCGCAGCATTTATGGGCGCAAGGTCCAACTGATGTAGGTTACATGCAAATCACACCCTATCGTGTGACTCTCAAACCAGGTGTAGTGTTACCACGAATCAGGCAGTATAGATTGCCACCTGAGGCTGTAGCAGCCTTATCCAAAATTATAGACGAGCTCATGGCTCAAGGAGTAGTTGTAGAAACTGACTCCAATGTATGTAATTCTCCGATCATTCCAGTCATGAAACGTACTGATCCAAATGCACCCCCAGTATATCGATTAGTGATTGATTTACGAGAACTTAACAAATGTATTATTCCTCAGTACCCAGTTGTCCCAGATATCTCTTCCCTATTAACAGCCATTGATTCTGAAGCTACATTTTTTACTGTAATAGACCTCAAGAATGCATTTTTTAGTGTTCCCATCCATCCAGACAGCCAGTTTCTTTTCGGATTTTGTTTAAATGGAAGGAGCTATATGTTTACACGAGCTCCTCAAGGTTTCACAGAAAGTCCTAGTATTTACAGTCAAGCACTCAAGAGACAACTAGACAATATTCACATGCCAACTGACACTGCCCTGCTCCAGTATGTCGATGATCTACTGATCACAGCCCGTTCTGAACGTGACTGCGAGCGAGCGTCACTGACGGTTCTGTATTTCCTAGCCGAGATGGGGCACAAGGTGTCCCCTTCGAAGCTTCAATTCTGTGTCCAGCAAGTGGTTTACTTAGGACACTTGCTGTCCAAGAGGGGTAGGCAGTTGACACCCGATCGCATCCAGTTGATAGCGAGTCTTCCTCAGCCCAGGACCCAGAAGGAGGTACGTGCCTTTATTGGCCTTACTTCTTATTGTAGACAATGGATTCCTCAGTATGCATTTCTAGCCAAGCCACTGATACAGTTAACGACACAGGAGGCAGCCGCACCGACTGTCCTCCCTTGGACATCTGAACATACACTTAGTTTCAACGAATTAAAAAAAGCTTTATGTCAAGCTCCAGTTCTAGCTACACCGAACTACAGTAAGCCTTTTACACTTTTCGTCACTGAACGCGAAGGTACAGCATTATCTGTTCTCACACAAGATCAAGCAGGACAGTACAAGCCGTGTGCTTATTTTTCTAGCACATTAGATCCTGTAGCCCAGGCTCTGCCTGCGTGCCTCAAGTCAGTTGCAGCCACAGCCCTAGCTATCAGACAAAGTGATTCCATAGTTTTAGGACACTCTCTGACAGTACAAGTTCCACACTCCGTGGAAGTTCTTTTAAATAGAACACAAACACAGCACTTGACAATTGCACGTTTAACGGGTTATGAATTGACACTGTTCCAGCCACACATAGAAATCAGACGCTGCAACATTTTAAATCCTGCTACACTGTTACCATCAGTTAATTCAAATCCTGACACACATGACTGTGTGGAAGTAGTTAACATTACGACAAAGCCAAGACAAGATCTGACAGATATTCCGTTACCAGATCCCGACCTGACACTTTATGTGGATGGGTCATGTATGAGAACTAGTACAGGAGATTTAGTTGCCGCGTATGCAGTGACTACTGACACTGAAGTTATTGAGACACACCGTATTGATACTCTGTCCGCTCAAGCAGCAGAGCTAGTTGCTCTGACACAAGCCTGCATACACGCCAAGAACTTGAAAGTTAATGTTTACACAGATTCACGTTACGCATTTGGAGTTGTACACGACTTCGGAGTGCTCTGGCAGGAGAGAGGTTTCATGACTTCTCATGGAACCAAGATTCAGCATGGTTTCCTTATCCAAGCTCTGTTAGATGCAATACATTTACCGACATCCATTGCTATTATGAAATGCAAAGCACATACGAAAGTTACTGACATTATTTCCCAAGGTAATGATCTAGCAGATCGCACAGCCAAGCTTACAGCACAGACTCCAGACATTCAAGTTAATCCGACACAGACACAAACTCCAGATCTGACTACATGTATGACAGTTAAGGACCCTACACAAGATGTCATAGACATACAGTTACATGCTACTCCCGATGAAATCAAGAAATGGTCTGAACAAGGAGGGGTCCAGACAGATCAAGGATGGGTGACGAAGGGAAGAACCACATGGTTTCTCCCCGACTCTATGGTTCAAGTTATCATTAATACCGCACATAGTCCAGCACATTTAGGAGAAAAAGCAATGTTAGACAGTATCCAGAACATTTGGTTCAACAAGCATTTACGAGCTGCAGCTAAGCAGAAAGTCCGTACCTGTATGATATGTTGTCAGTTTAATCCAGGTAAAAGTGTCCCGGTGGAACAAGGTGGTTTCCAGCCTCCTGACCACCCTTTTGAGGTCCTCCAGATGGATTATATTCAGATGGAGCGATGTCGAGGTTTCAAGTATGTTCTTGTAGTTGTATGCGCTTTGTCCAGATGGACAGAAGCATATCCAGTCCCAGATTAATTAATTAATTAATTGTGGGTTTATATAGCGCTAGAATCAACTCCCGGAGGAGTATCTCCGCGCTTCGACCGCTGGGGAACCCGTCCTGGCTCACCCTGAGAGATGGTCCCTAATGGGTATCTCTAAGGTGCGACCAAGCATCCCCGGCAGTCTGGGGGGGCCGTTGTGAAGATGAGGCAAGCTAATGCCCAGAGTTGCCGAGTGTGGTCCCTGACTGGAGTAGGCACCGAGGCGAGAATTATCGAGCCCGCTGACCCTGGTCCACGACCCTGCCGCGTCGGGAATCGAACCCTGGTCCTGGGCCGTCCTCTGCTTACGGGTCTGCCGCCTCTAACCAGTGAGCCACACCACTCCACACAGCCGCGACCACTGCCAAGCAGTTGGTTCGTGAGTTTTTCCCTCGATATGGACTCCCTAGAGTCGTATATTCTGATAACGGCCAGCCATTCTCCTCAGAGTTAATGAAGCACGTTTCCCTGTTGTTAGGGTACCAGTGGAAGTTTCATTGTGTACGCCATCCTGAAGCAGCTGGTCTGGTCGAGAGACATAATCAGACTCTGAAAATCCGAATTGCCAAAATATGTAAAGAGAAAGGTGTGGACTGGCTAGTAGCTCTGCCAGTTGCTTTGTTTTATATGCGCATGGTCGCACATTCCAGATCAGGTCTGTCCCCGTATGAGGTCGTTTTCGGCCGCCCTCCAAATATGTGGGGTACTCCTAGACCCCGAAGTATTACTGATGTTTCATGTAATATGCTGACAGATTACCTAGCTTCCTTGATGTCTGCCCTCAACTCATGTCGTTCACAGGTTGCCGCCGCATTTCCAGACAATACCGAGGTGGCCCCGCATGAAATCGTTCCAGGTTCAATGGTCCTCGTACGTAACTTCGACAGATCAAGTCCGCTGGAGCCACGTTGGAAGGAGCCCCGTCAGGTCCTCCTCACCACCCGTACAGCCGTGAAATTGGAAGGACGCCGCGGCTGGGTACACCTTTCGCACGTCAAGAAATTCTACGGATTAAAGCCGGTCTCCAAGAACATTTCCCAGGATTTAAAAACTTGTCAAAACATTGTTCCTAAGGACTGTCCCGCAAATGACATTGACACAACCCCTCCCCTGTTAGAGAAAACTCCGCAGCAGGAGTATAAGCAAAAGCTACGGTCTAGTAAAATAAGTCAGCCAGTTTGATTGTCTAAGTCCTCCCCTAGGTGAAACGGTTAGACTGTTTCTGACATGTATAAAATAGACCCCCATAGTGAGAGAGTTAGTCAAAACTCAATCCGATGTATCGTTTTTCTAAGTTTCATATTATTTCTCAGCCTTTTGACTTCCTGCACTAGTTACGCATTTTATCTGTGTTTTCCAGTTCCTCATGTAAATAAGCATTCTAATGTTACAGTAGAGCACACGTTTAGTGATCTGCCTCCTCATGAATATTCATACCGCCTCGCTATGCGTAACAATACTTTTATCCGCATGTTGCATTATTCACACCAGACCAGCAATGCCACTAATTGTTGGGTGTGTGGTCGACTCCCCCCTTTCCAGACGTCAAAGGGAGTTCTGCCACTCTTTCCTTATCCTTTTTCACATAATGGTTCGTGTGGAGCATGGTCCACGTTAACGTCATCCTCAACAGATATGTCTTTTCTTAACAGCACATGTTTCCCAGACAAGCATGGTCCCCCCCACAGAACAGGTTTAGATCTAGAAAATGAAGTGTACAATTTAGGTAACTATTCGTCGAATTTCATGGTCCTGAATGTTCAGTCTGATACTACTCCAGATTCACCTGCTATTTCAGTGTTACCAGTCAAAGGCGAATTATGTGTTCGTAATTATGGTTCTGTACATGTAGGACATAGTGATTGTACTACTATTGTCAAGTATAGTGACAGTGGGAAATCTATTTTTAAAGCTTCACGTCATTCTTATTTTGTTTGTGGTCAAACTGCATATGTTCGTCTGCCCCTCGATTGGGAGGGAACCTGTTACATTGCCTTCCTACTGCCACCTGTTTTTCTAGCCCCACCTGACTACCATAGGAATTCCTATCTAGTACATACTAGACACAAGAGAAATCTCCCGATTGTCGACTATACTGAAACTGCTGCAGAGCAATTCATTGATATTGATAAAGGTGTTTTCCCTTATTTAGGTACAGTTGTAAATAGTAAGCTAATCCGTAGGTTAACAAGAACCCTTGAAGCTGTAGTAGATGAGACTGCCTCCGCTCTAGGTAACTTAACCGAAGAGCAATCTGCTATGAGATTTGTCGTTTTGCAAAATCGTCTCGTCCTTGACGTCATACTGGCCGATAGGGGCGGGGCCTGTAGAGTCATCGGATCTAGTTGCTGCATTTTCATTCCAAATAACGCGCCGTCTGTTTATTCAGCTATAACCAGACTTCATAAAATTGCCCATCTGTTACACCAAGATCCAGGCACCTGGACATGGTCCGGTTGGTTCTGGAATACAATTTCCGCCTGGGGATGGAAAGTCCTGTCCTTTCTAGGTATCGCAGTAGCGATCATATTCAGCTGCTGCCTCTGTATACAATGTGGCCCTGCGATTTGCGGCATGTGTGCTACCTCTTGTATTCCTAGTCCCAAGCCCCGTTCTAAATCTCGTTCCAAGACAATTCGAGATGAACAAATGGTACTGTATGAAATGATAGATGGTATCATGAATATTGATGTTTCCTGATGGAAACGTAGTGACAAGGAGGGAATGTGGAAAAGTAAATTTTGCCATGTTCTGTGTCCCTACGCCTCATCCATCATATGTTATGTGTGCATGATTAAATATGCATATGCATTCCCCATGTCCGATTCAAGACGCAATTATAGTTGTGTCCACCTCTGGTATGTCATTTCCCAGTCCTCATGAGTAATATGAGTATCAGGCCTATGTAAAGTTATGTTGCCACGTTTCTCAGTGTGCACGTTAATTCATTATAAAGTCCCCGTTTCTAGGCCTCAACAGGGCCCGGACACCAGATTCAGCTCCTGTCTCCTGAAGCCTCGCTGAGGAGCGATACAGCCCCCACCTGTATCCTCGACCCTTCACTTACTTCCTGCCTCGCAGTGCCCGGTCCAGCTTGGCTCAGTCTCTGAGTCTGCCAAGAATATGTTATGATTCCAGTTATCAGTTCAGTCCTCCTTCTCTGCATTCCTAAGCTACTGAACTGCATCAATAGTTTCCGTCATTGTCTAGCCTATTCGGCCCCATGTTAAGAGAAATACTGTATTTAATGGTCATTTAATATTCTTCATCACACACTACATGTAGAATAAATGCATGCTCTAGCCTTAGAGTCTGTTAGCTTTTCCCCTCATGACTTCTAGTTTATATCAACATGTTCCCTAAACATTAGATACCAGATAGGGTTTAGGTACATGTCGCTCCGACCCTCCAGACTTTAGTCTCTGCTCCTAGCACAGAGTTCATAGCCCCCAGCTTCTCCTAGTAACACGTCATTGCCAGTTTGCGCGCACCACCAGGTTAGAGGTCCCGGCTCCTCAGGTAGCCCCCTCCATGGTTTCCGCCCCATTCATGACATATTCTGTTACATTTGCATCACATGTCTATGTGCACACCTAGTTACACCCTCTTTAGCCCTTATCTTTCGCGACTGCTACGCGTCACACCTATTGCTCCACCCACTGCTACGCCTACTGCAATGTAATGCTATGTGTTTGCGTTATGTATATATGCTCATGTATTGTTATTAAAAAAGTCAGCGCGCTCATCCCAGATCCAGCCCCAGCAGCTGCTGGGCCCTGTCATCCTATGCCTACGCAGGTTGTCCTGTTCCTGTCCTTATGCTGTATTAAACCTGCAAAACTCCTACTACCTCGAATCTTGACTCTTATTTATTGAGCTATCTGTTATGATATATGTCTAGTCAAAAATAGGGTATTATTTATTTATTTACCACAATGTCTGAAGGGTTTCTATTACTGAGACAAGCAGCCCTGAGTGTATTGCACTTGTGCTCTGTTCGGGGTTTTGGTTGAGTAGAAGATCAGCGTGCTCTCGACAAAGCGAGGTATCGTCTTGTTCTCGGATTTTTTCCCGTGTTTTTTCTTGGCTTCGCAGCTGGGTAGGTTGCCCTTCTTCGTTTTTATTGCGCTTTTTTTCCTCTGGATTTACTCCCTCTTTGAAAGTGGTTGTACTTGTATCATGCAGCTTCTTTTTTATTAGTTATTGGGCTTGATGTGAGACTTAATGACTTTAATTTCTCCGGATTTGCTTCACTTTTATGACTGTTTTTACTTGTGTCTTTCATCAATTCTTTGTTTGGAGTTGGACTTGCTATTGGGCTTGATGTGAAGTTTAATAGCTTCAGCCATGATGTTTCTGAGGAATTCTGGTAAACAAATTCCGTTTGGCTTGTGTTTTGTTCCCTGTGTATCTGGGCTTTGGATGTCTGAGACTCTTTGTCAAATAATTTCTGTATTCGCATTTTTTGGAAGGGCTCTGTGATTTAGTTTTTAAAAATTTTGTGAAGAAAGTTAATGCTGTTGTAGGCGTTATTGATGTTACATTGGTTACTGATTTTTCTACACACGTCTGTTCTTCCTTCATCCTTTTGCTGTCTGGGGTGGACTCTGTTGTAGCTCCAGTCACCTGTATAATATTCTGGCCCAGGATGGGGATTTCTCCTAAGCTGCACTTGTGTGGCAAGGTGGTTTCCCGGTCGCGGCGCTCCCCTGATTCTTCCTGCTGATGGACCATTACTATGGTCTCATGGAGATGTTGGCTTCGATGAGATGAGGTGGTTAGGTTTGCCCCCGGTGTATGAAGAGTTGGTCTTCCGAGTATCGATGTTAAGCCTTTGTTGCTGGTGACCTTCTCGGGGGTTAGTGGTGTAGGGAGACCTGGGAGAGATTGTTGAGTAGTAAGAAGGGTGGCTCCTGGATTTTTCAGAATAAAGAAAGCTTTGTTTATCTCTGATTTCTCTAATTTTCTCTCCTTTCCTGTTTTTTGTTTTTGAACATTGTTGCGATCAGGGAGATAAGTTGGCTGGGTAGCACTGTTGTTAGGCCTTTTTTTATGTCCATATTATTGAGTGGCATTTTTTCCTGGTTTGCGTTGCACTGATCGGTTTGTGGGGATTTCTTTTCCTTTGGGGTTCTTTTTTTTTTGTTTTGGTGACCTCCTGACCCTTCCTGATCTCATCCTTTTAGAGACAGGGTGGTTAGCTTAGGTTGTTTATTTGTTTGTTTGTTGTTTGTTTGTTGCTTGGGGGCTCCCTCGAAGGGTTTACTCTATATGCTCTATTTATTCTGTTTCTCTGTGCTCCCTGCACTCTTCTCTACTTGGCTTTGCTTGGCTGTGGTTGGGCTCAGCAGTGATCAAATTTCTCGCCGAAGTCCGGGGTCCGAGGGTCCCGGGTTCAAGGTCCAGGGTCCTTGAAATGTTTTGAGTTAGGAGTTTTTTCCTCTCGGACTGAGGTTGAGGCTAATTAGAAGGCAGCTGCGAGTTTGCGAGAGTCTGCGAGAGCCTGATCAGCGAGCGGAGCTCACGGGGGGACCGCAGGCAAATCAGACCTAGTCGAATTGCCTCTCCCGATCGCACCCCCGGCTCTTACTTCGCGGCTGCCTCTACCGGCTCGTGTCTTGGCTTACTCCTTATGCTCCTTATGCCGACTTGTGTTTAACCTTGCCTCACCTCTTTTTACCGAACTGAAGGGTGCGGTGGTATTGTGGTGGTATTCAGTGGTGCACGCGGAAACCTTCTTTTGCTGCTGCTTCCCCCACCACCCTCGCTCTTCGCTTTGTTCCTCCTCCTCCGCGGGGACTGCTAGTTTCAACTCAGCTCCGTCGCTGGGAGTACTTACTGGTGTTTGTGGTAGTGTTTTTTGTTGATTGAACACAGCGTGTTATCTTAACACTGCCAAAAAGTTCTTCCGGTGGGGGGGGTACACACTGTCGGCTAGGACCACCTGACCGCCCCTCCCCCCCACCACTAGAGGGCAGTGCCCGCAGCCGCGACCGGCCGCCACTCACGGTAGCGGCAGTTGGAGCACCCACAGCTGCTACACGTTTCAGCTCAATGACGGGTGTACTTGCCGGTGTCTGTCGGCGCTGTCTCCCCTCTCTCGTGGCTCTGTCCCTGTATCTTGGGCGCAATTCCTGCTCGCGGCAGCTCTCCTCGCTCGCTCTCGGTCCCGCAGGTCAGCCCTAGTACCGCAGTTCAGTCTCGGCTCGCGTCAGCTCACCACTCTGCTGCGGCCACCGCTCCGCTCTGCACTGCGCTCCTTGCTCCTTGCTCTGCTCCAGTCACGTGACCTCAACAACACACCTGCACGTCCAGCATGTTTTAAATATAACTTTTTTAACATTCCCATTTATCATTATAACTTTGCTGTTTTGTTTTAAGATTTTATTTTGTTAAAAAGTTTACAGTGCTTGTATTTTCACAACATACATTATATACTCCAGTGTTTATAAGAAGAAAAACAAATTTTAACAGTTGTATTATTATTAATTAAATATCTTGAAAGTTAAAGGGATCATGCAAAACAATACTGCACCTCCATTTTTCTTAAGTAATCCTGGAGAGCCTCCCATTAAATGGAGTAAATGGAAAAAGATTGTTGCACATTATGCAAGAGTTTGCGGTGCAAATTTAAGTGCAGAAAGAAAATGGTCCTTACTTTTACATTGTTTGGGAGGTGAAGGGCAAGAAGTTTTAGAAAATTTGCCAGCTTTATCTACACAAGAACATCAAGGTTTAGATGAATATGAAATCTGTATTTTACAGTTAGATAGGCCTTATTTACCTCGTGCCAGCACAATAATGAAGAGATACCATTTTGGGCTAAGGGAACAAGGTAAGGAGGAATCTGTAGAAGATTATTTAACTAGTTTGAGAAAGTTAGCATCCGCTTGCAAATTTGGAATGGCTAATGAAGAAAGAATTTGTGATCAATTTGTTCTTAAATGTAGGGAGGACAAAATAAGAGAGGAACTATGGCTTAAAGATGTGCCACCTTTAGAAGAAGTAATAGGGAATGCTAAAGTAGAACACATGTTAAAATGTGTTAATAAATTAAAACAAGAAACAAATAAAAGTCAACCTGTTGTGGAAGAGGTTCAAGAAAAATTTTACTTGGTTAAAAATGAGAAAACTTCTTTGAAGGATTTGGGAAAAGATGATTCTTCAAAAGTAATTGTTGAATGTTTTTATTGTGGAAGATCTGGTCACAAAGCCAACTCAAAGTCTTGTCCTGCTTTATGTGGTTTATGTGGGATGGTTGTGGGAAGAAGGGTCATTTTCTAAAATATTGTAAATCTAAAGAAAGAAAAGTTCCTAACAGATATTAAAGACGGTATATGTCAAGTTATTGAAAACAAATGTAATGATCATCCCATAGGTAAGTGTTGGACAGGCCACATGAAGGGCTCGCTCCCTCCCCGCAGGACAGGGCCCGGGCCACCGTCAGCACCATTGCCCGGCCCAGCCGCCATCTTGGACACGGCACCACACGGCCGCGCGGCCTCAGCCCGACCCCAACCCTGGGCCTGGCCAGGCCCGACATCCCGGCACCACCCTCCACCCAGGAGGTGAACGGACCACTTGGCAGGTCAATGGGAGTAAGAAGTGTCGATGGCTCTCCCCCGCCAGGTGCCGAGCACCCCCAGCCTCCTCGGGCGCTGGCTCCACCCCCCTGCTGGGTGTCTGGACTCCCTCATCCCAGACCTCCCGACCTCCAAGAGCGAGGGTCCGGACATCAAAGGGCGCCAGACCTATAACTGAAGCCGCCCCAGGACAGGAAGGCAGTTGTATCCTGGAGTCGAGAGACACCGCGACAAACTCATCCTTGACGGACTGCTGGCGCTGCCACAGCCCTGCCTTGTGGACTATTAGCCTGCCTGCTGGCGCTGCCGCGGCCCTCTGCAACCTTCATCCTCGTGGGACCTGCTGGCGCTGCCGCGGCCCTCTGCAACCTTCATCCTCGTGGGACCTGCTGGAGCTGCCGCGGCCCGTTGTAACCTTCATCCTCGTGGGACCTGCTGGCGCTGCCGCGGCCCGTTGCAACCTGCATTCTCGTGGGACCTGCTGGCGCTGCCGCGGCCCGTTGTAACCTTCATCCTCGTTGGGACCTGCTGGCGCTGCCGCGGCCCGTTGCCACCTACGACCTCTTCGGGACCTGCCGGCGCTGCCGCGGTCTGACCCCTCCGAACACCGAGCTCGAGGATTGTGAGCTATCACCGTTACACCTCCGTACCCGTGGGTACCAAGACTGTCCCGCTACCCCCTTCCCTTACTAGAGACTAGAATTGAGAGGATCATCGTGTCCTAATCGCCTTGTATCGTACCACTCTACTACCAGAAGTGCCTATAAAAGGTGTTACCCTGATCTTTGTGTGGTGTCCATCTGTGGGGGGGAAGTTACCTGTCTGTGCGATCACTGTGCTCGGCCGACCCTCCAGGTCCCCGTCTAACATTGGTGGCTAGCGGCGCGATCCGAACCAACGCGTACCGTACAGACAGTAACTCACCCTACGACTAAAACCACAATGACGACCAAAGAGAGCGGATCGGCGGAGAAGTTCCAGATGGAAAAGCTGGAAGAATACAACCACCGAGAGCTCAAACAATTTTGCATGGACTTAGGCATTGCTACCACCGGGCTAAGCACAAAAGAAGACTTCAAAAACGCCCTAGAGGCCTGGACAGAGACAAATACCGCAACCCCCCGGGACCCCGCAGCCCCGGAAGTCAACACCACCCGGACGGAGGAACGGAGAACAGGCCCTTCCCGTGAAGAGATCCAAGAGCGGGAAAAAAATAGATTACACGAGTTAGACTTGGCACGACTCAGATTAGACGGAGAATTGAAACTGGCGGAACAAAAAATAAACTTAGAACACTTACGGCTCAGAGAAGAGCGAGAGGAAAAACAGAGACAGAGAGACCTCGAAGAAAAAAGACTGGCATATGAGCACGAGTGCAAACTAGCGGAGATAGAAATACGCAAACTGAACAAAAACCTAGGGGTGCCCGAGCAACCGCACTCCCCGGGTCCTACCGAGCAGAAGGTCCACATCCCCAAGGATGTGGTCCGAGAATATCACCGGAACGACGACATACAGCAGTGGTTCAAGGCCTATGAGATTGCCATGACCGCCCACCGGGTCGCTCGAAGTGACTGGGGAGCCGGTCTATGGGGGAGATTCGTCAACGAGGGTCGTGATGCCCTGCTGCAGCTTCTGGACCATCAAATGACGTCCTATGACCACATGAAGGCCGCCCTCCTCAGTTGATATGGGCTTACACCCGAAATGTACCGCCAGAGGTTCCGCAACTGCACCCGGATCCCAGGTACAACGTGGTTGGAATACGTGAACTATTTCAGCCGAGCCTTCGAGGGGTGGATCAAGGGTAACAACGTAACCACTTACGAACAACTCTTCAATCTCATTGTGTGGGAGCACCTCTCCAACAACTGCTTCGTCGAGCTCAGGCAGCACCTCCTCGACAGTAAATTGACTGAACCCCGGCAGCTCGCCACCGAGGCTGACCGGTGGGAGAGCACCCGAGTGGCCCGGAGTGGGCCGAACGAACAGAACAGAACCAACCAAGGTCATCATCGTCCCCGAGGAGGAGGAGGAGGCCCGGGCCGGGGCAGAGACGCCGTCCCGGCCGCGCCCACTAACGCCACCCCGGCCCCAGCAGGCCGGGGAAACCCCCCGATGCGCCCGGGGTTCCGAGCTAACGTGACGTGTCATCGATGCCAGCGAGTCGGCCACTATGCCAGTGACCCGACCTGCCCGAAGAACCAGGTCCCCGGGCCCCGCCAGATGGCGGCCGCCGCCCTGGGAGAAGAACAAGTCTCCGAAGACACGGAGACCTATGAGTCGGAGCAGTTCGAGTGGGAACCCGCCGCCATGACCCTGGCATGCCTGGGAGGAAGAGACATGGTCCCGCGGACTCCCCTGCCCGCCAACACTCGGAAGTACAGCCAATGGGTGAGCATCAATGGGCGCCAGGCCGAGGCCCTGCGTGACACCGGGGCCAGTGTGACGGCCGTCCGTTGTCACCTGGTGACCCCAGAACAAATCCTACCAAACGTACTTTGCCCCGTCTGATCGGCAGATAACTCGGAGAGCCTGTGTCGGATGGCCTGCGTCCCCTTCGAATGGGGAGGAGTGTCCGGCATGCTGAGAGTAACTGTCCGCGACGATGCCCCCGTGGACTGCCTCCTGGGGAACGATCTCGAGAGCTCCCCGTGGGCCGCTGTGGAAAGAAGAGAGCATCTGGGGATGTTGGGTCTCCCGGACTGGGCGTGCGTAACCACCCGGTCCATGGCCACCCGCACCATCCCTAGACCAGAAGAACCAGAATGGGCAGCACCTCCGCCCTCGATCACTCCAAAAGAAGACTTCCTCCAGACCGACCACCCGGACCCCACCACAGAGGGGTCCACACAGCCCCCCGAGCTTCCCGACCTGGCTCAGTGGCGTCAAGAAGGGGGACCCACCCAGGAACAATTCCGGCAGGAGCAAAAGACCTGCCCCTCCCTCGAGGGATTGCGACAGCAAGCGCTCGCCCAGAGCCAAGGAGACACCACCGGGGCCCACTGGGTTTATTGGGACAATGATCTCTTGTACAGCGAGCAGAAAATCGCAGAACTGGGGGCCGGGCGAGTGCTGGTGGTGCCCCTCCACTTCAGAGACTTCCTGTTGAACCTAGCCCATGATGTCCCCCTGGCCGGGCACCTGGGCCAAGACAAGACCTACCACCGCCTGGTGACTCACTTTTTTTGGCCCAAAATGAGAAATGACGTCTCCAACCATTGCCGGTCCTGCCCGACCTGCCAGGCCAGCGGGAAGAGCGGCCGCAAACTCAAGGCACCCCTACAACCATTCCCCGTGGTGACCACCCCGTTCGAAAGGGTGGGAATAGACATTGTGGGGCCCCTGGACCCCCGAACAGCACAGGGGCATCGCTTCATCCTGGTCCTGGTGGACCACGCCACCCGCTATCCTGAGGCGGTCCCCCTTCGTACTATAACAGCCCCAGTAGTGGGTCGAGCCTTGATGGGGATCTTCTCTCGAGTGGGCTTCCCCCGGGAAGTCGTCAGCGACAGGGGTACGAACTTCATTTCAAAGTATATGAAATCCCTCTGGCAGCAGTGCGGAGTCACTTACCGCTTCACCACCCCCTATCACCCCCAGGGGAACGGACTGGTCGAGCGGTTCAACCGCACCCTCAAGGGGATGATCATGGGGCTGGAAGAACCCCTACGCCGCCAGTGGGACGTGCTACTACCGTGCCTCCTCTTCGCCTACCGAGAAGTCCCCCAGAAGTCCCTCGGCTTCAGCCCCTTCGAACTCCTGTACGGACACCCCGTTCGCGGGCCTCTCAGCCTAGTGAAGGAGGAATGGGAAATGGCCCCCCTAAAGACCCCTCCGGACGTCTACAAATACCTCCTGACCCTCCGAAATCAGACCTGGAAATTCAGGGAGATCGCTAAAGCCAATCTGGAGGCCAGTCAAGAGGACATGAAGAAGTGGTACGACCAACATGCCTCCTCCATCGAGTTTGAACCGGGTCAGCAGGTATGGGTGATGTCCCCCATCGAACCGTGTGCCTTACAAGACAAATGGACGGGGCCCTTCAAGGTGATCGAGCGCAGGAGTCCCGTCACCTATCTCATCGACCTGGAGTCCCCCCGGAACCCCCTCCGGGTCCTCCACGCCAACAGGCTCAAACCCCACTTCATGCGCTCAGAGCTCAGCCTGCTGATGGCGACCGACAGTGGCACAGAAGGAGACTCCGAGCCCCTCCCTGACCTACTGAGGACTCGGGAAAGAGATGGCTCGGTGGACGGGGTCCGACTCTCCGAGGCCCTGACCCCAGAGCAGCGTCAAGATTGCCGGGCCCTCCTGCTGCCGTTCGCAAACGTGTTCTCCCTTGCACCCGGAGTCACCTCCTGGTGCCTGCACGACGTGGACACGGGGGACAGTCCTCCTGTCCGACACCGGGCGTACCGAGTACCGGATCGGGTACGTACATGCATCCAAGAAGAAGTCTCCAAGATGCTCGCCCTCGGGGTCATCGAGCCTTCGGACAGTCCCTGGGCCAGCCCGGTCGTCCTGGTCCCCAAGGCCGCGGCACCGGGCACCACGCCGGAGCTCCGATTCTGCATCGACTATCGGGGGCTGAACGCGGTCACCCGAACCGACGCTCACCCTATCCCCCGAGCAGATGAACTAGTCGACCGCATGGGGGCAGCCCGCTACCTAAGCATCTTTGACCTGACAGCGGGCTACTGGCAGATCGGCCTCACCCCCAGGGCCCAAGAACGTTCCGCTTTCTCCACCCCGGACGGGCACTACCATTTCAGAGTGATGCCCTTCGGCATGAAGAACGCTCCAGCCACCTTTCAAAGACTGGTGAACCAGGTATTGGCGGGCCTCGAAGAATTCAGCGCCGCCTACCTGGACGACATCGCGGTATACAGCCGCCACTGGGCAGACCACCTCCACCACCTCAGAGCGGTCCTGCAGGCCCTCCAACAGGCCGGCCTCACCATAAAGGCCAGCAAGTGCCAAATCGGCCAGGGGTCCGTGACCTACCTCGGACACCAAGTGGGGAGCGGTCTGGTGGCCCCCCTCCAACTCAAGGTAGCTGCCATCCAGTCCTGGCAACCCCCCGAAACACAAACAGAGGTCCGAGCCTTCCTGGGGCTCACCGGATACTACCGGCGGTTTGTGAGGGACTATGGCAGCATTGTGGGGCCCCTCACGGAACTCACGTCTAAGAACAACCCAAAACGAGTCAACTGGACTCCCGACTGTCACGCGGCCTTCGAGACGCTGAAGGCCGCCATGTGCACCGCTCCGGTGCTCCAGGCCCCCGACTACAGCCGCGAGTTCATCGTGCAGACCGATGCCTCCGACCATGGTATTGGGGCCGTCCTCTCCCAACTGAACCCCGAAGGAGTGGACCAACCCGTGGCCTTCATCAGCAGACGCCTACTGCCCCGAGAACAGCGCTGGAGCACCATTGAGCGAGAGGCCTTCGCAGTGGTATGGGCCCTCAAGAAGCTCCGGCCGTACCTCTTCGGAACCCATTTCCGGGTACAGACAGATCATCGGCCCCTGCAATGGCTCATGCAGATGCGGGGGGAGAACCCCAAACTATTGCGATGGTCCATCTCCCTGCAGGGGATGGACTTCACTGTGGAGCATCGCCCTGGCCAAGACCACGCCAACGCGGATGGCCTGTCCCGCTTTTTCCGCCTCGACGAGGAAAGTCCCCAAGAAGATGGGTGACTCTCCCCGCCTTCAGCTGGGGGGGACGCATGTTGGACAGGCCACATGAAGGGCTCGCTCCCTCCCCGCAGGACAGGGCCCGGGCCACCGTCAGCACCATTGCCCGGCCCAGCCGCCATCTTGGACACGGCACCACGCGGCCGCGCGGCCTCAGCCCGACCCCAACCCTGGGCCTGGCCAGGCCCCGACATCCCGGCACCACCCTCCACCCAGGAGGTGAACGGACCACTTGGCAGGTCAATGGGAGTAAGAAGTGTCGATGGCTCTCCCCCGCCAGGTGCCGAGCACCCCCAGCCTCCTCGGGCGCTGGCTCCACCCCCCTGCTGGGTGTCTGGACTCCCTCATCCCAGACCTCCCGACCTCCAAGAGCGAGGGTCCGGACATCAAAGGGCGCCAGACCTATAACTGAGGCCGCCCCAGGACAGGAAGGCAGTTGTATCCTGGAGTCGAGAGACACCGCGACGAACTCATCCTTGACGGACTGCTGGCGCTGCCAAAGCCCTGCCTTGTGGACTATTAGCCTGCCTGCTGGCGCTGCCGCGGCCCTCTGCAACCTTCATCCTCGTGGGACCTGCTGGCGCTGCCGCGGCCCTCTGCAACCTTCATCCTCGTGGGACCTGCTGGCGCTGCCGCGGCCCGTTGTAACCTTCATCCTCGTGGGACCTGCTGGCGCGGCCCGTTGCAACCTGCATTCTCGTGGGACCTGCTGGCGCTGCCGCGGCCCGTTGTAACCTTCATCCTCGTTGGGACCTGCTGGCGCTGCCGCGGCCCGTTGCCACCTACGACCTCTTCGGGACCTGCCGGCGCTGCCGCGGTCTGACCCCTCCGAACACCGAGCTCGAGGATTGTGAGCTATCACCGTTACACCTCCGTACCCGTGGGTACCAAGACTGTCCCGCTACCCCCTTCCCTTACTAGAGACTAGAATTGAGAGGATCATCGTGTCCTAATCGCCTTGTATCGTACCACTCTACTACCAGAAGTGCCTATAAAAGGTGTTACCCTGATCTTTGTGTGGTGTCCATCTGTGGGGGGGAAGTTACCTGTCTGTGCGATCACTGTGCTCGGCCGACCCTCCAGGTCCCCGTCTAACAGTAAGGTAAAGATTGATGGCATTGATCTTGATATGATATGTGACTCTTGCTCACATATTTCAATACATTTTAAAATATACTTTTGTTAAGGGGTTTCAAAAGAAAAACAAACTATTTAAGATGGATGTAAATCCTGGAGGGTATGGAGGGCAACTCATAAGCATGTTAGGATATTTCAATGCTTGTATTGAAATAGAAAAGAAAATGCTTGTTGGAAAGATTCATGTATCCAAAGCAGGTGACAGTCTGTTTGGCTAGCCCCATCAGCATTTGTTAGGTGTTACGGTGAACCCAAATGCTGATCCTCAAGTACAGATTCATGAGATTGGACATAAAGCAAATGAGTTCATAAATTAATTTGAATTATTTAAGGAAGAATTTGGTTGTCTGAAAGGATACAAACATTGTATCAAAATGAAGAATAGTGCAATACCAGTTGTGGCCAAAGTGAAGAGAATTCCCATTGCACCTCAAGGAAAAGTTGAACAAGAATTAGACAAACTTCTACAACAAGGCATACTTACTTCTGTGGAAGCATCTGAATGGTTGGCACCAGTTGTGGTCGCCAACAAACCTAATGGAGATATCAGACTTTGTGTTGATCTAAGGTCTCTCAATAAGGAGGTGGTGATTGACAAATTTTCCCTCCCCAATATTGATGAACTATTGTCTTGTTTAAATGGTGCAAATGTTTTTACAACTCTTGATCTCACTCTGGCGTATCATCAAATAGAACTGACGCAGGAGTCTCAAGATCTGACTGCTTACATCACCCCCTTGGATGCATTCAAGTACAGAAGGATGCCGTTTGGTCTTGTATCTGTTGCATCAGTTTTTCAAAGAGTTATGTCTTCAATTTTAAAAGGTATAAAGTCTGTGTAATGTTATTAGGATGACTTGCTTATTTTTGGTCCCAACTAAGAAGAACATGAAAAAACTGTGAGATTCGTTTTAAAGAGATTAGAAGAAGCTGGTCTTATGTTAAAAAAAGAAAAATGTAAATATTCGGTTCATGAGGTGAATTATTTGGGTCATTGCATTACTGCCTCAGGTGTTGTTCCAAAAAAGGAATTAGTTAATACCATTCTCAATTTAGTTTTTCCTAATAATAAAGAAGAGGTGGTTTCCTTCTTAGGTATGATAGAATATTATGGGAAATTTATACACAATTTGGCAAGTAAATCGAACAATATGAGAAAATTACTTGTCAAAACAAAGAGTTTATTTGGTCGGATGAATGTCAGAATTAATTTGAAGAACTTAAAATAAAATCTGGTGAATGCATCTAATTTATAAGCTTTCATTCCAGGTGATGAAACCACTGTAGTAATGTAGTGTAGTTCCTATATTCCCAATAGGCTCTGCGCATTGGAATAGTGTATCCTGTAGTTTAGACGTAGGACTGAAGTCAACTAGGTCTCTACCGAATATACTAAACTTAATTGTGTGTGTGCCAGCTAGCTCAGAGGTCACTAGAAACTTTCTCGAATAAACAAAAAGGGATACGTTTCTGACAACCGCTTAAAACATGACAACTTTGTTCCCCAAGAATAAGAAATGTAACTCTAGAGTTGCAGAAACAATAGATAGTTATTTCACTCAGTCAATCGTGTGTGCTTCGTTTCACCAGAGGTGGGGAGAAATAGAGAGACGGGCGTTTTCAATAAAAGGGTATTTATTGAACAGTCTTCTTTCTCAAGCATAAGAAATGGACTGCTGAAATCGTAATACATGCTGTAAAGTACAGAGAATATAATATGAAGGGTATTATAAAATAGTACTATAAACGCATGATATGGTTTCTAAGCCATAAGATACCTAAAATGCATAAAATACATACAGTGATAAACAATGACTAAAAGTACTCAACTGGTGCTTCTAAAATACACCTACCCCGGTGTATCTAACCTAGGTCTAGTACTAGGGAAGAAGTAAGTGAGGTGTAGCTTAGTTTCAGTATTATTTGCCAAGAATCTATTCCAAGAATTCTCTTAGGGTCTAATCAGCTCCGTACCTTGGTTTTAGAATGTAGGAGGTCTTGTATCTCTCTCTCAGGGCTCGATTTCCCAGCAACTCGCAAGGGTAGCCTGGAAACACTGGAGCTCGATTTCTCGGCAGGAGAAAGTACAGCGTCTCTCAGTGCATCAGCTGGAGGGTCGGCTTCCTTGGGAACTTGCTGCAGCAGGGCGCGTAGGGCAAAGAGATAGTCGAACTGCTCAAAACCACTGTGTGTTTGTTTGGACAATAGTGGGCATATTTATACCTTGAAGGTGCCGAGTTTGATGTAAGATTGGATATAATAACGTCATCAGAGTATTAATTCTCTGAAAACTCCATGATTTCTTGGATGACTTAATATTCATGCAGGGGGATACCTGACTGCTGAAGGCGGGTTTTTCCATCAAATCGTTGTAGATTTTCAGAACTGGTGGAAGTAGCCAAGCCGTATTAGGACTACTTGAGCTATGTCTTAATATGGTTATGATTTCTATGCCTATATAAGGATACGGTATTTCATCCCTATATAAGGGCATGAATCGGGAAAATTACTCTAGGGTCCTAAAACCCTATACAACAGTAACAGATGCAAGTTCTAAAGGGTTGGGTGTCATTTAAAAACAAAAAAGAGGTGGCAAAGAAGTATTGATTGCGTGTGCATCAAGAAGTATGTGTGGGACAGAATTAAATTATTTGGTAATTGAAAAAGAGGTGCTGGCCATTTACTGGGCCCTCAACAAGTTTAGAAATTTTGTCTGGGGAATGTGTTTTAAAGTTTGTTCTGATCACAAACCCTTAAAGGAAATTTTTACAAAGAAAGGTTTAGATTTTATTTCCTCATGCATAAGGAGATGGGTTATTGGACTACAAGATTTTAATTTCTCAGTTGAATATCTTCCTAGTGTTGACAAAATGACAGCAGATTGTCAATCTCGTTTAGTTTGTGACATTGAAAAGGGACAATTTATTGAAGAAGTTTTGGAAGACGAGATTAGTGTATGTGAAGTCACATCAGGTGTTTTACAAGAAGTTGAGTGGAAAGATGAAATTAAAAAAGATTCTGAATTTATTAATGTCATGGATATGATTAATCCTAAAACTCCTTTTGATAATTCATTGTCGAAAGTTTGGTGTTTAGTTGCAGATGAATTATCTATTGAAAATGAGATTTTGTTAAGAGGTACAAAGCTAGTGCCTCCCTCATCTCTTAAAAAAAAAATTGGTGGATGAGGCTCATCAGGGTCACTTAGGTATCGTGAAAACCAAAGAGAGACTCCGAACTTCGTTCTGGTGGCCTGGAATGGATCTTGAAATTGAACATGAAGTGAGAGAGTATTTGCAATGCAAGTTGAGTGATAAAATTCGTACTCCCCGTACTGTACCAATGGTATGTCGTAGTTTACCCAATGGTCCATGGGAGACTATAGCCATTGATATTGTGGGTCCCCTCAATAGAGAACATCGTACTCCCTATCTTATTGTTCTAATTGATCTATATTCAAGATGGGTTGAGGTTTCATCTGTTTCGAGTGTCACATCTTCTTGTGTGAGTTCATTTTTACAGGATATATTTAAGAGAGAAGGATTTCCTAAAACACTTCTATCTGATAATGGACCACAATTCGCCTCTAGTCTGATGTCTGATTGTTTGATATCCTGTGGTACTGTGCACAAAAAATGTGTGCTCTATCATCCTTTAAACTAATGGAACAGTTGGAAGATTCAACAGAGTAATAAAAGAGAACATTCGACTTTCAAGGGTGAATTCTTTAAATTGGAAGGAAGAATTGCAAAAATGCATCTTAGCTCATCGTTTCTCTCCTCATACCTCCACTCATAAGTCGCCATTTGAATTATTGAAAGGCAGAACTCCCAATACTAGTTTATGTCCTGGTTGGATGACATGGGAAAAGGTGTTAAAGATAACAGTATTGGTGCATGGAGCCTAAGGGAAGAAAAACTTCAGCTAAAAAACAAATTAAGAGATAATGAAAAGAAACATGTTAAAGAAGTTGTTGTAAAGGTAGGTGATGTGGTGCCAGTAAAAGCTCCTGGAGGAGCTTTATCTTGGTCTAAATATACTGCTCCCATGGGTGTTTTAAAAATTCTGTCAAATTAGAAAATGGCAAGATTTGGAATTTAAACCATGTAGCTATTCTTAAGAACATTTTTGACATGAATATGACTGATTATAAAATGTCTGCTGGTTTATATGTCTCAACGAAACCTTACTTGAGACATAGGGGGCCATTAGGATGATGGGAGGACTTTGTCCCAGCATTAGGATGCGCCCACCATAGTGGCGGGCGCATCCTGCATTCCTACCATTGTGGCAGGCAGTGTACTCAGCACCGTCCGCCACAATGGCAGGAAGGCATGCTGGGCATGGAACTGCTGGGGGGTACCATAGGTACCCCCATGTGCACCCCCACCCCCACGGAGTCCATAGGGGCCCGCATCGGGCCTCCAAAGCAGACTCCGCATGCCTTTGCACGGAAAGGCATCTGAAAAAGCCCATACTAGTATGGCTGGTGGTGTCTGATAGACACGGCCACCATATAAACCCTTTTCCTCCCGCGGACGGTCTTTCCGTCCGCTGCGGACCCCCCAGCCATACTAATATGGCGGGGGTTCATTACGGCATGGATGGTGGGCGGATCGCCCCGCCGGGCCGGCGGTGGCTAAACCTGGCCTGGCGGGGGAGATCCGCCAGCCATTCTAATGGGCCCCTTAGTGTTCGTAAAACATCTGTGCCTAGATATCTGAAGGACTATGTTGTTTAACAAGTATCAAGTATTTAGGTTGTATTATGTTATATCTTTTCTACATTTGAATCCTCTGTGGGTACAATGTATGCATCTTTGGTGATTTTTTCTTTACATTGTTATGTACGTACTTTTCTTATTGGAAGGGAGATGTGTGGTGTTTTCCTTTATCCTTTTGCTTATGCAATTTCCTTGGAACTTGGAATGTTAAGCATTCAGTGTACCTCATGGTCAGTTACTCCTTGATGGCTGATGGATGAGGTGTTTATTATTAAACCTCTAATTCAAGCGTACAACTTTGTATGGTATTATTTGGAAAACTTTTCAGGAGCTCCAATGTTCTAATGAAAATAAGAGCCATTAAGAGAGGTAAGGTGGCATGCTAGACCAAATGTCTGCAACATTCATAATGCTTTTTGTGACTAAGTTTAACCTATCATTATTAGAGTATTTATGCTTGCATTTGTAGAAGGCAAATATGAAAAACATTGGTCATTATCCTACCTAGATGTGAACTCCAAAATGTATTGCAAGTTATTTACTTGCAGATTATCAGACATCATCCCTACATTGACATTGCAGGAAAATTTACAGCATAAGAGATAGCCGAGTGAACAGCCCTACATTTTATTTCTGGACTATGGATGCAGATTATTTTGAGTATTTTAGTAGTACAACGCTGGTTTTTTATTTCACATTTAAACTATCATGCCACCTGAGTTCTATGAAATTGAGAAATGTTTTTCTTCTCTCCAGTCTCACCATCTTATCAACTTAGTCAGCTTCAGAAAGGGCTGTAGTATTCTGGACAGTCACTACATGTTCCCCTTCTGTAATTTTCTTGTTTCACTGTAGATATGTTTATCCCGTGTACATGCTGGTCCAAGCCAGATTTGTAGGCTTCCACAGAGTGTATGCTTTGTTGGACATCCAATCTTTCTGGCCACCTGCAAACTGTTTGTTACATGGTCAAGTCCCTGAGATCGTGATGCTCCCAGCACTTGGGACACAGAACAGGTATGAGGCAGCACCGGCGTTGCTGTTAACCTTCAACACTGTCTGTTGTTAAAGTGTTCCATCATGGATAGTTCTGTCAGATGTGTCAATTATTGCCTGTCAGGACAACAAAGCTGATTGATTTGTTACTAGTGGTTGCTTTTCAGCAAATTACTAAGAATTGGAAACATTTAATTAAACTCTCTTATAAGGCTTGGTGGTATGCTATATGTCATGACCATAGGTTTGAACCATCCTTTGTTTATCCTATACATATGGCTATGAAATGATTAGAATTATGGTCACCTGTTACACTGTACATTGATGCAAGTGGCAAAAAAATTCCCAGCTGCAACCATCTCAACAAGAGGTTTTTAAACCACCATGAATCCCCCAAATGTTCCTACGGTTGTATATTTTAATGTTAACTGTACTTCCTTTTTAACGCTTTGTTTTTCATCTTCTTCACCAATTAATCCAAGTCATGTATTTTTGATGTAGTAAATTTGTAATGTAATGACGTATGATTAATATTATATATTGTATTTTGACACTTCTATTCTTCTTAATAAAACTTTTTCTGAACTTAAAGGACAACAAATCTGTAAGGAGGAGGTGAGCGATTGGCGCTTTTCGTGTTGACTTTGGATAGTCTGCAAAACGTAATAACAACATTGCGTTTATTTAAAAGAAAAATCACAAACTTTGACTGGGAAATCCATTGCAAAAACACCCCATCAATGTTCATAAATATCATTAAAGTAGGCCAGCCTACACCTGAATAGATCACAATTACACTTCAAAAAAGAGCCACTTAATGACTGCTGGGGAGAAACAATGGATGACAATATATATACACTCTGTGGAAGGTGTCACGCTGGTTAAGAGAATCCAAATCAGATTTGCGCATCTCTGAGAAGAACTTGACAACCTCAAGCACCTTTTTATGACTGATCATGCATCAACCAATACAGATTATGTAGATATGTATCAATCCTGTTGCTCATAGCAAGGTCTATTATGATTCTAGAGCATCAGATATCTCCTCCATCTGACCTAGTTTAGGCTGAGGGCAATAATAACCAAAGACAGATTACAAACCTCCCTACAGAAAAAAATACATATGATAGCCCATAAGCATGTGGGTTTGTCAGACAATTGCAGTGCACCAATACGTATAACTCTATATAAACCTTATCATCTAGCTTCACTCAAGCCAGGTGATCATCTGCAGACCACTGAGGCCCTTAGGTAACTTTGTTATTGTGGCATCTGTTTTGTCCAGTGCTACCCTATATAGTCATCCTTAACGCAAATCACATATGCTCAGGAACCAGCCATTGTAACCAATAAATGTCCTATTTAACAACACTATCCTCCAATAATATAAAAGAAACTTACTTTTTTGAATGTTCTGATCTATTTCATTAATCGTCTCCATGGCCCGTGTACCCCCAAATGACAACAATCTGAAGGAAACCTGAAAGCATCATTTTTCACTATTGTATGATGTTAGTATTTTCTTGTTTGCCCTTAACAAACAAACATACCCAAAAGCATATGGAGTGGTGGACAGAGAAGTTTGCAAATGCTTTTAACTAATCGCAAAAACTAGCACTTAACAACACATGCAAAGAGAAATATGTCACAAAGTAGCGATTCTCCCAGCATCACAACTGGGTTTAAAGAATTGTTCATTTCTGATTTGCTTAAAGTTTCTGTTTTAGGGATTTCACAATTATGTCTCTTTTTTTGGCCAGCCTGAGTGCCTTCTTAAGTATTCTTCTGACATTCATATCCTACAATGATTAGTAGCCATTAGATGGAAGGCTCCATCAACTCATGACAGTAGTTCTAATTATTTCCACAATCAACACCAATGGAGATACTCAGCCTCCTGAAATCTTCAAACCAAAGAGCAAATTTATGTCTCCCATTTCCCATAAGACACTGGATAACTTTGAAATCCTTATCAAAAAGGACCTTGAAAAAGTAGTTTACAATAAACCTAAACACACAAACTTGTCGAAAAAAGAAATGAGAATTCCCAATGATTTAAGACAAGAAACCGAAATCACCTTCCAACCGGCGGACAAGGGAGGTGCCCTTGTGATGATGAACACCAACCTCTATGATCAGAAAGTGGACCAGCATGTCCAAGAAATAGAAACATACATCAGATTAGACCGTGACCCTGCCAGTGAATTCAGCAAACTATTGGAAGAGATTATTCTAAGGGCCGAAGAAAAAGGGCTCACCAATGTCAACACCAGTAAATACCTACTACCTACAATGCCGCAAACACCACACATCTACATGTTACCGAAGATTCATAAACATCCCACTGACCCACCTTTTCGTCCCATCGTGGCAGGATATGGATCGATTCATGAACCCATTGGACGTTTCATTGACTATCACATGCAACCTCTAGTACAATCCTGGACAACGTATATCAAGGACACTTGTCTCTTTCCCTACAGCTCCCTACATTACTCCCTAGAGTTAATCTTAAATCTACGCTTAGACGTTGCTGGAATAAGCCTAGGCTGGAGGAGCTCCTTGCCGTTTTAGAGGCTTGTTCTCCAACACTAAGCAGGGATCCTGACCAGGCCTATAAATCATTTTGTGAATGGCTCACATGTGCTTTGGATTCCCTCATCCCGCTGAAGCAGTCTGTGGGTCGCTGCACTAGATCCAATCCCTGGTATAACGATTTCCTGGCTACCGTGCGTAGCGCCTGTAAAAAACTTGAGCGGGTCTGGAGAAAGAACTACGACCCAGAGGCAAAAAAAAGGTACCAGGATGGGATTAAGACCTATCATAAAGCGATTCACTTGGCACGGGCTGCTTACCTTACAGATGAAATCAAGACTAGTGAAAACCCCATTAAATGTATTTTTAAGATCTTGAGTGATTTTAAAAATAGGAAAAATCCACCTGTCCATACTTTTACGTCTGGAGAGCAGTGTGAAGCTCTGGACAAATTTTTTATCCTGAAAGTGGAAAACATCTACAAATCTTTTCCCACGGACCAGATAACCGCCCCGGTTCCTTTACCTATTAACACCTTATCGGCCATGCCTACCATCACTGAGGATGAGCTTTGTGTTCTAAGTGGTAGGGTCAAATCAGGATCTCCTTTAGATCCTATGCGGCCAGATCTCATTAGAGACTGCTTCCTGGTCCTTCTTGATCATATTTGCCAAGTTATTAACTCCTCTTTTACTTCGGCGGTGGTACCACAGGCTTGGAAACTAGCCAGGGTGGTCCCCCTGCTGAAAAAACCCTCCCTTGACCCCACTAAACCTGAAAACTTCAGGCCGATATCTCTCCTGCCCTGGGCCACTAAAGTGCTAGAGGCCCACATTAACAACACCCTTGCGTGCTTCCTAAATAGCAATAGCATTTTGGATTCCTCCCAGACGGGCTTTCGCCCGGGACATAGTACTGAGACCGCACTCCTGGCTGTGTGCGAACATCTGCGGTCCATTCTGGATGAGGGTCAAACAGCGGCGCTGATCCTGCTCGATCTCAGCGCCGCGATTGATACCGTCTCCCATCAGATCTTACTGCGCCGCCTGGAGGAGGTGGGGGTAGTTGGCCGGGCCTTGGACTGGTTTCGATCCTTTCTTGCTGACAGGACGTTTCAGGTCACATCGCCCCCCTTTCTCCCTCAGGTCCATCGGAGCAAGCAGGGGGTTCCTCAGGGCTCGGCCTTGAGCCCCTGCTTGTTCAACATCTATGTCCAGCCTCTGGCGAGAATACCGCGTGAAGTCGGCATGACCTTGGTGTCATATGCCGACGACACCCAACTGGTGGTGGCCCTCTCGGAAGGCGGGGTCTGTGGCCCCGTGCCGTTCCGGATTGGGCTTGAGGCGATTTCTGAGTGGATGACCAATAACTGCTTACAACTTAATGCTAGTAAATCTGAAGTGTTGTTGGTGGGTAGAAACAAGGACCTTTGGAGCTCGCAGTGGAGGCCGTCTTCTATGGGTTCTGCGCCAACCCCGAAGTCAGTAGTAAAGAATCTGGGGATTTGGCTTGACTCCACCTTGGGGTTTCAGGATCATACTAAAAAGGTGGCTGGCACCTGTTTTGGTTTCCTACGTGGCCTTAGGCCCATCTTGTTTTTTTTTTATTCTGCCACGCGCCAGCTGATAGTTCAGGCCACTATCTTGTCACGCATAGATTATGTGAACTCCCTTCTGTTAGGGGCTAATAAGGCGGACGTGCATCGCTTACAGAGATTTCAGAATGCTGCGGCACGGGTCCTGCTTAGGCTCCCTAGATTCTGCTATACTTCGGGTGCCATCAGGCGACTCCATTGGCTGCCAGTGCAGAAAAGGATCGAATTTAAAGCACTTTGCCTAGCGTTTAAAATTTTCAATTGCTCCGCCCCTGAGATTCTATCGAAATTGTTGACCCCTTACATTCTCAACCGCCAGCTTCAATCGGCTGAGCAGCTGTTGGCTGTGAAACGTGCTAGAGCCTGGGGGAGGTCCTTCTGCTTTATGGCCGCAAGGCTATGGAACTCCCTTCCTGCCCAGATCCGCCATCTGGATGATTTGTTCCCCTTCCGTGAAGCCATTAAAACTTTCTTATTCCCTTGTTAATTGTGTCGCTGATTCTGCCCATTGCTGCCAGCGTCGGGACGCCCCTTTGCTGGGGCAGCTGCGCGCTTTATAAGATTACCTAATAATAATAATAATAATACTGATTGTCTCCTTAAACTAGCAGAAGTCAGCCACTTGGTAGACGCAGAAACACTACTGTGCACTATTGATGTAGTAGCACTATACACATCTATTGCCCACATGGAGGGCATGGAAGCAATGGAGTGGAGATTGCTGAACTCGGATATCAATCAAGATTTAAGTGTACTGTTACTAGAATTTTTACATTTTTCTCTCTACCACAGCTACTTTTCCTGGAAAAAACAATATTTTCTGCAACAAACAGGTACATTAATGGGCTTCCTGGGAGCCCCGTCGTACGCGAATACCTTCATGGCCCATTTTGAAGAAGATGCACTGTGCACTAGCCCCGAAGGTGCTATATTCTAATTGTTTTTAGACATGTAATCCAAATAAATTATACCAGCGTAATCAAACATGTAAATTATAGTGTCACTATAGCATAAAAATGATATTTAATAACTCTCAATGTATTTCCAAAAAACAATATGCGAATAATTCTTCATAATTTCTTCTTCATTCTTCTTTTCTTCTGTATTTGATTCTTTTCTTGATTCATAACATCATGAATTGTATACAACGTAATTCCCAATGCATTTCGGTATTTATATCTTCTTCAGGGAATTACTACAATAAAATATAAAATAAATCTCATTAATTTATATGTAAATCAACCTTATATTTACATCAAGACAAACCAGTGCCAATTCCATGTGTCTCTTTAGGTTAGTATATGAGCTTTTGTCAAACATGTGAGTCAAATAGTGAACCAGCTGAACCATCCCAAAAATAACGTTAACGAAATGATAGTGTGCGTTAATCCTTGCCTACCAACACCCATGTGGTATGTCAACTAATTATCAACCGACATGCCTCACTGACCTGTTGCGCACTCATGAAAAAATCTGCCAAAAAATGAATACTCAATTAAACTCACGGTAATCCTTAATATGCCATTTCACCTCCGTCTGTTGTTTCCTACGCATACCTTGTGCTTTTGAAACGTAGCTCTAAGTCGAATGTTGATTTCAGTATCGTTCTTGTTTGACGTTTGTAAACTGTCAAGATAAACACCGTATGTAACCTCCATATTTTTACTCAACACAATCATATTCCACGTTATTACAAAACCATTTTCTACCTTGCTTCAGCCCTCGTAACCTATCACTCACTTCCGTCTTCCATGCGATACCAGCACTTGCAATCCAATCCAGCTGAACCGGGCTTCCGCGTCTGCTCGTGTTACATAGTGTGTGGCGTGTGCTTTGACCTCAAAAACTAAAAGAGGACTATCCTTTCATGGTGTAATTTTGCGGCCGCCATCTTAAAACAGTGTGAAGTCATGCGTAAATCATCACTAAACTCTATGACAACATCCCTTATTGTGTTCTTATGTACAAAAACAATAAAGCTCAATGCCACATTCAAACTGCTACTATTCTGTTGCCATTCCGTGACCGACCTGCGTCTACCACTGCCGAAAATTTGTTACAACAATGCCCATTTTGAAGAAGAGCATATCTTGAGGAACCCAAGTTAGAGTGAGCACACACTTCTATTTCTAAGATTCATTGATGACATCCTCATTATTTGGAAAGGGAGCAGATCCAAATTGGAAGAATGCATACTGGAGATCAATTCCAAGAACCCTAGGATAAAATTCACCCATAACATTCAGGTGGATCGCATTCAGTTTCTGGATATCGAGATTTACAAATCCTCTGAAGGTATCTCGACAACAGTATTTCGAAAACCAACAGACGTTAACAACGCTCTGCACTATACTAGTGCTCATCCGAAGACGCTGAAAGATCACTTACCAACATCACAGTTGATACACATCAAGAGAATCTCTTCGGACCATAAGCAATGTGAAGATCTGATCAAGGAACAAATTGAGCGTTACAAACAACGCAGATATCCGGAAGAAGTACTGGATAAAGCACAAAAGAAGGTGGCACTACTTGATAGAGCAAACCTATTACACAAATCAAATAAATCTTCAAATGAAAGCATGGTATTCATTCTGAAACAATCCAAACAGGCTGTAAGTATAAAAAAGATCATTCGACAACGGTGGGATATCATAGCGAATGAACCAGATTTCAAAAATCTATTTAGGAGCACTCCTATTTTTGCACATACCCGCTCGAAAAATCTGAGAGAGTTATTGAAAAACAAACAATCGTTAACTCCTAGCAGGTACTAAGGCATGAGTAAAGTCACAATTGCGGCCAATGTGGCAATGTGATTGTGGAAAATGAATTCGCGCACCCCAGAACAGGGCAAAATATCAAACTCAAACATAATGCTGATTGTAACACCACAGGAGTAATTTATGCCATACGCTGTCCTTGTGGATTGGTATATGTGGGTAGAACAGCCAGGAAGGTCAAGACAAGAATCATTGAACACAAAAGTACAATACGCAACCGGCACACTTCATCTAGCTTAGCTACATATTGGATACGGGAGTCACATAACATCCCCCATATCAGATTCACAGTGTTGGAAAAGGTAGAATCTATCAGTGGCAAAGATCATCACACACAACTGTCCCATAGAGAAACTTTTTGGATAAAGTTTCTTGGGACCATGAACCCTAGGGGCTTAAATGACCAATATGAGTTACTCTGTTATTTGCAATCAACATCTTGATCAAGTCATAATCCTCTGACTACTCACACAACATATTAAGGCCTTTGTAATGATTGTTACATATCATGTTGACTCGTGTAGTATCAGTTCTTTTACAGTCACAATGATTCTCCAATTACACAGGTCACAACATGTGACACATTTGTAAAGGATTAGCACATTTCTTCTTTCACTCTTTTTTAGATCAGTTGCTCGACAGTTTTAGTATTGTTCATTTCACTTTTGAATCAGCGTCTTCACTTTTTTCTTTGGACACGTGTTTCCCGTTTCTCCCGCAACTGTCAATAAAGTCTATTGAATTTGCGGCTTTAAAACAAGACCGCGGCACTATCCGGATGTTTACACCGGAAGGGTATCAGTGGAGGAAGTTGACACGCACACACGGCGAATCTAGGTACGTGCAGAATCGCAGAAAGAACTCCTCATCGCTCATACATTAGACTTGCATGTCTAAGGCGCCATATATTTTTTATCCTGCAGTATACTTTCATTCAAAGTCGGCTGACTGTGCGAGATTATCGGCTACGGAGGTAACCTTGGGCTACACGCCAGACACACACGGGCAAGATTGAAGGTTAGTCAACACTAGGGGAACAGGTACCGGCAGAACTTGGCGTTTTAAACTAAGCGGGCATGACATAACACTAATATCGTATCACTACAGAGCTTCATAAATCACTGGGTGTTTATGCAGTGAGTACGTCCGTCTCTGAGAAGGTCTCTATCTCTTTTTTAGCTGTGAGTACCTCTGGCAGTTAAGCACCACCCTTTAGTATTTGCACTGTATCGGTCATGAATGCACGCTTTCTGGACTCGCAGGAAAGCTCGGGGGTTTACCTGACATAACTCACATAGGTACTAGGGGACCATCTTTTTCCTTGTTTTACACGGTCGCTCAGTTTACTTTTTCTCATTACTTGGACTCTCTTTCCGCTTCTGATTACATGTGCTAATCCTATAAACTGTTTGTATGTATGATCTTTTGACTCATACTCAATTCTCACAACCAGAGATTTAATCCTTAAACACAGTTTTCAAATGATTATATTGTAGTGCCCAGAAAATGTGGAGTATTGTACCTCACTAACATTTTTCAACACAAGAGATATAGTGAAAAAACCTTAGGGGCATTAGGTAGAGCACCCTGCAGACCTGGATGCTTCCAGGCCTCGACAGAGCAGTTTATCATTGAGGGCTGTAGGCACAACCCTCAGCAACCCGCAGCTTCAAAATTGGATTACTATAGATTAAGCAGGAGTGCAGGTCTCATATTTACAGAGCAGTAGTTCTAATGAATCATAACATGTGTTCACTATCATATTATGCTTTATAAATTATATGATTTTGCATGCATATCTTTTGGATCATGTAATTACAATGCATATTTCCTTTTGCTTCATAGAGCATCCTCAAAATCTATATATCATCACATTAATATAGAAGCATGTGTAATCCTGTCTTTGTAGCAATGATCCCTGTTTGCAAAGAAGTAGGTTTCAGAATAACTTTTGGTTATGACAGCTGTACAATTATTTGTCACTCTCTTTGCATCATTTACTTTAAAACTAGGTCAATACCATGACATTTCTCAAAATGAAATGCCATTGGAAAAACTCTATTCATATTATATATTGCATCCCCATGAATATGAACTATTTTCTTAAATTACCCTCACTGTGATTAATAAGTACAGCTTTCGATATTAGAGAGAAAGAGAGAGAGAGAGAGAGAGAGAGAGAGAGAGAGAGAAAGAAAACACAGGATATCATGTAGAGTGCTGCAACGCCGAGAGCATCATGTTCTGTTGCGTGGTGTAGAACACTTTGAACTACTTCTCCCAAAATGCACTATTTGTAGGTGCCACAAGGGCTGAAACAGATATAGTCCTTTTTGATGTATCACCACCGAAATTCCCACTGGTATCTGCAGCAGGCGCTATCTTCTCGTGTGCCTGACAAAGAACATAAAAAAGGCCTCACGCAATCATCGATGCTTGGTTTACTTTCATATGTGAGTTTGGACTACGCCCCGCTGCTTGATTTGGAGAACTGCAATCCTGTTCCCAATTAGCGTATTTCCTGGTTTGTGTTACGAGCTCTTGGAAATCCTTTGTCTTCGGTGACAAGTTGTCCTATCGCTTACCTAGAGGAATACTTCTTTCTTTCTTTTCTTTTGTGAGAGGTAATCAGAGCTTTGTTCGCCGCGCCTCTACACGCTGAAGTTCGAGTCAGCGGACTCCCCTGTTTCTGCCCACTAGAAGCCACGAGCTGGAGTGCACTGTCTGCAAGCCTACCGCGGATTTCCCTTTAGTTTTTAGAGACAAGTATTCACGGACTGAGTAACGGCTGGGGCTGAAGGAAGCTACAGTTTAGTTTTGGAGAGAGCATTCACCAAACTCAAAGTCAGTGCACTGATGAAGAATTATTTAGATCGTAACGCTTTTGAAAAGACAATACGTTTTCTTTTTTGATACCCTATGACTGCTTATCTGCGAGTTGGGAGTGTATTCAACTTCTGACTTGGAAGAGTTTATATAAACTGTGAGTATGTTGGTATACACAAAGAAGGTGTAGGGGAGGAAAATAAGAGTACTAGCTTAATCCTGTTCTTTGTTATTAAAAGTTCAGTAATGTTTTTTTTTCTCCCTACTTTGTTATTTTGTATTTATACAGTGTTCGGTTTACAGTTGTAACAAATCCTTGCAGTGCAGAGAGTGTTGAAGTTGCCTCCTTCCTCTGATGGTCAATTTCTCTGACTCTTTTCTCCCAAGAGGGAGTAGCCTTTAATTGAGTTACACTATATACTCATTTGGGCACTACCTTTTGGGGGACTGGGGGTCCATCTTCACCCCAGCAGAATTAAACTCTTCTGAAAGTAAAAGTCAAGCCCTGATAGAAAGCCAAGCCTACATATTTATTCCACCTGAGTTGAGATGGACAAGGAGGTAACGTTTAATCCACTAATGATAGCTCCCTTTCTTTGAAACCCCAGAATACCACAATGAACGAATTAGCTGCTGTGGTGGTAAAGATACAATCAGAGCTCTGAACCCTCAGAGTAGAAAATCAGCGTTTACTGCTGGAGTTAGATCAAGTTAAAACACATAGACACACCGATTCTCGAGCAGCAGGCACACAATACATGAAAAAAGAGCCATATTCAGCTGGCACATTTCCATGTCCCTCCCTCCGCTGCTTCAACATCTATACCTGGGGGAACGGAGCTCAACCTGCTAGCTTAACTGTAGTCACATCTGGTCCAGTACATCCAGCCATTCCAGAGAGATTTAATGGGGATTGTGCCAAGTATAGTGTTTTTATGAACCAATGCCATCTCCAGTTTCTCTGTAGATCAGCTTCTTTTCCAAATGATGTGGCAAAAGTCGCATTCATGATTTCATATCTAGTGGGGAATGCTGCTACCTGGGCAGTACCATTGGTAGAGAATGATAAACCCATCCTGTATAATTTAACACATTTCAAGGAAAAGATGTCGAGTTTATTTCCTCGTGTTATCAAAAGAGACTAGCTTAAATATGACCAATATTGTTAGGGCTCTGATTAGATTTGTCAAGGGCACCTCGTTGGTGAGTTCATGAAGCCCTCACCCACCAACCTGGTTGGTGGCATGCTTCATCATCGGGCCCACCCAGTGACACCTACTGTGTTCCGGGTGTGCTGCGACGCCTGATTACAGCGGAGCTGGTATTTTACTGAGTGCAGTGTGAGGTGTAAAATGAAGTGTGAGTTAAAACGGCTTGGCGAGGGTCCCATACCCGAGGGTAAATTAAATTTTAATAACTGGGCCCCCGTCAGCGGTTAAAATAAGGCTTGGGGATGTTTAAGGGAGGCGAGTTACTACCTCCTACATCCATCAGTTGATCGACATGTTTCAGCCAGTGCCTTAAACTAAATCTGGCTTTCCTCAGGACCTTTTTAAAATAGAGTGTAATGCAGGTTAAAAAGGAGTGTAATCCAGGCTATGTGTTACACTCACTAAGGTGTTTCTCTAAGTGTGAGAGGGGGGTTTCCCTTCTCATATATGCGCTTAGATTTTGCAGCCAATGCTTCCAGGAGTGAAGCGGTAAGGGGTTGACCAGGTTTTCTGGTCAGAGCCTGCCTTGTACCTGTTGCACCGTCCTCGTACTCCGGCACAGAAAATCACTGGCGATTCTGTTAAACCCCGGAGCAACCGGAAAATATCTGGATCTCACACTAGATAAATCACTCGGGGTGGTATTCATCCCTAAATCTCAACCAGAAAGAGTGAGAGCAGTAGATGGTACTGAGCTGTCATCTGGGTTGATTACCTATCAGACATCTGATATAGTAATGTTATGTAATAATGGACATTCCGAAGTGATTAGATTTGACTTAATCGATGCACCCAATTTTGGAGACATCTTGCAAGTACCGTGGTTACAGCCACAGAATCCTCATATCGATTGGATGTCAAGAAAAGGCACTTTACGATCCCAATATTGTATGTTACACTGCTATCAAGAAGCAGTGCATTGGCAAGCATCTCTGTGCTGTGCAGTAATAGGAATGTTGACCACACCCAATTTACCAGCGGAATATGCCGAATACATGGAGGTGTTTGATGGAGCCAAAGCTATAGCACTGCCTCCCCATAGATCTTTTGATTGTAGGATAGACTTAGTTCCGGGAGCAGAATTGACAGTTAGTCAGAGCCTGAGACTTAGTATCTCCAAGAATACATTCAGGACATGCCACAGAAAGACTTCATAAGACATTCCACTTCACCTGAGTCATCTCCTCTCTTTTTCATACCTAAACAAGAAGGCAGCTTGAGGGCTTGTCTAGACTCTAGAGCACTCAACAAGGTGACAATAAACAATAAATACCCACTTACTCTTATTTCAATCTTCTGGATCAGGCGCAAGGAGCCACGGTATTTACCAGGCTCAATCTCTGTGGTGCCTACCACTTGATCCATGTGAGGGCAAGAGAAGAGTGGAAAACTGCACTTTCGCACTAAAATCGGTCTCTATGAGTATTGCGTAATGCCATTCAGCTTATGTAATGCCTCTGCAGTATTTCAGTTCTTTGTAAATGAGATCCTGAGAGACTACTTAGACCTTTTTCTGATCGTTTATATCGATGATGTACTAATATACTCACGGTCTGAAGAAGAACATGTTACCCATATCGAAAACATCTTACAACATCTCCAAGAGGACCATCTCTTTGCAAAACTGGACGAATGCACTTTTCATGCAACTCAAGTGAATTTTCTGGGTTTTCTCCTATCTCCAGAGGGAATTCATATGGACCCATCTAAAGTCGCAGCCATAATGAATTGGTCAAGTCCTAGTACTGTACGTGAAGTACAATCTTTTCTTGGTTTTGGAAACTTTTACAGAAGGTTTAATGATCACTTCTCAGACATCATTACACCTATCACAAGGCTACTACAGAAGGGTACTACTTTTGTGTGGTCGGAGGAAGCCAAGCAAGCCTTTAAAACCTTAAAGAATAGGTTTACTTCTGCTCCAATTGTACGACATGCAGACAGTACACAACCCTATTTTTTTAGAGGCGAATAGGGTACCTTGCCTGCTCCTGATGGATCAGACATGCAAGCAACAACCCCACTCTGTCTGCAGCTGCATTAGTGCTGAATGTGCTTAATAGTTCAGGCCTGGCAATCACTCCAGTAGGTCTAAATGCTCATGTAACGCATCCGTCAAACACTGATTACTGCTCAAGTATGTTATTGAGGCTGACTCCAGCCTCAGGACGGAGCGCTTCATCCGCATGAGTTCACCATCAATTTGTTTGCGCAGCACCCCAGCTGAGTCCCATTTAGTGCTCCCTGATCATGATTTTGAATGCTTCCCATTCCTTGCCTCTGGTGGCAGCAGAGCCGGTGTTTGTTTCAAAGAAGTCCAAAGCTGCAGTTCCTGGCGATGCCCAAAAAGGAGGATCATCCATCTCCGCAGGTTGGAGGCGCCAGATATGCACCGCTTGTTTGGCGGCGTCCCATTCCAGCTGGAGAAGCTGGGGGTTGTGATCTGAATGTGTGCGACCCAGGAGGTCTACACATCGACAAACCGAGAGCAGGTCCGATGAGCTCACAATGCAATCAATGCGGACATGGAGGTCATGCGGTGAGGAATAAAAAGAATTGACACACGCATTCGGGTTCAAAGCTCTCCAGATGCCAGCTAAGCACCAGTGCCTCAGCCAATCTCCGAATGCCCAAGCGTTAGACATTGTGATTGTATAGGAAAGCGGTGGAAAAGACCAATCTAATGCCAGCTGGGATCCAGCGTTGAAATCCCCCCTGTGAGCGATGGGATGGCACTCCAGCGGATTAGTTTACTGGAGATTGTGTGTAGAAAGTCTGTCTGGCCAACCTCCCCAGTGTGAATATGTTGCGGCCCTCCCCATCTAGCTCCATCTCTTCCACCTCAAAGGGGATGCCTGGCTGCATCAAGATAAGCACCTTCCTCACATACACAGAGTAATCTGTTGCAAATGCCTATCACGCCATCACCGCTGGAGCTTGTGGGCTTCAGGCAATGTGATCTGTGCATCCTGCAAAAACTCAAGGTGGGATGACCTGCACTTAAGGTAGGAATATACAGCGCTGCGGTGCAATGGCGTGTGCATGCCCCTCACATTCCAGGTGATTATGTTAGTAACGGGCATGCGTGGAATGGTGCTGGTGTGTAGAGGTACACAAGGATGGCAGCAGGAGGGAGCAGAGTATCAGGTCAAAAGCCTTCAGATGTGGTCTGCACCTACAGGACAACATTGCCTGTAATATATGCATGTTAAACAATAAGGTGAGGTGGAGAACGTGAATATTGTAACATTGAACAGCATTAGAGTGGAAGGACAATATGTATCCATCCAAACTGACAATAATGCCTTGTGGTAGCTGCCAGCAAGTATTGCCATCCTAATACTGCTTAAGGCTCTTGGGGGTTGAGAGTCTAGCACACCAGTGCCCCACATGTCCACAGGAAAAAAACACTCAGTGTAATTTGTATTAGTCTTCTGTCCAGCTGTGAGGGCAGGTGCTGAGCTTTCCAGACTACCTTCCATCTCACTGGCACCATCCCAGCCAGTGCACCAGATGCCCAGGCTGAATGCATCAGCTATCACCATACCATATGTTGCATTTGGGATTCAACACCTTAACTTAGGTCATCTGCCATATGATGAGCCGTATTCAGGGCTGCCCGGACTCCGTTTCAGATGGCTACGTCGCAGCGGAGACATCGTCGCTGGGGGAATGTTCAGGGGGAGTGTCGGGATCCTGCCTCTGCAATTGTGCATCATCACTGCTGCATACAGCGCCTTCCGCCTCTCTTGCATAACCTGCTCCAGAGTGGGGGTGGCTTGTAGTTGTGGCGGGGGTCGCCTGCTCCTCTTATACCTCCCACTGGCTACGTGAATGACAGCTTGTTGGGCAGATCCTTCACTCCCTGTCGGCAGCACATGACAACCAGTAGATTCCAGCCAGGTCCAGACCTGTTCACTGGTATCAAAGAATTGCATGTTACCATCTTAGACCACTTGCAGCCTTGCCAAGAAGAGGAGGGAGTAATCTGATGCCCACTTGTGGGACACCCCCGCGCCGCACGGCCACCAGCTGCTGCGTGTGCCCCATTGCCTGCCGCTGCCTCGCTGCCTGCCTCGCTTCCGCTGACCACGCCCCCCTCCTCCGAGCGGCGTGGTCCGTGCTCGCCTGCCGGCTGACTGAACTGTTTGTATATTTGTTTTGTTTTTGTTTTGTTTTCTCTCTCCATTTGTGCCTGTTTTTCTCAATTCTGTGCCCGTGTTAGCGTTTCCTTCCTGTGTGCCCGCCTACCTCGACGCCCTCCGCTCCCTCCCCGCTTCCCGCCACCGCCGCTTACCCCGCCCCTTTTTTCTCTTCTGTACCCTCCCCGCTCCCGCCTCCCAGCTGCTCCGCCCACCCGCGCACTTCGCCTTATATGGCGACCGTGCGAACGCGCAGCGTTGACGCGCAGCGGGCGCGCCGATTGTGCGCCGAAGGCGCGCCAAAGGTAAGCCCGTCTGCGCCCGTCCGCGCCTGGACCGCGCCCAGTGCCAGGACCCCTGGCCCCCACCGACGGAAGCCGACCCGACGAACCTACACCGCCGCCGATCTCTTCGCACTCAACACCGGCCGCACCCCAGGATGCCACCGAGCCGCCCCGAAGCACACCCACGGACCCTTCAGCTGCGACGCCTGCAAGTTCACCTGCATCCGGACCGACCCCGCACCAGCACCCGCCAAGCCGAACACCAGCAGCAACCACCTCAAGTGCATCCTGCTCAACACCCGCTCCGTCCACAGACACGCCGTTGAACTCTGGAACCTCCTCGACACCACAGCCCCTGACGTCGCCTTCCTCACTGAGACCTGGATGAACGCCTCCTCAGCGCCCGACATCGCCATCGCCATCCCAGAAGGCTACAAGATCACACGGAGGGACCGCACCGCCAACCAGACGGGAGGAGGCATCGCCATCATCCACAGAAACACCATCCGCATCACGACCAACACCGACGACACCCTAACCACCGCCGAACACCTTCACTTCCAGATCCACACGGACCCCAGAACCACCCTCAGAGGCACCCTGATCTACCGACCCCCGGGACCACGCACACGATTCAGCGAGGACATCGCCGACTTCATCAGCCCGCATGCCCTCCCCTCCGCCGACTACATCCTCCTGGGGGACCTCAACTTCGACCTGGAGAACAACAGCGACCGCAACACCATCACCCTGCTCGACAACCTCGCCAACCTCGGACTCAAGCAACTGGTGACCACCCCCACCCACCTCGCCGGACACACACTCGACGCCGTCTTCTCATCCAGCAAAGACATCCCCTTCAGCCACGCAACAGGACTCCACTGGACGGACCACAGCTGCGTCCACTTCACCTTCAAAAGAACGACGATCCACCACCACCAGCAACAGGTTGCCCGAAGAAGCTGGAACAAGATCACAGCCGACCAGCTCACCGCCTCCCTGAGCCAGCACCCTCCCGCCGGCTCAACGAACCCCAGCCAGGCCGCCGACAACCTCACGAAATGGATCAGCAACTGCACGGACGAACTCGCCCCTCTGAGGACGCCGCCCAGCAGACCCGGCAGCAGAAAAGCCCCATGGTTCACCGACGAACTCAAGAGCTCCAAGAAGAACTGCCGAGCCCTCGAGAAAGTGTGGAGAAGGGAACCAACAAGGGACAACATGGCTACCCTCAAGCTCGCCACCCGGAAACACCACCAACTGATCCGCGCCACCAAGAAAAATGCATACAAGGACCGGCTCGACAACAACGCACACAACTGCAAGGAACTCTTCAGCATCGTAAAAGAGCTCTCCAACCCCAACGCCGGAAACAACGACATCACCCCGTCGCAAGACCTCTGCAACTCCCTCGCCTCCTTCTTCCACAACGAGATCGCGGACATACACAACAGCTTCAGCATTCAACCATCGCACACAACAACCGCAGCAACGCCGCCCACCACCACTCTCCGCACCTGGACTCCGATCAGCACCGAAGACACCATCCGCACAATGAACTCCATCCACTCCGGATCTCCAACCGACCCCTGCCCTCACCACGTCTTCAACAAGGCCGACACGGTCATCACACCCCACCTGCGGGACATTATCAACACCTCCTTCGACACCGCCACCTTCCCGGAGAGCTGGAAGCACGCCGAACTCAGCGCTCTCCTCAAGAAACCCACAGCGGACCCCACCGAACTCAAGAACTACCGTCCCATCTCGCTCCTCCCGTTCCCAGCCAAAGTCATCGAAAAGACCGTCAACAAACAGCTGGCCGCCTTCCTCGAGACGAATGGATCCCTCGACCCCTCACAGTCTGGCTTCCGAGCCAACCACAGCACCGAGACCGCCCTCATCGCGGCCACCGACGACATCCGGACCCTGATGGACAACGGAGAAACAGCGGCCCTCATCCTCCTTGAGCTCTCCGCGGCGTTCGACACTGTCTGCCACTGCACCCTAGTACAGCGCCTCGGCAACATCGGAATCCAGGAGAAGTCACTGGAATGGATCACCTCCTTCCTCGACGGAAGAACACAGAGAGTCCGCCTACCACCGTACAAGTCAGAGGCCACCGAAGTCATCTGCGGCGTCCCCCAAGGATCCTCGCTGAGTCCCACCCTCTTCAACGTCTACATGAGCCCCCTCGCGGCCATCGCACGCAAACACAACCTCAGCATAATCTCCTACGCCGACGACACCCAGCTGATCCTCTCCCTGACCAACAACCCCGCCACCGCCAGAACCAACCTGCACGAAGGAATGAGAGACGTAGCCGAGTGGATGACGACCAGCCGCCTGAAACTGAACTCGGACAAGACGGAGGTCCTCATCCTGGGCTCCTCGCCCTCCGCCTGGGACGACTCCTGGTGGCCCCCCGCCCTGGGCACCGCACCCAAACCGACTGACCACGCACGGAACCTGGGCTTCATCCTGGACTCCTCCCTCTCCATGACCAGACAAGTCAACGCCGTCTCCTCATCATGCTTCAACATCCTACGCATGCTACGGAAGATCTTTTGGTGGATCCCCACCGAGACCAGGAAGACCGTCACCCAGGCCCTCGTCACCAGCCGACTGGACTACGGCAACGCTCTCTACGCCGGAACCACCGCCAAGCTCCAGAAGAGACTCCAGCGGGTCCAGAACGCCTCAGCCAGACTCATCCTCGACCTCCCACGAAACAGCCACATCTCCGGACATCTGAGAGACCTGCACTGGCTCCCCGTCAAGAAAAGAATCACATTCCGTCTCCTCACCCACGCACACAAAGCCCTACACGACCAAGGCCCGAGCTACCTCAACAACCGAATCAACTTCTATGCTCCCAAGCGCCACCTCAGATCAACCAGCCTCGCCCTCGCCGCAGTCCCCCGCATCCGAAGAGCGACAACAGGAGGAAGGTCCTTCTCCCACCTGGCCGCCAAGACCTGGAACTCCCTCCCGACGGACCTGCGCCTGACCCAAGACCACTTCGCCTTCAGGAAGAAGCTCAAGACCTGGCTGTTCGAGCAGTAACGGCACCCCCCCCCCCCAGCGCCTTGAGACCCTACGGGTGAGTAGTGCGCTCTAAAAATGTCGTGATTGATTGATTGAACGCTTGGAGGCATTCCAAAACCACTAGAAACAACCCATATGCCTCTGCACCCCTGTGGCGTACTCAGGGAAGAAAAGTACTCTGGTGTTATCCACTTTCATCTCCCCCAGCTTGCATACCTTCCTCAGGACAGCATCACGATCCCTGTAGGAGGCTTAAGAGAAAAGGTCTAGGACCTGTGCTCAGTGGCAGATGGCTTGCTGGCACTCGATGAAAATTGGGAGAGTGCCCCGGCTGGCATTAGCTCACTCAACTATGTCTCAGTATATGCCACTGCATCAGCTCCTCCTGCTTCCTTGGGCAGACCCACCACCCACATGTCTTTCTGCAGGGAGTGGCCCTCCGTGTCCTCCGCTCTTCTTACTAGTAACTTCACAGGTGATATTAGCTTCTTTACCTCCAATGCTGTGGTCCGGGTAATGGGGTGGACTTCGGCCAGTTCTTGTTCAGTGCCACATACCTTGTCAGTAAGCTTGCGATGATCTGTGCACTCCAGGGTGAAGTTGACTGTGATTTTGTCTATGCTGTTCTCAAGTGCACGTTTGTTCAAGGGAGGTACCTATTTTCTCGACAGCCACGAGTACAGAGTCTAGTGTGAAGTCCAGGGTGTCTGCTGTCACTTGCCCCAGCGGCCAGTGACCCTAAGCCGCTCAGCCCACTAGCAAAGAGGAGAGGGCAGGTGTCGATGCTGCCCCCATGCACAGGTGGCCCATCATTGTGTCGGATAGACAGGCACTATTTATGGCATGCAGTGTGGCCAGTTGGCCTCTCTGCTCCAGTCTGGTGTATGTTAGCCAGGAATCGTCACTTGGGCAGCACAGACGGAAATCCTCCGTTCAACCAAGAGTGCACTAACAATGGGCGAGGAAAGGCAGCGCCACCCAGCCGCCTCCTCCGATCTAACAGTGGTCACCGGATTCTGTGTTCCCCAGTGCCCCAGTGAGTAATGGCAGATCAAGCGGGGCGCCCAAGGGCCTGGGCCTGAACTGACCCATGTGCCCAGGGCACCCGCCACCACCAACGACTGATATCAGTAACCAGAGCCAGTAAGTGGAGTCTTGTGCGGTGGCTTCAGCAATGTGGGTCCGCCGCAGTACAGGGATTGCTCAGGGCATGGTGTGTGCCACCCACAGGTGATAAGCCTGGGCCCGACATGACCCCCGGGCATCCTCCGCCCGCCCCACCTTCTCCTCACCTGGACTTGGACCCCAGGGCTTAATCAACCATACTCTCTCTGAATCTGTGACTCAGCCAGCAGGAGCCTTAACCAGGCCATATTTCACATGCCTGGATACAGCAGTCACCACAGAGTCCGCTGGGAAACCTCCTGATGGCAGGTGATGCAACAGGGCCCTCTTAGGCACGAAGTTGTGGCACTTCCACCACACAAGTTTAGTGAAGCTCAGCGCCCTCACCCTCCACAGTGTCCAGGCAGTGTCACCTCCTCCAGGCTGTGATGCACAGAGGCACAGCCCACCACTGGCAATCTTCTCCGTGCACCCTGGTGTAGTGGTGGTGTGTATTATGCAATGTAGATCTCCCCACATCAGTGCACGGGAGCGCCTCTTCCGATCACAGCTCCAAGGGGCGCCGGGCAGTCTTCTCACACAGGTCAGCAACATGGCTCCATGCAACCTGCCAGAGACTTCACCACCAGGTAAGGGTGATAATCGACACCTCAGTGTCTACCACCGTGACACTCAGGCTCTGGACCCGAGGTGACCCGCCTCCAATGGTAAGCCGCAGCGACTCCACAGCACCGTTGCAAGGATGACGCAATGAAAAGTACTGCATCACTGATTTTCCCCAGCGATGTGTCACTTTTCAAAAATGAGACCCAATTCTGCATTTCCTGTTCCCCTGGGACTCTGGCTGGTCATCTTGGCTGCTGGGTGGTGTGGGGGAGTTGTTGACCTGTGCTGAACTTGGTCCTGGCTGCTACATTCTACATTCCTGTGCTTTGTTTTTTTTTTTCTTACAGGTGTATTTGTAAGCTCTTTTTGCCTCTAGACGCTGAACGTGATTTTTTTTGCCGCTAATTGCCTGGCCGTCAGTTTTTTAAGGCAATTGTGTATTTTTCTATCGCCTTGTTGCTAATGTTAGTGACAATTTTCCCGGCCGTTAGCTGATCCTAACGTCATGTAGTGACGTTTTGTGAATACGTCGCAAACATAGCGTTAGGATTTGGGCGATAAGCAGCAGTAAAGAAATTGCAGCTAAGCAGCGTCAAAACTGCTTAGCACTATTCTTGTAAATATACCCCTGGGTGTCTTATATCTTTATTCAATCACTTCTATTTTATCGCGATTTTAAAGAGGTGTTTGATTGTCTAGGACTTTTGTCATTGCACCCGGTCAACATTCAAATTATATCCCACAATAATGTTTCTAGCCCAAGCACTGAAAGTCTCCAAAAACGAGAAGACTTAGAATTTGATTTACTATCTAGCAGATAATAAGTTGTTTACTGTGTACAGTTTTTCAAATTATTTGTAACCATTACATTGTGAAGCACTGCCGGCTCGTGTATGACATTGGCAGCAGTAGACTGTGTTCGTGTTACAGTAGGTTTCTTCTCTTATCTGCAAGATGACTTTATTTGTCCTCTTGCACACACAACCTTCCCTCGTCTGGGAACTATGATTTGTTTGTTTTATCTCTCCCTTATTCCAAAGATTTATGCACAGCAGGCTGTTATGTGACACTAGCAAAGATTTGATAACATAGGCGATAAAGCAGCCGTGCTGGTAAGTTTCTTATAAAACTTCATTACAAACAAAATTAATCATGGTAGTTTTAATGGTACTGTAACACAATCCTTGCTATTTGATAGATTCTTCTTGAAAAGCTGGACACGCTTTTCATTGTTGTTTATGTGATAATAAAAAAATAGCATAAAATCAAGGTCATATCAAAACGCATAAGCAACAGCAAGGATTGCTGTTAACACATCCCACCAGGAGATCCTACACAGCTTTACTGCTCATTATTTAAGGGTTTAAACACGTCAATAGCACCCGTAAAACATTGTAAACCTCTGTTTTAGATTGTGGGCGTTGTAATACAGCACAGGGATAAGTGGCCTTAGGTGTGAACTACTGACAAAATCAACATGCTCACAGGACCACAGGGCATGTGGGAATAAATGCACCCGTAGAGCTTGTTGTACATAAGCACATAGGCACCAGGAGATATCCATTAGGGTATATCAGGTGTTGTGCTCTCAGGCCATAAGGTGGAATGCAGCAGAAGCGTACACGGTGATGTGCAATAGGAGACCACAGGTTGATATGCAGCAGAGGGCATAGAAAGATGCCCACTAGCAGAAGGTGATTTGTGGCAGGGAGGATAGAATGATGCAACACAGTGGCGCAAGGTGATCAGCATCTGTCGAGGAATCAGTGAAACGCAGTGACCCCGTTTTACAAACTAAAGTTGAAATGTACTGTAGTTTCCTCTTACATTTGAAAAAACATTCGTGATGGGACATAATCTACATTTATATTCTTTTTGGATGGGGATTGAAGGTGCTGAGCAACTTTCCCAATTCCTGTCTTCTAATTACAGACAGATACCTACAGCTAGAATTGTAGACATTTTTCAAATGTTAGTACCTCCCTGATATATCAAAGCTATACAGGGTGCTAATAGCACAACGAGTATGCTAAGACTGAGAACTTCCTGAACCCAATTGTCACTCTTTTGTACCTGGCAATTTTGAGATGAAAATGAGCGGTGGACCTTAGTGCCCTAAATGGATAAGCCAAAATGAGTTGTAAAGTGGAGTGTCGCCAAGCATTGCCTTTTGGACCGTACTTAAAACCTTAAAGTTGGTTCCTTCCTTAATCACAAGCCAATTAAGTTTGACTTACAGAATTGTAGCTCCTCTAAATCTCTGTGTGCCCGGGACAAGTCTGACTGCTTGATTTGGAATGACCTGAATACAGTAAATATTTTTGGAGGACCAGGTATATGACACTGCCATATCATTTCATTTCAATCTTTATTCGGTTTAAAAAACCTTGTAAGATACAAACATACAATCATAATACATCATGTTACAATATAATACATAATGAAACAATAGCAGCGGGTAAAATATCAACACATTTCCTTTGCATAAAATACCTAAAATTCAGTTCATTTTTCAAGCCATCCACTTGATTGACTAGATCGTGATTGGCCCCTCTAGTATACAGAACACTAAATATTCAAATTTAATAAAAAATAATTTAACTGTTTTGTTAAAAAGAAGAATACACATCAGGACAGTAAGCAAACAACATTTAGCAGCTGACCAATAACGTAAAAACATGGTAAAATAGCCTGTTTCATTAGGTTTTTAAGTTTTTAGGTTTTTCATCCTCCTAATCAAGGCTACACATAGGAGAAAACGACTTAGGCTGAACACAATCGTTTGTGCAGTGTCACCCTTAAAAATTCTAAGTCCAACCTTAATTTGTCTGAAGCCTAGCCTTTTACAGATTGGCTTGAGCCATTTTTTCCTGGCTCTTAGGTAAGCTGGGCATATAAATAAAACATGGGACTCATCCTCTTTCAACCTCATCTCGCATAGCTCACATATATCAGAGCCAGCGGCCCCGGCCAACCCCTTATTACAGGTCCAGCTGGTTGTCCTTTCTTTTAGTTGTAAGATACCATACCAGAACTTTAAATATAGGCTTTTGGCCAGTGGGGGGTGAATTTCATCCATAAGGGGCTCTAAATACATAGTCATTTTAATTTCGAAAAATTTCGAAGTTAGGGTCCCTGTTCTGGGGTTTAATAACACTGAGTCTCTGATATAATCCCAGTACCTTTGCTTCAAAATCTTTTTTGAACTATTTGTGAGGGAATCAGGATCAAACCAAAAGTTACTTAGCCCTAATTTTTCAAACCATTTCTTGACGTACTCTAACCATGGCAAATGCGTACTATTCCTTGTGGCCAATATCTCTTTTAATGCTTCTCTATAATCTGTCAGCTCCTCAACGGACCATAAACGGGTCCAATAAAGGAGCGGACGAAGAGAAGCGTAGTCATCTGTACGTCTAAAGTTAAGGTCCCATAATACTGGTGTCAGTGGTGTTGACCCTGGTATCCCTAAAAGTTGCCTAATAAAGGAGTTTTCCCTCACTCGAAAAGTATCCTTTGAGGCATAAGCCCAAAGGTCCGCACCATAAAGTGAGGATGATTGTACTTTATATTTGAATAATTCAATAGCTGGTGAGACTGCTTTAAAATGGCTATTCTTATGCCTCTTTAAAATCGGACACTGATTTTGGGTCAGCCTTAGTTTTGAGTTCTCCAATTGCGTCTTCCATGTGACGTGACTGTCTAAAGTAATGCCCAGGTATTTAAAATTGGGGACCTCTTCAATAGGTTCATTATTTATCTTAAAGACCTTATTAAAACCTTTATGAGGGTTGATTGTCATAACTTTTGTTTTAGAGGAATTAATTTCTAATCCCTTGTCATGACAGTACAAACTAAAAGTATTTAAAAGGTTTTGGAGTCCCCTAGGTGTCTGAGAAATTAAAATCGTGTCGTCTGCAAACAACAGTGCCGGAACGGCTTGCCCGCTCAATTCGGGAGAGTCATGCTCGCAGCCCAAAAGAGTTTCGGGGATGTCATTAACGTACAAGGAGAATAAGGTAGGTGCCATTACACACCCCTGCCTTACCCCTTTTGCTATTTTTATTTTCTCGCTAACTTCACCATTAGGTCCCCATCTGACTCGTGCATAATTATTCTCGTGAAGTCTAATTAAAATTTGAAGGATATTTGCAGGGACGCCCATCTTACTTAGTGTCTTCCATAGGGCTTCCCTGGGAACCATGTCAAAAGCTGTCTTCAAATCTACAAATGCCACGTATATATGGGAACTTCTAATAATCGTGTATTTCCAGACTAAACATAAAAATCTAAAAACCTGGTCTATAGTGCTTATCTTTGATCTAAAACCTGCCTGATATTTTGTGAAAATAAAGTGTTCTTCAATCCAAGAGGTGAGCCGACCAAGAACTTGTCGGGCAAACATTTTTTGCAACACGTCAATTAGGCTGATAGGCCGATAGTGTGAAGGATTTGACCTGTCCCCCTTTTTGAACAGTGTTACAATCTCCGCCCCCTTCCAGGTTTCTGGAACAGGAGCTCCACAAACAATTTCATTGGATAGTAAATTGATGTAGGGAGCCCAAATATAATTTTCGTGTTTCCAAAGATCACCTGGTATTTTATCAGGGCCTGGGGCTTTCCCTGTCTTAACTGCCTTAATTGCTAAAATTGTTTCTGACAAAGAAAAGACAAGAGGTGTGTCATGGGCTACAAAGGGAGACTGTAAACTATCCCAGCTTTCAGTCTCACTTTGACTTTCACAAGAATAAAGCAAGGTAAAATGCTCAACCCATGTTTTCTCCTCTAGAAATGTATCTTTGCATTCCGTAGCCCCCCTGGTACCTCTAGCAATGAGGCTCCAGAAGGAAGTCTGGTCTCTGCACTTGCATGCATCCAGCAGATCTGACCAAACCCTTTCATCCCACTCTTTTTTGGCCATTTGCAAGGTTCTTTTATACTGAGCTCTCTTAGTTCTCACAATATTCGCTGAATCCCCCCTAACCGCTGTGATTAGATCTGTTTTAGCTTTCCGGCATTTCTGGTTATACCAAGTAATCCCGGCTTGTTTACTTTTCCGGACGTTTTGTGATCTCTTTACCGCCCTGCTCAAGATCTCACCAAGTTGGTTAATTAAATGTTCATGGGATTTTACCAAAAGCGGACTTTGAATGGCAATACTGTTCCCTAAGAGGGCAGACATGTGCCTCACAAATACATTGTAGATTTGACTAATAATTTTTGTATTGTCTAATACCACTGGCCACTTCAGGGATCTACGGTTGTTTGCCACTAGAGGGTCCTGTGGCAAGGATACTGTGCTACTAACACTTTTATCAAGGGTTATAAAAATCTGGGTCTGTACAGATAGAATCAGGGGATAATGATCACTCTCTGTACGCTCATCCACCATTAAATCAATGGTCATAGGCCATAGATTTAAAGAAACCAACAGATAATCTAAATGACTGTAGGTCACCCCTCTATTAAATGTTGGTTTACTGGGGGAGTCTGATGGCAACCGCCCATTGCAGGCACGTAGGCCTGATTCTAAAGTTAAGTTCAATAGTTGTAAGGCACTCACTGTACAGGGTGCTTTGTAATTTGTATCAACTAAAGGAATATTGTTGGCCCCGTCCTCATCCTTATAGATGTCTTCTAAACCTATGATAGGTTCAAAACCTCTGTTAAAGTCACCTCCTATAATTATTTTTGCATTTTGATCAAACCCTGTCACAATATTGCTCAAGTGGGTTACAACTGATGATTCTATACATGATCGATGTGGTCTACTATAGATATTGATCACGTAAATGCTGCAGCCCATAGTGTTTTTTAACTCAAGTAGTAACAGGTCGGGGTTATTTGTCTCAATTTGCTTAAAGGACAGGCCTCTTGTAATTTTTACCCAAATTGTTAGGCCGCCAGAAGGTCTTCCCCCATTTATATTTACTGCGGGGATGAAGAAAGATCTGTAGTTAACCTTAAAGAAGTTCTCAAGCCCCCAGGTTTCCTGAAACATAATTAGATCCCCACTAGCCAGGTAATCATGCCAGGCCGGATCTGAAAGATTTTTTTTCAGACCTGCAATATTCCAACAAATGATTTTTGTTAATTCCGAAACCCCTGGTTCCTTTGTTACCAGCTGCGGAGTCATTAGTCCATTGACATCTAGATGTGGTGTTCGCACCATTGTGTCTACGGAATGCATTAACTGTTGAGGGTTTTCGGCGAGTGCAATCTGTTTTGGTGCAACTGCAGAGGGCAGACCAGAATGTATATGATTTGCACCACGTGACTTTGTCAAAGCCCCTCGATCAAGTCAATCGCAATCGGATAAACCAGCTAGAGCGTCAAACCTATTTGAGGTACTAACTCCCCAATTGTAAGATGGAGCCCCAAAACCCCAACCATTTGTAGGTACATTCCATCTAGGTGTAGGTGTGATAGGGAACGGTGGATTCAGGTAAGTACCCGGCCATCCTCCATTATAGTTACCATTACCTACAGGTGCTGGGGTATTAGGGTGCAATAAACGCTGCTGCATACCTGGCCATCCTCCATTGTAACCAACAGTACCTAACATCCCACAGTTGTTTGGTGGTATACCAAGCCCTCGTCTACCCATTAAATTCAAATTTTGTCCTGGGGTAATATGACGGGGAATATTGTATTGGTTGACTTGCCATGGGCCAGTCCTATCTTTGGAGACATGGTTTGTATCACACATTGTAGGTCCCCCACCCCATCCATTTTCTCTCGCTATCCAAGCTGGCTTCAGAGGCTTATGGTTATTGGCTTTTTGCGAATCACTATAAAAGAATTCCAATGTGAGGGGGATTATGGAACTACTTCTTCTTTGTGGTGGTAGTATGTTGGATAGAATATCAGGAAGAGCAGATGGAGTTGCGAAGGTTAGTATCACACAGTCGCCCTTCCATTTCTTTTGTTTAATCCCTATCCATCCAACCCTCCTTGCCGTTTTAATTTCGTCAGCCAACCGTTGTTCCCCCCCCTGGGCTATCCGCAGATTATTTGACAGCCAATATAATGCCTTGCTTGTTAGCGACGAGGCTGACTCAATTTGACCCGGTGATAGGATGGGTGTATTAGCTAACACTAACACTAGTGGTGATGCTTCAACTACAAATTGTGTAGAGTTATCTTCTATCGCCGGGGGCACTGTGTCATGTGATGGCTCAACTAATTGAACGAGGGGGGCTTCTAATGGCAAGTCATGAACAATATGGCCGGTTTGTGGGCATTCTGAAAGAGTTGGCCCTGGTGGCATAATATCTGATGTTGACCCAGATTCATTATCTTCCTTTGAGCAGTCATGGCCGTTATTGACATTACTTAAAACATTTCCTATGGCATCTGTTAATACATTTTGAGTACCTCCCAATTTCGTTATCACTGCAGAAAGTTTATCAATCTTGCTAATAAGTGGTTTGATAATTGTCTGAATTTTAATTTCTAACAGCTCCGCTATTCGTGACATTAAGTCCTCGTCCAATATTTCCCTCGAATTGTTCTCCTCATTGTTCTGGTGGGTACTTTTTGGATTTTGCAGTGGCATAGCCGTACTTTTTCCTGAGCGTGGCCCTCCACGTTTGTTTTGTACTCTGCGACAGGCTCTGACTGCCCTTGCAGACTGCTTTGCAGGTACTTCATCCACCACTTCCTCTTTTTCATCATCGTCTACAACCTCGATGACAACCTGTGCATCTAACTCGTTGTCCGCATGTTGTTCAATATCCGTCACATTCATTGTACTGATGTCAATATTAACATTTGATGAAGGAGCTGTTTCAAGAACATCACTATTAAAGTCCAATAACAAGGACTCATTTGATTGTGAGGAAGTAGGTGGGCTCAGAGAATGGAGAACAGGTGACTGGGACAAACCCAATGATTGTCTGCGCTTGCTGTTTATCTGAGTAACCACTTGAACAAGATAGTTTTCCATAGTGTTCTTAGGTGTTTCAGATACCAAACGATGATTTTTTTTAGGCATTATTATGCAAGATGTGTGATAGTCTTACACCCACAACCCAATAAAATAACAAGGTATTAGTTTCAGTATTTTAAAACAAAAGTCTTACGTCAATGCCTTGTGCAGGTCTCCAATGGACTTATTTCCTGGTTCGTAGAGATGTTTTATCTGCTGTCCGCTTTGCAGAAATAGCCCCTTCCTTATCCGAGCTCCAGAGTGAATCGATGTCAGCTATATGGCCGGTTTGCCGACCCCCGTCTACATAGCTGGGCTTTTGGAGCCGGTCAACAAAAAGGCTTTTACACCCCCACTGACTATGGAGTAACAGGAAATACTCCCTCGAGCACAAGGCAGATTTTAGAGGGATGGCCTGGCCTGGCCTCCTCGTGCCGATGAGGGCCGTAGAGGGCCCGCCCTTTGCCCAGGCTTAGCCCCGGGCGTCCCGCTCGCGTCCCGCGACGCGGGGCTTCTCCGCCCTTTAACGTCCTCGTTGGCGCTCTCTGGCGCGTGTGCGTCACCCAGAACGCGCCGCCGCGTGGCCTGCCGGGTGTTGTAGTTCCCCGGAGCGGCGGCGCGGAGTCAAGTGGCTTCCTGACTCTTGGCGGTGGCGGCGACTGAAGCAAAGAACTCCTTCACTGTAGGTGAGTGACTCTCGGCGGTGGTGGCTTTGGCGGCGTTTCTGTAAGGTCTCCTCCTGCCATATCAAACCAAGACCATGTTTACTGATAGAACAAGATGTTTGCTATTTTAAGCAAATATGGGGTTTTTCCAAGTGGCATAACTGAAAGATAAACGCAGAAACGTAGATCTGGAGACTTAGGCTTTTATCCCCAACAAACATGAAACCTAGGTTTCTTTTCACCTTCAAACCAACTCTGTGGACCAGCTGTGAGCACTGCCTCTCACCAAAACCACTAACATGTTGTTGAATTTTTCTTAGTGCTAATGCCTACCCATTCACCTCGATGTCTGCTGTATGAAGAATTGGAATGCCAATGGCAACTCACAACTTAAGTGACTTCGCATAAGCTACACTCTCTCAATTTGTTAAAAGAAATAAAAGAAGTAATCCAAAATATTTTCACACTAACGTAAATACAGTTAAAATACAGACAACAGGTACCAACGAGTGAGTGCAGAAACAGCTATTTGACGCTCCAAACCAAAGTTAGACGGAAATGATTGTCTGCCATAGGGTCCAGTAAGAACGACAGGTTAATAAGGGAGGAGTATATTACCCCAGATTCTTGACATTGTCATAGTCACTGCAGAGAACTGGGAGAGGCAGAATGAGAAAAAAAACAAAGATTGAGAACATAATAATAAAAAAATATATATATATATGAGCTAAATCAAAAAGAAGCCCAGAACAAATTTGATATTAGAGTATTATAAACAGAAAACAATATAAAGGCTTACACGTGGAATTGTTGTCTCCCTGGAGAATCCTGTATTCTTTGACTGACGAATGTTGGTACCTGTCCCTTACTAGTCCCCCACTGGATACTAATATTTTTCTTGTCTCTGAGAGGAATACATTTCCTACTGTTTGCACAATGAGAATGTGCTGTGAAAAAGTTTGTGAATGCCCACAAATCTGCGAGTTAACATTTATAGAACAAGCATTTCCAATGCAATAGGTCTCGCCTTTGTAAGAGTTGGAGCCATTGGTATTGTAAATGACAACTGGCATTGTAAAATGCGGGACATGGTCTGGTTTAAAGTGAATGTCCAGCATAAACTACGCTGTAAATGGCCCCATTGGTTTCAAACATTAGCATCTTATGATACCAACGATTTCCTGCATAAGAGTTCCCAATGACCCATGCGCGGGCTCCATAATGCCAAAAATGTCCACAGTATGCCAAAGATGGTCAGCATTATGCCATATATGAGAAACATAATATCAAGGATGCCCACATTATGCCAATTATGACGCCTATTTTTGCCAGGGGTATGCCAACAATTCTCAGTGTGAGAAAGGTGGACATCATGACACCAAAGACAGGCACCATTGTGCATATGATAACTAGAATATAAAAGTAATTGCCTGCACTATGCCACGGATAGCATTGGAATTCCAAAGAGGCCCACAATATATCATAATTTACCTAAATAATGTCAGGAACTGCACTATGCCATAGGTTAGAATCATCATATTATGGGTATCTACTGCATGTCAATCATACCACCCTCAGTACAATATTTTGGGCCCAGTAATGCTTCAGGTGCGCATTGACATGCAATAAATCTTATATGTGTCCAGAGATGCCACTGCTAAGGTCAAGCTGGCAGCCACAGAGGGACAGTCCACACTGTGCTAGAACACAGACACTAGCATTACCACTCTCACTCACACACACATACTGAGTGACACACCCACTCGTGCAGACAAATGCAGATACGCAAACATGCACACAGTCCCCCCGGAGCAGCAATTCAGGACTGTGGACCACAAGCATGCCATCAAACTAAGTCTTTCAACTTTGATGATGGAGTACACAAAAATATGTTCGTACACATGAATTCAAAATCTACATATAGCATTGACCCAACTGTATGAATTTCCCAATTCAGCACAATGCCTGGGAGTAGCATTAATCAATAAAATCTCAGTCAATAAACAAGTTTCGATCTAAAGTAAGCATTATGATGACAATGGGGTAATGAGCCACTCGGCACCCATAACACCATGAATTACTTAGCACACACGCCAAGGACTGTGCGCAACCGAGGGGTTGAGTAAAGTGCCCTGCTCGCAGAAGAGCAGTGTGTGCGCCAGACCAAGTACCGTGCCTATGTGTTCCTGATATAGCACAGATAGACAGGACATCGCACCGGGGGTACACGATCAGCGGAAGCCCTTACAAATGAGTGCATGCCTTTAACTACATTATAATGTTAGCGCATTAAAACAACACATTTCTCAATTGTCGATGTATCCAGTAGAACAATGCCAAACACTGTTTCTGTACACTATTATGTATAATTATCTTATAGAAACAAGCATGGAACGCTAAACAAGCTGGTGAAGGAGTCAGAGCTGAGGGTCAGCACCGCCATGCATGCTGTGCAGACCATAATACTGGTCATGTGGCAGTGCAGGAACCAATCAGGTGCGAGGTTTTATTCACCACTAATGTGAAAAAATGCTAATAAAATTAAACAAGCATTACGGGTATTGTATTTAATAAAATAGCCAGGTATTGCGAAACTCACCGCCGCAGCCGAGCTCGAACAGGAAGCCAGGCAACCTGTGTTGGGACGGGGCGGGGCTGCAAAAAAGGCAGGAAACAGACGGGAGCCTACCCCCTGCTCCTGTGAGGCCAGCCGGAAGTGGGCGTGTGAGCTAGCAGGGCTCCCGTGCTCGTAGAGAGCCCCGCCTGCTGCTGAGCCTGACCCACTGCCGAGGGAGAGAGGAACACAAGGAAAGAGCCCGGTGAGGGGGGAAGGGGGGAGGTGGGAAAGGGGATATGTGCCTGCGTGTGTGTGCGTGTGTGTGTGTGCCTGCGTGTGTGTGTGTGCCTGCGTGTGTGTGCGCGTGTGTGTGCCTGCGTGTGTGAGCGCGTGTGTGTGTGTAAGCGCATGTGTGTGTGTGTAAGCGCGCGTGTGTGTAAGCACGTGTGTGTAAGCGCGTGTGTGTGTGAGCGCGTGTGTGAGCTCGAGCGCCCAGGAGAGTCAGCCCGCCAGCAGAAGCGCGTCCTCGAGGCGAAATCGCCGAGGTAATGCGCTTAACCACCCCCTCCCAGCCATTCCCAGGAAACCCACGACAATAGGTCTTTCGCTGGAGCAGCGCTATGCCCTGCTAACACCAGCGAGACCTACTAAAAAGCACCAATCACATTAGTTCACAACAGCTGTACGGAAGCGCACAGGAGAGTGTGCACACGGCCAGCAGAAGCGGCAGTGAGGCGGCTTTTTACATAACTTGTTGATTTTAAATAATTCCATAACATGAGAGCCCACCGTGGTTAAATAAAAATCACCAATCACATTAGTTCACAACAGCTGAACGGAAGCGCACAGGAGAGTGTGCACAGGGCCAGCAGAAGCGGCAGTGGGGCGGCTTTTTACATAACTTGTTGATTTTAATTAATTCCATAACTTGAGAGCTATCGTAGAAATGAAATATTGTAAGCCGTTTTTTTAACCGTAATGGTGTCAGCGACAAGAAGGGTTACGAAGTTTGAGACGTGGTAATGCTTTGGAATTTAAAAGCAACCATAGTCCCAGTGAGACGGCTTTTAACGTACCTTTGCGACTTTTAACACCGTGGTTAAATAAAAATCACCAATCACATTAGTTCACAACAGCTGAACGGAAGCGCACAGGAGAGTCTGCACACGGCCAGAAGAAGCGGCAATGAGGCGGCTTTTTACATAACTTGTTGATTTTAAATAATTCCATAACATGAGAGCCCACCGTGGTTAAATAAAAATCACCAATCACATTAGTTCACAACAGCTGAACGGAAGTGCACAGGAGAGTGTGCACAGGGCCAGCAGAAGCGGCAGTGAGGCGGCTTTTTACATAACGTGTTGATTTTAATTAATTCCATAACATGAGAGCTATCGTAGAAATGATATATTGTAAGCCGTTCTTTTAATCGTAATGGTGTCAGCGACAAGAAGGGTTACGAAGTTTGAGACGTGGTAATGCTTTGGAATTTAAAAGCAACCATAGTCCCAGTGAGGTGGCTTTTAACGTACCTTTGCGACTTTTAACACCGCGGTTAAATAAAAATCACCAATCACATTAGTTCACAACAGCTGAACGGAAGCGCACAGGAGAGTGTGCACAGGGCCAGCAGAAGCGGCAATGAGGCAACTTTTTACATAACTTGTTGATTTTAATGAATTCCATAACATGAGAGCTATCGTAGAAATTATATATTGTAAGCCGTTCTTTTAACCGTAATGGTGTCAGCGACAAGAAGGGTTACAAAGTTTGAGACGTGGTAATGCTTTGGAATTTAAAGGCAACCATAGTCCCAGTGAGGCGGCTTTTAACGTACCTTTGCGACTTTTAACACCGTGGTTAAATAAAATCACCAAGCACATTAGTTCACAACAGCTGAACGGAAGCGCACAGGAGAGTGTGCACACGGCCAGCAGAAGCGGTAATGAGGCTGCTTTTTACATAACTTGTTGATTTTAGATAATTCCATAACATGAGAGCCCACCGTGGTTAAATAAAAATCACCAATCACATTAGTTCACAACAGCTGAACGGAAGCGCACAGGAGAGTGTGCACAGGGCCAGCAGAAGCGACAGTGAGGCGGCTTTTTAAATAACTTGTTGATTTTAATTAATTCCATAACATGAGAGCTATCGTAGAAATTATATATTGTAAGCCGTTCTTTTAACCGTAATGGTGTCAGCGACAAGAAGGGTTACGAAGTTTGAGACGAGGTAATGCTTTGGAATTTAAAAGCAACCATAGTCCCAGTGAGGCGGGTTTTAACGTACCTTTGCGACTTTTAACGCCGTGGTTAAATAAAAATCACCAAGCACATTAGTTAAAAACATCTGAACTGAAGCGCACAGGAGAGTCTGCACACGGCCAGCATAAGCACGTGCCACTTGCCTAAAATAATTAGAGACGTGGAAGTCATTAGGCGCGATCACAACAACAGATCTGGAGCGCCCTGGAGAGAAAAGCGCGTGCAACTTGCCTAAAAAAATGCGAGGCACGGAAGTCATTAGGCGCGATCACAACAACAAATCTGCAGCGCAGATCTGCAGCACCCTGGAGAGTCAAGTGCGTGCCACTTGTCTGAAAAAAAAAGCGCGTGCCACTTGCCTAAAAAAAAAAACGAGACACGGAAGTCATTAGGCGCGATCGCAAAAACAGATCTGCAGCGCCCTGGAGAGTCTGCACTCGTGATGCTAGCCCGACTGCAGAAGCGTGTCCTCGAGATGAAAGCGCCGAGGTGAAGCGCATAACCACCCCCTGTGCCCCATTCCCGGCAAACCCACAACAATAGGTCTTTCGCTGGAGCAGCGCTTCGCGCTGCTAACACCAGCGAGACCTAAAAAAGGATATGTGCATAAAGAAGTGCAACGTGTGATTTTTGCTGACTGGTATTCCTGGCATTTGGGCTATGCAAATTGGAGCACTACTATCCAGGCTTCAGTGTTTGTGCTCTGTTCACTAAAACATGATAAAAGTGGTCAATCCCCAATTGACATATTTAAATTTACAGTAAGGCCGTACCATATGGTGTAGGGAAAAATATTTATGGCATGGAAGCTTAAATGTCATCTGTAAACTGTAACACATATTGTGACATCCACCAGAGTGAGGAAGAAAACATGACTTAGGGCTTACCTGTGTTGCCTGACGTCTGCATCTGTTAAACCTGCAGGTGAACCTTCAATTTTTAAGAGGATAGGATCCTACTTTTAGATATTAACTTCAACACCTGAATTGGGGGTTTTAGCTCACAAGGTAGGTTCATTAATATTTCAAAGTGGAACATCTGAGAAATTAATTTTGGCATGTACCTACACTGACTAGCCCACAAAAGCTATTTCCACTGTATTCTACAAAAGTGGTACCTCACTCACAGCTCTGTACAACACTTATTGGATCTGAGGAAGAACAGAAGAGCACTCGGCCTGTGGTTTGAGACCTGTGTGGAGACCTGAAGGGCTGGACCTCCTCCCACTTGTACTCAGGACTAAGAAGTGAACTGCAAGGGTCAGTTGGCTGGCCTGTGCGGCAAGAAGGAGAAGTTGGTTCATTTAAGAAACTCGGTGAATGTCTATTTAGACACGCACTCTGAGATTGAGGCCTTCCGTACATGGGGACCTGATTGTTTTTATCGTTTTTATTATTCTGGACAACATCCATCTTAAAGGTAGGATCATTGCATATTCCGACCACAAGTATCGATAGATACTGTTGTATGGGTTTAATGCAAGTATCGGAATCTTGATTCAGTGAAGCTCAACACTGAAAGGCGCCTTTGGTGCCCGTCACCTGACTACATCCTACAAATTGAGAGGGGCAAGTCCCACTCAACGGAGGTATATATGAGTTTGGAGACGGCCGAAAACAAAGTTTTGTCCTCCTCCGACACACTGGATTTGAAAGATCGTGTGCATCTATTTGTAATTATAACATCGAATCCACTTTTTTAAATACCGAAGTGGATACTGGAAATACTTCCCTATATTGCCTTTTACCCAGTTCACCCCCATAAGATATATAGATATATGTCTTTGTGCTAAATCTAAGAAAGAGACACTTACCCTGGAAAGTCCTGATGAAGGTGGTGCATCATTTGGCAGCACACCGAAATGCATCGACGCCCTTGTTGTTTTAAATTCGAGGAACTATTGAGTCTGGAATTTCCTATGTGGTTGTGACTCTATAGTAATAGGGTTTCTCTCCTGTTGATATATATTTTCGAGTATGATGTGTATTTTGGATTATGATTGTAGTTTACATGTTAGTTCACTAAACAGTTGCAAATGAACTTGAATAGGAGTCTGCTGGTGATCTCGGTTGGAGTGAGTACTGACCCCTACGTGCTGTATCTGTAATAGCATTAGAAGAAACCAAGAGAGGCAGCTCTAGAAACTCTGAAAAATTGGGGTTTATACTTTTTGGGACTTTGGAGGTGTGGCTATGGCATGGACCCATGCAGACATGTCCTGACACAATGGGCCCCTTGAATGCAAGATCTTGCCCTGCCACGAAGAAATAAATGATGCCCCTGAGAGGCGCAATGAGGTGTAGTACCGAGAGGGCAGATCTGGGTTATAATTGGGGAGAGAATGCTGACTACAGACGTGCCAAGCTTGATCACCCACACACTGCAGCAAGAACTGAACCTTCGTATTTTTCCTCTTGCTAACATCTGCTTGCAGCAATGCATTCCCCTCCTGCAGTGAGGCTCTATCAGAGGGGAGTCATCATATGGAGTGAGCATGGGGTGCGATGATCAAGCGGTGGGCAGAAGAGCCATGGAAGTGACAGGATTTACAATCCCTCGGGTGCCCTTGATTTCTGCTGCTGGCTTGGAGCTTCGGATGGGAGAGTCTCCTCCCAAACGCATGTCAGGCCTCCCAATAAAGCAAGGCTGTAACGGCCATTTGGGAATACCTCAGCCCAATGAGCTTTGAGAATATCATCCAGTGAGGCTCAAACAACAAGAGGCAATATATGAACAAATCTATTAGGCATTCAGTTGAAACCTCCCATTACTGATGCTACAACATTGAGGTCCTACAAAATGTACTCAATAAATTGTATCAGATTTTTCCAAATTAATTGCAGTTTTTTTTTATTATGTTGTGTTTGACTCTCAACAGTTTTGTTACTGCTTACAGCCTGATTCATGTACGGGCCGTTTTGCGTGTCCCTAATAGCGATTAATAGCGACTCGCTATTGAGGAAACGCAAAACGGCATTCATGTACTTTTCGGGGAAAAAATAGCGACTCGCACGCGGGCGCTAAAGCCGTTAGCGACCTACAAAAAACGCAGAAAAATCGCTATTCCCGGCTACCTGCGATCGGGATTGCGACTCGCAATCCCGATCGCATGGGATTGCGACTCGCAATCCCGATCGCACGGGATTGCGACTCGCTATCCCGTGCGATCGGGAATGCGAGTCGCATTCTCGCGGGATCTGGAAAACGGGAAGACGCATTCCGAGCACCGTGATGACATCACAACCAGGAAGCAGCCAGTTCCCACCCCCAAACGCCACAGTGACGCTATCCTTCGAGTGTGCACGACGGAAAGCAGAGGCTAATCCACCGTTAGCGACTCCAGAAACGGCAGAAATAGCGACCGCCATGTCCGAGGAACCTGTCCCTGGCCCCAGCAACAGCGCTGGCCGCAAGCGCAAGCTCAAGTTCTCCGAGCAGGAGCTGGAGAACCTGATTGAAGGGGTGGTGGCCAACCACGACCGGCTCTTTGGTGCCAACTCCAGGAAGGTCCCAGAGCAGGACAAGCGGAGGATCTGGCTGGGGATAGCCTCCAGCATAAACTCTGTGGGCGTGGCGGACAGGTCGTTGGAGGAGCTGAAGAAGCGCTGGTACGACCTCCGAGGGCGTGCCAAGGAGAGGGTGGCGGAGCGCCTTGGTGAGGCATCGGGCACTGGAGGTGGCGGACCGACTGTCCCACCCAACACACCCCTGGAGGACCAGGTTGAGGACACCTTGGAGAGGGAGGCGTGTGTTGGGTGACCCCTCTGGACTCCTCCCGCCCCACCCAAGACACCCAAGGTAAGTGGCATGCGACTGCGACCCTGTCCCCTATGACCGTCCCTGACCAAATAGGCTCACTCATTGGCCCTTAGTCATGCCTATGTTGTGCATCAGGAAATGGCCAGAAGCATTGTGGGAGACGTAGTATGTCCACAATGTAGTAGTACCACAATGCGGCCAGAAAGGTTCCAAAGTGCGCAAATCCACAGCCATCCAGGGAATGACACCCAGCATGCATGTAACATCTGCACGTCTGACAGTCACATGCACCTAATGAGTATCCACTTACCCTCACAGGTGGCGATGAGAGCAGTGACAGCGAGAGGCTGCTGATTGATGAGGAGGCCCAGGAGGAGGAATCCCTACCCGAAACCCAGCCACCAGCCCCTGCCGCTGCACCAACACCAGCAGCCAGGCCCCCCCATCGTACCTGCTCCTGCATCTGCCGCTGCACCAACACCAGCAGCCAGGCCCCCCACCGTACCTGCTGCTACATCTTCCGGCCAACCGGCTGCCAGGGCCAGGCCCCCCACCGTACCTGCTGCTACATCTGCCGGCCCACCGGCTGCCAAGGCCAGGCCCCCCACCGTACCTGCTGCTACATCTGCCGGCCAACCGGCTGCCAAGGCCAGGCCCCCCACCGTACGTGCTCCTACATCTGCCGGCCAACCGGCTGCCAGAGCCAGGCACCCCACCAATGTGCCTCCAGTTCCTGCCGCACCAGCAACACCAGCTGCTACACCACCTGCAGCTCGTGCAACCAGATCTGGGCCAGCCACATCCGCAACACAGCGGCCGAACAGCAGGAGGGGCAATGGGCATCTCCATGCCTGCATGAGCGTGGAGCGGCGCATGCTCCGAATCCACCAGCGCCAGTCGCAGCAGCAAGGAGCCATCCAGCTCCAGCTGCATAAAATTGGCCGCAATGTGGCGGGAGTCGGAGAGCGGATGGACCGCATGACGGCGGCCATGGACCGCATGACGGCGGCAATGGAGGACAATACTGCAGCGCTCGTCAAGCACCGCAGTGTTGCAAGCAGGCGCCACCACCAGCTGATGAGCCGGCTGTCGGCCTATAGTAGGTCTAATTATGTGGCAGCAAATGCCACCACCCAGCTGTCGCGGCGCTCTCTGACCCAGCAGCACCAATTGGTCCAGTGCTGCGAGGACATAACCCGGGTGCTGGAGCACTTGACCACCGCCGTGACCGCACTGCATACACCTGTGCTACCGGCCATTGTAGGGGGAGACGATGCGAGTGAGGGTGCCTCCAGCGTGAGCAGCCACTCTGCCACGCAGGTCCCGCCACCTAGGCGCAGCACCAGGGCAACGCCTGGTACAGCTGCCCAGGATGAGGAAGAGCCTCACAGGCGCCTGGGCATTACGCGCCGGAGGCGCCAATGACATTGTGCGAGGGACACTGGCGCAGGCTGACGCTAAGCCTGCCATGGACCTTCACATGCAGTATGCAGGAATACTGTAATTTGTAAATAGTTGATACCATGACCCTTTTTTCTTGTGAATCAAACAAATACATTTATTTTGCTGCACACATTCGCCTTGTGTAATCATTACATTTTGCATGCAATTGTGATATGTGGGGTGGGGGAAGGGGGTGGGCTAGAAATTGTTAGCTGTGATGTGGTTGCGACGTCTGTGGCCTTCAGCTGGGTTCTCCCCGCGTGCATGGTGCGCATGTGCTGGTGGCCAGTCGTCCCCCTCAGATTCACTGCCTGAGATGTCTACTGGTATCCGGCGCTTGGTTGCAATGTTATGAAGCATTGCACAGACAGCCACAATGCGGCAGCACGCTGCAGGACTGTAATACATGACCCCACCTGTCTTGTGCAGTATACGGAACCTGCTCTTGAGCAGGCCAAATGTCCTTTCAATACAGTTCCTTGTCCGGATGTGCGCAACATTGTAGCGCCGTTGCTGAGGTGTGGCAGGGTTGAGGTAAGGGGTCAGGAGGTATTCCCGTAGGGCGTAGCCACTGTCACCTGAATGAGAGGAGCAGATGTTGATTGCCTGTGCAGCGCAGTTACTTCATAGCAATGTGACATTGTCGACAAAGTGTACTTACCAAGTAGGTGTCCTTCCCCAAACTCTCCCCTGATCAGTCGTGTGTGGAGTCCGCTGTGCCTGAAGATAAAGGAGTCATGGGTACTCCCTGGGTACTGGGCCACAATGTCAGTGATGATGGTCTTGGCATTGCAGACCATCCGTATGTTGAGGGAGTGGTAGGACTTCCTGTTGCGGTACATATACTCCGTGCCAGCTGGTGGGCAGATGGCGACGTGGGTACAGTCTATGCAGCCGAGGACATGGGGAAAATGGGCGACATTATAAAATTGTAGTTTTGTCAGGTCCAATTCCTGTTGGCTCGTGGGAAATGTGATGTGCCGGTGGAGCTGGCTGAGCATGGCGTCAACAAAAGTGTGGAGGCAGCGTGACATGGTGGGCTGGGATATCCCCCCAGCAGCGGCTACTATGCCCTGGAAACTGCCGGAGGCCAGGTGGTGCAGGCTGCACAATACCTGCACATGTGTGGGCACAGAATTGTTTCGCCTTGTTGGGTGCTGCATGATGGGGTCGAGATCTTGTATCAGCCAGGTGATCATTTCCCCATTCAGCCTGTATTTTGCATAAATCTGTTCTCTGGTTTGGCCCAGCAAGGTGACCCGCTGCCGGTAAATCCTTGCCTGCCTCATGCGTCTCCTCCGTGCTGCTCGCTGTAGCCTTCGCCGCCTCACCACCATGTACATCCCAGGCATTGTGGAACGCCTAATGCTGCTGCTGAATGTCCTTATGTGTGATTGGTCAGGCCTGGACCTGTTGGTGATTGGCCAACAGTTTTTCAAATTTTACTTAATCATGGCTTTTATGGTTACCACCTGCTTTGAGTTGTCCTTAAATTGCGCCGCGCAAACGTGCGAATTAGCGCTTTTTCGCTAATGTATTTATTTCATGAATGCCGATTGAGACAATATTGCGTTTCGCTATTCATTTCGCAGATTCCGTGGTTGGTCGCTATTTCCGTATCGCTAATGCTCGACTACCCGGAGTCTGCGACTATTATAGCGTAATCGCTATTTCAATCGCTATTATTTTTTTGCGAATTCGCTATTTCGTACTTGAATGCCGATTCCGTGTTTTGCACCCGCAATTGCGTTTTCGCAGCCATTGCGGGCGCTATTTCGCTTCATGAATCAGGCTGTTAGTACTTTACACATTTTCTTAAATGAAGCCTGTCTTGTCTTTGTCATAGCTACCAAGGGGTTGGGCCCAGATTAGAATGTATTAATTTATTTATTACAACATCCATTGACAGAAACATAAAAAGCAATATAAAATATCATTAAAATTACAGGGAACAAATGAACAAATTGTGAAATTCATTGAAAACAGTTAAATTAAATAGGTTGTATCGTTGCTATTCCATTATTATCTGCCAAGCACCAATTTATCGTAATGCAATCCAGTGGAAAATGACCAGTAAATGACCCCATTCATGCACATCAGTAAAGTGTGATCATGCAGAGTATGAAAGTCTGTAAGCAATTGTTTAAAGGAAAAATGTCTAAGAATCACTTTAGTGGTTTTACATCGAGTGAGCCAAGCAGACTATACAAATGTGGCTACTGCAAAGACAACCGTTGGGTTCGCATTCGTTTTGGAAATTATTAATGTGTCAAGATACTGCCTTATTCCATGTAGTTTACAAAGCAGGTTTACCCATTTGGGTAAGATATATGCTTTATAAAGAAATTAAATATGGCCTTCTATTTCATCCTGGGATTTAGAAGATGGACAAGTGCTGGAGATTTGACCCTCAGCTTGCCAATTGCAGCAAAAGAAGGCTGTTGGTAAAATTCCCAACCTGAACTTTATATAGAGAGTTCTAGCTAACCTTTGTTGTATATAATCTAAAAAAAGTCTCACATTTGTAGTCCAATTTAATTAAGAGAAAAACACTGATCAATCAACCCAGGCAAGATAGATACAAGGGGAGTGGCCAGCCCAGCCTCTTCTGACCGATTACAGGGAAAGACAGGTGCGCCCTTGGCCCAGGCTTTGCCCTGGCACACCTCTGGCAAATCCACGTGTTTTCTGCACTGCAGGAGCAGCAATCAGCGTTAAACAGCACAACCCAGGAGGGCCAGGCCTCCTGCCCTTGAGGTAGTCTTTGCAGCTAAGTAGGTGAGTGGTTTGCAGTCTGAGACTCCCGTTCTGCGGGACAACAATCACCGTTAAATACCCCAGGGACCTGCCTCCTGCCTTCAAGGCCCTTGGTAGAAGGAAAAAATCCTGGAACAGGTAGTCCCTGCAGCTAAAGCGGTGAGTGGTTTCCAGTCTGAAATTTCTTATGCTGAGGGAGAGCAATCAAAGTTAAATAGCACAAAGTGGTAAGGTGCTCCCTCCTGCCCTCGAAGCCCTTAGTAGAAGGAAGGAATCCTAGGAGGTACTCCCTGCAGCCAAAGAGGTGAGTGGTTTGCATTGTATTCTTTAGTTCTAAATTGGTTGTGGGTTTTTTATTATGTTGTGTTTGACTCTCAACGGTTCTGGTACTTTACATATTTGCTTATGTGAAGCCTGCCTAGTCTTTGTCATAACTACTCGGGGGTTGAGCCCAGATTATAATGATGAAATCCGTATTTTACCTTAACGACTCGGTGGGCTCATTCCATATGGTAGACTGACACCCTAATAAATACACTTTCTTACACAAATGTTTTGTCAATTCGATATTAATCAATTTTTGTTTTGTTTATCAGGTGCACAATGGATGCTGTGCATCACACAAACACTGAGGGCATAATTTACATTGATTATGCCGTGACGTATTATTGTAGTCTGGAGGAGAACCTCAGAAGTAAGAGCCTCATTTAGAGTTTGGAAGTTACTGAACATCTTCCAATTCCTGGTAGAAACTTTAAACACAGATCAGAACTGGGAGTCTGCGTGTCCTCCGCAATACGATCACAATGATGGCAGAATAAAATTTAGCTGGTTTATGTTCCCTCCAAACTCTAATTGGGTGTCTAAGTTACACCTACTCTCAAAAGCATCATTTTGAATTGAGCTGCAAATTTTATGCAAATGAATAAGAGTGATGTGCAATGGGCCACAGGAATGTGTGCATTGGGGCAATGGGCTATTGTGCAGCAAAGACTCAGGCTTGTGTGTATTGTGGGATAAAGGGTGTTGTACAGTAGGGAGCAGTGATTGATGCACTGTTAGAAGCACATGTAGATGTGAATTATGAAGGCATAGAGTAATGTCAGTAAAGTGTCAATTTGCCCACTGCTAGTAGCTCCCCCAGTTAACTTTATTTGCATTCTGATATTTGAAATATTTTTCAATTGCAAACACAGTACTGACACAACCAGAATGGAAATAATAGACAATTGTAAAGGACAATCTAGCTGTTGTGATGTGAGAGAAATTGAGGCAATTTTGCAGCGGCGGCTGGCTCAGGTAAGTGCAGTGGGGTGGGGGTGCAGCCGTTGTAATAGGTATTATTTATTTATTTAATTATACCTATTCCCCCATCCTTCGGCTTGCCCTCCACTGCACCCTGTCCGCCACACCACGCTTACCTGAGCCAGCCGCTGATGCCATTTTTTATGACAAACATTTTCAGATGTGAATTGTAATGTATTGCTGTCATTCTAAGAAGATCCAGCAGATATGTATGTGTTGATTACATGAACAGATCAATCTTTGTGTGAAAAATTGATGATTGTATCCTTCAAAAGAAGTGTAGGACTCAGGTGGATCGAAGGTCTTTAATTGTTTTTTTTGCATCTCATATTGAACTCTTGATCGCTTGGTTGATGCCCAGGTCCAACTTTGCCCTTACTAAACGGATTCTTCTAGCATTGATACATGGTATGACCTCAAGAAACAACTGAGTTGGAATGAGAGTTTGCAGCCTTAAAAAATAGGTTCTGCATGCTCACCAAATTATTGTTCTTTGTCGTCTTCACACAGCCACATTCTCTTTCATCTAAACTGGCTTGCAGAGGTGCATTTTACTACTACTATGCCATTACCCTACCAAATAGAATTGCAATGCTAAAATGCTAGCAAAGTGAAATACATGTTTTGTAGAGCAATTGTGCAAATTAGGTCTGTGAAGTGGCTTTCTAAATAGAATAAGGGGCATATTTATGAGAGCTTTGGGTCATGCTTGCACCCGGTAATGTGGCACTTGCACGACGCAAACCTTTAACTCATATTTATAAAACCACGCAAAGCCACTTCGCGTGGCTTTGAATGGCTTTAAAAATATGGAGTAATGCAATGCAGTGCAAATCACTGTTGCATTACTCTGCGCAAGGGAGGTGTTCCATGGGCATTGCAGTGAGTGTTCCCACGCAAATCCCATGGTTTTTGATGCATTCACAGAGTTACCAAATCTTACCATGTGAGGAGTTGCGAGGAGAAATATCTTTATTTCTCCTCGTTTCTTTCCTCTGTCTATGTGTGATGCATTCTGCAACTCACATAGAAAGAGGAAAAAAACTCTTAGTATTCTTTTTGTGCAGGTAGGTGTCCATGCAGGGGGGAAGGACATAAATCTGCCGTATTGGATAAATACGGCACATTCCTGCCCTTTCCCTGGGATGCAGGAGAGCGCAGCAAGGTAACTTGCTGTGCTGCTCTGCGCCACAAATCTCGTAAATTTGCACCTTTTTCTTTTGCAAGAAATGATAACCAATTTGTAAGCCATGTGGAAAGTGGTAAACAATGCAGCGTGAAACACTTTGATTCATGTCTTTGACATCAAGCGATATCATGGAATTATTCCTGTGTTGTACATTTCTGCTATTTGAAAGGGGTGTCCGACTGGAAAAAAAGAATGTCTGGTTTGTCCAGTTAAATTAATTCTTTAATAATAACAATGAAACATGATTGAACAGCTTGACATTTACAAAAAGGTGCTTGTTAAAATCATTTACTTCCAACTTAATTAACACTAAACCTCTTTAGGTATTCCAGCAAGTACATATAAAACATCTGTCCTTTTCACAGGAATGGGAGTAAACTAGATGGGAGCTTCCATAAAACCAATAGACTGTGACTTCCATGAAGCACAACTATAATGAAATGTTACTGCTGCAATATCAAGCTAAATAAAGACTGCTGAGGTGGAGAGGCCAGCTGCAGGAGCAGATGCAGTCAGAATCCTGGGCATTAAACAATGAGCAAACACTAACCAGGAGATAACATTTCTACACCTCCCCGGTTTCCAAGAAATTAGGCTTTGTTATTTTAAAAGCTGATAATCTAATCAACACAAAAAAACTGAGTATGGACAATTGTCCTATAACTGGTATCATACTCCGCCGTTAGTTAATTGTAAAACCCAGAGGGATTAGGCAGCCCCCGCCAGCTCCAAAATCTGAGTTTCTGTTGAGAAAAACAGCTGCCAAATATTTAGCAGAGCTCGGACTGCCTATCTTGAAAAGAACAGGAATTGAGTTACATGGTATATTTTTCTTCCAGCAAAGAAGAAAAGTTGAACTCTTTAATTGGAATCTATACATTTACATACTTTTAGTATATTTTGTGTCAGTGTTTGAAATGCATATTTTGAGAGAAGGCTAGTCACTGAACCATGTACTGCGCAATGCGTAAATTGTAGGACTGGGAACAAAATAGGCCGGGGCACCAAAATAAAAGTGGCCCCCATTACTGCACAATGCATAATTGCAGGACTGGGACAAAAAATAGGCCGGGGCACCTAAATAAAATTGGCCCCCATTAATGCACAATGCATAATTGTAGGAGTGGGACACAATATAAGCCAGGCACCAAAATAAAATTGGCCCCCATTACTGCGCAATGCATAATTGTAGGAGTGGGACGAAAAATAGGCCGGGCACCAAAATAAAAGTGGACCCCATTAATGAACCAGATAGCTAAACAAGTGACCCATGTTTGCAAATCAGGCCAGTTTTGTACTTTTAAAGACATGCTGTATAGGTATTTTGTAAGGTGTGGGAGAATCCATGCATGTTAGTTTGCTTCAGGCAATGCCTGTGGTAATATCAGGGAAATCAACAGTGAAAACTGGTCCGTCTGGCATAAAACAGGCCCATAAATTGCTAAAAACCACATGCTGAAATGCCAGACAAGGCCGTCGGGGACTGTCTGTGCATAATACATAAAGGGGCATTTACAAGCCCCTTGCGACACTTTTGCGCTGGCGATGTGTCACTTTTGTGATGCTGCGGCAGTGTAAAAAATGCACCACGTTGTGACACATTTACAACGTGATGCATCTGAAGAGATGCGTCACGTTGTAAAGCCCTGCGCCATATTATACCTGCGTCAGGTTTCATGTATGTAGTGTGGGTGTATTAAAGCAAGAAAGCCTCATAAAAGTAAACCAGTGAAATCTACAAGATTTTACTGCGCCACTCCTTCGATGCCGCTGCGTCTAAACCTTATGCCTGCTTGAAGCAGGAGTAAGGACTGATGCAGCACAATAGGTATAGGCCTTCCTGAGCATTGCTGGAGTTGCCTCGTGCTTACGAAACGACTCCAGCAATGCATGAGCTTTACGCACCAGATGCGTGATGCATCTGTCAATCCTTATGCCATGGTGTGCCGCATTGTAAATGCAACACATACATGGAGGCGCAAGGGTTATTTTGCGCAACGCAAGTAAACTGACACATCTCTACTATGATGCAGAGAAGCATCAGTTTCTTGTAAATCTGACACAAAGAATATAATTGCGACTCGTGGAATATTTCTGTTTATAGGCTTCATAAAAAATTAATTTCTTTTGGGTATTTCTTATAGCGCAAACCTAGCTAACAGGCACAGTGGAGCTCTTCACAGAGAACATTTCCACTGTAGAAGGGTAATCGCTAACATGATGTGTGGTACAGAGAATAATATGTTGAGCACAGAGCCTGTTTCAACCATATTACAGAAATCAGGATGTGATGGAAGGGGGAATTAAAAAAACAGTTTAGGACATTACTAGACAACACGCTGTATATATATATCTGTAAATCGTACCTGTTTTCAAAATGTATATATTTACAGGACTCTCTACATAAAATTGGCGGTTTAAGGCATAGACAGATTAAATGTATCCAGAATAATACTACTTTGGATTTTGTACTCGGAAGAAGTTAGATGAGCATTTAACAAAAAGGCCAAACATGCCCCGAGTGTGCTATTTTCATTTGTAAAGATTTTTTTTATTCCAGAATTTGGTTTTTAAAATATGTATATTTAAGTTGAAAAAGAGAAGTGCAAAATTTAATTTTTTCAAGCAACCTCAGAAGTAGTTGTTTTTATACAAGTACATTAATTTTATGCATGTAAGGCTTTCATGTATACGAGCAATAACTGCTTTGGAGCAACATTTTTTTAACTTAGATTAGTTCATAATTTTATGTATGCGGGGATGGCGTTGTACTCACATTCCATGGATCTAGCCGCAAGAGGCAACACAGAATTTTCCAAGCGCTCGATTGCACATACAAAGAAGTACGAATAGCTGCAGGCATTGTATGCGAGGAGTGGTCGGATGATTTCTCTGAGACAAAAGAACAGTTGTCTGCAGATGTAGAAGTTGCTATGGTATTTTCAAGGACAGTGCTTACAATGCTCATGTACGTACTGAAACATAATTTACTAAAGTGTACATAATTTAGAGTTCAGTTTCAAATGGCTTGGCTAATAAGCATGAATAATGTTTTAAAAATATTTTGGGTATACTGATCTATTAAATACATAGGACCATTTTGGTGCCAAGCGGTAAACCCGGAAACCTGGTGCACACTCGGAATCATCGTCAGGAACTAATTGAGAAAACCATGAAAACTAATAACATGTGTTGGACCTGACCCTTTTTGCAGGTTTATCCCCAAACACTTTTCCTTCCTCCTTTATGTTTTCTGACCTGTTGTTGTTGGTTTTCTGACTCTGGGCACTTTAGCACTGCTGATCAGTGCTAAAGTGCATGTGCTCTCTCTTCTAAACTTGGTAAGATTGGTCTACACCTGTTTGGCATATTTAATGGTATCCCATATACCCAAGGCCTGTAAATCAAATGCTAATAGTGGGTCTGCTGCACTGCTTGCACCACCTACTGAAGTAGCATTTCAAACATATGTTAGAACTCTGCTGCAGTGCATGTGGAAATTAAAGTGTTTGCCATGTCAAAAACTCCCCTTTTACTACATATATGTCACCACTAAGGTAGGCCCTAGATAGGCCTATGGGCAGAGTGCTGTGTAGGGAAAAGGTAGGACATGTGCCTTAGCTGCGTGGCATGCCCTAGTAGTGACAAACAGCTCATTTGGTTTCTCACTGCTGGGAGACTGCCCTCTCATAGCTTTGAATTGGGAAATCCCTAATATTTGCTTCAGTCGTAATTTCTGATATGAAAGGGGTAGAGTGGCCATGTTTGGTATGTTTGGAATAGTGGTAATATATCCTGCTTATTGGTGAAAGCAGATTTGTTATTACTATTTTAGAAATGTCACTTTTAGAAGTGGGTGTTTCTGTTTGCTTATGACTCTTTATGCCCTGCCTGGTTGTGTATTCACCGTCTGGTTTAGACTGACACGAAAAGGGGATGTTTATTCACTCTAGACAGTCACAAGTGGGGTTGAGGCGTGTCCTGCCTTTCCTGGGTGGCTCTGCACTGGGCATCATAGACCTTGGCTGCATTTAGAGCGGTGGGAGAAGTTCCCCTTGCATCTAAATAGGCCTGGTCTGCATTTATAGTAGTGGGAGGAGTTAAACCTGCACCTGAATAGGCTGTACCTTACTTTCACAGTGCTGTCTCCACCCCCCTGTAGTGTGTCTGGAGACAAGGTTTGGGACTGAATAGGGGTGTGTTGTTTGAAATGCCCCCAAAACAAAGACCTTTGGACTATAGGTACAGGGGCTGTGACCCCATGATTGTAGACAATGCGTGGGACTTGTAGCCAGATGGTGCAGGCACATGGCACTACAGACTGCAACAGAGGAGAAGCTTTTATGCTGCCAGGATAAACTGCCACTTGAGCTTTGCTTTGCTTTGCTTTACTTTGCTTTGCTGACTGCTGGAAGGATAGCCTCTTTGCTGGCAAAAACCCTGTGTGCTGACCTGACCTGTTGCCTGCTTCCTGTCTGTGTGCTCCAGTGATCTCCCACGGCTACCTGGTAGCCTGTGTAGAGTTGCTGGAAAAGCCAGTGCCTGGCGGGCGCTACCCTCTGTGGGCAGACTAACTGGGTGGTGAGATCGCTGATCTCGCTTGGCACTGAAACTGATGGGAACAAGGGGTGTGTTGAGTGCCTTATAACTCAGTGCACTGTGATCTCTCAGTGGAGACTTTGCCACTGGCCTTGTGTCCTGCTTTTCCCGCAGAGGCATTCCTGGCAAGGAGCAGCACTCTGTTCTGGGAGCCTAGGATAACAAATTGCTTCCCGCCTGCCGTTAGTGTGTGTATAACTATGCCCCTGCTATGGACACCATCGTGGGTGTCAGGTGTTGCTGTCCCAACACTGTGGGAAGATGCCCTGAGGGCCTGATCGGTCGCACTGCACTCCGGCAGCAGAAAGTCCATCCGGGCGTGTGCAGTCTGCGTCATAGCCCAGCCTGATATATTGCTAGGATGACCAGGCCAACGAGCAGTGGGATGCCAAGAGCCTTGATTCATTCACAAAGGAAACCCACTGAGTGCTCCCAATGTGGTGGTGGTGCTCCGTCCCCCTTGTGGCTATGGAGCCTGTGGGAGCAGCGGATGTATGACGGTACAACGCGCAGTATTGCCACGCGTACCGTTACAACGGGTTTTTTACAACGCAAGTCGTTACCACAACTTGAGCTGTAGGGGTGCTGGACTTAGAATAGTTAAATTTACTATTCCAACACCAGCATACGTACAGTAGGGAAGGTGTTGGAATAGTAAATCTACTATTCCTTGTCCTTGAGCGCCCTCCAGCGCAAGTCGTGGTTACGACTTGCGTTGTAAAAGATGCGTCGTAACTGTAGTGCGGGGTAACATCCGCGTTATAAAGGATGTTCCCCGGGAGCAGCAGTCACAGAAAGGCCAAGACCGCCATAAGTCCCGGTGTGGCAGGAGTGACCTCAAGGGGTGCAGTCACCATCACAGGCAGATTTCCCTCATTTTGTGAGTAAGAACAGCTGCACCTACTTTAAAAGCTGCAGCACCTACTTTAAAAACGCGCGGACCTGCGCCGGAGTCGTGCCAGAGTCCTGCCCGTCGAAACAAAAAAACAATATGCAAGTACTGCTCAGTTATTTATTTTAACTTTTTGCAAAAACGAGGAAACTAACAGCTCATTTGCATGGACCACTCATTCAGTCCAAGATCTTTTTCAAATAAAGTTTAATGAATTCAAAATTGTGTTATTGTATATTTAAAAAAAATATTTTTTCAACAATAATTTTTTCAAGAGCTTCTATGATTGACAATTATTTACATTCAAAAGTTACATTCTCATTTGGGGAGGGAGACTTCTAACTTCAATATGAAATGAGTGAATATGTCCTGCCCGTCTGCGCCCGTCCGCGGCCGGAGGGGCTCAGGGGCTAAGGATGCTGCCACTCCCCTCACCTACTCTCCCTCTGCCCTTAGGAATCTATACTCTGCACATTGTGTATTATCTCCGGCAAGTCTAGACCGTGTCTCATCACTTGGCATCGCGCGTAATGCATCCTTCCCATGCTCTGGCTGCAAGTACCCAGCTGGCTCCCATACTATTGAAACGCGCATCCGTGTATTATACCTAAACACACGTTCACTTGTAAAACACCAGGCTGATCTCTTCCTTCTTCTCACCGATGAAAGCCCCGATATCCTCTTAATCACCGAGACCTGGCTGACTGATGATTCTCTCCCTGATATCTTGGCAGCTTTGCCCCCCGACTACTATATGCTCAATATGAACCGACCCTCTGGTCGCGCTGGTGGCGGGGTGGCAGCTGTCATTCGAAAGGAGTTCAAATTTATTTCCACGTCCTCTCTCACTCTCGTTGATGTGGACAATCTCATCATCAGCTTGGAAACTGGAGAGGGAGCCCTTACCATTATTGTTCTCTATCGTCCCCCCCCCACTCTATGCCTCTGTTTCCCGTTGCTTTCAGCAAACTGCTAGCCAACCTGCTCACCTCATCTGCCCGAGTCGCTATCCTGGGCGTCTTTAACTACTGGTACAATGACAGCGATGCTGGCCCCCATGCGGCCGAGCTGTTCGAAGTCCTCTCTAGTCTTAACATGACCCAACTTGTCACTTCTCCTACCCCTATAAGGGGCCATATTCTAGATCATATCTGGACCCACAAACTCACGCTCTCCTGTCCTGTGATCACTCCTTGCATCTGGTCGGACCACCACTTGATCGACACTGTGATCACAGTCAGGGGTTGTATGAAGGTTCCTCCCTTGGCAGGTGGGGTCGCTTGGGAGTGCCCTTGACTCTCAAGCTTTTCTCTCGTTCCTGGCTGAGACCTGTCCCCCGCAGCGCAGTGCCACGACTGTTCATACTCTGGAGGAGGATTTTTCCAGCTGGATCACCAAAGCCAGCGACCGTTTTGCCTTTCTCTCCAGATTTCCTTGCTCCCGGCACAGCAAGTCTCACAAGTGGTTTAATCTCGACTCAAGGGGCAATTTTGCGAAACAGGGTAAGGAGATATCTGCCAAAGCTGTGACCTTACAGGTGACCCTCTCCAAGCTCTCAAAAAAATTGTCTGGCCCAAGTTTAACTCCTCTACTAGAGGTCATGAGAGCAAAAATAGGCCCGACACTGTCATATGGTAATGAGATTTTCAGGGGTAAACTGAACATGAATTTAAACCAACACGTGACTAAAATTTATAAAAAGTCCTTTGTTTGCCCAAAAATGCCTCTGCTGCCCAGATTAAGCTAGAATTTGGTTTATTAAACTATGAAGCCTCCAGCATTGGTACATTTCTAAATCTCTGCCACAAATTCAGACAAGCAGACACAGGCTCATTGGAGTCACTAGTTTGGCAAGACATCTTTGTGAAAAACGCAGGGGGCACGTATGGGCGCCTCTTTAAGGAGTCCATTCAAGAACTCTCTGCGGGTGACCTATGGGATCTCAACCCCAGTATTTAAATCCACCATTAAGAAAAGCGTCCGAATAAGTTCCCTCATCATGGATAAAAATCACCTTGCCAAACGTAGACACGCCTGGGCCATTATGAACTCGTACGGGAGTTTAGCTCCTGCAACCTATCTGTCCTGCACCTACTCCCTGCACCTAATACTCAGTTTTATGGCCATCAGACTTGGTGACTGGCAATTTTTAAAAGATCTGCCAGGCTGGCTTTGCACGTCAGATGAAATATGGTGCAGAGGGTGCGGCAGGACGGCTGAAACTCTGGAGCATGTGGTTTGTCTTTGTCCAGCACTCATGGCACAGCGCAGACGTAAATTGAAAGTGGAGTGGAATACGTTGGGAATCCGGTCCTGCAGACAGGCAATCATTGCGGCCTTATGCCCAGAAAACACAGCTTTAAATATTGGCCTTATACTGTTTATACGCTTTGCATACCGCAACTTTTTGCATGCTCCCCTCGTGTTGGGAGCGGCCTAAACCAAGTTGTAGCATCTGTAATTCGATTTTATTTACCTTTGCACTATCATGACTTGCTGCTATTGACCTGCTGTTGCTATTTTATCTGATGTCTTTTTTAACATTTGTAATTATTATTAACGGCGGGTTGGCCTACAAGTTCAACACGGTAAATCACTGTATAACAACCTCCGTATCTTTTTATCGTCTTTTTTTAAAAAGTCATTTTTAAACGTCACTTGGATTGTTCAATAGGAAACTGCACAATGCAATGTGGGAACTTTTATCCACTTAAAGTTGATCATTGATGTTATTTTTGCTCTTACAATGTGTATTGCTGTTGGCACTTCTTTTAAGAATGTTATTTTATATCCAAATAAAGATTATTATTATTATTATTATTACAAGTGGTTTAATGCCACCCTGAAAACTCATCAACTTGAACTGCGCCAGATGGAACGTAGGTGGAGACGTAATTATTCACCCACCGACAGAGATAGGTCGCTGCACGGAAAAAATACAAAAGTGCAATCACAGCAGCAAAATCCTCACACATTTCGGAAAGGATTCTCATTGCCCCTAACAAGTCCAAGGAGATTTTTTTAGTCATGAATGAGCTCACGTCTGACGCCAGGACCCTTCCTTCTCAGGCCCCCACCCAAGAGTCCTGTAATGCCTTAAATAGTTTCTTCACCGAAAAAATCATCAAGATTAAGAATACCATTCCTCCTGCCTCTTCCAATGGCATACTAGCCTCCCCTCCCGGAAACCCACTCTCACTATCATCCTTCCCCGTTCTCGATCCCCCCACTCTGGCCAAACTTGCTGCCCGAGTCAAATCCGGCTCGCCCATTGATTGTTGCCCCCCCTCTGTTTTCCGCGACATTTGCCTGGCTCTGCCGGACTGCATTTTGCCTTTGTTAAACACCTCTCTCGAGGCAGGTGTGGTACCCAACTCCTTTAAGGAGGCTGTCTTGGTGCCCCTGCTGAAAAAAACCTGGAGCTGACCCGGAGGATCTTGCCAACTATCGGCCTATTTCTCTCTTGCCCTACCTATCCAAACTTTTGGAGGCACAGGTCACCAGCTGCCTCTCTAAATTTATCGAGTGCTCCAACTATCTCGAACCCAATCAAGCCGGCTTCAGTCCAGCCCACTCCACCGAGGCTGTGATTCTGGCAGGTATGGATTGGGTAATGCCAACAAAGGGGCACCTCAGGCACTCGTTCTACTAGATCTGTCGGCGGCATTCGACACAGTGGACCATAACATCCTTCTCCACCGTGTCGAACAAGCCGGCATCCGGGGCCTGGCTTCTGCCTGGCTTAAATCCTTCCTGTCGGGCAGAACCCAGGCGGTTTGTTTAGGCCCTTTCACAACCGCAAAAGTACCATCCACCTGCGGAGTGCCCCAGGGATCATCCCTGTCTCCTCTGCTTTTTAATCTTTATCTCCAACCGCTCATCCATTCCTTGAAGAGGTGGAACATCACCGTCTTCAATTACGCAGACGATCTGCAAATTATCTTTCCGCTCAACACTCCCAACGCAGCTCTCGACTGTCAAGCGGTTATGTTACACATCCAGCAATGGATGAATTACCACCAGCTCAAACTGAACCCGGGGAAGACGGAGCTAATTCTCCCGGGCAACAGCCCCACTTACTGGGGTCCACAGTTCTGGCCGGCTGAGCTTGGCTCCCCGCCTGCCCCGGCCAAGTCAGCAAAGAGTCTCGGGGTCATAATCGACACGGAGCTCTCCCTCAAGCCTCAGGTGGGTGCTGTTGTGTCATCATGTATGTTCCAGCTTAGAAAAATCAGGAAAGTCTCTCACCTCCTCACACCTGAGGCTCTGATACAAGTCTTGATCGCCTTGGTGCTCTCCCGCCTGGATTTTTCAAACTCTCTGTACCATGGCCTACCCAAATCCCTCCTCCACAGGCTCCAAATTGTACAGAACCAAGCGGCTAGATTGGCCTATAAAATCCCGAAGTGGCAGTCTGCGAAACTACTACTTCGCAAACTCCATTGGCTGCCGGTCGAGCAGAGGCTGCCTGACATTCAAGGCTGTGTCTGGGACGTCTCCCGCCTTCCTTAAATCCTTGGTCACTCCCTACTGCCCGATACGCAACCTCCGGTCCTCTTATCGCCAACTTTTAGTTGTTCCCTCTATTAAACTTAAAAAGTTTGTCGGCCGCAGATTTGCTCACCGGGCTCCCAATCTTTGGAACCAGCTGTTCCTCCTGCTTAGATCCTCCAACTCTCTTCTGGAATTCAGAAAACTCCTGAAAACCTACCTTTTCACACAGACTGGCTAGACCCCCGCCTCTACACCTCTCAGCACCCAATCAGCGCCAGGAAACTTATGGTGTCAGAGCGCGATAGAAGATCCCCTTAAGATAAGATAAGATAAGCATCACAGTAACTGCTTTTCGGCCATTCTCCTTGCACAGAAGAGTGAGGGAGGGTTCCCATGAGGTGAGGGTGCCCTTCCCCCTTTTTGCATACATGTACCTACGGAAGTCCTTTCTAGTGTTGATGACGAACATAGCAGTAGGATCTTGCTGCCTTGGGAAAAGCATTATTGGCAGTACCGTAATCCCAGTTATAGGCATGCAGATGCTGCTGTGCCTGGTCTCCCTGTGATGAGGACCATGTAACATGTAAGATGAGCGCAGGAGCGCTGTCATAATTTTCTGCCGCATTTCATGGCCAGTGTTGGAGTATGAATCGTTTTGCCCTAATGAAATGTTGCATATTGTAGAGGTGATTCATGTTAATGTTCAGTTAAATGCTGCATTTTATTTTCCCAGGTATAGGTCGGTTTACGCCTTATCATGACAGGATAGTGATTATTATTTCACAGTATACGTTATATGCGCAATGATGGTGTTATTTTTAGAACGTGTGCAACTTATAGGTATTTACTGGATTGCACTAACTTGTAATGTTATGACAATTGCCTGCTTGGCAAAGTGATTTATATGATCTATGTGACAGATGGCAAGTGCCTAGTGGCACAGTGATTTATGTGATTATGGGCTAATGCGTTTTAATATACAATGCAAAGGATACAAATAATTTTTGTATATAACCTTTTGTGGTGTGTGCAGTATGTCACTGGTGTTTGTGTGTGTTGTGCAAATGCTTTAACACCTTTGGTGCTCATGACGGCTCCCGGCCATCATGAGTCACAGTCTGCGTGTGCTCATGACGGACGGAAGCTGTCAGAACGTTGCCGCTCCGCCCACGCTTGATTAATTCCCCGCCTGTGCGGGCGAATTAGACAGTGGGCAGAGTTCTGATGGCTCCCGGCCGTCATGAGCACATGCCCACCGTGATTTATGACGTCCGGGAGCCGTCATGAGCACTGCGGCGCCACGCCCACCCCTAGCCCCGCCCGCACCACAGAAAAATTAACACTGCAGCGAAGGGGCTAAACAATGCCTCTGGGGTAAGCCTGACGGTTAATTTTGTCAGCACAATTAAAGATGTTTGTACTATTATTAAATAGCTAGCACAACTATATAATTTAGGTTAAAATTATGCTTACAATTAGTAATTCTGTGGAGCCTTCATGCCCTATGGAAGAGGACATTCAAGTCTTTAAATTGTTAATGAATATGTGTAGTCACACACTTGGCCTACGATGAGTAGCTACCTATATATTTGAACCTTCTGAGTCATATCACATAAATTAAGCACTGGAAGTATAACGTGGGAAAATTCAATGTTACGGTTTGGGCTTATTGATGTTTTACACAGTCTGAATAGCTGGACTAATGATATCTTACCACCTTAGACTATGCTATAATTCACTAGATGATACTTCACAAAATGAGCTGCATAATACAACCCTGCTTCACAAATGTGCTGTGGTGATGCAAATCTGCTTTAGGGGCTATGCATTATTGTAATCTAACTCTGCACAACAGCTTTGGAAACAGTCCTCGTGCCATGGGATTTGCAAGTATTCCATGCAATGGGCCCACCGCTGCACGAAGAGGCGGCACTAGCCAGAGGACTAGTTCTAACTGGAGAGTAAAGATGAGTAGTCAGGGAGTTGTGTCTAGCAGTGGGTATGTTGAGTAACAAGTTCAAGCAAAAATATGGCTGCTTTGGTGCACACTCATCCGTTTAGCCATATACTCTGCCATTCAGTCACTCATATATGCACTCAATAGTTCATTCATCTTTACATGCTCTTAGTCATCCGTCCAATCAGCCACGTATTGTTTCATTCTTGCATTCACCTAGTCACACCTACACTAGCCAATCCGTAATTATTTTTCATTCAGAAAAACAGACCTATTAGCTTTGTCAATGTATGTGCTTCTTTCCAGATGGCATACTAAGGTAAAGCAACACACTTTAAGATATGTTCAGTGCTAACCTATCTCACTGTTTTGCCCCACTGACACACAACATTTTTGCATGTACCATATGCACAATTATTGCAAAGGCAGCTGCAATGACTAACTAGCTCTCTTGCCCATCAGTAATAGCATTACGATTTCTGTTGCCAATCACCATAGGCACAAATCACAAAAAAGAAAAGAAAATGCCAAAAATAATATGGGGATTTATCTTTTCGAAAGAAATAAAGTTTTTCTGCGTTCAGCTTCACAAATATTCCCATAAGTACACATCGAGCGTTGCTCTAGGCACAGGTTTTCATACTATTGGGAATGCAATGTGACATATCGCACTGACTCTTATTTCACATGTGCGTAGTAGTCTAAAGCCGTTCCTATACACTGCCGATTAATTTTGGGGTGATTCATTCTCCTTCTTATTGTGGGAAGAGAGGTAGTTTAGACATGACTGGAGTAAATATCTGACTATTTCTTTGGCATTCACAAACTTGAAAGGCTAACCATGGCCTGTAACGCCTGCTTTCAAGCTTTTCTGATCAAGTAGTTCTTATTGGTAAGAAATAAAAAGAAGCATACATTCAGAAATACATGTGATACAGATAAAATCCATGGACAACAAAAAGCACATGATAATACAGTCGATTACACAGAACAAATTGGTACGGCAGAGTCAAAGAAGTGGAACAGATGAGCAAAGACAAAGCATAGAGCAGCGCCCGCAATATAAATAACAAGAACGAATGTGTCAAAAGCATGAAAATAGCCGCATAACCAGTGAAAACTAAGGGCCAGATGTACGACCCGCCAAATAGCGACTCACAAATTGCATCGCTTTTGCAACTCGCAATTTACGACTCGCTATTTTGCATGTTCAACAGTGTCTTGGACACTGTTTGCAATTCCCAATGGGTTCACACAATGCGAGGCTCACGAATATTAATGAGCCACTCACATTTTGCGACTCCATTTGGAATGGCTGGCCCTTTTAGGGATGGTGGCCTGCTGGGCTCAGCAGACCACCATATCTGGGACTGCTTTTAAAAAAGGAGTTTTTTTTTTTAAATGCAGCCTGCATTTAACCCCTTCGCTGCGGCCGCGATTTCCCCCCTGTGCGGTAAACAAAAGAACAGGGCGGGGCTGTGACGAACCCCAGCCGTCATCCGCACACGAGCACTGCGAAGCGTGACGGGTGGGGTTCGTCACCAGCATGGGAGGGGTTAAAAAAAATGAAACATTTTCACTCCATTTTTTAAGGGCACCTTAAAAAAAAATTCTCATGCCCTTGCAAAGGAGAAGGGGTCCCCTGGGGACCCCTTACCATTTGCAAGTGCATTACCACCTACTTGAAATAGGTGGTAATTTGCTAGGGAAGGGAAAATTCCTTCCAAATACCGAGTCGCAAAACAGTATTTTGCGATTCGCAATTTATTTGTGAGTCACAAAATACTGTTTGTACATGGGCCCATGGTTTTCTATGTGTGCAAAAGGGTCTAAGCCCCGTTTGCGCACACTAAAAACCATTGTACATCTGTCCCTAAGTATAATGTAAAGAAGTACCAAGTTTTTGAGTTGAATTTCCTGCAGAATATTTCTCTGGTGGATTACTCTGCGCTAGTAGTGGGCAAATCCAGAATAATAAATCCATTGGTTAATGATGCCTGCCAGTATTCCTTTTGTGACTTGATGGCAGGCATACATGGATGTATTTTCAGCTGTAAGTATATGTTTAGGGAGAAAAAAAAATGGGAATGGGGCCCTATACCTGTGAATAAAAAAGAATAAATGCAAACATTTTGCTTTGATGTATTTGTTTGGAATCTAAGAGTCTTTGTCAAAAACGTTGGAAAGTCACCAACTCAGTTCCATTGTATATAGTTTAGGGGCAAAAAGCCGGCCCCTGTGTGTACTTACTTCACCAGACAAGAGTCGATTCTCTCTAGAATACCATGATAATTTTCTGTAATGCATCTGCCGCTAATTTTGTGAGCTTTGTCTTTATTGAAGAGAACATATTTAGTAATTTCATGAACATTTCCTCTGCATCCTGGTGGTAATATGTTCAAACGAAGAGTCTTTATCGTGCGTCATTATAATTAGCTCGGTAGGAAAAACAGGAAACACGTTTGTTATTTGTCTGTTTTCGCCATTTCAGTCCCATAAATGCAGCCCTCAGACGAACCAGGCACAGTCTGTTACTATATCACATGATTAGAATTCAATTAAACTAATCGACAGGATTGTTTTAATGGCGTCTCACACTTGCATGTATTGTTCCATAAAGCTCCATAGAAAACAGAAATTATTAGAATGGAGTTTTAAAAGGCAGACTCTCTAGCTTAAGTTATGTGACTAGCTCCAAATAAAATAAAAAAAAACATTGCAGATGAAAAAGATTCAACGTTTATTGGGGAGAAACTGTCAAATAGCAATTAGGATAACGTTAACTTAGGTTGTAGGTAACTGGTTCAATTTTGCTATCATCCCTCAAGCTTGAGGCATTAGGTAGAAATGGGTGCAGTAGTAGCAAAGTGTGAGAATATTTGCACCTGTTAGTGCCGACAACAATTTGAACACTTAGGCCCTGATTACAAATGAGTTGTGTTTTTTTGGTTCACGTATATCGAAGGGCTGGAATCTTCAACTCCGGTCAGTATCTTATACCCACATGTATCAAGTGATTTTTAAGTCGCAAACGGTGCGAATCGGAAAAATCGTCCGTTTGCGATTCCAAAATCACATTTTGGGATGCATTAAACATTTTTACAAAATTCGCAATTTTTTGCCATTCCTAAAAATGCGATTGCATTTAAGGAATCGCATTTGTGCGATTCCTTAAATGCAATGCATGATTTTTTTTTTATTGCGAATTTGGAAATAGGAGGTGCAAATTAACACGAGGTTGACCCTCGTGTTAATTTGCGAAATCTTTCAAAAATGCTCAAAAATGCATTTTTGAAAGTGTCATGTTACACACACACATGTCCTTGGGACATGTGTGTGTGAAACTTGCACTTAAAAAAAATTTCAAGGGTGCAGGGGGGGGGTCCTTAGGACCCCCCTCAGCACCCTTGCAATGCATCAACAAATTGCGAATCGAAAAAAAAAATGCAAAACAGCATTGATTCCGATGGGCCTCTAGGCCCATAGGAATCAATGTAATGCCATTCCTTAATTGCGATTCGCAATTAAGGAATCGCAAATTCCGAAAATTACGAAATCCTAAAAACTTTTAAGATTTCTTGATGCATAGGATTTTGCAATTCCTAAATTGCGATTTCTTAATTTTCGCAATTTAGGAATTGCTAAATTTTACAATGATGGTTGTGGCCAATACACCCACATGCATCAAGTGATTTTGGAGTCGCAAACGGTGCGAATCGGAAAAATCGTCCGTTTGCGATTCCAAAATCACATTTTGGGATGCATTAAACATTTTTACAAAATTCGCAATTTTTTGCCATTCCTAAAAATGCGATTGCATTTAAGGAATCGCATTTGTGCGATTCCTTAAATGCAATGCATGATTTTTTTTTTAAATTGCGAATTTGGAAATAGGAGGTGCAAATTAACACGAGGTTGACCCTCGTGTTAATTTGCGAAATCTTTCAAAAATGCATTTTTGAAAGTGTCATGTGAAACTTGCATTTAAAAAAAATGTCAAGGGTGCAGGACCTTTGGACCCCCCTCAGCACCCTTGCAATGCATCAACAAATTGCGAATCGCAATTAAGGAATGGCATTACATTGATGCCGTTTTGCATTTTTGTTTTGCGATTCGCAATTTGTTGATGCATTGCAAGGGTGCTGAGGGGGGTAACAAACAGCTGCAGTCAGTCAAAAAGTATATATGTGTTGGCCAGCCAGAACAAATCAGTTGTAACTGACTAACGAGAGGAGAGGAAACTGAACGAAGCACCGTCTCATACAAAGTATTAAACGCCCCTGATTTGTTCTGGCTGGCCACCACATATATACTTTTTGACTGACTGCAGCTGTTTGTTTTATCCGGACATTATTTGTCCTTGTAGGGCTTAGAACCTCCGGCTGGAGGTCCTTGATTTGAGCAACCTGTCCTGATGATGGTCCTATGGATTTGTTAAACCGACGTGGGACCGAAACGTCGACGCCTAACACCGCTTAATTGTCATTTGCATCACTCTTTTGTGTTGTTATAATGAATGAAGTGTATTGAGACTAATTCCTCCTTACATGGTATTTTGTTTGTCCATGTTAAAAAACAAAAGGTGTTGTATACTACTAGAAATGAAACCAGTATAGAGGGTTGTATTTATGTTGCCATTTTTTATGTGTTTTGATATTGAAACTAATCTTCAAAAAAATAAAAAACAGTAAATACTGTATTTTCCTTGCATTTATTAAATGATGGTTCACTGTTGTGACCAAATTTGAATTTATTAAATAAGATTTAAGTGACTCCTATGAGGACAAATTGTAATCTTGTGAATTATAATACCCAGTCCTCTTGGGATTATTGGGTGGCTCTGTTGTGTTGAATAGTACTGATAGCAGTGGCTATGTTTTAATAAAGTGCTGAAATGAACTAATATCTAAACAATACTTACATCAGGTTTCGCCGACCGATATCAAGAACTATTTAAAGTGATATACGGCTAACAGCAGCTATCAAATGCATAGATTTGCTCCTTAAAAGGCCTGACTCTTAAACTCTACTTTATTTTGCTATACGATAGGTAGAGAAGTTCTGCCAAATTGCTCTAAATCTTGCAGTAGCTCATACACGTTTTTCATAGGCCTCCTCGAATCTAAAAGCCCTGCGCATTTTATTAACCCAATGATCAATCCTAGGTTACTTATCAGTTTGCCAATTCTGCAGGACATGTGACCTAGCGACTGCTATGGAAATAAGTATAAAATACTGCTGGTATTTAGTTAACCATTTTACCTCTCCCGAAGAACCAAATAAAACTAACATAGATGATGGAGTAATTTTCAAAGACAGAAATAAAGAAATATTGATAAAAACGTCTTTCCAAAATTGCTGTAAACTGTTACATTCATAAAATATGTGTACCCAACCTCCGTCACCCTGTTTATTGCATCTAAAACATTGGTTCAGATTAGTTGAAAACATCTTATACAATCTCAGGGGGGTTTAATATAACCCTGGGCGAAGCACTACGCTACGCTCGCGGAGTTTGCGAAGTTTTCGCAACTTCGCACTACGCGAGCTGCACGTAGCACAGTGCGAACACGTGTAGTGCAGCGGTCATTTTTTGCTTGTTCGCGGTCCTGAACGTCATGTTCGCGACTGCGAGCAAGCAAAATGACATCCCGGCGAGATTCTCAACGCGAGGAGGTCAGGTTTCTCATTGTGAGTGGTTGCGCATGCTCGCGACCACTCTCAATGAGAAACTACCTGTTCGCGTTGAGAAAGCTGCCATTCGAGTAAGAATCTACTCGAGCAGCAGAAAACTACAGCTCGCTCTGTGCAAGATGCCGTTTTCAATGCTTGCACAGTGCCGGATGCTTGTTCGCACTGTGCAACCATTGAAAACGCATCATGCACAGTGCGAACATGCTACTACGCAGCTCGCGTAGTGCGAAGTGCACTTCGCGTAGCTTCGCGTAGCGCTACTTCGCGAACTACGCCCACCCTTAGTTTAATATGCTAACCATCTAGATAAAAAGCTCATTCTCTTTGAATTAGCGCCTCTGAGTGCTTTATTCTATAAACCACTCAGCTGCTGCCATTCTTTCATATTAACTTGAAACCCATCTATACGAGAATTTTCTGGAGCTCTTTCATCAATATCTGTTCGCTATGAGCCTTCTGATGTAATAGTCGATACCACAATCCCACCACCACCATTATATTTGCCATCTGGCTAATGATTTGACGTGCAGCCTCACCCATCATAGTATAATTATTTTTGAGAAAATTGATGAGCTGAAAAAAACTCAAGGATAGCGGTAGTCAATGTGCAAGATTGCAATAGCACCGTTTCCCAGGTAATTAATGTCTAATGAGTATAAAAATCCCCAAGTTGACCGGAACCTAGTTCTTGCCATACTTGGTAATGCCCTCTGGACAAAATAAGACCCCCCTGCTGCACAGTCTTGAATAGTGGTATAGGCATGAAATGTTGGAATATCTCATGATTTTAAAAAAAGCAGAGTTCTTTTGGATAAAGCCAATATGACCTTGTATCTGGTCTTCTTAGCAAGTTTTGCTACGTGTAAAAATGTGGGAAGTTTTATGGAACTTTCCTTTAACATATGTATTAAAAACCTTTGTCAAAAGCTGAATTTTCCTCTCCTAATTGTAATAGAAAATTAGTCAAGGAAGCATGATAGTGGGTCACAAAATGTGCCAGTGCTAATCCTCCCCATGCTACATTCAATTGTAATGAAGCTAACTTAACCCAGGGATATTTATTGGCCCACACAAACTTCAGAATCGTTTCATCTAGGTCTTTAAAATAGGAACTTGAAATTTCATGGGAAGATTACTAAAAAGAAAAAAGAACAAAGGGATCATCAACATTTTAACCATGGATATCCGTTCTATCCATGATAGGTGGAGCAGAGGCCACTTATCAAGTAATTTTTTCACTTTCGCAAGCATGCTATTATACTTCAGTGAAAATTATTGTCCAAAATAACTTGTGACATGAATACCCAAACATCTAACTGGATGCAATAAATTTAATTGAATGGGAGCCGGAATATCAGAAGGCACCAAGTTAAATATAAGAATTTCAGTTTTCATTTGATTCACTTTATATCCCCCAATCTGCGTACATTTCTGGATTTCATCAAGTGCATTCTGTATAATAGACAGCCCTGCCTCAAGATATAAAATAATATCGTCTGCATATAGCCTAATTTTTACCATCCCCTACGTGGGGGGTAAAATCATTAAACTATTCCGAATTTTAACAGCTAGGGGTTCAATAAACAGGGAAAACAGAAGAGGGGATAACTGACAACGTTGTCGCGTACCACACTTGGGGGCCCATTAGGATGTCGGGCGGATCGCCCCCGCCATGCGGGCATTGGCGATCCACCCGACATCCTTTGCCGCCCGCCACCCATTTTCCCACCCACCATATTAGTATGGCGCGGGGGACCGCGGTGGACGGAAAGACCGCCCGCTTTTCCGCTCGGTCGCCTTGCAGCCGGGGCAGAAATTGTTTAACATGATGGCGGTGTCTATTAGGGTATACACTCAAAATATCGATTTTTTTTTTTTTTAAATAAATGTGCTTATTGAATATAACAGTGGCAGCCATGACAAGAATCACATAATCAAATTACATTTGAGTCATAGAATTCAGGCAATCAAGTAACTCGGAAAACAGCATGCAGTTTCGATCATGAAGACTTAGGCAATGCAACAATTCTCAAGACAGCAGTTACAGCAACGACTCACGTCTAGTTAAACATTTCTTTCTATGCGCCGCAACACTACACCTCTCCATCTTTGTCATCTGAACTATCAACATCTTCCTCTGGCAGCAATTCCCATAAGTCCCCTCTATAAGTGTTCCAAGGTGCCCAGATCTTGTTCCATTTACGCGGATTTCCCCTGGCCGCATATACTGTGCGTTCCGTTACCATGATCATGTCCATATTTCTACACCACAACGCTAACATAGGGGGGTCTGCCGCACCCCATCTCTGCGCTATGTCTCTCTTTGCAACCATGAGGCCGAGCGTACCCCAGGTTTGACCACGGCGAGTGAGATCCGTGGGGTCCCATATATTCAGAAGACATTTTCGTTGTTCAGGCAGAAGGGAAACCCCCAGTGTCTGCGAAATAGTGTGCAGGACCTGCCGCCAGTATTCTATTATATTTGGACAGTTCCACAGGGTATGGAAAAGTGTGCCTTCCTCCCCACACCCTCTGAGGCAGAAGGGATGCGCTGCGCATTTTATCTTGTGTAAGGTGGCTCTGGTGTAATACACGCATTGTATTATTTTGAGTTGCACCAGCCGGAGCTTGGCCGATATGCCCACCTCCTTTAAGGAAAGCCAGGGCCGCCGACCAATCCGTATCGTCCATATCTCCCACTTCTGCCACCCACTTGTCCCGGAGTCCGAGTGTAGGGTCGGGCATATTGTTAAGGAGCTTCCGATACGTGAGGGACGTTGCGCGTTGCTGCATGAAGTCTGAGAGTAGACGGTCCTCCAATGGCGAGGCCTCTGGGATGTCAGTATCGGTTGGGAGTGCCGTTAGCAAAGCATGTCTAATTTGTACATATCTGTATGTTTCGGTTTGACCCAAGTCATATTGTTGTTGGAGTTGTGCAAAGGGAATCACCGTCCCCTTATCCCACATGTCACCCACCGTGGAGTTCCCGATATTGTCCCATTGTGCAAAGCCCTTGCTATTCCTTAAATGTCCCAATGCCTTGGTGTCCCAGAGCGGGGTGAGTTTGGTGATAGTTCCTTTCCAACCCAATTTCGCCTGTGCGGGGTACCACAAATGCGGCCTGACTTCTATTATATAGCACCGCCATCATGTTGTTCGTACCTAATTGCAACCTTTCCACTCTGTATGCCGGATCGTCTTGGGGTGCATGAATCCAGTGATTGATGGTTTTGAGTTGCGTCGCCCAATAGTATAACTGTAGGTTCGGCAATGCAATCCTGCCATCATACCAGCTCCTATTTAATTTGATTTGGGCTATTCGCGCCCGTAGGTTGTCCCACAGAAGGGTCGAGACCTGCGCTGCGACTTGTTTAAAGTATTGTGGCGGTATCAGGAATGGTGTGTTATCAAGAACATAAAGGAACCTCGGCAAGGCCATCATTTTATACAGCGCTGCTCTCCCCAGCAACGTTAGGGGCAAGGACGCCCAGTGTTTGACATCACGCTTCAGTCGCTCTAGAGGGGGTGCCAGGTTTTTACTAAAGAAGTCTGTCGATTCTCTGGTGATGTGTATACCTAAATAAAATATCGAATTTTTAATATCGATTTGCATTAATATCGAATAAAAAATATAGAATTGACACAATATCGAATGGACAGAATATAGACTACAAAAATATAGAATAGAATAGCAGTAATATCGAATTCAAAATATAGAATGGACAAAATATCGAATGGACAGAATATAGACAACAAAAATATAGAATGGGCAGAATATAGACAACAAAAATATCGAATTTGAGGTAAGTAAGTTAATATCAATTTTTTAATAATATCTAATTTTTTTAAGTGATTTTTTATGTTAGTATATGTGTGAAAAGGGTATATTTATTTTATAATTTATTTTAATTAATTAATTTCATGGTATTTCATTTTTGCATAATATAATTCTGTAGCAGGTTGTGGGTTTATAGGGGAATAGGGTGGGAAGTAATTTAATTATAATTAATTAAATATGTTAATTTATTTTGTGGTAATTATTTTGAATTAATTGTTAATTGTTAATTGGTAATTAATTAAAATATAATTGGTAATGAATTTTAATTTATTGATTAATTGATAATTATGTTACTTTTATTAATTTATTTTTGTAGTGGGTTGTGGGTTTATAGGGGAATAGGGTGGGAAGTAATTTAATTATAAATAATGAAATTTTTTAAATTATTGATTGGTATTTATTTTGAATTAATTGTTATTTAAATATTTAATTGGTAATTAATTAAAATATAATTGGTAATTAATTTTAATTAATTGATTAATTGATAATTATGTTAATTTTATTAATTTATTTTCTGTTGCGGTTGTGTGTTTATAGGGGATTAGGGTGGGAAGTAATTTAATTGTAATTATTTAAATATTTTAATTTATTCATTGGTTTTTAGATGTAATTTTTAATTAATTTTTATTGTTAATTAATTAATTAATTGTTAATTGGTAAATAATTTGTATTAATAGGTAATAATTGTTTTAATAATTTGTATTTGTATTTTTAATTAATTATTTATTAAATTATATAAAATTGTTAATTACTTTTTAATTCATTTGTAATTGGTATTAATATTAAAACAATTTTTATTCATATATGAAGTATTTATTTTTCCTACTGTTGCACTCTCTAGAGTGGGGATAGTAATTTTTACCCGTACGCTATCCAACGCTTTCCCTACTGTTGCACTCACTGGAGTGGGAATAGTAATTTTTACCCCCACACTATCCAACGCTTTCCCTACTGTTGCACTTATTGGAGTGGGAGTAGTCAATTTTATGTCTACGCTATCCAACGCTTTCCCTACTGTTGCACTCACTGGAGTGGGAATAGTAATTTTTACCCTCCCGCTATCCAACGCTTTCCCTACTGTTGCACTCACTGGAGTGGGAATAGTAAATTTTTACCTCTACATTATCCAACGCTTTCCCTACTGTGGCACTCTCTGGAGTGGGAATAGTAATTTTTACTCTCCCGCTATCCAATGCTTTCCCTACTGTTGCACTCACTGGAATGGGAATAGTAAATTTTATGGCTACGCTATCCAACGCTTTCCCTACTGTTGCACTCTCTGGAGTGGGAATAGTAATTTTTACCCCTACGCTATGCAACGCTTTCCCTACTGTTGCACTCACTGGAGTGGGAATAGTAAATTTTATGTCTACGCTATCCAACGCTTTCCCTACTGTTGCACTCTCTGGAGTGGGAATAGTAAATTTTACCCCTACGCTATCCAACAATTTCCCTACTGTTGCACTCACTGGAGTGGGAATAGTAATTTTAACCCTACGCTATCCAACGCTTTCCCTACTGTTGCACTCACTGGAGTGGGAAGAGTAATTTCTACCGTCCCACTATCCAACGCTTTCTCTACTGTTGCACTCACTGGAGTGGGAATAGTAATTTTTACCCTCCCGCTATCCAACGCTTTCTCTACTGTTGCACTCACTGGAGTAGGAATTGTAAATTTGACCTCTACATTATCCAACGCTTTCCCTACTGTGGCACTCTCTGGAGTGGGAATAGTAATTTTTACTCTCCCGCTATCCAATGCTTTCCCTACTGTTGCACTCACTGGAATGGGAATAGTAAATTTTATGTCTACGCTATCCAACGCTTTCCCTACTGTTGCACTCTCTGAAGTGGGAAAAGTATATTTTATGTCTTCGCTATCCAACGCTTTCCCTACTGTTGCACTCACTGGAGTGGGAATAGTAAATTTTATGTCTACGCTACCCAACGCTTTCCCTACTGTTGCACTCTCTGGAGTGGGAATAGTAATTTTTACCCCGACGCCATCCAACTCTTTCCCTACTGTTGCACTCACTGGAGTGGGAATAGTAAGTTTTACCCCTACGCTATCCAACGCTTTCCCTACTGTTGCACTCTCTGGAGTTGGAATAGTAATTTTTACCCCTATGCTATCCAACGCTTTCCCTACTGTTGCACTCACTGGAGTGGGAATAGTAATGTTTACCCCTACGCTATCCAACACTTTCCCTACTGTTGCACTCACTGGAGTGGGAAAAGTAATTTTTACCCTCCCGCTATCCAACGCTTTCCCTACTGTTGCACTCACTGGAGTGGGAATAGTAATTTTATCCCTGCCGTTATGCAATGTTTTCACCAATGTTATATTTAATGTACTGTAAAATATTAGTTAAAAAATATATTTTTAATGTGTTAACTTATTATATATCATTTATTTTTATATTTGTATTATAGGTTTGTTTATGTATATGTAATTATATTTTAAAATATGTAATTATATTTTAAAATATGTTTTTAACATTTTCAAATTATCAATAATAATTACTTTTTAATATCATTAAATTAATATATATATATATTATAAACATTTAAATGTGTTTATTTTTTTAGATTACATGTTTTATTTATTATTGTGACCTTTTTAAAGTAATTTTGAGTATGTTTTACTTTATTATATTTATTATTTAATTAATGTTATATTACTTTTAAGACATTTTTTATTCAAAATGTTTGCACTTACCTGTTTGTAGATAGGGAGTCGATATTCTGTCATTCTATATATTTACCTCGATATTCTCAAGTCGATATTCTTGTATTCTATATTCTGTCAGTGATCCGCCTATTAGACACCGCCAGTCATATTATGATGCACGGAAAGGCATGTGGAGACTCCCTGCGGGGGCCCGTTGCGGGCCCCGTGGGACTCCGGGGGGTGGGGGGGTCCCTGCATTTCAAAGTGCAACATGGCAGGCACCGCGCGGTGCCTGTCATGTTGTGCTTTCAGCACCGCCCGCCGCAATGGTAAAAATACAGGATGCGCCTGCCAGTGTTGGGGGCGCATCCTAATGGCCAAGGCGGGACCGCCGCTCCGCCATCCTAATGCACCCCTTAATGTTTACCTTACCTGCTTCTGATCCATTAATGATAATTTTGGCTTCCGCATGGTTATATCATTCTTTTAGCATTTGTATCAGTTGTGATGGAAAACCAAACTTATCCAACATAAAAAATAAAGAACTCCAATCTAATAAATCAAAAGCCTTCTCAGCATCCATCATCATAATAGCCGCTTTGATCTTGTTAGTGGAAAAATAATCAAAGGCTTGTATTAAAAAATACGTATTAGAGTCCATTAACCATCCTGGAATAAATCCATTTTGATCTGAATGAACCACCTCTTGTGCACGTGGAGCAATCCTTCTAGTTCAGATTTTCATAAAGAGTTTATAGTCTGTATTTAACAAACTGATAGGGCGATAGGAGTTAGGGTCATGAGGATCTTTATCCTTTTTAAGGAAGACTACCAGCACTGATTCTTTAAAACTTTTGTGGATGTCTATCCCATACTTCACTTGATTGAACAAATTTGCTAAAAAGGAGAGTAGTTCTTCTTGGAATATCATATTTACTTTTGCCTTAGCATTGGACATACTTTTTATTACTGATAAGATTTCTGATATTCCTATCAGGCCACTAAGTGTTTCAACAAGCTGCTGTGATACCTGTGTTAGCTCCAGCGATTCGAAATAGGACGTCAATTCTGCCTCTTCTACCGCCTGTATTTCAGTGTATATTAGTTTAAAATGTGAAAGAAACACCTCCACATTTGCCTTTTTATCGTCTTCTAGCAGGCCAGTAGATGGATTTTTAACTTGACTAATTAATTGAGCCGCTTTCTGCCTTTTCGTGGACCAAGTCAAAATTCTACCGATATTCTGAATTTCCTCATAAAGCTTTTGTCGGTAAGTCTTGCTTCCTGAGATTTCCTCTAACAGAAAAAAAACCTTCAATTACTCCTTGGCATTAGCTAATTCTTGCTGTTATGCTCTTATAATAGACTCTGCTGTGCTTCTTAGGGTTACGTTTTGTCTAGCTTTCTCTACAGCAGTCTGTAGTTCCAGAATCTTTTGCTTGCGTTGATTACTTATTCTGGCCTTGTATGATATTGTCTGACCTTTAAAGGTAGCTTTAAATTCCTCCCAAACCATAAATATTGGGCAGTATTTACATTAAACTGGAAAAATTCCTTGATAAAAATCCTAGTTTCTGTTGCCCACGTAGTATCTTATAGTAGAGGTTTATCAAACTGCCTGCTTGATTTATTTTTTGGGTAATTCCTAACCTTAATGTAACAGATACCACAGAGTGATCAGAAAATGAATTGGCCAGTAGTTTAGCCAGACCATTGGCAAACAGCTTATCCACTAAAAAAAAATCCAATCTGGATGCAGTTCTTTATATTTCAGAGTAGCAGGTGAATTGCAGGAAGCTAGGATGCCCCAGTCTCCATGGGTCCATTAAGGTGAAATCTTTTGACAAACTGCTATTTAAGTTTGCAGTTTTAGGCTTTAGCTGTCATTTTGCTTTATTTGATGTGTCAAGTTCCAAATTCTGAATAAAATTAAAATCACTGCCCAAAATCAGCATACCTTCCATACTTGCTGCTAATTGATAAGTTTGCTCAAATTATGTAGTTCCATCCTCTATAGGGCCGTAATAATGAACTAGATTCAGCACTGTTACCTCAAGCCTTACCTTTACCCATAACCATCTACCTTTTCCATCTTGCTGAACCTCCTTCACCTGCCAGTCCAGTGTGTTAGATATTAAGATCCCTACCCCTCTAACCACTAGATTAGCAGATGAGAAATATGCCTGCATATGTTTCTTAGGAAGAGATATCGTTGGGGTGTCCTGAAGTAAGTTTCTTGTAGAAATATATTTTCAGGAGAAGGGAAGTTAACCAATTTAAAAAAGCACAACGTCTACGTGGGTTGAACAATCCATTAACGTTACACATAATCATTTTTATATTCTGTATCCATCTTGGAAGGCCTCCCTCTGGTTTACCCACTCTTGAATTTTACTCTGCTATTTTGACCCTACTTTTGTAATCACCCCGTCCCATACCAGTCCCTGCAGTTTCTTGCTTGCCTGTGAGCATATCCTGTGTACTTTGCTCTTTTCCTGCTCACATTTTCCTTTGCTTATGCCTTTCCCGCCCCCCACAACCTTCCCAAACCCCTCCCCAATCCCATCAGTTTGGGAATAGCTCACCATACCTCCTGCTACCTCCCATTGATTACCCCCAAACTGGGTGCCATGTAATTTCACCCTTAGTGACCTGACCCCCTTAGTATTGACAAATAATGAAACATATTTTTTTTCCATAAAAAAATTACAGCCAGTATTAGTTCTCCATTTTCCCACAGTGATCTTCTGAGGGAGCTTCTGTGCTTCATCAATGTTTGCAAACATGAGGAATTTCCCTTGCAACAGAACACGTAGATTGGATTGCTGGGCTATGGGTGCCTGGCCCCTTTCACCTTGATCAAATGGAGAAGTTTTACAAATTCTTTCCGACAGGGAGCCGCTGCTGCAGACATATCGGAGAAGATGCGAAAGCTAGGAACTTCGCAAGTTGAAAATTGCTTCTTTTGAATAACCTGGGTCAGTATCTATTCTTTTACCCGAAAGTCTGCCAAATTAACAAGGAATATTCTAGGTAACTTTAAATTTGGAAATGGTTGAGCTGGGAACCTATGTGCTTTTGTAATAGTAAGATCTCCGGTGAACTCATGCAGCACATTATCTTTAACAAATGACTCAACCCACTGGAGCATTTGTGCCCCCTCACAACCTTCTGGGACCATAACCAACTGCAAATTAAAGTGTCAAGAATGATTTTCTACTTCTTCCAACTTGCTTTTTCAAATTTTTGTTTGGTTTTTATCCAAGGTTGCCTGATGTTGCATCATGGACATTTGATCCTTGAGTTCAGATATCCTAGACTCAGCCTCCTGTAAACTTGCCGGATAACTGCGACTGCTTCTTTAATTTTTGACAAGCAAAGATGTAAGGCTGTAATCTCATCGCTTGTGTTGCTTTCATTTCACGTATCTCATCCAAAATGAGATTTAACATGGATTTCATGTCACACTGGGAGCTAGCCCCAGTATCTACATGTTGAATTCCAACAGGCTCTTTCGAAACCATTTGGACTAGACATTGACGTTCTTCTACTGTCGTTGCATCTACCAAAGAGACCAGAGGCTGCTCATTCCCTAGATCCCCCTCAAGTGATCCAGGGGCCCAGGAGATTAAGCAGATGCTTGAATATCCAGTGGCCCATGTGCTTCTATTTTCCCCAAGAGTTCTTGTTCTACACCTGGAGGAAGGTGGTAGTGTATTTTAGATTTCAGAAACAATGGGTACTCTTTAGCTTTGGTTAGGTGTATACGGGCAGAATCTTCCTTTGTGATCTCTTGACTTGGGCTTCCTTCTATATTTCCAGAATTTCCTGCTATCTGGCTATCTTCCTGGATGATGACCCTTAGCAGATAAGCCAACTTGGGCTGGCACTTGTCCCATAGCCATAGGATCTTCAGTCAGCTTTTTAAGGCAAAGTGTCCCCGAGATTTCCAGGGTCTGATCACCTTTAGTACCCTTTCCAAGATCCACCAAATCATCTTCTGAGCTTGGTGGGCTTGATATTATAGCTAAGCCTTGACAGGCTTTTTGTGAGCTTTCAACTCTTGCGACTGCTGAGGCGGTCTTCATCTGGGTCAGCCTGGTTTTTGAATTAAAACCCCCCTTCAGTCAACATGGACTATCACTTTGGCAAGCTTCAAGTGCTTCCCCATCTTGAAAAAAACAAACCCCAGCAGCCACACAATATTTGTTTCAGCCTGTTACGAGAGGAACAGCATGTTCTCAGGAAACAGTGTGCGGCAACTACTCCAACTTTACTGCTCCGAACAAGCTGCAATAATAATACAGCCAAAGGGCCCGCAGTAAAACTAGTCAGAAAGGGAAGTGGTTCTATAAATGCCCGACAGCAGTTTATGGGTCATTAGGAGCTTATTCGCCTGCGCTAACAGTCAATGCATGGGTTATGACTTCAGCCTTCTGCCTCCCATCTCGCCACTTGTCTAGGAGCACTCTCTGAATGTACATATGCAGCACTCCCATACCTGCAGTATAATCCTTGGGGTCCTCAGAGTGCAAATATCATAGCCACACTGTTACTGCTCTTCAGGACTTCCATACATTTCCAGAAATATAAGCAGCAAATCAGTATATCAGAAAATCATCAGCTGGGTCTTGCACTCGATGGAATAGTAGAGACTGCCATTATATAAGAGTTAAGTTGCACCTGTGTCTTCTGTAACCTGCTTTTCATTAGTAAAAATAGAAGAAAATAAAAAGCATTGATCCCTTTATCCCTCAGCCAGAGCTCAGCCTACCTCTACGTCCTTATGTCCTTAATATGATTGTCAGCCCTTTTTCAGAGGCTTCCGTAGCTGCCAGGTTCCAGGCAGGCAAGGGACCACACAGTGATGCTCCCAGAAGGGCCTCAGAGTGCCGCATCTCCCAGTGCAGCCGACCGGGCACCCCTGCTGTTTACTCGCAGCGGGGGTCTGAGCATATGGAGGAATTCCCCCCCCCCCGCCATCGAGTTGGAAATCTAGCCCCTGGGTAACATCAATAATGACACTACACAGAGACCCCAGTCCATTGCACTCTGATGCTCAGATATGGGAATCAGCAGCTCTATTACAGAGGAGGGGCAACCGGTCACCTGTGGCTACACGGAGGAGGGATTCGCCGTAGCCATCCAACGCGAGAATAGGTTATAGTAAATGTTCCCTCTTCAAGGTGAACTGAAAAGTGATCTATATGTAATAACACTATGTCCACTTGAGACTGTACAAGACTAGCATCAATAGGTAAACAAAAAGCAATAAGTGAACAAGAAAACGGTACGTGTCAAATATCATAAAAACAAATATCATAAAAGCCATTCTTATTGTTAATGAAGACTGTGTCTTTGTATCGTTTATTATTTAGACAACTAGTACATACGGCAGATCATATCACAAGGTTATATAACAATAATCACAATTCAATGCTCCTCAATAAAATATTTTTCATTCCTCCTCAAACAAAAATAAATAAATAAATATAGCACTTATATGGTTAAAATACTGTACATAATAAAATACTTTTATTGCTTAGTTATAATACTGAACATATCAGATCTGTAGTTTAATTGGTACAAGTCACGTATTACATAAATAATACAACCAATAATTCAAGAAGATGAATCTACAATAAAACAGCAAGCTCAAAGGGAATGGCCTGCAGTGGCTGCGTCTGTCTATGAGCAAACGAGGACTCGGCTTTGCTTTTGTATGCTGCTTGAGAAGATTCTCCAAGGGCCTGTGTGCATTTGTCCCGTGTTAAGAAATCTCAGGGCCATCAAATACTTTACCTGCTGCTAAGGTAACCCCTGCTTACCCCCTTTTTCATACCGCAAGCTTGCAGTGCGGTTATGAAACCAATGCATCACTGTGGTGCAGCAGAAAAGATCGACAGAGCACCTAACTGCGGCTGAAAGACCGCCAGAGCCGGGTCCAGAGCACCATGTCTCCGATGTCCGAGAGACCCGCTGTGACTCCGACATAGACCCTGCTGTGCGGCTGAAGGAACTGACACATCACCTGGTCACGGCTAGTAGAATCGACGCAGTACCTGTTTCATCACTTCCGGATTTTCCATGCATCGCACCTGTGCCCCAAGTCTACATCGATGCTGGACTTCAGTAAGGAACAGAGGCCGCTAATCGACTCGTCACTTACCATCACAGTACGACACAGACGCAAAACCTCCTCCCTCACAGCAAGAAATCAACACATCACCTCCCCTGCGGAGCAGTAAGGAACCAACGCATCTCCTCCCTTGGGAGCAAAGAACTGATGCATCACCTTCCCTGCGAGTAAGCAACCAATGCATTGCTTGCTTTTCCGGCGCCTCACCTCCCCTGCGCCTGTTTTCTTTTTGTGATTTTCATGTATCCCAGGTACTATATGCTAAAACTGATGCATCCATAGTTTTATATGGACGGAACTATTTTAAACTTTTTAAAAGTGATATCTTTGCTTATGTATGTTGGATTTGTGTTGTTTTCGTCTTGTTTCATTTAGATAAATATTGGATATTTTTCTAAACTGGTATAGTGTCAATTTGTGATGTTTTCACTGTGTTACTGTGTTTATGTACAAATTCTTTACACATTGTATCTGACATAAAAGCCAGACTGTTTGTGCCAAGCTACCAAGGGGGTGATCAGGGGTTACCATAGCTGTGTAATCCCCTTTACCTGACTAGAAGGAAGGGTTCCCACTTTGACAGGGTGCAAGCCACTGCCAACTAGAGCCCACCATTTCTAACTCAACATCTTCCCCAGGTGTCTTTACGTCTCTCTAATTCCTTTTTGTTGCCCGTGTGATCTTGGGACTTTCACATCCTTCCAGAGCTCTCTAGTGATTCTCTCACTCCTCTTCCTCTGTGCTACATCCCCTCTACCCTTTCTCTACTTTCCTACTGCTGTCTTGGCCCTCTCTCTATCTTGCTTCTCTCTTGCCCCCCACCACCTTCCCTCGGCTGACTGGAAGCTACACCCTTCAAGCTGCTGTGAAAGGCAGAGAAATATGGCTGCTATCCACAGAAGGTTAGCTAGGGTGCCATAGGTCCTAAAGCAAACAAGGGGAATGCTGCCCCCCACATCCCTTAGTTTGGTAATAAAAAACAAATCTAGTATAATGGGCTACAATGGCATCCCTTGCACCTCTGGACTTTAGTGCCACTGCACATGCTGAACCATTAATAGTTATGCCCCTGGCTAGGCAATTTTTTTTTATCCAAGTACGTATCTGAGCACTTCATGAAGCAGCCACTTTGTTATTGGAAACTTCCTGGTATCCTTTGCAACACAGCAGCCTATGGGTGCTGAAATGGCAAATTAACGAAATAACGGTGCCACAGAAAGTGCAACATTAGTTTGCATAATTTGTTGTGACAGAATTTGTCATCCCTGCCATATAATTTGTTTCTTCATTGCTCCATATTTTATTTTGTGTTCAAAATATTTTATTGAACTTTATAAAAGGACATCAACAACACAAAAACAGCACTGAACTAGGTACTTATACAAGGTCATTAATAATATTATCAATGGAATAAGAGTACCCATATACAAGGATTGAAAATGTCTGTAGTTTATAGTGAATAGGAATTGTAACGCAAAATTAAAAGAAATAGAGGGAGATATAGATTATCATCCATTCAAAGAATAAAAATAGATCTACTATTAATAACTATAATACATATTGTAAATATGGAAATAAACAAAGCAGTAACAAAGGTATTAATTAAAAATGGGTAGACATATAATGATTAATGGGTTTCCAAAAACTATGATACACAGAATTATCATGAGTAACACCAGATAAAGATAGACTAGCACCTCTTCTAGTAAACCCTATCCATGATCACCATGTATGTACTGATAGTGAGGAAGAATCTTTCCAATTAGCCGTAATAGATTTAAAGGCTGCTAAAATGAAAAAAATCAAAAAAGTTTCTAGAACTGACATATTTATTAAAAGAACAGCAGATTTACAGTGGTATGTGAAATTGTTTCAGAAAAAAGGAATATACGTTTGATATCATCCCAAACCTCCATCCAAAATTGAAATATAATATTACATTCATAAAGCATATGTTTTAACAAACCCATATGTAATTTACAATGCCAGCAAATAGAAGAAGGTACAAGCTTAGCGTTAAATAACTTTCATAAACAGTTAAAGAGAATATAAGAACTGGTTTGATATAAGGGAACAGGAAGCCATCCTGAAAACCCATTTACCAAGATTTTCTGTCAAATATCTTGTGATAATGATAGTGATAATTCTTTATTCCAGAAGCTAGAAATCATACCAATATTACTCCCTTGAAAATTATACATCTTCTTATAGATTAAGGATACAGCATGAAGTGAGGTAGCTACTGTTTGAATCTGAATTTCTGCACATTTCCTAATAGCAGTAGGCAGAGATTCTATAACTAGAAGTAAAAGTAAAGGAGGCAAAGGACAGCCTTGTCTTGTACCTCTAAAAAGGAGAAATTGATTAGAAATATGCCCATTATTAAAAAGTCTAGCAGAGGACTTGGTATATAGAGCAGATATCATGCGAAGAAATGACTCACCAAAATTAAGCATAGCTAATGATTGGAATGAAAATTGCCAATGAACTTTTTCAAAAGCTTTTTCTGCATCTAATGCCAACACTGCAGAGGGAACTAAAAAATGTAGATCCTTGCTCAATAGCGTGAAGTAACACTCTGATATTATTTGTAGATTATCTGCGTTTCATAAAACCAGATTAATCAGTAGAGTCAAGCACAGAGGTCAATCTAGTTGAAAGTATTTTGGCATAGATTTTACAATCTTGATTTCTTAAGGAGATTGGCTGATAATTTTATCAATAGTGGGATATTTATTGGGTTTTAGAAGAACAACAATTAATGCTTCTGTAAATGAACCAGAAGTTGTTCCTAATGTGCTAAAAGAAGTGACTAGCTGGAACTGGTACAGTAGGAGGTGTGGAGCAAACGCCTAATAAAATTCAGCTGAAATTTCATCTGATCCGGTTGATTAATTAATTTTAAGGGATTTAATAACCAATTACATTTCTTCTAAAGTAATTGGGGAATCTAGCTTGTTTTTGACTGATTGTGATATTTATTGCAAACCACAATTGTGTAACAAATTGTCAATCAAAGAAGAGGCAACAGGAGGAGGTTTGTTATATAAAGATTTGTAATAAGTTAAAAGTAAAAAATGAATTAACAATATGCTTGTGGGATAAGGCCACCTTACCAGTAACACCATGATTCGCAGTGATATGAGACTTATCTTTTTTTATACGTAAAGAATTTGCCAAAAATGTACCTGATCTCTTAGCATTAAGAGTAAATCTGGCCTTATTATTGGAAGGTTGTATACCCACAAGTCTACGTAAAATGGAGTTAAATTCATAGCGGAGTTGACAGTATAAAGATTGAGTTTTATCAATCTTTATACTGGCAACCTAAAAATAAAGATGATATAGAAGCTAGAATATCTCAATATCTGGAGGGCGTAAGGGTAACCCGGCAAACGGAAGATCAGAGGGAACCTCTCAGTGTTACAGTATCATGGGAAGAAATCGAAGCAGCAATAACGGGATTGGCACTTGGTAAAGCAGCAGGGCCGGATAGCATACCATTAGAATTCTATCGAATATTTAGGGGAGTGCTAAAACCAGAACTCATAAAACTGTTCCAGTTGGCATTTTCTGACACTCCTCCAGAGTCATGAACGTTAGCCACTATTGTCATCTTTAAAAAGAAAGGGAAGCCTAGTGAAGAAATGGGGTCTTATAGGCCCATATCTTTAATACCCGCTGATAGCAAAATCTTTTCTAAAATTTTAGCTAACAGACTAAATAATCTGATGCCGCTTCTTGTATCCAGAAGGCAGCATGGATTTGTCGCGAAAAGAGATACCACGGATCATATCAAAAAGATAATAACTTTGCTACACTGGGCGCAAGCATCTGAGTCCCCCGTAGCAGTGGCCCTGTTGGACGCCGAAAAAGCGTTCAACAGGGTCACATGGAGGTTCCTATGGGCTGTTATGACCTGGATGGGACTCCCTGATGAACTCTTGAATGCTATTAGGGCACTCTATTATCAACATAAAGCTGCCATCAGGATTACTGATACAGTTTCTGAATCTTTTGGGATAACAAGGGGGACTAGGCAGGGTTGCCCCTGCTCCCCCTTGTTGTTTGCTATGTATCTGGAGCCCTATCTCCGTAATTTAGCAACTGAGGAAGGAATTATCCCAGTAACGATTAGAGGAAACAATTTTAAAATATTCGCTTACGCGGATAATGTCGCTATCACCACGTCAGACATTAAAAGTGCCTTACCAAAGATAATATCTCTGGAAGAAGAGTTCGGGGAGCTATCAGGCTACAAGTTAAACACAGCAAAAACGCAGATAATTCATTCCGAAAATGGCCGCCCTAAAGATACGGTGTTTGTATCTGAGGCTCAATATTTGGAAATCACAATATCCCCTAAAGTCGAGGATATTGTTCGTTTAAATATTCAACCTGTAATAAAATCTTCAAACGCCATGTTGGAAAGGCTTAATAACTTACACTTTTCCCTTTATGGCCGGGCTAATATTCTGAAGATGTTAATTTCCCCCCAATTTTTATACTTATTTCGCACAATCCCTTTATTGTTCTCGAGATTTTATTTTTTTCAAATGGATAGAATGGCATCCAGATTTTTATGGAGTTACCACCGGACTAGACGTGCTATAAATCGGTGTTCTCTCCCAAGGATGAAAGGTGGCTGGGGGTCCCTAATTTTCGATTATATTATTGGCTTATTCTATTAAAATATATGGGCATACTAATATTTCCTGGGATTACTATTGATCAAGCGATATACCCGTCAATTTATGAAATATTACTGGGTGAGGAAGTTTCTCAATCTTTGGTTAAAATTTTGGAAATTAGCTATTACAAATGACAAAGTTTAAAATTATAGCAGCGGCTGCCATAATCTGGAGGCAGTTTAAAAAGAAAATTATTAATCTTAAAGATATTAATTATTATACTCCAGTTTTGAAGAGTAGGGTACTCCCCGAGATTTTTAATGATCAAGTCATGAAAAGGTGGTATGCTGCAGGTGTTCGTACTCTGGGAGATCTTTATAACGATACTCAACTCTGCTCTTTTTCCAGTCTACAAGTAAAATATAATTTGTCAAGACATGATTTTTTAAAATATCTTCAGCTTCGCAACTTTCTAGAAACAAAAGGGCTACTCGATAATATTTGCATGAATAAAAATGATGTTCTGGAAGCAATAAGGAGGGGGGAGAACTGGTTTGATTTATCAGTTAGTAATGAATCAAATGGATGATGATCTTAAGCTAACTGAAATTAAATGGCAAAGAAAATTTGGAATTGCTAAGGTTGATATAGCAAGATCAATTAAACTATCAACCAGAGTACTGTTTAATGGCTCATTGCAGAGCCAACACTTCATGGCCATTTATGATTTGTATTATTCACCTGCGAGGCTGGCAAAATGGAAAGGGAGTCATGGTGATAAATGTAACAGATGTGATGAAATAGCTGCCAATTCCAGTCATATGTTTTTTAACGTTCTCAATTTATTGTGGATATCGAATTCTTTATTAATAATAGTTTGGGGATCTCTGTTAAATTAAATATGGAAATGGTCATTCTCGGTTTGGAAACCAATCAAATAGGAACTAGGACATTAGCTGAATAAGTTTTCTTATTCATTTGTATGGCAGCTTTCCGTTTCTGTATCACATCACACTGGCTTGATCCTGAATCTCCTGTCTTTAGCCAATGGCAAGCCAAAATGTTATCTATATATCAACTCCAAACGGGCATTTATAGATCTAAGAGTGTTGTAAAGAAGAGATTCGGGTTAAGAATTTGGGCACCAATTCAGAATTGGATATAATTCATTGATTTATCAGTTTATATAAGCTATAAGTTGTTAAATGAATTTATTTATTGTATTTGTACATGTTCTTCTCCCTTTCATTTAGTGTCTATTCTGTGTTCTGTGTCTCGTACAACTTAGGTTTGTTGTATTTCCTGTATAATGTCTGATTGTTTGCTGAAATAAAATCAATAAAAAAAATTAAAAAAAATCATAACTGAGTTTTTGTAGGTGTATTTTGTAGGAAAAATCATTTGATGAAATAAATAATCTTTTCCAATTTTGCAATTTGCAAAAGAGATTTTGGTGGGCGATATTTAGATTGTCAGGATCTATCTAATAAAGGATCACATATTGAATTAAAGTCCCCTCCTATAATGAGTGGAATATTACCATATTTGTGTACCTCTGTGGTAAATAAGGACCAACATTTGGGATCATCACTTTTGACCCATTAACATGAATTAAGTAAATAGGTGTGGTATCCAACTTAATTTTAACAATAATGTACTGACCTTCTGTATCTAAAAATTTACTCAGTATTTGAAAATTTTATTTTTTTGAAAAAAGAATAGCTACTCCATTTTTCTTATTAATTGCATGTGAAGAAACTATACTACCAACCTATTTTTGCTGCATATATGATAAAACCTCATCATCAATATGTGTCTCCTAAAATAACAATCATCACTTATGTGGCTTGCTAAATATTCTAACATTTTAAGATGTTTAATGGGATGTCTTAGACCGTTAACATTTAAAGAGCCAATTTTAATATGATTGAAATTAACCATATGTCATTAAAAAAAACAACAGAAAAGGACAGAACAAATAAAGATAGCACTTCAAAAGTAGCTCCAGATAAGATAAATAGAGAGAAAGGAAAGACAAGGACAAACATACATGAGATAACATTAAAACGTAAATAGAATTATAGAATCACTTAAACGAATGACCAAGAATAGGATGCCGGAAAAAGTAACGTGCATATAGCTAATCTGAGAATCAAAACCTAGAAAAATTATCTAGAAAAATAAATAAATAAATAAAGTCAAATATTTATAGCATTTGTTTCCATGGACATTGATGATTGTTGATACAAGGAAGCACGTAATGCTTCTGGTCATTTCCGGACTCTCATAGTAGAAGAATCGAAGAGACAATTTTTTAAACCTAAGTAGAGTAGCTGTGGTCTCATTTCAGTAAATTCTTTATGTAGTTGATCAGTTTCTTTAGCAAAGTCTTGGTGTATGTAGATTTTATTTCCATTTACCAATAAAGATGGAATTTCTCTAGCAGCTCACCTAATCATCACCAAATGGTTATGGCGTAGAACTTTGAATATCATTTGCCGTGGTTTGCTATGACGAGGGTCATCTGTTCGACCGAGAAAATGAAACAGGAAGTGAGCAACTCACTATAGATACCGGCAGGACAATAGTGTCGGCCATTTGTATTATTGCTCTAGTTGTTCTTTCATTCGCGCTAAGCAGGAAAGAAGTGGCAAGAATTTTTTAACACTTTTAATGGCCCAACGGAACAGCTGTTCTGTATCTGCCCACTAATTATCCAATCATCAGGCACATAAATAGCCCGGCTACCACAATCTCCCCTACCATCGGAGCAGCATGAAGCCCAGTGGGGCGGAGAGGATGTATCTCAGGTCATGTGAGTAATAGGCCTTTAACGACCGGCTTTCTCCAGACCCAGGCGGTAACCAGAGTACGCCCATACTTTGGCTTTAACGATAATCGATCTCAAAGGGTCCCGTCCGGACTTTTCACAGTAATACTTATGTACTTAAGCAACGACAATAGAGTATTTTTATATGAACATTCAGCAATTTTTTCTAGATACAGGTCAGAAACTCGGAATGCCTACACTTTGGTTTTACTGATAATCAATATCTAAGAGTCCTCGACCAGCCTTTCAACAGTATTACCTTTGTATTTCAATAGCGATGTTAGTTTGGTTTTTAAAAGAACTCCTTTTTTTCATTCTCTGGTTCTTCCTCCCACAGTGTTTACTATTGGAGACACCCTCCCCTCCGTGGCGAGCTCATGAGGCCAGTTTAAATGAGGAACTATGTATGTATCACACTATATATACATATATATATATACTTTCTATCAAATGATGCTAAACAAAAGACAAAATCTTTCGCTGAAATACATATACAATGTATCTAACCTTCTAAGCAGTCTGACGTGTGTTCGATACATGTGAGTGGGTGTGTGTCATTGCCTTTCAACGCCACATTTTGAACAGAATGCAAGTATTTGCTTGTGTGTTTTTTCTGTTTACTATGAAAGAGATGTGCATTTAACACAGGAGTAAAAGCAAGGAAGCGTCATATTGAAGTAGCACCTTGCTAAAGGAGAGAATTTCTTTCTGAGTAGATATTTTTCTAAAAATATATCACAGAAAAATATATCACAAAAAATATATCACAAAATATATCACGGTTCATGTGTCTGTGAAACTAATGTTACACGCTAATCATGATGTGTTGACAAACAAAAACATAAAAACATTTTTTTCTGTTTTTATGTTTCAGATGGCCAAATGGCCAATTTTTGAAGAGGTGAATTACTAACCCTTTTTCAAAACAGATTAGCCTATTTTTGAAATCTGTTTTTAGGACATTAGGTATATTACATATATTTAGATTTTTCTGAGTGTAGTAGGGATCACATATGGTGCTGATGAGTAAAGCAGGGGGGTCTGCTTACGAAACATGTCAACCAGGGAGGGCATATTAAAGACACCCTACCTAACCCCTTTTTAATATTTCCAGCTGGAGAAGCGAATAAAATATATATTTTTTACTAGCCAGGACATTTTTTAAGTTTATTTCACTAGTCACCACACTCCCTACCACTCCCATTACCTACACCACACATAGCCTATCTTAAAATAAATTGCTCTCACGTTGTCGTGGGTCGCAGCACGACCCGCCCCTTAGAGGGACGGGAAGACCCCCATGATGAAGCATGACACTATGGGATTCATAGTGTGTGAGGGGTATTTTAAAAACACATAATGTTCCTCCTGGACATCTCCCGGAGTAACATCCCCCACCTCTTTGCACATAACATGAGTAATTATAGAATATATAAATATATCCAAGGATAGAATCTCTGTGAAAATGAGCAGTAGTCTGCACAAAAAGTATTTATAAAAAGCATATTTGTTCAGAATTTGTTGTCGATAAATCGGGCTAATTAGAAGGCACAACTCTAAAGGCACAACTCACTTTGCTTCATATTTTTAATGACCCTGAGTTTAGTTTAACAACCTTTTGTATTGTGGAACATGTAGTGCTGGTCTACTTCAATTTAACTAAGAATTTTGAAAACAAATATTTGCAGACACAAAGGGGCCCATTAGGATGGTGGGCGGCGGTGGTCACCGCCGGCCCGGCGGGGACAATCCGCCCGCCATCCCTGTAGGGATCGCTGTAGGAAAGATCCCTCAGCCATATTATTATGGCTGGGGGGTACGCGGCGGTCTGCCGCATTTCTGCCTCGGTCGACTTGCGACAGGGCGGAAAAGGCTGCAATATGGTGGCGGTGTCTGTTTGACACCGCCAGCCGTATTACAATGTGCCTTTGGGAATGCCTTGCTGCGACGGAAAGGCATTCAGAGTCTGCTAGGGGGGCCCGTTGCGGGCCCCAGGGGAATCCAGGGATTGTGGGGGGTGCACATGGGGGGTACCTTTGGTACCCCCCAGCAGTTCCATGCACAACATGGCAGGCACCGCGCGGTGCCTGCCATGTTGTGCATGGAAGTGCACAACATGCCTCCCTAACTCAGCACCGCCCGCCACAATGTTAGGGATGCAGGATGCACCCGCCACTGTGGCGGGTGCATCCTATTAGCACCCACGGGACCCCCGCCCTTATGGCGGGGGGTCCATTTACACGACGGGGTGGCAGGCGGACCTAATGGGCCCCAAAGTTTCTCATTGGAGCATGGTGTGCTTGTTGACATGAAGTCATAAGGTAACGTTATGTGTGAGGTAAACAGCAACGTGCGCTGTGTCCTGCGGGCTTCTTATACTGTGGCCACCACTTGACCGCAGCCCTTCAAACAGGAAGTATTATGTTTCACATTTCTTGGTGAATTGTTTGCCCAACCCAAACAGGTTAGTCTAGTTGTGCATGTGAGACACAGTTATATCAACAAATATTGCCTTTTTTAAATAGTGTAGTGGTGTGGTCGACTATCAGGACTTTTATTTTCAGAACAGTGATGCTCCATGGGCGTGTGAGAGACTTTTTAAAGACGAACTTACCTTGAACCATTGCTTCACGTCTGTTGCCAGTTTCACAACCATGGCTAGGCCAACCTCCCTGTGTCAGATGGATCCAGTCAGTGTACTGTTTTTAGGGGGTCCCCTGGAACTGCGAGGTCTAATGTTACCCCACAGGGTTGGCTGTAAAGTAATGGTGATCTAGCTGTCTGACATACCCAGCATGTTGTTAATATTGGATATTGACTGTACCCCTGATATGAGTGCCAGTCATAGCTGTATTTTTTAAGATGTTAGGATGCACATTTTGTGTCCATTTGTTATCCACACCTCTTCAGGACACAGGTATATCTTTATGGTGGTGAACACTTCACAAGATGCCTAGATGCTCAGTAACAGCTTGGCATAACCAATTCAACATTTGCCTGTAGAGCCCAAGACAAATATGTAAATCAGAAAGTGTAACTGTATCAAATGTGTTTCCCCATTTCATCCCCCAGGATGTTTTAATCTTGACTGCCTGGATTTTGGAGTTTCACTGTGAGTGAGACTCATTCAATACTTGTGTCTCATTCACTATAAATTCTGTGCAAATAGGTGCAAGTACTGGGTCCCTGACCCCCTAAAATCATACACTACTGAACTTGTAACAAACTTCTGCCAGAAGAACTGCTGTGTTGCTTAAAGGATTCAACTGGACTGCTGATCAGAGAAGACAGAAGTCCTCATCCTCAAACCCTCCCCCACTGCATAGTACAATATCTGGTGGCCCAGCACCCTCGGAAGCCCCCAGACACCCACAGACCATGCCCAAAACCTCAGCATCATACTCGACTCCTCCCTCTCCATGAGCTTACAGGTCAAAGCGTCGCCTCCAGCTGTTTCAACACCCTTCGCATTCTCCAAAAGACCAGCAAATAGATCCCCCCGGAGTCAAGGAAGACCGTCACTCACGCACTCATAGCCAGCAGACTGGACTACGGAAACACCCTCTACGCCGGGATAAACAAGGCACTACTCCGCAAGCTCCAGACTATACAGAGCACCACAGCCAAACTCGTCCTCTGCATCCCTTGACACAATACATCTCCCAACACCTATGGAACATCCACTGGCTCCCCGTTGAGAAGAGAGTCACTTTGAAGATACTCACCCACGCCTACAAGTGCCTCCACAACACCAGACCCCAATACCTCAAGGAGAGACTCTCCTTCCACATACCCTAAAGGAACCTTTGATCCACCAACCTCGCTGAAATTCCCCACATCCACAGAGCCAGAACAGGAGGAAAAGCCTTCTCCTACGTTGTGGCCAAGACCTGAAACGAGCTCCCGATCGACAGCAGACACCCCCCCCCTCCCTGAACATCTTCAGGAAGACACTCAAAACCTGTCTCTTCGACTGAACAGTGTTGCTTACCCCCTCATCCCCAGCGCCTTGAGACCCTCACAGGTGAGTAATGCGCTTACAATTCCCTGATTTATTAGATTGACTGATCTAGAAAGCATGCTTTTCTCTGTGTTGTCCTGCTCCCTGCAGCTCTCTGACTCTGCTGAAGAAGAGCTGGACTTTGCCTTTCCTCCAAGTGATCTTCAAGGACTTGTTGGCTTGCCTTCTGTTGTTGGAGACTTAGGAATATCAGGAATATCAAAGTCTCTACCTCTGCTCCTGTGCCTGGCTCACTGGAAGTGGCCCAGATACTAGCAACATGGATTTGAATGGATATCTGCCTGTGTGTAACAGAGCTGGTGCATCAAAGCGGTTGCAAGAGTAAATTTGGTGCATCGCCTCAGAACAAGTGCTCTGCCTTCAGAGATTTATGTATCGGACAGTGTATTGCTGTTGCTTGTTGAGATCACCTTGACTGCATAGCAGAATTCGGCACATCGTTCAATGCCTCTTGACTCCAGCACTGGTCTTTGGAACTGACGCATTGCCTTCACTGCGTGGAGAAAATCGACGCATCCTATGTCTTCAGGCCTCGACTCTCATGCACCTCATTGTTTGTGACCAGGAAAGGTATTTTGTTCACTGGGGTCTACGTGGGTCCTGTAGCTGGCTGGCCCTCCATCACAATCTGCCCCAACTTTGACGCATAGCGAGAGCGAGGCCTGGCACGCAAAACAGATTTCCAGGCGGGAGAAAGGAGAGGCGTGACATGCACGAACTGTCTGGTAGGGACGGAGAAACAACGGAGCGGTCTGCGGAGTCTGGACACAGGGAGGAAAGATGAGAGCTTGAGCCGGAGTCGTAACTGAAGCCAACTACTGCTGGGAGCTGCATTTGCCCTACTGGAGTTCATACCGAGGGACTGCTGTTGTTAGTGCCATGTCTGGAACTGCTGCTCGGGGCTGCGGGACTGTGAGGACCACAGGTCAGTGCGCTCCAACACCACGCACACCTGCTGCCTCTTACCGCAGCTCCTCCCTGCCGAGCTTGCTGCCTGTTAAAGTGACTAGCGGCTCCCGCTTCGCGGGAGCCACTTTTAGTCGTAACTGAAGCCAACTACTGCTGGGAGCTGATCTTGCCCAACTGAAGTTCATACCGAGGGACTGCTGTTGTTAGTGCCATGTCTGGAACTGCTGCTCGGGCTGCGGGACTGCGAGGACCACAGATTAGTGCGCTCCAACACCACGCACACCTGCTGCCTCTTCCCGCAGCTCCTCCTCCACCCTCTACTTAAGTCACACCCAACACGCCACCACGGGACACCCGCGGGACGAAGCATGGGGCGAAGCCCGGGCCAAGGGCGGGCCCGTTTTAGCCCGTTAGAGACCGTGTAAGACCGGACCGGGCTTACTCTCTAAGTCCCTTTACTCTATGCTACAAAGACCCTTATGTACGTTTTATGTTTCTAGTATCAAGTATTTGTATACTGTTCCTACATAAGTGCCTGCTGGAAGAGTATATCCTCAATATTGAAAAATGTCTACATGAGGAAGCAGGAGCAAACCTGCTGCTGAAGGGGGTCAGATAGTAGGTCCCATAGATAATTTTCTTATAAGGGCTAATTCATTCATTGACCAAGGCATTTCTGACCTTGAACGCAGAGTTTCTCAAGATCTAGCAGTTGCCCTTCAAAAAAGATCTTCCCTGGGCCACCTTGCCACTGTAAAAACTCATGATCAGACTAAGAAACCCCCGTCGATAGAGGTTCGCGCTGATGTGCATAGTCTACCTAATGTGGTGGACTTATCGGCATCGGAATTTCTGTCTGATTCTCAAATTAGCTTGGAGCTTGAAAAAACCCCAGATTTATCATTGCACACTACACCAGAGGTAACAAGACAGCCGAGAGGAAAGAGGGAGGGTGCTGTTAAGAAAAGAAGGAATCAACAGAAAAGCAAAAGGGCCAAGAAGACACAAGAGTTAGACAAGTACCAAGGAAATAACTTAAATAATCCTGTACAGAAGAAGGGGGAAAATAGAAATAATAATCCATCAAATCCCGCTTTAAATGAGCCACCGGGAAATACGACCATCGATGTTTTGACTATCCCGGCAGGGGGAGAAAATGAAATTGAGAAAGGGGTAGAAAATCAACTCCTAACTAAAGTGGGAGAGTTAATTAAATCATATCTCTCCCCATTAGAAACTAGCTTGCTATGCATTGAAAAACAACTAGCTGAATTAGTAAGTGTCTCAAAGGGGAAAAATCTATTAACACCGGGGATATTAAAGCTAGGGGGAAATAAACTACCTACTAACAAACCTGTGGCTCCACAGATAACAAAAGCAGTGGCTTCAGGGCAAATTGTAACATCGAAATCCCCTGCTGCAGTAGTAGTAGTAGAGAAGAAAACCACTGAAAAACCCAAAGACCCCGCTGTACAGGACAGGGCGATCAGTAATACCCCCATAGCACCCATGAAGAATGATAATAGGGATGCTCATAGGAAAATGCCTCACAGCAGACTTCCCGCTAATCTCCCCCCTGAGGCTAGCCCCTTTGTGGTAGTGTTGACTGGTGTCCCGGAGCTGTCAGATACCATAGATGAACCTCCTTGGGCTTTAATGAATAAGGTACAACACTGGCTCAATAAGAATCGTCCTTTACCATCATATTGGTCGAGCCAGATTTTAACGGTACGTAGAGTCCCTTAGGTGGGCCATGGGAAGAAGCTGACTCAGGGTGACTGTATTCTGGTCAACTTCAAGGATCCCCGCACAGTGAATCACATCTGTTCTTGGGGCCCCCGAAACACCATTGAAGGTATAGACACAAAACGTCTTTCCTTCTTTTATCCTCCTGGGACCCACAATGACAGGCTATGAACAGAACTGGCATAGAGTAGGCCACCGAGCTCTAGATAGAGAGTGGGAGGATTGGGGCGGTAATTCCAACAGATACCCCACCAGGGTGGATTGGGGAGGAAACCCCACTAGATACCCCACACAAGAACGTTCTTTTAGGGAAAACTGGAGAGGTATCCCCACCATGAACAGATATAGCTGTCTAGAGATGGTGGATTGACCACCAACGCCAAATGGGTGCCAGAAAGGTGATCGGATGCTCATCGGCTGCACCTCACCGCAGGGTGAAAGAACCATCACCCGAGAGCTACAACCTATCCCACTGGTTGCAGGTACTAGCCCATTGGTAGAAACCCCGAGAGCTGATGTGGTAACTCAGTTACAAACAATATCACATGCGGAGGATTTAGACAGCATGACTAATGGTAACTTATTCCGCCTGATTTTGTGGAATATAGCTGGTCTCTCGCGGAGACTAGAGGACCCGGCATGGTTAAAATTTGTGGAATCCTTCGATATAGTTTGTCTCCAGGAGACATGGAGCAGGGGGTCTTTTGGTCTGGATGGTTACCAATCTTTTAACGTTCCAGCGGAACCCTCACAATCTGGAAGAGCTAAGGGTGGCCTTATGACAGCCATCTCTGTAAAACATGATAGAATAAAAGCTGACTCATTGGTGATATGCCCTTGGTTCCAATTGCTTGTGATTAAGGATTTATTTTTGGTCCCCTTGCTCTTAATCAATTGGTATTATAATATATTCGATGCCCAGACTACAGTGGTTATACAAAAATTACAGGATGAATTAGTCAAAGTAACAAATACCATATTTCCTCTGTTTATTATGTGGGTAGGTGATTTTAATTGTTGTCTGTGTAATTTTAGTGGCTCAAGAGTTTGTGGTTTGGTAGACCTAAATGATCAGCCGCTTGCTCATTTTAAGCACTCAAAGCAAGGTGAAGCATTAAACAACATCATAATAACTAATGATCTTTGTGCTTTAGATACGCCCAGTTTTTTAAGAACTTCGAGTATTCCTACTTTCCATGGCGTGGGAGGCCAGAAGAGTGTTATCGATTTTGCCTTAGTCTCAAGGAAATATATGTACCTCATTAACGATTTTCAGATTCAGGCTAATCCAGCAAGTGACCACAATCCACTTATTTTGAGCCTGTGTCCTGCGTTTAAGAGAATGCAGGTTGTGGAACACCAAATATAGGGGCCGATTATGATGGCGGACGTAATTGAGTCCGTCCGCCACCATAGAGTAGGAGGGACCGTCCGCAGGGGCTGCGGCGGTCCCTCCGTGCAGATTAGGATGTGACTGCCAGGGTGGCGGTCACATCCTCAATCTTTAACATTGCGGCGGGTGCAGCTTCAAGCTGCACCCGCCGCAATGTTAAAAATGCATACATTGCATTTGTATGCAGAAAGCGGCAGGCACCGCGCGGTGCCTGCTGATTACTGCATACAAATACAGGGGGGTACCATAGGTACCCCCCATGTGCACCGCCCACCCCCCTTCACCCAGGGGGCCCGCAACGGGCCCCCGCAGTGAAGCTCCGTATGCTTTTCCACGGCGGAAAACCCGCCGTGGAAAAGCATTTCTTTTTGGGCATCCTAATATGGCTGACGGTGTCTGAGAGACACCGTCACCATATTAGAGCTTTTCCGCCGCGGTTGTAAGCCAACCGCGGCGGAAAAGCTGTGGACGGAAACCAGGACCCACCAGCCATCCTAATGTGGCGGTGGGTCTTTGGTGGGTCCGCTGTGGTTTTTCCATATCCTCCGGGCCGGCGGTGGCTTCCGCCGGCCCGGAGGATGCGGAAAAAACGCTGTCCTAATTTACCCCTAAATTTAGTCAGAATCAGGGGGTTACCTTAAGGTGGGATAAGGTAGACGCAAAACTCTTAGAGCTGGAGACTTTTAAGACAAATAAACAAAGGCTAGAAGCCTGCCTAACGCCTTCAAATGAGCCAGAGGTAATAATTGATAACTTCGAAGCTCTTTTAGCAAATGTGGCCTCCCATCTCCTGAGACCTACGGGAGGAAAAACGGGTAATATTCATAAATGGTTCGACTCAGAATGTTCCAGAGCGCAATCTAGCCTAACGAAGGCATTACGTCAAGTGCCTCGTGACAGGGGTTTGGTTAGAATGGCAAGGAAAATGTATAGAGACGCCATCACTAAACGTAAAACTGACCTAAAAAGACAGGCATGGGACGACTTGGGCAGAGCCTCGGAATTAAAGGATAGCCGACTCTTCTGGGAGGTTATAAATCGCCCCTTCCTAAAAAGTGAAGATAAGGATACCCTACAGACACATATCCTAGGGGGTATATGGGAGGCACATTACGGGGGTATTTTTAACCCAAAGGGGGCTCCCCTCGTGACTAGTTCCGAGGGGCTGCCCGATTCAAAGAGGGAATCAGCAAACGTGCTTAGCCTCTCACTGACTCTTCTTGAGGTACAGGCCGCGCTTAGAAAGGGCATAGCACTGAAAGCCCCAGGGCCGGATGCGGTGCCTCTGGACTTTTTTAAATATAACACAGCCGTGTGGGCACCCCTTTTATTACTTTTGTTTAAAGCAGTTGTGGTAGGTCGCATTCCGACATCATGGCAAGAGGCGGTATTGGTCCCGATATTTTAAAAAGGCAACAAATGTGACCCTTGTTGTTATAGACCAATATCGCTAATAGATGCGTCCTGTAAATTAATGGGTAGAGTGATTCTGGCTCCTTTAGAAACTTGGGCCGAATCTAACGGTATTATTGTTGAATCCCAATATGGGTTCAGGCGGGGAAAGGGCACCACTGAGCAGTGCCTAAATTTGGTGCTGATCATGGGTAAGTACATGAGAGCCAAGCGTGGCTGTATCCACTTGGCTTTCATGGACTTATCCAGTGCCTTCGATACTGTCTGTAGGGAAAAACTATGGCAAATGATGGAGTATATGGGGTTCGAGGAGCCATTGGTTACATTACTTCGTAGACTGCACGCTGCCACCACAGTAAAGATCAGATTTGGGCCTACAGGGGAGATGACAAAGCCCATACCATCAACTGAGGGGGTCCGCCAGGGTTGTATCCTGGCTCCCTTTTTGTTTCTGATATATACCAATGGGTTGGAAGCTTTTTTGTTGGAAAGCTGTGCTGATTTTCCCCAGGTAAACGGTAAACGTATACCGATGTTATCTTATGCTGATGACACAGTTTTAATGACCCTAACTGCAAATAGCATGCAAACCTGCTTAAATGCTTTTGATACCTTTATGCAGGGGTTAGATCTGAGGGTCAATTTCGCTAAGTCATTCACTATGGTCTGCGGCCCGAAAGGGGTAAAATCTCACAGGCTCGTGGTGAAGGACTCGACTATAGCGAAAGTTGACAGTTTTAATTATCTGGGGAACCTATTTAATAAAACCTTAAGTTGGGAACCTTTAATATCAGCGCGTGTGCAAAAAGCTACCCAAACTGCTGAGGCTATCTTTCGTTTTTCCAGCAAATTGGGCCAGAGGCCGGTTGCAGAATTAAAATCCCTATATAAAGCTAAATGTATCCCGGTTGCAACATACGGTGTGGGAGTATGGGGTACACAATACTGCAACAACATCCAAATTATGGAAAACATGTTCATAAAACGCCTCTTATGTGTCCCAACAAGCACCTCTAACGTCTTCTGTCACACTGAGGTGGGTTTTGAATTTGTTAATGATATCATCCATGTCTCCCCTTTGCTGCTTTGGAGTAAGGTTTGGTGCTCTGATGACCTGAAACTTACCAAGGAAATATTACAGGACTGTCTCAAGCTTGAGCATTTTGATAAAATCCCATGGTTACTATACGTTACGGATACCCTCTTTAAGATAGGTCTGGGCCATATCTTTTTGAAAGTCGAGACTATTGGCGCTGAGACAAAGCAATTAATTAAAGAGGCTTATCGCTCAGAATTAGGCATGCTGCGAAGTAGTGAGAGCGCTGTCTACCATAGAGGAAGGTCGCTCCACCAACCTTACCTTTCATATATAGGGCAGACACAATGGCGCTTTTATTTAACTAGGTTCTGTTTGAACACACTACATTTTTTATTTGCATTTCCACAGCAGGTGGGCTGGTGTGAGAGTTTACCCTTGTGTGCTTGTAACAACAAAGTTTCTCAAAATACACTCCATCGTATACTTTTTTGTTCCTTGTACAAAGATCCAAGGAGTGGATTTATTAGACCAATTTTGTCATCATTTGGATGAACATTTACTCTCATTGTCAACCCCAGTAATATGCAATGCTGTTCTTAGTTTTATCAGAGTAGCACTCAGCATTAGAAACCGATATTAATTTTTGACATGGATTGCTGTTTCCTACTTATGCGACTAGTTTAGAGCTTGGAACCAATATCTATTGTATTTGTACTGGAAAACTGTTTCTTTTTTAACATATCTGATTTCTTTAATATTCATTTGTAAATCATGTAAGGATAATATTATAATGTTTAGAGAAAAGTGCATGATTCTTTTAACTTGTATATTGTGCTATGTCATACTTTTATGATTCTGTTTTTATGAATCGAAATAAAGTTTTCTAAACGAAACAAAACGACTCCCAGTCATGCGCCTCCCAAAATAAACTTTTCAGCAGTACTTGCTTCTAAGCACTTTATTGAATTTTAAAGGAATAGATGCAGTATCCCAACTTCTATACTTGGATTTTTGTTATTTTGGTGTTGTTTTGTTTGTAATATAATAATCCATTTTTATAAGCCTGTGTGGAGTCTTTTTTTGGTGTATGCCTGGTGTTACTGTGTGTGTTGCACAAATACTTTGCACATTGCCTCTTTAGACAGTCCTGAATGCTCTGTGCCAAGCCACCAGAGAGTGAACACAGGTTATCTTTTTGTGTGTCATTAGCTTACTCTGACTAGAGTGGTGGTTCCTGCCTGGCCTGGGTGCATACCTCAGCCAACCAGGAATCCTATTTCTAACAGGTGTACATCTCATCACTTTCATCACCACTCTGCCCGACTCATGAGACATCAATTATAGCAAACATTGGATCCCTTGAGCTTTTTTCAAGGGTGTCAAGAGCAATGTACTCAGAGAGGTCTCTCTGTGTCAACCTGCCAACAAAATATTCTCGGTTAGTAGCATGTTTAGCCATTAAAGTAAATATTGCATCTATGAAGCTATATAATACACAAAGCCTGGCTCTGTCAGAACCTTCTCCTCATATGTGAGTTTACACATCAGTATCTTGATTGAGGTGGGAGTTGTCACACAGATGCAGCAATCATACTAGAACTGTTTCAGTCTCAGACAGATACACCAAAGTGCCATCTGTATAAAGTAACAGCATGTGGGTCATCTTAAAATTTTGCACCACAGTCAGCTAGTTCTCATCTCAATATACCCATCAATGTTGCTAAGGCAATGGCAAACAGGAGTGGTGGCAGTGGATGCCATTGACTGCTATGACATCAGAGGTCCTGACTGTCTGATATCACTCCATTAAATGTTATTCTTGCTTTGACCTGGGAATATATAATTCTCACAAAACCAAGGAATTGAAGACCAATTTATCTTTTCTGTTCATCAAACAGCAATTTTCAATCATAGGCGTCAACTGCTTTCGCAGTTTGCCGTATACCACAACGTAGTCATCCAGGTCAATTTCTAGAAAGTGCATAATGTGGGTGAAACTGTGCAGGATAGCCACTGAATTCTTATATGGAACACATCTACACTGATTCAGATGTAACAAAAGCTTTCATGAGCATTCCTGCTATAGCTTTACTAATGATGCAATATTCATATTTATCATAGGCAGGGGTATTTATGGCATAATCAGTCAAGTCCGTTGTGGCTTAGGACCAATCACCATTACTGGGTCTTGCATCAAGTTCAGTACAGAGTTCAGTTCCTGTGCTTTGGTTCTACATCTCCAACAGTTTGTCTAACTGTGTGTTTAGTTCACATTGCCCTCAATTGTTTCCTGGTTAACAGCTCATTCAACTTCTTCATCATCTAGGATGACAGTAGCTACACTCCTGTCCTTTCCATAAATACTGCAATATGCTTAGGATCTATCACAGATGGTTGCATATAAGGTATTCCAAGATAGTGATAGAAAATATGAGTTATGTCATTCTCGGTGGTGCAGTCTATGGCCTTCTTACGAGTGTGGCAGTCCAATGGGATATGATTGTTCTAACTGAAACATGGCTCAAAGACAGCATTACACCAGCTGTCTATCTGGCCATCCCTGATGACTATAAAATAGTGGCGGAAAACAGAGATGAGAATAGACCGGGAGGTGGCCTAGACGTCATTGTCAAAAAGGAGTGGGAAATATCACACATAAAACTTCTAACCAAAGATGTGCTGGAAGCTATCTCCTTTAAGGTTGCTATTACCCCCACACTGAACATACCAGGAATGCTCATCTATAGACCTCGCTGAAGTATACAAATTACCTGGTCTTAGGGAACTTTAACATTCATATAGACAAGGTACACTGTTCCTTATCGGCTCAACTGATTGACTCTCTTAAAGGCATAAATCTTAATCAATTGGTCACAACACCTACACATAGAGCTGGACATGTCTTAGATCTGGTTTTTACAAATATCTCTACCCTTGTGGCCGAGAATCCTATCCCCGTGACATGGTCAGACCACTATCTGGTCCCATTCAATTTAGCTTCACTACCATCCTATATATCAGGGATAATAAACATGAGATCCGAAGAAACTGGCGGAAAATAACACAAGAAATTATTGGCCCTATACTTCAGAATACCTCTCATGTCTTTTCGGGTCAACCTGATAGTGACGCAATAATTTTTAACCATTGGGTCACCACCTCCTTGGATACTATTGCACCCCTGAAGGAAATAAAATCAGCCAGGCTTAAACCCTCCGCACCCTGGTTTACACACCATCTCCAACTAGAAAAAAGCCGTTGCAAAAGACTTGAACGAATATGGCAAAAATCCTATAGAATGGATGCTAAGAACATCTATAGGAGGGCAGTGAATCAATTCCATAAACTAAAAAATATAGCCATAAAAGATTACTTCACTAGCCAAATTAAAGCATCCAAAAACTCTACAAAAGAAGTTTTTAAAGTCGTCAAAAGCTTCATAAAGCCAGAGGCCTTAAAAAGTAATATAACTTCATCGGAAACTCTTTGTGAGAACTTAGCGAGTTTTTTCCATGAAAAAATTGAAGATATATATACCTCTTTCACCGAGAGTGAGAGCCCAGTCACACCACGGCCCCCACACAAATAAATATGGACAGACTTTGGCCCTTTTAGTCTTAAAATACTACTAAAAACGAACTCTGGCTCCCCCCTGAATTCCCCCCCGGACAGATTTTTCAGAACTTTGGCACATCTGATTAATCCCTCATTAAATGAAATTTGTAATGCCTCACTAAATACTGGTATCTATCCATCCTTATGGAAAACAGCTTTCATTCAACCCATCCGAAAAAAAGAAAATTCTGATCCAACCATCTTAAAAAATGTCAGCCTTCTCTAAATTTCGGGACTGCTTGACTGATATATCCATATGGATGATCAGAAACTGTCTACGGATTGATGCCGATAAGACTGAAGTTCTTTTTTTTAACCAACCTTCACCCCCTAAATCAGATCTCTGGTGGCCGTCGATAGTTAATCCAGCTCCCTGTCCTGTTCCAACAGCAAGAAATCTGGGCTTCAAAATCGACGAGACTCTGTCATGTAAAACCCAGATAGCTCAGGTTTCTTCTACATGCTTTTGGAAACTAAAAGCCCTGCGTAAATTTCTTCACCTGCTTCCAGTTGAATGTAGGAAAACGATTGTTCACTCACTAGTGACAGCCCATTTGGACTTCGCTAATAGTCTCTATCTAGGCCTGCCAGCCTACATGTAAAGAAAGCTGCAGACAATACAGAATGCAGCCGCAAGGCTCATTAAAAACATCCCTTTAAGACATCACATTTCGCCACATCTGCGTAGCCTTCACTGGCTTCCAGTCAGGAAACGCGCTGAATTTAAGGCACTCATTCTCACTTACAGAGCAATAAAAGGTACTGGCCCATACTATTTAAGAAACGCATTCAAGAACTAAGACACACGAAGAACTTAAGATCAAACTGCCAAGAACTTCTTTTTATCCCCCGCTTTTCCAAAGCCAGACTGGGTGGACGGTCTTTTGCGGTAATAGCAGCCTCCCTATGGAATTCTTTATCGCGACAAATCAAATTGGCTCCATCTGAACCCAACTTCCGTAAGTTGGTGAAAACTTGGCTCTTCAGTCAACTGTAGTTCTAACGGGCCCACCATGCGAACCGCCATTTCCTCCTTCTCTGCTCAGCGCCGGGACACTGGGGGTAGCCGTGCGCTCTATAAGATGCATAATAATAATAATAATAATAATAATAATAATAATATTAATAATAATAATAATAATAATGGACTGCCAAACAAGTGGTGGTGGTCTGCGAACCACCGACTGGTGCTCCAACCGCTGCATTAGAACTGTGGTGGTTGGACTGCCATGGGACCACTGCTGCTGCTAGGGATCCCTGATCCCTGGCAGTGGCACAGTGGTCTCAGGAACCTAATATGCTGGCAGTGCTACTGCAGCCCCACCAAGCATATTAGGAGTTTCCTAACCGCTGCACATTTCATGACGGTTGACCGCCATGAAAAGTGTGGCTGTGAGGAAACAAAGGTAGGGGCCCCTTGTGCCTCTGCACCATGGGGTGCATGCAGGGGGTCATATGGTGTGCACCCCTGTCTGCATGCACCCCATGTTCCTGCACGAAACAAAATGCACAACATTGTGCATTTTGGTCCATGCAGGAACATGCTTTGACGTTCCCATTGTGGTTCTATTTCAAAGGCACCGCCATGGGAACGCCTAATTCAACCAATCAATCAATCAAATAATTTGTAAAGCACACTACATACCCGCGAGGGTTCCAAGGCACTGAGGGTGGGTAAAGGGGGGGTGCTGTTGCTACTGGTCGAACAGCCAAGTCTTGAGTCATCTCTTGAAGGTTAGAATGTCTTCGGTTTGTCGTAGGTTGAGGGATAGGGTGTTCCAGGTCTTGGCGGCGCGGTGGGAGAAGGATTTGCCTCTGGCTGTGGTTCTACGGATGCGTGGGACGGTAGCCAGGGAGAGGTCTGAGGAGCGGAGTTTCCTGTTGGGTACGTAGAAGGAGAGTCGACTGTGGATTGCCTTGTGTGCGTGGATCAGCAGCTTGAAGGAGATTCTTTTGTTGATGGGGAGTGAGTGCAGGTTCCTCAGGTGGGGGTGATGTGGTCGCGGCACGGGACATCGAGGATTAGGCGTGCAGAGGCATTTTGGATTCTTTGCAGTCTGTCGATGAGCTTAGTCGGGGCTCCGGCGTAGAGGGCGTTTCCGTAGTCGAGTCTGCTGCTGACTAGGGCCTGGGTGACTGTTTTCCTTGTGCCTGTCGGGATCCATCTGTAGATCTTGCAGAGCATACATAGGATGTTGAAGCAGGTGGAGGAGACAGCGTTGACTTGTTTGGTCATGGTGAATTTGGAGTCGAGGATGACTCCCAGGTTGCGTGTGTGATTGATGGGTGCTGTCCCCAGCGATACGGCCCACCAGGAGTCGTCCCATGCTGAGGGGTTGGGCCAAGGATGAGGATCTCCATCTTGTCGGTGTTCAGCTTAAGGCGGCTATCCTCCATCCAGTCGGCGACGGCCTTCATTCCATGGTGGAGGTTGGATTTGGCGGTGAGGGGGTCCTTGGTGAGGGAGGGGATCAGTTGCGTGTCAGCGGCGTAGGAGATTATGTTGAGGTCGCGATGTCGGTGATGTGTGCGAGATGCACCATGTAGATGTTGAACAGCGTCGGGCTGAGGGAGGATCCCTGCGGGACACCGCAGATGATCTTAGAGGCTTCGGATTGGAACGGGGAGGCGGACTCTCTGGGTTCTGCCGGAGAGGAAGGAGGAGGTCTATTCCAGGGCCTTGTCTCGGATCCCTGCGTCACGGAGTCGTGTGCGTAGTGTGCGGTGGCAGACGGTGTCGAAGGCGGCGGAGAGATCCAGAAGGATGAGGGCAGCCGTCTCACTGTTGTCCAGTAGCATCTTGATGTCGTCTGTGGCGGCGATGAGGGCGGTCTCAGTGCTGTGGTTGCTGCAGAATCCTGCCTGGGAGGGGTCCAGGATGCTGTTGTCTTCGAGGTAGTGGGTGATCTGGATGTTGACTATCTTCTCAATTACCTTAGCTGGGAACGGAAGCAGGGAGATGGGCCGGAAGTTTTTGAGTTCGCTTGGGTCTGCCTTGGGTTTCTTCAGAAGGGCGTTGATCTCGGCGTGTTTCCAGCTCTCAGGGAAGGTCGCGGTCTCGAAGGAGAGGTTGATGATGTTGCGCAGGTGGGGTGCAATGGAGCTGCCGGCTTTGTTAAAGATGTGGTGTGGAAAAGGGTTAGACGGCGAGCCGGAGTGGATTGTTCCCATGGTCTTTATTGTGTGTTCGATTCTCACGTTGGCCCAGGTTGTCAGGGGGTCGTGGGCGGTGGGGTGAGGTGGGTCTGGCGTGTTGGAGCCTGTTAGGGTTGTCCGGGGGTTGAAGCTATCATGGATGTCGGTGATCTTGCGGCAGAAGAAGGTGGCAAGGCAGTCACACAGGGCTTGCGACGGCGGGATGTCGTTGGCATTGGAGCTGGAGTTGGAAAGTTCCTTCACGACGTTGAAGAGCTCCTTGCTGTTGTGTGCGTTGATGTCGAGGCGATGTTTGAAGGATGTCCACTTGGCTGTCCTGATGAAGTGGTGGTGGTTGCGAATAGCGTCTTTCTGGGCTGCGCGGCTGACCGGCGACTTCTCGCTGTGCCATATGTTCCCCAACTTCTGGGAGGTGTGCTTTGACGCTAGGGGTTCCGGGGTGAACCAGTTGGCTCTCTTGCTGGTGTCTCTGGGGGTTTGTTTTTTCAGCGGGCTAAGGTGTTGGCGCAGTCATCCATCCATCGCCTAAGTGTGCCTGCACCATCGTCTGGGTTGGAGGGGTTGGTCGGTGGGTAGAGTGCGAGGTTTGTCTGTAGTTGTACTTTGGTGATTTTGCCCCAGCAGCGACGGGGGATCTGTAGGGTGCGGTGATATGCTACGGGTTTACGGAAGGTGAATTGGATGCAGTGGTGGTCGATCCAGGTGGGTTCAGAGACGTAGCTGAAGGAGACGTGGGGGCTTGAGGAGAAGATGGCGTCAAGCGTGTGTCCGGCGATGTGGGTCAGCGTTGTGACGAGCTGTTTCAGTCCGAGGTTGGCGAGGTTGTCTATCAGGGTGGAGGAGTTGCTGTTATTGTTGTTCTCCAGATGGAAGTTCAGGTCTCCGAGGAGGATGTAGTCGGTGGAGGTCAGTGCGTGCGTGCTGATGAAGTAGGTGATGGCGTCGCAGAATTGTGGTCAGGGTCCGGGTGGTCTGTAGATGAGGGTGCCTCTTAGGGGGGTCTTGGGGTCCGTGTGGATCTGGAAGTGCATGTGTTTGGCGGTGCTGAGAGTGTTCTCTTTGTTTTTTGAGACCCTGATGGTCTTCTTGTGGGTGATGGCTATTCTTCCTCTGTCTCCGTTGGTGCGATTTCTGCGGGCGATCTTGTGTCCGTCGGGGATGGCTATGGCGATCTCTGGAGAGGATGCTTCGCTCATCCAGGTCTTGGTCAGGAAGGCGGCGTCTGGTGATGCGATGTCGAGTAGGTCCCAGAGCTCGATGGCCTGTTTGCGTGCAGAGCGGGTGTTGATCAGGATGCATCGGAGTTGGTTGTGTTCTGTCAGGGCGGGTGTCTCTGCATCTTTGATGCAGGAGAAGCGGCAGTTCCGTCAGGCAAAGGGAGCGTGGGTGCGCTTCGGGGTGGCCCTGCAGCAGGGGAGGGTCCATTCTGGGTTGAGAGCGATGAGGGTACTGGCGTCGTATCGGAGGCGGTCTTCATGGCTGGTGCAGGGGCCAGGGGTTCTGGTGCTGGGCACGGACCAGGCGCGCATGGGAGCAGTCAGGATTGCCATAGGTGCACAAGCGGCGCACCAGCTGCGCATGGCCGCACAGCGGCCGCCATTTAAGGGGAGGTGAGAGGGAGGAGGAGCTGGGAGTGAATGGGCACGGAGAGGAAAGGCCGCAGGGGATGCAGCGGCGGGAACAAGAGCGGCGAGGGGGACGAGCAGGCACAACAGGGGGCACGAGGTACAGGAGAAAAAAACAGGCAGCGTTGCACAGGAAAGGGCACACATGAGCATGGGGAGCAGAAGGCAGAAATGGGCAGCGGGGCACAGAAGGAACCAAGGGCACACAAGAGCACGGGGAACAGAACAAAATGGGCAGCGGGGCACAGGAGGAGCAAAAGGGCACACAAGGGCACTCAGAGAACGCAGGTGGAGCTGCAGCGGGGGGAGCAACCTACCTGGCAAGGTCAAGGGTCCCATTAGCTATTAAAAAAGTTATAATCCGATGGGCGGTCTGTTTTGGTGGTGTGGGAGCATGGCGGCAGCATGACAACCCTGATCCTACACAGCCAAAGTCATAATAAGACCCTATATGTCACTTCTCAACCACCATAAAATTCAGATCTCAAGACTTCTCCCTGTGCAACAACAAATCCTAGATCTTCCCCTATCTGCCCCCTTCCTTGTGCTGCTTCTGTCAAAATGACACATAAGAATACATATCATATATATAGCTTTCATAATATGCACTTTTTTCACAGTATCTGGGGGAGTTTATGATAACTCTGGTGTCTCATTCTACCACCTCCAATTTGTCACACTCTATTGCTCTTGTTGCTTCTCTGTACCAAATAATGTAACAAAATTGGAGTAACTAGTCACAAAATTGTGTCATAAAGCCCTAATTCTGCAGGTTGGCTATTGATGTGTTCAATTCGACGGCCTAAATATTGCTCAACCCTGGCCTTCCTCTTTTAATTATCTTCATACCTCGTTCTATCTTCATCACTCTCTACAAGTTCGAGTGCTCACAAATAGAGGTTTCCGTGTTCTAAGAAACTCATATGCAATATTCCAATTTATTACTTCTTTTCCTATTTTCTCCCACAAAGGACCTCATTCTGAAGGTCTCTGTAAATCCCATGGGGCCTGTAATTCGCTTTATCATCCCCATCAGAACTACATGATTGGTGAAAACTCTGAGGATCATGGGCGCATCACTTAGACTCATCAGTGGTTAACAGCTGCTGAAATGTCTGAATGAAACCATGAAGAGAAACTAGGAATTACTAGTGGAATTTGGCGTGAAATAGCTGCTTCTCAAAGTGATTCCTTTTTTCTGTTGGAATCCTTAGGTGACACCAATTAGTCCTTGCTAATCACCCCTCAAAGCAATATCAAAATTATCAATCCCTCTGCTATTGGGAAATCTGGGCAATGGGGAAATTATCGTTCTCATACCCAGGCGATGGGAGTGAGATGCCAGAATATAGATAACAAAGGTATCACCTGTATTGAGGTCTAAATATCAATTGCTACAAATTTCTTCACTGGGGTGGATGTTCTATTATTAAATCCAACGGGGCAATAATTTTGTAAAAAGCATTTAGGATATGATATTCTTGTACTATAACACTCGAAATGAGTCTCATAATCTTCATGCACACATCACTGTTCTTCTACTGCTTTACTTACTGCTAATTTGTCTGCCTCCAGTTTCATTGTCTCTGTACACTGCAGTTCCAGGATCTAATCAATATTTGTATAACCCCTTGTGTTTCATGTTATATTCAAACTTTAATTATGCTTATATTGCAATTTCATCACATGCTCTTTTGATAGATGCACATTTTTCAGAATTTGCCTTCCACCAATTATGTTTATTAAACAGCATTTGTTGCCGTCCAAAGCCACCCCTGGTTTCATGCAGTTCCAGTAATTACTGTTAAACGGACTGCCATTTCCAGAAAATTAGGGACAAAAGTGTTTTTCTTTTTTTACAATGGCAGTGCCTGCAGAAATTGCTGACAAACAATGCTTAGATTCCGATCTGTTGTATAATAAAAAGATGTGTCACACCAAGGTATCATAGCTCCTTGGGGTCGCATCAGGCCCTTTTTTCTTTTTCGAGAGATCTCCATAGTGGCCTAACAGCACTGGTTAGATACGGGCCAAATGGGACACATACCCACAATTTTTAACTTAGCAATGGCGTCAGACAGGGCTGTATACTTGCCCCATTTTTATTTATTAATTATTGCTATCAGCTAGAGAAGGTGCTCCTGGACATTGGTGCAGATGTTTCTAGAGTTGGAGAAAGAGCTATTCCAGCACTTTTATACACAGATAATGCAGTTTAAATTGCCCTCACTGCTAGGAGCGGCAACCTATTTTAAATGCTTTTAATCATTTTATGAATAGTTTGGACTAATCCAATTCATTTTAAGAAATCAGGGGGCATATTTCCAAGACCCTATCACCACAGGGCCTGTGGCGATAAACCCTTTACCTTATTTACAAGGTGGTGTTAAGCCATGTAAATAAGGTCCCATTTTCATGCTGCATTCAGCCTGAAAGGGGGGTGCACAGGGTGTTGTGGTGGGTGTTCCTCTGCAACACCCATTGATTTTGACACTGCTTCCTATTTACAAGGGAGGTGTTCGATAAGACCAGGGAAAACCAGGACTTAACATGGCGAAAAGAGGAGAAATGCTTAATTTCTCCTTTCTTTGCTGTTTCTATGTGTGCTGCATTGTGCAGCACACATAGAAACAGCAAATCGCCATGAATGATTGTTCAAACAATTATTTAAAAATGATGATTTGAAACTCCTATGTGTGCTGCACAATGCAACACACATAGAAGTTTCAATTTGCCATTCTGGATTATTTATAATCAAGAAGGGACACATTCCTGCTCATAAAAAGTCATTCCCCCAACGCCATGCACCATGGTGCAAGGGTGCATGCATTGGCACTAGGCAGCTAAATTTAGTGGCAGTGCTAGGGGAAATGCAGGGGCGTGCCGCATTCTTGCATTTTCAGAATGGAGGATAATGGCTTTAACAATGTTTCCGTAAGGCCACGCTTCACCATTCCATTGTAAATATGCCCCCACATTTTATTTTGATAGGCCCCAAGAAAACAAAGCTTTGAAATCATGTAAAACAGGGACAGGCTTTAACTAAAGTGGAAATCCTTTCTTATCTTGGGATGTTACTCAATTCAGGGCTCAGTTGGAAACCTCTACCTACAAGAAATGACGTGATCCTGCAAAGGGCAATCTCAGGCCTCCACGATTTTCCTGGACGCACTTAAATACCATAGCCCAAATACCTTGAATAAAATATGATAAAAAATATTTTATGAACAAGGGCTACCAGAACTATTTACTAATCACACAATAAAGACTAATAGTATTGTTATTCTCACTAATCCAAGAGAAATCATGAAAAGTGACCTCTGGTAGGTCGAGCAGGCATACCTTCAAATGGTGGCAACCAACGGGAAGAGCACTGCTCTAAAACAGCAGTATGTGGAGAAGTTGGTTATGCTCAAATCAGTTGCTGGTATTGAGCCATATCTCCTGCTGAATCTGTCTAATTAGCATTGCCATTTTTTGAGATTTTGATGTTGGACATATTCCAACAGTTGTTGTTCCCAAAGGGAGTATGGTATAGCCCGTCTAACCTGCCTGTCTGTAATTGTGACAACATCTCAATTTGTGATATAATATTTTACTTTTGTGCCCAAAGTATTTTAATCTTCGACATAAATGTATCAGACATCTCCTATTTCGGGTGAGTTTATACAGATTAGACCAGCTTTTCTATACATAAAGTTGCTGTCAACACCTAAAATTAGCTTTTTTGTATCTTGTTTTCTATCAGGTGTTATTAGATTTCTGGAACTTTGGTAGGTACTCCATTTCCTTACAACAGTATTTGTTATCTGTCCCTTATATACATTGGACAGTTTTCTCATTTTAATTCTTACCTGATGTATTTGTTTAGGAGCTTTTGTGATTTTATGCTATTAATTAATGTGAGGTACACTTTTATGATTTTTTCCAAAAAATAAAATAAGGTTTAATGAACTGAACTGTATCATAGCTCCAATAGCTATAGCACCAATTAACGTCCTACACTAATACGGCGGATTCACAAATAAGATGGTTTAATGAAAGAAGACAAGGGGTCTGTTTGAGTCCAGGGAATGTTTTTCTGGTCAAAGTACAATTCACCATACTGGATTATTTATATGCAGGAAGGGACTCATTCCTGCATATAGACAGTCATTCCCCCAACGCAGACACTCTTGCACTATGGTACAAGGGTGCATGCGTTGGTGCTAGGCAGCTAGATTTAGTGCCAGTGCTAGGGGAAATGCAGGGATGTGCTTCATTCTTGCATTTTCAGAATGGCGGATAGTGGCTTTAATGATGTTTCCTTAAGGCCACGCTTCGCCATTCCATTGTAAATATGGCCCCACATTTTATTTTGATAGGCCCCAAGAAAACAAAGCTTTGTAATCATGTAATACAGGGACAGGCTTTAACTAAAGTGGAAATCCTTTCTTATCTTGTGATGTTATTCAACTCAGGGCTCAGTTGGAAACTTCTACCTACAAGAAATGGCATGATCCTGCAAACGGCTATCTCAGGCCTCCACGATTTTCCTGGACGCACTTAAATACCATAGCCCAAATACCTTGAATACAATATGATAAAAATATTTTCATGAACAAAGGCTACCAGGACTATTTACTAATCACACAATAAAGACTAATATTATTGTTATTATCACTAATCCAAGAGATATCATGAAAAGTGTCCTCTGGTAGGTCAAGCAGGCATACCTTCGAAGGGTGGCAAACAACGGGAAGAGCATTTCTCTAAAACAGCAGTATGTGGAGAAGTTGTTTATGCTCGAATCCGTTGCCGGTATTGAGCCATATCTCCTGCTGAATCTGTCTAATTGGCATTGCCATTTTTTGAGATTTTGACGTTGGACATATTCCAACAGTTGTTGTTCCCCAAGGGAGTTTTTATTTATTTATTTATTTATGTATTTATTTATTTAATGCGCTTTTATATAGAGCGAACATTACCCAAAGGTGTCAGAGCGATTTACATAAGAACCAGTTGCGATACATAAGGACTTAGGATTACATGAGTTACATAAAAGATATAAACAAAAAAATTGCAAATGTACAAGTTGAAAAGTCACACAAGGAAGAGATACAAACAGAAAAAAATTGCAAATGTACAAGTTGTAAACTCACACAAGGAAGAGATACAAACAGAAAAAAAATTGCAAATGTACAAGTTGTAAAGTCATTCAAGGAAGAGATACAAATGGATAAACTCTAAGAGTCACATAGGAATGGTAGAGAGTACAAAGTTCTACTACATATACTAGTGGTTAGAGTTATCTCTATATACATATATATACAAATCGTAGATTTTCTCAGGTCAAAACGCAAAAAAACAGGAAAGCAGAGTTCCATTAAGTGGAGTCGGAGGGGGGCGCAGTCACAGCACCAAGAGAGGGCAGTAGAATGTCTGCTGTTTCGCAAGATGGTGGACCAAGGACAAGAGCGACAACAAGAGATGGTCCCAAAATAGTGGGGCGCACACGTGTTTCCAGTCCAAAAGTTACGAGTGCCAAGTTAAAAAAAAAACAGGGAGCCAAAAAAAGGAGGAAGAACAAGAAGGGGAAACGAGCCAGACAGACAAAAGGGGGGTAGGCGGTCTCCGAAGCATAGCCGTGCCGTCCATGTGCACAGGTCCCGGGCAGCGGTGGCAACAGTGTCCAATCCATTCTCCCAGGTTGGAGGGAGATCAACACAGACTCCAGGGCAGCAGTCTAGAGAACACCGCAGAGTCCGAGCTCAATGGCAGGGATGGAAACAGACAGGCTCAGAGAATCTCAGAGAGCAGCGCCGCAGTTCCCACCTCCGCCAAAGCCTCCAGCGAGGCAGGCGGGCCGGCGGTAGCGAAAAGCACAGGGCCGAACTGACTACTGGGCAGTTTGGAATGCTGCCGAGCTGGGGGCTGATTTCACTGCTGTGGGGACTGATTTTGTTCAAGGAGACCTGCGTGTGCTTCGAAATATTTAAAGCAAAACAAATTTTGTTTAGCACACGCAGGTCTCCATGAACAAAATCAGCCCCCAGCTCAGCAGCATTCCAAACTGCCCAGTAGCCAGTCCGGCCCTGGGAAAGCAGCGGCCGTAGAATCAGGAGGTGTGTTCTCTGGGCTGCTGAGAAACGACTCCAGCCCTATCAGCAAGGCATCGCTGGTCGCAGTGCGATTATCGCTGGATTTCCAGCAATAATCACACTGTTTTCCAGCTAACGCATGGATTCCTATCGCTTGGGAGATAAGCGTTGATGATAGCACACTATCTGCACGATAGACTCCAGCATTAGCCTGCGATAATTATCCTTGCGCTAAAAGCGCTGAACGATAATTATCGCAGGCCCTTGCTGATATGCCCCTTGTTTCTTAAAGCTGATACTACTGTAATATTGTTATTGCATTATTGATGTTGTGTTTAAGGTCATTACACCCACACCTAGCCGATGTAACCGTAGCTTGTTGTATCTCAGTGCAGTGCTATTCTGAAAAGTAAAAAACAACTGACTACAATGTGCGACTGTACTGGAACCTTGAGTCACACTGAAAACTCCTCTTGGCGACTGATGGATTGCATGGATCGGATTGTGTCTGGAGCCCCTTAGTGTAAAGCCACACTATTTCTTGCCGTTTCCATGTACCGTGGACCCTAGAAAAGAGTTTGCACTACTTACTTTATTAATGCATGAGAGTGGAATAAATCCAACATAGCAGGTTCTGAATTATGAAAAAGTTTTTGAAAATAAGCTTTCAGTGGCAATGTGCTTTCGAATGACCGCTTCTACTAAAAAAACAAAGGGGTATATTACCAACAACTAGCGATAATTTTTGTCTCTAACTTGTTTAGAGACAAAAATTATCGCCGCACATCGGCGATTTTTATCGCAGATAAACCTTGCTATTAGCAAGGTTTATCGCAAATGCGATAAAAAACGGCCGCAATGCATGAATATCGCTGAAAAGTCAGCGATATTCATGCATTATCGAGCAAATGCTCTTAGCCATGTTATCCACCTCCCATTGGATAACATGGTGAAGAACTGCTCAGGGCAGGTGTTAGCTTTTGGAGATATTCGCGCTTAGCGCGAATATCTCCAAAAGTTGGTAATAGGAGATAGCGATGTTAGCGACTGTTTCCAGTCGCTAACATCTTGGCACGCCCACTTTGCATGTCATTAGTGATAAATATCACTGACATGCAAAGCGGGGCCCAAGATGGTCGCTATCTCCTATTAGCTGTCACTAACTGGTGTTAGCGACAGCTTGGTAATAGGGAGATAATTTTATCTCCGCTTTCTTGGCTTTTAAAGCCAAAAAAGCGGAGATAAACCCCTTGATAATATACCCCTAAGCTATCAATTCAGTGATATTTTTTGTCATGCACAGACCACAAAACTCCACGCATTTTGGAAAGAATTCTATCATAGCAGAGTATATCTAAATAACATCCTGAAAAGACACTGTGTATGCACAGAGATAAATTGATTTATTTACAACTAGGCGATGAGCTGTAGTAGAATGTTAACTGCCTTTCGCATATTTATGGCTAGTTTATTGACTTGCAAGCAGACAAAGCTGCAGTTAAAATTTTATAAACACTATCCCTCTTAAAATTAATTTCTAAATAACTTCATGCAAATTCTTTCATTATCTTTTAAAGTGTTAATTGCAGTTATTTGATGATTTACCAAGAGCGTAGAATGCATTTTTAATGACTATTTATCTTGCTGTATTTACTTTACCAATGGTTTCTTGCAAATTGGGTAAAACTTATGGAGAACAAATATTTCATTATACCCAGTTGTTAACATACATTGAATTATATAGACACAAATTGATTTTACCAATTGAACGGCCAACCAAAATTAATCTCAATGGATTTAGTCCAATGTGTCACAATGGTAAGACTGGTAAACTATTATTATTCTTTTATATACAGAGATGTATTAAATATCCTACAAATTATTGAAGTCCATGTTTTGGAATGTAAACCAATGTATGCTTACTAAAAGCTGGTGAACCAATAAATAAGGTGACCAATGCTGTTATAAAATTGGTATTAAACGTACACATTCACTGCAAAAGTTAGACTAAGAGGGAAACATGGCCGCTCGATGTTGTGTAAAATAATTCTCCAAAATATAACTTTTTTTAGAATCATTGTTCAAAATATATACTCCCATCTCCAAGAAAGCAGGAGACTGGTTGAAAAGACCGATGTAATTCTCATCTCATAAAAAAAATGATAGTTTGTGACTAAAAGATGTAATAAATAAAAAAGACAGAAAATATAATTGACCAAAATGACTTTTATGAAAAAGATCTAACTGGTTAATTTTAGCCTTCTTTTTGGTAAACACTTCATTGCCATCTTTCCACTGCACAAAGAGACAGTCTAATAAAATAAGCATATTCAGAATAAAGGCTACCGGCCACATGCATCAAGTGAATTTGGAGTCGCAAACGGTGCGATTCGGAAAAATCGGCCGTTTGCAATTCCAAATTCACTTTTTGGGATGCATGAAACAATTTTTAAAGAACCGCATTTTTTTGCATTTCCAAAAAATGCGATCGCATTTAAAGAATCGCATTTGTGCGATTCCTTAAAAGCAATGCATGATTTTTTTTAAAATAACGAATTAGCAATTAGGGGGTGCAAATTACCCCGAGGTTGAACCTCGTGGTAATTTGCGAAAAGTTATGGAAATGCCCAAAAATGCATTTTTTAAACTTTCATGTTACAGACACACATGTCCTTAGGACATGTGTGTGTGAAACATGCACTTTAAAATACATTTCAGGGGTGCAGGGGGGGGTCCTTTGGACCCCCCTCTGCACCCTTGCAATGCATCAACAAATTGCGAATTCCCCCCAAAAATTGCAAAACGGCATTGATTCCTATAGGAATCAATGTAATGCCATTCCTTAATTGCGATTCGCAATTAAGGAATCGCAAATTCCGAAAATTAAGAAATCCTAAAAAAAAATAGGATTTCTTGATGCATAGGATTTTGCAATTCCTAAATTGCGATTCCTTAATTTTCGCAATTTAGGAAATGCAAAATCCTACAATGATGCATGTGGCCGTACATTCCTTTTTTTCTTTACCTAAAGCCTGGCAAATCGCCTTCATTATAGTCCTTTTTTCGTTTGTGTAACATAGAAAGAAATAAAGGACTAAAATGACAATTATAGTACTGGAAGGAATATTGTTGAACATTTGTTTTGGAATGCGGTTTGACAGGGTGACAGAATGATACTGTTCAGTTATTTGAACCGTTATGTTGCGAGTGAAGCAACATGTAGTGCTGTACAAGAAATAATACATATATAAAAGCTTATTGAAATGTTACCAGGTCCTTAACATGCCACTTCCAGAAAAATACATAACTTATAATGCATAGCCTAGGACATGCACACTCTATATAAAAATGCAAAAATAAAAAAATGTAGATAGGGCCAGTAAAAAAAGACCTAGTTAATTGTCACATGAGGTTACTAGCACATGTGACAATGAATTGTTGATGGAGGAGACACTGTGACTTCCTCCTTCCCAAGTGGCTAACCATCAGATAAAGCAGTACCCATATGTGACCAGATGAGTTTGGAAAGCCCACATGAGGTGGGAAAGACCAGATGAAGTAGAATTGCTGAGATAATAGCTGAAAAATATAATGTTTCCAATATTTGCACATAGCTTTATTCAGTGCTCATAATCATGAAAATATTACATATAACTCAGCTTGCCTCCTTAATAAAACTAAACAACAGCATGTGGCTATCCCTTGTTACTGCAAGCTGGCCAAAGGCAGAGTTTCGTGCTGACTACTGCTCTCCTACACTAGGACAGGGGGCCCCAAAAATTCAACCTCGACCAAAGAGTAGATAGAAACAATCAGTCTCCAAGGAGTCCGCATGATTAGCTCTGGCAATAGCCAACTGCTCAATTGAAGGGTCCATCACTGAAGTCATAAGTGATCTCATAAATGATGTAATTGTCCATTTTATGGGTGAAATAATATGAGCGGTCATAGGTGTTGCATTACAGGGGCTCAAAATATAGTTAGTTGACTAAACTATAAAGAGCAAATTTTCTTTTGCCTCATTCCATCACCTTACTTTAACATTACATCAACTTTAGTTTTTGGGATAAATAATATTTTATTTATTTTGAGATATACCAAGATCTTTTTCTCATACCTAACTGTAACCTGTGAAAATACACAATACTTTCAGCGACTGACCACATGTTCAGCACATCAATCCCTGTCGTATCAGATTAATTGTCCTGTGCATTCACTTCCGGCACTTGCCGCCGTTGAGCACCACTGGCATCCAGAGTAAACAAAATACTTTAGAAGGGAAGGTGCACCAGAAATGAAGTCCGGATAGCAAGTTTTAGTCAATTCCTCTCTGGTATTTATGATAGAAAGTAAAATTAGCCCTCAGTCCACGCATTTCGTTCCTATGGCATAAGGAACTTCATCAGGGCTGAAACAATCACATGCAACACAGTATGTATAAGTCGTCACACATAGAGACATAAAAAAGGACATTACAAATTGACATATATACATATAAACATATAAACTTTGTATACACTATAGAGAATACATTTGATATAGAACATTGAGATAACGCTCACTAGGATCCGATTATAGACAATTACACGAAGTGTAGTTAAGTTTCTAGACAGCCCACACAACAAATATATACAAAGTTATATAATATATTGACACAAGGTGTTAAAAACAACATATACAGATAAAACATGTATACATATATACAAATTCTACACAAAATAAGCGCAGCTTCTGTAATATTTGGCAGTAATTGGCACTGGGTGACAAAAAGAGAAAATACACAGATAAAGTACTTATAGACATATATCTACAATTTACATGTAGCCTAAGTGAAGTTTGATTAGACGCAGTCATTACCCTCCTATTTAATTTATTTGTGAAAAGGAGAGATGGAAGGAAAGAGGGGAAAACGGGGATAATATAAGTATCCCTAAACAGCCTACGAAGTTAACTCATATGCATAATTTCTCACCTTGTACAGTCAGGTAGAGTGTTCACAAAGATCCTTAGTGGTTGCTGTAATGCTAATGTGGCCCAGGAAATCAACCCACAACAAGGGTCAGTCAGGTCAAGCCCCAAATTGTAATCCTTGTGAGTAACACCTCTGTTAGCAATCGCCAAAGTAAATACACATACCAAATGGAATTCTATTGCCTAGATCAAAAAAGCCATGTATGCTAGAGGATCACGAAGGAACAAGGGTAACCCAGTTAAAAAAGAAATGAAAGAATGCCTCCGCCCCAGGAAAACAAAATAGTCCAAAATGTCAGTTTCCATGTGAATAAGCAACCCGACGTAAAAAAAGCTACACATCCTAAGGGTAATAGGGACATTGTGTGCTCAAGATGGGAACAAGAACTAGAGTATCCAAGTTACTGCGCAAAAATAGATGAAAGCAGCATCTGTATCAGGATAAGATTACATTATGCATTATGTGAGGAAGCAAAAAATTACAAAAAACAGCATTGAACCTATTACAAATTAATATACGCAGACTGAAAGCCCTAAATTAGGACCTCAGGTCCATGATGGTACAATATGGGCCCTTGATGTGGTAACATCATGTGCAAGAGTGAAGCGGCATATGCCCCCTTGATATAATGATGCAGAAAAATTCAGCTTTATATAACTGCTATCATCGGTGCACACTCCATTAGGACGTCCGAGCCGCACTAAGAGAAACCCAAGTGATCCTGTACAACCAAACCATGTTGTCCTACCCTCACATCAAAACGAAAGACAGGGTTAGGTCCGATTGTATAAAAAAGGGGCCCATTCCTAGAGAAGATCACATGGACATGGAAGTTGCCACTTATACTCGCCTCAATGATATGTTAAAAACGGCCAGGCAAGACAACAACTTGTACTAAACCGACACCTTTGCAACAGGTTAACTACAAGTGCACAAGGATGGTCAGAGCTAAATACCAACCATGAAGTGTAAAATAATATGAAACTCAAAACCGCATATAAAGGTATATTACTTACCCAGGTCCTCTGTGCTCCCGGGTAAAGGTGTATTGGCCAGCTCCAAAGTTTGTGTCCGCACGCCATCGTCAAAAGCGCAATGACGCCCTCTAGGTTACGCCTGTCATGCGACCGCGTCTACAATACAGCTCCGGATACCGCCATATTGGAGTGTGGAAGGGAGCACATAGTTAAAAAGTAGGCAAGCCGTTGTGCCAAGATAATAGATAACAGGTAAACTGATGCGCCAATAACGAAAAAAGGTCCAAAATAATTGCAACGATATAGCCTGCATGTCAGCCTGCTCCTAGGAAAGTGTCTGCCCGCCTTGACCATATACCTGAAGAGAAGGAATGGGTCATAAATGTTAGCATGAAGCTTTTCCTGGAGGCACTACTCACGTGACGGTAAACGGAAAACGGTGCAGAGTAATGCCATGTCCGAGTGACTATGGAAAAACATAGGAAGTGTTAATTAAAAACATCGTACCCTAAATGAAGATAGTATTCTGTGATTCAAATATATCAGTAATGAGGTCTGATGTATCAATGTATCAATGTCTTGATAATACAAAAAATCAGTAATATGTAACTGTACCTTGGGCTATTTCATGCCATCACATGAGTTCATATATAAGGATACTAGGTGAAATAGAATAGGTGGTATACCAACAAGTGATCGCAATAATGTAAAACATGAAGAGACTATCAAAGTTGAAGTAAAGTGTTAATAACACTACACAAACATAGCATGGAACTCACTCCAGCTCTGTGTCAAAGCAAATTGCTTGTGGCCTCAAAGTGACTAGTGTTGAGTAAATTATCAAACTGGCCAAGGCAAATTGTGAGAGCCTATTAGGAGGGCCCCTGGATGAAACCTGGGGGTTAAGTCAGCTAAACAATGTCCATAACATTAGAATACCACCCACAATTGCATCATTATATACTATCCGATAGGTGAACTCAGAAGTGTAATTCCGAGATAGCATCATGAAAAGTGAGAGATATCTGAACAGACAGTGAACAGGTGGAGGAGCAGGTAATACAACAAATACCATAAAGTATAAGAAATCTTCAACATATTCCTCTAGGAACATTGGTGAAACATGACCTATGTGATCCCATATACCATCGTATTAAATCATTTACAGAGATAAATTGACTCTAAAGATAACTTACCCCCAGAAATAATGCATCTCTCCGTCAGTGTTATGACCTTTCATTATCGCCCTTAGGCGACAAATACATTTTGCCTCTGTTTGCCTAAGCGGTCGTTCTCTATTTCCTCCCCTTTTCCCTGCAGGATGTGGTCAATGCCATGGAACCAAAACCCAACACCTTCTGGGTGTATACTTTGGTAATGAGGTATCTGCTGTCCTTATTTAGTAAGGCCCTGTGGTGCTTTTGTATTCAGAATTCGAGGCAGCATGTAGTGCTGCCAAAGAATACTATTTCACGTTTGCATCCTAGCACATATATGACAAAGGTAGTGTTACAATTGATGAAATGCCTAATAACATGACTTGGACATGTTATATGTGAACGCCTTGGTCTTATTTTTACCAAAAGGGCAAATGTTGCATGTGCCACAGGTGAAGAAACCTTTTGGTTCTGCTGGTAACCATGTTTCCTTATTCTCTACAGTAGTCACATAGCTTGGACATAAGGTGTTTCTCAGTGATACCTCCCTTCTGTATCTTATAGCTGGCGTGCTAGTGAGAGAGTTCTTTAAGTCAGGGATTTCAGCAAGGAGGTGGCAATTCTTTCTAAAGATATTACATATCTTGTTACTGTGAATGGTATATTGGGTCACAGACCTTACTCTGTTGTTGGCAGAGGTCTCTTTATTACATTTAGGTTTGTCATTAAGGGTATTATCCGTGTCAGTAAACTGTATTCTGGACTCCGCGTTGTGCAGAACTTTTTTTACCATATCCCCTTTTAAGAAATCTGGTTTTAGATTCTAAGATATTAGTTTAAGTCTCAATCTCACTTCAATTTTTCCTAATGTGTGTCCTTTTTCCAAAAGGGATGTTATTGATCACAGAGCATGATGTGCACTTGAGGCATGCAATACCCCATTACAGGCTGTCTCCTTTCTGTATAGTGGACTTTGTATTATCCCATTTTTGACATAAAATTGTATGTCTAAGAAGTTTATTGTCTCCCTGTGGAATGTCATGGTTAGCTTAACATTAAATCTGTTGTCATTCAGACAGGAGAAGAATTGATGTAACCGTTCCTCAGACCCCGACCACAGACAATGTCAATGTACCAACGCCAGAACACAATAAATTCAGTCCAGGGGAGGCACACGTGTTCCAGGAATGCTCCCTCTAATACCACCCCATAAAGAGGCATGCATAAGAAGGAGCAAACCTGGAACCCATCGTGGTTCCCTGTATTTGTTGGAACCACAGGTTGTCATGAAGGAAAAAGTTGTTGGTTAGAATGATATCCATCATCTCAACAATCATTTCATTGTACTGGTATTGTTCAGCCCCATCCTTATCTAGAAAGGACTGCACCGCCATGAGCCCAAATTTGTTGTGAATGCATGTATACAGACTTTCCACAGCGAAAGTAACAGAAATGAGTTAATCAGACCAATGAAAGTCCTTGAATTTGACAAGGATGTCCCTACTATCCCTGATGTAAGACGGTAAGTAATTAGGATATGTTTTTGCAATTAGAGGTCAACAAACTCTGATAATCTTTTGGTGGGTGAGCCCACCCCTGAAATAATGGGTCGACCTTGGGGAAACTGCCCCCCCTTGTGAATCTTAGGCAGGATGTAAATGCAAGGGAATTTAGGACAATCAACCCTTAGGTACCGAAACTCATCTTCTGTGAGCAGACAAATATCTTTCCATTTATTCAACCGCACATTGATCAAAATAGCAAGTTTCTGAATGGGATATCCCATGATCACCTTATAGCATGACTCATTGTTCAATTGAAGATTAATTTCATTCATATCGTCTGAGTGGTTCACTACTACAACATCATCACCCTTGTCAGCCTCTCTAATGACGGTGTCACTGTCTTGACTGAGTCTATTGAGTGCCTGTCTTTCCATAGGGGAAATGTTGTGATGAATGGGTGGTAAAAATTTGCTAGGCATTTCCAATGTATGTAAATCATCTGTTACTTTGTCAATGTTATGGTGGTAAGCTGTAGTAGGCACAAATGTAGACTTCAGCCTCAAACCACTGTCCATGTTGAGATTTTGGGGAATGTTAAATTCTTCCAACAAAGACTGTATGTCATGGACCCCATCCTCACCAAGGAAAAGCAGACACTGTACATTTCGCATGTCTTTAATAGTATGGGTTCCAGTACTCTATCTAGTAGGAGGTTCAACTGGCTCGTAGACCCAATCTGAGAAATAGTCCGTAAGCTTAGGAGCTCGCACAAATTTATACAAATCGACATGGACATTGGTGATATCGCCACTCTGAGTGGGGCAAAAGTTTAGACCCATGCTCAACAACTTAATTTCATCTTTGTCCAAGATTTTATCTGATTAGCTCACAATTTTCAAATCACTGTCATAATTTCTCATATCATTTGAACTCATGACATCACATGATACATTACTTAGACATTCTTGGACCGTGTTACCACATTCACTTTGTCTACTGTCCTTCCTTTTGAACCTCCACTTTGACCTCCTCCCTTCTTTCCTGGTTTTGGCTGGTCCTCTTTTTTGTTGCAGACTGTTGCTTATATGCAACGTTGCTAATTCCTTCTGGAAGAAAGAGACACCTTCCCCTAAAGGGATCTCATGTGGTGTGGTTTTATGCTGCTCTGTGATGAGACAGAGACGCTACTGACTGGGCATGTGTCGTCACTCTCACCTCTTCTCATCTCTATTTCTCTTCTTCTCTTCTACCCCCTGGAAGTTATTAAACTTCTTTGCGAAGGTGTATACACAACCATTGCGGTAATCCCTAATGTCCCTTTTGATATTTTTCAATTTATTTCTCTTTTATATAAACTTGGTGATTTCCCATCACTTTTTTTAAGATGGCATAGATTTTTTCAATAAGATCTTTTGATTCCATCTAATTAATTTCTTTCTCAATGCCCTCAATTTCTCCCTGGAGTTTCTCCCCCCTTTCCCTGGCATGTCTCACCAGACTTTTCATCATAACCTGTGATGCTTCTTCGAGGTTACCTTCCCACTCTTTCAATAACTCCTCACTTAAATCTTTGAATGTAGGAAAAATTAAAATCCTTAGCCCTCTAGGTATTTTCCTGTTGTCCATATATTGCCCCGTCCCACCAGCGGGCTAGCTCCTGTTTTTTCAGACACTCTAATCACCCCCAAAAAATGTTGAGGCTCATTTTACTGGACGCCCCTTAAGCCACTGGCTTTATAGAGAAACTAGTGCCTAATAGATTTTGCGCCATCTCCTCTTTCCCATCATCAAATCTCGGCATGCTTGTCAAATTATACCCAAGGGATGAATGCAAATATCATTCCCTTTTTTCCCTCTTTCTTTCCATTTCTCCTTTTCACAAAAAAAATGAAATAGAATGGTAATGACTGCGTCTAATCAAACTGCACTTGGACTACATGTAAATTGTATATATATGTCTATATGTGTTTTTACCAGTGTATTTTCTCTTTTGTCACCCAGAGCCAATTACTGCCAAATATTACAGATGCTGTGCGTATTTTGTGTGGAATTTGTATATATGTATATATATGTGTTTTATCTGTATATGTAATTTTTATCACCTTGTGTCAATATATTATATAACTTTGTATATATTTATTGTGTGGGCTGTCTACTGACATAACTACACTTAGTGTAATTGTCTATAATCAGATCTTAGTGAGCGTCATCTCAATGTACTTTATCAAGTGCATACAAAGTTTATATGTATATATGTCAATTTGTCATTTCCTTTTTTATGTCTCTATGGGTGATGACTTATATTTTGTCTTATGTAATTGTTTCAGCCCTGATGAAGTTCCTTATGCCATAGGAACAGAACGCGTTGGCTGATGGCTGATGGCTGATTTTACTTTCTATCATAAATAACGGAGAAGAATGGACTAAAACTTGCTATCCAGACTTCATTTCTGGTGCCCCTCCTCTTCTAAAGTATTTCGCTCTAACTGTAACCTCACATCAACATTTGTGTTCTTTCTAGGATTTTGATTGTGTTCTAAATTTAATATCTGTAAAACCGTCATCAGGTGAGCAGCCCCACTGCTAATGGCCTATTACCAGGCTCATTGGAGGTTTGGTGCATTGTCTGGCATCACTGTGCAAGCTTCCAATCCTTCTTCCCTTCCCTCTTATAACCCTCCATTGACAAACTCTAGCTATACTCATTGGACTCAGGACTTCATCTTTGGCCAATATAACCTCTTGAGGGGTTTTATTGTGTGTTGTTTTTCAAACCTTCTGCTAGGAAAATGTTCGCTGGGCCGCAAGCTCTTCTTCGCCAATGGAGTTTGCGGAGTTTTGCCACTCCACATTCCCTTTTGGAGTGCGGAGTTTGTGCAAAACTCCGCCTACCGCAGGCAGAGGGAGTTCACTGGCGTGCTCAAGTTGCTGCTGGTCACTGGCGCTATTCCCTATAAGGGGCCTAATTCAGTCTCCTCACCATGAGCCTCACTCCCCAAGCCCCAAGGGGATCTCCAGCAGCACCATCCAGGGGGTCAGGAAGAAAAGAAGCTGGTATATTCTCATCTGGATGTGGAGCTCCTACGGGGAGCATGTAGCTATGCCATCATCTTGGCACACCTCAATAATTCTTCTTCTAAGAAGTGAAGGACGAGTTGAGGATTTTCAGACGTCAGTTCCAAAAAGTCTAACCTAAGAAAATTAATATTTGTGCCCCACATTTTCCCACATAGTTTAATCTTGCAACACTACACAAGTAATATATTTCATTAAGAGGTGAAACAACCCCTGCAAACAATGAATTTGTAAGGGGCTTGGCTTTGTTGGAGATTAAAAAAATGAAAATTATGAAAATGAAGCCACACAGACATTTGTCAACCCATACACAACGAGCCCAGCATGTGAGGCATAGGCGCCGCTGTGCCCTGCACACCAGTACGTAAAGTGACAGGAAAGAGAGACAGAAAACCATGGTTACTCCAGTGGATGCTTGCAATTGCAAGGACCAGCATGGCGGCTCCGAAGGGCTGCATGGCTTCTAGGCTATGTTTCTTCGCACAGCCCTGCAGTGCTGAGAAAACGTGTCATGGTGACGACCATCTTAGGGTCAGGCAACCCTATTATTAACTAATAGTTACTAATAGGGTTGCCTGACCCTAAGATGGTCGTAACCATGACATGTTCACTTTTCACCCATGAGCAGACTAGCTTCCCTGGTTGAAGCTGTAAAGAGGAGGAAGTCTGGTGTTGCACTTTGCGCCCTTCCTTTCCGGAGTGACCTTGTGCCCATAGCTGGCTAGTCATTACCTGGTGCTGAGGGGCCCCTCAGCCAACTGACCTCTACTAACCCTGACCTCCTTCTTCTCCACTGACCATCCGGACTGTGGGTGTGCATGTTGGTTGGTGCAACCTCCATGTCTGAGAGGGACCGTCACCAGAGAAACATCATCGTCAGTGAGCTGGGTGATGGTGCTTTTGGTGACAGCAAGGTGTTCAAGGTAAGCCTAGTCTGCACACCCTGTACACCTGACTGCATCACTGGCACTGGCCAATATAGGCAACAGTGATATAATGGCAAACATTAAAGTATTTACAACTTGCTTCACCTGCTCGCAGATTGCAGCGGAATTGTTCAGACTTTTTCGGCAACTCTGCAGAAATCTGCCGAGTGCAACTCTGCGAGTTCTGCCCAGCCCTAAGAAAATGTTTAAACTTTTTTTGTTTACAAATGTTTTTTAATTTAATTATTTTTACAATCATGATCTCGTTTTTTACTGTTTATTTGTTTGTTACATTTTTTTGTTGCAACACAACTTGTATTTCTTATATTTCTGTACTAATGTTTGTGTTGTGGTTTGTTGCACCAGAAACCTGCATACATTGCGTGAACTATGCGACAAAATATTGCATGTATTCATCTTCTCCCTCTTCTTCCAGCTGGTGCAGTTTCATCTCATTTTTCTGCTCTCATACCACTGTTGCCACAGAGTACTACCCAGATTGCCCCCCTTGAAACACCTGATTGAACAAGGTGCATGATATATTTTTCAGTCATTCATTTTTTTGCCCAACTGAAAAGTTAAACATTTCCAGGCTATAGAGTCTCTGCTGGGCCTAGTGGAAGGTAGAGCTGTAGATGTTGATGGCAGCACTATCACATCAAGAAAACAAGTTCTATGGTTGCACATCTATGCTGTCAAGATGGGAAGAGAGAGGTTTTCAAAATTACGACGGGTCCACAGGTCACCGTCTCCCAAATCCTACACTACCATACATAAATATCCAGTACCCTGACTGCTGAATACATTTCCAGATTTACTCAATACTTTCAAAAGCAACACCCAAAATGTTTATTTTGGTGACCCTCACACACCCTAGTGGTGTTATATTTTATGGTTGGGTCTCAGTCAGGTCCCTATAAACCAGGATGGGGTCAAAATATATTCCAGGGTGCACTTTTGATATTACCTCCGTTAGTGTTCTAGTTGTTATGATAAAAATAAGTTGGAGACACCCGAGTTTCTTTTTTCTTTTGGGTACCTCGGCTATATTTAAAAACTCGGTGATGCAGGCGTTCTGAAAGTGATATGAAGTTCTCACACCATGCTCTAGGTTGACATGTTTCAACCAACTTTTAATGGCCTCTTTGGGCCAGGGGCTTTTGTCAGTAGCCCTCCGTCTGTTCCTCTCTGTGTCCTGTAACCATTGTCCTGCCAGTCAGGGTCTCATAGGACAAATCAGGAGGTACAACATAAATCAAAAACAAAGTAGTGCAGGCTTACTTTGTCAGTGTTGTGTGTACTTTGGTAGTACCCGCTACCTTCTCCCATGTGCGCACCCGCCCACCTCAAAATAGGTCTCCCTTAGACTGTATATGCAACTTGTTAAGGGAGTTAAGGATGCCCTTATCCGAGCTAGGTCCTATCCATTGGCACCACTCGACCAGTAGTCGGGGAGAATACAGCTGTGCACCATCGTGCATATCAAGGAGCGCATTCCATGCATGAGAGACGGAGTTAATGGAGTTAAGTATTCCACATCTACAGGAGGGAATCTGTGTTAGCAAACGTGGCAGAGGGTACGGGGCAGGCACCACCCCCTCCACCTGAAGGTGGGGTAACTCTCGGGGCCCATGCACCCAGCTATAAGCTAGAGAGGCCTGAGCAGCTCTGTAATACAATTCCAGGTTCGGGGCGTTTAATCCCCCAGAGGAATATGGGAGCATTAGCGTGTCCAAAGCCACCCTCGGGGAACCACCCGCCCATACTAGTTTAGTCATTAATGAGCGGAGGTTAAGAAATGTGCTGGGGGAGGACAATAGGTATATTAACAAAGAGGAAAAGTAGGAGTGGGAGGACAACCATTTTTATCAGTGCGATACGGCCTGTCAAAGAGAGAGGAAGACGTATCTAGCGATCAATGTCATCTGTAAGTTTCCCTATCGCTTTACCGTAATTGGCCCTCAAAATCACGTCCGCATCTGAGTGGATTTGGATACCCAAGTATAGCACAGGCTCCGTAGTCCACTTCAGTGGGTATTCTAACGTGAATTAATGTGTCATAGGTGTCAAGGGGAATATGAGAGACTTATCCCAGTTAATCGATAGACCCGACAGGCCCCCAAAGTGGAGAACTTCCCGGATTACCGGAGATACATTGTCTTCAGGGTCCCTAACATGTACGAGGGTGTTGTCAGCGCACGCAGTTGTAATGAGCTGATATCGGGGGAAGCGTAGTCCCCTGTGATTGTGGTATTGTCCTAAAGCCTGCAGCAGTGTTTCAGCTGCAACCCCGTATAATAGAGGAGACAGCGGGCACCCCTGGAAATTGGGAACTTAGCCGACACTGCATCTCCGGCTCAGACTCAGGCCACAGGAGAGTGATACAGCTCTGAAATCAACTGCAGGTATACTCCGCCAACACCCATTCGGGTCAGTACAGCCTTCACAAATTTCCATTCGATTTAATCAAAGGCATTTTCGGCGTCAAGAAAGACTGCCGCGGCCTTGACCTCCAGCTTCACGTGCTGCAGGGTGCCAAAGGCAGTACGAATATTCTGCGTAAATTGTACGACCAGGAATTAACCCGGCTTGCTCAGGTCCAATCAATTGAGGGAGAAGTGGGGAAAGACGGTTTGTGAGAATTTTGGCTTATAATTTGGAATCAACGTTTAGGAGTGATATGGGGCGGTAGGATGAGAATTTACGTGAATCTTTATTGGGTTTTAAGACAGTAATAATTAGCGCCTCGCACATGGTAGGGGGCATAGAACCATCAGCGGCAATGTCGTGTAATAATGTGATAAGATGGGGAATAAGAAGGTCACTGAAGCTTTTACAAAATGCGACCGTTAAGCTGTCCATACCAGGGGCACTCCCTTCACGCATGGAACCCGCAGCAAGGCAAACCTCAGCTATCTCAATAGGTCGCATCAAGAATTCACGATGCCAGTTCTGCAACCATGGGAGTTGTATATATTCCTGGTAGTCAGCTATGTCCTCATCGCTAGGGGAGAGCCTGGAACTGTATAGATCTTGATAATAGGAACGAAATTGTGCATTGATTGCAGCGTTCTCCGTCAGCAAGGAACCATCCTTGTCCTCAATCCCAACGACCACCCCAGCTCCCGCCCGGTGCTGCGCTAGTGGCGCCAGTACAGAGCCCGGGCAATCAGATTCACCATAGGATCTGGCAGATGCGTACTTGCCCATATGTTTGATTTCCCGATCTGCTTCCTCGTGGAATTCAGCTAGAGTGGACTTAAACTGTTCCCTAAGCGTTGTGTCATCAGCACTGGTCCGTCGCGTCTCAAGGTCGGCCATACGAGACTCTAGTAAAGTTAAGCAGTCCCAGATAGCACAAAGGACTCTTGCATGTATACTGATAGCCATGCCTCGGATATATACCTTAAACGCCACCCATACCGTAGGAAAGGAGTCAACAGTGCCCACGTTATTAGTAAAGAATCCAGAGATAGCCTCTTGCAGGTCAGAGCGGAAAACACGTCCAATAAGGAGTAAAGGGGGAATGACCATAAAAATGGGGAGGGGTGCGGGGAGGGGCGGCTAGAGAAAACAAAACTGGAGAATGGTTTGAGAAGGTGCGGGGAAGGACTGAGCAGTCTAACACTCTAGGAATCAAGTTGCGTGAGATAAAACAATAGTCAATGCGGGTATAAACGTCATGTGGTGCTGAATAGTGCGTATACCCTCCCTGGATCTGCAAACGTGATCTCCACACATCTGCTAACTGTAATTGCAGGGTGACATCTAACACAGCTTTAGCAGAAGCAGAGAGTGGGCGGGGAAGTCCTCGTGACCGCCGGTTAAGAGCTGTGTCCATGATGCAGTTAAAGTCACCACCCCAGATAATCGGGAGGGAGCTGCGGCTCTGGAGTAATGTGAACAAGGATCTGTAGAAGCTGGGGTCATCATAGTTAGGGCAGTACGTGTTAACTATTAAGAAGTCCCATAAGGGGCCATGACACCGTGATACTGTGTATCTGCCTGCCGTGTCTCTGTGCGCAGGCTTGAGTCGGAGGCCCGCTTTAGGATTGACCCATGTTAAGACCCCCCTGGAGTGTGAAGTAATGTAAGCTGCATGGGAGACGTTCGCTAGCCCATGCTTTGCAGGGAGGGCTCTGCCCAGACTCAGGTGCGTCTCCTGCAGCAGTGCTATGTCTATTTCCCTGAGTTTCAGGTATGCGATGATCTTACGCACTTTGCGACCATCATTTAGGCCCCTCACATTCCAAGTTGAAAAAGGTAGGCGCCGCAGCGCTTCAGCTTTAGGTTGCATCTTTGACGTGAGGCGTACGTAAATGGAGTGAAGAACAACTAAACAGGGGTCAGCCTCGCCCACCACCCCCCACATCCTGTAAATGAAAAAAGTGATCCAAGCATAAAATGTCAAGCAGTAAATTAAAACAGTACATAAACACACACCGCCCTCTACCCACGCCCTGCATACCCCAACACTGCAGAGGCAAGCCATCACCCACCCAACCCTCACTAAGAAGGAAATCAAATGTGAGGGAGCCCCACCCGCCTCTCCCATGAAACACCCGACAACAAAAAGTAAAACAGCAGTTTACGCGGTGGGGCAGATGTTGCCCAGGTATACAACCTGAACCAACCCCAGGCTCAAACACCGCATGCAGATACTAATCCTACAACAGCTTATCTATAATTACTTAAGAGCAAGGAGTGTGCAGAACAACTCTGTTTAGGGAAAGCAGGATATCGGTAGGGAGGTAAGTCCCCTAAGAACTGGCCGATGTCCAGGCCCCACATCACAAGTACCCAGAGGGGCATATTAATAAGCAACTCCGAAACGGAGAAGATAACACAAATCAGGTTAACATGTGGTCATGTACATATCTCTTGCCACAGGGCCCCAGTGAGCCATTAGAAACTGCTACAACCAGACTAGAAACCATTGGCTATAGGAGCAAGAAAATAGTATTACAAACAAAGGAGATATCATCAGTCGCTCAGTCATTGTCATCCATAGTGCCAGCGTCAGCCTTCGATGGTGAGGAGGCTTGTTGAGTGTTCGGACGCTTGTTGGCCCTTTCCCATTCTCGGAGGGCCCTCTGCAGGGATTGCTGGTCTTGATAAATACGCCGCTTCCCATCAAAGAGGACTTTCAGTCTGGCGGGATACAGCGTAGCGTATTCGATGTGATGGTCCCGCAGTTTAAGTTTCATTGGAATGAACTGCCGCCTCGCCTCTTGTACTTTTAGGGTGAAGTCGGGAAACAGAGAAATGTCTGATCCTTCATACCGCAGGAGACCCAGCTAGCATGCCTTCCTCAATTCAGCATCCCTGTCCCGATAATTCAGGAGTTTCGCAATAATGGGGTGAGGCTGGGCTCCTGGCTGGGGTCGAGGGCCAAGAAACCGGTGCGCCCTCTCAACCACAAAGAGATGAGAGAATGTTTCTGCACCTAGGAGGTAGGACAGAAGGCGCTCCACGCATTTCTCCATGCCCCCTGTGGCAGTGGACTCCACCAGGCCCATGATGCGCAGATTGCTGCGGTGAAAAGGCACCAAAGATATTATAGAATGTTCTTTTATTTTCTACGGAGTGTCTGATTTAACTATAACTACAGCGGCACTATGTGTGATATACATATGCATATGAAAAGTCAATCAATTAAAATAATATGAAATTATTTTCACATTATTTCCTAATGAGTGTTATATTATTCCCCTGCCTCCATTATTTCTTGTGATGGTGTGCTTTTTTACCTCTGTGTGGCTTTGGGTGGTGCTAGACTTACCCCAAAGCTGTGCTGAAGTACATTTGCTACTGTTTTGTTAGGGCAGTAGTACCTTTAGAAGTGTAGTGTGTGAATAGCGATGGCCTTTTTTGTCAATGGGATTTGTAATAGCATGCTCCTCATTGAACTCCCCCTTAACCCATTTCTAAATCCATCACTATCCCTCAATAAACACCTCCCATTTAGAGGTAGATATTCCTCATTTTCCCACCACTCCTCCAGTCACTTCAAAATGCACTTCTAAGTAGTAAATCTACATGTGCAGAAATCCCATAATACAGATAGGAGAGGTGGGGGTCCTGATTTCAACCTGTAGGTTTGTGAAGTGCATTTTGTGTTAAGTACCTAGTACTACTTTCCGTACAACAAAATAGAGTTTGTGAATAGGGTCTGGAGAGTTCAAGTATAAGTAGGCGAATGTACTAAGAAGTATGACCTATCTTGTAAATAGAGAAAACATATAATGATGATAAAATGAAATAAAAAATGGGTGGGGTGAAAGTGGAAAAGATGCAAATGAAGTATTTATTTTGAGTTTAAGAAGACAATAAATATAATTAAAATGAATAACACTCGGAGAAACCGGATGAACACCGTTACACCGCCGAGCCAGGAATAATGATGAGAACTCTGTGGGGAGTACTGCAGTGGGGGAGAACTTCAGGAAGAAACTGGGTGAACGTCGTGACACTGTTGAGCCAGGAAAGTCTAGCAGGGAACTGAGACCTAAGGCAGTGACAACTCGATGAGAGGTGAGTAGTGCGCACTCATGGCTGAAAGGAGGTGGAGGCTGGGCCAGGCAGAAGGAAAGAGGAAGGTGCCCAAGGTGGATATGGTCTGGTGTGGTCAGCCCTCAGCAATTAGTCTTCTGCTGACAATGCTCCTCCCTCCGCTCCCCTGGCTGTTTCCCCCACTCTTTACCAATGGCATAGCAACCATTGGTGCAGCTCAAGAACCCCATTTTTATCTCTAGGGTGCAGACAGACTACTGGACTTCCCTTTTTTTCCAATCCAGGTTCCTTGTGGATATGGGGTTGCACACCCAGGCCGACTAGGCAGTAACATCTGAGCAATTCATTAGGACCTGGCTTACATGCTGAAGAACACAATCAATGCGAGGAATTCTCTGTGAACGCAGCTTGGCCAGAGCTCAGATACTCCTTACTTGGGGCTTCTTTCTCATCTGGGAGCGGACGGTCCTCCGAGAGGTGTAAAACCAGGAGACAGGCTCAGAGCTTGGGGAGGCCTTGCAGTGCCCTTCCCCCTGAGCAGCTGGCTGATCCCAGGAGGTTGTGGGAGACTGGGGGCGGCACCCTACTGCGGAGTGAGTGTTTTCTCCCCCCCACCCCCAGCATATTATATTGGCCCCATGGACAGCATCCCAGAGGGGGCCTGGGTCATACTTACCAGATGGCTAACAGTCCTTAGAGGAAGCTGCTGGGGAACAGATAGGCGCAGAACTTGAGGTTTTCACCCACCCCCAGCAACCAACAGGGCTAGCTAGTGTTAGACAACTGTGGAGGGCACCCTGCACCTGAACATATGACACTGTTTTTTTGGGGAGTCCAAGTCCCATGGTGCAACAAAGCGTGAGGTCAGGAGGAGGAGGGGCCTACACCAGAAGAACTCCAGCAGCATGGGATACATCATGCTGTTTTATAGGGGATTCCAAGCTCCATAGTAATAAGCAGACTAGACTATAGCAATGCCCTTTTGGCAGAGGTTAGTGAATCATTTGTCTCCAAACTCCAGGTTGTTCAAAACGCTGCAGCCAGGCTTATTCTGAATCGCCCTTCTGGCACTTCCTCGGCTCCTTTGCTGAAAGAACTACACTGGCTGCCGGTGAAGAAACGCTCTTATTTTAAGATTTGTTGCCTTGCGTAAAAGCCTTAAAAGACAAAAGATGGGGGGCATGGCCAAGATTGCGGACTAGTCAGACGTGTTTTCGTGAGGCTCCTTCCCCCTGCCAAACCTAGCTTAAATGCCCCCAAAGTTCCGATTTTTTGGCCCCTGAGTGTGGGGGAGCGGGAGCTACTTACGGACACGGACTCTGCGGTGCTGAGAGTTGACACAGCGGCTGCGGTGCCTCCAGCATGGTGGATCGCATCGCCCGCCATCTCATACACAGCGGGGCGGTGGACTCCAGTTTTGCGGAGGTGCCCCTGAGCCTGGCTGGCTTTCCCTTGGGGTGCATGTCCATGGCGAGAGAGGCGGTGTGAGGGCTGCAACGAGCTGGTGGCGTGGAGTGTGCTGTTGACCCCGCCGACGCCCAGCATGAGTGGCTTATGGGGTCTGCTGGCTCCCATCGCCGCAGCCGCAAAAATTGAGGCCAGGGCTGCAGGGTCGGCCAGTGGACGACCGACACGTGGCCCGCTGGGACTTTGGCCGAGATCATCCTTAAGTGACCCACTGAGGTGAGGAGCGGGCACCCATCGAGCCTGGGACCGGAGGCTCTGGTGTACCACCCAACAACACAGCACAGCAACACGCCGCGAGGGCCTGAGACATTGCACACAGCGGTAGCCCGGCACCGCGAAACTCGAGGCCGGGAGGGCTCGGCTCTGTGGAGTCAACGCTGAGGCCTCTACTAACTATACTGGGCGGGCACTGCGGGAGGACTGTGGAGCGGCGGCTGACTGGGGGGCCACAAAATGGCACCGGAGGAGTGCGAGTGGTTTGGCGGCCAGGCCCTGTGAAGAGGCCCTTCAGCACCGGCGGGGGGCCTTGCTGTCCCCCCCCGCCTAGGTAACTCTTGCACCACCGCGGCGGGCGGCCTGCTGGTGCAGGGCCGGACTGAGGACGCGATCCCCGCGCGGCAGTGTGTTGGTGGTTGCTGGGGCTGGGGGCCCGGCCCTGAGAGGGAGGAGGACCCGTCGAGTCGAAACCGCATAATCTGCCCCACTGCAGCTGCAACTGCCCTGATTAACTCCCTGATTAACTCCCGGTTTGGCAGGGAGCAACGAGGAGCACAGTGCCACAGGTGAGCGCTCCGATTGTGGAGTGACCATTGGAGGGAACGTCCTGAGGGCAGACGGGTGGGTGCTCGTGACCAGGCCGCAAGAGCGGAGGACGGAGGCCCCGGCGGGGGACTGCTGCTAAGCAGCTGGACCAGCTTTTCACCGCTTCTTCACGGGCGCAGATGAGGGGGGGGCGTTGGGATTCTTGCCCCCCCCGCATCGCCACACCATAAGCAGCCAGCAACTGGATGGGAGGAGGGGGCTGGGGCCCACTTCCCCGCACTACGGGCCACCTGGATACCCCCCACATTAGCAGGGCACACAGGGGAGGTGTCCTTGACCGGTGGCAGAAGTCGGGGCACGCGCCTCAGTGGGGGGCCATAGCCTACAGACGAAAGTTCACTGCAGCCATTGGGCACCCGTGTCGGCCACCAAGAACACTTGGCAGCAACCTTTCGGGTCATCGCTGGGCCAGGATTCACAGCAGGAGGCACAACACAAGTGAACTGAGCGCCTGCCGCTGATGGTGGAGGGGCAACCATGGCCTCGGCACGTAAAAAGGGAGAACGCACCCTCATGGACATGCTTGTTAAGGGTCCCACCAAAGGTGATAAAGGCCCCCCGTCCACATCCCCATCCAGGTCACAGCCGGAGGACGCTGCGGGGGAGGCACCAATCACCCGCACATTCCTTCAAACGCTCTTTAATTCACTCAGGGAGGACTTTCAGATGCTCAAACAAGAGGTGGCAGGAGAGGTGAGGGAGATACGACGAGATGTAGATGGTCTAGGGGTAAGAGTGGCCGCTCTAGAGGGCAATGATCAAGCCAGGAGTGTTGAAGTGGAACAACTCCAACAGGAACTGCTCTGTCTCAAGGAGCAACAGGTAGACCTGCAAGCCCATGCAGAGGATCTTGAAAATAGATCACGCAGGAACAACATATGAGTCCGGGGAGTTCCACCGTCCGCAGAAAGAGCAGATGTTGCATCATATCTACAGGGCCTTTTCAGGGACATCCTAGGCGCCGGTCCGAAGTTGGACATTTGGGTTGACAGGGCGCATAGGGTGGGCCAGCCGAGACAGCATCTGCTCCTCCACCTGACATCCTCGCCTTTCTGCCTGATTTCCCCCTGAAGGAAAAGATTCGCAAGGAAGCTAGGCTGAAGCAACCACTACAATACCTGGGTCATACGGTGGCACTCTTTCAAGATCTCTCCGCCATAACCCTCCAGAAAAGGAAGGCGTTCAAGGAGGATACATCATTTCTCGGAGAGTTGCATGCGCCTGGGGCCATCCCTTCAGACTGATTTTTAAGTGGAATGGCACGCTGCATCAGATGAGGTCCCACCGGGAGACCTGCAACCTTTTGGGCCTCGATCACACGGACTTCGGTCCCAGCAATCCCGTGACGGCGGATGGCAAATGGTGCGCAGACGCAGATCCTCAGCGGCGATGAGCTTGAAACCTGACCTGGCCACTGTGTCGCAAAAACGAGAGGCGGCAGTAATGGCTGTACTCAGAGACACAACTCCCGATGCCTGAATGAACATTTAGCGGGGGTCACAGTAGCATTGCGTCAGAGCTGTCTGGGGGGCGAGCGGGTGGCCACTTGTGGTCGAGGTTGCATGCACCAACAGATACTTTTTCACATGTCTGCGAGATTGGAAGGTAGACATGGGACTTTGATTGACTGTTGGGGACATTCAGTTGGGGCTAGGGAGGGGGGGGAGTTTGGAGGGCTTGGGGGAGGGTGGCGGGAGGAGTGGGCCGGGAGAGGTTGGGATAAGGGCCGGGGGTAGGGGGATGGGATGGGGGAGGGTGAACTGTTGTGTCAGCAGGAGGGAGAACCCGTAATGGGGCGGCTTGTAGTGTCTAAGATTCCCTGGATGATGCGATGTTCCCACATGCTGACACTATGTCGGGCCCCACCATGAAGATAGTTACCCTCAAATCAAACGCAGAGCCATTTTGGCCTACCTAGGGAACTCGGGGGCTTCCATTTGTCTCATTCAAGAAACACACTTGCTATCTAAAGACTGGCACAGGATGCGCTCCCGCATCTTTCCACATCAATATTATTCCTCCACCGCAGACAAAAAGGCAGGGGTAGCCGTACTGGTGGTTAAACACTTCCAGGGCTCGGTGGGGGAGAGAGTAGCGGAGTTTAAGGGTCGACTGTTGGCACACAGGGTCATGGTGTGAGGCATCGCTATGGTAGTGGGATCTCTTTATGTTCCCAACACAGGGCAGGAACCCTTCCTTAAAGGTGCAGTATCGGACGTCTTACAGTCTCAAGATAAATATATTCTTATAGGGGGAGGCGTCAACCTTGTTATGGGCCTGTACAGGGATGGGTCGGGGCATCGCTATGGCATGACGGGGCGATCTCACTTGACAGGAAGGCTTGGCTGAGCGAGAGAGGGCTTCTGGATGTTTGGCGGGAGGCCCACCCCCAGAGTACTCTATACACATTTTACTCACACGTACACCACACGCATGCGCGGCTTGACCATTTCCTTAGTTCCTCAGAACTTTACCCGTTGATAGATGAAGTGGAAATTCCTGCTACACTTTCAGACCACAATGCCTTCTCCCTCTCCCTTACAGTTCCCCGTACACATAGACCTAAGGGCAGATGGAGGGTATGAGAATCCTTATTACACAGGGAAAGGGTGCTTCAGCAGCTTAGGAAATGTATCACCGACTATCTCTCAACCAATGATCAGCCCTGCGTACCCCTCCCCGCACTGTGGGGTGCACTGAAAGCGGTGGTGAGGGGTAGCTGATAGCACTCTCCGCAGCGGAAAATAGGGAGCTAGCGGAACAGAGAGGTCTCCTCACAGCCAAGGTTACGGAGCTTGAGCGGGTCCATAGCCGTACGGGAGCAGCTAGGGTCTTGCGCCAATTGAAGGCGGCCAGGGCACAACTCGCGGGTTTAGATTTAGATCGCGCAGAATTTGCGTCCCTGCGTCTTAAACACACCTATTATGTGGGGGGCAACAAAACAGGGCAACTCCTGGCGACCAAACTCAGAGCCTGTACCCAACAAGCCAAGATTACTACCATCCGGCATGCTCGGGGCATGTCGGTCACTTCCGACGACCAGATTGCTGATGCTTTTAGGGAGTACAACGTGTCCCTGTACAGCAGGGATCAGACCAAAGACACGGGCGGGAGAGGCCTATCTTAGTCAAGCGGTGACCACGGCCCTCAACGCCACCGGGGCGGCAGCTCTGGATGCACCCATCCGGATAGAGGAGGTCATCGGAGCGATATTGAGACTAAAACCTTTGAAATCCCCAGGGCCCGACAGCTTCTCTGCGGTCTTCTACAAGTCATTTTGCCAGTTGTTAGCACCAATCTTAACCTGGCTCTTCAATTCTTTCCAGGGACCGGGCTCTATCCTGCCGGATATGTTAGAATTTTTAAAATGGCTCTGCCAGGCATTCAGCCTCAGGTACTGAGTCTACTGAATAACTCACTCAACTCAGGCTATCTGCCGATTCAGATGAAAGAAGCCAGGGTTTCCCCACTTCTGAAGAAAGCAGGAACAGACACGACAGCCTTAAAAAACGTACAGGCCCATTTCGCAGCTGCCTTTTCTAAGCAAGATCCTAGAAAAGCACGTTCTCAGCACTCTAGCCGGCCATCTGGAAGAACACCATCTCCTTCATACCAGGCAGGCTGGGTTCCGGCCCCAACATAGCACAGAATTAGTCATGGCCTCGGTCGCCGATGAGTTGAGAGTCAGGGCAGATAACAAACAGCCTTGTGCCTTGATTCTATTAGACTTATCGGCGGCTTTCGACACGGTCAGCCACACCATCTTGCTGGACCGTGTCGCAAAATTGGGGATCACAGGCCAGGTGCTAAAGTGGCTAGAATCCTTCCTGTCAGGTCGAACCCAGAGAGTGCAGCTAGGAGAGCAACTGTCTGAGATCCGCGACGTGACCTGGGGGGTGCCCCAGGGGTCGGCGTTATCCCCCCTGCTTTTTAATATCTATCTACAACCACTGGTGGAGGAGCTTATGCGTATGAACTGCGAAATCTTTAATTACGCAGATGATACTCAGCTCTTAGTCCGGCTGGACAACACCAAAGAGGCCCAGGATTCAGTGAGGAATCTGCTCTCATTCACAGTCAACTGGATGACTAACAATCTGTTGAAAGTGAATGCTGATAAGACGGAGGTGCTGGTGATTAGCAACAAAGAGGATCCCTGGAGTGACCTGTACTGGCCCCCCGAGCTAGGAACCACTCCGTCTCCTGGCTCTGTGGTAAAAAGCTTGGGGTTAAGGATCGATGCAGACCTCTCAATGGCCCCGCAAGTTTCTGCTGTGGCAGGATCTTGCATAGGTGTGTTGAGGCAATTGCGAAAGCTAGTCCCCATCTTATCTGCCTCCACCCTGCAATCGATCGTATCCGCCACAGTAATTTCGAGACTTGATTATGGGAATGCCTTATACCTAGGCCTACCACAGAAGCTGTTGAGGAAGCTGCAGGTAATACAAAACGATGCGGCCAGGCTGATCCATTCTTTGCCTAGAAACGCGCATGTAACCCCACTGCTTCAGAAGCTGCACTGGCTCCCAGTGAAATTCCGAGTGCAGTTCAAATGTCTCTGTATGGCCCATAAGGCACTCTTTGGGAAAGCCCCAGAGTACATTAAGCAACGTCTAAAGAGGTACACCCCGGGGAGGCTACTGCGCTCAGGAACAACCTCCAACCTGTTTCAACCTAGGTTCAAATTAAAGACCAAAGGAGGCAGGGCCCTGTCCGTGCTCCTTCCACAACTGTGGAACGAGCTTCCACCTACCTTGAAAGCGGAATCGCAACTTCTACCTTTCAGAAAGAAACTAAAAACGTATCTTTTCAGAAAGGCTTTCATGACATCATAGGAGGTGAAACAACTGAGGTTCTAGGGTCATCAGTGTGTTATGTTCTTTCTGGTTAAGCGCTTAGAGACCGGCGGTGATAGGCGCTATACAAGCAATCCCTAACATAACATAACATAACAGAGTCATTGTGCTGCCTAAACCAGGGAAAGATGCCGCCCAATGCTCCGCGTATAGACCCATCTCCCTACTCAGCCTCGACTTAAAATTGTGTACAGGGGTCTTAGCTTCCAGACTGGGTCCACGTCTCCCTGGCATCATTGAGCCGGATCAATCTGGTTTCATTCCGAACCGCCAATGCAGCGACAATACCAAACGCCTCATGCATCTCATTGACAAAACCCATTATAATCAATTGGATGCCATGCTACTATTAATAGATGCTGAGAAGGCATTTGATCGGGTGGACTGGGGGTTCCTAGACAAGACGCTAGCACACTTTGGCATTGGGGAGCATTATAGGGCCTGGGTTGCGAGCTGCTACCATAGGCCGAGGGCTTCGATCCGGGTGAATGGTACGACCTCGCGCCCATTTGACATCCAGCTGGGCACGAGGCAGGGATGCCCTTTACCCCCCTCCTGTTCGTGCTATATGTGGAACCCCTTGCCCAGCGAATCCAGGACAACCCTGACATCCAGGGGGTTTCTTTTTGGGGGGAGCAACACACGCTCAGTCTATACGCGGATGAAATTCTGACAGCTCTAGACTCACCTCGGTGGTCGGTGCCCGCGTTCTTAAGCGAGCTGGAAGCCTTTGGGGCGATGTCAGGTTTTAAAGTTAACACGGGGAAATCCTTGCTTCTCCCCTTGGGCAGTAATGCTTCCGGGCCCGCGCATACTTCACTGGACTTTGTGGACCTTTGCGTTTAACCAGAGATCCCATACTTAGGAATAACTCTGACCCCGTCCACAGAGCAAACAGTCTCTTCGAACTATGGGCGGCTCACTTCTCAAATCCAAGGAGATCTGTGCAGATGGCAACAACACTCGCTATCGCTGTTGGGTCGCACTGCGGTGATAAAAATTTCCATCTTGCTCAAAATCTTATACGTCTTCCAAACCATCCCAGTTGGCCCTCCCCCAGGAGCTATTCGTAAGTTACAAAATACCATCCAACAGTTCATTTGGGCAGGGAAAAGGTTGTGATTGCGCAAGGATTTGTGCCATCAACCTCCGCATGAGGGAGGACTGGGTATCCCTAACCTCCTACAGCATTTTCAGGCAGCCCAACTCCGGTATTTGGTGGAATGGAGCCGGCCCGAGTCGGAAAATCGGTGGCTCTTTCAGGATGGGACAAACTATAGAGGATTCCGTCCCTGAGGCGCATGGACAGCCCGAAATATCTCAACAAATCTCCTGTCACGCGCACAATCATGCGGGTTTGGGACGCCGTCGCATCCTGGAGGGAGCTCACTACGTTTCCCTCTCCGCTGACACCGCTGCTTGAGAACCCGTAATTTGAACCCGGGATAGACAAACTGACCTTCCCACATTGGCGCACATCCGCCAGCAAATCTGCTGGACACCTATTCGATATCAAGGGCTTTATGCAATTCTCGGACCTCACTCAGTTCTATGACCTCCCCAAGCCACACAGGTATCAGTACTTTCAATTTAGGCACTGGCTGATGCACCCAGAGGTAAGCTCGCTGGTGGGTTGGAAATGATTGGCCTTCGAGAAATGGCAAGTCACTAAGGAATCAGATTGGAAACTAATCTCAAAGCTCTATTGCATGCTTTACCCAGAGACTCCTACCTCGCGTTCAGCGGGTCAGAAACGATGGGAGAGTGAACTGGGCAGGGCTTTTTCTGATCAGGAATCGCAGGCTATATACTACAGAGCAAACCACACTGCAAGGAGCACTGCGACTAGGGAGGCGGCGGTCAAAATAGCCACCTAAAGGTACCTGACTCCGGTCCGCTTAAATAGGGGTAATCTGCGTCGGAGCACTGCTTGCTGGAGGGGCTGCGGGGAGGAAGGCACTCTGACTCACTTGCTTTGGGGTTGCCTGGAGGTGGAGGAATACTGGGACGAAGTTCTCAATGAAGTTGATAGACATTTTGACACCGAAATCCCTAGGTTTCTAGCGCACACACTCCTAGGCCTACCCAACTTACTTACTTTCCCCTTGAAATCAGTTCAGGGCAAACAGATGGGCCTGGTCTTGGGTGCAGCTGTGCAACACATACTGTCACTTTGAGGCACACAGACCCGGCCGACCCATACAGGGTGGCTCCACAGAATTTGGTACATAGCAGACATGGAGCGTATTCAGGCTTCCCTCACCCAGTACCTGTCAACTTTTGTGACCACTTGGCAACCGATGCTTGCACTCCTGTCGTCAGAATTCAACGAAGTCACATGCCCGAAATACCTACGTCTGCTAAGACTCTCGGACTCCTTTTCTCCGGAGGAGACCTCCGGGGGATAGGTGGATACTTGCTACACAGGGTTAGGCACACAATGGGACTACTTTGGACACACCGGTTGTGGGTGGGGCAGGACAGGGGGGTCTTTTTTATCAGTTCTTATTGGGAAATAGAGTTTCTGCTAGGAGAACCTAGCATTAGCATTGGCTCTGTCGGCAATCCGGGACATTTGACAAGCAGGCAGATCTCCCATCATTCCGGGTAGTCATTTGGAGGGCAGGTGGGAGGCAAGGGGAGGCCCTGATCGGTTGCTGCACAATGTACTCCTTGCATGATGTCATTTTCATTGTCCGGAACTCAATAAAAATAAAGTTAACAAAAAAAAAGACAAAAGCCCATTATATCTCCATAAAAAAATAAAAGCATACTCTCCTTGTTGCAATTTAAGAGCCTGGGATAAAGCCTCATTTTGTGTTCCCCAGATCCGTCAAACGCACAGCGGTGGTAAGGCTTTCTCCTATCTTGCCCGATGTACTGGAATCAGCTTCCTCTTTACGTGCGCCCCTCCCCTAATTAGTGTAAATATAGGAAACAACTCAAAGCTTATCTATTTTGAACCATCTTTTCCGTTTCCTTGATTGTGTATCTGCGACAGCGCCGAGATACCCCCGGGTAATTTGTGCGCTATATCAAGTTTAACTAACATAATATAACATAGTGTAACAAAAGGGAGGAGGAGGGACCAGCATGCTCTATAAAGCACAAAGGACTCTTGTTTGCACCCTTACAAGCGTGGATGAAGATCGGCTGGGCCGCCCCTCCAACTTCTATCACCTTGTTAGGTTCTGTTGCCCCATTTGACTTGATTGTTTATTTATTTCCTTTTAAATTATAATGTAAGTTAATTCACACTCCTAATCGTTATAAATTGGGTGACATTTTCCTCCTATTCAGCTGTGTAGTAATTGGTCAGACAGTGATTTTCTTAGTGAATTCCATTTGAATCTGGGTCATTGAAGTTTACTAAAGACTGGTCTATGCGGGCTTGACATAAACAAATTTTAGCTGACCTATTTTTGGCTCTAATTAATTAACTTGTTTAAGAACATGGATTTATAAATTGTACTAAACTCTTCCTCTCTGTTGCTAGGCCACAAAGGGCAGCAAACATTTTTGTTTAATACGTATAATTTAATATTGCTTTGTGCTGTCATCTACGTTGTCATGTAATTTTTAAGCAAAGCTTTTTTATTATAAGTATGTTACCATCTCTGTCCCTTGTAATGGGAAAAGAAAAGCAATGGACAGCCCCTGGCGTTCAGCTAAAAATGAAAGGCTGTGACACTAAAAAGAAGATTACATTTAAAAATATGTATATTTTTTTTAAAGTGCATTGTAACAATTTTAGGTAATCATATACAATAACTATTTGACTTTGACTTGAAAACGCCACGGACACACATTACTAATAATTGTACCACTGAAACTCATGAATTGGCATATGTATTAGCTCAATCCAACAATCTGACAGGTAAACCACAAACATCATTAAGTCAAAGAAATTGCAGCAAATCTGAATTGCAAAATGGTCCTGAGGAAATGATCCAAGAAGAAACATAGCCAACCAGACAGTAAGGACAATCACAATCTGGCCCAGGTGACTCTTGTCAAATTACCACTTGTAGAGGTTACGACTCTATCCAGTAGTACTAGTTGGTCTACCTATTATAAAATGCTCCAATATATTTGATTCATGGAGGATTTTGGGACCTAAAGAGTTCAATTTATCAAATAATCAAGCCACTGTTTTAGCAGTAAAGCAACAGACTAGGACTATGCTGCCTAAAGCAAATTCCGCCCTCACCATAGAGCAAACACACACTATAAAATCCTGGTTTCAGGAAGTTAGCCAGACTAATAAAACTGATGAATTAGAGAAGTAGTGGATTAACTCTAGAGAGTGTGCTAAGACCCTTGATACCTGTTCTGCCTCCAATATTCCAAATAGACTAACTACATGGGTGCCTCAATTAATTGCTAGTACTGACTATATTGGATTAACTGGGGTGAGGTAGGCTCTGTTGATACATGTAGCACATAACACAGCCCGAAGTTCCAGTTAATGTTTCTCCAAGGGGGACCTTTACCGAACCAGCATTGTGTGCAAGTTATCAAGCATTGTGGCCAGCTTTCTTGAAATCCACTCTCATTTAGTTTGAGGTCAACAAGGAAAGCAGGTCAAGGGTAGGGTGGTTCCTACTTTTCCATGCAATCCTTCATATCAACGCTTCCCAAAGTTGATGGGTCAAATTGATCATGATTAAAGTTCCACATCTGAAACCTAGAATGAGGGAGAGTAGGAATTAATTCAAATGATACAATTATTTACTGGAATAGCGGAAGTGTTGATTGAACCATGATTTAAGATCTATTCCCCAATCAGGTTCAGCAGTGTGTTTCAAACTCAATCGCCCTTTCACATAAACTACTCTATTCCCCAACCAGACTGTATACCTTCAAATACTCATTTTATCCAACTCAATAGAATCAAGTTAATTCAGAATGAGAACATGAATAGGGACCTTAATTCAGTACAACGACTCATATTAAATTCTGACTTGACTCAGATGCGGCAAAGCAGGGCCAATGACATCGTCAATTCCATTATTGATTGCACCATTAACACTAGCACCAATGTGCCCTCAGATCTCAGACCCAATTGAGGGCCTTTGTCTCGTGAAAGAAATTGTGTTATTAGAAGACGTTTGGCTGAGGGGACCCCGACATGTCTGAATCCTAATAACTTGACCTCTAAAAATTATTGCAGAAAATCAAGTTACTAACCTGCAACTTTGCAGGGCTATCTCATAATTTATCAGAGCCTACCTGCCATACTAATATTGAAACTCATTATTTAGGTCTATTGCAGGAGATATGGAGGGAAGAAGTTCCCTATAAATTGGGATAATCATCATTTTATGTCACTACCATGCCAGCAAAGTCAGGAAACCCTGTTTGGCAACCTGGTCATATGGAGTGAAATCTCAGCTTATTTCAAAGTGAGGAATCTTGACATTATTTCCCCAGATACACTTGGGGTGACCTTGAAATTTATTAACGGTAGGTCACGTATAATGTTTATAAAATGACTGTTACCAACAATAGAGAGTCAACACATTTGCCACAGTGGGATGTCCATGGGACGAAATTTCAATGTAACATTCAAGCCTATTGATGGTATGCATCAGATCCCTGAAGAGAATGAGGCAAGAGGTATTCCCCGTTTGAATGTAGAACCTCTTAAAAATTGTCAATGAGTGCAAAAGATTTACTACTGCAAGGAAAATCTAAGACTGACAGCAATAGAATGCACAGCTTTAAGAGGGGTGCATAGTCAACTGGCTCAACTATATACTTGTGGATATTAGATTGTGTTCACAGATGATATATTTTAATATTGCAGAAAAACATGATGGTGACAATAATGCCTGATTTTGACCATGAACGAGTTTTGCCCAGGAATTGGTTTCAGGAGGAAGATGTAGTGAGAGACCCCATTATCGCTAACGGTCAGAGCACTGTTAAATGGCCTAGAATTAAAGAAGATAGGTTGTGTCTGGTTGGAATATAAAACTTATTTTGTAATGAATTAACACCATGTGCTCATTTAGAGCCATGTTATATCCCCATAGTACAGATACATTATTTCTTCTTTAGCTCAAAAGTGTTTCCTCTTGCAATCCCACAGAATAGACAGAAACCTAAACCAAAATGCAGTCCTTGGTATTCTAATGAGTATAGGAAAGCTAAGACAGAACTGATTAAATCAATTGAAACTGAATACATGAAATCTATCCAACAAAATAGGAAGGTCTATAACCAGATTGTGAATGTAGAAAAAGACTATGGGATGACCAAAACTGGGCAGAATTCCTGATGCTTCCAGGTAGGGGCACATGACCAGGCTGTGGCACATAATTGCGTATGGGAGCTGGAGAGAAACCATGCCAACAGAAAATTTTACTCAACCAGACAAATTGGTCATTTATTTTGCCTCCTTATGCTCTGTACTTGGTGATCCAAGCCCGTCTGACCCACTTATCAATGATATCCTTGGTGTCTACTCATCATCTTTGGTTTTTACTCTTAAGGACACTTGAGTCTCTAAACTAGCAGAGGCACACAGAACCGATAGGATACCCAGAGATCTCTTTAGGTCCAAACCAATGATTTGGAATTCCAATCTCAAACAACTCTTCAATGTCATTGCAAGAGGGGCCCCTGTACCAGACTCTTGGAAGCAGGCACTATTTATGAAGGGAAACACGAGTTACCAGGCATTTTCAGGCAAATTAGCCTCCTAGACAATGACCAGAACATTTTTAGCAGACTAATGTTGATGGAGATCCAAGGGTGGATGGAGGAAGTTCGAGACCTGCCAGATATTAAAGGAGGCTGTGGGCTGAAAATCAGTACTTTTGATCAGTTCCTTAAGTTGCATTAATAACTTGGAAATACATAAATATAATCAAGGATCATTTGTAAACTGATTTACTGGACCTCAGAGCCACCTTCGATCCGGTGTCCAGGCATAACCTTTGGGGCCATCTGAGAGAGATCAGGGCTCCGGAGTCATTGATCGCCATTCTGGTTAGAAGCCATGAAGGCAGTTATGCCCAGGTGAGGTGGAGGGAATTGACCAAGTTCATCCCTGTCAATAGGGGATTAAGGTGGGTTGCACCTTGGTGCCTACTCTCTTCCCTTTACCTGAGTGATGCCAATCCTAGCATGCTGCTATGCACCCATGACACCCCAAAACATAATGATGCCCACAACCACCTTATTATTTTGAAATGACATCCTGCTTATTTCCTGCACCCCTGTAGACCTTCAAAAGTTATTGGATAGATTCCTGGCCTATTGTGACAACAAGGGCTTGGAAATAAAAATGAGAAAATCTAAATATATGACCATCAATCCACATAAATCTTACAAGAGGAGAATTACTATGTGAGGTATTGTTTGGAAAAAGTTGATAGGTTTGATTATTGAGGATTAGATTGGATAGTAGATTATCCTGGATTCCCCATTGAAAAAAGTAAGGCAACTTTTAACATAGAAGTGCGGCTGTCCTCAAACTATTTTAGAGCAGTGTTCCCAACCTTAGAAGTGTTTAAGTCAAAGGCTCCATCAGCAGCACTTTATGGGATAGAAATAAGGGCTCAGAATATTCCACTACTCAAGTTTTGGGTGGAAATTCCTTCTTTTGACCATGGCTTGTGCTGATAGTGAGTACCCCCCTGCTGCCCATATATTATCACTTGAGATTAAAACGGGTGGACATATTGGCAATTCTTCAGCCTCTGCTGTATTGGATTTGTCTTTGGATGACTTTTAAGTTACATGTCTATAGAAAGGGCCTGGAAGAAATATTTGGGCTATTGGACTCTGCTTCCTTATTGTGGTTTAGACACACAAAGAAATGCTATTGTATTTTCAGCATTTCGTACTTATGGGGCAAGCCCCAATTATTAAAATTGGCGTACATTGAGATTCTCAAGAGGGTCTATTGGGAGTATATAATATTTATTCAGAGTCTTACACCGTACAAGGGCACTTTGTCTGATATATTTTTATTGTTTCAAACTGTTCCTCTTTATAGTGCAGCAGCCTGAAGGCCAAAAGTGACCAGGGCCGCGGCAAGGGAGCGATTCAGAATTTCAAAGTCTAGAGACACCCTAAGTACTATATTAGCAGCCACACCAGTACCCAAACTCTGGCCCTGGTAGAGTCTAGCCAGAGATCACATGAGAAGCCAAGATGGCACACACTACGGAGGGGGAGGGGTAAGTGAACCCCTGGCCATGATGCAGACAGACAGCGGCCTCCCAGGATGGTGGACCGGGCCGGAAGAAAGGGCCTAGATGAAAGACAAGCTGGGAGCAACAGAGATCTACTGGGTCTAGAGGAGGCTTTCCCAAGTCACTACAGAGCCGCAGAGCAGACGGTTACAACTGGTCGCCGCAAGGATCCTCTGGGTGAGTGAGCAGCCCAGGCCCTGGTTGCTATGTGCCACAACTATGAGAATGCAGAGAGGCCTGTGGATTTTGGGCTCATCAATTAGGTGAGGAGATGAGTCAGGAGTGGTGGGGGTTCCCTTTTCACCTCCTTTCCCCCATTGCCTTTCCTCCTGACAGGCACATTAAATTATCACTGCTTCAGGAGGGCTAAGGCCCAGTGCCAGAGTCAAATGAGGGACCTAACATTGAAGCGGGGTACGCTACCCCTTCCTTCTGGCCAGCACACCATGAGTGCCACCCGGGGTCCCATAGTAGCACCTGAGCTGACCCATGTTGGGTGTAGCAACAAGCTGATGGCTGGGATATGACTGCACGTGCTGCCCAGTTGGAGATATCTGGACAAGTGGGTTGAAGTCCCCCTTGTTAACCTGACACCCTTAGGGTGGTCACCCCCAAACTTCTTTGTCTGCTTGCCCCCAATTTTGCTGAATTCTTTTTATTGGCCCTAGGACTCTGAGCACTTTGATTGATATATCCACAATTGGCATATTTAATTTATCTATAAGTCCGTAGTAGAATGCACTACCTGTGCTCAGGGCCTATAAATTAAATGCTGTTAGTTGGCCTGCAGCACTTATTGTGCCACATTTACCAGTAGCACTTTAAACACGTCTCAGGTCTGACACTGCAGAGCCTGTGTGTCTAGTTTACACTACGGGGTCAACTTGGCATTAAAATCCCCTTTCCAAACATTAAACTCCCCAATTATTACATACAAGTCACCCCTAATTTAGGCCCTAGATAGCCCATACAGCAGGATGCCGTGTAATCAAAAGGTAGGCCATGTACTATTATGTTTGCCATGTCCTAGTAGTGAATAACACCCAAATTTGTGTTTCGCTACTGTGAGGCCTACCCCTCTCATAGGTTAACATTGGGAATTCCTTATCACACTCATAAGCAGTAATTTCTGATTGAGAAGGATTAGCTCTGTCATGTTTCATATCACTGGAATTGTAAGGACAAATTCTCTTTACTGGCAAAAGATACATTTATCAGGACCCTTTCAAAAATGCCACTTTTAGAAAGAGTACATTTTTCTGCTCTTAGCCCTGTGTGCCTGTAGCCTGTCTCCAATACACTTCTGGGGTAGGTATCAGCTGAACCGTGTGCATTCCCTCCAGAAAGCCACACATAAATGGAGCTTAGGTGTGACCGAGTGGCCATCCACATCCTGAGGTACAATCCTGGGCAGGATGAGAGGAAGAAGCTGACACTTGCACCTGAAGAGACTGAGCCTGTCCCCACACAAAGGGCTGCATACCCCTCTTTAGGGAGTCTGGAGCCTGAGCCGGGAAGGAGGACCTCTGTGAACTTTAAAGACCCTCTTTGAAATTACCTCCACTTCAATTCTTTTTTTGATATCTTTATTTAGACATCATACAAAGGAGCCAAAACATATCCAACTTTACTTGAAACAGATATAATCGTTGCCTTCTACTCCCTGAGACCCCAACCCTCCTCCGCTACTCCTCCCCCCTCCCTCTTGAGTCAAAAGACATTAAAGTATGCATTACTTTACTGCCATTACTTTTTAACCTTTAACAGAAAATATATATACATTGCCACCGGGCTGTATAACTAGCATGTCTGCTCATAATTCATTGAGTCAACATCCTCATTAATCCATCTAGTTATAGGCTCCCAGATTTCAAGACTTCCTTATTTTGCTCTGTATCCCCTTCTTTTATATATTGCAGTCTCCCATCTATATGTAGCTAACAATTTCCCTAGCCAACAGTGTATTGAGGGAGGATCGGGATCTAACCAAGCACTAGCCAAACATAGCCTAAACACCGCCATAGCTGTGAATAGCAAGTTCCACTTTAGTTCCCCCATTTCCTGATTACCTACCCCCAGAATTATTACCTGGGGAGTGAGCTCCAGCATATATCCCAGCATTATACTAAGACATTGACCTATCTCATTTAACAGAGGGGCAAACATATGTACACTATCAGCGGCTAACACTCCGAATCGAGAGCAGTGTATACCTGAAGTCCCACCCCATCTAAAAATCTGTGCGGGTGTAATATATAGATTAAGCCACGTTTTAAAACACTACTTGAAGACTTGCAGAGATAAATACTGTCTGACTTAACAGTGGGAATCTTCACATTCTCCTGTCCCTGCTTGTAAAAGCTCCTGCAAGCAGTTTGTGTGTTTAACTAAATCACCCCACATTTCCTTGTTGATTAATTTATATATTGAGGACAATGTTGGATGAGCCCCAAACACCATATCTAATAATGGGATTTTACTACAGCAAACTGTCTTTTTAGCCAAGAAGTACCTGAACTGTAGATATTTGAAAAAGTGGTTATTCCCTATCACAAACTTCTCCTTAATTGTGTCGAACCAAAAACTGTCATTATCTTCCATTAAATCACCCAGGTGCCGTATATCTTTTTTGGCCCAGGTATTCATATATCCATCATGAAATATGTCTGGAAGTAAATCATTATTAGCTATTGGAGTGTATCTATGGAATTTACTAACACTGGGCGAAGCACTACGCTACGCTCGCGTAGTTTGCGCAACTTCGCACTACGCGAGCTGCACGTAGCACAGTGCGAACATGTGTAGCGCAGCGTAGCGTAGTGCAGCGGTCAATTTTTGCTTGTTCGCGGTCCTCAACATCATGTTATGGATCGCGAGCAAGCAAAATTACATCCCGGCGAGACTCTCAACGCGGGGAGGTCAGGTTTCTCATTGCGAGTGGTCGTGCATGCTCGCGACCGCTCGTGATGAGAAACTACCAGTTCGCGTTGAGAAAGCTGCCGCTCGAGTAAAAATCTACTCGAGCGGCAGAAAACTACAGCTCGCACTGTGCAAGATGCCGTTTTCAATGATTGCACAGTGCCGGATGCTTGTTCGCACTGTGCAATCATTGAAAATGCATCTTGCACAGTGCGAACATGCTACTACGCAGCTCGCGTAGTGCTACGTGAAGTTCGCGTAGTGCGAAGTGCACTTCGCATAGCTTCGCGTAGCGCTACTTCGCGAACTACGCCCACCCTTAGAATTTACTGATATTCTGTTTTTTCAGAACTGCCATCCAGACTTTGAACGCACCCAGTAATAACTTAAATCTAACCCTTTTAAAATAATCACAATTAATATGTCGCATAAGACATCCTTTAGCTTCTGCCCCATATATTAGCTCATAAATGGAGACATTAGATGCCTCTCTTATATCACCCCCTTCATTTTTCAGCAAATCGGCCATCTGTTTCACAGCTGCTGCCCAATAATATACTTGTAGATTTGGGACTGACAAGCCCCGCTATGTCTGGGTAGAGTCATATACTTTAAAGCTCTTCAGGGGTCGCTGTCCGGCCCACAGAAACCTAGAGATCAATTGATTCATCACTAGAAACCAAGATTTACTTATTTCCAGTGGGATAGCTCTTAAAAAATATAACATTTTGGGGAGAAATAACATTTTAATTACGTTGCACCTAGCAACCAATGTAAGATGCAAATTATTCATACTATTAAAATCTGTCTTGGATTTCTGCATCAATGGCTCCTAATTAATATCAACAATTTCATCCACATTAGCACTAATCTCTACCCCTAAATATCTAGCCTTCCGAACTACATGAGAGCCAACCAGAATTATTCTATCCTTCTTAACAATTAGCGTTTTACTTTCATTGAGGTGATAGCCAGAAAATTTGCCGAAATGGCTAGCTACTTTCTTTATCTCCATGATGGCATCCTGAGGGTTGGGCGTAACTATTGCCAGATCATCAGCAGAGGCTAAAATCTTGGGGTTTCCTCCTCTGGTGTTAATATCTTGAATCTTTTGGTTCTCCTCTATTTTCCTGATTAAGGGATTAATGTAAATAGCAAACAATAGAGGAGAACAAGGGCACCCTTGCATTGTGCCTTTTGTGATCTTAAATATTTCAGATGTGGAGCCCATCAAGGCTACTCTAGCAATAGGCTCCCAGTACATGCTTTTTATAGCCCATATAAACCCTTTGCCCAAGCCTTTTCTTTCCATAATTGCCCACAAGAAGGCCATAGGGTCTCCAGGTACCTTAGTGTGGTCAAATAGGGCAACAGTCCAGCGGATATGTTCCTTGTCACGCGGACAGGAACAAATCTGTGTTGATAGGGAGAGACTAATTTCATACATTTTTATGTCACTGTTAATCAGCGTTTTAGGTCGGTATGTCCCCAGTTCCTTTATAGGTTTGCCTTTTTTCTGGAAGACTATGATATTAGCTGATTTCCAAGTTTCGGGTGGGACCTCGCCGGATTGGACTCTACGGAAGATATCTAACATTATAACCATTAGCTGTACCCTGAATTTTTTTATAAAAACCCCCCGGTATTAGGTCTTACCAACAGCTTTTCCTAATGGTAGAGAGTCAATAGCCTCTCTCACTTCCTCAATTTTAATTGGTGAGTCTAACATTTCTTTCTCCTCAGGGGAAAGCTGTTCGATGGTTATTCCATTAAGAGATTCCTCAAACTCACAATTTTTAATCAGACTGTCCTCTGTATATAGTTTTTGATAAAACGTTTGGAATGCGGATAGAATGGCATATGGTTCATTAACCAGGCCCACATTAGGATCTATAATTTCTGTAATTCGGATTTGCACTGCTTTTTCTCTGGTACGGACTATGAGCATATGACCCATCCTTTCATTGCTCTTGGAAACCCTGCTCCGCCAAGCCATATATTTGCCCGCTGATTTTTTTATAGAAATTTCTGTAATTGCTGAACTGGCAATTATAATCCTTAATTGAGCTATCTCTGAATCACCTCCCTCAGAGAGTACCTCTATCAGGTGGGCTTCGGTCTTGCCCAGTTTCTCATACAATGTATGTAACTGGTTCCTTTCTTTCTTTTGTGTCTCCCAACCATACTTAAATGTCTCCCCACTTATGCCAGCCTTTAACGTATCTCAGACTACCTGTATACTAGTACTGCCAAGAAACTCTTCAATAAATCTGGGGATCCACCCCTCCATATGTTGAACAAAATCTTCATCATTGAGCAGAGCCCTATTAAATGTCCAACAAGCTAATTGTGATTTCTTCTGGATATTAATTTCGAGGACTAACGGGATATGATCTGACAAAACTCTAGGATATTAGTTATTTTACTACCATGTGCCAGATCCTGTGACAGAAAATAAAATCCAATCTGACATGTGTTTGGCATAAAAATACGTAAAACCAGGTCATTTATTGTTTGTTTGCCCAAACATGCGACTGTCCATGCAATAATCTCAGTTGTAGCAGGGATTTATACACTTTAGGTTTATGTCCTTGATAAGTTGTCCCTAGATGGTTGGAGGCCGAACAACTCATATTTATGTTAAAATCCCCACAGACAATAAGCAGGAGGGGCCAACTGAGTAACTCTACATTCAACCAATCGAATAGTGCTGGATCGTCGAGCACTGATCCATAGACCGAGCACAGTGTAAACATACTATTGCCTACACAGCCCAACGTAATTATCCATCTTCCCAATTTATCAGCAATCCATTGTGGAAAGGTAACTAAGCCCCTTCGAGCTAAAATTGCCACCCTCTTGTCCTTACATCCTGCGTAGTGATAGAGATCAGTTGATATCCATCTAGTTCCATTACCTTCCGTCTACAGGCTTCAATATGCGTTTCCTGAAAGCAGACTATGTCAGCTTTTGAAATTACCTCCACTTCAAAGGTACATATGGGTCTAACCCTGATCCCACAAAATCAGACACTACTGGACTTGTGCAGAACTCTGCCAGGAGGAAGGACTGATATGCTGTTACAGGGACTGCCACTCTGCTGGACTGCTTCTCTGGAAGAACTTATTTTCGGCTGTGCTACCCTGCTGCCGGCTACGTCCTGCCCTGCTGAGGAAGGATTAGACCCATCTCACTTGAACAGAGAGTGACTCCAAGGACATGCTGGCTTGCTCCCTATTCTAAGTCTTAGGGACATCAAAGATTTCTCATCACCCTGCAACAGCACCTGGACTTTGCTTTCTGCAAGTCCAGCCCTGCCAAGTGCAGCCAACCCAGTCCTGGGTCCTTGGAAGTGGGTATAAGGTGCTGCAACTGCTAATATCCATGTATAAACACTGTTACACTGATCAGAACTGGTGCATCTTCCTTGACCCCAATACCTCACTGCTTCTGCACAGACTGTGGACCTCGCATTGCCAACTGCATGGTGCATTGTCTAAATTTTTTGACACATCTCCAACTTTGCGTTGCTTGGCGCCTACGCAACACTTTTGATTCAGCGGTTCAACACCCACGTATTGCCTCTTTGCTTCTCTCTCCTCGATTCTGTTGGCAACGGCATCTCAGGTACTTTTTAGTGGGCCAAGGCGTGTCCCTCTGTCCTACCCGAGCTCTATCGCACTCGGCCTGAACTTTTGGATTTACCCAAGGTGCTTTAAGCTTTTGAGCACTTTATTTACATGTATTCCTTAAAAATTCAGAACTCTGCTTATACCTATTGGATTTTTGTTGTTTTAATCTAGTTTTGTTCATATTTTTCTAACTTGGGGTGGAGTCAATTTGTGGTGTATTTTCACTGTATTACAAAGTGTTGCACTAATCCTTTACACATTGCCTTTTAAGTTAAGACTGCCTGCTCTGTGCCAAGCCAATAGAGGGTGAGCACAGGTTAATTTATGGTGTGTATCTAAATTACCCTGACTAGGATTGTGGTTCCTGCTTGGACCTCTGCAAAACACGAAACCCAATTTTATTACAGTCCATCATTGGGCGTATGTAGAGGCCTACAAAAAGGCAGCTGGTTTAAAGAGAAGCCTGGAACTCTATTGAGTCCTACACACGTAGCAGTCATGAAGCCGAGAGGAACAGACTGGATGCACCGCAAGAGGTCCCCAGGGTCAAGCCAAGATGGGCATATAGACAGTGCTGATGGAGAGGTTAAAAGAGCCCAAATTGGAGAGCACGGAGCCGTGGCCCCACTACCTGGAGACAAGACTACAGTGATCCTGCAGGTTATTCAGGACTCCAAAGCTGCAATAGAGACAAAAATTGGGGAGGTTGACATAGATATGGCTGCAGCACAATCTTTGCCAAACCGTGGACTGAATGACTGAGGCCCAAGGGAGGATATAGGAGTAGTTGGAGAACATGGTGCCTGTCTCTCTCAGAATGCCAATAAGTTGTAGGAATGTGCAAATAATGCTGAAAACATGTCCACAGTAATAATCCCTTCCCTCATGGGGTTTCCAGAAGGGGCCGAGGGTTCATCCCCAGCCACGCTCCTGGAGCAATGGACCCATTTGTGGGTAGACTCAGAAAGTCTTTCCTCCTTGAGCGGGCGCACATTTCGTTAACACCCCATCGGTGCCCCATCCCACCTGTTAATCACATGTATATAGGATAATATAGACTGAGATGCTGTGCTGAGAGGCTAAAGAGAGAAAGGGCAAATGATATTCAGATCTGGATGCATAATCAATCAATCAAAGCCATTTAGAGAGTGCACAGCTACCTCAATTGATGCATCCTGGGGCTAAAGGCAAGACTGAAGAAAAGACCGACCGGCTAATTTACTCCTGACTAAAGATCCAAGTTTTTTAAGTCGTTCCTGACTCCCTGTTCTGTCTTAGTCAATCATAGGTGGGTGGGCAGAATGTTCCAGAGCTCAGCGCTACTTACTGAGAAAGACCTGCCAACTCGTCAAGCTTTGGCATATCTTGGAATGCAAAGAAGCCACAGATGGTTAGATTTCAGGACTTGTTCCTGATTGTACAAGCTAAGCGTATACCTGAGACAATGTGGCCCTATGCCCCTTAAGGATCTGAAGGCCAATGTCAGGGCTTTAAACTCGATCCTCTTGGCCACAGGAAGCCAATGGAGCTGCCTCAAATGGGGGAGAAATGATGGTGAAAAGGAATCCAATAAATGAGCCTTGCAGCCGCATTCTGAATTATTAGCAATATGAGAATCAGATATGGTGGAAGCCCCAGGTGTAAGCTATTGGCATAATCCAAATGCGAGGTCACCAACGTTTGGACAATGATCTTGCAGCTCTCCTCCGAGAAAAATGCAATAGCTTCCTGATAGATCTTAATTTCAAAAAACAGGATGAGGAATTCTGCCAAATTTGAGCCGTAAAGGAGAGATTTGTATTAAACCTGATTCTCAGGCTTCCAGTTGATGCGACCGGAGTTGGGGGTGGATTCAACTCTGAAGGCCACTAGAGACGGGATGAAAAAAAGAACCTCGGACTTGTCTACATTTCATTTCAGAAATTGCTGTTCATCCACTTAGAAATATCTTTCAGGCATTCTTTGAAGTTATGGAAGGCTGCTACAGAGTGTTCTTCAATAGAAAACACTAGTTGCATGTCATCCACATAAGAAACAACCTTCACTCCCCAGAATTCAATGAGTGTGGACAAAGGGGCTAAATATAGAATAAAAGCAATGGGCTGAGAGCTGAGCCCCCTGACGCTCCACAAATCAATAGTTAGGATCACGATGAACAAGGGTGAAGGAAGAGCCGTTGATATCAGTCTTCTAAGAAAGACCCCAGCAAGGATATCACAGACCCCAGCCAGGATAGTACTGTACCCTGAAACCTGATACAACTTAATCTCTTCAGCAGGGTCGGATGAGCAATTGTATCGAATGCTGCAGACAAATCTAGTAGTACTACCATAGCTGACGCGCCACCGTCTAGCGTCTCTCTGACTGTTTCAGATCCTTCCAATAGCGCGATCTCCGTGCTATTACCAGCCCGGAAGCTGGATCGTGTATCATGCAGCAAACCCTTGGCTTCTTCTACAAGGACGGCTAAATGTAATTGAACCATCTTCTCTAGGATTTTTGCGGGTGCTTATAGCAAAGAAATGGGCCTAAAATTGCTAAGCACTCCCGGATCCCCATTGGGCTTTTTGAACAGTGGCATACAGGAGTTCCTTTTTCCATACTGCAGGGAAAATGCCAGATTTTAAAGAGGTATTCCAAATTTGATACAGAATGTATTTATGCAGCCAGCCACCTTTCTCAAAAATTGAGGTGGGTAAAGATCTCCCGGTGAGCCTGACTTACACTTCAAAAGTTCCTCAAGTGAGTCCTTTTCAGATATTGGAAAAAATTCTGTAAAAAATGGCAAGAGGGTTGGTCAAGTCCAGCTTCCGGCAGGAATTAGGAGTAAAGTTTTTGAATTTTTTCCTCTAAAGAATCCAAAAGGCTCGTGCAGAGAGCAGGGGATGGATGAAAGGCCCTTTCCATTGCCTCCTGAGTGGGAAAAGATATTACGATATTAAAGATTTCTTTAGAGGAGTTCTCCGAATTCTCAATACGCCTCACAAAATGTTCACTCATCTTAAGCCACATCAGTTAGCAGAATTTTTTCAGAGCCTCCTTATAGGCGCTTTTAGCTGAGGGATTGTATGACCTTCTCCAGCTCCCAGTGAATCAAATGTATGCAGTAGACAGAGCAGTCTTAGAACAAGCACTTACACTTGAGGAAGGGGGGCACTGACTTAGCAAACCTAAACTTTAGGAAGACGCCTGGCCCGGATGATTAGCTAGTAGAATCTTTCAGAAGCTCTGGTCGGACACCCTCCCCCCTTTGGACTTATTTGTAGAAGCAAGGACCAGAGGCAACATTCCTCTTGACATAGATCAGGCAAGTCCAGTCAACCTCCCTAAGTCAGGTCGCTCACAAAGCCAGTGTGCATCGTATAGGTCCCTCCACCTAATTAACACTGAGGTTTAATTATATGCAAAGCTCTTAGCCACTCGTCTACTGCAGCTCATAGTACAGCGAATCCACCCAGACCAATGCAAATTCATTCCTTGCCCAGCACCAGACACGGACTCCTGGTAGGGGGCTTCTGGCGCTGGCCCGCATTAAAGTCCCAGGAGTATCAGCAGCCTTTCTGCTGATAGACATTGAGAAGGCATTTAATACTGCAAACTGGTCGTTCCTAGATTAAACCTTTACCAAGAATGGGTTTTGGGCCAAATACTGAGCCTACGTTAGGGTCCTCATTGCCACTACGCAGGCTCGAGTGCGTATCAATGATGTTTCGTTTTTGTCTCCTATGTTTTCTACTAGGAGAGGCACCAGACAGGGTTGTCCCCTCTCATCCTTCTTTTTCACATTGGGTATCAAAGTGCTTGCGGTCTGTGTCTGGTGCACTGCGCAGGTCTGGGGCTTTGAGTGTGGCTTGGCAATGAAGGACCATATTGTTTTATACGTCAACTATGTGCTGCTGTTTCTTTGCCACCCTGCCAAAATGGGGCCTCATTTAATTTTTATCCTAGACAGCTTCGGGGAGACCCCCGGTCTAAGGGTTAACTGAGACAAATCCCTCTTGGTGCCCATGAGGAACGACCGCCAGGACGAAACTTGGCACCCCTGCAGCCGGATATGCAGCCCTATCTTCCTGTAGCTCAGAATCCATATCTCCAGGGAACCGGGCCTTACCTGGAGCTGCAACCCCTGTCCCCTAATGAGGAAGGCCCGAGAGAATGTGTTGCGGTGGGATAAGCTCCCCTTCAATCTCATGGCTAGGTTAGCCCTTTCTACAATGATGATCTTCCCGAGGCTACTGTATATTCTTTAGAATTACCCCCTCCACATTTCAAAGGCCTGGTTCAGAGCTATGGTGGCCATGTGGCAAAGATTTAGTTGGGCGCATAAGCATCTAAGAGTGGCTTCCGTTAAATGCACTCTCTCAGTGTATGAAGGTGACCTCACCATGGCGGATGTCTGACTTTATTATTGGACTACTGACCATGAATTGTTTAACGCATGGGGATGGGGACATGATGAGCTGTCCCTCCCCGACCTGAATATGTTGAAAGGTTTCCTCTATGGGGCACCCATTCCATTCTAACTCCCAGAATTGACCCAAATGGTCTTCCGGGTTTGGAAAGCGGCACTGAGATGGATAGGCTGGGACCGCAAACTTACATTCGAGACTCTCCTATGGGAAAGGCCGATGGTTGGCCCAAGTAATTAATTTAGAGGTCTTCAGGGGATGAGACTGTATGGGATATTGAAGTTGGGAGATGTATGGGGTTGACATCACATCAATACCTTTCAGGTCTTTCGTGCTGACTTCTAAATGTCCACTTCATAATTTTTCTGGTACCTACAGCTTCCCCATGCTTTATATGAATGGCAGGGAGAATTAGATGACATCCCAGAGTGCATCCCACTGGAAGGTAACTTGCTTGTGGACCGTTTGGGGTGGGGTGGGATTTTGCACATATATAAAACCCTGGTATCGAATTTCCCTGACCTGTTACGTAACTTGAGTGAGAAATGGGAGGGGTGGGTAGGAGCCATGGATGAAACCAATTGGCGAGACGCATGCCTGCACCCATTGTCTTGGCAATATCAGCAAAGCCTCAGCTTATACAGTTAAAACATCTTCAATAGGTATATATAGGAAAGTTTTTTGCTTGATGTGATGCTGTTTTTGACTTGTCTGACTGGGATCCTGCTAATTAGGACCCCAGTCTATGTGCGTTCTGCCTACATTGGTTTGTTCTGTACTTAGGAACACTCCAGATTGGATACTGGCATACCCTTATCAGTCCCTAGTATATGGTACTAAGGTACCCAGAGCATAGGTACCCCAGAGGCCCCCCGTGGGCTGAAGCATGCATTAGGTCAACCATGGGAGACCATGAAAAACAGAACTACAGGCCTGCAATTGCAGCCTGTGTAAGTTAGTGCATGCACCACTTACTAAAAATATAGGTTTACTATATCTAAGGGTCACTGCACTTAGAACCTATACGTCACCCCAATAGCAGGCCTTTGCAATCCTGAAGGCATGGTGATTGGTTCTAAGTGAGAGGGTGCCCCTGCATGAGCAGGACACCCCTGCAGCCTACGAAGTCCATTCTCCAGGGTTGACAGTGATGCAGCCATATACTATCTAGAGGGACACAGCGTAATTACTCAATGACCATCTAGAAAACAGCTGCAACGAATCCTATCATGTTTGGTATCAAACATGTTGGAATCATACCCCACACCGTATGATTCCAAGCACTGGAAGAGACCTCCGTTAGGCTCTGTGTTTAAATCCCCGACACCACCATCCTACAGTTATTCTTTTCCTGACTAGGAAGTCCAGGAATAAATGGGAAGTCAGACAATTCCTGAGCCAGTTTTAGACTCTATTTTCTGCACCAATATTTCTTTGTGGACTCCTATTATTGTATGGCTGTATTGTCTTCCCCCTCCCTTTTGCTCCACCCCAGGCGTTCATCAGCGCAGGGGTGTTGTTAGCAATCCCGAAGATGAAGCATGCCACAGTTTTTGGGTAAGAGCAGTTTTCAAAAAACAAAGCACATGACACCTAGTACATTTGTGTGACTTGATATTTGTAGGGGCGGTCGGTGTAGGAGTTTAACCTCTTGCCCCTCAGTTGTGTGTGATTTAAGTATGTACATGTGACAAATATTTGTTATAGATAACCTTGATGGTCAAACTGTAAGTTTCCTAATATTTAGATGTTAATACAGAAAGGATGCAGGATTATAATTAACCTGAAAGAGCAGTAATGAGTCAGATGAGAATGGGTGGATGAGAAGAACGGGCTGAAAGGTTTACCTGCTAATCCTTATTAGATGTGTGCTGTACTTATAAGATACAGAAAGTAGAGTGCTTGTTTTAAAAACAACCCCTCAAACATGATTTAATAATATTCTAGATATCATTCTCAAAATGGCTAGACATGTGGCCGGAAAACATTTAGGTGAATTATGTTAAAAACCATGTAATCTATAGGTGTCCTGGAACCAAGTATATGGCATGAGGGAAACATGCTATAGGGTATAGATAGGCAAGCTCTTTTACGTATAACACCGGTGGATAACACTAAAGAAACATTTCACAAAATATAAAGATCTGATAGTTGCTGCATTAACAGGCACAAGATCAGGGCACCAATGTAACACAATTCTCAATGAAAATCCCATAGTGCAAGGCTTAATTTTTAGGGTATGTAAAATGATCGTCTTATCGGCTAGTCATAAGGTCAATAGCGTATTTCAGAAAAATTATGCAATGTGGGTGTCAACCATAGATGCATGAGCTCTGTAATTGTACCGGAGTATAGCGCAATTGAAACAAGTGGAGGAAAAGGAGAGCATATCTAAGTATAATATTCCTAATAATTATAAGTCAAAGGCTAAACATAGCAACTCTACCTTAACTACTGTTATTAACTGTTTCTAAAGGTATATTTGTCTAGATGAAGCTAACTTTATATTGGAAAAAGAGGAAAAGTATTAAAAAAATCCCAGACTGTAAATGCTTAGTTTGATCATAAGCAAGGAATAAGTGAAGTGGACATAGAATATTAAGTTAAAAAGAAAGTAGGATTACGAAACCGAGTCATTTCTAATGCAATATCCTGATTAAAAGAATGAAGGAAAGATCCGAAAGAGTTAGCGGAGAGCTTCGCGGCACATTACGCAGATTTGTATGCCCCGAATTAATGCCTTCATGAAGATGTGGTGGACAAGTTTACTGCTGACCTACCGCCTTGTGCGGTGTTGGAAGAGGTGCGAGCCTTGAGCTCCCGCTGACTGATAAGGAGCTGGGCATGGCCCTAGGCGAACTTAACACAGGGAAGGCTCCCGGACCCAATGGGTTCCCTAGTGAATTTTTAAGAAGTATCACCTGCAGCTGGGTGCACACTATAGGGCAGCCTTGGAAGAGGCCAGGGAATGAGGTAGGCTCCCTCCAGATAGGAGACACGCTGAAGTGGTGGTGTTCCACAAGCCGGGCCGGCCCCCGGAGCACCAAGCATCCTACCAGCCAATCTCTCTTTCAAATGTGGAGGCAAAAATCTTAGCCAAAGCATTAGCAAACCGGCTTCTACCTCAAATCTCAGCGCTTGTCCACTCAGACCAGGCCAGCTTTATGCCCCAGAGGGCGACCAGACACAACATCTGGCGAGTGCATATGGTGGTGGCGGCGGTTCAGTGTATGGGGGAACAGGTGGCACTTCTAGCGAATATGGACAGGGCATTTGATTCGCTGAGCTGGGTCTATCTGTTTGCGCTCCTCCCTTGGCTTAACCTAGGGCCCCGCTTCCTCCCTTATCTGCGGCTTCTATATACGGATCTGACAGCTTCAGTTCGAGTAGCGGGGGCCATATCCTCCAGATTTTCCTTTGGGCGTGGTACCCGGCAGGGCTGTCCTCTTTCACCGTACCTCTTTGCCTCTTTGCCCTAGCTATGGAGCCGCTGGTGGCGTGGGTGTGCATCGATGCGCAACTGCGAGGGTTCGAGTGGGCGCAGAGACCGTCCGATAGGATCGCGCTGTACGCGGACGATGTCCTGTTTTTCCTTACAGACCTCAATAGGTCAGGCCGCGCCTCCTGCGAATTATGCATATCTTCGGAGAAACATCAGGGCCATATATGAGCCCTCGCAAGTCCACCTTATGGGTGTTGGGGGAGCGTTCAGGGGTGGGGTATTGGGCATTTACACTCCAAGTAGTGGTGAGGGGCATTAAATACCTGGGGGTGTTTTTATCTGAGGTACCCACGTTCTCCTGGGAGTGGAATTTAGCGCCGGTGTACCGTATGCCACTGACGATCTATGGCAGGTCGGCTATTTTTAAAACGGTGGCCCTCCCCAGGCTGCTTTACCAACTGCAGAACCATCCATACCACATTCCACCTCAATGGTTCCAACAGGTAAATTCTTTACTGGGGCAGTTTCTCTGGGAGGGGGGCACTGTACGAGTAGCGCTGCGCACCTGCTTTTTATCTACATATTGTGATGGATTGGCGACTTCTGATATTCTCTCCTATTATCAGGCCTCTCACCTCCTAGTCTTGAATGAGTGGTGGTATGGAGACAGGGGAGATCCGGTGTATGCCCTGGAGCGCTACCTTATGGGATCCCACACGCTGCACACCATTCTATATACGGCGCCATTGCGGAAGACACTTCCACCGGCCACACAGGTGGTGTTTCAGGTTTGGAGGCAGGCTCTGCGCCGCATGGGATGGTGGAACACCCTGACTGGTGAAACCCCCTATGGCACAATGGGCGGCTACCTGGGCTCGCGATGCTACAGGGCTTCCGGTAATGGGACAGCATTGATATTTCGACACATGGGGATGTGTTATCAGGTACGACGCTTAAGTCTTTTCAGGATATTTGCAAGGAATTTAGCATGCCTCGCTCTCAGTTTTTTAGATACCTTCCGTTCCGTCATGCCCTCGCCTCTAGCCTAGAGGGCCTGGAGTCCCTCCCCGAGTTTAGCCCTCTGGAAGCGAGGGTGTTCATGGGTGATTTGAAGAAAAAAAGATATCACGCATATACCAGTCACTAGTTACACATTGTTCCCCCCCATTGCAGAAGCTCCGGGAGACTTGGGAGGAGGACGTGGGAGAATTGGAGGAGGAGGATTGGAGGGAGGCGCTGGCAGCCCCCAGGGGTGCAGCCATAGCGATGCGCCTACGGCTCATCCAATTTAAGTACCTACATAGAGTTTACTTCACTACAGAGCGATTATGGCGGGAGGGACTGATCGCATCTCCGGACTGTCTCCGATGTGGCCAGGAGGTGGGAATGTTTTACTCACGGTGTGGAGTTGTGGCTCTCTTGATCACTTCTGGAGTGGGGTGCTGGCCTGCTTGTCTGAGGTTCTGGGGTGGGAGCTCCCCCGTAGGCCGCAGTGTGTGCCTAGTATTGCTTTGCTTATTTTTGTTCATCAAGGAAAAGAAAAGTTGATTGCATATCAATTGATGTCGTATATTTGTCCTGCAGATGGTTCTGGGGTGCAGAGCTCTGCGGAATGTGTGCAATCTATCAATAAAGTCTGTTTTTTAAAAAAAAAGAATGAAGGAATACATCTTTATTCGCTTATAACACATAACCATAAAAGATAAAATAGATAAAACTACACACATTAATTGAAATACAAAAAAAAACAATCATAAAATTACTGCTACTACTATTCTCACTCTGAGTAAACAATTAAAAACGGTGCACCATAAAATAAGTGCAGACAGTCTTATAGTCATAGGGCAGTAAATCTGTTCAAAAATTGATGATTTTGTTCCACTGTAAGGCACCTTTTCAGAAAAGAGGAAATGGTCAACATTACAGTATAGGCGGGTAACAGCTGTCAGCCAAAACTGGCAAAAGCCTTTAGACTTTAAAAGTGGTAGTGGATACCTTTGGCATAGAAAACTATAATGACTACAAAATAATACCCGGTGCTCCATGGTCTGAAGGGAGCAACCGTCACAAGATCATACCAGAATCGATATAGGGTGAAGCTTGCAGGCAGGAAACCAAATAAGTGGACATATTGAACCCAAACAAGATTTGGTTAAAAGTGATCTGGCCCAAGGGTGTCTAACATCTGATTAAAAGTAAAACCACTCTACATAGAGATTCCATAAGAACTAAAGAGATCAGCATGAAGAAAACGGTAAAATACTTCTGTAATGAATCAGGTCCTGCCAGGATGAATAAAGGCAAACTAACCAAACAGTGTTCCGAAAAGGATTCACGTTAAGCAAGTGGACACTGATCATGATAATGGCATCCATTCAAGGAGTGAGAATAGAAGTCCTTACCACAAGGGTTTGGGCCGATGGACAAATCTCATGCCCGGAGCCTATTTTCTAGAAATAGGAAGGTTTTGTGATTTAAGCACTTATTTAACTTACAGTACTTGATTTTTTTAACACAAAGTATATTTATTCTTAGAAGGAATTAGGTGTGTGGCTCATTCACCATCACTTTGTTTCGTAAGCTGGCTTTTTACTATATAACTGACTAAACCACCCCTCCCAAAAAATAAACCTACTGCTTACCAACTGAGCCCATCTCTACATAACACAAATAGTTGAGCTTTCATAATTAAACATTCAAAGCACTCGTCAGTTTTTTTTATTTCCAGCCAACTCAGTAGGCCCAGTGAGCCCATTACTGTGTCCAGACCTTAAAAGTAGCCTGATTGCAGACACACGCTGTGAAGACTTAGAAAGGGAATATAATACATTGATGCTGAAGGTGCTGTGCGGGTACTTTCAATGTTCCTGGTTGGAACATGCATCAAATATTGCAATCACCAGGGTGTGAGAGTTGATTGGCATTGTGGCAGACTTTCCCTGGGTCAACTAGTGAAAAATATTCAGGAATGCTGCAAGTCCCTCACTAATCTGTTGGTTTGTTGCTCTGACTGCCAGTCACATGATTCAAGGCAAGCCCATGACCATCATCTGGAACACTAGATGTTATTGTTTTGTCATAATGTCACACCTCATTTGACTTCTGTGATGAAGTGCAGGCAGTGGTCTTCTGTTGTTGCAGCATAACCAGTTCCTGTAAATAATGTTTGATAGTTATCCAAGTGCAGTGGCAGAGGCTTCTGAGTTGGTAACAAAATCTGATGTTCTACCTGGGGATCCTCAAAACTCAACCCAATGGTCTCTATTTCACTTGTAACACTACCAATTGAAAGCACTGACTCTTGATGTGGTGCAGAACAATCATCCTCTGAATCTGTGAAAGTATCTGATGTTCAGTTATGGTTTCTTATTGTAGCAATCCTTCCAACAGCGGCAGGACTCTTAGGTAATTCATAGGTGTAGGAAGTTATATCAGGTTCATCTCTCATCTACATCAGGTCTCCTCCAACTGCCAGTTCCCATATTCCAGAACCCTTATGTCTTTGGTGCTGTTACCAGGATGACTGGACAGTATCAGGCTGTTCCTGATGCCACACATCCTTCCCCTTTAACAAAAATAAAATAGGTATAACAAATGATAATAATTTCAAGTACAATTCCTAAAAGTAAAACTTACACTGACGAACCAAATACATATTGTAAATAACTCTAAACAGTACTATATAATTTTGTCTGCTATCACAATATAACGTAGGTAGCAATATGGTCTTACACATATACTTTAATAACCCCACAAATAAAATGATTTACCCTCAATGAAATCCTTAAAATTCTTAGGACAAAAATAATCCTTCTACTGTGAGTAGTCTTGGATACTTCCTTCGAATCAGTAGCGCTCTGATTACAGATTAGTTTATTTATTTGCTTAGTTAATTCAATTCAATTCAATTCAAAAATATCTTTATTTCGGTAAAACTTTACCATAAAAGACGTTTGTCATACACATTAAAAACTGGTTCATATAAAATGATTTATACAACAAAATATAAAATTTGTAAAAGGGGTTCTTAGCAAAGTCCCAGTGTACTGAAAATCAAGTCAGAGCCTTAAGACATTTCCTTCTAATGGACCAGAGAGCGCCCAAGTACTTGGCCATAGCAAACACAATGTGGTCCGAGAGATCAGTTTTTAAAACTCTGAAGGCGACCAGACACTTCGCGAGTCCCAGGTTCCTGCATAGGGGAGCGATCCAATACCTTCGGATCTCTCGATAGGCAGGACAGACGAAAAGGATATGGAGTTCAGTTTCATCCATAGTTCTACATGCTGGACAAGTACTGCTTGCATCATCACTCCATTTGGATGTAAGAACTCTAATGGGGAGAGACCCATGTCTCCACTGCAGATATAGTTTCCTCAATATGGAAGGGTAAATTTTATCCAGAGTTGGTTCCATATTATAGTTGGCCTTGTAGGACAAAAAGGAAACTGTCAAAGTCCCGAGATTTTGATGATTAAGTAGCAAGGACAGTTTGCTGTCACGATAAGACTTGACTAATTCCTTTTTGGAGAGGAGATGGCACATGTTCAAAGGATCAGACCACATTGGTGAAAGGCCCAAGGCCTCCAATTCAAATTTGATGGAATTAAGCCATTTAATGTTTCCAGCGCCTGGGATAGCAAGGACCTCCTGAAGTCCTTCTCTATAGCTGGCCAATTCCGGAGTTGTCCATAGTCTACGCCAGAAGGCCAGTGGGCGTAGGGCCAAATCCTCATCGAGCGGACATAGGCCTAAGTCTATCCTGAGGGGGACAAGGGGAGTGCTCGTGGTAGCCCAACAAGATTACGGATGAATTTATTTTCCACCTTCAAAAGCATTGATGTATTAGTGTGACCCCAAAGTTCAGATCCGTAGATAACGGCCCCCTTAGCCTGAGATTTGTATATCTGTATCGGAGGGCCGATGGGCCTTATTGAGGATTTGTTGTTTGCCAAGAGTTTCATAATGCCCCCCGAGTGTTGGGTCAATTTGAGTGCTGCCTTCTCCAGATGTGTATTCCAAGTAAGTTTATCATTTAGCAAAATGCCCAGATATTCGAAGGTTTTCACTCTTTCGAGCCTAATGTGTGCAATGCTTGGACTAAAATGGAATTTCTGTGGGGGGTTGAGGACCATGAATTTCGTTTTGATGGCGTTAATTTCTAATCCATGGGCCTCACAGAAGTCCACAAAGCCGTTGAGGATGCACTGGATGCCCGTTGCCGACTTAGATAGTAACAGTGTGTCGTCGGCAAACATGATGGCTGGCACCCTTTCAGCGGCTAGTTTTGGGGCATCAGAGTTGAGTACCCCCGCTAAATGGGAGATTACCCCGTTGACATAGAGGCAGAACAGGGTTGGTGCAAGCACACAACCCTGCCTTACCCCCCTGCCAACGGGGAACCTCTCGGACATTGCCCCCATCCTACCACATCTGACCTGGGCGTAGTTAGTGCTATGAAGGCGAATTATCATTTTCAGCAAACCTTCCGGAACCCCCAATTTAGCAAGGACCTCCCACAGCTTGTTCCTGGGGACCAGGTCGAACGCTGCCCTCAGGTCCACGAATAGAGTATAGAGGTTGCCACCCTCCAACTGCACCGTTTTCCAATGTATGAGGACAAAACGAAAGACCTGGTCAATGGTGGAGACCTTCTCCCTAAAGCCTGCTTGAAAGGGGCTAAGGATGTTAAAATCCCTGATCCACTCGTGTAAGCGATTTAGTAATAGCTTAGAAAAGAGTTTTTGGGATACATCGATCAGGCTTATAGGCCTGTAAGTGGCCGGGAGAAGGGGGGACCCCTTTTTAAAGATTGGAACTATTTCAGCCCCCGGCCAAGTCAGAGGGATTGGCATGCCTTTCAGAATGGAATTGAATAGGACGCCGAGATAGGGAGCCCAGATTTTGGGTTCGTGTTTATAGAGGTCACCTGGCAGCCTGTCCAGGCCCGGTGCCTTGCCTGCAGGCAGGGACATGATTGCCATAGTGATTTCCTCTATACTAAAATCATCCATGCCAATTACACTAGTGGTAGTGGGGTGGTGCACTTCTGCAGGTTCGTTTGTCACCTGGTCACTGCTATGTGGTTCGTATAAATTTTTTAAATGATCCTCCCATACGGATGGTGCTATATTGCCCTCAACTGCTACAAATGGTTCGGCCGAGCCGTGCCTAACGATCTGCCAGAAAGTTCGTGAGTCTCGGCATGCAAGGGCAGCTGTTATTTTAGACCAGTTCCCCTCGCCCCAGTCTATTTTTGCAGCATGGAGGGCCGATTTATAAGCTAGACGTCTCTCCCTGATTACATTTGAGTTGTCTCGTGCTTTGAGTGATTGCAATAATGTAGATTTTGCTTCCCTACAGGAGGCGTTGAACCAGTTGGCTCTTCTCTTCTTGGGCTTTTGAGGCCTGGCCACTGGGTTCAGCACCTCTGCAACATTAGTGCATAGTTCGGAGTGGATATTACCGAGTTCAGAGAATTGTGCCGGCTTGGATGGAGGGGGAATGGGTACCCCTAAACTACCTATAAAATTGATTTCAAATTCACTAACTGAGTGGTGCATACAACGCTCTACTTTTTCCAGGGCGGGGACGACCAGTGCATAGAGTCTCTCAATGTTACAATGGTTCTCCAGCAATTTGGCCCATTTAATTTTGCGCCTGTTGCCCGATAGCACAAGATCATAGTGTGATGCAGAATTGTTGTCGACCTTGTCTATTTGCCGGCCATCGATCTCAATTTTTAGTGAGAGCAAGTTGTGGTCGCTATCAAGTCTGGGGATAACTCGAAAGTCTTTGACTTTCCTCCAGTCCCTGGTTGGAACCATTATGTAGTCAATCCGTGACTCATAGCCCGGCCTATTAAAGGTATTTTTAGGCGGAATGTCGCCTTTAAACCGGCCATTACAAGCCCTCAACGAGTGACTAAGCGTGAGGGACATTATTTGGGTTGCGAGTGGGGAACATGCCCTAGTCACTGGATCTGTCAGGGTGGGGATGTTCCACAATTCGTCCTCTTCACTGGATATGCCCACCAGGTAGTCAGGAAGTGGTTCATATTGGTGATTGAAATCTCCACCTACAATTAGAGGGGAGCAAAAATTATGTATGTCAAGGAACTGAGCTAGATCCTCTACTGGTCCCGAGGTAGCTGCAACCCCCACTGGTCTTGAGTATATGTTAATCAAGGTGACCTTCCCTCCGCATGGCCATTCAAGGGAGACACACTGGAAGTCACAGGAATTGGTTTCCAGATGTGTGGCCCTACATCCCAAATGGGACCCGACCTAGATCGAGAGCCCTCCTGAAGGTCGGCCCTTTCCTCCCCATTTTGCTTCAATATCAAAGATGGCAAAACCCTGCCGAGAGTATTTTTCTCTTGCCCATGTCTCTTGTAAGAGACACACATCGTAGCCCTCAATGAGCTCCCCCCAATCAGGCGTATCTACTTTAATGGATAACCCCGCCACATTCCAGGAGAGGATGGAAATTACACCCGGAGCCTCTAGTGTATTATTGGTGTCTGGCCTCTGCGAACTGTCAAGTCCTGAGAATTTGCCATATTGGTTAGGTGGAAAGGCATCCAATGGGGCACTAATTAGTTTGGGGCTGTGTGGTAATGGGGGGCTATCCTTAATCCTCATATGGGGATCAATGTTTATTGGCTTTAGTGTACGGGTGTCGTGCCCACCTGGCACTACACTAAATGTGTGAGCCTTTAGATGATTTAATATTGGTAGAGATGTTTTGGCACCCGTGTGTACGTTTGGTACAATGTAAGTTGGTAGATCACCCATTGAATTAGAATGAGAGCTCTTTGGAGCGGGTGGTAAAGGTGCGATGGTTGGCAAGTGTGGAAGTCAGTCCACTTCCTCTAGACACCCGTATCTATTAGAGATCGGTAGCCCATTCCAGCCACCAAGTGCATCTGACCAAAAATTGCTTTGCCCTCCCCATGTGTGATTCCTCTCCGGGACCCTTCTCCAATTCCCCCCCCGGGATGAGTGAGGACGGGGTGGATAGAAAAAAGTGAGGGGTCTGGCTATTATTGTTGAAATTATGCTATGGTTGGTCCAGGAAGAAATGGCGTGTGCAGTGTTTGGATCCTCGAAGGATACAATCACACAATCGCCACTAGTGGACTTTTGTGTGGTGCCTACCCAGGGTACCCTCCGGACCATAAGGATTTTGCTCCTTAGGTGGTTGGGTATTGGTTTGTTGGAATCGAACCAGTGGATCACCTTGTTCTTAAGGAGGCAAAGTTTTCCTGCTGGTTATGTATCAATTCGGTTACCCCAGTCAGCACTACAACATAAGAACTGACCTCAGGGGGAAGATCTACATATCCCCTGGATCGTATGTAGCTAGTACTACTAGCACTCTGTGATGTTGAATGGTTAGCATTCTGGCCATTTTGCCTCGAATTGGGCTGATCTATCGGTGGTGGTACCCTTTGGCCGGATATGACTGATAGTGGTGGCGGGAGAGTTTCAACCGCCGGTTGGAAAGTGGTCGTCGTTGCCCTAGTTGGAGGATTATAAGTATTTACCTTGGTTCGGGGTTTGGGAATTGGTTTGGCCATGGGGATGGGAATAGGACTGGAAAAAGAAGTAACAGCAAGGGGGGGAGGGAGGGTGTCATTAGTTGATCCCAGGGACTTAGCCTTCGTAGGCGCCTGCGGGTTCGCAGCAGCTTGTGTCACAGGGATAGGTGGTATTATGGAAGGCGGGGTTCCGTGTGAACATATTGGTTTAGCATTCTGCATGGTGATAGTGGCCAAATTTAAGATGCTCTTTTCTATTTCCAGAAGCTGTGTTTCTATATGAGTGAATCTCACTTCTAGAGGGGAAAGAAGTTTTTTAAGTGTTTCCCAAACAACAGTTAGAAACTCTACGTCCTTTCCTTTAATAGTACAGAGCGGAGTTCCAACAGTGTCACTTTCTATGGTGAGATCATCATTTTCATGGGTGACTACTATGTGTGGGGAAGTGTTTACTAGGCGCGTTTCCAGTGGAAAAGACTTAGTTTTTGGCAGCGAAGCAGGGGGAGGTGCCTTAATTAGCAACTGGGCCTTAGCTATTTTGGCCTTTTTCCTTGCATATGTCGAGATGTAGTTACGCTTCCTTTTGTTATGTTGGCCATTTTGTAGTATTGGAGGGTTGCCACCTTTTGGTAGCGTAGCGTGGTTGATCGTAGCTTTGGGGGATGAGCCCGTCTCAGTTTCCTTCTTATGCTCGGCGATTACACCCAGATGGAATTGTGGGGAAAGAGTGGGTTTTGGAGGAGATTCCCCCTGTAGCACGGGTATACTGTCCACTTGCAATTGGTGGATATCGGCATTTGTGGCGATCAGAGTGGAAGCAGGGCCAAGCAAGCGCTCTGGTGTTTTGGCCCATGCAATAGACCCAAGGGAGGATTTTTTAGCAGCAGTTAGCTCAACTGACAATCTTCTAGCAGCTTCGAGTTCTAATGAGACCCTGTGTTGCATCTTAGTTATTTCATGATCAATTGCAGTGTGGGTCCTAGTAATAAAATCATCCATGCTACCATTTTTCAATTTGGATTTGGCCGCTCTGTCTCTGAACTCGCGGGTTGCCATGGTATGCACAAGATAAAATGCCTGGAAAGAAAACGTAAAGAGTTGGGTGCTAAAATCAAATCGGGTGGCCCAGTCCAGTCTCTATCTGCCTCTAACGGCCTAAAACGGCCCGCTCTTTGCCCGGTCTTCGCCCCGCGCGCGTCCCGCGTCGCGGTAGAGCTGGAGCCAGCAAAGAAGGAGGAGGTTGGGGGCGTGGCCGCCGGGGGAAGAGGCAGCAGCTGTGTGCAGCTGGGGCTGCTGGACCTCGCAGTCCCCCGGTAGGCTCCAGACGCTATCACTAGGCTTTGACCTCAACCTGGGAGCGCGTTTGCACTCCACCGACTGTGGAGCCGCTCACACCAGGGAGGACGGGGCAGGAAGCGATGAGCGGCACCCGCGGAGCGGGTGGCGCGAAAGGTAGCAAGAAGTACGGGGAAACACGCTGGGCAAGTCTTTCGTCCTCGCGGTGGGCAGGAGAATCCCAAAGGTAGCAGGAAGCACCCACTCAGCCGGATCCAGGCAGTGTTAACCACGGAGGCTGGGGGCGTGGCCGCCGGGGGAAGAGGCAGCAGCTGTGTGCAGCTGGGGCTGCTGGACCTCGCAGTCCCCCGGTAGGCTCCAGGCGCTATCACTAGGCTTTGACCTCAACCTGGGAGCGCGTTTGCACTCCACCGACTGTGGAGCTGCTCACACCAGGGAGGACGGGGCAGGAAGCGATGAGCGGCACCCGCGGAGCGGGTGGCGCGAAAGGTAGCAAGAAGTACGGGGAAACACGCTGGGCAAGTCTTTCGTCCTCGCGGGGGGCAGGAGACTCCCAAAGGTAGCAGGAAGCTTATATAATGTATGCTCCATTACAAAACCCTTAGTTAACACTAATTTAAAATTCATCCTTCATATTTCTATAACTTTCGTAAAGCAAACTAGATTTTTCCTTAAAAATTCAAATGTTAGAATTAAAAGTCTTAATCTGACCAAGTATAATGGTGGGCATTGATTTGAAACAATCCACACAGAAGTTTGTGCAAGAAAGGATTTTTTCAAACTCTACCTTAACATGGACCCTGCATATGGGAAAGAGATTGATAACATGCGTTTGTGCCTTTGGCATTATTCACAATAAGTTCCCCTAAGCTCCCTGCTACTTCCTTGATTTTGTGACCTTGATCTTCTTCCCCACACTCCTTAGGAATTTTACCAGTGCACAATTAAGTGTGATGTCGGTCTGGTTGAAGCAGGCAACGGCCACCTCTCTGCAAGTTCTCATCTCTTTCTTCGATTAATTAATTGCATAGTGTTTTCCGGTGTTCATCTAAGGAGGCTTTGCAGAGGCACAGTACGTGAATGGCATCCTCAGGTGCTTCACCGCAGAGCCTACATTGATCCCCGTAATCTTTTCTTCGCCATGGTGGGTAGTGCTCCAGAACTGGCATTACCCCTAGCTTAAGTTTTAGAAATTGCTCCTTTATCTGGATGCCATTACTTGTTGCTAAATAACCTTGAGGTGATAGCTTCTTGTGGTTACAAAGATTCAGCCATCCATATCTCCCCCTAGCCAGAGCCTGCTTGTCCTCCATTAAAGACACTGTTTAGGTGTTTGTTTTTAATATGATTTCCAGCTCATTTCGGCTCAGGTTCTGGGTCCAGACAGATGAAAGATCCAAAGTGATGAGTGATCTTTGTAGGTAGGACCTCAGGGGTGATCTGTCCCTCCCCTGTATTTCTAACCAGAGTTGGTGACCCAAAGAGCCCTTTTTAGTAATTTTGAGGCTCTGGCAGCAGTTCACAAAAGCCACTTGTCTACCCAGCATTTGTTTGACCAGACCAAAGTCTAGTCTGATTTGCGCTGGGGACACTTATGCTGAGGGATAGAAAACTGCTTTGCAAAATCTTGAAACAATATATTCCAGTGTTGTGTTGTCCCGACCCCTTAGAGCCTCACTCCCATATGCAACGTAGGCAAGATTCTGGGTTGGGACACCTGCAAGATTGAACTAAAGGAGGAACCCTTCATTTTGCAATGGGGCAGTCCTAGGCCTACTCCAAGGGTCTTACCTTTCCTCTTGATTTCTTCCAATTGTGTGGCAAATCTCCAATTAGGGCTAAATAGGACTCCCAGATATTTATATACATCTGTCCGTTTAACTTTTCCCATGCCCAAGCACCATTTATGTTTTTCTTGCTTGTTCCTTTGGAATGTGAGTGTTTTGGTTTTTGTCATGTTAATAATTAACCCATTTTTGTTTGAATATTCCAAAGTTAGGAACAAGAGCCACTGCAATCCCACTTTAGTCCTGCTTATCAGAACTAAGTCATCCGCAAATAGGAGGTTTGATGTCATAAAGCCTCCCAGTTTTGGTGCATGATTATTTACATTGTTTAGTGAGTGTGGAAGATCTGCAAGAAACAAATTAAAAAGTAGTACTCCTATCACTTCCCTCATACATTTTACTAGCTCTCACAATTTCCTCCCCTCCACAGCTCCTCTCTTTCTCGGTGGCATACTATCCACTCACCAAATTCCCACTATTATTCTCCCCAGATACTGTACAACATGTTCCATTCACATCCTCTGCCATAACCATTTCTCATTCAATTCAATTCAAATATCTATTGGCACCCTTCTCCACTGGGAGAGGTGTGTTGCAGCAGCCAGGGCAGCTGACTTCGGAGCATAGGGTTCACACTTCGATCCCCGGCTCCAGCGTCAGCTCAGCTCAGCACCATGTGACTCTGGGCAATAGCTCACTTAATTTCCACATCGGCCCCCAGCGCCTTGAGACCCATAAGGGTGAGTAGTTCACGCTTTACAAATACGGATTTCCATTTATCACCTTCTGATGAATTGTTACATCAAGCTAGTTTACTAAAGTGCCAGATTTTACCATCCGACAACTTGGCAGAGTAAGTAAATACTTTTACCCCTGGTACAGGATCATCTCACCTTGCAACCTTATTTCACTGGTACACCCTGGGCAGAACCTTGAGGTCCTCCACTCAGAAGAAGCTTGTCTCGCCTAGATTTTGTCGGTCCAGCTGGGGTGGCTACTCATTTTCTGTGGTGACCGCCAGAACACTTTGGAACACTTTGGAACACACTTTGGAACACTTTGCCTCTCTCTATCACCACGGCAAACCCACTTGCATCCTTTAAGAAGATATTAAAGACCTGGCTTTTCGCTTGTAGTCGGTCAATACTTGCTTCCCCTTCGTCCCGCTTAGCGCCTTGACACCTTTCTAGTTTAGCACGCTTTATAAATTCCCATCGTATCCTATCCTTGAAGAGGCTCAGAAAATGTACTAATACCCTTCTTCACTTTGTGCTCAATCTTCTGCAACATGACCTCTTTAACACTTTTCTTTTTATCATAGTAATCTTTGTTTGTCATTTGCTCCAACTTCAGGTTCTCTATAACCACGGTAGGAGACCATTTATTTTCCAATTGCCCAGACAGCCAAACGTTATTATGATCAGTAAATGGCTCACATCCTCTTAACACTTTAAATGGACTATAACCAGTCACTGATGGAGTAATTCTATAAGCCCATATCAATTTGTTCACTTCCTTTTCCTAATTCTTTCCAGCACTCACTGCAGCTTGCACACTTCCTATAATAACACGTTGAATCTCTCCACAGAACCATTCCCTTCTGGATGGTATACGGGTGTGTGCACAGCACAAACTCCATTCCTGGAGAGGAAAGTTTTTAATTTGTCTGCCCTTAACAGTGGACCATTGTCACTTAATATAGGAATGCCATTCCTCAGAAAATCCCTCTCTAAAAATAAAACAACCACATCCACTTCCAGTTTGGAAAAGACACCTACTTCAGGCCATTTTGAATACAACTTTATTAGTACAATGACAAACTTAGGCATGCCTCCTTTTTCTGGAATGGGGCTCTAAATATCCACTACTAAAGCTTGCCAGGGACCTTACGGTAATTCAAACATTATCAAAGGAGGACCCAATGTCTTCTGGGACTTGTCAGCATTGGAACAACTACTTCATTGTCGTACAAACTTTTCCATTTCTGAATCTACCCCCACCCACCAGTAGGAATTCTTGACTCTTTTTTTAGATGTATTAATCCCCAAATGCCCCTCATGCATTCATTCTAGAATCCTTTCCCTCAAATCACTGGGAGGAATCACTTTATGCCCTCTCAATAGAAATCCTTTATCAGAAATAGATAGTTCCTCTCTCAGTGCCCAAACTTTCTTTGCATCCTCCTTTAGTGTGTTCTTGGGGCCATCCTTCCAAGACAGATTTCTTAATTTCCTCCATGACCTTGTCCTCTGCACTTTTCCACCCACTCATTCTTTAGAATGGTCATCCCTTTGTCACCAGTAACAGCCACACTGTACTCACCACACTCATCCTGCAATGAAACCTGGCTACCCACAGGGGACCTACTTAAAAAAAAGCTACCTTATTCTCTCCACCTAGAATGTTACCCACTTTATAAGTGTAAGCCAGTAACTTGTGTTTCAACCTTGCCAAGTGGGGAGTGGAACCTGCAGACCCTTCCGTTGTCAATACCTTCACCAAAAGTTTGTGGTCCGTCCACACCATGAACTCTGAACCACACAAATACTGTCTGGACTTCCCATTGCCCAAACGCATGCCAACATTTCCTTTTCAATCACAGAGTATATTACGTCCATAGGAGATAGCAAATGTGAAGCAAATGCAACTGTTTCCTCCACTTCCTCCCCATTTTTAATTGACATCTAATTCAGTACTGCCCCCAAACCCTAATGGTGAGGATGGTACTAGCGTTAAGATGAAACTCCTGCAATGGAAGTGCACATATGTCCTTTTTTATGCTTCGAAATTCATTATTCACTTCCTCATTCCATTCAAAGGCTCTACGTTCTTTAAGCAATTACCTTAGATCAAAAGTCTTTTCCGCAAAGTTATTCACAAACTTATAACAAAATTCAGAAAGGCTAAAAGGGACTTAACTTCATCTCTGCTGGTAGAGGCAGGAGCATTACCAATGGCATCTTTAATATCTTTCCTAGGAAAAATTCCCTCCTCACTAACTACATGACCCAGATAATTCACAGATTTCATGCAGAATTTACACTTGTTCCATTCTGACGTTTATCCATTCTTTTTTAAAATTGCTAAGACCTGCCTCAGCCTACCATCATCCTACTACTTACACCTTCTCATAACTAAGATGTCAACATGAAAGAACTTCACATCTCTTCGATCCCTGAACAGCCTATGCATCAATTTCTGAAAACTGCATCTGCTGAGGCCAGCCCAAACAGCATATGGAAAATCCAATAGGAACCAAAGGGTGTGATAAATGCTGTAAGTTTCCTGCTAGTATGAAGAACAACTTGATGGTAAGCTGAGGACAAATCAACAATAGAAAACCATCTTACCCCTTTTGTCTCAGTCAACAATTTATTTATTTTTGGTAGAGGAAATTTCTCTGCAACAATATTTTTGTTTATGTCTTGTAAGTAAACACATTAATCTTACAGATTAATTTGCCTTCCTAACAACAACCAATGGAGATAGCCATTCCGCACATTAAATTTACTCAATTATACCTTTTTGCTCCAATTTGTTATGTTCACTAACCACTTCATTCCTTACTCTCAGTGGGATGTTTCTTACTTTGTGGCACATTGTGGCCCTGTTCAAGCACAATTTTGTGTGCAATCCTTTTCATTTAATAGTATTGCCCAAAAAAACTTCAAGAAATGCCTTCTTCCAAGATTCCTTTTCCTCCTGTTCCTGTGTTCACAGTAATAAAACTTGGGACCAGATGTAGGTAAAAGCACTTTTGCGAGACCTTAATAGCGATATTTAGGAAATCGCTATTAAGGACTCGCAAAATGCCATGTAGGTAGGAATCGCAATATTTTTTGTGATTCTTTAATATTCCTTAATTGCGAATTGCAAATTGCGGTTCGCAATCAAGGATTACCTTCCCATTCATTCCTAGGGTGCAAGGGTTCCAGAGGGACACCCTGTTACACCCCTGGAATGTGTATGTGTGCACATGTGGCGCACATACATGCCCCAAGGGCATGAATGTGAGCCACATGGCACTTTTAAAAAAGCAAAAAAGTGCTTTTTTAAGAGAAATCACAAATTACTACCACCAACTTGAAGTTGGTGGTAATTTGCGATTCCTTAAGGCAATATACCAGTTTGTGATGCCTACTAGCATTGCATTTAGGGAACAGCAAATTGCAATTCTCTGAATGCTTACGCAAAATAAGGAATTGCAATTTAACCAATTCCTTATTTTGCGAGTAGGTCTTTGACTTTCTACATTGGACAAAGCTGAACTGCAATCGCAAGTGCCGAAATTCGCAGCTCACCTGTCTCTAAAATGGCCAGCATCTCTTTTAAGGACGAGTCTCCACTTACCCACAACCTTTCCTGCAAGTTGTTATTATTGGTGTGCATAATTATTTGGTCACATATCAGTTCTTCATGAAGTGCACCAAACTTGCTAGACACTGCCCATTTTTTATTGTGCAGAAACATACTCTTTAATAGGCTCATGCTTCCCCTGCTTTCTGTGAAAAGAATAGAAATGGTCAATAGCATTGCAAACTGCTGACATAGTAATTATCTAAATCTTCTAGTGCATATCTAAATACATACCCATTTACTGAAGATCTGCCTTTCTTTTCCGTCTGACCATATACTCTTAGACCCTCTGGTCCTAAACTATGAAGTAGGATTTTCTTCATTTTTGAAGCAGAACATTCTTTAGAACCTTCCTCCTCTATTGCTGACATATAATAAATAAAAAACTCTTTCCCCTCCGCCTATTTCATTTGGGGTTCACCGGGTAGTTGTAAAAATGGCACTGTTGGTGTAAGTGAAAAAGTTTGAGTATACATAGTTAAGTTATACTAAACAACGATAAATTTATTCAAGGAATTCTAATGTCAGATCAATAAACTTAAATGCCAATTCCTCGGTACTAATACCTATGTATGACTACCTATGTAGTATCTTTGAATAAAATATCGAACTGTCCAGAATGCAATAGAACTGATCACTATAGATCAATTAACTGGGAAAATTCCAGGTGTGCACATCACTATCAATGTGCAGGAATGAATCACAAGTTAGTTCAGGACACAAACGTGTATACTCTCCTCATGCACAAGTGATACACACATTACTGTTTCGCTGAATGCGCTAGAATACGTACAACTTCTTTAGGATAAGTCAGGCGTGCACATCATCGTAACCATAAAATTCTGGCAGAGGTTTCTGAAGAGTGCCAAAATGTAGCACACAAAACGAAAACTGAGTTGTGTGTGTCACTGTGAAGGAAGTATATTGCCCAAGTCTAGAAAATCAAGTTGCAGAAGTGCATCATCATACTTTACTTTATAAATCTTTATTTCGGTAACATTTTTCACCATAAAAGACATTTAATAACATCCATAATATTGTTAAAAATAAAAGTTATACTTTGTAAAATTGTCCATTATCGTTAAAAAACAGTATTTCACAGTACAATGCATAACCTTGGTACGTTGGAATCAATTACCAGCATTGATACCACCATCATGCATCTAGTTGCAGAAATGCATTTTAATACAAGGTGTACATCAGCGTGGAATACACAGCACTAAATATGTCCCAATCCCAAAGCAGCTCCTCACTTCTTAAGTCTAATGACCAAGTAGCGAGTAATGCACTTTACAACAAGGTGTGCGAATCACTATGAAATAGGAAGCGCTAAGAATGCCCTAAAACATCTAAACCCGCTCCTTAAGCAAACGTGTGCATCACCGTAGCGCGCTAGCAGAAACAGAAGCCAATGACCGTAAGCCTTCACAACACCTACATCCAATATGGCTATTGCGGGTTAGCAGTCAAGACAATCCCACAACTGTGACAACAGCTTGTATGCAGACACGATCATGGCCAAACGTAAGAACAACAAAGCCAAACTTGGGGAGGAAGCGTGAGGGAAGGCTCAAGCGCATCCCTGTGCTATACTTTACTAACAAGCCTTGCTTCACACAATTTGCCCAGGTTTTTAATTTAAAAAAAGTTACCACACTGACTGCTCTCCCGGTATTAGCCCCACAAGTGGCCATAAAGGTGAACCCAGCAACATGTCCACTTGTAAAAGTGGTTCACTCTGTGACCAGGAACAAGCAAGGCACGTCCCGTCACAGGTTGCTGAAGGAAGGAGCACCATGGATCAACTCGTCGCTAAATCTGTAGTGTTCTTTCCAACTTGTACAGAACTCCTAAATAAGTGAACGTATGTACTGTAAAAGAACAAGCAGCTACATCTGCTTCATGTCACTTCTACATCCGGTCTCCTCCAACTGCCAGTTACCACATTCCAGGACCCTTATGTCCTTGTTGACTGTTACCAGGATGACTGGAAAATATTAAGCTGTCCTGATATCACAATTATGTTATGTTATGTTGTGTTATGTATATAACCCGGGAGGATATCCTGGTGCCTGATGAGAGTGAAGCTGCCCTGGCTGGAACTGATTGCAATGCATATTTTCCGTTTCTTGTGGAAATTTGTGATGGGGCAGGCAGCTCTGATTTGAAAAGGGAGGTTGTTCAAGATTTTAGATACTCTGTAGGAAAAGGCGTGTGCTTCTGGCCTTGCAAATGTGGGGCATGAGGGCGAGGAGAAGGTTAGGTAAGTGGAGGAGCCTTATTGGTGCATGGAACTGAATGCTGCTGTTAAGGTATGCTGGTCCTTGATTGTGTAGTGCCTTATAGGTGTGAGTGAGGAGTTTGAAGAGGGCACATTTGTGGATCAGGAGCCAGTGAGGCCCCTGAGAGGCTTAGGTATGTACGATTGGGGTGGGAGATTGAGAGTGAATCTGTCTGCTATAGTCTCTATGACTTGAAGTCTTTTAGTGAGTTAAGAGGTGATGCTGATATATGCATCATTGCCATAAGCCAGCCAGTTTGAGATCGGGGTTTGTGTGATGGAGCTTCAAGTTTCCAGTGGTAGCCATCTGTTCACTTTCTTCAGGAGCTTGAGAGTGTGGAAGCAGGTGGAGGCGACAGAGCTGATCTGGTTGGTCATAGAGATTTGATTGTCAATTAGGATCTCTAGGTTCCTAGCCAAGACAGGCTTAGTGTAGGTCCTTGCTCATGTAGAGATGAGTGAGGAGTCTTGAGGGATGCCACAGATTAGATTTTATAAACAGAAACAGCGTTCTTGTGGAAAAATCACACAGGATGTGATACAAATGTGTGCAATCGCAATGTCAATGGTTTGCTGTTATGTCAGACCATACACACTTCACTATTCAATAGTAAATATTTTTATAAGTATATATATTTGTTTTTACAAACTATTCAATAGAACAGTGATTAGGTGTCCCCAGTGAACATGCAACATAAAAAACAATGGTAACACAAGAGTGACATATACAATCGGTTTCCAACATTTGTAAAGTAGACCATTAGAGAAAATGAATAATTACAACAGCATTCTTATTAAATAATAGGAGCTGGAAAAAAAATGGTTTACTCTGCTTTTGTCAACCGCGTTTCGACCCCTAGATCAGGTTGGAAGCAGTGGGTGAGTATGGGACCATGATGACTGTTTAATTGCATCATTACAGGAAGGAGCTGATAATTAACAGTGCTTCTCTCTGGATTCTGGTCTCATGGAGGAGCTGGATGAGGTTGGCGTGAGAGACAGTGTTGAAGACGGCCAAGAGATGGAGAGGGATGCGTCCCTCTTGTTTATGATAAGGTGGATGTCATCAGTGGCAGTAATGAGGGCAGGCTCTGAGTTACTGGCACTGGTTGTATTAACAGGGGACTGATCTGTAGGTGTCTCTATAGTTGTTGGTGCCTTCAAAGTTCCAATTGATTGTGGTATCACTTGGTGAATTAAGGTCTTCCATGTACCAGCTTGCCCATTGTTTAAAAAACATGAGGAGGTGTTTTTTTAGGGAAACATCCCCTACCACGCGGATTTTACTCCGCAAGGCTTTTACAACGCGTCCATTACAACGCAAGTCGTAACCATGACTTGCGCTGGAGGGCGCTAGAGGATTAAGAATAGTATATTTACTATTCTAACACCTTCCCTGGTGTCCACGGGGACTGGTGTTTGAATAGGAAAATATACTATTCTCAATCCGCGCCCCCAACGCAAGTCGTGGTAACGACTTGCGTTGTAAGGGACGCGTTGTAAAAGCAGGCGTTGTGATGGTACGCGTCGTACCGTCATACATCTATTTTTTTATGGTGCCAGGGTATCTACCACGAGGCGATCTATTAGTTGAAGTTTGTGATGGCTCATAAAAAGGTCATTGTGGTGGGGTGAGCATCAAGACTGAAGCTCAGTTGTCCAGAATTCTTTAGTGATGTGTTCAATTTCCACGTGGAGAACTTAATATGTTCTATTCTGTGTTGATTGGGTAGATGCAGGCTAAAGCGGACTAAGGAGTGGTCGGTCCAGGTGATGATGGTGGGATTTCCCACTGTGATGTTGGAGAAGTTGGTCAATACAGGATCAAGGAGGTGTCCGACTGCATGAGTGGGGTCATTCCCTTGTTGGATGTGTTCTAGCATTCTTAGTTCGTCCAGGAGGTTGGGGGTCAGTGTAATCGCCGAGGTGAATTTTAAGACTGCTCAGTAGAATGAAGGAGTTGGAAGTGAGCACCAGCAAGGGGATGAGGTCCATGAGAGTGGCGTCGAAGTTGAATAGTCTGGGCAACCAGTAGAGTGGTGGCACTCCCAGGGGTGGTAGTTTTGAGGTGTTGAGTTTGAAGGCTAAGTGCTCAATGGTGTTTGCTGAGGTAATAGAACAATTGAGTTTTTCTTTATAGATGATTGGAAGTTAGCCACGGAGTTTCCTGGTTCTGTCTTGTCTTGCGATCATGTAGCCAGCCAGATGGGGTGGCTACTGCAATGTCCAGGACTGATTCTTGGTTGAGTCAAGTCTTTGTGAGGATAAGTAGGCTCTTGGAGTGGTCATGCAGAAGATGCAAGACTTCAATGGTGTGTTTGGCGAGCAAATGTGTGCTGAGGAGAAGACAAGCAAGGGTTGGGTATGTATTGCATGTGGTGACATTTTGTGAGGTGTGGTAGAATGCAGGGTGCGTGGACGGCCTGAAAGCCAGGTGGTGCAGTTTGTGTAGAGGCACAGGAGCATGATGGAGGAGCGAGTTGAGAGAGAATAAGAAAAGGGCATTAGGTGCATGAGAACTCACCTTTGGTCCAGATTGTGTAAGCTTGTAATTAGCACAGAGAAGGGAGTCCAGGGTGCAGAGCACAGACAGCTGCAGCTGAGAAGCATCTGGAGTTGCAGTGTGTAGATGGTGGATGGGGTTGGTGCACAGACAGGCGTGCCTTTGGTGCATTCATTGCATGTCCGCACTGCAGCCACCATCAAGAAGATCTTGCAGGGATGGAGAAGATGTGGTGGGCGGGGCTAAGACAAGCAGCAGAAAACGCTGGAGGTAACTGGAATGTACAAAAAAGTGGCAGAAAGAGGGCATAAAATAGGCAAAAAGTAGATAAAAGGAGGCAAAAGGAAGGCCAAAGAGAACGCAATATAGAAGCAGGGAGAATGTGAATGAAGAGTGACAGAGTGGGAGAATGGAAAAAGGAGACAAAAGTGAAAGGAAAAAAGTGGGACTATAGTGAGAAGGAATGACAGAGAGAGGGATACAGTGGAGACTGGCCTTTAAAGGAAGATTCACCTCACACACCAGAGGTGTCCTGCTTCATCATAGGGGTTCCTCCTTGCGTTGAGAACCTAGTTTCAATGCGGGCTACTGTAGTGTAGCTCCTATATCCCTGATAGGCGCTGCGCATTGGAATAATATACACTATAGATTTGACATAGGACTGAGACTGAGGTCAGTATGTCTCTATTGAGTACATAGAAACTTTCTCAAATAAACAAGAAGGAATTAGTTTCTGACAACCGCATAAACATGACAACTTTGTTTCCCTTAGAGTCGAAACAATATCTTCAGAGCCGTGGAAACAATAGATTACAGTTTTACTAAGTCAATTGTGCATGCTACGTTTCTACGGAGTTGCACAGAAATAGAGAGACAGGCGTTTCAGTAAAAGGGTTTATTGAACAGTCTTATTTCTCATGCAGGAGATATGAACTGCTACAATCGTAAGACAGAATGCGAAGTATAATGCATACAGCGTTAGCAGTAATATAAAATAATACTGCAATAGCATGATCTGTAGCTATGACATATATAAAAATACATAAATAAACAACAGGCTAAAATACTCAACTGATGCTTCTAAAATAATCCTACCCCAATGTACCTAACCTAAGTATAGTATGAGGGAAGAAGTAGGTGCTGTTTATCTATAGTTTAGTTTAGGTGGGTTGTGCCAAGAATTGCCAAAAGTTTCTCTAGGTTCTCATCAGCTCCATACCTTAGAAGGAGAGAAGTTGGTATCTCTTTTCCAGGACTCGATCTCTAACGCTCCACAAGGGGAATCAGAAACACTGGAGCTGGATTTTCGTCGAGGAGGATGACAGCGTCTGGTCAGTGCGTCAGTTGGGGAGTTGACTTTCTTGGGAACTTGCTATGGCAAACCGGGTCGTGCAAGTAGGTAGCCGAACCGCACCATGCCTTGCTATAGCAAGTGAAGGTATATTTAAACCTTGAAGGTGTTTAGGAATGCCAGTATTGACGTACAAGTCGAGCATATGAACATCATGAATGAACCCCTAAGGAATAGATGTTCATTCATAATAAATGAGTTCTTGAAGAAAAGGGGAAGTCCTAAAGGCTTAAGAGTCTGGTTTTCCTTGAACTCGCTGTGATGAAGAGGATCAGATGCAGTTGACCATGCCTGTGTTTGGTTAGCATGAGCAATGCCTAAAGAAGGGCTGGATTGCTATGCCTAAATAAGGGCAATTTGAATTGAAAACTGTTTGTTTGTAGACAAGGTCATATATTGTCTCTGGAAGTATTCAAATAATTATTGTTCTCTATGAATAGTTCTACTATAAGCAGATTACTTGTGCCAAAAGGAAAAATACAAATTTGGAGAAAAAAAATTAATCATAGGAAAAAAGTTCCAAAGTTAGAACATTGTTTTGAAAAAATGAGGGTCAATTACAAAGTCTCTCAGAACACTGTGTGCCAAAATCAAAAGTCAGCGTTAGGGCTTGGAGAAAACATGAAATCTTCTATTTCTGTAGACAAAAATTCATCTATTGGTGTAGGTGAAAGTTGTAATACCTCGTTTAGAAGATTAACCGCACATAGATGTGAACTATCGCCTCAGCATTGGTCGCATCAGCAATGTTCGAATCGGATATTACCTGCGCTCCTGTTGCTTCCTCTCGTACCTCAGCAGTTGCAATTTGCGTCTGTGAGATCTCAATAAATGCTGTCATCAGAATTGGTAGCCGCTGGGGACAACACAGAGCATGGGCCGTTACAGGGTCCAGCAGAGTATCAACATCCGGTGGCAGAACTGATAGGAGTTTTAGCAGGCAGCGTAGAACAGGTAAGATGCAATCTTGCCAGATTGGTATGAATGACAGAAACCATGTGGTATTTAGTTCTTGTAGACGAGGTAAACCCAAATTTGGACAATGCGCTTACGACACGTCATCTCCTGCAGAGCTTTCTCCACTGTGAATTTGGTGACGCTGGTGATTTGGCTTGAATATTGCTGAAGTAGGAGCAAAAATATTATACCTACAACGAGTCCCAAAAGGAGGGGCAGTCCGCCAAACACAGAGTGCACGAAGTTTGGAATGATTCCGAGGACTGCTTGAAAAGTTGCTAACAGTCTGGAAAACACTGTCTTAACTACATGTACTATACCGCTCGTATCAGACATGTTTAAGATGTTTAAGATACTACCTAACATTTCTGAGAAATGAATAGGGCAGTTTGTATTCAAAAGGGCATGTATCTCGGCAGAAGTCCTTGCAATTTGTAGATCATAGGTCTCTTTGGCCGAGGTCAGTGGCACCATTTTTTTGCTAAAGAATGGCTTAGAGTATCAATTCGTATAGAAGAGATGTTCAGTGAAGGCTATAAAGGCGACTCCCTGGCTGTCTTGGTTTGTGGAAACAATGCTTGCAATCAGCAAGTGACCCTGGATGTAACAGTAACTAGATATGGGATACCTGACAACATGCCACAGCAGCTGTGATCGTTCGACATGAGGTAACTTCCATTTGAAAGTTGTCCAAAAATTGGATCAATCACTGCAGCTGGTGAACCTTGCAGAGTCTTTTACCCATTGTCTACTACAGAGAGAGATTTCTCTAAATGAATATGATCAATTTCTCATATTCGTTCTGCAGTCTCTGCTTGCGTAATCTTCCATATTTCGGTATATGCTGCATATATACCAGCATATGTGAAACGTTTTTGACGCTGTTTTCTTGGTCCTAACAAGAATTCCCTAAGGTCTGCGCCACCTTTAAGTAAAGATAAGTGTTATTTTACATCCTGTAGTGTAGCTTTCTGTAGCCAATCAAGGCATAGCTTCCCTACACTGTATGTTGTTATCTCCCCAGGATGCTGTCATTGAACATATATCGGGTCTGGCCCATTGACATTGAAACCTTGAGTTTTGTTCAGGAATCGATCTTGAGTTGTTTGTGTCTATGGGCCAGAGCAACCATTTGTTCCAATCTGGATCTGAGCTGTTGTGATGCAAAATATTATGTACGTCGACCTCCCCCTGTGTAGAGCTATTACTCACAGGTATTGGTATGGTCGGTGTGTTCATGTCCTTGATCTTGGCTAACCCAAGGCAAGACGTTTGTTGGCAGTGTCTTTCAAAAACATAATTTGCTCTGGGATGATACATGCAATGTATGGATTTAATTTATATTTTTATAATTGGTACTAAAGTGTTGGAGAACGAGATAAGGCAAGAGGAGTAGAGTGGCATAAAATAAGTATTGCATCAAAATACATTATGGTTAATAATATGAAGTGACAAAATGATTGCTGTTCACTACATCACCGTTAAGTACATCCTCATCATCAAGCTAAGAATATATTTACTATTCTCACATCCAAATCTGCTTATGTTATGCTATGATTTTAATGCATGTAGTTACCCAAGGGCTACCAACGCTGAGTGAGTTGTAGCTCTCACTGTTGAGCTTCTAAGGCTCGAGGTAAGGCTAATGGGGTTAAGCCATGTTCTGAGCACTTTTCTGAAATGGCTGGCGTTCCATAGGTTAGGGGTCAAATGCACGAAGGATCTGCCTCTCCACCTGATCCTTTGGATTTGCGGCACCATTAGTAGTCGTGCCACTTACGATCTTAAGGAGTGTAGGGTACAAAAAGGTCCTTTAATGAGGAGGGGCCTTTATGGTTCATTCCCCTATGCACAAGATAAAGTGCCTTAAATGTATCCTTCTCCTCCACTGGAAGCCAGTGCAAGGACGCCAGTGCACTTTTTACAGAGGAGTGCTTAGGTAGCTTAAAGGTAATCCTTGCTGACACATTTTGGACTAGCTGGAGTCTCTTAATAATGTATTTGGGTGAAGGCGTATGCAAAGAATTCCCACTGTCCAGGCATGAAAAAATCTGTGCGTGGACCACTGTTCTCCTAGATTCTTTGGATAGAAGACCTAGGATTTTGGGTAGAGTACTAATCATGCCGCAAGATGCCGTTAATATTTTTTCTAGGGCCTCCATGGATAATGAGCTGTCCAACCACATGCCTAGGCTCTTTATGGCAAAGGAAGAGGTTGGGTGAAGTTCCCAGTCATTCTGGCCTTCCGATGGTTATTTGCCGAGTTGGCTTGTTTCCTAATATCTACCCAACAAGCAGCTTTCTCTAGTCATGGGGCCAATTGTTGTTGTGAGCCTGTTCCTGGAGAAAGGGAGACATCAGTTGGGTGTCGAGAGCGTAAGAAACAACCACTGAGAGCGTACGAAAGAATCACTGCCCCAAATTCCTTAACAATATCTGCCAAAGGGTGCAGCTAAATGTTAAAAAGTGTGAGCTCAAGGAAGAGCCCTGTGGAACCCCATATTTTTATTAAAGACAACAGAGTAACAGGATGGTTCAGAGATTTGAAAGGACCTTTCTTTCAGAAATGCGGAAAGCCAGTTCAATGCACCATTTTCTATTCATATTTCACTCATCATGCGCATCAAAGTGTCTTGATGAACCGTGTTGAATGCCGCGCTCAGGCTGAGAGGGATAGTGGCCGTAGAACAGAGGTCTTTAAACTTTTTTAGGCCAAGTCCCCAAGGCAATATTTTTTAGGAGTGGAGGCCCCTCAATCACTTAAATTTCTTGAATTTGGGATTTAGCATCTTTGGCAATCATTTTTACCCCGAGGTGTTATCTGACAACTAATTTTCACAATATCGAAACAACATTATCAGTGTTTTGTAAATTTAAGATTTGTGAGTTGTAAATCTGGCCAACAATCACATAATTCATGCAACACCATTTGACAGGAAACTTTCATTGGAGTGAAAACTGCCACAAGGTCAGTGCATGCTACCCCAACTTTCAGGACCCCATCTAGTTCTTTGCAGACCGATCCAGCAAATAATCAGAATGTTGGCAGGCTTGGCATCCACATAATTCTCTGGGCAAAGTCTTTGCTCTGAAGATACAACTCAATCTATGGAAATTCCCACTGCCAGATATGTGTATTTTGTATTATCCCACTAAAGCAGTATAGATGCCTTGAGCCCTGGTGCAAGCAATGAAAATGGCCTTCTGGACTAAAGCTGGGATTATCCGGATTTAATGGGCCGGATGTAGCCGCGTTCGGTGCAGGTAAAAGCGGTGGGGCCAGGTGAGAGAGGTGCGAGGGGGTGGGGTATTTCGACGGACGATGACAGGAGAAAATTAAATAAATAATGAATTGTCACTCGTTGCAGGCAGTTACTTGACAACACTATCCCAAATGAACAGGAGAAAGTGAAAAATTGCAACAAATGGCCTACATTTGCCTTGTTATTATGGGAAATACTTTGACAAAAGATAAAATGTAATTTTGCCTAAGACTCTAAATTGCCTGCATCACAGCAGATTTGCAGAATCCAAACTGCTGTTGGCTAAAACGCCAGGACTCATAGTGATAAGTCTCTCAACTGGGGCCTCTTGATAACAAAGTGCAAGTACACTAGGTCATCAACATTTGCACAGCGCAATGATGCTGTATGTAAGACCTTATAGCGCTCTATTTTGTTCAGCTTGTTTTCAGTTAATGGTTCCTTTTTGTCTGATCATCAGGGTGTTGCTCTGCCTTTTAGAAACATTCTCAGGAAAGACAGCATCACCTGGACCATGAGCAACAGAGGTGACTCAGAAGCACCTGTTTGTAAGTTAATAAAATGTCCTTGAGGAATGAGAATGCAGGCACCTCCAGTATCTGTCACCATATAGTGGTTGTTTGCATGATTTAACATCTATAAATAGATTTTGACTGGCTGATGCTACAAAAATCTGTTCAGCAAGCCCATCTACTGCTGCCCCTGTGACTAGCGTGACTAGTGCCTTATTGCCTGTAGATCTATGGTGGACTTTGTGGCACATGGCCCAAGTGAGTGTCAACTTACCATAACTGCAGGACTCAAATCATCTCTAATAACAGAGGATAGATCTAATTTTTCAACTGACAAGGGAAAGACGAAACCCAAAACGTATTGGAGGTTTAAGAATTGAGGGGAGATCCCTCTCTGAATTCTAAGGAGAGGGAGAAGTGTTGGGAGACTCAGTCAGTGTCAGACTAGAGTAGAAAATGCCCGGATACCAAAATAAGAGGCCCAACGTATGAACTGGTTCATAAAGCAGGGATGAAAAAGAATGGGCAAGACTTGGAGAAAGAGAGAAAAGTGTAAGGTGGTGAACAGAAGAGCTGTGAGCTGGAATCAAGAGTAAGCAGCCTTGGTATTTGGCCACCCTGGTGTTCAGCAGTGCTACTGGCAGCTTCTAAGAAAAAAACATTGGGTCCCTAAACCTACTTATTTACTTTTTTACAAATTAAGTACTGGAAATAGCACTGGACACAGTACTATAAGAAGACCAAAAGAGAAGAGTGGGAGGGTCGATTAGAAACATATTCTTCCTGGTTTTATGTAGTTTGTGCACATTGTACCGTAATTAAGCCAGATCCAGCGCAAGGACTGAGAAAAGTACCCCTGAATGACTCTGGAAAATAGACACCCCTTCCTCACAATCAGACAGCAGATGTAGTTTTTTGGCCCCTATGTCAGCACTCAGAGCAGTGGATTCAACAAAAACAGAACACACACTGCATCAGAAAGCTTCGGTATGAAATCATTGGCAATAGTAGGCAGTAAACAAGATAGTTAGTTAGTCTCAGATCATTGTGAAATGTCTGAGTACATCCACTCGGCCTCTCAAGTAATGTTACTTGCACTTGTAATCACAGTCATACTCATAGCCGGTTAGCCTCACATAAAAATGTCAGTGATCCGTGGAACACAAAGCACGCCACTCTCCAGACTGGTAGAAGCATCGGAATTAGCTTCAGTTTCGGTGCGGATTCTGAGCACCGCAGAAGGGGTGGTGCGTGGAGAAAATATATTTAGTCCTAGACCAGAGGCGCAACTAGAGCCACATTTCGTGTGGGGGGGGGTGAGAGCTACTACAAATTTTGGGGGGTGGCTAATTCTTCCAGCAATAGGCAGAGTGGAGATGAAGGGGTGAAAAACCAACAAAGACTTTACAAAAAGCCTCGTTAACAAGTAAATGGCCTTTTAAAGACCTGTTAGGTACTCGGGTGCAGCTGCAAACAAGACGGTTGCCAGCCCGGGAAGCTGTCTCAGCTCGGGCTGCTACACACGAGGGGGTGTGGGGGAGGAAGCTGAAGCTTTTTGAGCCCAATGGTCATTGCGCGCCTGTCCCAGACAGAACAGACATCATCGGCTAACAGCCATCATTTGTTCATTGCAATATGTGAATATTTTTTAACCCGTCCTTAAATCTGGAAATCCAGTAAATCAACACACATCTTGTCTCAAACAAATAGAACAAAGGCAGTGTACCACCTTCAATCTGTGGTTCTGCCTCTATGCTGCTCTGTCTCTGATTGGAGGAACGTCTGAGTTAAGCTTCCATATAGTGATTGACTACTCTGACTGCTGCCTCTAATCAGAGAGCATCCTGCTTGCAACGACCCAAATTCTGTAGAAAAAACGGAAGTAAATGTACTTCAGACATCCGAATGAACACTGTAAAGGGGAATTCTTTCTGCGGAGCTTGCACCCCGGAGGTGTTTCCACGCCCCCCCTGGGGGTCGCGCCCCCAAGTTTGAAGTTCTCTGCCGTAGAACCTCTTTTATCTAGCAATATTTCCAACTCTTCAGTTATTGCTAATAGCAGTCTGAGTGTGGGTGAGAAGAGTATTCCTACGGGAATAAGGAAAGATTATGATTAATGTCTTTTCCAATACCTTCTCCATGGCTGGAAGTAGGAAAATAGGTCTGTAGTTCCTGGGACATGTAGGGTCAAGTTTAGGATATTTTAGCAGAGGCTTGACCACTGCACATTTCCAAACTTGGGGAACAACTCCAGTGGAAAGGAATAAATTAAGGAGATCCAGAATTGTGGGAAAAATCTCTTAGGCTCCTTGTAGCAGAATGTGGGGTGGCACCAAATCCCAAGAGGATCCAGATTTAGCTTTGCCAACTAATACTGAAAGTGACTTCATTACAACAAGGGGGAAGTTTGAGATACATGCATTCTATTTGTGCAAAAAATGTATCTCTGGCAGGATAGTCAAAGCTTTTTCTGTCTGCTGTAGATTGCTTTAAATAACAGAGACTTTATCTTAGAAGTTTGCTGCAAGTTTATTGCAGCATGCTACTGTAGGGGTAAGCAGCCCGGGAGAACGGTCACCCAGGTGCTTGTCTGCAGCAAGCTTGACTACGGTAACGCATTCAATGCCAACACAACCCAAAAACTCCAAAAGAAATTGCAGTGCATCCAGAATGCCTCTGCCAGACTTATCATGGACATGCCCCCGCCAAAACCACATCTCCGGTCACCTGAGAGACCTTCACTGGCTTCCAGTCAACAAAAGAATCACCTTCAAACTCCTTACGCATGCCTACAAGGCGCTGCACAAAAATGATCCTGAGAGTCCCTTTTTTCTTTCTATGTGTGTTGCAGAATGCAGTACACATAGAAAGAGGAAGTAATGAGGAGAAATAAAGATATTTCTCCTTGTTACGCCTCTCCTGGGGAGGCTTTTCTTTTTGGCCCATTCCCTAGTTTACAAGGTTTTGTAAATTCGAGAATGTTTCAAAAACCATAGGAGTTGTGTGGTAACACCCACTCAAAGCCTATGGGACACCTACCCAGGGCAGAGTAAGGAAATGCAGTGTTTCGTGCTGTGTTGCCTTATTCCAGATTTTTGTAGCCACTCAAAGCCACTACCTTTTTTTAGCTTAAAAAATGTGACTTAAGGTTTACATTGCTCTTGCAACACGTTGCATGGTGCATGAGCGACTCAAACTGGGCCATAAATGTGGATCCATAAATTTCACATTTAAGCAAAAACGAGATTGGGTGTTGTCTCACCCTGTCATTGTGCTGTGTCGCCACTCCAACATTGGCAATATATTATTTCCAGCCCCCTGGTCAGATGGATGAGCACTTGCCTCCAACTTGTCTCCAGTGGTCAGTCTGCTAACCAAGGCATTGGGCTATACCCCCACCCCAAATCTGTCTCAACAGTCTTTCTGCCTCTTTAGGACCAATACATCCCCATGACACGGGAAAGGAAATTGTGATTTTTTGGGGGGGCGTCCTTTTTACATGTGAGGGAGTAGAGTTGGGGAAGTCCCAATTTACTCTCACTTGCCATTCTGGCTGACTGAATTGTTTGTTCATGAGGTAAGCCAGCAACTACAAAAAGTTAGCAAAACCCTGTTGTAAATGTTAGGCACAGATTAGTACTTCATTACTGTTTATTTTGTCAGTAGATAGTGATTACTCATCAATATAATCATCTTTTTCTCTGTCTTTTTTTACCTACCGCTGTTTGCAAAGATCAATCCTGTAAATATTCCTGTGGTTCTGGTAGTAACATGTATGATTTAATTAAATAATGTTGTGAAACTTTTGGTAGAGGCATGAATTCAAGGTATGCAATAGCTATGTGATAAATCCCGAATGGCAACACATCGAAGAGGTTCAGTGGGGGGGAACATGGCACCTGCACGCTAGCAGTTGCTTGCTCCCAGAGCTCCCGCTCCAGCCATTGAACACACCTAATGAGTTAATGAGCTAATTCAACCAGCACCCAGCATACCTTTTGGACGTGTGTTTCCTCGATTTTTCGTCTTTCCCTGGGTTTCTTTGTTCCTTTTTCCACAGTGTTCGAGAGGCAGGCATTACCGGCACTACTGAGTTTGCACAGCTGGGGATGTGTCGAGGCGAGGCAGGTGGATGCCTCTCAGCACTACCCCACTGGTCTGAGGCCACCCTGGAGGGTCGCAGAGCGGCCGCTCGTGGCCATCTCCAGGGGAACAGCGGCAGAGACAGCATCGGTGTTTTTTCCGGACTACTGAGCAGAGGATTCAGCGAGAATGTGGCGGTAAGATTTGGGAGAATTCTGCCTCTACGTTGGAGCCAGGTACTGGGGCAGGGAAAGGGGGCCTAGTTCATCGAATACCACAGCATTCTCAGGAGGTGTTGTCCCCCGGGGCTCAAACCCTCTGAACCCTCCAATCTCCGCAGGAGGCTTCTCTCCCCATTGGAAAAACGCTGCCACCACTGCCAAAAAGGGTTCTAAGAAGCGTAGGAAAGGCCCTGGGTGAGTTTTGGTCTGGCCAAGGCAATTTTAAAGAATAATTCCACTGACACAGGCAATTCCAGCAAGGATTCTGAGTTGGTCCAACACACGTGCACTGACAAGGCCATATCCGGGGCACTAGAGTCTCCTCTTGCCCTCGCTGCACCAGTTTCAACCAGCAACTCTGCCTTCCAGATTTACCAGGTTAACGGTAGATCTATAAAACCCAAGAGGCCTAAAAGTAATACCGCACACACCATAGGTAGGGTCACTCCATCTTTGCGTTCTTACTTTAGGGTTCAACCAGAGGTTCTGGATATCACTGCACAAGCCGAAACCCTTAGGAAGAGCTCAGCTAGTGTAAATACATCTATAACATCAATACCATTATGGACTGTGTCATCTGAGAGCACCATGGAGTCAACGTCAGATTTGGTCTCTCAGCAGGGCAATTTAGAGGTATTTTTGGATCCCCGTGAGCCCGCGAGCTGCTTGATTACCGGCTCCACAGCTTGTTCTCAGGCTCAGCTACTAGCAGCCTTCAAAAGTGAATCCAGGGGGGAACATGCGCCGGAAGGCTCTTCATCTTCATCTTCAGGCTTGGAAGCTCTCTTTACCACATTCTCTGAAGACATAAAAAAATGCTTTGCATTATCTGCAGCTAATCAGGGAGAAATCAGAAATTTCTGCAAATCCTTGGAGAAAAAAGTGGATCTCTTAAACCCTAGGACCGTAACTCTTGAGAACAGTGTTGGGGAATTAAAAGAAGACCTCGGGCTGGTGAAGTTGTACATTCTACTGCTAAAGAAAGAAAGCTGGAAAATTTGGAGAATAACGGGCGCAGAAATGATTTACGCCTATTGAATGTTCCGGAAGGGAGCAACGGATCGGACATTAGACCTCATATTGTTTCCTTACTTAAGGCTTCCCTACAGCTCGCGGACTCAGAAGAAGCACTAAGCCATGATATACAGAGGGTCCATAGGGATCCCTTTCGAAGAAGCCCCAACAGATCCAAACCCAGGAAAATAATTCTCAACTTTCTAACTTTTGCTTTAAAAGAGGAGATTCTCAACGCAGCACTGAAAACGAAAACAGTAAAGGCAAAAGAGTTCTCGTTTGACATCCGGTCTGACCTCTCCAGGCTCACACTGGATAGGCAGTGGGAGCTTGGAAGGAGGTTGGAGAATTTTGAAAAACATGGCGCAGTAGCTCAACTAAAGGAATTGGGGTTGGGTGCAGCGGGGTAAAAAATAAAAAAAAATCTTCATTCTCCCTATTTTGATCTTACCAATCTCAACTTTAAGAGCAATGGCTTTGGAATTGTGTTAGTTTGAGTGCTGGTGCTGGTCTTTCCAATATCCATTTTTAATGACAGGTCATTGGCTTGACCCACCATGAGTTCCATACAGATTCTGTCCTGGAACGTTAATGGCCCGCGCACTAGACCAAGAAGAGACAAGATCATACAATATCTCCAGGATTTACCTGCACCGGTCACTGTCCTCCAGGAAACACATCCACTACATCTACTTAAAGAAGAGACGGTCACTCGCTTTAAAAATAAAAGATGGGTTGGTTCGTATGTTTGTACTAGTAAATCAGTTAATATCAGAGGGGTTCTATTTCTATTTAAGAAATCAGCTAGGGCTCATATTTTGCTACAGCTAGTTGACCCAGGTGGCAGATGGGCCATTGTGAAAGTTATTATAATGGGAACTTTGTTTACCTTGGGCGGCTAATATAAACCCAACCAAGATGACCCCTCCTGCCTCAATACTATTTTCTCCCATTTGTTGGACTTTCCGGAACCCATAGTCCTAGCTGGAGATTTCAATATTGTCCTGAATCCCTTTTTAGACAAGACACCAAACAACAGAGCTCTGGTTCCTTCTAAATCTCAGGATTTTCTACTTGGGGCAGTGAAGCAATTCACCTTCTTGGATATTTGGAGGGAAAGATCAGGTCAGCAGCCAGGTGCCTCATTTCGAAATTGTAAATATCGGCACCAATCTATTCTAGATTATGTGCTGATAAGCCATTCGTTAAGAGGCAGAGTCAAAAAAATCTCTTACTCTCTTACTTGGCAACCCATCTTTAAGACCATTCAGGTAATCTTCTGGGTCTAGAGTGTCCATTACCCAGCCCCACTAGGACATGGTCCTTTGACTGCGTAGTACTTTTGGAGGAAGAGGAGATCTCTTTCTTATCACAAGAAACGGAATGGTTTCTGAAGGCGAATTCTGGATCGGCTTCAATAACAATCGTTTGGGATTCTTTAAAATCTTTTTTTGCGAGGCCAAATTACCAGCAGGTCTAGCTATAGAAATAAAAGATATAAAGAAGACATCTCATCTGTCAAAGCTAAGCTGAAGGATGTGGTGGCTGATCTAATCTGCCAAGCTCTCCCTGAAATCCAGCAAGAACGTCAGGTTAAGTTTGACAGTTTGAAAGGTAAGTTGGAGAATATCTTGCACACCAGGCTTACTCGAAGATGGGAGGCAAGTAAAATTGCCCCCTTTGAGTATGGTGAAGGGTCCGGCAAGCTCTTTGCGTGGAAGACCAAATCAGACCGGGTAAGGAATCACATCAAGGAAATTATTAGTGGGAATGCTAATCTTTCTTCAGATAAGGAAATCTGTGATGCTTTCCAGAACTTCTTCCAAGGCATCTGTTGTGAAGATAAAAGGCTGGATAACTTTAGCGTCCAGAGCTGGCTGGGAGGCATCCCTCTTCCATCCCTGAAGTCTGATCAGCAACAACATTTAGACCAGGCTTTTTCTCACGCTGAGGTCAGGGAAGCCATTTCATGCTGTAAGAACTGGAAATCTGTGAGTCCTGATTGGCTCCCAGCCGAGATCTACACATTATTGAGTGATAAGATCATCCCCACCCTGACGTTGCTTTTTAATCAGGTATTACAGGAGGGCCTAAAGCTCCCAGCTTACTGGAATGACGCCACTATAATCCTGACCTTGAAACCAAGGAAAGCTCCATCAAGCTCTGGGTCATATAGGCCCATATCACTCTTGAATGCTGACTATAAAATCTTCACCTCAATATTGGCAGTAAGATTGGGACTTGTGGTGGGAGATATTCTTCATTTGGATCAGAAGGGCTTCGTCAGGGGTCAACAACTATCTGACTTCACTTGTGACTTTATTGGCACGATTGATTTGGCTTCCGCATATTCTCTTCCATTAGCAGCCATTACCTTGGAGGCCACTAAGGCCTTCAACAGAGAGAATTGGATCTACCTGTCGGAGGTCTTGAGGAAATTTAACCTAGGGGAAAAATTCTGTCGTACAGCTCAGTCAATCTATCAGAATCCAACTGCCAGACTTCTTGATAATAGCAATATTACTGTTCCCTTTATGAGATCAAGGGGGACCAGACAGGGCTGCCCACTCTCCCCTCTCCTTTTTGACCTATATATTGAGCCATTTGCTCAACGGCTCAGGGACAACCCTAACATCCAGCCTTTTAAGTATGGGGAGTGGGAGAGGAAGGTTGCCCTGTATGCTGACAATATTTTAGTTCTCTCGGCTAATTTGCATACAACTTTTCCAGCCGTCGTCAGCCTGGCCGAGGAGTTTGGTCTGGTTTCAGGATATGAAATCAACGCCTCGAAGACAGTAATTATGGCTTGGAATCTTGGAGGGACTCAGCACTAGATCAGTTCCAAAATGAGATACTTGGGGATTAATGTTCTTCAAGACATTACTAAGATCGCCGAGACTAACCTAGTTATGCTGGCTAGGGAGCCCCAGAGGCTAATAAAATCTTAGGCCCTACTCCCTTTATCCATTATAGGCAGGGTCAATCTTGTTATGATGTCAATACTCCCTAAAATCACCTTCCTCTTTAAATGTATTCCCCTTCACTTTGAAAAATCTACCATTGACAAGTTTCAGAGGGATATGAATTCATTTGTCTGGGCGTATAAATCACCTAGGATTGCATGGAAAAAGCTGAGGCAGAGGAGAGCGATTGGAGACCTTGCTTTACCAGATCCCGAGCTCAATGCTTGAGCTTACCAACTTCCACACTCGTGTATGCTATTGAAAATGCCTGTTAATACTGGTGCGGGGGGATGTTCCTAGCTATGCTTAGAGGCACCAATTTACCGGAAGAGGCATTTCTGTTTAAATTCAGGGACCCAAAGTTTTTTAAATAGGTTAAGTTGGGCCAAATCGTGGGGTTCGGCTGCGCTTGGTTACTTCTCTAGGCTGCCTCCCCTCTGTGACTCCTGGGTGCTCCAGAGTGTTTGAGGGATAGGCTGGCAATACCCTTGAGAGAAGCTGGGTTAGCGGTCAGGGGGACCTAGTCCCTGATGGTATTCTTGTTTCATGGGAACAACTTAAAGACAAAGTCGGAGCAGGACTCTCTAGATTTAAATATCTTCCGTTGGAAAGCTGGGCCCAATCACATTCACAAACAAATCGCAAGAATTTATTAGGGTTTGGCAGCTTCCAAGAACATGAGCTTGTGACTATGTCCCCTGGGAAGAAGGAAGTTTCTTTTTGGTATCAAGCCATATCCGAAGCCGTGGATGGCGAATTCAAACTCGCCGAGGAACTGTGGGGAGGCTCCTTACCTACACTGTGATTATTTATGGCAGAATTCTTGCATGATCTTAAATGAGGTAGTAAAACCGGCATGGTTAAAAAGAAACCACCTGTTTACCATCCATAGGGCCTATTTCTCCTTACATAAACTTTCAAAAATCAATAAAGGCCCAGCGGTGAGCTGCAAGAAATGTGGGCTGGCTTCAGCTTCTGACATCCACATGTGTAAAGAATGCCCTGCCCTTGCTTCCTTTTGGGATAGTGTCGGAAACTTCTTGGCAAGCACCTTGGGGTGTCCTATCAACATCGACTTACCTTTAATTATATTTGGTTTGGCAGATAAAGTTACGGCCCCTGCTAGAGCGCTGCTTTTCTATGCTATCCTCCTAGCTAGGGGCCAAATCTGCAAAAGATGGATAGAATCTGCTCCCTCCTCCTTTCTAGACTGGCAGACTTCAGTTTTGGCGGTCTCTAAGCTAGACCTTGCTAGATCAGGCAGTAAGAAAAAGAAAGCATTTTGGAACCTGCTGCAACTCAGAAGGGGCTCAGAGTTGACCGACTGAGTTTTTTTTTCTGAGTCCTATGATTATGCTGCCTAAATACTCTTCGGGCTAAGTCGTTTACTCCCAGTTTCCCCTGGTAGTTTTACAACACGTGGCATCGAGCTCTTGGAGCTTGGCGGAAGCGTTATCTCAGCTGGTTCTTCATTAGCACCCACGTAAGTCCTGGTACCTGTAGGCTGGTCTCCACTTCCAAATGCCTACAGCTCTCAGCTTGCTGAATGTGGGTATACACATCTTGAGTGTGTATTGAAGTGAGGTTGGTGGCAAATGAGGATTAAAAAAGAAAAAAAAGAACAAATTTAATATGAATGCTGAAGAAAAAACATTGAGTGACAAGGATGATTAACATGCATTTGCAATGCTATTGGTCTCGCCTTTAGGACCTTATATGTATTTAGCCATGCGGCCCATTAGCTTGCCTGCTGAAACGTCTACTGTTCTTTAACATGGAGGGAAAGTAAGCACCAGCACCAAAATGCGTGACACACCAGGTATTGGAACACATGGAGAGATTTCAGTGGTCATATCACTGAAAATACAACATTTGAAAAAATATTATTATCTATGGGTGCTTGTGGAAGACAGTTTCTATGGACGGGAATCCTGAGAATGCTAAAGTGATTCTGGTATTTTACTGACCTCTGCTGGTCGTTTTCTATCAAGAATGTTAGATAGAGGCTATTGGGATTGTACATGACAATGCCTTTTATTTATCCGTTTTGATAATTAACACATAAATAAAAGGCATTGTCATTTACAATGCCAGTAGCTCAAACTCTTGTAAATGCGAGACCTATTTTATTTCAAAGAAGTGGCCGCAATTGTCCCGGGCCGCTTGGAAAGTGAAAGCGTGCATTGCATGCTGAATGTTGCTGGAAAGCATTTTGTGCCTGCAGTAAGAGAAACTCATTAAAGAAAATAGTGCTTACAGACGAAATAAATATGACGTAACTTGTAACAACCAAAGTAAAAGGGGCTAAATGTGTGACACTTAGACATTTTCCTGGAAACAAAATCATGCAATGAAGTCTATGGAAACAGACAAACATAAGAAATTACACCCATTTGAGCATCAAGAAACTCAACTCCAGGGGCGTGGCTTGAGCGCCGCCTGTGATGGCGGCGGGCTGATCTTGCTCCGGACCGGGACGGAGAAAAGAAGGAAGGGCGTCAGTCAGAAAAGATTTGCGGGGATGCTCATTTGAGGATTTTGCTGCCAGAATGTCTGCTGCACTCCATGACACCTTTTGTTAGTGCCATGGTGAGCCCTCTCTCTGTTAAATCTGACTTTGTTATTCAGCGCGCTCCCTGTGTGGACAGCGGCTGCCATTTTAAGCTCAGTGCAGCTCTGCCCCGGCGCTTCAGGGGACAACTTACAGGTACAACGTGTTCCCGCCATTTTGTATCCCTCATATCTTCTAAACGTGGGTGATGGTTCTCTCTACACAGCTGCTTCATTTGAGGGAACTGTTTGCCTACTTACAGCCATTTACTGACTTATAACACCTTACGCGGACTATTTGTCAGGAAGTGCTGCTCTTCATGGGAAAGTTTGCAGTTTGAAGATCTGCAATAATTGTCCTGTTTTCAAATAGCCTCCAATTGGTCAAAACCTCTCATATATGCCATGTTTCAATGAAGATAGGATGGATATATTCCTTTCTGAAGTTATCCACTTCAAATTTTGACCTTATGAAGGCGAGTTCTCTGTTATTTGCAATGTCTCTAAAAAATTGTTCCACTCATATTCAGAGGTTATGACTTTTGCCCACTTGTACGATATCTTCTTGTGACGTACTTTACTAATAACCACTCGCAATTGGTAACATCAGTCCACTTGGAGTCATCTGGTGTTAATCTTGTGCATTGCTGGCCACTCTTCATTGGCTACCCATAGCCCAACGGGTAATATTCAAAGTAGGTTGTCTGGCCTTCAAGGCTCTCCACGGAAAAAGCCCCATGTTCATCAATAATTTAATAATTAAACATGAGCCAACCCGCAATCTTCGCTCTGCCCATCAATCGCTTCTCACTCTACCCCCCTTCAAGCGGAAACGCCAAGGTGGGTGTTGTTTCGCTTTTCTCGCCCCAAAGGTGTGGAACTCTCTCCCCCTCCTGCTTAGGAAATGCACCAATCTTATGGAGTTTCGGGGAGCCTTAAAGACCTGGCTATTTAAGCAAGCCTCGGGATAGTAGCCTTTGAAGACCTGGTTACTCTAGCTAGCCTCGGGATAGGTTCATTATTTCTATCTTCCCTCATCTCCAGCGCCTTGAAACCCCTGGGTGCCCGTGCGCTTAACAAATTTAGAATAAAATAACATTGCTTCATTGCTTTTGACCTGCTCTATACAAGCCGCTTCACCTCGGATAGGAAGGCTGGGTGGACCCCTTCATGTTCTGAGTGCCTTCTTTATTAGCAGTCCGATTTCTCTCAGTGCGGGGCTTCCGCTTCTAGGTCTGGTCGTTGCGCATTGACTTGTTTTCTTGCCACAGTGTTGACAGACTCAATTGTCTTGTTCCCGTTGTTTGGAAGTAAGTAGTAAAGGATACACAGCTTCTGGGAGATTCACAATTCTTTTCTCTATGCTGCACTATTTTTGAAACCTTTCATTTTTCAATATTTCTGTCTATATGGAGCCTTCACCTTCTGGTCAGAGAACCACCTCAGCAAATATGTTTTCCTCTCATAAGGATCCTGACCAAGTTGCTCCCTCCAAGCGCCATAAAAAGGAACCTACCTCGCCCACCAAATCAGCATTACCCATTACAATGGAAGACCTCATGGAAGAGATAAAGCTGATTAAACCCTTTGTCTTTAATACCAATGCCATCCTTCAGAGATTAGATGAGAAGTTGTCCAATCTGGATTCAAGAATGTCTGCTGTGGAACAGAGGATCAGTGATACCCAGCATTTGGTTCCCCAAGTCGCAGCTATGTCTAAAGAGATTGCTCTTCATGAGGCGCAAACAGAAGACTTAGAAAACCTCAATAGACGCAACAATCTTTGTATCTATGGTTGGTATTCCTGAAGGAAAGGAGGGGTCTGATATGCTTGCCTTCTTAAAAATACATATTCCCAAGATTGTTGGTCTCAATGATGGTACAATTCTTAATTTTCCAACTCGCACATCGCATCAGCCCAAAAACTGCAGATTCCTCCTCATCATCATTGGCACATTGTCCTAGAAGAATAATTGTTTTGTTTTTGGAATACACTGAGCTGTTAATGGTCCTCTCAGCGGCAAAGTCAAGGAAGCAGATGTTGTGGTCTGGCCAAAAAGTCTTTATTTCTCAGGATGTGGCCTGTGCCACTGCAGCTCGTCACAAGGAATTTGTTTCTCTTCGCCCGGTTCTTCGATCCATGAATGCCAGATATTGTCTAGTTCATCCTTGCTTCTTTAAAGTTACCTACAAAGAGAGGTCCTATTCCTTTTACCGTCCTGAGGACTTAAGACAATTTATTTCCCGCCACAAAGGAGACGAGATGGACTTTGGAGGGTCCTGAGTTTCACTGTCCATTATGTTTGTGTTTCGTTCCTTCAGATTAATGTCTTCATTCTTATGGTCTGAAGATTTACATCTTCCATGATGTTGTCTTTATGGTCTGCAGGTTTTGTTCTTGTTTGGCTATTATGTTTTGTCAACCTGTTCAGTGTTTTATTCATATTGTAATCTTTTTTGTCCACCTTTTTCTTGTCATTGTTCTTTATATAGCTGTACCGCTCCACATCCTACCCCCTACCCTCTTGTTCGGACCCCCAGGTTCATTGTCATCCCAAGTGTTTGGAAAGTGTTACCTACTTAGGGCTAGATGTAGGTAACAGGGAAATACAGATTCCTAAATACCGAATTTTACTTAGTGGAGAAGTGTGGCTCACCGATTAGAGCGGCAGACCCTGAGGCAGAGGTCTGGCCCGGGACCAGGGTTCAATTCCCGATGCGGCAGGGTCTTGGGCTCAATGTCCACGGACTCGATAATTCTCGCCTAGGTGCCTACTCTAATCATGGGTCCCACTCTGCAACTCTGGGCAATAGCTTGCTTAATCTCCACAACGGCCCCGAAAGCGCTAGGATGCCTGGCCTCACCTTGGAGGTGCCCAGTAAGGGGCATCTCACAGGGAAAGCCAGGAAGGGTTCCACAGCGGTATACAGCGCCAAGATGCCTGTCAGGTGATAGGTCGCTTTACAAGTATACACATTACATTACATTAGGAATCGGTATTTCAGATGTAGGTAAGAATTTGGTAAAAAATACCGAATTCTTAATATTAGTTATTACTGAATCTGTAATTGAGATTCAGTAATAATGAATACCTACCCATTCATTCCTATGGACTTGGAGGCCCATAGGAATGAATGTGAAGACATTCTGTATTACTGATTCGGTATTACCAAAACGGTAATACCGGGTGGTATTTCAAGGGTGCCAGGGTGTCCAAAGGACACCCTGTGGCACCCCTGAAATGTGCATGTGTGCACATGTGGCACACATGCATGCCCTAAGGGCATGGATGTGTGCCACATGGCACATTTCAAAAAGCAGAAAAGTATTTTTGATAGGAAATCGCTACTTACCACCAACTTGACGTTGGTGGTAAATAGCGATTCCTTAAGGCTGAGGTGCACTGTTTTAAGTGCTATCTGCATTGCATTTGAGGAATCGGTATTACCGATTCCTTAAATGCAAGGCCAATAAGCAACCGGTATTAAGGAATCAGTATTTACCGATTCCTTATTACCGATTCCTTCTCGACATCCCACATGGCTAAATACCGGTCAGTAACAGTGAAATTTAACGAATTTCACAGTTACCGACCAGTATTTGCCCACCTACATCTGGCCGTAAACTGATTGTTATGGTCGTTATTGTTATCCTCTTTCATTTTTAGTTATTTAGATGGTCTCCCTCAATTTGTTCTTATATATTTCACTCCCTTCTTTCTATTTCTTTCTATTTGTTTATCTTTATCTACTGGCTTTTATCGGTCTTGGTTGTTTGTGTTGGTGCTGCTGTCTTCTCTTTCAGCAGCTTCTTTCCGCCCCATGATTTTTTCTTCACTCTGGATATATATTCCGTTTCTTTTGACTGAAGTCTCTCAACTTTTAGTCAACTGTTCTTCTTCTATTACCTTTCTCCTATACTTTTTCTTATATTTTTTTATTTTCTCTCATGTTTTTTTTCTTTTCCTTTGTTCACCTTCTCTTTCTTATTTTCTGGATTTTCTTCTCTAACTTCGTTTTTATCTTTTTTCTGTCACCTAACTCCTTTCAGCATACCGTTTTTGCTTATTTCCTCTTCCCTTTTATCTTTGATCTTATCACTATTTCATCACTCATCTCTCATATTAGGTTTCTATTACCCACTTTTTGCTACATTGTATTACAAGTTTACATTTGTTTATTTTGTAATCATATAACTTATAAACTGTCTATGTTGTTGCTAAAAGTTATAACTTGCATACTTTGCTGCTCAATGTTTTCCCCTTCTGTTGTCATGACTGATAATGTTCACATTGTTTAATGGAATGTTAAGGGTCTACGTAATCCTGTTAAGAAACAGAGGGTTCTTACTCATTTGTCTAGACCGCAATGTAAAATAGCAATGCTCCAGGAGACTCATCTCACTGAAAACAAGATTAATCCTCTTAAAAAGCAATGTGTGGGTCACGTTTTTTGTTCTCCGTCTAAAGATAGGAAAAATTGTCACTTTATTTCATAAATCTTTCTTTTGCTGTGGAGGGGAGGAAAAGGATGGTGATGGAAGATGGCTCCTTCCACATATTAATTTAAATGGTTCCCCTATCTCCCTTCTCGGCATTTATGGCCCTACTGGTGTTGATTCAAAATTCTGGAGTAACATGTCACACACTCTTCATTCATGTCTTGACACTAATCTACTTGTGGGAGGGGATTGTAACCAGATCATGGACCCTATCATCGATAGGAAGTCCATTGTTAGAGACAGTCCCAGCAAAATGCAAAAAACGTTCACGTCCACAATTCGCTCGGGGGATTTGGTGGAAGCTTGGAGAATATTTCCTCCAGACACACTAGCATTCACTTTCTTTTTTCCTACTCACTAATCTTCTTCTAGAATAGATTGCATTTTTTTGAGTCCCCATCTTCTTCCTAACCTTATTAATGTTGATATTGGGCCTATTCTCATCTCCAATCATGCCCCGTTTTGATTAGTTTGGATCTTCCTTCTGAACCTTCTAAGCCGTGCAGATGGTGTTTCAACAACTACCCATTCAAAGATCATAATTTTTTGGAACGCTTTAATGAGTACTTGCTTGACTTTTCCTTAGAAACAAAAATCCAGATATTCCTTTTCACACTGTATGGGAAGCCTTCAAGGCTACAGCTAGAGGTTTCATTATCGACTATGTTGCGGTCAAAAAGAAACGGTATATGAAGGAATCCATTTCTTTATTTGTGTCCATTAAACATCTTTAACATGCATATTTTACTTCTAATAATGAGGATACCCTAAAGAAATTGATTCAAGCTAAACTGTCTTTTAATAGGAAGTCAATAGAGGAGGATTCCGGGTCTCTACTTAAAGTAAACTCTAAATTCTATGGGGGTCGCAATCGAGCTGGCACACTTCTTGCCAATAACTTGAAAATAAACTCCCATCGATCTAAAATAGTCAAAATTACTGATAATGAAGGTGTTGACCATTTCAAAGATGATGAAATTCTAAATTGTTTTACAGACTTTTATAAGACATTATATATATCCCAGAATCTTCTCCTTTTGAAGAGGCACTAGATTATGTTTTCAATGCTCTCCCTCCACATCCCTCTTCATCTCTTGATTGTTCCTTATTAGGAAACAACCTATCCCTTTCTGAGCTAAAGTCCGCTCTTGCCCAATTACCAAAAGATAGGTCCCACGGCCCGGATGGCTTCACAGCCGAGTTTTATTCATGCTTTTCCTAGACTCTACTCCCTTACCTGTTACCTTTATTTCAATATTTCATTTCTCACAATGAGGTGTGTGGCTCTTTCCTTGAAGCTATGATATGTCTAATTCCCAAACAGGGCATGAATCTTTCTTCCTGTGCTACTTATCACCCCATCACCCCATCTCTCTAATTAATTTAGATTGTAAGATTTTTGCCAAGGTCCTTGCTCTCCGCATGAATACCGTGATCCCCGATCTAATTGGACATCAGCAAACAGGGTTCTTTAAGGGGAGAACGATCGCAGACAATTCTAAAACTTTCCTAAATATTATACATCTTGCTTCCAAAAGTTCATCCCCGATTTCAGCTATTTCCCTGGATGCGGAAAAAGCATTTGACCGCATTCATTGGCTTTTTATAATGCGTGCCCTTAAGTGGCATGGCTTTGGTCCTGGTATTTTATCTCTCATTAATTTGTTGTATTCTTCCCCTACCACTTCGGTTTTTGTTAACGGTTCTCAATCCCTTATTTTACACTTTAACGAGGTACTCGTCGAGGTTGCCCCCATGTCCCTTGCTTTTTATTTTGTCTCTTGAGCCTTTTCTTCACTCCATTAGGAATTCTCCTGCATTTCGGGGTTTTACTCATAAATCCATTGAAGTCAAGTTCACTGCCTATGCAGACGATATTTTGTTATATATGTCTGATCCTTCCTCCTCTTTGCCTGCTTTTATCTATCTCGTGTCTTCTTACGCTGCTCTGTCTGGATACAAGCAACATCTTTCTAAATCTGAAGTTCTTCCATTAAATAAACACTGTCTAAGAAATATGTTTGAAGGGGCAGACTTTAAATGGAATGCCAATCGCATTATGTGTTTAGTAATGTATGTCATTACATCGCATACTAATACCACACGTGCCATTAAAACACGGGTATTACTACGCGATGTCAATGACAACGACATGCCATTACATCGCAAACTTTGCCACGACAATGCCTTTACCACGCATGCCATTACAATGCAAAGACATGCGTGGTAAAGCTATATTTGTGGTTAAAGTTTGCAAGGTAAGTGACTACCCTACTCCTACACGACCCTCCCCGACCCCCTGTCCTCTCCCTACAATAACACTACACTACCCTGCACGACCCCCCTGACACTACCCTAAAACACTACACTACACACAACCCTAAACCCTAATGAACTACACTACACAAACACCACAACTGTACCCTAAAACACTACACTACACAAACACTACAACACTACCCTAAACCCTAAAACACTACCAAAAACCCAAAAACACTACACTACACAAACACTACAGCACTACCCTAAACCCTAAAACACTACACTACTCAAACACTACAACACTACCCTAAAGCCTAAAGCACTACACTACACAAACACTACAACACTACCCTAAACCCGAAAACACTACACTACACAAACACTACAACACTACCCTAAACCCTAATGCACTACACTACACAAACACTACAACACTACCCTAACCCCTGAAACACTACACAACAAAAACACAACAACACTACACTAAACTTGAAAACACTACACTACACAAACACTACAACACTACCCTACACCACTACACTACACAAACACTACAACACTACCCTAAACCCCTACACTACACAAACACTACAACACTACCCTAAACAATAATGCACTACACTACTCAAACACTACAACACTACCCTAAACCCTAAAACTCTACACTACACAAACACTATAGCACTACCCCAAACCCTAAAACACTACACTACACAAAAACTACAATACTACCCTAAACCCTAAAGCACTACACCACACAAACACTACAACACTACCCTAAACCCAAAAACACTACATGAATACTACAACACTACCCTAAAACACTACACCTCACAAAGACTACAACACTTCACTAAACCCTAAAACACTGGCACTACCCTAAAACACTACACTACACAAACACTACCACACTACACTAAACCCTAAAACACTGACACTACCCTAAAACACTACACTACACAAACACTACAACACTACACTAAACCCTAAAACACTGACACTACCCTAAAATACACTACACAAACACTACAACACTACACTAAACCCTAAAACACTGACACAATCCTAAAACACTATATTACACTACACAAACACCCTAAAAATTCCCTAAAACATAAAGCACAACCCCACACAACACAAACATTACAACACTACTTTGACATTACCCTAAACCCTACAAAAGTAACCCCAACAACAAGCGCAAACCCCCTTACCTCTCTTTCCTCGTGGTTCCTCTCCAGTGTCGTTGTCTCTGCTACCGGTTCCTGCTTCCTGCTTCGAGGGGTGTGCACGTCATTGTGAGGAAACATCCTCAGTTTCCGCACAACGACTTGGATAGCCATTACATCGCATGCGTTATAAAAGCGCATGTGATGTAATGGTATGCATAGTAAACACTACGCATTGTCCATCGCATGTGTTGTAACACATGCGATGTAATAGCTACGCGTGGTAAAAACCGTGTAGAAATGGCTGTTTCCCCTTGTTTGGGGATTAAATATTTTTCTTCTATTGCCAAAACAGTTCAACACAATTTAGACAATGTTTTATTAAAAATTTCTGATATGGCGGAGAAGTGGTCTCCTCTATTTCTGTACTGATGGGGTAGGCTGGACACTTCAAAGATGACGATGCTTCCAGTAATTAACTTTTATCTCTCTATGCTACCGGTACGACTTCCCTTAAAATTCTTTAAAAATCTTAATAGCATCTTGTGTAAATTTCTTTTGAACAACAGGAAGGCTCGCATCTCCCTATCTGCTCTGTCTGCCCCTGAAGATAGGGGAGGGGTTAACTTTCCCAACTTCAGTCAATATCACTCCTTCTTAATTCATCAAGTTCTGCCTTATCTCTCATATTCAAATGATCTTCCTATATCAGTATGGTATAAGTTGGAGGAATCCGTTATTCATCCACTTCTCTTCTCCCCCTTAACCAACTTTATTCATCTTCCTCGTTCGTTTAAATCCCCTACCATTCCATACCTTATTTTTACCCTCTATCCGATTCTTTCTAAATCTTGTTCACTACTCCAGTCTTTTGGCATACCAAATCCATCAAAATCTCTAATCGTACTATTTTCTGGAAAGATTGGCTTGCCAAAGTTATTATACAAGCTAAACACATAATGCAGAACAAAAAGTTTTATCTTTCCAGGAAACCTAAGCTAAATATGATTTACCTCTTGTGTCCTTCTCTATGTTTGACTCTATGAGACTGATTTTACCTCAACAGCTCTCTCTACTTTCTGATCCTTCTCCCTCTACCTCTGACCCTCCTTCACAAACATTACCTACTTCCCCTTCTGTCTGGGACTCTCATATATATACATTTCTCTATTTCTCTCTCCCCATTAGCTCCAAAAGCAACTTTTATGGGAAACAGATCTACAACATACTCTTTCCATACTCACATGTAACTCCATCTGGGCTTGGATACATCACACCTCATGCAATGCCAGTACCACTCAAATTCTTTTTTACTTTTATCAGAGACTATTTTCAACCCCATTAGTTGTTTCCAAATTCAGTTCTGACCTATCTCCTAATTATTGACCCTGTAACAATACTCCTGGCACATATATTCATTCCTTTTTCCTATGCCCCAATATTTCTACTTTTTGGACAAAAGTATTGCAGGTAAATTTCAACTATTTGCTCCACTAATTTTCCCTTTGATATTCAATCCATTTTTTTGGGTAGTAAACTAGGCTCATTGGTAGATTTGTTCATTGCTATTGCTCTTCAGATTATAACCGCTAATTAGAAGGACGCTTCTAAAATCTCCTTTTCTGCCACTTGAAATCCTCTATGTCAGCCTCATAGGCTGGATAGAACTCCTGTAACCACTGTGCAGCAACTTATCTGACGAAAGGTCTTTTGGTCTCCTCTCACTAATTATATTTCTTCCTCTGCATTGCATGCAAGGATAGTAACTACATATTTCAGCCGCAGTGATTGATGTGTTTATTTCCCTTTCATATTGTTCATATTTTATAGACTGTATATTGCTATTTGCGATTCTAAACTATTTATCATTGTAATGCTGTATTACAATATATAATAAGGTTGCTGATTTCTTTTATCTTTTCTCTTTTTTCTTTTTCCTTTCTTATTTTTTCTTTTTCTTTTCTCTTCTTTTTCTTCCCTCTTTTTTCTTTCTCTCCCCTTTTCTCCAACTCTTTTTCTCTTTAAAAAAAATCAAAAAACAAAATTGATACTTTATTATGGTACTTGTGGATTTTATTTCTTTTTTTTAACATTGGTATTGATCCTTACAATGTATGAGGTATTTGCCTTTAACCCTTGTTTTCTATTTACATTATTTTGTTACCCTCTGGTTTTGTATTTTACGTTCTTCATTATAATTCTGTACCCTGTTTTCTTTACCTGTTCCAATAAAGCTTTTTAAACTCAAAAAGAAACTCAACTCAGCAGCAGGTGCTTTTAAACCTATTATTTCTAAATAATCTGCACCCTACACCCCAACCTCAGCTCCAGGCGCAGCTGAATCACAAGTAACAAAGGGATCTCTGTGATAAGAGCAGCAACTCACCGAGCTATCCACACAAAATACAGTTCTGTGATATGCTAGTAGGCTTTCTTTGAAGGAGCTGGCTTGAGAGCATCCCTTTTAAAGACAAGCGCCTTCACTGACCATAACCGGACACAAAATTATGAATTTAGGCTCCATGACATGGAAAGCTAAGTGGTAGCATAAATGAATATTTATGAATTGTATGGTAGAAAAGGGGTGAGATGTTCTTGGAACATTCAACATACATAATGTGCACGCCGATGCCACAGATGCTGTGATGTGCGCCTGCTCCTGTGAAGTAGATGGTAAATGAGGTTTGAAACAGTGACAGTCAAATGTAAAGGGGTGGGGGGTACTGGTTCACAACATTAACACAGATCGGCTTAAGAAAAGTTTGAACAGTAGTAGGTATCAAGAGACATTCTGCATGAGTGTTCATTTCTGTTTGACACAACAACAATAGTTAAGCCGAGCTCAGCTGCTTTTTACCCTCACCCTGGTTCTACAAGAGTCAGGGTTTGGCAGGGGAAAGCATTTTAAGAGGTTTTACTGAATGACAAACCAAAGAATAGATTCCAGAGCAGACGTTCATCACTTTGTAAAAGTTGAATGACTTAGATATAATAAATAGTGGAGGTTACGGAGCATCTTGGAAAATGGGAGGAGTCGTACGCAACAAACGGTGTGGGCACTATACACTGGAGAACAGTTCAAATACTGGAGATACAAGATAGTGAGGTGCACAATGCAATGCTATGGCGGAAGGTGCAGTAAATTTAGTGCTAGAAGGAGATTCCACCCCGCCCCACCCACAATTCAACCAGTGAACGGAAGTTCTGCAGGCCACTGACCAGGTCAGTCACAGATTGAGGCAGCCAACATGGTGGGGTCTCAGCTGCTAATGCAGTCGGCTGAGCCAAGGGAGCCACGACACGAGCCCAAGGACTAGTCAGCAGAAATGTCTGTCAGTCTGATATTTGAATTATTAATGAAACTTACTGTGCAGACACATGCGATCAGCAGACACTACTAGTAGTACTTACCGCGAGTGTGCATCGCTTGCTGGGCGGTCTGCACACACACACCACTGAGGAGTCATCCTCACCTCCAACCTCTTCAGCAGTGCTCATCTGCTATCTTAATTATTCCTAATCGTCCCAGAACTGACCGGCGAGGTGCTGCTCCAGCTCATTGGCAGCTGATGGGGGCAGTGGTGTGGCGGAGGTTTGTTTGGAACTGCCAGGGGTTTGTGATGGGCCCAGCTGGAAATGATCATAGGAGGCATTGCTCGCCCACACCTGGGTGCTGATCTGAACACAAAGCATACACAGCATGGGTGCTGTTAATTGTGTCCTGCTGTTGTCATTATATGGCGGGGCAAAGTCAGCGCATTTCACTGGAGCAGGCTCGGGTCACTGCGGGTGCTGATCTGAACACAAAGCATGCACATCATGGGTGCTGTTAATTGTGCCCCGCTGTTGTCAATATATGGATGGGCAGAGTCAGCGCATTTCCCTGGAGCAGGCTCGGGTCCCTGCAGGTGAGGAGGACGGAGTGGAACGAGATTCACTTTGTCCTGTTTTATTTCGCTGCTTGTGCTGTCTCTGCCTTCCGCTGTAAATTGCCCTGTGTATGATGTATAAAGACGTTTTATGCGCATGTGTTCTAGACAGGATAGGACAGGTCAGGTAAAATATAGTGCAATCTCACCCAGCTAATCCCTGCAGAAAACAAGGATTTACAAATGCAATAGGACTCGTATTTACGCGAGAACTATTGCATTGTCAACAAAAAACGCGGACGTTCAAAAACGCACAAATGGGAGTGGGTGGGGGGTGGTCGGCAGAGAGCTTACGGACTACCGGAGGGAATGGGGGAGGCAGGGGAACAAAAGAGTTTTAACCCCTTGACCACGATGGTAATTATGCCGCTGCGCTGTGGGGGAGGGTGGCCGTGCGGCGCCACCATGCTCGTGACGGAACCACTCCGTCACGAGCCATGGGCACATTGTGCTTGTGACGGAGTGGTTCCGTCACGGTCCCGCCCACTTAATAGAACGCGCCTCGCAGGCGTGAAATTGATGCCATGCAGGTGCGGCGGCCGGGCCGTGACAAAACCATTCCATCACCAGCACAGCGTGTCCGTGGCTGGTGACGGAGTGGTTCCGTCACCAGCATTGATGTGGTTAAAAGTAAAGAGCCCGATAGCCATGGAATGAGATAAATGATGACATGGCCATCAGGGCGCGGGATTAAGTTGCCGAAAACCAATCAGATTGCAGCATTTAGGAATTCGGCCAATAAAAAGATAGGCGTAAAGTAGGCTGAACCTCCCCGATATACTGTATACAGCATCTCTCGACAAGACAGCGCATGCGCCGCCTGGGCCAGACCTAAAAATCGCTATTGAGGTCATTGCCTTCAGATGCAGCATGGCAGTGGAACCAGTGTCTCTTTAACCATACTCATGGCCAGATCATTTCTTTGTGACTCTTCCTCCCCAGTAAGTGATTTCCTCCACCAGAAAACCCACAGAACTAATGGACTGTCCACAGGAGTAATTCCAATGTGCGGTCTGAAATATCCACCAATGCCATTTCTGTGAAACAGAATCCGGAGGTTTGCTTCTGAGGAACAGTGTTATGCACACTTAAAGTGGACTTATGCTCACAAAAATCTTTTGAATTGAGCTAGAGGTATGCAATTCCTCACTGCACTGAAGACCAAACTCATTTGAATGCACTAAAATGAATGTAAGAACTGATTAGGAGTGACATTCAAAATGCAGGTGCACATTGCATTTCTGCAAATCATCACCACAGGGAGGTGGGGCGGGGGGCAGTCATTGGTACGGTACGGAATGTGCAGCTGATTCTGAAATGCAGTCTTCAACATGTGCAGTTAATTTAGTGTATGATTTCACCTGGTCAGATGGTGCACTCCCAGAATTGTGCACAATTTACACATGACTTCCAGTTCGATTTTGGTGCAAACAATAGTTTGTAACCAAAATGGGATTACCAGCCCAGGTATAACGAGGGCCAAAATGTTATGACTAAGGGTCTGATTTAGAGTCTAGTAGGGGCAGATTTACAAGCCCCTTGCGCCACCAGTGGGTCACTTTTTGTGATGCACCTACAGTGCATTTTGCTGCGCCATATTTACAAGGCCACGTAAGACCACCCTGCGTGACTTTTTCTGTCCTTGTAAATACGACCCCTTTACATGCAACACTGTGTGTGAAAGGAGCGTACCATGGGTGTTACAGTGGGTGTTCCCACGCAAAACACCCATGAAACCTGACCATTTCCAGATTTACACAAAATTGTAAATCTAGAAATGAGTCTGAATGCTACGCCTACCCAGGGAGCATTCTGCAGCACACATTGAAAGAGGAAATCACCTCTTCTGATTGTTTATGTGCAGGAAGGTAACCCTTCCTGCACATAAACAATCCCCCATGACTCAGACATCCTTGCACCATGGTGCAAGGGTGCCTGCTTCGGCACATGGCAGCAGTTTGTGCACCAGCGCAGGGGGAAGCGCAGAGATGCGACATATAGTTGTAATTATGTCACATCCCTGTGCTTCCAAACTAACGCAGCGCGGCGCAGCAAAATAACTTGCTGCACCACGCAGTGTTAGTTTATTGTAAATCTGCCCCATGTATTTTAGGCAATGAGACAAAAAGTAGCGCATGTCCCATCCTCCACATTAAGAGCGCCATTGACATCAATGCATTCATAATATGGCGGTTAGGGGACATAGCTCGTAAAAAAAACCGTATCTTCTATACACGAGCACAGTGCATAATGGACAGCGTATGGTGAAAGACTGCTAGTATAGCCACATGCTGAGAAAAAAGTATTTTTCTAACAATAAAGACGTAACATAATTTTTGCTTTTACTGTGACTTTAAGAGCCACTTTCGTCTTTTATGGGTATATTTGGTGCACATTTCGCTTCAAACGCATCTTTATGGCTTTTGAAGACTAGTACCTGTCAAGGAGCATTCTTGCAACAAAGAAAATACATTCAGACGCAAAATGGTGACAGGAACTTAAAGAGCGCAACTTATGGTAGCAGAATGACAATCGGAGAACGCATTATTTAGGAATAATAACAGTCTCATTAGAATTAGAACAGCCTTTATCTGAAGGATTGCAAGACAACGAAATGTGCTAATGGTGGTGCTCGGAATATGGATTTCCAAACTGCATTCACTTTCGTCTCATCGCCGTAGCTCACGCGATGATAAATTTATTCATAGAATTTACACTCCAGTGGCGTGAATAAATGGCATCGTGTTATAAATATAGACTAATACATGATACTCAGCTGAATGCTGGGCTTTAATTCAATCGAGGGGTGTTTGCTCACACCATAAACTACGAAAGAGGTTTATGATCAGCAGAACTGAAGACCATATTACAGTTTTTATGGTACATTTTACTCGATTCTATGCCTTGTGATATTTTTTCTCTCCTTTATTGCTAGATACTACTACTGTTATCGCTATCTTTATTATCTGTGTCACACACCGCACAATTAATAAATATAAAAATGTTTGTAGGTGTAGTGTAAATCAAAATAAAGGGGAATACTCAGAAAGCCATTGTGGAATCGAACAGCAGTACTGAAGGAGTACTTTTTTATGTACTCATACATACCTTTGTGAATTTGCCCCAAAACAAAAAATGCATTGAAGCATTCAGGGCCTATTCATGCTCCATTAGCATACAGAGAAAGGGCTTTTTTAAAATGTTTACTAATGGGTAACTGGACGTTCAGGGGATCATTCTCAAAGGCATGTAAGTGTACATAAAAGAGTATTGCATTAGTACTACTACCTGTACTCCTAAATGCAATTTTGAACCAGACAAACTGGAATGCACTGGATCTATCGATGCACAAATACCTTTGCTTTCTCTCTTCTGTTCTCCTCTTCTTCCCCCTATCTGGTTCTATCCTCCTTTCCCCCTCTTCTCGATCTCTATCCTCTTAAGTGTCCTTCTCAGGAAGGCTTCATGGATGAATGTAGTACTATCCTCAAGAACCTCTCGAATGATATAAACGCCATCGTGGGACCTTACTAATGCCTTTCTTTGCCAATTCACGTCATATGCTCTTTTCTTTGAATAATGTATGGTTACATGCACTGGTAATTTGTACATAGCAACTTCTAATCTGTATGTTATTCAACCCTGAAATTTCCAATAAAAACTTTTGAAATACGAAATACAAGGGTCACCCCATGTTTGGTATTCAATTTTGAAAAGTAAATACATTTACATATAAAATTTCATCAGCATAGTGTACTTTTGTGTGCGAAGAAATCTGATCAGAGTGGGATTGACTGACGTACTAGATCAACAACCGCAAACTTGCTAGTGTGTGAGTATACACCAGCATTCGCCAAATAAATTCTCACCCTGTCTACGGCTGAAGGTTTGCTGTCACAGGCATGAAGTGTGAAACATCTTGTAGGAGTTATATTGCACTTGTATACACGTATACTCCGCAGAATAAATATAATTTTCCATGGAAAAATTGTTTTCCCTAAACCCACACAATTTGAGCCTATTTACTTCCCATTTCCAACAGGGAAACAGGTGTAATTTTGTCATTGACAAAAATAAATCTATTTTCCAGGGTATGTATGAGTCAACAAAAAGTTTTTGAATACCTACAAACTTGTTTCCTCACAATCGGTTAGATCCTTTCTGCCCTGGCCTCTGCAAAGAATTATCTATATTTTTTGTAAATATGTTTAATAGGTTTTTTATAAGTTCAGTACTCATAATGCATGAACACATCTAGCAACCCATTTCACCACGCCTATAAGTAGTTCATGGTCCCCTTAACCTACAATTTTCCATCTTCACCGTTCAGTACCTATACCAAAAGATAGATCTCCCCCATCTTGTGTGGATAGAATACATTAGTGTCCAATATGCATTGCGTTTGTTATAGAGAATAGACCTGAGAACACTAACCATAATATTGCAGTACAAACAATTGGTCTCATCATGGATCCATTTTGGCACACACCAGCCCGGGAGGCCGGATGGATCAAAAAACCACTCCCCCCACTGGAAGAGAGGTAATACCAGGTGAGAACCATCAGGGATAAACGATGCTAGGTACCCGCTACCGTACAGCGCATGCCTCTTTCACACAACATGGAAGCCAAGACATCTACAATGGTAGCAAGTTGATTACTAGACTACAGTGTCATGCCTCTCCCCCCACTCGGATCTAGAGGCACTGGGGGAGGACCAGACATGGCCGTCTGGATTCTCAAAGACATCTAGAACCTCCATTCAAAGAGATGCTATGAGTCATCTCCTCACCCCATGCCTCTTCTTTCCAAAGTTATAGTTTTTCTTCCCTAGCCCACTCCTTAACAACTGCCTCCCATCTAGGTACTACAGGGCCTTCCACCGACATACATGTCATGGCAATCTGTCTCTTCAATAATATCAGTGCCAAATCGATGAATCGGTTCACAACTTTCTTAATTTTTGGTCGAGAGAAGGACCCCAGCAAGCACATTTCCAGGGTACAAGACATGTTGTGGAGTAGCAATCTATTTAATTTCTGTACCACAGTACCCCAGAACTCCTAGATGTACACACATGACCAAGTCATATGGCAGAAATCGGCTTCTTTTATTGCACAACAAGGGCATCTCTTAGCCTTCCTGTAGATTACACTGAGTTTCATGGGTGTTAGGTACGTCTGATGGAGGTAATTGAATTGAATGCATTTGAGGCGCATATTTCGCGAGACCTTCTGCGGATATGCCAACATTCTCGCCCATTCTCGGTCTAGTATGGCCTTAACTAAGACCCCTTCCCATTGTGTTCGGTGGGCCAATAGGGGTTTCCTAACCATCCTGTTAAAGGCATAATAAAACCACCTCACTAGACTCCTCCCTGCACCCTTGGACTATAATAACTGGAGAACGGCATGTGACTCTGGTTCATCCATCTCTTTGTCCCAAAGAGCCATAAAGGTCCTAACAAGGGCCTTATAATGAAGGAACTGTGCTGGGGCAGGCAATGGGAGTCAATGAAGGTGGCCAGGGCTATCAGCGTTGAAGCCTCATAGCAGTCACCTACAGTGATCAGCCCTGCTTCCGTCCAGGTCGCAATTTATGCAGCTGAAAAAAGTTCATTCCCACCAGTGGGAGGGCCGGAGCATACAGTGGGCAATGCTGATTATGGAGAACCCACTGCCACCACCATCTGAGGGCCGTGGATTGTAGCCGGCCATCTCTCTTGCTCCGAGGCACCTGCTGCAGAAGTCTTGCCAGTAACGCCCCTTGATTAGATGTAGTATCCAGCCGCCCCAGTTCCCACTGGTTGGTCCCATCAGCCACGTAGTGATCCTTTGCAGTTGGGCTGCTACAAAATAGACCATACCCCTTTCCAGGATAGGCCCCTTGAGCGTTGCCAGAGCCACCCTCTGGTGACCTCCATCCCATATAAACTCCCAGGGAAGTGATCCCAGCTGTCTGAACCACAGAGTGGAGGCCCACACAGGAAGGTTGATGATATCATAAAGTAACCTTTGTAACATGATCATCTTAGTGAGTGGGACCCGCACCAGTTCAGGGCATGACACAGGTTACCCTTCTTCACGTCTTCTAATCCATGGTAAATTTGTATCTCCTTGGGAATGAAATGTGCGGGGGGCCACCGGATGCCTGGTACTAAGGTGTGAGGCTATCCAGCCCCAGTTGCAGTGGGAAAACACAGGAGTTCAACAGTTTCACCCACAGCCCTAAAACCAAATCAAATTCCCGGACCATCTGGACCATGATCAGGATGTCCGTTTCCATATAGGATACATATAGTAACAGTTACCAAAATGAGGTGTTGAGCTGGTCCCTGCCCTCGTTATCTGCACAACTGTGCCAATGGCTTAATGGTGAGTGCAAAAAGGAGTGTGGATAATGGGCAACCCTGCCTAGTTTTCCAATGAACTTCATGCGAACTGGAGACCCTACACCCTGTCTGCACCCTAGTGGTTGGGAGGGTCTATAGCAGGTGCACACATCGCACCCAGGCAATACCCAGTCCCAGTGTTACCATGACCCTCTAGAAAAAAAGACGGACTGACCCTGTCAAAAGCCTTTTCAAGGTTTATCCTCACCTTTTCCTCCCCCGAACATGAGGGAGAATGGACGAGGCATATTCAGGGTGGTATTGCGTTGTGGTATGAATCTGCACTGGTCAGGGTTCACCAAAGCTTGCATGTGCAAAGCAGCCACTTTGCGTGAATTTTGCTCAGAATCTTGTAGTCCATGTTCAACATGAACAGAGGTCTGTATGCCGTAACTGGTGCTCCCCGTGAATGGGTCATTGAAAGTGGAACAACCATCAAATCCCTAGTGGAGTTCAGGAGTTCCCACTTTTCCAGAGCTGACGCATATATCTCAGCCAGTCTCAGAACCAGTAGCCCAGCAGAGACAGTGTAAAATTCAGTTAGCAGGCCATGTGGCCAAGGTGACTTCCCCGTGCCATGTCTCGTATGGCATGTTTAATTTACTATGGCATGATGGGGACCCCAGTGTGTCTGCAGTCTCTTCACCAACACTATGTAAATGCAAAGGATTCATAAAGTACTGTGTTGCCTCCCCGCAATCCTAAGCTTGCCTGTCGTAGAAAGTCATTTAATAGTCTTGGAAAGATGGTGTTAATATCCCCATGTGAATCCACCGGCCCCCGCATATTACTCACAGTTGAGTAATCAGGGATCCCCCACATTCAGGCTGTGCTAGCCACGCCAACATTCACCCTCCCTGCCCTCGCTTGTTTGCTCAGTCAATATATTCTCAATTGTTATGACACTGGAGCGGCCAAAAGAACACTTTTGCTCTCTGGACAGTCTTGTCCCCGCTCATCATCAAGGCTTAGTCAGTTGTCTTGATGACGGATGTCTCCAGCTAGCTTGAGCATATCTTACTCTAGGTCTCTCCTAATACCCACTGATGCTCGCATGCAGTGTCCCCATGCCACCACATGGAACACCTCCACTCCACAAGGCAGTCCTACACCGTGCCCTGATTATGCTTGAAATAAATCGAAATTGCCTCACGAAGGCCCTCCTGGTAAGTTGAGTCTTTCAGAGCACTGGGGCACAGGTGCTGCATGGGGACTGCAGGGCGTTCCTCTCCCAAGTGGAGGTGCCGTGGAATATCATCAGAGTTAGTGCGAGCAAGGTATTCAGTGTGCCAAACAAATTGACACAGTCACCCTGAGCGTAGAAATGTATCCAAGCAAACATGCAGCGCATACAGGCTGGAGAAATAGGAGTATTCCCTTCCTAAACCTTGTTGTGCCCTCTAGACATCCTCTATCCTTCAGCTCCTCATCCAGTCGCAGAGTCCCTTCACTACCCTAAGTGTGGGGGCCCATGGGAAAGGTGGAGTAGAGCAGTCTAAGTCAATTTCACCTGCGCCATTGAAATTGCTCCTATGGAGGACGTTTCCATCAGATCTCATATTCAGTTGCACAGACAAGACAGAGAGGAAAGCCACTTGGTCCTGGTTTGGGGCATATATAGAGCCAATAGTCAGTGGTTTACCATTTAGCCTCCCGTCCATCAGGACAAATCCTCCTCTTTATCTGTTCTAACTTGCAGTTCCTCAAAGCGGACACCCACCCCAACCCACACCATTATCCCCCTAGCAAAGTATTCTGTGGCATACACTTGTCACCTCCTGCGTCATTGGAGCCATTGCACCTCAACCTTGGTATTTTATTTATTTATTTATTGAGTTTTATATAGCGCTGGGTAGACCCGGAGGTATCGGAGCACTTTACACGAGGAAGAAACATTGTTTCAGAACATGGTTACAAGTTACATCAGTTACTGGAGCGCAGTTACAGAAATTACAAAAAGTACAAATGTATAGCATAAACATGAGGAAAAAATAGGCAAGGGGAGAGAAGATTAGGGGAGAGAGGGAAGGAATAGTGGAGGTAGACGGAGAATAATGGAGGGAAGAGGATGGGGAGGGTGTAGGAGGCACAGCAGGGAGACGAGGAAAAACAGTGTCTGACATCCGGCTGGGTAGTTGATGGCCAAGGGGTGAACCAGAGCCAAACTCCTCTATAGCTGCGTGGGACAGCTCCACCAGTCATCGGCCAAAAGTTGCTCGGGCACCGCAGTACATACAAAAAGGTTATAGTTTTCGCCTAGGGGGGCATAGTCCAAAAGTTCCATCGAGCCCGCCTGTCACGGTGTACGATGCTGTGCTCCCAGGGGTAATGGGATAAAAAGCCGGGCCTCCACTGTGTGAGACTCCCTTGTCGCTGCATACTTTCTCAGAGGGGTCTCTGAGACTCCAGGGCATAAACGCTGGATCCCGTCCACAACAAGGGGAGAAGGAGTGCTTTAGAAAGGGGCCCACTCATGGTGGCCATTATTAGAAAATTATAGTCCAGGCAAAAGTTTCCTAAGTCGATAACACCTCAATTTCAAAGCGCTCCTGTCCTCCGGCATGCAGTTATGCCAGCATAGCGTTATCTGTTTCGTTTCCTTGATCAATGAGGCTCTCCCTCAGGCATACGTGGGTTATTACTTGTGACCTACCCAGTGGGTCTCGGCCCAAAAGCGGAGGCCGTCTCCTCTTTGCTGATTTATACTCCCGCCTAAATGTCCTCCGCAATGAGGGCCTCAACACACCATGGGTTATGAGCTCTAGTCATGATGTTCACTCCCCTTAATCCTTGTGAGTTCCGCTCAGTCAGGGAGGATTAATGACTCTCGGGCCGGCTGCCGCACCCCAGCTTGCAGCCCAGTCTCTTCACTCACTGTTACCGGTGCTCACAGGCCGCAGCGGCGCATCATCTAGGTGCTCACGGTAGCCACTCCGTCTCTTGCAGCGGTTCTCTCCGCTCTTGTGTTGGATTTCTTTTTGGGCATTCGCAGTTGTCATTTTGATTCTCCATCCAGCGTCCCCTCTGACTCTGCCGCAGCTATATTCATGGCCTCACTCGTATTGCGGCAGCCATTTCTGAGACATGTGTGGCTGGAGGGCTACACACTGGCTTGCAGTTGTGTAAGGAGGTGCCTGGACGGCGCCATTTTGAGGTCAGGCATTGCGGGCCGGTACACCCTACAGCCCCAGGGCCCCTCCGAAAGTCCAGAAACAGCATTCTGTGAGCGGCATCCCCCGAGCTCCGTTTCTTGCTCGGCGATCCCCAGCTCCTCACCTGGAGGTCAACTCGGCCGCCCTGCGCCGCTGCACATGAACCCAAAGGTAGCGGGGCGCACTCAGACAATGGCGAGCCCGGATCTCGGGGCACTTCTTTAGGCAGATGTTAGTGCCCCCAGTCGCCAGCAGTCTATGGGCCTCCGTCACTCTCCAGCGCCCCAGCTCTTTCAGGGATTTTCACCATAGGGCGATCCCTAGCCTGGGAGCTCCCGGTGGGAGCTCCTTACACATTGGCCACCCCGTTTACTTGTTAAGGTGCATTTCCTGTAGTAGGGCAATTGGAACAGCCTAGCGCTTTTGAAACATGTAGACCTTGTGGCTCTTGGTAGCAGAACCCATCCCCGGGACCTGAGATCTTCCGGGAAAGGGCTGGTGAAGGTCCCTAGGTTCAGAAGAGCTCGGATGGGCGGACGCTCCTTCCGAGTACAAGCTGCTCAACATTGGAATAAACTCCCACATGAAATGCGATCAGAAGTCTCGGAACGTATCTTCCGGAAACAACTTAAAACCTACCTTTTTCCTCTGGCTAGAAATTGAGGAGGTTAATAGGGGAGAACCTGGTGGGATTGATCCATCTGTTGTCTAGGCCAGTCACACTTAGCCCGGGGACACACTGCTCCCAGTGTAACCATGCGCTTTATAACATTTATTATTATTATTAAGAATACACAAGAACTATAACCCAGCAAACAGGTAAACAGATCCCAACTTCACAAACCCAGAGGGGCACAGCAAAGGCCAGCCACCCAAACATAGACATGGGGAGTGTTACGTCTAATATGCTGCCTCTATCCATGAATAAGGTGATAAGGCCATAGGGGTGAATAAATCACACAGTCAGGCTGCGTAGGCACCGCAGCCCTTCCTCAACTCACCCATGACAACCTCCTGCAATCAACTCAGCAACAAGGAGAATTCAATCAGCCCATGGAGGACACCAGCTACACATGTCCCATCAATTAGAAGCAGATAAAGTCACACCCCAGTCAGCAACAGGCAAGCCAGAGCATCGAGTCCAGCACCCCACCTAGGGACAACATGTGATTGTCTCCCTCCATTGGCCGAGAAACACATCCCACACCCCACAAGCTGCCTTTGTAAATCTTCCCAAGACAGTCCAACAACCTCCAAATCACCTCCCGATCACCGATTCCCGCCTTCCTATCTCCCAGCCATGCTTTCCTCCTCCTTCTCCTACTTAATGGAGGGCACTGCACAGCGCACAGCAGATGCACACAGAGGGCGTGCTGCTGGCGCACCGATGGCGTGCCAAAGGCAAGCCCGTCGGCGCCCATCCGCGACATGGCCCTTACCTGCGCCCGGGACCCTGCACCTCGCACCACCCACCAACCGCTACAACTCAGCTGCCCTCCACGCACTTAACCCAGGAAGACTCAGAGACTGCCAACATGCCAAGCCAAACACAACCCATGGACAGTTCTCCTGCCCCCACTGCCGCAAGACCTTCACCACCAACCTGGCCTCCAGCACCACCATAACCAACACCGTTGATGCCATAAGATGCATCCTCCTCAAAGTGCGCTCCTTGCACAAACATGCCGTGGACATCTGGAACCTACTCGACTCTCTCACCAGATATCGCCGTCTTCACGGAGACATGGACCAACGCCTACTCCTCCCCCAACATCAACACCGCCGTCCCGGAAGGATACAAAATCCAGTGGAAAGAGCGCCCCAGCCACCCAGGAGGGGGCCTCACCATGGTCCACATGAACACCATCTGCCTCACCACCTCCAGCAAAACTTTCCCCTGCCGAACAGCTGCACTTCTTGATCCAGACCAACCCCAATTTTACTCTCCGCAGAACCCTCGTCTACAGACCCCCGGCCTCCGGACTCCCTTCGAGTCCCTTCAACGCCACCATCAGTTACCTCATTGCACCCCATGCCAAAGCCTCAATGAACTACACACTCATTGGAGACCTGAACTTCCACCTCGACAACCCCAGCGACCCCCAACTCCACCACCCTCCAGGATAACCTCGGATTCAACCAACGCGTCACCACACTGACCCACAGGGCAGGACATACCCTTGACCCCATCTTCACAGCAGGAAACATTATCCACTTTAGCCACACAATGCAACCCCCATGGACCGACCACCACTGCGTACACTTCACTGTCAACAAACCCAAAGCACCCAAACCAGCCCCACGACCACCACGAAGAAACAGGAGCAAGGTCGCCCACGAACAACTCAACTCCACCCTCATCCGAGACAAGCACACACTGGCATACGATGCCAATGCCACAGCCAGAGAACTCCTCACCTGGATCTCCAACTGCACAGACAAACTCACCCCGCTGCGCAATCAAACAAACAGCGCCCCAGAAAAGCCGTCTGGTTATCACCGATCTCCAAAATAACAGACGCACCTGCAGGCGCCTGGAGAAGACCTGGAGAAACTCCAAGACACTCAAAAACTACACCACCTACAAGGATGCCATGACAGGCTACCACAACCGAATCAGAACCACCAGAGGACCTTCATCCACACCAAAATCATTGCCAGCTCCACCAACTCCAAGGAACTCTTCACTGTCATCCAAGGAATTCACCAACCCTTGCAGCAAAGCCACAGATATCACCCATCCCAAGACATCTGCTACAAGCTTGGAACATACTTTCACCTAAAGAATAAAAACATCTACGACAACTTCATCTACCCCCAACCCGACACCACAGGCGGCCCACCCGACACCACAGGCGGCCCGCCCGGCACACGCACCAGCCAGCCCACCATCTCCACCTTGACGCCGATCACAGTCAAAGACACCACAGTAACCATGAAAGGCATCAACTCGGGCCCCCACTGACCCCCACTGACCCCCACACATCTACCACAGAGCCACCACCACCATCACACCCGAACTACAACGCGCCATCAACACCACCCTGGAAACAGGCAACTTCCAAGATTACTGGAAATGCGCAGAAGTCAGGCCCCTGCTCAAGATGCCGACAACTGACCCCACCGACCTCAAAAACTGCAGAGCCATCTCGCTCCTCCCCTACACGGCCAAAGTGGCAGAAAAAACAGTCAACAAGGAACTGACACGACTCATCGAAGACAATGCCATCCTCAACCCATCCCAATCTAGCTGCCGAAGCAACAACAGCACAGAGACCACCCTACTCACCGCCACAGATGACATCCGCACCCTCCTGGACCAAGGCCACATCACAGCCCTCATCCTTCTGGACCTATCAGCAGACTTCGACACAGTTTCCCACCGCACACTCGTCGACAGACTACACGACACTGGCAAAGAAGGTAGAGCCCTACACTGGATAAGATCTTTCCTCACAAGAAGCCAAAGAATTAGACGGCCCCCTTCCTCTCAGATCCCTCGAAAATCTACTGCGGAGTCCCCCAGGGATCATCCCTGAGCCCGACCCTCTTCAACATCTACATGGCCCCCCTCGCCACCACCGTCCGACAACACTGCCGCAACATCGTCTCCTATGCTGACAACACCCAGCTCATCCTCTCCCTCCCCAAAGACCCCACCACTGCCAGACTCAGCTTCCAGAAAGGAATGCAGAAGGTCGATGCATGGATGACCAACAGCTGCCTCGAGCTCCTCGTACTCCGTACCACACCTTCAGCATGGGACACCACCTGGTGGCCAACGGCCCTCGGAAGCCCACCGACCCCTCGGATCAGTCCAAAAACCTCAGCATCATGCTCAACTCATCCCTCACCATGAACCGACAGGTCAACTCCGTCGCCTCCAGTTGTTTCAACACCCTCCATATCATCCGCAAGACCTTCAAATGGATCCCGCCGGAGTCATGGAAGACAGTCACCCACGCACTCATCACCAGCAGACTCAACTATGGAAATGATCTATACGCTGGCATGAACAGGTCCCTCATCTGAAAACTCCAGGTTATACAGAACATCGACGCCCGGCTCGTCCTTGGTATCCCCCGGCATGAACACATCAGCCAGCACCCCCAAACGCTCCACTGGCTCCCTGTGGAGAAAAGAATCACCTACAAAATCCTCACCCATGCCTACAAATGCCTGCATAGCTCTGGACCTGAATACCTCAACGACAAAATCAACTTCCACATACCCAAAAGAAACCCCCGATCTGCCAACCTCGCTCTGGCCGAAACCCTACGTACCCTCAGAGCCAGAACAGGTGGAAGATCCTTCTCTCACATTGCGGTCAAAACCTGGAACGAGCTCCCGGCTGACATCAGACTCGCTCCCTCCTTGAACACCTTCAGGATGGCCCTCAATACCTGGATCTTCAGCTAAATGGAGTTGCGAATCCCCCTGTGCCTTGAGACCGTCATGAGTGAGTAGCATGCTCAACAAACCCCTGATTGATTGATTGAAGAGAGTCCTACAAAGTAAATCACAGTTCCCATTAGGGTCCGTGTGGTCAAATCAATATTCTGGTGTTTGCGATGTCACACAGGGTAATTTCTGTCTGCTAGTGGAGGTAGCATCCGAAGTGGACCACTCTGATCGGTCATGGGTCTGGGTGCCATCATCCAAATCTATAGGGCCGTACTAGTGAGCCAACTTGCAGCCAGTAAGGTTGCTGCAATGTCCTCTTCTGCTTGTTCACTTGTCGGCTTCTTGATGTGTGCAGAACTCATGGGATCTCGATGCCATCTTCGCATGTGTCAGCCCTGCTTGAGCACATCCTTTGCCAGCCTTTTGCCTGTGCCCTCAGCCTGGTGTCTCTCAAACCACTCCCATGCATCAGAAGGTGTCAGGAAGATGTGCGGCACACTATCGAGAATCACCTATAGTTTCACTTGGAACAAAAAGGAATACTGTAACCCTGCTTCGTAGAATCCCCGCTTGACTATCATAAAGAATACCCTATTGGCCTGCCCAGCTGCAGTGAAGTCAGGGAACATGGTCACTGCTGCATTCTCAACATGAAAGGGTTGGTCTGTACATGCACTCTGAAGCAAAGTGTCGCTGTCTCTACAGTGGAGCTACTTAGCTACCGTTGGCCTCGAGGGCTGTCCCGGGTCCAGCGGTGTTTGCGGGAACCCTCTGTGTTTTTTCACATGCAAAGAATGGAGAAAGCTGGGTAGGCGTCATGTTGGTCTCATGCAGTGCTCTAAGTAGGTGAACATGTCGCTGCCCTCTGCCCCCTCGTGTAACCCCACAATCAGGACATTGTTGCGCTGATTGAGCCCTCTCACATCCTCAGCCCTTTGCTCCAAGATTTGCACGCACTCAGTTAGTTCAGACATTTGTTTTTATAAAGAACGTTGCACCAGTCAGAGCTCCTCTACAATCATGTTGGTGGTCAGTGGCCTGCTTTGAAAAGTCCCAGCTTCGTCACCACAACCCCAATCAGATTCTGCAGTGATTCCTTTGAGAAGGCAATAGCAGCCAATGTTGTATTCAGCATGAGCTGCAGCACAGGAGTAAGGGGCTCCGGACCTTTTCCCGGGAGTGACCCCTCCACCCAGGTTGTCCCCTGTGTGTCCACAGATAAGCCTCCATCCATGTGTCTGTTTCTGCCCATTGTCCTAGTGCCACTGAGCCACACACAGGGCCACCAGCAGCAGTGCGCTCAGCAGCCGTTCCCATCCCACCAGCAAGGCAGGGAGGTCAAATCCACCCCTCCTTCTGCTCAATTAACGAAGGGTTCACGGTGACCCATCGCCAGTTTCCAACCACCATCTTCTCTGCAGCCAGCTACTGACCCCAAACTACACCCCAAGCAACCATTGCACAGGGCACAAATCCTTTCACACAATTAAGTCAATGCTGTCCAGTGAATCCTACTGCGTATCACCAGTGAGTGCCAGTCTCCCAGTCACAATCAAATTCCAGGGCCACCACGGCTGGTCATCTCCGGTGGACTGAATCAAAGTACCGCCTCATGGAACCCTTACCTACCACCGAAGAAAGCCCACCGAGAGTAAGGGGGGAGCTGGATGCCAAGTGCCCTGTTCTCAGGCTCCTTGCTTACTGCATGATCTCTGCTACGGCATGCAGTGGATTAAGTGGCCTTCCACCAGGCTGTGGGTTCATCTGCCTCTGCAGGAGTGTCAGGACGCTGCGCTCGCTGCCTTAATTCTGCGTGTGCCGGGGCCCCTCCATCACATCCAGGGCCATCTTCATTGGCCAACGCATAAAACAATTATCTATGAGCAATCCATACATATAAACAATTAAGTCTAATTGTTTTTTTTTTACAATCACAGCATTTAAATAGTAAACACAGTCATAGAAAAAACAGTGGCTCAATGGAAAAAGGATAAAGACTGTACATCTTTTTTTCAGTATTAAACCGCTTTTTGCCAATCGCAAACATCAGTACACTGCGTAAACGAAAGGTTATATTTGTGTGCGCAAATTGTACGTACAAGCCCTCAGCCCACAGAAATTTACTTCAAACGTAGGTGTAAGCAGAGAATAGTAAATGTGCGACATTTGCGAATCAAAACCCTAAGCCCCTTTTCCTAATACGTCAAGGATACCACCATTTTAGATTTTGAAATATTATGTCTCTTTCTCAGAAAATAAAGTAAACACATCACTTTAGCCCCAAAGCTGGTAAAACCTGTTTGCCAGTAATAGCTGTGCATTTTGTACCGAGTATCTCCTTTGAAATCCCACTTTAAAATGCAGTTAGCTGCTCAAATGCAGCTCGGTTGACAGGATTTTCTTTGTGAGCTCTGTAAATCTAGTCATCAGTTCAGCATCAGAGAGTACGTGATTGTCTTTTGTGGCATTTTTTTTTTGTTTTGAAAAGAAATATGCTCAAATCAGAACAAACCATTTCCCCAGTGATGCGACTATTAGGGCTGCAGAAGAACAGTTCTGCTTTTATATCCTTGTTCTCCTTTTCTCACGGTTGCTTTTAAGGTAGTAGGGAGGTGTTTTGTAGGGTAGATAAGAGGCCTCCTGGAAAAGTGACAGCTGGATCCTGCATAGGATGTATTGATCATTTTGGCTGTTTGAATGTTCGAAGACAGAGTTGAGTTTCCAGTAGATAATTGCACAGCAATCTGCATGAAATTATCATCCATGTGATGATTGTTTCTTACAGTACAACTTTTTTTTCTTTCATTCATATGCAAATTAAGATTGAGACACGCTTGTGGACATGATAATCAAGCCATAATATCAAAAGCAAACCCCAACCCATGTTCGTTGCTTTAACTAGACTTAACAAGACATATGTCAAAACACATGTCAATTGTATTTTGAACTATGTAGGCATTTGACACAATTTTTCAATTTGCTTCTTTGTTAGTAAAGGGATTGTTAAGAGGTCTATTGAGTTGTCTATTGCCAGTAGTAGTGGATTCAGGCACGCGGGTGATGGACATTGGACAGTACACTGAAATGTATACTAATCCTATTTCCTCACTGCAATTTCCTGTTCTAGTATTGTTTTTCTACAAATGGGAGAGTTTATGTCCATGTATGCAGCTCTGTCACCAGGGGCTGCTCCTCCTAATTGCGGCGGAGCCTCGCCCCGCCTGCTACTAGCACAGCAGGCAAACTAATAAATATTATGGCATAATAATGCCATTTTATTTTGCCACCAGCTCACACTGTGCACAGCTTGAGTGTGAAGAAGGGGGTGGGGCTGAATCCTCCTATTGCAGGATAACTGCTGCCCCTTACAGTGCACATGTAGGGTTGGCCGTCTGGCTACCTACGGCCAGCTCGACATCTGCACTCTGCATCCAGCAATCCCATGGCTGTAAAAAGAGCCGGGGGATTGCTGGCACCGAGCCTCTAGCCTCAAAATGAGCACCCGGTTAGCCTGCTATCACCAATCCAGGAGCTGCTCTAATGCTGAGAGTAGCTGTAGGATTGGTCAGGAGCCATGTTCCACTGGGCAGGAAGGGAAGTCCTTCTGGGCTGAACATAATTCAGGTTAGTTGGGTGCATGGCACACCCTCCCATAGTTTTGTATTGCCATCCGCCACTGTCTGTCACTAGAGTATTGCCGAGTGAGCCTTCTGGCCTGACCATTGCATCCCTTGCATGGGCAGTAATTGGTCATAATTAGTCAATGCAGGGGCCCAAAGTAATTTTTAGGAGCTCAATTTTGGCATTTCAGAGTATGACGTTTGAGCGATCTTCATCCCTCGTCATGCCTCTTTCTTCAACCAGCCAACGTTTTCTGTCTCTTTGCTTTCTCCCTATGTTTTCCCTTTTCCCTTTTCTTATCCCCTTTCGTCTTTTCTTGTGCTTGCTCTCAGTCAATGTATGATCCTTAAAAAAAAGTTCTGCTCCCCAAAAAGGAGTACTGGTGCCCACTACATACAAACACCAGCATGAAATAAGCATTGGTCAGCATTTTGGGACAGGAAGTGTCAAATTCCTAAACCTGCTCAATTACGAGATCCAACTCTATAGGGTTGTGTATGGATCCATGAGTAATTAAGGATCTTCTGCTTTGTTTGTTTTCTAACCACTCTGTAAAATGTAACCAGGGCCTGATCTAAAGGTAAACGGTAATTGTAAATACAAAGATTTCTGGAAGAAGTGCTGAAACTAAAGCTGAATCTACTATTGAAATCTATCCACCATACAATCACTATGTTAAGAGATGGTGGTACAGTGGTGTATTCTTCTTCAGATATGTCTCTTTTTGTAGAACGTGGAGGAATTGTTAAATCAGACCACGGTTCTCTAGCTGCAGCCATTTACTGCTGCAACTTTTACAAATGCCCATCCTTTCCTGCTTCTTTCTCTATAGTTAAGGCTCTTCCTCACCTATCAAAGTTCTTAATTTCCCTCCATTCACTCTTCTCACCTTCAATTAGGTCAATATATTAATGTATGTGCAAATATACAATGTGCGTTTTGTCATTAGAATGAATGGGAGCTCCAATAGAGCTACAAAGTCCAAGAGCCTCTAACTATGTAAGTGTTGTGTATCTGTGCTATACGTACCAGTGTATCGCTTTATGAGGCATGCCTGGGGGAGGGCTATAGGTCTCTTGATGTCATTGACTCTCAAATCCTCCACCTTCAATGGCTTAGGGAATGCACCTAAGATAATGTGCCTTAAAGGACCTGCTCTGTAATTTTAAACTCCACAGATAGGAATAATAAAAAAAACATACAATAAGTTAAAGAAAATTAAATAAATTCTAAAATATATGCTTTTAAATGAAATACCCTAAACATATAAAGTTAGCAAACAGAATGACATAATTTATAGTGCCTTATCTTCAAACTAAAAACTTTGAAAAATAAACAAAAACAATTCAAATACACTACTCCAACTACAATCATATAATTATTGTGGAAAATGCATAGATTGTGGGGTGCATATTTACTATTCTTACCTCAATATAACAAACATTGTTTAATAAACATTGGGGAAAGTGCATACATTTCTGTAGGTCAGATTTACTATTTAAACTCCAGTCTAATAAACATTGGGAACAGTGCATACGTGAATGGAGAGTTAGATTTATTATTCTGACTTCAGTTTAACAAACGTTGGGGTAGGAGCATACAATGGGAGAATCAAATTTACTAGTATAACTCCAGTCTATCAAGCCTTGGATTGGGAAAAGTGCGTACAATTAGTGGGGTGGGGCAATTTACTAATCTAACACCATTCTAAAAAAATATTGGGGAAAGTGAATGTATTTGGGTGGGTCAGATTTACTTTTCTATCTCCAGTACAAGAAATGTTGGGCAAAGTGTATACATATGGGATGGGGTAGGTTTTCAATTCTATTTCCAGTCTATGACGTATTGGGCAAATGCATATGGGGGGGCACATTTCCGACTCTAACTCCACTTTATCAAACATTGGGGCAAGTGCACAAATTGGGAGGAAGCCATTTAATATTCTAACTACAGTTTAAAAAACATTTCAGAAAGAACTTATATTTGGGGATCATATTTACTATTCTAATTCCAGTATAACAAATGATGGGGAAAGTAGTGCATACATTTGGGGGGGGGGGGGTTAGAGTAATTACAACCAAATTATAAGTACCCAATAAACCCCATTATACCAAATGCTAATTCAATACAACATTAAAAAATATATGCGTCATTTAAAAAAATAACAGTGTACATTTACAAAATATTTAACATTAATGAATTAAAATGGAATACTATATTAAACAACACATACCCTCTAAATCTCCCAATAAACCCAGCAACTATAAAAAGAATAAGCATGTCTCTAATATCTGAGAGAAGACTAGTCTGATGCCAGGATGCTTATATAGGATAATCAGAAGTAATATTTGGGGATGCCTCTGCACAGGTAATTACTTGGTTATCAAAGTGATGTGTAAGAGGTTCAAACTTTTGCCCTCAATTACATATTGCACATTGCGCAGCACTGTCACAAGTGATAATCTTTATGCAGATATACAAGAATGAGTGGTTGAGCCTTTGGATCTATTCCAACGTAAAGGTGGTACATTCTGTATCTTCTTGTCAATCTTCACACTCGTTCACGGTCACGCACAGTGTATTCACGGTCACTACAGTATCACTTGTTGTGACTTACCTGTTGTAATGCTCTCCTTTGCCTCCCACTACTCTAGGTAGGAGCAGTGTCAGACAGGTAGTACAACTAATGTGTTTTGTTTAAACTGATACTTATTACTAGATCATGTTTAGTAGATTTTAGTTTCCCAATAGGTCCTGAAGAATCGCAGTCAACGAACTAGATGCGAGAAACATGTCGACCACACCTTTTACACCTTTAGCCCTGGATCACTCTGGGAAACCATAGTTCCCACAAGTACCGGCTATCCTTGATTTTACTTGTGGCAGAGGACCACCAGAATAAAATTGTTTCCGGTACCTTGAGCCACATTTTACCCTCACCCACACTATCTACTCTTTCCTGGCCCCTCACCCGCACTTCACCATAAGGCAGTTGGATAAAAGATCTCCGACAAAGAGCCCCTCTTTGAGGTGAGCCCGTTGGGCATTGCACCGCCTGCCCGACGAGGAGCATTGCCGATGATGAAGCATGACACTCGCAAGGGTGTGTGAGGCCATTATATCCAACACATTGGATACCCAGGGGTGGTCCTCCAATTGAGCACCAGCCCCTCCCTAGTGACCGTTCCCTCCCTTCCTTTTCTCTCCTTCCATTCCTCTAGGAACAGCCCAGTCACCTCTTTGTTGTCTCCGTACTTGGGGCTACGACTGTTGCCGGACCTTCCATTCTCCTTTCTGTGAATGGAAATATCAGCCCTACTGGATCGCAATTGATCCCTTCCTTTCCTCTACTTGTTGTTACACAGGAATCCCAATACCCCAGAAGCGAAGCTATGCCTCTACGTTTCCCAAAAGGTGTTTCCCTCGCTGTGTTAAGGAGAACACAACAGTGAGGAAAGACCCCTTCAGAAAATGAAGAGACCAAGTCAGGGAGTCATCCGCCAAGACCCCTATGGCTGGAGAAAGTGAGAAGGCTCTTACTGGAAAGTGTAGTAATCACTGCATAGGAGTAAACACAAAACAAGAATTATTCGATAAGCATGCAAACAGTTGTTATCAAGTGCAGTTAATGTTATCCCCTATGTGCTATTCCATACTCACCAGCGCACATCCAGTATAGGAATAGAAACCTACGGACTTGGTCCCTTGTGAAACAAAAGAGTTTGAAAAACAAAAATTTGCGGGAATCCTTAAATACTCGGATTCAATGTTCCAGAGGATTTGCAAGTAACTGGTTCTGTGAATAAACAAAGGAAGTTCTGCTTCAGTTTTGGAAGCGAACACGCTAATAAACACACGTGTTATTCTGTTCTTTCCAGTGACCGGTACGTAGTCCCAAATCCCAGTTTTGAATAGAGTTTTAAATAAAAAAAAGGAAGAAAGCGTTCACCCGTTTGCTCCGCGGGACGCCAAGCTGGAAAGTGCACGAAAATGTCCAAACACTTTCCTCAGCGTTTAAAAGGAAAATGCGGGACTTCAGGTGAGCCGCTTTTGGAAGAGATCGCGACTCAGATTGTTTCAATGGAAGAATTTCAGGGTTCTCGGGTAACAGCAGTTATGTCACTGCTGCTTGGGAGGTTCAGGAAGATGTGCCAGGAAGCACAGCTCGGCGGATCCAAGGTAGCAGCCTTAACAGCACGGCCGCTTGGAACGTTTGCAGGGGAAAGGTGCCGGAAAGGCACGGCAGAAACGTTTGCAGGGGAAAGGTGCCAGAAAGGCACGGCAGAAACGGAATCCTGTGCAGATCCCGACCTCGCTAGCAGATTACATAACCCAGAGCTGGAGGGACGTCCAAGATCAAAAAAAGGTTAAGGTAGTAGGTCGTAGCGGTCGTAGTGAAGACGCTGTAATCACTAGGAAGATAAAGCAGGAACACTCCAGGACTGAGCAACAAAGCCAAGCGCCGCCATGACGTCTCTAGGCGGTATAAGAACCTCCCATGACATCAGGTGATAGCGCAAAGCAGTATGGGATAGCACACAGTTCAGAACCCCTTGCAAGGCATTATGGTACTTGTAGTGTAGCCCTGGGTCGAGGTCTAACATCATCCACTTCTGAATTTGACTCTGTATCCAAAGCCCACAACAACTCAACTTGCATTGTTGGTACTATAATCAATGGTGACTTAGTTGCAGTTTTCAATTAGTGGTAGCGATGCTGAGAAATTTATTTATTTATTTATTTTTAAAACTTATAGAGCGCAACAAATGCCCTTAGGCGTCTCGGCGCTATGAACTGAGCAGGATCAAAAGGTAACTGACGGATAGATGACCATAATATACTCCATCTGACAAGAGAGCTACCGCTTATTGGCTAAACAGCCATGTTTTTATCAATTTACGAAAGTGCAATAGTGTCTGACATGAATGGATCTGTGGGGGCAAAGCGTTCCACAGTCTGGCCGCTGTAACTACGAAACGCCGATCTCCCCAAGATACTGTCTTTACTCTGGGAACCTCTAACTGAAAGACAGTCATTGAGCGAAGTTGCCTGTTGGGACAGTAAAAAGATAGATGATATTTCAGGAACTGAGGGCCCAGTTGATGTGCAGCTTTGAATGCTATGCATAGAATTTTAAATTTAACCCGGTTCTTGACCGTTAACCAATGGTAACTCCTGATGACATGGGTTATGGGTTTAAATTTGGGGGTCCCCGATAGCAGTCTTGCTGCAGCATTCTGCACCGTTTGCAATTTGTTAATCACCCTGCATTGTGCATTGGCGAACAGCCCGTTACAGTAGTCCAAGGAGGACATCATCAAAGTGCTGACCAACATTTTACCTGCAGCTTCCGGAAGATAGGGAATCCGTTTTTTAATCAATTTGAGTTTATAAAAAGCAGTTGAAACTACTTGGTTAGTATGAGATAGAAAATTCAGATTGTCATCAAAAATGACTCCTAGATTCCTAGCCTTATATACCGGTCTGGGTAACATACCCAGTGGTGAAGGCCACCATAAGTCGGACCATTCCGGGGAAAGCTTTCCGAATATAATAACCTCCGTTTTTTCAGAGTTAAGTTTCAAGCAATTGCCGGCCATCCAGTTGCTGATGGCCAACATTCCTTCTTGAAAACAATCTGCCACCTTCTCTCCATCATTAAATATTGGCAACACCAACTGAGTGTCATCCGCATAAGATGTAAGGCTCATCCCATAAGCTTTGATAACTCTTGCTAAGTCCGACACGTAGATATTAAAAAGTGTTGGACTGAGGGATGAGCCCTACAGTACTCTACATGGTAGCGACAGTTGTGTAGAGAGAAAGGGGCCTAGTTTGACAGCCTGAGTCCTATTCGTGAGAAAGGATGAGAGCAGTTCTAATGCACTATCTTGAATGCCCATGGCTGAGACACGGTCGATCAGAGTGACATGATCGACCGTGTCAAATGCCGCTGAAAGGTCCAACAATACAAGCAGGGCAGTACCTCCTTGATCTCTAATAATCCTTATATCTTCAGTGGCTTTAATAAGCGCAGTTTTGGTGCCGTGTAGCTTACGGAACCCGAACTGCGTATCATCTAGAAGATGATGCTCCTCTATAAATTTGGGGAGCTGTCGATTCATGACCTTCTCAGTGACTTTGGCTAGAAATGGTAAACTAGCTATTGGCCTGTAATTTTTAAGGTCTTCAGTATTTAAATGAGGTTTTTTTAACAAAGGTTTGAGAAAGGCGTTTTTTAACTTATCCGGATAGGTCCCTGCTAAAAACATGGCATTACAGATCTGAGTGATAACTGGGGCGGTTAAATGAATAACTGAGCCAAGAACTGAAGGGGGACAAGGATCAGAAGTCGATCCTGATTTTACAGCATCCATTATTTCAATGATAAGTTGCTTGTTAACCTCCTTAAATTGCATAAGGCGATAGTCTAGGTGCCTCGGAGAGGTAGACTGTGTTTTGCTTTCAGTATTGATGGAGAATTCTGAATAAATCGTATTGGCTTTTTCAAAAAAGTAGTCGGCTAGGGAATCACATAAAGATTGTGATGGAGTAGGGGAAGGCTGTGGATAGTGTCCTGCTAGCTTCTTAACTACTTGAAACAATTGTTTAGTGAAGTTTTTTGCAGCTTCAATCTGGGAAGTATAAAACTTTCTTTTTTCATGAGTAATCATCATCTTATATTTAGTCAGTTCTTCCTTATAACGTGTTTTTTCCTCTGGATTATAGGACTTGCCCCAGTGTCGCTCACGGTTCCTACATTTTTGTTTTTGTTCTCTAAGGGCACCGGTGAACCAGGGTGCAGAGGGAGTCGACCGGTTGATGGAGATTCTCTTGTTAGGCACCAACAAATCCATGGCATTGTTTAGCCAGTTAGAGTACCTATCAATAGCGATATTAGGGTCAACCGGGATAAGTGATCTGGTAGCAGTTAAATGTGCTATCAGTTGATCCTTATTTATATCTCTCCAGACTTTAAATGTCCCGGATATATTTTCCACCACCTTTTTCGCCATTATGTTATTTACTGATATATTGCATATGATCGCATTATGGTCTGTCCATATTAATGGCAGAATTTCTTTTATGTGAAGATGCTTTAAGTTGGTGAATATGCCATCCAGGGCATGGCCTGCCTCATGCGAAGCTGAGGTGACCAGCTGGGTAAAGCACAACATTTCCATATCAGACAAAAGTGCCATAGTTTCCTTATTATTCATATTTTCTAAGTGAAAGTTAAAGTCACCTAGAATAGTAAAGGAGTCTTCTATCGCTAGAGATTCCATCAGGGTATTTAAAGTGGCAAGAAACTCAGTCCGTGATCTTGGGAGTCTATAAAGGAGTGCTCCTTTGAAATTAAATGAAGGGGTTATCCTAATAGAAAACTGGACGGCTTCACATGAGGAGGAAGGGACATTAGATAACCTTATAGGGAAGTAGTCGCGGGCTATTAGAGCCAATCCACCTCCTTTCCTATTTACTCTGTCCTGCCTCTCCACAGTGTAGCCTTCCGGAATTGCTACCACCAAATCTGGTTCAGAGGCCTTGTCAGTCCATGTTTCTGTTACAAACAGAATATCAATCTTTTTATCTATAATAAAATGAGCAATTTCCTGCCTATGTTTGCCCAAAGAGCGAGCGTTTAAAAGAGCTATGCTTATATTCATGAGTTTGCTGTTTTTTAACTGAGGGGTATTACTAGTCCGACTGATAGAATGTAAGCTGAAAGCACAATGGTTGCATGTTATATCCATGGATCCATCTGTGTTTTCAAGTTTCAGGATATCACAGTTGTTATCACGACAAGGACGAAGCTGACATAGCTCGTCTGCCGAATAAGTAATAACTGACTTACTTGTAAAACGGCCAGGGGAGATGGCCCTAGGCCCGGTCTCGGCGCGGACGGGCGCAGACGGGCTTGCCTTTGGCGCGCCTTTGGCGCGCTCCCGCTGCGCGCGTCCGCTGCGCTTGCGCTTGCAGTGCTGTTTAAATACTAAATGCGCCTCTGAGGTCTGCAGCGCTAACCTGCTCATCAGAGCGGAAAGCAGAAGTGAGTGCCTTCAGCCCTCCGAGCAATCGGCACCCGCCGTGTCGGACCGGGGCTCAGCACAGCATAAGGTATGTAAAACAGATATTTCACACACAATTTATATTGCACTTTTAAAATGGCATCGAAAAATTATCATCAACAACAAAAATGAATTAAAACTGCTGCGTGTCAGCAGAACTTGCGGCGTCTAGTCGGCCCAAGAACACTGCTGTGTCCTGAACAAGGCTGAGGATGTATGAAACTTGCATTCTATTACTGGCATAAAAACATTTAAAGCCTTCCACTCTGTGTTAATATCAATGGTGGTGTCTGAGTGTCAAAGACCTGTTCTTTTGGTGCTTGTACATATAGAAATAAAATTATTAAGGTTTGCACATTGTAATGGTGTTATGATGTCAGTGAGTTAGTCAGGCTTTAATAAGTGTTATTACAGATGACTATAATTGAGCTACTTAGGTTTGAACTCTGGTGTTTGGAGTAGTGATGATGATTAGGTTACTTCAGCTTGTGCTGTCAGTAATGATACCAGCAGTTAATTTGATAGGAAGTGTAAGAAATTGGGTTATTATCTTGGAAGGGTGAAAGTCCCACTCAAATAATAAAACAGTCTCTGTCAGGGTAAAGAAAGACACTAAATAAAGCTGTACTTTACCATCTGGAAGTTTGGCACAAAATTAGTCAGGCCTAACTTAGAAGCAATTTGCAGAGTATTTTTGCAGCACTCAAACACTAATAAAGGGAAAACACAACAGAAGTAAAATCCCATACCAATTTAGAAAAATAGAGAAAACTTAATAAATAAAATGTCATCAAAATGATTATAATCACATCAGTATAACTGGAAATATGAGTTTTGAAAGCTCTATATTAAAATAGTTCCAGAAAGCTAAAGACACCGTTTGTGGTTATCTGGTAACGAGTTCAGACCAACTGCGATGGAGCACTGGTCGGGTACAGGGTGCAGGCTAGTCTGACTGAAGAATTACCTTCTCAAAGTCCCAGTGAAGAGTTCATTTCATGTTGGTGGGAGCCGCGAGGAGCAGCTTGAGCGCTGTGGACAGTCATTGGTCTAGCGTGAAAAGCTGGTCATCGCCAGAACTTTGCACTGGTTATTCATTGTGGATGTTCACTACTGGTGAGAAGTACAGGTCTTGCATTGGTTGCTGTTGCAGATGGTCACTGTTGACGTGAAGAGCAGGTCTTGCTGAAGTTTTGTGTTGGCGGTCGTCGCAGGCCATCGATTTTCAGCATAAAGAGGTAATTTTGCAGTTGCGAGGAGCCCAAAAATGCTGTAACTTCCCCCTGTCTTCTGGAGGAGTTCTCACATGCAAGGCAAGGTCCGGGCCCCTGTGGGTATTCTAGCAGAGGGCATCAGCAGAGCTCAGGCCATTCTGGGCAGCACCAGTTGGTGCTAGTCAGTTGGGCTGTTGCAGGGATGCGTCTGGAAGCTTGTTTTGTCTCTGTATCTCAGACATAAGGTCATCCAACTGGCCCTTCAAGTCACTCTGGGTAGTCTGAGTTTAAGGCAAGCAGGTCCAATCTTCCTTCTTCAGACAGCAAGGCATTCCTTTAAGGCAGAAGGGTAGTCCTTTTTCTGAATCGCCACTTTTATACATTGTGACCGCCATGCAGCCAAAGGCTAGGTAGACTAATCATTACCTTGATGGGCTTCCCTGCTCAGGAAATGGATTCATTGGGTCATCTGTACTCTGCTTTGAGAGAAGTAACCCCAGAAACCTGAGGTTTCAGGGCCCCCTGTGCGGGCACCTCCTCCAACTCAAACTCTCATTTCCCAGGATGCACTAAACAGGCATCTTAGGACTGACTATGACCTTCCTCTAGGCCAATTACCAACCCCATTCCAATGATACCTGAGCGATAGGATGGACAAAGTCTGGCGCATGGGCTACGCTACAAAACTGTCTGGTGTGCTGATCTGGGGAAAGAAGTATTCCCACTTCCATGATCTGACTGGCACTGTGTGAGGGTTTCCCTCCCTCGACCGAGGGATGCCCCGACAAATCAAACACGGCGGCCACCATGTTCCAAACCGGGCGAGGTGAGTACTCCAGCCGCTCAAGCAGGAACCTGTGGACTGCCTAGCGAGGAGCAGGCAGGCGGGACCAAGGAGGTTATGGAGACACCGAGGAGAGGACTCGAGGAGGAAGCGTTGGTGAGAGAAGACCGGAGAATCATTCCTGCCCGAAGAGGACCAAGAGAGAGAAGAGACCGCTCATGGAGCAACGCCTTAGAGTCCAGTACTCATAACAGAGAAGCAGAGGCTGGTACTCCGAATTCCATGACCCAGGAGGGTCGTGGCTCCAGGCAAGTGCCCAGAGCATGGTTTATTTCTTTTAGGGGTTGGTGGGCGGGGGTTATCGGTCACTCCACCCCGAAGCACTGAAAACCCCACTTCACTTAGGCACAACACAGGGAGAGAGCACGGGTGACAGGAGCACTCTTCTTTCCCCCTCCCCCAGAGCAAGTGTCCTGAAGGTGTCCTTTTGTTCCTTCTTTTCCGGTACCCTTCTGAGGAATGAAGCAAGCCTGGAAAGGAATCCTTATCCGGACGAAAGCTGCATATGGACTCAGAATGCAATTTTTTTACCTTCCTCACTTTGTGACTTTTGTTTTTCTTCCTCCCCTAGTCAAGACTGGATGATCTTTCCGGGGTTTATAAACTGCATAAGTACCAGACCAATAAAGGAACTTATATCACCCATAGTGACTCTAGCGTATCTAAGTGCGGGAGGGAGGGGTTTCTCGGCGTGATCAACAGCTCACACACTGGTATGCCTCAGAGTAATGATGGGAATCAATTTACAGTGATATAATGGAAGTGAGGACTCTCACCCACAGGGATCACAAGCATTCCCTCTGAGTCAATCTCCAATCTAATGGGGACCAGGGCATGTTTTACCCCTTATGCCTGGGGACTAATTCTCCCTAAGGCCACACTGGCCATCCATGTAGAGTTTCCCATCATTGGGTTGTTTTTTAGTATAGACAGGGTCCCTGATTTTGTCCTAACTGGGAACAATCAAAGAACTGGGGTAGGAAATGAAGCGTCTTGGCCCACTACCCAGCAGAACCTTCCCCTGTTTCTCAGAAGGGGCATGAGAACCCTTTCCCCCAACTTATTTTGGAGCCTGTCTGTGTCACCAAAGACCTCCCTCTCACTCTACCAGGGAATCTGAAACACCCTTCTTGGGATCACTTTCAGATACCTTCTTTTGAACCCTGGTGCTAGGCATGAAGTCCACCTACAGTGCAAGCTTGTTTGGTAAAGAGAGTGTGGTGTCTATCAGGTGTTTGTGCAACAATCAGGTTATACCACTAGTGGATGGCACAGATCACAATCCATGAGGGTATGTACCTGAGAGTAAAAGTCTCTAGGCAGTCGTCACTTGGTGACAGGAGCTGTTGGTGTGTAAGATTATCTCAGATATGTATAGAGTTACAGTGCGCTGGTGCACAATCAGGCCACCTCATGCCACACAGACACATTTGCACCATAGTAGAGAGGTGACTGTGATGTCAGGTTTTGTACTGAAGGGTTACTTTGGTCCTACTTTCCAGTGCAACACTTTATGTTGCACTGGAAAATAAATTCCACATAAACATTTTGTGCTCTGCCAAATGTTAGTAAATCTGCTGGTGCGTCTGAGCAATGAATAGAGGTGATATCTGAAGTATGAAAAAATATTGTCTGAGTTCTGAGACCATAGGGATGCTAAGAATGAGCTTGGTGGGGTTGACAGGATGGACTTAAACCGTGTCAGTTTGCACCACCTCAGTGTATCAAAGAGCAAATTGGGGTTTCATAACAGAAAGGTCACTTAGACATGGATTAACCAGTATGCGTGTCCTTAAAACATAACGATGGCTGCATATACAAATAAGTAAAGCAGGTTTAGTATTGTGTATTATATGACTTAAGTGACAAGGTAATTGTATTAACCCCTTGCGTGCGCATGACGGAACCACGCCATCATGAGCCACGGGCGGCGTGTGCTCATGACGGCGTGGTTCCATCATTCGGCTGCTGCTCTGCCCACGCGGAAATAATTCCCTGCCTGTGCGGGTGAATTAATGAGCGGATGGGGCCGTGACGGAACCACACGGTCATGAGCACACGCCGCTCATGACTCATGATAGCGTGGTTCCGTCACGGGCACAGCAGCGCCACGCTCACCCCCGCACTGCGGCGAAATTCGTACCACGCCGAGGAGTTAAGGAAGTTATCCTTGTTGAGATTTGAGGTGTGGTGTAAGTATGAGGAAACTTAATTTCTGAAATAAGTTTCCATTTCACCATACTAAGTTTAGAGCAAAGCTTGTTTCTGATTTCATGGGCTTTTACACAGTAGGCATTCAAACATGTTTCACCAAGTGTTTGCAAATGTGGCTATCGAATGTCTGGTTGGTATTTTTTGAGGAAGGAGAGAGAGAGGAGAATTACTGTCTACAAATAATGGGTTTTATCTTATCTTTGATATGGTCCGAGCCTTGGATAACATTGTAGCTACAGAACGTTAGTGGAAGCAACTGAAAAGTCCACAAGCAGTCAGGCATGCTGAAAAGGTGTACTAGATGGTGATAGCAGGGCCGGCTATAGTGCTGGTGGGGCCATCACCGGTTTTTGGCACCCCCCAATGACATCCATCTCTGTGGATTCCCTCACAACCACCCTTTAACAGTGCCCCTTAAGTATCCATAACCACTCTCTTTCTCATGCATTTCTGTTCTTTCATAGTGCCAGTTATACCAGTGTAGGCGGTCAGAGCACTTTACATCACATACACATTACACGGACAAAATTAATCATATGTATGTAAATCAGTCTATCGGAAAGGTTACACAAGACAGAGGACTACCAGGTGTAGGAGTCACATGTCATCCATACTGGTAAAAAGTATAGTTTAAGAGTGCTTGGTCTGGAGATGCATAAACTCAGAATTTAAAATGTAACACGATGGTTGGGGGTTACCTTTACTAATAAAAACTGATTTCTAACCAAATTAACCTGTTTTACAACATGAGATAGTAAAAGACTGGGTGGGCCTAACTCTGAAACCTATACCATGCAGTTTGCATGTAGCTCTTTGAAGACACTTACTAGCTAACTCTTCTATTTTTGGATTCTCACCTATAAACTATAAGCAAAAATGTATTTCTCTGAAAAAAGCAGAAACCTATTGATTATGGTACATGTGCTTCGAAGCTGGCATATTAACCCTCTGGCTACCTTATGATGAGTCAAATTTCCACTAGACAAAACTCTGATCACTCTCCATGAAGAACATTAATCACTGGAGTTATTTTGACACTTTTATTGTTGCCTGAATATTGCTGGAGGCAAGGAATGTGGCAGCAGTGCTTTTAAAAACAAAATATACTTGAAAACACTCCACCTCCCGAAGTCAGCACCCGGTGAGGTGGCACCGGTCGCACCACCCGAGAGCTGGCCCTGGGTAGCATTATTTACACGTTTTACCGATTGATTAGCAAGCACATACCAATTGAGAATGACTGCTACTCAAAAGAGATCTATTACATGCTATACTTTAGTGAAACAAAGAGTTGAAATCAGGTGTCCACATATCCATACAGTTACTAGTGTTTCTTCCTTAACAGAAATGTATACATTATGTTATCAGGGTAAAATTGGTTGATATTCTATATTGTTGGGGTAACCCCCTAAGTGGGACCATTTTGCTTTCCAATAGCTAAAGCAAATAGTGCCTAATGAGAGTGATATATCTACTGTCCATGTGAGATCTATGTATGGCTAGCTATGACACCTTTTCATCATTGCACCGATTAGCCAACTTTTGTAGTATTAGACCCCAGTATTTTAAAATTATTTATTCTCTGTGTGCCTTTCTTACTTTGGCTTTCAATATTACATTTTCTAGTTCAGTCAATTCCTGAACCTCCCAAAGCCATTGCTTTATCTCAGGAGCTTTAGTTTCCAGTTGAAGCCCATTGGGCGCTTACCAAGAAAAAGTACTAGGTCAATTAGCCTATAGTTAGTTAGTTCTATCCTTAGCAACAGGTCTTGATCAAATAAGCTACAGTTAGGTCTAGCGTTAACAAAAATGCTAGATCACTTAAGCTATAGTTTAATCTAGCTTTAGAAAATGTTGTAAGTTAAAATACGTAGAGTTAGTTCTACCCTTCCCTAGTCAAGCAGACAAAATGTATGATGAAAGGATTTCTGTTTGTCCTTCATCTTGGTAAAAATGTGTGTAATTTTACCCAAATAAGTAGTTATCTCAGGACAAACACAGACATCATAATAAAAATGAGTCTGAGCTCCAACAACTAGGGCAGTGCCTGGTACTATTTGGTTACATCACTTCTATACATTTAGAACTAAGATCTGTTCTGTGCATATCATTGTATCGCAGAAGTTTAAATCAAGACTTTCTGGATAACTTAATGGGTAGGCTAGTGTAAGTTTCAATCACATTCAGTAATCTCTTGTCCCAGATATGATGACCAGTTCACTTCCAGGTACCTTTGTTCATGTTTAGTTAACACTAGCAGTGATTTATCCAGTAAGGAGATTCACTGTTACCCATCCTCTAAAGTAAAAAGGGAATAGGACATCTCATGGATGGGTAGTTCAGTCTCCTTATGTTCCTACATGGCGTGTATCATTTTTGTGAAAAGAACAATACATGATGAATTACTCAACATGATGGGTTAGCACACTCTTCCAGTACACAGTTTTGAAAGAGTATCCACTCCTTTGCAATACCAGCCTCAATCCAAACTGTAGTATTGATGGAGCCAGTAGTCTCACTTTATCCTGATAATGTGAGTATGTGCAATGTTTGTAAGTTTCCTGTAAGCACCTATCCCAACAGTACATTGATGCCTGCACCGATGTGTCATCTTGAGCTTATGTCCCTTCATTACAAGAGGGGTTCAACCACAGTTCTAACTCCCAGTTCCAATTGAAGCACTAATGATTTTGTCAAGGGGACATTGGAAGGCTACCTAGTAGTGCATTGGACAGGGCTCAGTTTACATGGAGTCCATTCTCTAAATATGGAGGCAGGAAGTATCAATGGTAGGGTAACAAAATAATATAACATTCTATGTAGGAACGCTACTTCAATTGACTGCCCTTCGTGGATAATAGAATCTTCTTCCAGAAGGAGATGCTGCCCTTCATGCTTATCAAGGGACACATAGCATGTTGCCTTCTTTGTTGGATATCCATGGACTATTAGGAATCTAATTATATGAACTCCTTCTGCAGGTCAATGTTTAGAAGAGTTCTAATCAGAGAGATTTTAGTTAGTTACATTAGGAATATATATGATTTGATCCAGTGGACTTTGGGGACAAACATCCTACCAAACATGTACAGTGTTGCAATTGCAGAGACACATCCTGTCTTCATGCCCTTTAACTTCAATAACATGTTTGTGGCACAGAATGAGATCATATTTTCTTTGCCTGCCAGATTAGCTCCCAAGAGCTACATCTGTTGAATGAAAACCATCCTGGGCGACTAATATTAATGTTGTACTAGCGACCGCACTAGACAAGATTATATTAGGGGACTCTTCATGCAGGTTTAATAGCACAACATGTGCCCCCCTGTGTGCATGTTCCCTAGTACCTGCACGGCATGGACTGCAGTAGTCCATGCCATGCTGGTACTGCCTTTGACTATTTCATAGGTACCTCCCTTAGAGCACCGAAGAACCGCAGGCCAGACCAGAAAAAACCTCCCGATCTGGTGGACAGTTCCTACACAGGTTTCGCAGTGCGAGAGCGAGGCAGCCAAGCTCCCGCTCTTCAAACTCATAAAAAGGCCCTAAGTTTTTAGATATTTCTCAGACAAACTTTCTCGCTTAAAGAAAGGCAGGCAAGAAACTGACGAGTTTCATTTTAATGGAAAGAGTAATTACTTGATTTTTTCATATAATGCTATGAAATTTCACAAAAAATATCAAAATTTGCCAACCTCACAATGCCAGGCAGCCACCTAGAATACCTTGTCAAAGCAAAAGCAAACAAAAACTAATAAATGTTACATTTTATTATCTACATTAAAAATGTGGCTTTTGTAAAGATGGCACATTTTTTATTAAAATATTTGGCCAGTCTAAAAGTGGTGGTTTAATCCAGTCTCTCTGGTTGACTCACTTGGGGTAAAACATAATTAATATTTTTCACACCCCAATGTACTGGAGGAGAGCTGACTAATATCCCAGGGGTGAGATTTTCCGTTGATACTCTGAAGGCAGAAGACGCCTCGACCATAGTGATTTTTTCGGGGGCGGCTGTGGACGTTAAAAATTGTTTTAAAAAAATTCCTCATTCTAAAGTAGAAATATTCTTTAATTTGCACATAGAAAATGCATGTTAAAATAGTGGATAGCAAAAATGTACTTTTATTAAACATTTTAAATGCTGGCTATTTTTTTCAGAAATCTCCCTTTTCTATCAATCTTTCACTGCAAGGCCCCAATAATTTATTGATCCTTTCCTATCCCTTTAATAAAAATAAATGCCTTTTTGTAAAATGCTGATTTAATGTTATAACTAAACTGTAGAACTTGAAATCTTCGTGAAATGTGCTGTTTGCGTCCAAAGGTATTTCTTTTCTTCTTCACACCCTATGACTTCATCATATTTTAGATTGTTTCCTCTGCCACATGCTTATAATGAATAAATATATTAATGAAAGAGAATGCTCTCTTAGGTCTAAATTCTATGATCTAGGGCATGCTAGATATTAATGTTTCATTTTATAGAGCAGTCCATTGGTACACAGTGGGACACCGAACAGCTAACAGTGTAGGCTTAGAGAGGTTCTCGAGGTACTCATGAGCACCTTCCTAGATGAATCTTTTTGTTATACACTGTTGCCACATTCAAATAACTACATGGGCGTTTACTGTGGAAATCGAAGGAGAAGATGAGAGACCAGTGGAAGATGACTTAGTATTGGTTAGAAATTATTCAACATTCATGGTTTGCAACATGTTTTGTGCTTTCTCTATAATACGTGTTCCTATCTAGAAAGGTAAGGCTTTCTAAACTCCCCTACCCTGCCTTGTCCCTTAGCACTTTGTGGTGCTAGCTCTATTTTCCATAAGCTACTGCTAATGGTGATTTCTTTGTTTTCCTTACGCTCACTAATAAATCTGTCTATGTTTATGCTGCTCATAGCTATTGCTGTGATTAATTAATCTTACCTGTCATAATTGTTGCTACTGCAGCTGTTAGGGAACTGGGCTGTTTCCAGAACCATTCTTTATGGGGAGTTCGAACTTTTCAAAGTTACTAGGGTTTTGCTCAAACTTTGACTTGCTTTTTTCCAAAAGGAACTCTTCTTTGGGTTCTTCCTACGATAGGTTATGTCCTTTAGATTAAGGTAGGGATTAATGCCTTTATAGAATACGCTGTTATGTTGTAATGCGTGTTCTAACCAAAGTTTCTTTGATGTTTCTGTTAATGGATTCATTTGACTAATCTAAATAAATAGACAAAAAAGAGATGCGTTTTTATTGTTCTCGATTCTAATATGTGGCAAAGATTTATTGACCCATAGAGGCATGGTAATTGGAGGTTCGCTTAGTAAGTTTAAAGTGGAGGTACTTATAAATGGTTTATCGGCAGGGGAGAATAGGTTTAACACCCTGAACGGAGCTATACAAATTCTACCCAGAAATATCATTTGAAATTCCTGAATCCAATGTCCAGAACTTGAAAATACGGCAAAACGATTTACGAATGCTGTTGTGATTTTGAAGTTGAGAATATTAATAGGGTAAAAGCGTTGTAATGTGACTGAGCCTTTCTTCTGGTTTGAATATTTGCTTAGAAGGAGTGGGTGAGGAAAAATATAGTTGACAAGTGTTTTTTAAAAGGTGAAAGACTATTTCAGACACTTTGCAAAACCTCGGATCACATAATAATTGAAAACTTGTCTGCAGAGATTTTAAGGTGTAGTGTGTGAGGTACCATCCCCTACACCAGTTACATGGGGGTATTAAGTTGTTGCGACTGATTACCATTGATCAGTGTTAGTTGAACCTAATGGCGCATATGGGGAAACCTTTGATTTGGGTGATTTCACACTGGACGAGAATTCACTTGCGTATGTTGAACATATTCTTGAATGTGTGGGAATGCGTGGGAAAATTACTGTAAGAAGAGCAAACAAGAAGGTGCTCTAAAAGTCTATAATTATAGTTGTGCCAGTATGAAGAAATTTGTAAAAGTTTGTGAGCTGCTGCGAGGTGTGAGGTTAGGCATCATAATGTTCAGCACTAGGATTGGTTTGTTGGTGTGTTTTCGCGCTGTGATTGGCTGGTGACATTGCGGTGCCGCTCTGTGATTGGATCCCTAAAATGTGAATACTGTATTTGAATTTGTTATTTAGAACAATAACTGGAATTCAATTGGTTTTAAAAGAAAATGGACGTATACTGAACAAAATCATAACCTTCAGTTTAATTGTGCTGTTTCAAATTTACCTGTCATTGTTAAATGTTTTTGAGATTTTAAGAATTTGGTGAGAGGGGATGTTACGATTCCAGTGCGCAATGGTGAAGAGGCACCTCCTGAGTGTTCTCCTACAGGCCTTATGACTATTGAGCATGGATTAACCACATCAATGCTACAGCGATTCATCCTCTATGTGGATGATCTATGAATCCCATTGTTCATGACGAGCTGAGCTCGTCATGAGCACACAAGCAGTGTACTGCATGACGAGCTGAGCTCGTCATGAGCATGGAAGGGGTTAAGCACAAGTCTTTCGCCAAAGGAGGAAAATTACTGAGAAGGAGGGTGCCTTGTGTGTTCCTAGACATGGGACATTTAACACCAGGATTCTTAATCATTTGAAAGGAAAATTGTACAAAATGAAACCACCACTTAGGCCTATTCAATATGAAGTATGTAATGTTTGGGAGAGAGTTGTCAGGGAGAAATAGCGGGAAGAAACCAGAAGAGGACTAATAGGGCAGTAAAAAAATATGCGGATGTCTGATGGGGTGAAGAGCAGTGTAGATGGAGAAAAGCTACTATAGAAGGGACAAATATTATATCCAGTGCTTAGCTCAGAGACTGCAAAGAAAGGAAAGGACAACAATTCCTTTAAGAAAGAAGGGGATGAGGCAGATACTGGTTCAGGAGATGAAATATTGGTACAATTGTTCACTACAAGACCCCCACCACATGTGACCCCTGCACAACAGAGTGAATCAGGTGCTAGTACTAGTTCAATAGGGCCAACAGCTTCTGTACATCAAAGCGCAATCCCAAATGAACAACCCCTACAAATATTGCAGATTATCTCACCATTAATGCTGACTACTACAGCCGCAGTGACTAGAATAACTCTATTACCTGATGATAATGATCAATCAGTAACCAGGGTAGTAGCAAGTGCTCCTTCACTTGTGAAGACAAGACCTGAGACTCAAATAGTTACCAGAGGGTGCCAACTTCAGGATTTGTCCCGACTTCCTGGAACTCACAGATAGTTTCTTGGAAGCCATCAATAACGGTGTAAGTACTATTGATGGAGGAATGATAGTACTCACAGCCTCAATATCACTAGAAGAAATAGCTGTAACTGACTCAGGATACATACCAGTCCTTCGGCCTCTCTCAATTAAAGTTTAAACTGGGAGAAATTATGAGGGGATGTTTGGAATTTGAGCACATACCAAAGGAAATAATTAATGTAATTGTGCAAAGAAGTTCCGAAAAAGGCAGCCTTAGTTCATCACAAATAAACAGAACTGTCTCAAAAATATGAAGATGTTACAAAAAATGTGCATCTATGCAGAAGCTATAGGGATCAATTGGATGACCTAGCATTTGATAATATGAAGATTACCAGACTGCGATTGCGTATTATATAATTGGTCAAGTGCAATCCCAGGTGGAGGGAGACTGAACAATCAAAACTAAATGGGCTAAGAAACATGAGAAGAAAAAGCGAGAAGCAGTTAATACAGGGTAGCAAGATCAAGGAAGTGAGGGAGAAGTGACAGTTTACCCACTTAGAGAAATTGCAGGAGGAACATATGTCTATGTTCCTTGGAGTCACAGTGAATTGGCAGTATTCATAAACAATTTTCCCAAATTTAAAGACGAAAGCCGGAATTGGAAAGATTCGTAAAGATTTCAAAGGTATTGTGGAATGAATTGATTACTTTTTTTGACATTGTGGTGCCTGCTAATCGGCTGAATGTAAGACTCCAGTGCAGTGGCCCAGCGAAGAACCAGCGATATTGGCTGGGACAAATGCGCCATCTCGTACAGTGATGGAGAAGTATTAGGCAGGTATTACCTTTTTGAAAGGCAGTGTACCGCTGAAAGATATGGTTTGGCTCAGAATTAAAAGAACCACACAGGAGCCAAGGAGACTGTACATGGGTATTATGAGCGATTGCCACAGGTATTCCAGCAGCACAGCAGGCGTGGATATCCTGAGAAAAAGGATATTGGGATTTTCATATTCCAGTTTATTTTAGGGCTGAAGCCAGAGATCTGTTCGGACAAAACTCAAAGAGTGATCTGTTGGCAAAATGAGCCTTTCAATGAAATTCTGAGATGTGCAAAGAAATGCAGCGAAGAGTTAGACATGTAGCAGAAAAGATAACAGAAAAATTCATATTAGCACAAACAAAGCTGTCTCAGAAAGGTTATCAGAACCCTTCCTTTGTAGGAAATCAAAGAAACGTGCAGTGAGTTGTTGTGCCACAGTCGGGCTTTCAGGGAAGTCAAGGAGGAATGAATATGTCACAGGGAAAAGGGAGAGGTGTTCCTGTGGGTACAGGATTTGCATCAGATATTGCTGCTCTGAAAAGATTTCAGCCTGTCATATTTGTTATAGAGTTGGACATTGGAAGGCAGAATATATATATCATCTTGACAATGCTGGAGGAAATGTACAAATGCGGCAAGGCATGCAAACTCAAAAAGTGCCTGCACAGAAAATGCAGCTGCCAATCCACTGACAGTCTCCAATGATGCCCGCTGCACCTGCACAAATGAGGAATTCTAAGTCTAATCTCAATCAAATTCCACAAATGATTGCTAACCAGTTTTCAGAATACCATGCAGCACTTCCAAAAGCTAAACCAGAATGCATTACAACAATTCCCAGTATTTAAAACTGATGGTTCCTCTTCAGAGAATTCTCAATAATGGTGCCTGAGTTTGCATACTTGGCGCAGTCTTAAAGGTAGACCAGAGTGGCTCATATGTAGATGCAGAAGTCTATGACCACCATGTATCATTTCTTATTGATACCGGTGCTACTAGTTCCACAGCAAGTAGTATGTTATGTTATGTTATGTTATTTATTACTTATTAAGCGCGCGTACGCCCAAGAGCTTCTTGGCGCTGAGGAGAGAATCAAAACATAACAAAGCATAAAAGAAAATCGCTATTTCAAATAGGCCTGTGTAAAAAGGAAAGTTTTAGGTGCCTTTCTAAAGGCGAGAAGATCCCTGCTATGTCGCAGAGTCAAAGGAAGGGAGTTCCACAAGGAAGCGGCTAAAAAATGAAAACTGCTACCTCCCTGTCGTTTCTTTTTAAAACGGGGGACCGCAAGTAGGTCTTTGTGAGCTGATCTCAAACTTCGTGAGGGACTATATCTCCCTATCAGTTGTCTGATAAACATTGGTCCCTTGCCCTCCAAGGCCTTGAAAACAATGCAGCCTACCTTGAATGTGGCTCTCTGTGCCACGGGCAACCAGTGCAAGTTCTCAAGTCCAGATCGAATTGATTCCCATTTAGGTACCTTGCAGATTAGTCTGGCAGCTTGATTCTGCAGGTATTGCAATCTTCTGAGTTGACCAATGGCTGCGCCCAGATAGAGGCCATTTGAGAAATCAATATGAGAGAGAACTAAGGCACTGACTACCTGAATTAAAGCCAAGTCAGTGAGGAGGTGTGCTATCTTTCTAATCTTCCTCAGTTGGAAAAAGCCAGAGGAAACCACCGTTCCAATATGAGATTTCAGGGTAAGGTCCTCATTGAGAGTCACTCCCAGGCTTTTTACTGTTTGGGATTTTTTTTGAGGGGAACGCATGTCAGGCGGCCAGAAGCGTGGGCTCCAACTGATCTCGCTCTTCCCAGGCAGGATCAGTTCGGTTTTCCCCGGGTTTAATTTGAGATGATTTAGAGACATCCACCTTTGAATAAGAGACATGGTTGCCTGAAAATCCTCGGCCGCATTTAATGAGTTTAATACAAAAACCAACTGCAGGTCGTCTGCATAGTTATATACAGTAACCTTGTGCTCTCTTAGGGAGAACAGAAGAGGCCGCATATATAAATTAAATAATAAAGGGGATAGGGAAGATCCTTGAGGAACCCCACACAGGGAACTGTTTTTTGGGGCAGTGAAAGATCCCAGCCGAACAGACTGGGTACGTTCTGATATAAAGGACTTGAGCCAGGCCAAGGCCGAGTCTCTAAGACCGGCCTGTTCGACACGGTTGACCAGAATGGTATAGTCAACCGTGTCGAATGCAGCAGACAGATCCAGAAGCACCAAGGCCTGGTGCAAGTCCTTGTCGGCATTAGACCTTAGAGTATTCTGAACGGCCAGTATGACTGCCTCGGTGGAATGGCCAGGCCGAAAGCCTGCCTGGTTAGGTTGTAAGTAACCGGAGTCTTCCACAAAATTTGAAAGGCTGTTGGTGACATGAGCCTCCAATATCTTAGATAAGTAGGGCAGAAGTGATATTGGCCGATAGTTAGAAAGGTCTAAAGAGTCAATACCTGATTTCTTTTTTAAGGGAATCAGTAAGGCCTGTTTGAAGCTGTTAGGGACTATCCCCGACGTAAGGGAACTGTTAAGCAAAGGGATCATGCTATCTGGGATTGCCCGACCGATTTCTCTCATTATTTGGGGGGGCAAACATCCTCAGGAGATCCTGATTTAACTCTAATGAGTAGATCTAAAAAAGTTTTGTCATCAATTAAAGAAAAAGAATGCAATGTTGAAGGATTAAAAAAGATATCATCCATAGGGGCACAAACTGGAAGTTTGGATAAGTTGTCCTTAATCAATAATATCTTATCACTAAAAAAGTCATTAAGCGAGTTGCAGAGTATTTGTGAGGGGACTACCGGAGGAGAAGTTCTATCATCATTAGACAGCTCAGTCACAATCCTGAAGATTTCTTTCGACTTATTAGTCGCATTTAAAATTTTTGTAGAAAAATAATCAGTCTTGTGAGTATGTAGTGTTTTTTGATAGGCTTTCCTAATTGAGCAATATGCAATCCTTGCTTGGGGGCAGTAATTAATTCGCCAAATTCTCTCCTGCTGCCTCACTTCTAGTTTTAATTTCTTTAACTCCGGCGTGAACCATTTGTGTGCGTCCACGCCATGTGAGTTGCAGAAGCGAGTAAGAGGAGCGTAAATGTTGATGGCCGACGTTAGCCATTCTTTAAGCCTGCAGTCGGCTGTCTCCACATCAGAACTCTGTTCAGGCAAAGTAGTCTTTAAGAAATTTAAAAAAGCTGACATGTCCATAGAGGACCATTTTCGAATCGAGTTAGTAGCTTGCAGCTTAAATTGGGGGGTTTTATCAACACAAAAGGAGAAACTAATACTGAAATGGTCAGACCAACTACAGGGTTTAATGTCAATGGAGTGTACAGGTAGATTCAGAGACCAGATTTGGTCAAGACTATGGCCCTTCTGGTGAGTTTTAGTATCAATATATTGTATTAAGTTGATGTCATTCAGAAGGTCCTTCATCTCAGCTGCTTGTGGGTCTAATGCTATATTATCAAACCAGAGGTTCAGGTCCCCTATCAGAAGTAGTTTGGAATTGTTTGTGGCCAGCGTAGCCAGTTGCTCTGCAAGGGTGGAAGGAAAAGTGGTCATGGTTTGAGGTGGGCGATATAATAAGACCACAGCGAGTGTCCCATTAGCAGTGTCTAATTTAGCAACTATGTTCTCTACATTGGGTAGGTGTAGAGAGGGAAGTTGTCTAAGTTGGTATTTCTTATTGACAATGATGGCTACTCCACCCCCAGCTTTACCTGCCGGACGGGTTTCTGAGATGATATAATAGTCCGCAGGCAAAGCAACTAAGATGTCTGGTAGGGAGTCCGGGGTGAGCCATGTCTCAGTTAGTAGCAGCAGATCTGGTTTTATATCAGAAAGCAGCAGGAAAATATCCATCTGGTGTCTGATCATAGAGCGGGTATTTAAATAAATACACTTAAAATTGCAAGTTATACTTGGCGTAGTTTCCAGAACCGCGTATTTAGGGGCAGATTCAGCAACTGAATTGGCAGGATTGCTGATGCCAAGACGAGATATTCGTTTCGTCGTGTTCAGAGGTACGGGGGGACACATCATTGAAATAGGTCTTAACGCTTGTAATTCAGCGGATGTGTAAGTGTAGGAACCAATAGAATCCTTGGCCCCTAGCCCCGGACGCTCGCGGACGAGCGCAGACGAGCTTGACTCTAGCGCGACTCCGTCGCGCCCGCTGCGCTCGTCCGCTGCGCTCCCTCCAACACATCAGGTTTTATGTGAGGGAGCCTCGAGCGACTGGACCGCTGCCACAGGTCCCAGTGCTCTCTGACTCCTCCCAATATGGCGCCCGTTCCCACCACCAGGCCGGCACTAGGAGCCGCGGTAGGTGAGCCGCCCTCCACTCAATCGGCAACAAGCCGCGATGGAACGAGGCAGCGGGGCCGCTGGCAAAGGTAAAAATGCAAGTGACAAGTGGCGCTAGTAATCAGTCGCCCTGCACGCGTTACAATATAAAAGCGCTCGCCAGCGTCTTTACATGCAATAGATGTTAAATTACCGCTTTGCTCACAGTAATTATTAAAACAACAATATTACAGAAGTAATGCAAATAATAAATTTAAAAAAGCGATTTGGTCAGGTCTGCATTATACAGTGTCTCTCCTCAAATGGCGCCGGGCTGCTACCACCAACCCGGAATCCACGAATGACAGAGGACTCCCTATCGTTTTATGGGAGGGAGCCTCGAGCGACTGGACCGCTGCCACAGGTCCCAGTGCTCTCTGACTCCTCCCAATATGGCGCCCGTTCCCACCACCAGGCCGGCACTAGGAGCCGCGGTAGGTGAGCCGCCCTCCACTCAATCGGCAACAAGCCGCGATGGAACGAGGCAGAGGGGCCGCTGGCAAAGGTAAAAATGCAAGTGACAAGTGGCGCTAGTAATCAGTCGCCCTGCAAGCGTTACAATATAAAAGCGCTCGCCAGCGTCTTTGCATGCAATAGATGTTAAATTACCGCTTTGCTCACAGTAATTATTAAAACAACAATATTACAGAAGTAATGCAAATAATAAATTTAAAAAAGCGATTTGGTCAGGTCTGCATTATACAGTGTCTCTCCTCAAATGGCGCCGGGCTGCTACCACCAACCCGGAATCCACAAATGACAGAGGACTCCCTATCGTTTTATGGGAGGGAGCCTCGAGCGAGTGGACCGCTGCCACAGGTCCCAGTGCTCTCTGACTCCTCCCAATATGGCGCCCGTTCCCACCACCAGGCCGGTAGAGTACAGTACAGTGAAAGTCCCAGACTTACCTCTCTTGGGGACAATTATCCAAGTTTTAGGAGTTGCAAATAAACAAGTTCAACATCCAATTTCTGAATAGGTTCCAATAAAAATATGCTTATTTATAGAAAAGCACAAATTTGTTGTTTGTTATTCAAGTCCTCCGAATCTGTTAGGTAGGGTTTTGTTGTGCAAGGTAAATTGCACCATCTATTGTACACCAGATGGTGTGGCATTCCAAATACATGATGAGAATGTAGATTTTAAAATAATTAAACAAGCTGAGACCGGAGTATTCCCTTTCCAAACTATTGATAAATTAGAAAATCTGAAAGAAACAGTGAATGCAGGAGTCTGGGAATTTACAAGGAAAGACATAAAACTAATTAATGGTGCAGAACCCATCTGAATCACTGTAAAACCAAATACTGCATATCCCATAGCACCTCCATATCATATGACCCCAGAGACAATTGCAGGAATACAACTGGTGATAGATGATATTTTACACAAAGAATCCTGAAGGAACTAATTGCAAGTCCATGTAACTCTCCAAATAAGGGTTTGCACAAACCAATCAATCAATCAATCAATCAATCAATCACGGCATTTGTATAGCGCGCTACTCACCCGGAAGGGTCTCAAGGCGCTGGGGGAGAGGGGTACATTACTGCTCGAACAGCCAGGTCTTGAGCTGCTTCCTGAAGGAGAGATGGTCTTGGGTCAGCCGAAGGTGGATGGGGAGGGAGTTCCAAGTCTTGGCTGCCAGGTAGGAGAAGGATCTTCCTCCGGCGGTGGCTCTGCGGATGCGTGGTACGGTGGCGAGGGCGTGGCTGGTCGATCGTAGTTGGCGGGTGGGCGTGTAGAAGGTCAGGCGGTCGTTGAGGTACTTGGGGCCCAGGTCGTGGGGAGCCTTGTGTGCCTGGGTGAGGAGTCTGAACATGATTCTCTTGCTGACGGGGAGCCAGTGCAGGTCTCTCAGGTGTCCGGTGATGTGGCTGTGTCGGGGGATGTCCAGGATGAGTCGTGCGGAGGCGTTCTGGATGCGTTGGAGTCTTTTTTGAAGTTTGGCTGTGGTCCCGGCATAGAGGGTGTTCCCGTAGTCCAGTCGGCTGGTGACGAGTGCCTGGGTGATGGTCTTCCTGGTTTCGGTGGGGATCCATCTGAAGATCTTGCGGAGCATGCGCAGGGTGTTGAAGCACGATGAGGAGACGGCGTTGATTTGTCTGGTCATCGAGAGGGAGGAGTCCAGGATGAAGCTCAGGTTGCGTGCGTGGTCCGTTGGTTTGGGAGTGGTGCCCAGGACGGGGGGCCCCCAGGAATCGTCCCAGGCGGAGGGGGATGATCCCAGGATGAGGACTTCCGACTTGTCCGAGTTCAGTTTCAGGCAGCTGTTCTTCATCCACTCGGCGACGTCTTTCATCCCTTCGTGTAGGCTGGTTCTGGCGGTGGCAGGGTCGTTGGTGAGGGAGAGGATCAGTTGGGTGTCGTCGGCGTAGGAGATGATGTTGAGGTTGTGTTGGCGTGCGATGGCTGCGAGGGGGCTCATGTAGACGTTGAAGAGGGTTGGACTGAGTAATGATCCTTGTGGTATGCCGCAGATGACTTCGGTGGCCTCGGATCTGAACGGGGGAGGCGGACTCTCTGGGTTCTACCGGCGAGGAACGAGATGATCCACTCCAGTGCCTTATCTTGGATTCCGATGTTGCTGAGGCGCTGCACTAGGGTGCGGTGGCAGACAGTGTCGAACGCAGCGGAGAGGTCCAGGAGGATGAGGGCCGCTGTTTCCCCGTTGTTGATCAGGGATCTGATGTCATCGGTGGCTGCGATCAGGGCGGTCTCGGTGCTGTGGTTGGCCCGAAACCCAGACTGCGAGGTGTCGAGGGATCCGTTCGTCTCAAGGAAGGCGGCGAGTTGTCTGTTGACGGTCTTCTCGATGACTTTGGCAGGAAAAGGGAGGAGCGAGATGGGGCGGTAGTTCTTGAGGTCGGTGGGGTCCACTGTTGGTTTCTTCAGGAGGGCGCTGAGCTCGGCGTGCTTCCAGCTGTCCGGGAAGGTGGCGGTGTGGAGGGAGGTGTTGATGATGTCCCGGAGATGGGGTGTGATGATGGCGTCGGCCTTGTTGAAGACGTGGTGAGGGCAGGGGTCGGTTGGGGATCCGGAGTGGATGGTGTTCATCGTGCGGGTGGTGTCTTCGGTGCTGATCGGGGTCCAGTTGCAGAGGGTGGTGGTGGCGGGCGTTGGTTCGGTGGTAGGGTGCGTGGTCTGCGCGTCGAAGCTGTTGTGTATGTCGGCGATCTTGCGGTGGAAGAACGAGGCGAGTGAGTTGCAGAGGTCTTGCGAGGGAGTGATGTCGTTGTTTCCGGCGCTGGGGTTGGAGAACTCTTTGACGATGCTGGAGAGTTCCTTGCTGTCGTGGGCGTTGTTGTCCAGTCGTTCTTTGAGTGCTGTCTTCTTGGTGGCGCGGATCAGCTGGTGGTGTTTGCGGGTGGCGTGCTTGAGGGCGGTCCTGTTGTCTGTGGTCTGGTCGTGCCGCCAGGCTTTCTCGAGGGTGCGGCAGTTCTTCTTGGACTCCTTGAGTTCGTCGGGGAACCAGGGGGTTTTCTTGCTGCCGGGTCTGCTGGGAGGGTTCTTTAGTGGTGCGAGGTCATCGGCGCAGGCGGTCAGCCACTGTGTGAGGTTGCTGGCTGCTTCTTTGGGTTCCGTTGTGCTGGTGGGAGGGTTCTGGCTGAGGGAGGCGGTGAGCTGCTCGGCGGTGATCTTGCTCCAGCTCAGGCAAGGAACCTGTTGCGGGTGGTGGTGGGTCGTGGTTCTTCTGAAGCTGAAGTGGACGCAGCTGTGGTCAGTCCAGTGGAGTCCGGTGGAGTGGCTGAAGGAGATGTGCTTGCTGGATGAGAAGACGGGGTCAAGCGTGTGGCCGGCGTAGTGGGTGGGGGTGTTCACCAGTTGCTTGAGTCCGAGGTTGGCTAGGTTGTCCAGCAGGGTGGTGGTGTTGCTGTCATTGTTGTTCCCCAGGTGGAAGTTGAGGTCCCCTAGGAGGATGTAGTCAGCGGAGGGAAGGGCGCGCGGGCTGATGAAGTCTGCGCTGTCTTTGCTGAATTGGGTGCGTGGTCCCGGGGGTCTGTAGATGAGGGTGCCTCTGAGGGTCGTCTTGGGGTCGGTGTGTATCTGGAAGTGGAGGTGTTCGGCGGGGGTGAAGGTTTCGTCGAAGTTGGTCGAGATACGGATGGTGTTCTTGTGTACGATGGCGATGCCTCCTCCCGTCTGGTTGACACGGTCCCTCCGGGAGATCTTGTATCCGTCCGGGATGGCTATGGCGATGTCAGGCGCTGAGGAGGCGTTCATCCAGGTTTCGGTGAGGAAGGCGACGTCTGGTGCTGTTGTGTCAAGCAGGTTCCAGAGTTCGACGGCATGCCTGTGGATGGAGCGGGTGTTGAGCAGGATGCACTTGAGGTGGTTGTTGCTGGGGCTCGGCTGGGCGGTGGCGGTGCAGGTCCGGTGGCAGGTGAACTTGCAGGCTTAGCAGGTGAAGGGTCCGTGGGTGCGTCTCGGGGTGGCTTGGTAGCAGGCGGGGTTCCGGCCAGCGTTGAGTGCGTTGAGGGTGGGGGCGTCGTAAGTCCGTCGTGTGGGCTGGCATCTTCGGGGGCCAGGGGTCCTGGCGCTGGGCGCGGTCCAGGCGCGGACGGGCGCTGACGGGCTTGCCTTTGGCGCGCCTTCGGCGAACAATCGGCGCTCCCGCTGCGCGTGACTGCTGCGCGTCCGCGCGGTCTCCATTTAAGGCGAAGTGGGAGAGAGGAGCAGCTGGGAGGCGGGAGCGGGGAGGACACGGAGAAAAAGGGGGCGGGCTGTGAGATCACGGTGGCGGGAAGCGGGGAGCGGGGCTAACCAGGGGAAACAGGCAAAACAGGATACAATGCACAAAATTACAGTGATACAGCAGGGGAAAACAGTGAGGCAGTACCAGCAAACGAGCTAGGGAAAAACAGGCAGAACAGGCAAAACGGCAGATCTTGACTGTGAGCAGCAGCGAGGGGCACACACACAGCTGGAGGGCTGTGCCGCGCTGGGGTGTCCTGAGAACAGGTCACCCCCAACAGGAAACCCAATGATAAATACAGGATAGTTCATGATTTGTGAAAAGTAAATTAAATTGTAGTGCCCTGTTGTCCTGTGGTTCCAAATCCAGCTACCATATTGTTTCAGATCCCATATTCTGCAGAGTGGTTTACAGTCATCGACTTGTGCATGTTTCTTTTCAGGATGAATAAAGCCAATATCTCCTTTCCCTTATATTCCAGCAAAAGGTATTAACACAGTGTCATGCCCTGCAAGAGTATACAGAATATCAATCAATTTTTAAACTCAAATCCTGAAAAGAAATCTAGAAACCCTGCAGATGCTCAGTAGGTCAACCCTTGTGCAATACGTAGATGATCTGCTTGTGGCATCAGAAATTTGAGATGCATGTAAACATGACACCATTGCGCTCTTGAGTTACCTAGCTAAGGACGGACACAAAGTGTTTCCAGGGAAAGTATTGTCAAAAAGAAGTTCAATATCTGGGACATATTATTGTGCAAGGAGATATGAAAGTGTCACCAGAAAGAGTGGAAGCAATCTTGCAGATAAGTCCACCTCGAACTCAGAAAGAAATCAGAATGGTCTTTGGTAAAGTTTGCTACTGAAGACAGTGGAAACCAAATTTTTCCTTAGTGACCAGCTTCTATTGAGACTGACATACAGATGCCTGATCCGATTCCATGAGACAATGAATGTACAATATCTTTCCAAGAGTTGCAATAGAAATTGTGCCACACCCCAACACTAGGAATGACACATTATACAAAATAACCCACATTGTTTTGCAGTGAGAGAGATGGATGCCCTCCCCTGGTTTTTGACACATACAAATGGAGGCTCTCAAAAACCTAAAGCCAATTTTTCTACCACGCTTGATCCTATAGAGGCAGGACTTTCCAGTTGCTCTAAAGTGGTGGCCGCTGTAAGTACTAGTCTGTAAAAGAGCAAGAACATAATGATGGGATACCCATGAACTGCCATGGTCCCGCACTCTGTGAAGCTACTGCTGATGAGAACAAATACACATTACATTACCTGTAATAGGTTTACCCAATATGAGCAAAATATATTCTCTTCTGACAATATTGTTTTAAAACGTTACACAGGGCTGAATCTTTCACAGTTGTTACCTGTAACTGATGATGATAATTGTGATGAAAGTGAACATGAATATCTAGATGTCCCAGAATAGTGTACCAAACCCGCCATGAATATAAAGGACGAACCCGTGATTGAGCCTATTCCTGTGTTATTCATAGATGGCTCATGCTTGAGAGGAAAATATGGCACACTCAGAGCAGCATTTGCCATGTGCGTCATAAATGATGAGGCCAAAGCTTCATCGTTTCAATAAGTTTTTTCTGCTCAAGTTACAGAACTGACTACTCTTACTAGAACCTGCAGTTTAAATGCTCAAATTAGAGTCACCATTTTCACTGACAGCCAATATGGATTTGGTTTTGTCCATGACAATTATGGTCACAGAGGGGCTTTCTTACATCTTCAGCTACATATATTAAACGCACACCCCATAGTCCGCTCAATGGAAGACACTTATGTCTCCATTACCCGCAGTCCGATTATCCTACAACACCTCAGCCCCGATCAACACCTCCAAGCAAACCTGTTCCTTTCTTCCCCCTATCTTTCTACCCTGAACCTAGGGTCAGCAGCCCTATTAACCGAACATCTAACATGTGTGGAAAAATAACCTGTCTCTCTTGCCACAGACCCCTATACCCAATATTTCCTAAGCTGAAAGCCTAACCTGCCTTCAAAGCCAACTCAACATAATTGCTTAGGGTACTAACAAAATCCTCATCAACACCAAAACCTCCTCTATCCCCACCGAACACCAGCAGCTTCCCTCTCACAAAAACATCAGTGAACCCTCTCAGCTAACCAAATACTAACTGAATGGCTGGCACACCACCCTTTCTCAACAACCAATATTACTGGCTTAAAAGATCCAACCCCAGGATGGCCTTGAGAGATGCAATGAATCTAGCCAAACCATAGGACCATATGATAGCCCAGAACTCCTCCATCACTAACATCCAGGTATTCACTGGTATTCAAAGAGACATCAACGCACCTAGGATTATGAAACTACCATCACAATGCACCACAATACCCTTATCTCCTCCCTCCCAAAATTTCACTCCCAGCTGTAAGGTAAAATGCATGCTACTAAACTGTAGATCAGCAATCAAACACGCAATAGAGTTGGCTGATGCCATACTGAACTATGACATTGATATTACTTTTGTCATTAAAACCTGGCTCATTGAATCATCCTATCCAATACTTGACCTCCTAGTCCCCCCAGGTTTCCCCGTCTTTAAATAAGACAGATTAGACCATTGCGGCGGTGGCATAGCCATTATACATAAGAATAGCTTCAAAATGGCTGACACTAAGAACTTCTCCTATTCAACATTCGAATACCTCAGCACCAACCTAACATTAAAAGACAACAAAGTAACAAAATGCCATCTCATCTCCTACCCACCAGGAAACACGCCCACGTTTGAGAACCAACTTTCTGAGCTACTAACGCACTGTTCCCTCTCTAACTCCGACAAAATTATCCTATCTGACATCAATCTCCACCAGAATAATGAATGAGGACACATTAATTCAGTCATTAAATGAACTCCTACCCAGCACAGATCTTACCCAACACTTCAAGGGACAAACCCACAACAAAGTCTCTACCTTAGATGCTATCATAGCCAAAAATGACATAATAACCATCAACAACATCCTCCCAATTGACTGATCAGATCACCACATCATTCTGTTTAATAACAACCATGCTACAGTGTCCCCATACCGAGCTCGGATTATCCATTAATGGTGCATACACCTCAATCCTACCCCTCTCTCTCATCTGGTCAAAAAAATACCATCCCTACTCCCGCCCACCACAGACAACCTCAAAACAGCTGAGCTCACTAACCTCTATAACTCGACAATGCAAACTACACTGGTCCAGCTAGCCCCCCTGAAACACAGAAGTGTCAGACATACCCCTGTTTCAACAAAGACCTTAACTCTGAAAGAACACAAGTAAGAGCTGCTGAAAGACTCTGGAGAGAAAACCCATCCTCAACCAACCTCTTCTAGCACAGAAGAGAATGGAGGAATTACAAAGAACACAGTCTAAAAAAAGCCACCTTTTTCCGCAGTGCCCTAGACAAAGCTAAAACCTGCTCAAAAGAACTCTTCAAAATCATCTGACAACAAACCTCCAAACCTGCCAAAGAAATTCCCCTGCCTCAAAACTACAGTGTGACTTTGTTCTGAAAAAAAAAACTACAGTGTGACAAACAGGCCAAATATTTCATTGAGAAAACTAACAAATTCAAGCACTCTGTAGATTTTCACCCACAGACTCAACCCAGCAACTCTTAGCCAAAAACAGAGATAAACCCAACCTCAGTTCACTCCATGATCCCCCCCATTATCCACCAAAATAATCCAATACCCAAGACCCTCCTCTACACCCTAGAGTTGGAAAGATTTGAAACCTCTCACAGAAGAGGACTTCTCCATGTTGATTGCCAAATCCAAACCCTCCCCCACTTCGCAGACCCACTACTTGCTTCCCTGGCTAATGGCCTCAACCTCACCTTAAGCCCTCTATGGACCAGGATCATTAACAGCTCCTTGAAGAACAAGGCCAAGTAAACCCCCACCTGCTAAAAAAACAAATGCAGACCTGAATGATCCGAAGAAATTTAGACCTATCACCAACCTTCCAAATATAGTAAAAATCCTTGGTAACGTCTTCTCTCCCAATTCAACCAACACCTGGACTCCACCAACCTACTCGACCCACACCAGTCAGGTTTCAGAAAAGGATGCAGCACTGAAACTGCTATACTGAATGTAACAGTATGTAAACCTCAGTAGCAGAGGCAGCGGTGCAGCATTACCTAATAAGATTCCACTCAAAAACTCATTTATAATTGATGCAAACTCCGTTCCTTTTGCTCGAATCCCTGAAGTGGGGGATAGGGTAATTCCAAACAGGAAACGTAGAGTAGCTTTAATGCAGGAAGCACATTTAGGAGAGGGTCTGATACATCAGGGGATCTCTAAGTATATACTAGAATCAAAAGAGACGTACTGGTGGCCAGGGATAAATGCTCACATTCACACATTTGCACTTAACTGCCCTGACTGCAATAGAGATCGCAGCAGAGAACGACGCCAGATACCTGACTACAGTGTAGCCAGTACTACAAAAACAACAGAAGAGTACCTTAATAACACAAAAAAGCTACATCAGCGAAAAGAGGGGGGGGGGTCAGAAGATTACTCCACCACCACCGCCCATGAGTGAATGAAAGACCCGGGGGGTGTCTATTGTAATGCGCACACAGTGAGGGAAAAAGAAGAACCCTCAGGCTCCCACACTAGGCAGGTAGCCAGTCATCTACATTAGGTTCCTGTTTGTTAGTACGTGAATAGTACCAGAAGTAAGTGCTGATTAAAATGAGTCTTGACTACACCCTCAAAAAAACTTTTTAATAAAGGGGTCGTTCTGACCCAATTAAAAACAAAGTGAACAATCTGACATGCAAAAGGTCGTGTAAATTTGAACCCAATGTCCTAAAAAGAAGGTCGACATGGACATGTTTCAGCTATCGAGCCCAAACTCAGCTCAGCATTCCTCAGGACCAGTATATGTTCTTACCTGTGAGGAGGTGCACACTAAGGCAACTACTACAAACCAGGTAGATAGACAAGCAGGAAAATTACAAACTTGTAATTGATGCACTGTGATTCTCAGGTGCAAGCACTCTTATGTCAGAGTGTTCTAAATCTTTAAAAAAACAACATAAATAAATTGCTAAACATATGTGTATCCTCACTCGCAGACATGCTGCCTGATAAAACACATTACAGTTTTTTCACCAATACCACACCCCGTGATCCAACAACCAGTCAACGAGTTGGGAACTTTCTCCCCAACTATAGTGCAAAAAAGTAGAAAAAGACATTGCAACCTACTTTATTATATTTTGCAACGCTCAACCATCGAGTATTCTCTAAATTTTGGAAGAATACATGAGTTTTGATGCATGATGTAGACATCTACACGCATCGCATGAACTTCTTCAAATTAAATTAAAAACACAACGAATTTCCTTCGTGACGTTAAAAACGTGCCAAATTGTTAGAAAAATTCGCCTTTAAATTCTACAGACTCTTTTAACTCCCAATGATATTTCAACCTACTTACTCTAAAAAAGAGGCAAACGGGCTTCCTGGACACGTGGCAGGGGTAAACTTTCACGTCTGCATCTATATCGAAATACACAAAAGGATGTATTCAGGTATTATTAAGTATTTATTTTTAAGTAATTGAGGATGTGGACTGAATAAACGGCAAATAGTCAGCAGACTTAACAGGGCACAAGACAGTGATACGATGTCTACTTACTTTCTGGCTGACGACTCCCCACATCCACACCTAGATTCAGTCACTTCCACGGCCCGTATACACGGAAACCGCGCGTTCTGTTGATATTTAAACGTCGTCACGTCGGATGTGTGCGCCAACGTCAAGTAGCAAGCACGTGATCATACCCTGTTTAATTTAATTAAAGGGCAAGTGCGCATTAGGACATGTCTCGGCTTTCTTTTCTTTTATTCTAAGGAACACAACTTTATTATTGTCCCGCCAGTCAGGGGAAAATGAATAGAGACGAACAAAATAATCGTGTAAATGTCACGTTGTGACAGCACCTTAAGTACAGGTTATATTCTGTACCCATTGACCACAATATTAAAGCGGCCAAGTTAATACATTCCTGGTACGTTAAACATCATGATTGAGTCCGATCACACATCATACTGAAGAAAACCTTCAACCAATTGGTTCCTAGAAAGTTGAGACTCTTTTACCCATGTTTTTCGCCATAAATCTATGATAACAAGGACAGAAGAAGGGGAAAGAAAACAGTTTGTGCTTGTTTAAATAACCCCCATAGATGTAATTATGGGTCAAATGGACTGGAACATTTTTTGTGTATATATATATTTTTTTTTTAATTGTTATCTATATAAGGTATTTCGAAGTTGTCAGCACATGCAGAATCATTGTAAATCCTGGGTTTAAATGTTTCAGCGGGACTTCTCTCAAAACAGTGGAGAAAGCCTATAGGTCGAAAAGAAAATGACACGCGAACACACTAAGAAGACTGCGCCACAAGTATTTATCTTGTTAAACATGTAATTAGTGTGTTCATAAATAGACAAAGAGAAGGCCGTCATAGAATGTCAGTCAGTTTGCTGTACTAAGAACAGAGTAAAAAAAGGGGAAGGATTTAGCGGCGCATCACCGACCCCCACGGTATATCATCATTTAATCCACATCGATGTGTAGATAAACGATGAATCCATCGCTGTTCTTTCTCAAAGATGGAACTCTTACTGCTCTGTTTCAGTTGTTCAATAATGGTCCATCTTATGTCGTCTGGTCCATGTCCCTGCTCCAGAAAATGTGTTGTCAATTTTGTTGTATTTTTATGGCACCTCACATTACTGCGGTGCTCCCCTATACGTAGTTTTATTTTGCGTGTAGTCATGCCCACATACTTTAAATTGCAGGGGCATACAATCAAATAAACCACATTACTGGAGTTGCAATTCGTATGGCTTCTGAGTTGCCAAATCTTGCCTTCTTCCAAATCCAGTGTCTTGGCTGCTGACGTCAGATGACAGACACTACACACGCCACAGGGATAGTGACCCACAACAGGGGGCATGCCCCAAGCCATAAGTACATTTGGTTCTCGTGCTGCTTCCTTGTTCCTGGGCCGGGTATGTACCAAAGCGTCCTGTAAGCTTCTTTCGCGTCTGTAAGAGAAAAGTGGCTTCTGCCAATCGTGTCCATTGCTCTTGAGAATTCTCCAATGTTTACCAATGCAACGAGTTACAGCATTGGAGATATTGCTGTACGTTGTCACGCAGGTAAGTGGCACTTCTGACTGATTTCCCTTTGTAACATCCTCCAATAGGGCTTCGCAGTTCTGATTTCTAGCCCTTTTGTAACTTTTTTTCAGGATCTTTGTTGTTGGATAACCTCTGGATGATAACTTAGCCGTCAGATCTTCCGCCTGTTTTTTATAATCAGTCACATTGCTACAATTCCTGCGTATGCGCAGGTACTGACCATAAAGCAAGTTTTCCCGTAAAGGGCGCGGGTGAAAACTTGAAAAATAAAGCAGGTTATTTTTGCTGGTTAGTTTGTAATATGTCTTAGTTGTTAAGTGATCCCCAGTTTTAGTAATTGTAACGTCCAAAAATTCAATGGAGTCTTTACTGTACTGATATGTGAATTTAAGATGAGGGTCACAGGTTTTCACCCACTCAAAAAAGGCCAAAAGGCTTTCTTCAGACCCTTTCCAAATTAAAAGCACATCATCAATGTACCTCTGCCACAGGATAACATTGAGAGTGTATGGGTTTGTATTCGCCAGGATGTGGGTTTTCTCGAAATTGTGGACATAAAGTCCAGCAATGCTTGGGGCAAATGTGCTCCCCATCGAGGTACCCGTCTTCTGTAAAAAGATTCGGTCCTGATATTGAAAAAAGTTACATTTTAGGGCTAGTGTTGCACAGTCAATAACAAAGGTGCGTGAGGTGTTATACTCCCAAACTGTGTGTTCCAACACATCCGCCAGGACTTTCAAAGTTGCATCCTGAGGGATGCATGTGTACAAACTTTCTATGTCTAAAGAGACAAGAAATCAAGGCTCTTCAGGCATCCTCACAGTCAGAAGCAGAGCTAGCAAACTCGTTGTATCCTTAATGTAGGTGCTGGTGGCTTGTATGAGTGGTTTGAAGAAAAAATCACAATACTTTGAAAGTGGTTCTAACAATGAACCTAACCCAGAAACAATGGGCCTACCAGGGGGCGGGATACGATTTTTGTGAGTTTTTGGTAGACAATAAAAATATGGGATCTTTCCTTCTAAATTTGTTAAAAACTCCGCTTCATGTTTGTCAATATAGCCATCATGTTCAGCTGTCGTAACCAAATCCATGATCTCATCCCTTAGTGATGTAGATGGAACTTCAGCGAGTACTGAGTAATTCCTGGTATCGTCAAGTAGACGTCTACATTCTGCATCATAGGAGGTGGTGTCCTGTATAACGACACCACCTCCTTTATCAGCACTCTTGATCACAATGTCAGGGTCCTTCTGCAGAGACTCAATTGCCTTGAACTGTCCCGCCGTAAGATTTTTGAAAGGGGCGGGTTCTTCCATGAGTTCTATGTCACGGAAAACCGCCTGTTCAAAGGCAATAATCTCAGCAGGGACTAAATGTGTGGGAGGTGGGAAAGTAGATTTGTTCCTGAACTTACTGTCACTACCTCGAGTCTCGTTTTCGCCTGCATTTTGATGCTCAAAAAAGGATTTTAGTCTCAAATTTCTGAAGAACTCACTAAGTTCGCAAAAAAGTTTAAAGCGGTCGAGCCGTGGTGTAGGTATAAACCCAAGGCCCTTTTCCAAAACCGCTACTTCCTCAGAAGTTAAAATTCTGCTTGATAAGTTGGTGATCAGGCTCAAACATTGCTGGGGCCAGCTCCCTCTGGTCTTGAGTTTTGCTTTGTGTGTTGTCTCCCACCACCTCTGGTGTCTGCCACTGGACATGGTTCCCGCCTCTCCTTTTCCCGCGCCTCTCTGGCCAAACCCTAAAAAAGGGGGGGGGATACATGTTACGTTGGAAATGAGGGGGTGGAACAAAATGTGGATTCCAGCCCATTTGCGGTGGGAATGGTTGTTGGTTATAGGGATTCGGATAGAAACCTCCATCCCCTTGTTGTTGGTTTGGAAACCATTGTGGGGTATTTTGGGGTCTTTTGCCTCGGCCCCGGCCTCTGCCACGTTGTCTGTTTCCTGTGCTCACGACACTAGACCCGCTGGAATTTCGAGTCATCTGATGCATCAGAGTTATAGTTAGTATGGTCAGGCGGTGTGTATTCTGCACTTGCATCGGGGTAGACTTTGGCATGGGACCATTTTTTTAAATCCTTCTGAAATTTTTGAATCTTTGACTGGGCCAGATTGTCTTTATAGTCATTGAGTTCCTTATTGAACTCATCGAGTTTCTTTTTGAAACCTGTTACGGTAGTTTTTAAATGTGTTTCCGTTACCTGGATTTCCACCATTAGGGCCTCCGACAGGCGCAAGGCTGTTTTTATAATTAGGAGTGCCCAATCATGTGTACAGTGCCAGGCTATTTGGGCCCATTCCTTCCTAAACACACTATCATTTAAGAAAATTCGGGGGGCATTAGTGACCAAAAGGCCATTAGGGGCAATCTTATTAGTCAGGTACTCTTTCATCATCGTCCCATGTAAAATAGTTCTAATCCGACTCCTCTTTTGTTCGCCCAATTTATCCCAGTCCGAAGTTTGGGATATTGTATGGGCGACCAAAGGGTCTGCGAACAAGGATGGGTCCTTGAGAATAGCATCTGCCTCTTCTCTAGAGAAAGAGAGGCCTGAGTCTTCCATTATAAAGGCGTTAAAGAAGGCACATTTATCAAAGGAAATTCGTTACAGTTATTCTACTCTTGCAGCTGCACGCTGCCAAGTATATATAAACAACGAAAGAGGAAGGGTAAAAATATATTACTCTCATACCCCTAGGGATTAAACTACAAAAACAACAGAAGAGTACCTTAATAACACAAAAAAGCTACATCAGCGAAAAGAGGGGGGGTCAGAAGATTACTCCACCACCACCGCCCATGAGTGAATGAAAGACCCGGGGTGTAATGCGCACACAGTGAGGAAAAAAGAAGAACCCTCAGGCACCCACACTAGACAGGTAGCCAGTCATCTTCATCGGGTTCCTGTTTATTAGAACGTAAATAGTACCAGAAGTAAGTGCTGATTAAAATGAGTCTTGACTACTCCCTCAAAAAAACTTTTTAATAAAGGGGTAGTTCTGACCCAATTAAAAACAAAGTGAACAATCCGACATGCAAAAGGTTGTGTAAATTTGAACCCAATGTCCTAAAAAGAAGGTCGACATTGATATGTTTCAGCTATCGAGCCCAAACTCAGCTCAGCATTCCTCAGGACCAGTGTATGTTCTTACCTGTGAGGAGGTGCACACTAAGGCAACTACTACAAACCAGGTAGATAGACAAGCAGGAAAATTACAAACTTGTAATTGATGCACTGTGATTCTCAGGTGCAAGCACTCTTATGTCAGAGTGTTCTAAATCTGTAAAAAAAACAACATAAATAAATTGCTAAACATATGTGTATCCTCACTTGCAGACATGCTGCCTGATAAAACACATTACAGTTTTTTCACCAATACCACACCCCGTGATCCAACAATCAGTCAACGAGTTGGGAACTTTCTCCCCAACTATAGTGCAAAAAAGTAGAAAAAGACATTGCAACCTACTTTATTATATTTTGCAATGCTCAACCATCGAGTATTCTTTAAATTTTGGAAGAATACATGAGTATTGATGCATGATGTAGATATCTACACGCATCGCATGAACTTCTTCAAATTAAATTAAAAATACAACGAATTTCCTTCGTGACGTTAAAAACGTGCCAAATTGTTAGAAAAATTTGCCTTCAAATTCTACAGACTCTTTTAACTCCCAATGATATTTCAACCTACTTACTCTAAAAAAGAGGCAAACGGGCTTCCTGGGCACGTGGCAGGGGTAAACTTTCACGTCAGCATCTATATCGAAATACACAAAAGGATGTATTCAGGTATTATTAAGTATTTATTTTTAAGTAATTGAGGATGTGGACTGAATAAACGGCAAATAGTCAGCAGACTTAACAGGGCACAAGACCGTGATACGATGTCTACTTACTTTCTGGCTGGCGACTCCCCACATCCACACCTAGATTCAGTCACTTCCACGGCCCGTATACACGGAAACCGCGGGTTAAAGATTCTACATAAATTCACGATTTCCTTGAACGACTTTGTTTCATGTAGTACCTTTTCTGATGATTGGGACTTTGAGTCTGTTAACAATATGATGTATAACCAATGGGAACATTGTCTTACGCCCCCAAGGGTGGCTCGAAAACATTTTTGGGAACATTTCCATACTTTTCAGGTTTTAATATTTCCAATCCAGAATCAGTTTTCTTTAAAAATGATAAGACAGGATTAAAAAGTATATTGACTAATACCAAGCAAATGTATTCTGCAGCCTTTTATGCTCAGCTGTTTTCACTAGGTTTTGACTTTTGGAAAGACAACATTGAGACAAAAACTGTCTGGGGCACAAAAGATTGGCAAGTGCAGGGGGTAGATAGAAGCTTTATTTAGAGCCTGCACCATCCCATAGCAAATTATGTTTTTGAATGACACTGTCCAACAGACATCTTGCCTTGGGTTAGCCAAGATAAAAGACCTAAACAATCCATCCATACCTACACCTGTTCGGGATAAGGCTTCAGACGGGGAGTTCGACACACATACTATTTATTTTGCATCACAACAGAACAGATCCAGATTGGAAAAAATGGTTAATCTGGCCCACAGACACAAACAACTGTCAAGATAGATTCCTGAACAAAACACAGGGGTTCACATTCACTAGGCCAGATCCAAGATATGTTCAAAGACAGCATCCAGGAATAGTAACAACATAAAGTGTAGGGAAACTGTGCCTTGATTGGCTACATAGATCTACACTAAAGGATGTAAAACAACACTTATCTTTACTTAAAGATGGTGCTGATCTTAGGGAATTCTTCCTAGGACCAAGAATATCGCGTCATAAATGTTTTATATATGCAGGTATCTATGCTGCTTATAATGAAGCATGTACGATTACGCAAGCAGATACTGCAGAAAGAATACAAGAAATTGATCGTATTACTTTAGAGAAAACTCTCTCGGTAGTTGACAATGGGTTAACGACTCTGTCATACAGGATATATTCTTTGGACAGCATAGTATCTTCTGCCATAGACATCATGGAACAGGACTTGGTCATGTTGCAACATGGTCAGTCGCAATTACATTCTATCATGCTATTAGGCTGGACGTTACAAAACCAACGTTCAGGCTATGTGCCTTGGCGTTTAATCAATACTACGTCACTGTTTTCAGAATTCAATCTCACTGATAAACAGATCAAACTGGCCCAGAGGGGAGCAGACTATACGGTACTGAGCATTGAAAAACCGGAGAGATTGCCATTTACTGTCGCTGAAAAGCCAGCCACAGAATGGATTAAACATGGAACAATCACTCTGCCTGTTACAATTTTCCCTTTTCAATATTGCCTAAAACACATACCAGCAGGCACATATGAAAGGTTGGGTAAAGAATACATAAAGACATCCTGGGAATTACCGTACACACACAGATGTTTGAGTGGGGGAAGTGAGGTGTTTCTTAGTGGTAAAAATTGTGAAAACGCACTAAGCGGTTCTCTCCTTTGTCAGGGTATTAATTTACAGGGGGCCTGTGATGGTTCCTCTAACAACTTATCTTGCCACCTGCAAGGTTCTCCGGCTGTGGTGATTGATCCACTTTTTGGCCAACTTTCAAATGGAAGTTACATTATGTTTGACGATCACAGCTGCTGTGGCATGTTTCCAGGTTTACCCTATCTAGTAACTGTGTCAGCCAGGGTCAATTGCTGTATGCAAGTATTGTTTCCAAAAATCAAGACAGACCGGGAGTCGCCTTTATGGCCTTCACTGAACATCTCTTCCATACAAATTGATACTTTAAGCAGATACCTTGGACCTTTGTTTCACTGCTGTTTCTGCCGTTATTTTTAAACCAGACCCAAGCCTCGCGGAACCCGCTCCGCGGGTCCCGCATCGCCCCGTGGACTGAGCGCTTGACTCCTGTGGTGCCTGAGGGGTGTGCGACAGGGCAGGGCTGCGAGCGTGGAAACCGGGACTCGCTTTCCCAGGAGTCCCGGTTATTCCACTGGCCGAGTGACCTGGCCCGCTCTCCCTGACCGCCCCGCCCACCTCCTTACGGCCCTTAACCTACAAATACGTGAGAGCAACGCTGCGCGGGAGCGGCCGGGGCTAAGCCCGGGCAAAGGGCAGGCCGTCTGTGGCCGTCTAGGGCCGGATACGGCCGTGCCGGACCCACCATCTAACATTGGAACAGGGGTAAGGAAAAGGTAATTGAATATCGTGCCTGCCATCGTGAGTCCCGGTCCAATTATCTAAAAAACATGGCAACAGTCAATTTGAAGTTGTCGCTTCCTACGTCTGTAACTATAAGTATACTGGGCCCCTTGGATAAATATTTTGCACGTGCTAAAAGGGACATAGACAAAGAAATTGAGATGGCAGAAAGAAGAGCAGAACGCCGCCTCTCTATAGAACTTTTAAAGCATAAACCTTTGGTCCCCGTAAGAACTGTCCTAAAGAGTCCACCTTCAAAAAATAATGCCACATCTGTAGGAGAGTCTGATATGGACTTATTTAATATTAATGATATCCCCCAAATCTTTAAAGAAGGCCCCCTACAAATAAATGGAAAGGAGACCACTAATTTGAGTAATACGATACAGCCATCATCGAGTACTGAAGCCCTGATTGATCTTAATTCTCCCATTATTGTGGATTATGACTCGCCACATGTCCCTATTCACTCTTCCCCTGTACCTATTTGGACGGTGGAGGAGGGCCCTCAAGGTGAAGTACACTCACTCCAAACAGCCAAATCACTAGAAGGGAAAACACAAAAAAAGAGAAGCCTCGAAGTGTGCCGTTCGCCACCGAGGAAAAAAAGGAGGAATACAATGGGGAAAAAAAAGTCTCTTAACATAAAAACACCACGTTTAGTAAAGAACTCCCCGGTTAAAGTCAACAAACCTACTGTTGAAGAGGTAACAAGTAACCCACAAGTGGACTTGAATAAACCATTAGAAGATCACTCGTATAGAGGGATAATCGAGGACATTGAACGTCTCCTCAGATCCTATATGTTTCCCCTCCTAGAAAGAGTTAAAAAGTGGGGAGAGACTATGGACCGCATTTTAGCGGAAAGGACACTAAATGGGGCCACAGGACAAAACAACTTTAAAGAAACTGAACAAGCACAGCCGCACCCAACAGTGACCCAAAGTAAAGCCCTCCTGGAAAAAACTCCTGTCAACAGTCATAAAACGCCTGGCCTAGCGGACACACAAGTATCACATGCGGGAAAAACCAAGACTATGCCCACGAAGGTTCTCACAGCCACAGACGAAAGCAGAAGAAATGCACAACCAGATAAGCGAGTTAAAATAAAACATAAGGGTAATGTCGACCTCCCTCCAGAGTCAACAAACTATGTCATTATCCTGACTGGGGTCCCTAGGTTACAAACAGGTAGCATAGAATCAGATTCCAGTCTAAAGAATAGGGTCATACACTGGCTAAGAACGAATAGACCATTGCCACCACACCTAAATGGGGACATAGTGTCTGTGAGAAGATGTGACTGGGTGGGTGTGAGACCAAAAGATATAGAAGGTGATGTAATTATTATAAATTTCAGGGACCACCGAGTTGTTACTCACATTTTAGATTGGTACTCAGGAAGAAAGGAGGGGAGTATATCTACCCACAATTTGACCTATTTTTACCCACAAACAATGATGAAGCCCCATGTACATCCCTTAAAAGAGGTGCAATCCAACTTCTACGCCTATGGTAAACATAAACCATATTACACCTCAGTAAGGCAAAGCCTCAATGACCCCTTATTTCCCCCATTTCCCCCCACTCGTCAATATTTTAATAGACATAATTCCCGTTTTGATTATAATCATTATCCCATCAACCCGAATCATTACTGGAATGTTCCACTACGCAACCTCCTTGACCCATTTTCTGGCATAGATCAAAATGACTGACTTGATGACTTTACAAAGAACACAAGCAGAAAGCCAGGGATTATAAAGGAGCCTGTACCCAAGATATCTATAAGTGGACAGACAACCGGTAGTAGGTTAAACACAAACCGAGTTAATGAAATAGGGAAGACTCAAAACAGTAAAGCGGAAAATCAGATTAGGGAGGAGGAATTTGGAAATTACAAATATAATAGATGGGGTACCAAGGAGGGAGGTAAGGGGAAAAGTGCCCCTGAATATAACAACTAAAGATGGAAATACTCCTAAGATAAAGAACATAGCCACAAAAGCATCTCAAATAAGCGTAGTAACCTGGAATGTATGTGGGATTGCTAGCAAGGTGTCAGAAACATCATTGGGAGAGCTCATACATGATATGGACATACTCTGTGTTCAGGAGACCTGGGCTTTAAAAGAGGTGCACATAGATGGCTTTAAGACATTCCATGTCCCTGCAGTACCTTCCAGTCACGGTAGGCATAAAGGGGGTTTATGCGTCTATGTGTCAAACCGTCTAAATACCTTCATTAGTTCGGGCAGATCAATCTCACCTCACTTCCAAGTGGTTACCATTCATTTAAATAGTAGAAACGTGCTAATGGTGGTAAACTATTATAACAACATTGAGAGCGCCGCCTTCAGGGATGAACTATTGAAAATGTCAAAAGAAATGAGGGCGATAAAACCTATATTAGGGAGGGATTTAATTTGGGTGTGGGTTGGGGACTTTAACGTAAATCCATGCACAATGGAAACATGTGGTTATCAAGAATATGGCATGGGTGAGCACGGGGACTGCAGCCACTTTCAACATCATATGAAAGGGGAAATTTTAAATAACATCATGGCTAAGTTTGATCTTGGGTTTGCAAATAGGTTATGCCACCCTAAGGTAAAGTTCACCCCCACTTTCTTGGCAAGGGGATTACATTCTATTATAGATTTTATTATCCTGCCCAATAGATATGGTAGTCGGGTGATGAACTTTGAGACCCTTGTTTCTGGTTGAGTGACCATTTACCAATAAAAATCCTTCTTAGTGTAACGGGAATAAATACCCCCTCACTAATTGAGACCCTGGCTTGGACACAGAACTTAGCGGTTGCACGCCAAAACGGTATAGCCATAAAGTGGAGAATGCTGGATCCCGAAAGAACTTCACAAAAAATTGTGAAAGAGGCACTCCCATCATTACTTATATGCTTACAGGACAACCCTCGAAAAGGCGAGATCCTGGAGGCATTTAGTAATATCACAAGGAGCATACAGGGAGTGCTGACTAGGACGTCCTCCAGGAAGCACACTGTGAACAAGGGATGGTTCGATAAGCTATGTAGAAAGACACATAAAGCCCTCAAATTGGTATTAAAAGAAAAAGTAAAGGACCATGCCACGATCACAACACTCAGGAAGGCATATAATTCAGCAAGGGTCCAAAGAAAAAAGGCCATAAAGGATAAAGCATGGCTAGATCTAACAAACGCGGCGGAGAATGGTGATTCTAAATTATTTTGGCAAGTAGTCAATTCACCATTTATTAATAATAAAGTGATGGCCAAAATGGAAATTGCCATTGATGAGAACTCATGAGTTGAGTTTTTCTCAAAAGTATACTGCAATGTCCAGGAGGAGCCCGAAGCTCAATGTAATTATTGTCCCATACCGCTAGAGTTTAACCTAGAGGAGGTTGTGACGGCCATAAAATCCACACAGAATAATAAAGCACCGGGGGCAGATGGGATCCCATGTGATCTCTATAAATTAAATGTAGATCTGTGGGCTCCCGTCTGCCTACGTGTAATAGAGGCCTGTTGTGAAAAAGGATTCGTCAAAACATGGGCGGAGTCGCTAATTATCCCCATACATAAAAAGGGTGATAGGGATAGCCCATCAAATTACAGGCCAATATCACTCTTAGATTCATTATCGAAAATTGCAGGTAGAGTGGTGTTGACTAAGTTACAGGATTGGGCAGAAGAGAAGAATATCCTTACCCCAGTTCAATATGGATTCCGCCCAGGGATGGGTACGGTAGAGCAAGTCTTGAACCTCGTCCTTTTGCAGGGGAAATACATTAGGGCAAAAAAGGGTTGTTTTTACGCAATCTTCGTCGACCTTTCGTCGGCGTCTGACTGCGTGATACACAACAAATTATGGGAAACTCTAGAAGAGATGAAGGTGGACCCAGCAATTGTCCTCTTTCTGAGACAACTATATATGAATGCCACTGCTAAAGTAAGGTATGGGCTGAGCGGGGAATGTACCAGGTCTTTCCGCATACAGAAGGGGGTGAGACAAGGATGTGTGCTGGCCCCATTCCTGTTCTCATTATATACCAACAGTCTGGAGAGGGAATTGGGAGCCAGCGGCATCGATTCCCCTAAGGTTGGGAATAGACAGATCTGCTCCCTTCTGTATGCGGACGACGCTGTGCTGATGGCAAGAACTAAGGTTGGTGCCCAAAAAGCTCTAAAAAAATATGTTGACTACATGGGGGAGAGGGGCCTCATTCTAAATGCTAAAAAATCCTTTGTGATGGGATCTGGCAAAGGTGGGGCAAGATGTAAGCAACTTAGTGTGGCAGACTTTCATTTACAGGCTACAAAAACATTCCCATACTTAGGTGTCACAATAGAGACAACGGGGGCGTTGGCCACTGAGGTGAAAAACCGATCCCTAGCATTTAAACGTTCGGTTGCGGCTGTAAAACATTTCGCAAGTAAATTAGGGAAAAAACAACCAGATATAATGCTTAGGATCTATGTGGCTAAGTATAGAAGCATCGCCCTGTATGGAGCGGGAATATGGGGATATCATGATGTAACAGCCCTCCAAACCATCGAAAATGATTTCTTCCGATACCTCCTGTCCCTTCCAAAAAGTATTTCAGTCTACAATTCCCACATGGAATTAGGAATGGCGCATCTGACAGACTTGATTAGAACGCAGCCAATTCTACTATGGAGGAGAATCTGGGTGACACCAGAGTTGGCCCTAAACCGAGAAGTAATTAACGATGTCTTGGCTCTGGACAATGTAAAAAGCATTAAATGGCTGGAGTATGTGAGGAAAGTCTTCGTGGACATTGAAAGGCCTGAATGGTACTATAAACCTGAGCTAATTGGGAAAATCCCCAAGAAAGCTTTAAGAAACCTATGTATGGAGCACTTTAATAACTTGAGGTTTGCGATTGAAGTCAGCAAAAGAACTGTGATGGATCGTCAATCGCTACTGACTTCTTATAACATTCAACCATACTTGACCATCACGACCTTGGGGTTTGAACGTTTTGTCTTATGCAGATTCAGGTTTAACATTTTTCACCACCTGGTCTCATATCCAGATAAAAATGACTGGAACAGATCTTTGGCCCCCTGCCCATGCGATAATGTATCCGTTCAGTCTACCTTCCACCTCGTACTACTATGTACATTGTACAAGAAAGAGCGCGCTAGATGGTTGAAATACTATTTAAAAAGTGGGGCATGGCGACAATGTAGGGTAGCTTATTTGAACCTTCAAGAATTAGGAAATCCTGTATGCATTAAGATTATGGCAATGTTTTTAAAAAGCGTGTTAAAACAACGGAATTCCCTATGTATCAAGGCTTAACCGATTGCTTATTATTAACAATTTAATACTTTTTTTAAAAACTATTATGTGTACTTTGTAACTGTGAAATATGAAATGCTTTTATGATTTTTAAGTACGGAGAAAATCGAATAAAGCTTTGAAAATTGAGTATGAAAGGTTGGGTAAAGAATACATCAAGACATCCTGGGAATTACCGTACACACACAGATGTTTGAGTGGGGGAAGTGAGGTGTTTCTTAGTGGTAAAAATTGTGAAAACGCACTAAGCGGTTCTCTCCTTTGTCAGGGTATTAATTTACAGGGGGCCTGCGATGGTTCCTCTAACAACTTATCTTGCCACCTGCAAGGTTCTCCGGCTGTGGTGATTGATCCACTTTTTGGCCAACTTTCAAATGGAAGTTACATTATGTTTGACGATCACAGCTGCTGTGGCATGTTTCCAGGTTTACCCTATCTAGTAACTGTGTCAGCCAGGGTCAATTGCTGTATGCAAGTATTGTTTCCAAAAATCAAGACAGACCGGGAGTCGCCTTTATGGCCTTCACTGAACATCTCTTCCATACAAATTGATACTTTAAGCAGAATGAAAGCCATTCTTTAACAGAAAACTGTGCCACTGACCTCGGCCAAAGAAACTTATGGTCTGCAAGTCGCAAGGACTGCTACAGACATACATGCCCTCTTAACTACAAATTGCCCTATACATTTCTCGGAAATGTAAAGTCGTATCTTAAACATATCTGATACAAGTGGTATTGTACATGTATTTAAGACAGTATTTTCTGGACTGATAGCACCCTTTGAACCAGTCCTAGGAATATTTCCAAAGTTCGTACACTCTGTGTTTGGCGGATTGCCTCTCATTTTGGGACTTGCTGCAGGGATACTATTTTTGCTCCTACTGCTGCGATATGGCAAGTCAATCCAGAAAGCGAAACCCAGTTCACCGCGGAGACAGATGAAGTGCCGTGAGCGAATCGTCCAAATTTTGGGACTACCTCAACTAAGAGAACTAAATACCACATGGTTTCTGTCACTCAGACCAATTTGGCAAGATTGCATCTTACCTGTTCTGCGCTGCCTGCTATGCAGAGAAGAATGCATGCTAAACACATGTCTGACACTCCTATCAGTCCTGCCAATGGATGTTGACACTTTGCTTGAACCGGTAACGGCCCATGCACTGTGTTGTCCCCAGCGGCTACCAATTCTGGTGACGGCATTCATTGAGATCTCACAGATGCAAAATGCTGACTGTGAGGTACGATAGGAAACAGGCACACAGGTATCATTCACTACGAACATTGCTTATGTGACCAATGCTGACGGCGATGCTACACATCTATGTGCAGTTGATCTTCTTAATGAGGTAATCCAACTCTCACCTACTATGGTAGACAAATTCTTTACAGACCTAGAAGATTAGATGTTTTGTCCAAACAATAACACTGACTTTTGATTTGGCACACAGTGTTCTGAGAGACTCTGAATTCGACCATCATTTTTTCTAAACAAAGTTCTAAATTTGGATCTATTTTTTCTATGATTATTAATTTTTCCAAATTTGTATTTTTCATTTTTCGGTACATAGTAATCTGCTTAAAGTAGAACTATTCATAGAGAACTAGAATTCTTTGAAAAAACTTCCAGAGACAATATTTGACCTTGTCCTTATACCAACAGTTATATGTAATATGACTTGAAATGGTTTCGGGACCTTTTTATTCAGTATTAATGAGCCATTTCATAAATGTATTTCATGATTCATTCAGACAGCGTTTACAAATGTCAACTTTATGCTTAGAATGAAACTTTGCTTTGAATGCGTACATCACCAATGCGCTTTTGTGTTCAACCAGTACCATTGCATTTTTATGTGTTTTGGGTGGGTTTTAACACATCATGTTTAGATATGTTTAACGTGTTTAGAACTTAGTAATGTCGTACATAAGAAAGTGCAGTGGGTGTTATATGGTGTTCTTAGATTCTGAACGGATTTTCCCGATTCATGCCCTTATATAGGTACAATTCACATTGCCCTTATAAAGGCATAGAAATCAAGCCCTTATTTAGGCATAGCCCATGCAACCCAAATACAGGCATGGCTACTTCCATCCGTTCACCTAACGTCACAATGATTTCTTAGAAAACCAGCCTAAGCCGTTAGGGACTTCCCCTTGCTTGAATATTGATTTCTCCAAGAACTTAGTTAGTCTTACAATGAACATCTATTCCTTAGGGGTTCATTCATGACGTTCATGTGCCCGACTTTACGTCAAACATGGTATTCCTAAACTCCTTCAAGGTATAAATATACCTTCCCTTGCTATGGCAAAACACGGTGGTTCGGAGCAGGTCGACGACCTTCTTGCCCCACGCAGCTTGCTACAGCAAGTGCCGAAGGAAGCATACTCTCCTGCTGATGCACTGATCAGGAAGCTGCCCTTCTCTACTGAGAAATCTAGCTCCAGTGTTTCCGACTCCCCTTGCGGGATGTTGGGAAATCGAGTCCTGAGACAGAGATACCAGAACACCTTCATTCTAAGGTATGGAGCTGATTAGAACCTAGAGAAACCTTTGGTAGATTCTTGGCAAAAACTAAACCTATCCTAAAGACCATACTTACTTCTTCCCTCGTACTAGACCTAGGTTAGGTACATTGGGGTAGGCGTATTTTAGAAGCACCAGTTGAGTATTTTAGCCTGTGTTATTTACGTATGTATTTTTATATGGCTTAGAAACTATAAAATGCTATTGCAGTATTATTTTATAATACTATACTCGCTGTAAGCATTATACTTTGCATTCTGTCTAATGATTGTAGCAGTTCACCTCTCTTGCATGACAAAGAAGACTGTTAAATAAACCTTTTATTGAAAACGCCCGTCTCACTATTTCTCTGCAAACTCTGTAGAAACGAAGCATGCACGATTGACTGAGTGAAATACTTATCTATTGTTTCCACGACTCTGAAGATAGTTATTCCAGTCCGAGGGAAACAAAGTTGTCATGTTTTTGCGGTCGTCAGAAACAATTCCCTTCTTGGGAATTTGAGAAAGTTTCTAGTGACCTCTGAGCTAGCTGGCACTCACAATTAAGTTTAATATATTAGATAGAGACCTACTGACATAAGTCCTACGTCAAACCTATAGGATATATTATTCCAATGCGCAGAGCCTATTGGGAATATAGGAACTACACTACCCAGCTGGACGTCGGACACTGTTTTTCCTCGTCTCCCCGTTGTGCCTCCTACACCCCCTCTTCCCTCCATTATTCTTCGTCTACCTGCCCTATTCCTTCCCTCTCTCCCCTTGCTTATTCTTTGCCTCATGTTTATGCTATGCATTTGTACTCATGTAATTCCTGTAAATAAGCTCCAGTAACTGATGTAACTTTGTAACCATGTTCTGAAACAATGTTTCCTCCTCATGTAAAGCGCTCTGATACCTCCGGGTCTAGCCAGCACTATATAAAACACAAAAATAAACAGATGATGTTCACAACTCCCCTGACTCAAACAGATGCTGCCCACTCGTCCTCCCAGAGCTATCAGAGGCTTTTGATAATGTTGATCACAAGTTACTTTTGGATGCCCTACATAAATGTATCGGAGCTTGTGGCACTATTCTGAAATGGTTCTCTTCATTTCTACATAACCAATCCCAACTCATAAAAATCAACAACTCAATGTCTGACATCTCACCCATAGCCCAAGGTTTCCCAAAAGGCTCATTCCTTTCTCCCATACTCTTCAACATTTACAGAGAACCCCTAACTACCATTCTAAACCAAGCAAATATCTCCTATCACCTTGTTCTGCTTGACTTTTGGGCTCTATTTATGAGTGATGGTGACTTTAAGCTTGCTACCATCCTGAATCCTTATTCTTGCCTTGTGTTGGTCCTTTTAAGGCCTTTTTGCCATACCTAGAAGCATAAACTAGAGGATAGCTGCTTAATATGATGATAGATCCCTGATTATTGACTCTAATCCATCTATTGCCTATCGGCTTTGACATAATTATGTGTCCTTTCATGATTCTACCTATAGTAGAGGGTGGATCCTGTTGTTTTGACTTCATATTACATATTGGTATGGTTTGTGTAGGTACTCTGATAGAGCTAAGTGTTATTTCATCCTTCTCAGGCCTGCAAGGCCCAGAGCTAGAGAGACTCCATTTTGCTTTCTGTCCCTGCAGACTGAGATGCTTTCAGGGTAAAGGTTTTGTTTTAGTTATGAGGTGTTGTTCGCTTGGAGAGAACCGGCTCAGGCTGGCCCTTATCGAAAGAATGTATTTTTCTCTATGTTGAAGACGCAACACCAGGCTGGCCAGCTGGGGGCGTGTCCTTAGCATGGAGTGGTACAGGAATTTGGTGGGCGGCAGGTTACTGACTGGAACTTTCCACTAGAGGAGAGCATTCTATATAAGCGAAGTGCAGAAGAGGAGGAGAGTCAGTTGGTGTTTTGGACCGTCCAAGTCAGTTGCAGTGGATTCTGCGAATGGAGAGAGAGAAGGCAGATGATTGCTGAGGTTGGAGAAAGCAGTCAGATGAATATTAGAACAAAGTTGGAACTGTCAGCTGGAGCTGCCAGTGTATTCGGATGCCTCATGGAGGAGTGGAAGTTGCCAGCTGGGGCAGCTGAGCCAGAGGAGTGAAGCTGTGGTGACGGAGGGAGAGAGAGAGAGCCCTGATTCCACCAGAGAGAGAGAGAGAGAGAGAGAGTCCTCCTAATAGGGTGAGGTGTTCTAAACTAGTTTGCTTTACACTTACATTAACCCTTGCTTTTATTTCCTAGGTTAGATTCCCTACTGTAATGTTTCATTGCATTGCTAATCCTTTTCCTTTCAGCAGTGTGCAGTCTATTTACAGTTTCTGTTAGGTAGATGTGGATGTGGTCTTTACAGAGACCCTGCAGATCTGTGTATGTGTCTATTATGTGTTATCAATGTTGTTTGTTAAATAAAGACCCCATTGTGTAATTGTTATTATTAGTGAGGCTAACCTTTCTTCTAGTCAGGTGCAGGTGAACGGATGCATCTCCCGTCCATGTGGGTCTGAGCAAGGGGGGGTAGAGGATTTGATAATAACCTTTGCATAGTGTGCTTCTTATCCTTGCATGAAACGGTAACCTATTCTTCTAGTCAGATGCTGCTATGTGAACAGATGCTAATCCTGATCAGGTAAGTGGTAACTGAATAAGGGAGAGAGGAGCTCTTGGATTGAAGGATAGGTGGTACCTCACCTAATTTGGCAACCATTGTGTGATCCCAAAATAACGTAGTACTATACCCCTGATGAATAGTGAGATCAACCCCTTTATGTAATGGTAGTCATAGGATAAGCTGCCGATTGGGTAGGTGACTGGGTTCGACTGGAACCGCGAGGTCATTGATTGCTAATGCTGCCGATTGGGTAGGTGACTGGGTTCGACTGGAACCGCGAGGTCATTGATTGCTACTGCTGCCGATTGGGTAGGTGACTGGGTTCGACTGGAACCGCGAGGTCATTGATTGCTAATGCTGCCGATTGGGTAGGTGACTGGGTTCGACTGGAACCGCGAGGTCATTGATTGCTAATGCTGCCGATTGGGTAGGTGACTGGGTTCGACTGGAACCGCGAGGTCATTGATTGCTACTGCTGCCGATTGGGTAGGTGACTGGGTTCGACTGGAACCGCGAGGTCATTGATTGCTAATGCTGCCGATTGGGTAGGTGACTGGGTTCGACTGGAACCGCGAGGTCATTGATTGCTACTGCTGCCGATTGGGTAGGTGACTGGGTTCGACTGGAACCGTGAGATCATTGATTGCTGATATTATAGGAGGTACATGGTATGTATCTTAGGAATTCCCTGTCCTTAGGTGGTAGATACCTGTCGTGAATAGGCCCTAGGGAGGGGAGAGAGTAACGTTCTGGCTGGGTTAGTGATGCTCTGAGGAGCAGGTTCTATCTGATCCGAAAACCCAAGCAGAACATTTGGCGTCACTGAACCGTTTACGTTAACCTGTGTGAAAACCCTTTGAAAATTTGACATCTGTGTACAGTCTGTGGATTGCATGGTGGGGTGTGGTCCCTGACCTATTGGCTTGAACAGTTGGAGTGTAGGGAGATTGCAGTACATCATGGCATCTGACTTATGCAGTGTAGGAGACATGCTTTTCATCTTGGTGTTTAGCCTGTCAGGCTGGAAGGGTGTCTGTGTGTGTGTGTGGGGGCCAATTACGTGGTCCCTGACCTATTGGCTTGAACTGTTGGAGTGTAGGGAGATTGCAGTACATCATGGTGTCTGACTTATGCAGTGTAGGAGAAATGCTTTTCATCTTGGTGTTTGAATTGTCAGGCTTGAAGGGTGCCTCTGTATGAAAATGTCTTGTAGATTGCTTATCAAATGGCTTGCTGCATTTGCTTATGCTGTGAAGTGTGAACTGTATTCTGTGATATAGCTTGCTGAAAATCTTGTAAATAGCGCCTTCTGACTACGGCTTGCGTGCCTTGTGCATAGCGCCTTGCGCTTCTCACTTGTGAATTGTTTGTTGAATCCATGTGCATAGCGCCTCGGGTGTGACTAGTGGAGCATAAACCTTTGGTCCCCGTAAGAACTGTCCTAAAGAGTCCACCTTCAAATAATAATGCCACATCTGTAGGAGAGTTTGATATGGACTTATTTAATATTAATGATATCCCCCAAATCTTTAAAGAAGGCCCCCTACAAATAAATGGAAAGGAGACCACTAATTTGAGTAATACGATACAGCCATCATCGAGTACTGAAGCCCTGATTGATCTTAATTCTCCCATTATTGTGGATTATGACTCGCCACATGTCCCTATTCACTCTTCCCCTGTACCTATTTGGACGGTGGAGGAGGGCCCTCAAGGTGAAGTACACTCACTCCAAACAGCCAAATCACTAGAAGGGAAAACACAAAAAAAGAGATGCCTCGAAGTGTGCCGTTCGCCACCGAGGAAAAAAAGGAGGAATACAATGGGGAAAAAAAAGTCTCTTAACATAAAAACACCACGTTTAGTAAAGAACTCCCCGGTTAAAGTCAACAAACCTACTGTTGAAGAGGTAACAAGTAACCCACAAGTGGACTTGAATATACCATTAGAAGATCACTCGTATAGAGGGATAATCGAGGACATTGAACGTCTCCTCAGATCCTATATGTTTCCCCTCCTAGAAAGAGTTAAAAAGTGGGGAGAGACTATGGACCGCATTTTAGCGGAAAGGACACTAAATGGGGCCACAGGACAAAACAACTTTAAAGAAACTGAACAAGCACAGCCGCACCCAACAGTGACCCAAAGTAAGGCCCTCCTGGAAAAAACTCCTGTCAACAGTCATATAACGCCTGGCCTAGCTGACACACAAGTATCACATGCGGGAAAAACCAAGACTATGCCCACGAAGGTTCTCACAGCCACAGACGAAAGCAGAAGAAATGCACAACCAGAAAAGCGAGTTAAAATAAAACATAAGGGTAATGTCGACCTCCCTCCAGAGTCAACAAACTATGTCATTATCCTGACTGGGGTCCCTAGGTTACAAACAGGTAGCATAGAATCAGATTCCAGTCTAAAGAATAGGGTCATACACTGGCTAAGAACGAATAGACCATTGCCACCACACCTAAATGGGGACATAGTGTCTGTGAGAAGATGTGACTGGGTGGGTGTGAGACCAAAAGATATAGAAGGTGATGTAATTATTATAAATTTCAGGGACCACCGAGTTGTTACTCACATTTTAGATTGGTACTCAGGAAGAAAGGAGGGGAGTATATCTACCCACAATTTGACCTATTTTTACCCACAAACAATGATGAAGCCCCATGTACATCCCTTAAAAGAGGTGCAATCCAACTTCTACGCCTATGGTAAACATAAACCATATTACACCTCAGTAAGGCAAAGCCTCAATGACCCCTTATTTCCCCCATTTCCCCCCACTCGTCAATATTTTAATAGACATAATTCCCGTTTTGATTATAATCATTATCCCATCAACCCGAATCATTACTGGAATGTTCCACTACGCAACCTCCTTGACCCATTTTCTGGCATAGATCAAAATGACTGACTTGATGACTTTACAAAGAACACAAGCAGAAAGCCAGGGATTATAAAGGAGCCTGTACCCAAGATATCTATAAGTGGACATTCAACCGGTAGTAGGTTAAACACAAACCGAGTTAATGAAATAGGGAAGACTCAAAACAGTAAAGCGGAAAATCAGATTAGGGAGGAGGAATTTGGAAATTACAAATATAATAGATGGGGTACCAAGGAGGGAGGTAAGGGGAAAAGTGCCCCTGAATATAACAACTAAAGATGGAAATACTCCTAAGATAAAGAACATAGCCACAAAAGCATCTCAAATAAGCGTAGTAACCTGGAATGTATGTGGGATTGCTAGCAAGGTGTCAGAAACATCATTGGGAGAGCTCGTACATGATATGGACATACTCTGTGTTCAGGAGACCTGGGCTTTAAAAGAGGTGCACATAGATGGCTTTAAGACATTCCATGTCCCTGCAGTACCTTCCAGTCACGGTAGGCATAAAGGGGGTTTATGCGTCTATGTGTCAAACCGTCTAAATACCTCCATTAGTTCGGGCAGATCAATCTCACCTCACTTCCAAGTGGTTACCATTCATTTAAATAGTAGAAACGTGCTAATGGTGGTAAACTTTTATAACAACATTGAGAGCGCCGCCTTCAGGGATGAACTATTGAAAATGTCAAAAGAAATGAGGGCGATAAAACCTATATTAGGGAGGGATTTAATTTGGGTTTGGGTTGGGGACTTTAACGTAAATCCATGCACAATGGAAACATGTGGTTATCAAGAATATGGCATGGGTGAGCACGGGGACTGCAGCCACTTTCAACATCATATGAAAGGGGAAATTTTAAATAACATCATGGCTAAGTTTGATCTTGGGTTTGCAAATAGGTTATGCCACCCTAAGGTAAAGTTCACCCCCACTTTCTTGGCAAGGGGATTACATTCTATTATAGATTTTATTATCCTGCCCAATAGATATGGTAGTCGGGTGATGAACTTTGAGACCCTTGTTTCTGGTTGAGTGACCATTTACCAATAAAAATCCTTCTTAGTGTAACGGGAATAAATACCCCCTCACTAATTGAGACCCTGGCTTGGACACAGAACTTAGCGGTTGCACGCCAAAACGGTATAGCCATAAAGTGGAGAATGCTGGATCCCGAAAGAACTTCACAAAAAATTGTGAAAGAGGCACTCCCATCATTACTTATATGCTTACAGGACAACCCTAGAAAAGGCGAGATCCTGGAGGCATTTAGTAATATCACAAGGAGCATACAGGGAGTGCTGACTAGGACGTCCTCCAGGAAGCACACTGTCAACAAGGGATGGTTCGATAAGCTATGTAGAAAGACACATAAAGCCCTCAAATTGGTATTAAAAGAAAAAGTAAAGGACCATGCCTTGATCACAACACTCAGGAAGGCATATAATTCAGCAAGGGTCCAAAGAAAAAAGGCCATAAAGGATAAAGCATGGCTAGATCTAACAAACGCGGCGGAGAATGGTGATTCTAAATTATTTTGGCAAGTAGTCAATTCACCATTTATTAATAATAAAGTGATGGCCAAAATGGAAATTGCCATTGATGAGAACTCATGGGTTGAGTTTTTCTCAAAAGTATACTGCAATGTCCAGGAGGAGCCCGAAGCTCAATGTAATTATTGTCCCATACTGCTAGAGTTTAACCTAGAGGAGGTCGTGACGGCCATAAAATCCACACAGAATAATAAAGCACCGGGGGCAGATGGGATCCCATGTGATCTCTATAAATTAAATGTAGATCTGTGGGCTCCCGTCTGCCTACGTGTAATAGAGGCCTGTTGTGAAAAAGGATTCGTCAAAACATGGGCGGAGTCGCTAATTATCCCCATACATAAAAAGGGTGATAGGGATAGCCCATCAAATTACAGGCCAATATCACTCTTAGATTCATTATCGAAAATTGCAGGTAGAGTGGTGTTGACTAAGTTACAGGATTGGGCAGAAGAGAAGAATATCCTTACCCCAGTTCAATATGGATTCCGCCCAGGGATGGGTACGGTAGAGCAAGTCTTGAACCTCGTCCTTTTGCAGGGGAAATACATTAGGGCAAAAAAGGGTTGTTTTTACGCAATCTTCGTCGACCTTTCGTCGGCGTTTGACTGCGTGATACACAACAAATTATGGGAAACTCTAGAAGAGATGAAGGTGGACCCAGCAATTGTCCTCTTTCTGAGACAACTATATATGAATGCCACTGCTAAAGTAAGGTATGGGCTGAGTGGGGAATGTACCAGGTCTTTCCGCATACAGAAGGGGGTGAGACAAGGATGTGTGCTGGCCCCATTCCTGTTCTCATTATATACCAACAGTCTGGAGAGGGAATTGGGAGCCAGCGGCATCGATTCCCCTAAGGTTGGGAATAGACAGATCTGCTCCCTTCTGTATGCGGACGACGCTGTGCTGATGGCAAGAACTAAGGTTGGTGCCCAAAAAGCTCTAAAAAAATATGTTGACTACATGGGGGAGAGGGGCCTCATTCTAAATGCTAAAAAATCCTTTGTGATGGGATCTGGCAAAGGTGGGGCAAGATGTAAGCAACTTAGTGTGGCAGACTTTCATTTACAGGCTACAAAAACATTCCCATACTTAGGTGTCACAATAGAGACAACGGGGGCGTTGGCCACTGAGGTGAAAAACCGATCCCTAGCATTTAAACGTTCGGTTGCGGCTGTAAAACATTTCGCAAGTAAATTAGGGAAAAAACAACCAGATATAATGCTTAGGATCTATGTGGCTAAGTATAGAAGCATCGCCCTGTATGGAGCGGGAATATGGGGATATCATGATGTAACAGCCCTCCAAACCATCGAAAATGATTTCTTCCGATACCTCCTGTCCCTTCCAAAAAGTATTTCAGTCTACAATTCCCACATGGAATTAGGAATGGCGCATCTGACAGACTTGATTAGAACGCAGCCAATTCTACTATGGAGGAGAATCTGGGTGACACCAGAGTTGGCCCTAAACCGAGAAGTAATTAACGATGTCTTGGCTCTGGACAATGTAAAAAGCATTAAATGGCTGGAGTATGTGAGGAAAGTCTTCGTGGACATTGAAAGGCCTGAATGGTACTATAAACCTGAGCTAATTGGGAAAATCCCCAAGAAAGCTTTAAGAAACCTATGTATGGAGCACTTTAATAACTTGAGGTTTGCGATTGAAGTCAGCAAAAGAACTGTGATGGATCGTCAATCGCTACTGACTTCTTATAACATTCAACCATACTTGACCATCACGACCTTGGGGTTTGAACGTTTTGTCTTATGCAGATTCAGGTTTAACATTTTTCACCACCTGGTCTCATATCCAGATAAAAATGACTGGAACAGATCTTTGGCCCCCTGCCCATGCGATAATGTATCCGTTCAGTCTACCTTCCACCTCGTACTACTATGTACATTGTACAAGAAAGAGCCCGCTAGATGGTTGAAATACTATTTAAAAAGTGGGGCATGGCGACAATGTAGGGTAGCTTATTTGAACCTTCAAGAATTAGGAAATCCAGTATGCATTAAGATTATGGCAATGTTTTTAAAAAGCGTGTTAAAACAACGGAATTCCCTATGTATCAAGGCTTAACCGATTGCTTATTATTAACAATTTAATACTTTTTTAAAAAACTATTATGTGTACTTTGTAACTGTGAAATATGAAATGCTTTTATGATTTTTAACTACGGAGAAAATCGAATAAAGCTTTGAAAATTGAGTATGAAAGGTTGGGTAAAGAATACATCAAGACATCCTGGGAATTACCGTACACACACAGATGTTTGAGTGGGGGAAGTGAGGTGTTTCTTAGTGGTAAAAATTGTGAAAACGCACTAAGCGGTTCTCTCCTTTGTCAGGGTATTAATTTACAGGGGGCCTGCGATGGTTCCTCTAACAACTTATCTTGCCACCTGCAAGGTTCTCCGGCTGTGGTGATTGATCCACTTTTTGGCCAACTTTCAAATGGAAGTTACATTATGTTTGACGATCACAGCTGCTGTGGCATGTTTCCAGGTTTACCCTATCTAGTAACTGTGTCAGCCAGGGTCAATTGCTGTATGCAAGTATTGTTTCCAAAAATCAAGACAGACCGGGAGTCGCCTTTATGGCCTTCACTGAACATCTCTTCCATACAAATTGATACTTTAAGCAGAATGAAAGCCATTCTTTAACAGAAAACTGTGCCACTGACCTCGGCCAAGGAAAATTATGGTCTGCAAGTCGCAAGGACTGCTACAGACATACATGCCCTCTTAACTACAAATTGCCCTATACATTTCTCGGAAATGTAAAGTCGTATCTTAAACATATCTGATACAAGTGGTATTGTACATGTATTTAAGACAGTATTTTCTGGACTGATAGCACCCTTTGAACCAGTCCTAGGAATATTTCCAAAGTTCGTACACTCTGTGTTTGGCGGATTGCCTCTCATTTTGGGACTTGCTGCAGGGATACTATTTTTGCTCCTACTGCTGCGATATGGCAAGTCAATCCAGAAAGCGAAACCCAGTTCACCGCGGAGACAGATGAAGTGCCGTGAGCGAATCGTCCAAATTTTGGGACTACCTCAACTAAGAGAACTAAATACCACATGGTTTCTGTCACTCAGACCAATTTGGCAAGATTGCACCTTACCTGTTCTGCGCTGCCTGCTATGCAGAGAAGAATGCATGCTAAACACATGTCTGACACTCCTATCAGTCCTGCCAATGGATGTTGACACTTTGCTTGAACCGGTAACGGCCCATGCACTGTGTTGTCCCCAGCGGCTACCAATTCTGGTGACGGCATTCATTGAGATCTCACAGATGCAAAATGCTGACTGTGAGGTACGATAGGAAACAGGCACACAGGTATCATTCACTACGAACATTGCTTATGTGACCAATGCTGACGGCGATGCTACACATCTATGTGCAGTTGATCTTCTTAACGAGGTAATCCAACTCTCACCTACTATGGTAGACAAATTCTTTACAGACCTAGAAGATTAGATGTTTTGTCCAAACAATAACACTGACTTTTGATTTGGCACACAGTGTTCTGAGAGACTCTGAATTCGACCTTCATTTTTTCTAAACAAAGTTCTAAATTTGGATCTATTTTTTCTATGATTATTAATTTTTCCAAATTTGTATTTTTCATTTTTCGGTACATAGTAATCTGCTTAAAGTAGAACTATTCATAGAGAACTAGAATTCTTTGAAAAAACTTCCAGAGACAATATTTGACCTTGTCCTTATACCAACAGTTATATGTAATATGACTTGAAATGGTTTCGGGACCTTTTTATTCAGTATTAATGAGCCATTTCATAAATGTATTTCATGATTCATTCAGACAGCGTTTACAAATGTCAACTTTATGCTTAGAATGAAACTTTGCTTTGAATGCGTACATCACCAATGCGCTTTTGTGTTCAACCAGTACCATTGCATTTTTATGTGTTTTGGGTGGGTTTTAACACATCATGTTTAGATATGTTTAACGTGTTTAGAACTTAGTAATGTCGTACATAAGAAAGTGCAGTGGGTGTTATATGGTGTTCTTAGATTCTGAACGGATTTTCCCGATTCATGCCCTTATATAGGTACAATTCACATTGCCCTTATAAAGGCATAGAAATCAAGCCCTTATTTAGGCATAGCCCATGCAACCCAAATACAGGCATGGCTACTTCCATCCGTTCACCTAACGTCACAATGATTTCTTAGAAAACCAGCCTAAGCCGTTAGGGACTTCCCCTTGCTTGAATATTGATTTCTCCAAGAACTTAGTTAGTCTTACAATGAACATCTATTCCTTAGGGGTTCATTCATGACATTCATGTGCCCGACTTTACGTCAAACATGGCATTCCTAAACTCCTTCAAGGTATAAATATACCTTCCCTTGCTATGGCAAAACACGGTGGTTCGGAGCAGGTCGACGACCTTCTTGCCCCACGCAGCTCGCTACAGCAAGTGCCGAAGGAAGCATACTCTCCTGCTGATGCACTGATCAGGAAGCTGCCCTTCTCTACTGAGAAATCTAGCTCCAGTGTTTCCGACTCCCCTTGCGGGATGTTGGGAAATCGAGTCCTGAGACAGAGATACCAGAACACCTTCATTCTAAGGTATGGAGCTGATTAGAACCTAGAGAAACCTTTGGTAGATTCTTGGCAAAAACTAAACCTATCCTAAAGACCATACTTACTTCTTCCCTCGTACTAGACCTAGGTTAGGTACATTGGGGTAGGCGTATTTTAGAAGCACCAGTTGAGTATTTTAGCCTGTGTTATTTACGTATGTATGTTTATATGGCTTAGAAACTATAAAATGCTATTGCAGTATTATTTTATAATACTATTCTCGCTGTAAGCATTATACTTTGCATTCTGTCTAATGATTGTAGCAGTTCACCTCTCTTGCATGACAAAGAAGACTGTTCAATAAACCTTTTATTGAAAACGCCCGTCTCACTATTTCTCTGCAAACTCTGTAGAAACGAAGCATGCACGATTGACTGAGTGAAATACTTATCTATTGTTTCCACGACTCTGAAGATAGTTATTCCAGTCCGAGGGAAACAAAGTTGTCATGTTTTTGCGGTCGTCAGAAACAATTCCCTTCTTGGGAATTTGAGAAAGTTTCTAGTGACCTCTGAGCTAGCTGGCACTCACAATTAAGTTTAATATATTAGATAGAGACCTACTGACATAAGTCCTACGTCAAACCTATAGGATATATTATTCCAATGCGCAGAGCCTATTGGGAATATAGGAACTACACTACCCAGCTGGACGTCGGACACTGTTTTTCCTCGTCTCCCCGTTGTGCCTCCTACACCCCCTCTTCCCTCCATTATTCTTCGTCTACCTGCCCTATTCCTTCCCTCTCTCCCCTTGCTTATTCTTTGCCTCATGTTTATGCTATGCATTTGTACTCATGTAATTCCTGTAAATAAGCTCCAGTAACTGATGTAACTTTGTAACCATGTTCTGAAACAATGTTTCCTCCTCATGTAAAGTGCTCTGATACCTCCGGGTCTAGCCAGCACTATATAAAACGCAAAAATAAACAGATGACGTTCACAACTCCCCTGACTCAAACAGATGCTGCCCACTCGTCCTCCCAGAGCTATCAGAGGCTTTTGATAATGTTGATCACAAGTTACTTTTGGATGCCCTACATAAATGTATCGGAGCTTGTGGCACTATTCTGAAATGGTTCTCTTCATTTCTACATAACCAATCCCAACTCATAAAAATCAACAACTCAATGTCTGACATCTCACCCATAGCCCAAGGTTTCCCACAAGGCTCATTCCTTTCTCCCATACTCTTCAACATTTACAGAGAACCCCTAACTACCATTCTAAACCAAGCAAATATCTCCTATCACCTTGTTCTGCTTGACTTTTGGGCTCTATTTATGAGTGATGGTGACTTTAAGCTTGCTACCATCCTGAATCCTTATTCTTGCCTTGTGTTGGTCCTTTTAAGGCCTTTTTGCCATACCTAGAAGCATAAACTAGAGGATAGCTGCTTAATATGATGATAGATCCCTGATTATTGACTCTAATCCATCTATTGCCTATCGGCTTTGACATAATTATGTGTCCTTTCATGATTCTACCTATAGTAGAGGGTGGATCCTGTTGTTTTGACTTCATATTACATATTGGTATGGTTTGTGTAGGTACTCTGATAGAGCTAAGTGTTATTTCATCCTTCTCAGGCCTGCAAGGCCCAGAGCTAGAGAGACTCCATTTTGCTTTCTGTCCCTGCAGACTGAGATGCTTTCAGGGTAAAGGTAATGTTTTAGTTATGAGGTGTTGTTCGCTTGGAGAGAACCGGCTCAGGCTGGCCCTTATCGAAAGAATGTATTTTTCTCTATGTTGAAGACGCAACACCAGGCTGGCCAGCTGGGGGCGTGTCCTTAGCATGGAGTGGTACAGGAATTTGGTGGGCGGCAGGTTACTGACTGGAACTTTCCACTAGAGGAGAGCATTCTATATTAGCGAAGTGCAGAAGAGGAGGAGAGTCAGTTGGTGTTTTGGACCGTCCAAGTCAGTTGCAGTGGATTCTGCGAATGGAGAGAGAGAAGGCAGATGATTGCTGAGGTTGGAGAAAGCAGTCAGATGAATATTAGAACAAAGTTGGAACTGTCAGCTGGAGCTGCCAGTGTATTCGGATGCCTCATGGAGGAGTGGAAGTTGCCAGCTGGGGCAGCTGAGCCAGAGGAGTGAAGCTGTGGTGACGGAGGGAGAGAGAGAGAGCCCTGATTCCACCAGAGAGAGAGAGAGAGAGAGTCCTCCTAATAGGGTGAGGTGTTCTAAACTAGTTTGCTTTACACTTACATTAACCCTTGCTTTTATTTCCTAGGTTAGATTCCCTACTGTAATGTTTCATTGCATTGCTAATCCTTTTCCTTTCAGCAGTGTGCAGTCTATTTACAGTTTCTGTTAGGTAGATGTGGATGTGGTCTTTACAGAGACCCTGCAGATCTGTGTATGTGTCTATTATGTGTTATCAATATTGTTTGTTAAATAAAGACCCCATTGTGTAATTGTTATTATTAGTGAGGCTAACCTTTCTTCTAGTCAGGTGCAGGTGAACGGATGCATCTCCCGTCCATGTGGGTCTGAGCAAGGGGGGGTAGAGGGTTTGATAATAACCTTTGCATAGTGTGCTTCTTATCCTTGCATGAAACGGTAACCTATTCTTCTAGTCAGATGCTGCTATGTGAACAGATGCTAATCCTGATCAGGTAAGTGGTAACTGAATAAGGGAGAGAGGAGCTCTTGGATTGAAGGATAGGTGGTACCTCACCTAATTTGGCAACCATTGTGTGATCCCAAAATAACGTAGTACTATACCCCTGATGAATAGTGAGATCAACCCCTTTATGTAATGGTAGTCATAGGATAAGCTGCCGATTGGGTAGGTGACTGGGTTCGACTGGAACCGCGAGGTCATTGATTGCTAATGCTGCCGATTGGGTAGGTGACTGGGTTCGACTGGAACCGCGAGGTCATTGATTGCTACTGCTGCCGATTGGGTAGGTGACTGGGTTCGACTGGAACCGCGAGGTCATTGATTGCTAATGCTGCCGATTGGGTAGGTGACTGGGTTCGACTGGAACCGCGAGGTCATTGATTGCTAATGCTGCCGATTGGGTAGGTGACTGGGTTCGACTGGAACCGCGAGGTCATTGATTGCTACTGCTGCCGATTGGGTAGGTGACTGGGTTCGACTGGAACCGCGAGGTCATTGATTGCTAATGCTGCCGATTGGGTAGGTGACTGGGTTCGACTGGAACCGCAAGGTCATTGATTGCTACTGCTGCCGATTGGGTAGGTGACTGGGTTCGACTGGAACCGTGAGATCATTGATTGCTGATATTATAGGAGGTACATGGTATGTATCTTAGGAATTCCCTGTCCTTAGGTGGTAGATACCTGTCGTGAATAGGCCCTAGGGAGGGGAGAGAGTAACGTTCTGGCTGGGTTAGTGATGCTCTGAGGAGCAGGTTCTATCTGATCCGAAAACCCAAGCAGAACATTTGGCGTCACTGAACCGTTTACGTTAACCTGTGTGAAAACCCTTTGAAAATTTGACATCTGTGTACAGTCTGTGGATTACATGGTGGGGTGTGGTCCCTGACCTATTGGCTTGAACAGTTGGAGTGTAGGGAGATTGCAGTACATCATGGCATCTGACTTATGCAGTGTAGGAGACATGCTTTTCATCTTGGTGTTTAGCCTGTCAGGCTGGAAGGGTGTCTGTGTGTGTGTGGGGGCCAATTACGTGGTCCCTGACCTATTGGCTTGAACTGTTGGAGTGTAGGGAGATTGCAGTACATCATGGTGTCTGACTTATGCAGTGTAGGAGAAATGCTTTTCATCTTGGTGTTTGAATTGTCAGGCTTGAAGGGTGCCTCTGTATGAAAATGTCTTGTAGATTGCTTATCAAATGGCTTGCTGCATTTGCTTATGCTGTGAAGTGTGAACTGTATTCTGTGATATAGCTTGCTGAAAATCTTGTAAATAGCGCCTTCTGACTACGGCTTGCGTGCCTTGTGCATAGCGCCTTGCGCTTCTCACTTGTGAATTGTTTGTTGAATCCATGTGCATAGCGCCTCGGGTGTGACTAGTGGAGTCATTTGTGAATTGCGACTCCATGTGCATAGTGCTTTATGAGTGAGTAGCTTTTTAAGGATCTTGGTCATAGCGCCTTCTACCTAAGGCTTGTGTGCCTTGTGTGTAGTGCCTTGCATATTTGGCCTGTGAATAGCGTGTTATCATTGTGTTTCTTGTGAATAGCGCCGTGTGCTTAAGGCTTTTGAGACTTTGTGGATAGTGCCTTGTACATGTGGTCTGTAGTGCATTGTATATTTGGTCTGTGATTAGCGTGTTATCATTGTGTTTCTTGTGAATAGCGCCGTGTGCTAAACATGTATGAGTGGCTTCTTTAGACCATGTGCATAGCGCTTTGTGCCTGAGATTCGTGTATAGTTTGCTCCATTGAGCAAGGATGGGTTGGATCCTTTCTGTCTGTTGGGGGAGAAAATGTGTTTTTGAAAGGAGCTCAACTGTTATGTGAGAACGTGAGTGTTTAGTCCTGGGATTTTTCCCTTGTGTCTGCTGCGCTCGGGGAAGGCTTACATTTCAGCGGCTAAAGGGTTGATATCTTGAATTGAGACAGCAGTGTTCATTTTTTACGTACTGTTTGGAATGCATCCACGGGTTTCTGTGTGTCTTCCCTTTGTACACATGATTTAATGTGTTTGACTCGGAGGTGTACATCAACCTGTCGGAATGTGAGGGGGTGTTTTGATCGTTTTCAGCTGTGCACGGATGGTGCAATCTTCGGTTGTGGAAATGAAATTATTTCAATGTAGAGTGTGCTTTAATTGGTGAAATGCAACCGTGTGTTTTTCAATGAAATAATGAATCTGGCCCCTTTTTATATGTAGAATGGAAAAGTTTGCACATTTAATTATGAATTCTTGCTTATGCAATGCAAAATGTTATGTTGTCCCTTGTTTCATTTGATGGTGTTTCACATGTTATAAAAAATGAAATGTGTCTGCATGCGTTTTTGGTCTAATATTTTTTCCCTTTCAGCAAATAGTGAACCGTTATGACACAATTGTTTGATGTTCGTGTATACAGTCAAGGGTGGATATGAGGGTCTATTTTGATTTTGACTTTATACACTCACATCCCTTATATCAGTTTAAAATTGTTTTAGTGCAGAATGCCGTCTTTTGAATGTTGGTTAACTTTTCATATGGCTATAGAAAAATAATAGCTTAAGAACTTGATTACATTAGTTAGAGAAATACGGTACTTGTCTGAAGGGAGAAGGGTAGAATACCGGCTGCATGGAGTTTCATTTAAAAATATGTGAGCACAAAGCAGAAAAATGTTGTTGTAACCTTGAACGAGATAACTCAGGCCCGTCCTCAGACCAGATGGTGGGGGCCTTGTATGAGTGTAGGCTCCCTTTGGCCATTACCCAATTTCAGAGGAGAGAGAGCTGTCTCCTATTTTTGTTATGATTGGAATTGAGCCAGCCCCTGAGCGCGGATGGCTCTGAAGGGAGGGGCTGCTTCTCAAAGGGGTAAGAGAGAGTGATTAGGCCCCAGCCCTTCTGACTTGTGTAAAAAATTTTTGGGGGGATTCTGCCCAAACAAATTATGGTTTAGATAGAGTGTTCAAATTATCCCTTGGATTTGGAGAGTTCTTTTCAGGAATTAGGAGGTTTTCTTTTTTTACAGAAATGAAAAGCACTTGGGGTGCTTTTTTGAATGGAAAATTTTCTTTTATAAGATGATTGATGCTTGTCTCTCGTTTCAGGTTGATGGCTTGTGCGGGAGTGCATGGATGGTCTGCCCCGCCCCGTTTGTTATTTTGGTTTGTTATGTTCTTGTTGTTATGTTAGTTTGTTATTTTCTGAAATGCGGAACCAGCTTGGGCCCGAACTACACCGGAGCTGATGGCGAGAAGCGATGTCTTACGGCGGATAGCTGGAGTTCCATGGATGACAAGATCAGATGGGATTCCTTCCTGGAAAAGAACTTTGGAGCGGTGTGTCTGGCACACTGGAGAACTTTCATACCTGCTTTCTGTTTTAGAGAGAACAGACTACTTTTTTGATAGAGACACTTTTAATTCCTAAGAGAAATTTTTTGGTGACAAAGCCAATAGTCCTTTATGAAAGGAGTCTACAATGTAATTTCTTGGCCTGCATTCTTGAGTCTTGCATTTTTTCCCATGTTTCTATTCCAGATGGACATAATGCCACTTTTTGCAGTTACCACAAACAGGCCCCAATAATAATGTTAAATTTGCAGTCCCGATTATGCTTTTGATTTTCCAATTTTGAAAGATGCAGTGCCACATTTATAATTTGGCCTTTGGTTTAATGATTCCTTTTACTATATACAAATGATTTTGTTTGAAAGTCATAGGGTGCAGTATATAATTAGTGAGCTGCTTTAGTAATCTGATGCCCTGTGATACATGATATTTTGATCTTAGTATGCTATGCTAGTACAGATTAACTTTACACCTGTTTATCTTTCACCTATTAGATAGTTTTCCTGTTTTCTGTAAAACAGTTTTGCCAATGAAAGGAAAGTAGTGTTCTGCATGATGGTGCACACATGTGTTCCACAGATTGATACAGAGGGATTAGTGCACACTGTTTCCTGAGTTAGATGACTTATGACCTTTGCCTATTGACTTTGGCATGGTCTCCTATCACTTAGTTTTTCAAGTTTAAGTTTCAGTTATTTTAGCTATAGGGATTTCTGGACAGACTAGGTCTGAATTATCTTTTAGAAGAGTATATGCACCACACTTAGATCACTGTTTCTGATTTCTTGCTTGATATGCATAGTGCTACACCAGCTATTTTGTAGGAATGGGGTTGTCCTTGTTTTCTTGTTATTATGCTTTTACTTTGATCCATCAACTTTTAATTGGAGCGGTGGAATTAGTTCCAAGGGTGGTCACCCTAGTCTTTAAGTTGTCCTGGGAGGTGTGTCATTTAGTTAGGTCATGTCCTCCATTTACTAGTCATAGTTGTCCAGACATTGAGGATCTTTTGTTATGTCTATTTGTCAGATTTTACCAAATCCTTTCTTAAGTTGACCGAAGTAGGTAGGCCTCATTTAGGCCCTTTGTTATTTTTACTTTACAGACATGTCCCTATATTGATAGATTTCATGGGTTAGTACTAGAAGCTGAGGCACATTTAGTTCAAGGGTGCTTAGGTCAGTTTCTTAAGTTGACTGAAGTAGGTAGGCCTCATTTAGGCCCTTTGTTATTTTTACCTCATAGCTACATTGATAGGTTTCGTGAGTTAGTATTAGAAGTTGAGGCACATTTAGTTCAAGGGTGCTTAGGTTAATTTCTTAAGTTGGCCGAAGTAGGTAGGCCTCATTTAGGCCCTTTGTTATTTTTACTGCACAGACATGTCCCTACATTGATAGATTTTATGGGTTCGTACTAGGAGTTGAGGCACATTTAGTTTGAGGGTGCTTAAGTTAGTTTTTGTGGTTATTAGATATTTTGTTTTGTTCCTTCGGTGGTATTCCCTTGGTTGTTATTCATTTTAGGGAGTCTTTTTGTTTTTGATTTTGTTGATAGGTCATGTCGATGTTTGTTTATTTGGTTGTTGTTGTTTATAGATGTTAGCAAGTTAAAGTCAAGGGTGCAATGTTCTGCTTGACTTTTGGGCTCTATTTATGAGTGATGGTGACTTTAAGCTTGCTACCATCCTGAATCCTTATTCTTGCCTTGTGTTGGTCCTTTTAAGGCCTTTTTGCCATACCTAGAAGCATAAACTAGAGGATAGCTGCTTAATATGATGATAGATCCCTGATTATTGACTCTAATCCATCTATTGCCTATCGGCTTTGACATAATTATGTGTCCTTTCATGATTCTACCTATAGTAGAGGGTGGATCCTGTTGTTTTGACTTCATATTACATATTGGTATGGTTTGTGTAGGTACTCTGATAGAGCTAAGTGTTATTTCATCCTTCTCAGGCCTGCAAGGCCCAGAGCTAGAGAGACTCCATTTTGCTTTCTGTCCCTGCAGACTGAGATGCTTGCAGGGTAAAGGTAATGTTTTAGTTATGAGGTGTTGTTCGCTTGGAGAGAACCGGCTCAGGCTGGCCCTTATCGAAAGAATGTATTTTTCTCTATGTTGAAGACGCAACACCAGGCTGGCCAGCTGGGGGCGTGTCCTTAGCATGGAGTGGTACAGGAATTTGGTGGGCGGCAGGTTACTGACTGGAACTTTCCACTAGAGGAGAGCATTCTATATTAGCGAAGTGCAGAAGAGGAGGAGAGTCAGTTGGTGTTTTGGACCGTCCAAGTCAGTTGCAGTGGATTCTGCGAATGGAGAGAGAGAAGGCAGATGATTGCTGAGGTTGGAGAAAGCAGTCAGATGAATATTAGAACAAAGTTGGAACTGTCAGCCGGAGCTGCCAGTGTATTCGGATGCCTCATGGAGGAGTGGAAGTTGCCAGCTGGGGCAGCTGAGCCAGAGGAGTGAAGCTGTGGTGACGGAGGGAGAGAGAGAGAGCCCTGATTCCACCAGAGAGAGAGAGAGAGAGAGTCCTCCTAATAGGGTGAGGTGTTCTAAACTAGTTTGCTTTACACTTACATTAACCCTTGCTTTTATTTCCTAGGTTAGATTCCCTACTGTAATGTTTCATTGCTTTGCTAATCCTTTTCCTTTCAGCAGTGTGCAGTCTATTTACAGTTTCTGTTAGGTAGATGTGGATGTGGTCTTTACAGAGACCCTGCAGATCTGTGTATGTGTCTATTATGTGTTATCAATGTTGTTTGTTAAATAAAGACCCCATTGTGTAATTGTTATTATTAGTGAGGCTAACCTTTCTTCTAGTCAGGTGCAGGTGAACGGATGCATCTCCCGTCCATGTGGGTCTGAGCAAGGGGGGGTAGAGGATTTGATAATAACCTTTGCATAGTGTGCTTCTTATCCTTGCATGAAACGGTAACCTATTCTTCTAGTCAGATGCTGCTATGTGAACAGATGCTAATCCTGATCAGGTAAGTGGTAACTGAATAAGGGAGAGAGGAGCTCTTGGATTGAAGGATAGGTGGTACCTCACCTAATTTGGCAACCATTGTGTGATCCCAAAATAACGTAGTACTATACCCCTGATGAATAGTGAGATCAACCCCTTTATGTAATGGTAGTCATAGGATAAGCTGCCGATTGGGTAGGTGACTGGGTTCGACTGGAACCGCGAGGTCATTGATTGCTAATGCTGCCGATTGGGTAGGTGACTGGGTTCGACTGGAACCGCGAGGTCATTGATTGCTACTGCTGCCGATTGGGTAGGTGACTGGGTTCGACTGGAACCGCGAGGTCATTGATTGCTAATGCTGCCGATTGGGTAGGTGACTGGGTTCGACTGGAACCGCGAGGTCATTGATTGCTAATGCTGCCGATTGGGTAGGTGACTGGGTTCGACTGGAACCGCGAGGTCATTGATTGCTACTGCTGCCGATTGGGTAGGTGACTGGGTTCGACTGGAACCGCGAGGTCATTGATTGCTAATGCTGCCGATTGGGTAGGTGACTGGGTTCGACTGGAACCGCGAGGTCATTGATTGCTACTGCTGCCGATTGGGTAGGTGACTGGGATCGACTGGAACCGTGAGATCATTGATTGCTGATATTATAGGAGGTACATGGTATGTATCTTAGGAATTCCCTGTCCTTAGGTGGTAGATACCTGTCATGAATAGGCCCTAGGGAGGGGAGAGAGTAACGTTCTGGCTGGGTTAGTGATGCTCTGAGGAGCAGGTTCTATCTGATCCGAAAACCCAAGCAGAACACACCTCTATTTCGAAAACACCCAGCTTTACCTAGAAATATACTCTCTGAACGACACTCATCAGCTTAACTACACCCTCTTAAAAGTGCATAACTGTCTGTCTCACAACCACCTCAAATTCAACCAAGAAAAACCAAAATTCTTGTCTTCTCCAATTACGATCACCCCCCACAGATCCAAGAATGGATAAATGACCTGGACTCCCTAAACTGCAATCTTACTTCAACTGACTCAGCAAAATCTCTGAGGATCTCTCTGGACTCAATTCTAAACATGAGCTCTCCTATAAGCTCCATTGCAAAGGACGCTTTCTCCAGATTAAAACTCCTCAACAAAATCAAGCCTTTACTACGTCATAATGGCCTAAAAACTACAGCACAAGCTCAGTTCTGTTCAGACTAGACTATGGAAATGTGACACTAGCTGGAGTCACCAAAGCACATGGCCCCCCCATGACAGCCACCCTAAACACAGCAAGAATGGTCATAGGAGCTAAGTAACACAACAACATCACCCCGCGCTGCAAAACTTAATTTGGCTACCAATCGAAGCATGTTGCTGTTTCAAAATGGCCTGTCTCACCTATAAAGCCCTACACACTGGCAAACCGGATTACCTCACAGCCCAACTCACTAAAACAGGGCAATTGAGAAACCTAGGAAGCTCTAACACACTCCTTCTCATGCTCCCCAAAAACATAAACAAAAAGCCCTTTCCAGCTCTTTCTCAGGCAACGCCACTAAAAGCTGCAATTCTCTCCCAATAAATATAATTCAGAACGTCATGAGCTTCAAGAGACGACTAAAAGAATTTCTCCTCAATCGACATCTCTGTCCTTCTGGACAACAGCCGATCCATGTCACTTTGTAATCCCCTACTAATGACGGTTACTATTGCCGCAAAGTGTCTGGAATCAGACCATTGCTTCAGTCCGGCATATGGACTTACTTACACCATTAAAGACACGAGTGATTGTTAAGCCTCAACTAGTCAATCACTGGTACAATTTAAGATAGAGTTTGCAGTCTCCTAAGATGGCCGTCGCTATGGCCACGGTGGCTAAGAGCACACCACACAGTCTAGTTAATCCCAGAAGTGCGCGAGATTCTATCTGCGCACTTCAACTGAAGTTCGTCACCATAGACATCGTTTTTTGGAAGCTCCGCGTTTATTAATCATAACGGGAGTTTAGTATTTCACAGAACAACTAAAGAGCAGTTATAGTTTGAGTAAGGCATTCTCGTGACTCCGTTTGAGTCTTATTTGAGTTCCTGGTTAATTCGAATCTCCGACACCGAGCAGCAGCACGACGGAGTTCAGCTTCCTGTCAAGGCGTGACCTTGAAGAACAAAGTCTTGTTCCCGGAGCTAAGTTTTCTCATAAGCCAGCAAGAATTGGAAGCAGTTTGCAGCATCGTGACAAGCAGAGAATCCTCTTCAGGTTCTCCTGAGACATCGTCCAGCTAGGAGTCTCGAAGTATTCTGGTACTGTACATTGCAGCGTCTTGCGAACTATTTAGTTTTTTAGCCTTGTCCTCTCCAGCATTGCGTTTTCCCTATTTCTTCCCTTTCCCTGTCTTTCCTACCTTGTTCCTTTTTGCGCGACTCTTCAGGATTAGGACTGGCTGAAGACTACACCTTGTAAATATTGCGGAACTCGTTCCTGAGAGAACTACAAACTAACTAAAGAGCAAGGAGACTTCAAGGTTTTCATCTTAAGGGTTATATATTAACAAGCAGACTAAGGTTAGACCCCTGTTAAAGTTATTTCTCTTTATTTTAGAAAGCTGTCGTCTCCTCAAGAAAACACTATCTACTAACATATAGAAGAGGCGCAAATACTTCAAACACAGCTGGTAGGATAATTGCTAATATAGAGAATAGAATAGAATTGTAGAAAGTTGTTGGTGTTTGCTTATGTCCCTTTATCTGTGCATTAGGCATCCTACAAGTAGCAGAGATTTGAAATAGAAGAAACCTGCAACATTGCCAGAGTTAGCTGTGTGCGGAGTGTCTCTTCTCTCTCTCTCCAACTCCCCTTTCCCCCTGTTGGTGACGTAGCTTTCAAGAGCTGTGGCACCGGTGGGTGGGCATTGGGAACAGCGTCGAATCTGCTCCTGCAAAGAACTTGGCAACTTGACAGATTGAAGTGCCCAAGAATTTTCTTTGCCTGAGCAGAATGGCAGAAGGGTTCAATTTTAAAGCAGTAGGTGAGATGTTAGCCGGAATTCAACGTGAAATTAGTGCAGTTAGGGAGGAAAATAAAAATTTAAAACAAGAAATGGTAGCATCTCGCCAAGAAACTCGAGTTTTGTTTCAAAGAGTAGATGGGTTGGCCATGGGGAACCCTGCCTCTAGTACTACTGCCTCCTCAAAGAGTTTGTCTGATACAGACCCTAAGACAGTGGCTCAGGTCATTCATTCTGTTTCTCCTCTCATTCCATTAGCCGCCCCAGAACGATTTCAAGGGGATCCACAGAAGGCCCAATTATTTTTAACGCAGTGTTCCTTGCATTTTATGTGTAGACCTACCCTCTTTCCAGATGCACAGTCTAAAGTAGCCTTTGTTCTGTCATATTTGGGGGGTGACGCTGCTAATTGGGCCATGCCTTTGATCACTAATGATGACCCCTTTCTTTATAATTTTGATTCTTTTAAGACTGAATTTCTTCGTATTTTTGACAGAAGAAGGGTATCCCAGGCCACCGATAACGAGTTATTAGAGCTGCGTCAAGGATCTAAAGATTTACTCTCCTATTTGACGCAATTCAATAAATTAATTCTAGAAACTAATTGGCCAGAAGAAAAGAGAGCTGCTCTTTTTTACAGAGGATTGCGAGATGAACTTAAGGACATTTTGGCTCAAATTCCAAATCGACCAACGCAATTATCAGCTTTCGTAGATCTGGTTTTAGAGTTGGATTTTCGTAACTCTGAATGTAAAGGAGAGAAGAAGAAAGACTGGAAAGTGAATTTTCCACGATTTGATAGAGTTCGAACTGAAGGAGAAAGAGATAAGAATGATTCCGAACCCATGCAGATAGGAGCAGTGCGGGGACCCCTGAGCAAGGAAGAAAAAGAACAACGGAGGTTGAAGAGATTATGTCTCTATTATGGAATCTCTGGGCATTTTGTGAAGGAGTGCCCAAAAAGACCAAAGACCCTGATTAAGGGAAACGCCTTGAACCATCAGTAGACGGAGTCGCTCTGATGGCGAAAGATGAGAAGACGACTCCAGAATCTCACTTAATCATGAATACTTTACAGACATTGATTCCTCATATCATTCTTCATATGACTTTAAAGTTCAGAGAAAAAGAAATTTTGGGAGTAGCCATAATGTTGAATTCTGGAGCCACTGGAAATTTCTGCGACCTAAAATATGCTCAAAGGATAGGAATTCATGCTATTCGTAAAGAAAAGAGTGAACCTGTAGGTGCGGTTGATAGGACAAATTTATCTTCCGGCCCAATTACAAGTCATACTGAAGTTCTGGAATTAATTCAAGCTGATGGGCATCAGGAGAAATTACAATTTAATCTAATCGATGCTCCACAATTTCAACTTATTCTAGGATTGCCATGGTTGACAGTTCATAATCCCACCATTGATTGGGAGAATCGAACAGTTCAGATGAACTCAAAATTCTGCATGGAACATTGTTATTCAATTGGAGAAAGGTCGGTGGAACCTTCGCTTGCTACTTCACTTTCGTATGGAGGACAACCCATTGGAGTGATCGATTATGTGAACATTCCTGCAGAGTATCAAGATTTTGAAGCAGTTTTTAGTGAGCAAGAGGCATAAGTGCTGCCACCGCATCGTTCTTATGACTGCACCATCGATCTGGAGCCGGGAGCGGTACTGCCCTGTAGCAGAATATACGCATTGACTGAGGCGGAAAATGATCATCTGAAGGAATATCTTGATCGTTACTTGAAAAATGGTTTTATTCAACCTTCCCAGTCGCCTGTATCGTCACCTCTTTTCTTCATTCCTAAGAAGGAACAAGGAGATCTTCGGACTTGCATTGATTATCGAGCACTAAATCAGGTGACGATAAAGAATCGCTACCCTCTCCCATTGATATCTGTTTTGTTAGATCAAATTAAAGAGGCTCGGATTTTCACAAACTTGATTTACGTGGGGCCTATCATTTAGTGCGAATGAAAGAAGGCCATGAGTGGAAGACAGCATTTAGAACTAAATTTGGCTTATTTGAATACCGGGTGATGCCCTTTGGTCTTTGCAACGCCCCTGTTGTCTTCCAGCATTTTATTAATGAAGTTATGGGAGACTTGCTTGATAAGGTAGCTATTATCTATGTGGATGACATCTTGATATATTCCAAAGATTCAAAGGATCATTCAGACCATGTGAAGATGGTGCTTGAACATTTACGAAATCCCCATTTGTTCGTGAAACTGGAAAAGTGTGTCTTCAGTGCTACTAGAGTTTAATTTCTAGGGTTTGTTTTATACCCACACGGAGTCATCATGGATCCGAAAAAGGTACAAGCAGTGGACGACAGGCCATCTCCTAAAGAGGTGAAAGAAATTCAAAGATTTTTAGGATTCGCCAAATTCTACAGACGTTTCATCCAAGGATTTTCCCAACTGATTGTACCAATCACTCGTTTACTGAAGAAAGGATTAAGATTTGAATGGTCGAATGAAGCTGAATTAGCCTTTCAGAGTTTGAAGAAGAAATTCATTTCCGCCCCTATTTTGATGCATGCTGATCCTTCCGAACTATTTTTTGTAGAGGCAGATGCTTCTGATCAGGCTATTGGAGGAGTGCTTTCACAAAGACATCGAAATACTGGGCAGCTTCATCCTGTAGCTTATCGATCCCGGAAACTGAGTCCAGCGGAAATTAATTATACCATCGCTGAGAAAGAACTTCTAGCTGTCAAGGATGCTTTTGAAGATTGGAGACACTATTTATTAGGTGCAAAACATACAGTCACCGTATTCTCAGATCATAAAAATCTTCGATTTTTAAAGACTGCAAAGACTCTAACTCCTAGACAATTACGTTGGTCTTTGTATTTTGCTGATTTTGACTTTGTTATCACTTTTCGCCCTGGAACCAAGAATGGAAAAGAGGATGCTTTATCGCGAATAAATACGGAAGAGAATGAACATCCTGTAGAGCCACAACTCATCATCCCAGAATCTAAGATCATTGGAGTTATATCTGTCGATAATTTCCAAGATGAAGTTCGGAACTGTCTATCGTTTGAGGAAATTCTGGAATGGAGCACTCAAGGACCTGATCGAAAGATACAGCAACAGTTACCATATTTCAAAGAAGCCTTATATCTTCCCACTATCCGCTTACAACAAAAGGCTCTTCAAGTTTGTCATGATTCACCTCTGGCGGGCCACAAAGGAATTTCTAAAACCCTTGATTTGGTGCAGCGTTATTTTTGGTGGCCTGGTTTATCTTCTGATGTCAAAGAATATGTCCAGTCCTGTGGGTTATGTGCTCGAGGTAAACCTTGTAGACAGCCCCCTCAGGGAATGCTGCAACCCCTTCCTACTCCAACCCATCCTTGGCACACTATCTCTATGGACTTTATAGTAGATTTACCCCTCAGTAAAGGACATAACACTATTCTGGTGATTGTAGACACTTTCACAAAGAGGAGTCACTTCATCCCTTTACCTGGGTTACCTACTGCTAAAGAATTAGCCCGATTATTTAGTGAGAACATAGTCAAGTTACATGGAATTCCGAAGGTAGTGGTATCAGATCGGGGATCTCAATTCATTTCCCATTTTTGGAAGGTATTCTTAAAAGGGCTTGGTGTAGAGATCAGACTATCTACCAGTTACCATCCTGAGTCAGACGGTCAGACGGAGAGAATGAAACAGGAACTTGAGCAATATCTTCGCTTGTTTCTTCTGGAAGGGGGTGGGGAGTGGTCAGATTTGTTGTGGATGGCAGAATTCGCATGTAATAATGCGAAGAGTGTCTCCACTGGTTATTCACCATTTTATTTAAACTATGGCTGTCATCCTAACCCTTTCCAGACAACAGAGTATCTTGACGTTCCTGCAGCGGAGAATCTGATTAAAGATTTAGCTTCCCTCCATAAATCTCCAGAACAAAATTTGATTAAGGCTAAACGAACATATAAAACATGTGCTGATAGACATCGTAAACCTGCACCACAATATCATGTAGGGGATCGAGTTTGGTTATCCTCCCGCAATCTCCATTTGAAAGGTAACAGGAAGTTTCAACCTAGGTTTGTGGGTCCCTACACTGTTGAAAAGATTTTAGGGCCAGTCACGGTAAAATTGAAACTTTCTGCTAAAATGGGTATTCATCCTGTTTTCCATGTCTCTTTGTTGAAAAAGATTACCTCTCACATCCGATTAGTTAGACCTCCAGAACCTTTGCACCTTTCCGGTCATTCTGAGTATGAAGTCAAACAAATATTGGATTCTAAAATCCGTAAAGGGAGACTTCACTATTTGATAGATTGGAAGGGATATGGTCCAGAAGAGAGGTCTTGGGAACCCATTGAACACATCCATGCTCCAAAATTGTTAAGACGATTTCATATTCAACACCCATCTAAACCAAGACCGATAAATCGGTCTTTGAGAGGGGGTACTGTCAGGAATCACACCATTGCTTCAGTCCGGCATATGGACTTACTTACACCATTAAAGACACGAGTGATTGTTAAGCCTCAACTAGTCAATCACTGGTACAATTTAAGATAGAGTTTGCAGTCTCCTAAGATGGCCGCCGTTATGGCCACGGTGGCTAAGAGCACACCACACAGTCTAGTTAATCCCAGAAGTGCGCGAGATTCTATCTGCGCACTTCAACTGAAGTTCGTCACCATAGACATCGTTTTTTGGAAGCTCCGCGTTTATTAATCATAACGGGAGTTTAGTATTTCACAGAACAACTAAAGAGCAGTTATAGTTTGAGTAAGGCATTCTCGTGACTCCGTTTGAGTCTTATTTGAGTTCCTGCTTAATTCGAATCTCCGACGCCGAGCAGCAGCACAACGGAGTTCAGCTTCCTGTCAAGGCGTGACCTTGAAGAACAAAGTCTTGTTCCCGGAGCTAAGTTTTCTCATAAGCCAGCAAGAATTGGAAGCAGTTTGCAGCATCGTGACAAGCGGAGAATCCTCTTCAGGTTCTCCTGAGACATCGTCCAGCTAGGAGTCTCGAAGTATTCTGGTACTGTACATTGCAACGTCTTGCGAACTATTTAGTTATTTAACCTTGTCCTCTCCAGCATTGCGCTTTCCCTATTTCTTCCCTTTCCCTGTCTTTCCTACCTTGTTCCTTTTTACGCGACTCTTCATGATTAGGACTGGCTGAAGACTACACCTTGTAAATATTGCGGAACTCGTTCCTGAGAGAACTACAAACTAACTAAAGAGCAAGGAGACTTCAAGGTATTCATCTTAAGGGTTATATATTAACAAGCAGACTAAGGTTAGACCCCTGTTAAAGTTATTTCTCTATTATTTTAGAAAGCTGTCGTCTCCTCAAGAAAACACTATCTACTAACATATAGAAGAGGGGCAAATACTTCAAACACAGCTGGTAGGATAATTGCTAATATAGAGAATAGAATAGAATTGTAGAAAGTTGTTGGTGTTTTCTTATGTCCCTTTATCTGTGCATTAGACATCCCACAAGTAGCAGAGATTTGAAACAGAAGAAACCTGCAACATTGCCAGAGTTAGCTGTGTGCGGAGTGTCTCTTCTCTCTCTCTCCAACTCCCTTTCCCCCCTGTTGGTGACATAGCTTTCAAGAGCTGTGGCACCGGTGGGTGGGCATTGGGAACAGCGTCGAATCTGCTCCTGCAAAGAACTTGGCAACTTGACACAAAGCTACCCTTAGATCCGATCCTCAACTCCTCAATTGAAATTCTCTGATCTGCCTAAACATGTCTACCCTCGAAATTGAACTTTTACTACATAATATTGAATTGATAACTATCTAGAAACTATGCTTATTAGTGTACTGTGATTATTTATGATTCTGAAGTGTATGTTGCTGTAAAATGCTCTGATACCCCTCAGGTTGTTTCAAAGCTATATAAAACACCTATAATCAATTTTAAAAAGTCAATTTAAAAATGGAGCCTACGTTAAGAACCTGTTGGATGCTTTCCAATTACCAGGAGAAATTGTTGTGGTGAAGTGTTGAGCTCATCAATGAGGAATCGAATATGTTGCCATAGTTTATTTATTTATTTGAAGACTTTTATATAGCCCTGGCTTGACCCGGAGGTATCAGAGCGCTTTACATGACGAATCATTAGTTACAGAATTACATTTGTTACTGGAGCCTAAAATACCAATAGGAAAAGACAATGTTGCAAAGTAACATGAGTTCTAAAGTAAAACATAACAAAAACAAAACGTCTGAAGGGGCGTAGAGGGGGAGGAGTAAAAAAGGGATTGGAAAGACGATCAGATCAGGCAGACCCACGAGCTGGAAAGTATTTTAGAGAAACCCAAAGTCAGAAGAGAAAGTTGGACAAACCAGCAGAGGACCAGCATTAACCGCATCGAGTTTCGCGGTGACTGAACAAGTTGAGAGGGGTGGAGGGGACCTGATGGGGGTCAAAAAGAGGAAACAGACTGTCCAGCGACACAGGGAGCAGTCCAGTGGTCAACGCCGTCAAGATGGAGGATCCTGGTTATGGGTAGGCAGAAAAACCAATTCCAACAACTACAAAGGGGGTTAACTCCATGGAGCAGGATTTGAAAGGGGAGTAGTCACAGGATTGAGGAGGGGTGAAGGTTGGTGGTCGCCAATCTCAAATGGGTCGTCAATGTGAGCTCGCAGGGGGCTGCAGGGCCGCTGTTTCGTCGTTCTGCAAAACCACAAAGTCCGGAGACGTAAGCTCAGGCACCTAGGCATAAACCCTGGGAGGTAGCAGCTGGAATCCAGGGGGGGGCGCTTCCCCAGTCTCGATGAGGGAAAACAGCTCAGGGGCATCAGTTTTCAGAATCGCTGAACTTTTGCCGCTGCAAGACTCACGCATCCCAGTCGCTGATCCGGAAGGTGAAAGAGGTGGTCAGGCAGCTGCGGGCAAACCAAAGAAAGTCATGAAACGTCCAGAGGGGCGAAACCCAGCCCATCACCTCCACAGCCACCGAGGAAACTCCACCGAAACACCAGCCGCACAGTTTGTTCCCTCCTCAGCAGATCCTCGATGATTCATCGGAAGAAAGGGAAGACACAGCCAAGAGCTGAAGAAAAACTATGCCCAATGTCCGGCTGGGTAGGTGACGGCCGAGGGGCTGATCGACAGCCAATCTTGCCTGTAACTGCAACGGCAGCTCCACCAAGCTTTGGCCATGTTGGATTCAGGCTCCGTGGTCGGAAGAATATTCATTGTTATTCAGAGGTTATGAGTATAATCGCGGGAATCAGAGAATCGAAGGACCGTTATCCATTAGAACCCCAGGTGAGTGAAAAAATATGAGGATATCCTCGGCAACCGATATGCTGACTCTGTAGCCATGTATTGTGCATTTTTAGCCAGCTCCTTCAATGGAAATTAAAAATTTGAGTCCGAAGAGGAGAGTTATTTTGCAATGCTGATGAAAGTTACTAACACATGGAATGAATTGAAGCAGGTGCAGGAAAAATTGTCAGAAGCAGAACAGAATGATTTGGTTCAGATGGGATGCGAGAAAAATGCAAATGACCTCCGGATGTCAGTAGACGGGAGACTGGTATTACCAAATAGCTTGTTGTTTTCAATACACAATATTAGCATGGATACACACATTTAGATAGAGACTCAATGATGAGACATTTCAGGCAGAGTTGGCATAACCCAAGATTCAGAATGTTGGCAGAAGAGATTTGCCAAGGGTGTGTAACTTGTCAACAGTTAAATGTAGGGAACAGACAGATGTCACGCTAACACACCTACAGACATCAGGTGGCCCATTCATTAGGATGCTAATGGATTTTATCGGGATGCCTGTACATTACAGGGTGAGATATATCCTAGTGATTGTGTGCCTCTTTTCAAGATGGGTAAATTAATACCAAGGTTCGTCTTGCCGATTTGCCTTGAGTCAGACAGAGGAACGCACGTGATGAAGATGATCTGCACAGCCTTACAGATTGAACAAAGATTACATTGCAGTTACAGACCAGAAGCACCTGGTATTGTTCAGCAAACAAATGGTACCATTGAGTCTAGTTTGGCCCAGGTCTGTACATCCACCTCTCAGAAATGGACAGATGCTTTACCTTTGGTGTTAACAGGAAGACTGGATTATCACCCCATGAAATATTTAGGGGTGGGAAAAAATTCCATTCCAAGCAGTTTGCCCACTCTGCGTGGAGTTCCAAAAATCTCTGTAAAGTGACAACGGTATTTTTCTCTCACACAGCTTGCTAGCATTAAGCTGGCGAGCATGAGTGAGAAAAAATAAGCGCTAGACCTCCTCCCAGTGAGATTTCTCAATACCGGTGGGTGACTGCCGTAGGGCATGACCGCTCGCGTTGAGAAATCTGCTGCTGGCGTTGAGGAAGCTGCCACTTGAGTAGAATATCTACTTGGGTGGCAGAAAGAATCTGAACCGTCTGGCACAACACATAGTGCCGCTCGCACTGATTTTACAGCACATGACAAACTCCTGGTGCTAAAAGTCAGCATGAACAGCATGACGCACCACACTCTACCACTTGTGGAACTTCAATTGGGGCAGCTGTTTTGTTTGGGACTGTACAGAGTTCAGCTTAGCAGAACTCTCCGAACTCCACCCAGGCCTAGAAATATGAATGGGCAGATCAATGAGATTACCTGCCATTCCTGCCAATGCTCTCTTGTATATCACTGACAATATTATATTAGATTATTGCAAAGGATTGACTCTCATCAGGTCTCAGCTGCCATAAAATACCTGCATTTAGAACAGTGCCACAACCTCAATCCTGGTGATGGAGTCCTGATCAAGAAGCATGCTTGGAAGACTTGCTAGATGGAAAGGCCCCTTTCAGGTGATCCTCATTACACATACTGCTGTTAGGTGTGCTGGATTCATGTTTCACACACCAAAAGAGTGAGCAGTCCAGAAGTAGTGTCTTTGGTCTATGATCCTGAATGAAGAGCTTTGGTAGTTGCACCATCAATCGAAAGAGCAACCAGGCCAACAGCACCAGTGACAGGCCAGCCACTGGAAGAAAGACGGGGTGAAATCAGTTGATGGAATGTAAAGTACCTGAAATAAGAAAGAGTGGCATTGAGATCGCTGACAAAGATGAAGGAGGGATCGAGTCACTGAGAGAAAGTGCCACTAATGTGGTACTAAGACAAGAAGATCCAGGCGAACGAATCAACACTGAAACAATGAGAACAAATTGACAAAAGGAATGGCCACAAAGTTATGAAAACAAAGCTTGAATTCCAAAAATAATACCAGTAGAGGCTGAGTTCAGCAAAAAGATCGCCTAAATCCAAATCAGTAATACCTAAGAAGATCGAAAAGAGCATGAATGCCCTGTCACAGAAATTCAGCACTTGAATGGCCATACTTTGTGAACACTGCTTTGAATGTCACATTGGAATTGTGCAATGTGAATCCTGAGCTATCTGGACCTCCCTGAAACAAGAAAGCAAAACTGATGGAGATGATCTGAAAAAAAGAGGACACTTAAAACCAAATGGAAATTGAAAAAAGAATTTTGAACTGTGTTCATTGGATGTTTTTGGTTTTAGTTCTTTGTTTTACAGAGGATCAACCATACCCAAGTTTAAAGTTACAGAAGAATAGAGACAACACTTTAGAAGAACACAGAGTAGGGTTTAGGATTGTCTGTTTAGAAGCATAAGTGTTGAAAAGAAAGAAAAAAAGATTACCTGCATTAAAGAAAGTACATCCTAAAACTTGCTACAAGTTATTGAACTAAGTGCATTGAACTGACACAGAGAATGTGTTGCATTAGAAATAAGTGTTAGTATATCATGGGTTCAATTTTCATAATAACAGTAATGATGATCACTATAGCACTAATAGGATTTTACATTCCGCCAGAGTCATAGCCTAAAGCAAAAAACATTACTAATTTACCTGTTTACCATACTAAGGAAGACCCTTTTAGTTACTCCGTTGTAAGCTATAAGACAAATGACTGTTCTAGTAATATTTATACTAGGGTTAGTACAAGAATACACTAACGCCATGGATGCAAACATTCCTCTATCTTATGCTATTTCTTACAGCATTCTATTGTCATTAGTTTATAGGCGATGACAGTTTGAGTATATCTGTTCTTATCCCAATCTAATACTTTCCAGTGTAATATTAATCAACAGCCTAAATATACACTCACAAGGAACGGAGATGGACGCAGACCGGTTCTGTTTCCTTCCTCATAGACCCTTACATGCTCTGAAGGCTTCCAAAGACAATTTAACCAGTTTAATGCGACCAATACAAAAGGCTTCTATAATGGTTTCAAAAGAGAGATATAATAACATGACACGGACTACTGATAAAAAGAGTGATGTTTTAGAAAATGCTTGCAAGAAAGTAGAAAACAATTTTAGAAAGAAAATGTTTACCTTAAACTGAGTCTCGACAGCCAACACAAAGGTAAAATGTGCATGTACAAAACACGGACACCAAAAAGGCCTAGACATATAGGGGGTAGTATTGTGAACACACAATTGAATTAAAAGGGGGATCTTGATAAATTTTGCAGGGAGACGAAAATGCTATTCCAGGGGGTTAGTACATTTGTGGACAGAATGCTTACTTGTTATTGCCAGCTAAATGGGAGGAAATCTGCTATTTAGGCGTACTAATTCCAAAGATGTACCATGTGAATAATTTAGATGCACTAACATTAACACCCTCACACAGACAAAAATGCATTACAAAAATGAGAAAAGGACTGGTAGAAGACATATTTTGAGCTGTCCTTCCACCTGTCGGCATTATAATAAATGGCAGAAAGATTGGAAAGTTATCAACAGTTGTCATCAAAATGGCAACTAGCATATCCGCAGCTTTGTTTATAATTAATACAGAAGTAATAGCTATATGGTTGTTGATTTTACAGGATTGCCTGGCATTAGACATCTTACTGGCAGAAAAGGGTGGAGTCTGCAAAAATGCTTAAATTAACGTATTTCTGTAGACACATACCTGATGGGAGTTGGGAAATAAAAGGCTTCGCAAAGAATATATCAGGTTTAGAACCTGAATTTTGTGAATTGGAAACACCAATGTGTTTGAAATGTTTGGAAAGGGAGTTGCCACGATTGAGAATTGGTTTTCAATTTGTGTAAAATTTCATTATGCACTGTGGTTGAGCTGTAGATACATATTTTGCAAGAGAAAGGAAAGGCTAGAAAAGAACTGCTATGAGAAGGATTTGAGTTTGAGGGGTATCATGAATGAAGACTCCATGAACTTTTTGAAATTTAGAGGCTTGAAAGGAAAAAGACGATGAAATTGCACTCTGAAATGGACATACATGAAAATCCTAGCTATGTGATGATTAATTAAATCATCAGACAAGAGATTGTGGAAGTTGAAAATGTTTACATAAATTTACCTCATAACAAACTAGAAATGTGATTATCGTTAACATAGAAATTGCATGTCAAAATAGTGGATAGAGAAAATTTGCTTTTTATTAATTGTGCAAAAAGTGAGAATGCTGCTTAACTCTGCAAAAAGCTCCCATTATTCTTGTTCTTTCACTGCTAGGCCTCAATACTTTCTTGGCTCCTTCCTAAACCGTTAATAAAAATAAATGCTTTTTTGTAAAATGCTGATTTAATGTTATAACTGGACTGTAGAGCTTGATATCTTTGTGAAATGTACAGTTTGCTGCTAAATGTATTTCTTTCCTTCCTCACATCATATGACTTCATTATATTTTACATTATTTCCCCTGCCACACGCTTATAATGAACAAATATATTAATGAATGAAAATTCTCGCTGTAGGTTTAAATTCTATGATCTAATCAGGACATGGCAGATATTAATGTTACATTTCATAGAACAGTCCATTGTAACGGAGTAGGCTTGCAAAGGTTCTCATGAGAACCTTCTTAAGCGTATCTTTTTGTGTAATACGCTTCAGCGGCATTCCAATAACTATATGTCAACATGGACGTTTACGGTGGGAATTGAGAAAGATGACAGACCATCGGAAGATCCATTCCTATTGTTTAAGAAATTATTCAAATTTCACAGTTTGCAAAATGTTTTGTGCTTTCTATATAGTACATGTTCCTTGATAACAAGAAAGTTGAGGCATTCTATGCACCCCCACCCTGCCATGTCCCTTAGCACTTTTTATGTGCTAGCTGGATTTGCCATAAGCTACTGCTAACGGTGACTTCTTTGTTTTCCTTATACTTTGTGAGGAGACTTTCTATCTTTATGCCGATCATAATTACTGCTGTGATTAATTCAGTTTGCCTGTTTTTACAGTTGCTATCGCAGTTGTTTGGGAACTCTGCTGTGTTTTCACAACTAGTCTTTATGGAGAGTTCAACCTTTTTATAGTTATTAGTCTTTTGTTCTAAATTATGGTTGCTGTTTTCCCAAAAGGAACTCTTTATTGGTTCTTGCTAGGATAGGTCAGGTCCCTTAGATTAAGATAGGGACTAATACCGTTCTGGAATGAGTTGTTATTTTGAATGCTTGTTTTATCCAAAATTGTCTAGATAATTCTGTACATTTTTTGGATTCATCTGAATAAAAAGAAAAAATGCAGACTAATCTCTTAAAGAGAATTTAAACAATTAAAACGTCATCAAACCTCTCATCATTGACTAACAATAATCGCTGTCAGACAATGATTATTTTAGAGATGTGTTTGGGTTGTGCCCCATGCTAATACAGTGATGATTCATCCGCCAGAAGAGGAGTGTAAATTGGAGGTTTGCTTAATAACATTAAAGTGCAGCTCTTACAAATGTTTATGAGATTTCCACTCTCACATAGAAACTAAAAAATGCTTGAAGATGCTATCATGAAAACCTTTTGTCAAAAGCACTGTAGCATTGTTTTGATGGTATGCAGCCACTGCAAGATGGAAACTTTCTAACAGTATTGCAAAAGGTAGGAGACATATTTAATGGAGCCTTATCTTGATTTACCTTGGATGTTTTCCAATCAGATGAGCTCACCCTATGAAAACTGCTCTGCACTACTCTCAAGAGAGCAAAATAAAGAACCGGACGACCAACCAAGGTTTAGCACAACCAAAACACAAGTATAAATATGATTATAACTCTGGTGCGACACACTTCCTGTCCCCGTCGTCCTAGGGTGTAATTCTGGTCAATATGTTCGTAGGAAGGCGGAAGGCTTACTCAATGAAATCCAACACACGTTCTTTTAGTCCAAATTATATTCTTTATTTCGGTAATGTTTACCAAGAAATTGACACAGCCAATGCGTTTCGTTCCTTGTAGGAACTTCGTCAGGGCTCTAATAGATTTATGCCTAGTCGTCGTAGAAACCTGATGAGGTAAGTTCAAAGTAATAAAAACAATGACCAATAAAGTAAATGAATCCTCATCACCTTATCACTTCGTGCTCCTGATGGAAAGTTGTAGAAGAGGCGTTGGTACACACTCCAGGTCAAAAAGGACTAATAAAGAAGACACCGTACAGTTAAATTCTGCGTGTAGTAAGTTGCACACTAGAGCAATAGCAAATCCATGGACATATGTAAAAAGAGAAGCATCAATGGGACCCCTCTGGTACGGCACGAACCTGGAGTGTGTACCAACACCTCTTCTACAACTTTTCATCAGGAGCTCGAAGTGATACGGTGATGAGGATTCTATCCTTTGTTTGATAACAAAATGCCAATTAATCTAATACTATATTTTGACACTTTTAAAGAAAGACTTTGGAAAAGTTTTGGAATTTGAATAGGAGTTCATGCTCAGTGGATACTAAACCAAAATATGAATTCACAATAATACTTACTTTTAATTATTTAAAGTAGTACGGCCAATTATGTTTTAATTGTATTCACCAGTGGCCCTTCAATCAGCTTGATATTACATTTAGTGAGTGAATACAAAAGGAAACACCAAGATGTGCTTACCGTCAATGAAAATGGCTCTTCTCAATCCCTAATGAGCTAAACTAAATCATCACCATATGCCAATGTCTCTAATTATAAATCCCCAGTGAACGCAACCACTCAAAATGAGTTGTGGCTATACCTTTCAAGCATAGTTTCTCTAGCCAGTTAAAGCGATGTATGTGATATTGGTCAACTTATTCCACTTTCTTAGCTAATGTCTAAGAGTAGCACAGCCTCTTATCAAAAGTACACTCTTAATTACACACATTTAATTCTTATTAATTTGTTCCGTGCTCATGACGGCTCCCAGCCGTCATGAGCCACGGTAGTCGTGTGCTGCTCATAATGGCTGGGAGCAGTCCAAACGTTGCCGCTCTGCCCACGCGCAATTAATTCCCCGCCTGTGCGGGCGAATGATTCAGTGGGCAGAGTTTGGACGGCTCCCAACTCATGACGGCCGGCAGCCGTCATGAGCACCGTGCCCACTCCCCCCCCTCGCACCATGGCAAAATTAACACCGCAGCAAAGAGGTAAACACATTGACTTTGTATTAGTTCCAAGTGATACTAGACCATTCACAAAAAGGTCTCTGACCAAACAAGTTCCTATTCTTTTTTAATGGTACAGCAATTCAGGCTACCTTCTTATGGTCTGTCATTCCCAAGAGATCATTTATTTCCTGTCCCGCTCTGTTAAAGGGGCTGGTGTTGTCAATCTGGTATTCGTCATCTCTGATGACTCTTCGTTTTCTTTGTTATTCCTCCTTTTTTTGTGTCTTGTGTTTGCTCACTGTCCTAATAAATTTCTTTAACTTCAAAGATCTACAATAATGTTGTATCTGTATAAGGAATATGCTCATTTCCGCCATGTTTGGTTCTTCACATAATTCTAGCCATGTGTTCCGTATATATTAGATTACATTTATTATCTTCATCCTTGTTACATGAGGGCTGTAATACCCCTTTGTAATGTGTGTGTTATGTTTCACATATGAATCTGTTAATTGAGAGATATCATTATTCTTGTGTTACTGGTACCATAAACAAATACTAGGCGCAAACTATCTGCTTCTGTGGTGATTTTAGCATGAGAATTAAATAACCAAATCAAGAAGACACATAAAAACTTAGCTTTATTTTCTGTAGAATTTTACAAATTCCTTTACTATTTTCGTTGACAACGTAAAAATATTGTGCTGAGCTTCCCTCAATGCTATTATTTTACGTTTATTTGTTCAGTTATATAAATTAGAAGCAAAACTCGTCCTGTGTTTGCAATGCCATATTGCTTTTCTATGTGCTGAAGCAACATTGGCATACATTCTACTTATGTTTGATACACTCTCAAAATGATTAGTTAGTGCAGACACCTTTTACTTTGATATATTACTGTTCCACCAGAGTAATATCAATAGGAATGAACCTTTACATAATCTTTACTTTGCTTCACCATTTTGTTTGTCACAAAACCGACTTTAGGATTAACTGAGAGGTTCTGGAGGCTGCTTATGGATTCCACGTATGTCCAGTAGTTCTTTCAACTTCAAGTATTTTAGAAATTAACACAAAAATGATATCTTTTTGATCACTTTTGGATTTTCTAATATCCTGTGAATCCACCTTATACCTATGATTTCAATACTAAGACGTTTTCTATGAAGTATGCTATTTTTGCCAGAGTTCTAGTACCATAGATATACAGGAAGGTTAATAGGTGCATATCGCAGACTTCTTTTCCTAATCACAATACACTTTCTTACCATCATAAGTAGTTTAATTTATTATTTTGTTATATTGAATGAGAATGAATATATGTTTCATCTGACACACTTGGTTGGCTGCCAAAGGAGCACTACTTTTTGCAATGTGTCACCAGTGCTTTATTTTTACATAACCCAAGATTGGGGACTGTTTTAATTTTGTTTTATTTTTCTCTTGTCTTCACATGTAATTCGTGTTTTTACAAATGCATCTATGTGATCTGGTGGTGCTATTACAATTAGGGTTTTATTCCTAGGTCATTTTGTAACTAGCTATGAATATAGCATTATTGGACTCCAGGTATTGGACTGTTCCTTGGACTGTCCTCAATCTTATTTCATTTTAAACTTACTTCCATTTATTTTCTCTAGACTCTAGATTCATCAGAGTTTTTAACGGTATCCACATCTAACGGCCATCAACAGTAACGTGTGTGGTGAACCTATTCTCAACTTAGAAGTGCGTTTCCTCTATCCACTTAATGCTAAGTACCCGAGCCACCATCACAAAATAAAGTACCAAAACAACAGTATATGTGCTAATATATCACATGTTTCTCGAATGCTTGTGAAATCACTGAGGATTTAACTAATGCTGACTAAAGATTAATGATTTCTGAATAAAATAAATGGAATTTACTAAATTGTTACTACAATCCTATATGTCACTCAAAATCTCTTTATTTTAAAATAAAACAAAATGAAATTGTTGATAAAGGTGAATTGATGTAAATGATTGCTCCTTTTAAACTCTCTCTGTCTATGATCCATGGGCCATGGGACCAGTGGCGGGGGTTATTTAATGATTACACCCGAAGATTAAGATACAAACATCCCGCTCTATCAGGACAATTACAAATTCCTCATGATAAAGGGGTGATTTCTCTTTAAATGAGCTGGATGTGAAACGACAGCAAACAAAACTTTGTCTATGTCACTTATATTTGGCAACTATCCACTGGCTCTACATGTAAAAACAACTCCATATTGAAAAAATATAGGGGCATATTATCAAGGCAGGCGAAATTACATTATCAGCGCTTTTGCGGGCGTTTTCGGACGCAAAGCGGCGATAATTCAATCGCCTTATTAGCAAGCTGTCGCTAACATCAGTTAACGACAGCTTTTAGGTGATAGCGAGCGATTTGGGGCCCGCGTTGCATGTCAGAGATATTTATCGCTAATGACATGCAAATTGGGCGTACCCAACCAGTTAGCGACTGAAAGCAGTCGCTAACGTCGCTATCGCCTATTACCAAGGCAGGCGTAGCGATAAAAAGATTTGCGCTAAGCGCGAATATCGCTGAAAACTAACGCCTGCTCAGACCATTTCTTAGCCTGTATATCCAATGGGAGGTGGATATTCAGGTTAAGACCCTATTGGCGATGATGCCTGAATATCGCTGGTTTTCCAGCGATATTCACGCATTTCGCCGATATCGCGTGTTATTTTATCGCATTGGAGATAAACGTTGCTAATAGCACGTTATCTCTGCCATAAAATCTGGCGATTCTGGGCGATAAAATTTTTTTTGCTAAGCTTCTTTAGCGATAAATATCGCTAGTTGTTGCTAATATGCCCCATAGTTCTCTCAAAACAAAAACTTAAAACTTCTCTATTCATGTTGGCGCTGCCTAAAATCCATGGGATGAATTACCTTTCATCTGGATGTCTGGGTAAACAGGGGGGAACAAAGGTCCATGCAGCCCCTTTGGTCCGGGGGGCCGAGCTGCAGGGGCCACCCTCAGCATGGTATCTGGTCCGAGAGCTCTTGCTAAAATCTGGAGCGGGGGCCCCTCCGTGCACCTTGCAGGAGGGCCCCCTCAAATTTCGCTAGGCAACTAAGGGGAAACCTTGGAAAAGATGAGAATGTGTTCAAGCCACTTGATTTACCAAAATTTCCCCCAAATCAGAGACTCAAAAAATGAATGCACAGGCAGGCCAGGCAAAAGCCTTTGTGGGGCATGGGCCAGAAACTAGTTGTGGGGTTGTGACCCAAGGAACTGGGTTTTAATCCTTACTTCCCAGTTTGACCAAACTGTGTGACCCAGGGCAAATATTTTCCTTCATCTTCACATCTAACATGGGCTTCGATTGGAATTCATAGAGCATATTATCAAGCCCATTATCGCCGCTTTATCGGCAGTTTCCTGCCGATAAAAGCAGCGATAATGTAACGCCCTTACTTGATAATATGCCCCAAACTTTTTAGATTTAACAATTTGTACCTTTGGCTTCATGGTAGTCAACACTTACAGTGCGAGAGAAGCAGGCTGGGCTAAGAGCAGAATCTCCTGGCGCCTCGGCACTGTGGGGCTTCTCTTGCAGAGAGGAACCCTGTCACAGCATGGAAAATTCCCAGCAAAGCTGCAAAAATTATGGGTTCCTTTACCACCATCACTACAACATACCTGTTGGCGCTTTTAGTAGGGAGGGAGGCTATTGAGGGCACTTTTGCACCGCCGGAACGTCACTTTTTTTAGGTTTTCGGGTGCAATGTGCCACTGGCATATGTATAAGGCCATGTAAAGCCACGTTACGTCGATTTTCTTGGCCTTATAAATATGTGCCCCTTTCACGCAGAAAACAGCGTGAATGGGGTGTTCTATGGGTGTTGCTGGGGTTGTTCCCAGCAACATCCATGGCTTTTTGACACATTTCTCCTCGTTTTTCCTCTTTCTATGTGTGCTACATTCTGCAGCATGCATAGAAAGAGGAAGGTTTCCAAAATCATCTCCACAACACAGGCACCCTTGCACCATGGAGCAAAGGTGCCTGCATCGGCACACGGCAGCCCATTGCGCGCCAGGGCAGGGGAAAAGGACAGGAATGTGTAGATACGGTGCATTCCTGCCTTTTTCTTTTGCAGTGGGCCTGCTGCACTGCCCTCGCCCAGCAAGTGGTGCAAGTTCTTTGCACAAAAAGGCCCAATCAGCTGCGAGCATCTCTTTTGTGAATCTCACAGCATAGGCTTGGCATGTATGTTAATGCAGGGATAGGATGACAGTGACCCACGCTGCCAAACATTTTGCACCTGCTAACAGCAAGGGGTCTCTTCAGGTAGAAGGGTCAGGTGTACAATACCCATTTCCACCCCCATCTCTTCTGAAGATAGTTGTTATAGGTTGCAGGGTTGGTGATCTAATAAGGGGGCATGTTCGTGCAGGCCTAATATAAGATTCCGAATGCAACATGATGCTATTTTTGTTGTCATCGTCCTCCTATTGTCTGCATAGAACATATTTCATGCTTATGTTGTAAGTTACACTCATATTTTCAAAGATATTGCAGAAAATCAGTTTTTAAAACCACCTAAGGATATGCTACGTAAAATAATTATCAGCAAATAAAACCGACTGCAAAGAAGAATGAAAGTAATACTGCAGGTTTACGTTTAGGATAAATTCACAACCACAGGCGCTTAATCTACTTGCTGTTCCCACTCTCTCATCGCTCTTGATTTATTGTGATCCTGGTAAGCAGGCTGGTTTTATTTTTTAACTGCAGTTATCTCATCTGGGAATCCGTGTCATTTGTCATTCATCAAATATTTAGGTATCACATCAAGTTTACTAAATCCCGTCATGTTATGCCAAATCAGTGCCGCATATTGTGTGACAAATCTCACCCGGCATGATGCATCAGAGCTTTCATTACCAGGGAAGTGGAAAAGATGGGGTTTCAAACACATCAAAATCAAATCAGATTTGAGGGAAATGAACTGAGCGAGTCACTCTCTGCGGTATAAAAAGCTAATAAGCCCAAATCATATTGAATATGTTCTCTTCTATTGAGTTACAAAGTAACTAATTTAATTTCCAAATGCATTAACTCGTCATCATAAAGTTTATGCACTTTCAGTGTAGAATGCGATGATGCAAATCATGAAAGAAGTCATGGCATACTGTTATAATAATACTGTGTATTCTGTGGTAGTAGTCATGGGCGTTAATTGGGAGTAACCAGTGATAGGGGCGAGTACTCCCTTTGGTGCCCCTGGCACTGACTTAGTTATGCCTGGTTCAGAATACAACCCTTAGGACAAAATAGAAATGTGCCTACTTGGCCGCTCCCCAAAAAATTAAGAAAGACATTTTTTGGTGCTTCTGGAATAAAAGGGTACTGAATTTCATATCACCATTAGGCAGCCCCCTAAAGTTGCTGCCTTACCTTGCATTATTCTAGTGCAAGCACTGAGAACTAATGCTGGTCGCAGCAGTCACACAATCATCAGAAGGAACATAGCGGAATAAAATCTCTAGGAGGTGAGTTACCTTTCAATAGTTTTCACTGCTCCCCTTCCCATAGCCTCTCAGCAGCTATTAGGATGCTTAAGAAGTGAATGGTGGGACAAGTGGTAAATCATTTGATTTGCTCTGTGATCGGAGGATGAGTGATGGCACTTCTGATACTGTGGGCATTTCAGTGAAATGATGCCTAGGATTGGGATAAACCAGCTCAAACGTAAATGAACTGGTGTAGACACACAGTAATGAGGGTTTAATGGTTCTTAGAGGACTAGAACTAATTCATTGTCAGAAGTGGCATAGTGTGTAAAAACAATATATACCAGAGTATTGATACCTCAGGGTCTAGCTAGCGCTATATAAAACCTTAAATAAATAAAATTGCCTAATCTATTGCCATTGACTTAGGGCCTTAATTTGATCTCGGCTGATGGAATACTCTGTCACAAGAGTGATGGACATCCCGTCCGCCATATTTAGATTTCCATAGGATATATTAGGATGTTAATAAGGCTGAGGGGATATCAGCCACGTATGGGGCGGAGTATTCTTCTCAGCCTAGATCTAAATCAGGCCCTTTGACTTTGGCAGGTTGTCTACCCATCACCTATGTGTTTTCCTCAGTATGATGCCCGACGTCTGATGGGGATGTACAAGTGTTGGTAGTGTTCTCACTTGGCCTACGGAATGAAATCTGTAACCCACTGAGTAGGCTAACATATACCAAACCAGCACAGGATTGCTCCGAGGTGACCTGACACCAGGGGACCGGGCCTTGCAGTTCTGGCTGAACTCTTACCATTGGAGCAGGCCGAAGGGTGACTCGCATGTGGTTGGTTTCTGTATGAGGTAGCATGGTGGGTGAGAAGCAATGGGATAGAATGTGGCCCTAAGTAAATGCTGGTGGCTAAAACGTTTTCAAGCATTCAACCAATCACCTTTGTGTTTCCCAAGTATGACATCCTAAGTGTCACAGAACTATCCAGACATGCGTTTAGTGCCCTCTCTGCCAAAGATCCTAAGCTTTACCTCAATAATGAGACCACAGTAGGTTAAAACGAGTATCTGGTTAATTGTTTTCATTTGCATTGGAATGCTAGCCACCCAGTTTGTGCTGCACTGTTCCCACTGAAAGCAGAATCAAGGTTGAGTTGAATATGGCTGCTCTGAATCAGAAGTGGCATAGTAGCTGGCAACCAATGGAATGAAAGGGAGCCCAAGCAATTGCCGGTGACTGAAATTTAACTAGGGTTAGCCTGGGAGCCAAAAGCAGCCTTGGCAAAAAAAGGTCAAACCAGCCTAAGTCCTCTTTTCCTTCTCTCTCTTGTTGTACTTTCTCTCTGTCTGTCTCCCTCCTACAGCAGTCCCTGTGTCAGCTTCAATTAACACGGTGAAGCTGGAATTAGATGCAAAGGTGCCAGCATTAACCCTCTACCTTGAAAAATTGGCCCTCAAAAATGTATAGCTCACCAGGAAAATACCTAATTGAAAAAATGGTCAGTCCAGCGGTGGCATTACTCCCATCATCTTTGTGTTTTCACGGTGTGATACCCTAATGATGATGGGTATGTCCAGATTGGATTCTCATACTAGCAGTGCAACAGAACTCAATCAGATCTGACCAAAGTAGGCTGAAACAAGTCTACGATTTCTTGCATTCCTGTTCAGAGGAGCGCTGGTCTGGCAGTTCAGGCTGGAGCAGGTCCAAGGCTGACCTGTTTATGACAGACTTCTGCCAGAAATGGCACAGTAAGAATAAATAATGGGTAGGAATGTGGACAGAAGTGTTTGGCTGTGGCTGTGACTTTGAAAATGCTCCACCAATCACCTTTGTATTTCCCTGGAACCAATTAAAGCAGCCACAGTCTGAACAAAAAAATGACTTCAAAGATATGGGCCTACATTCAAGCTGTTGGATGTCATCCAGTTTATAAGTAGCACGAAGCTTTATACTTCGATGATGAGAACCATACGGATTTTGTGCTATCCATATCAGATAAATTAACATACAAGCGATCTACAAAGGAATTATTTACAGTAAGTACTATTACCCCCAGGTCCCTTATGTCCTCGACCCATTCATTAACATATGGAGATAACCATCTCCCGACAGAAAAAAAGAGCAGCATGCTGGGAACCTAATACTGCCCCTCCCACCGGGAGTTCATAAGCAGTATGTTGTAATCTTCCTCTCCTTCTCTCCCTCCCCGTTCCCCCCTCTCCTCCCTTACCTCTTGGTATGAACCGCGCTCCATCCTGGAGTGTGGGTTAGAATGTTCGGATTGAAGCTGTTGCCGCCAAGCTGGAAGCACCTGTTGTATTCATGACAATAAACCTAACGTTTGAACTTATCAATTGGTAGTGACTTATTACCACATTTATGGCGACGAGGACGGGATGCTGAGCCAGGGTCAGTGTGGTGTTTTCCCCCTGGAAATATTTGATGCTTGAGCGGAGCAAAGCAACAAGGAAGTCTCACCCAATTTATGAAAAAAAAATAATTCGGTCTACCTCGAGGCTGGTTGAGAGCGGAGACTAGGAGTAAACCGTCGACGTTGAGGTGAAGTGTATGACTCAAGGCAGCGGTGCTCTGATCCAGGCTGCGGAGAGACGTTCATCGGCACCAGGCTCAGTCCCCTCCGTGGTTTGTGAGGACTGTTATGCTGTGGGCGAGAAGCAGGGAACTCTCGTGAGGAGAAGACGGAGCAGGTCTTGTTCCGATCCCGCGCAGAGTCGTCGACTGGAAGTTCCGGCCCTGAAAAGGGGCAGTAGAAGGAGGACTTCGTCTGCCTAATCCTTCATGTGTGAAGTCAGGAGGGAATAAAGAAAAAGGAAAGTACTTCATGTGGCCGGAGCGAGCCGCACATTTCAGCGAGCTGAGCACGTGATGTGCGTGAGAAAGGGAGCGGAGGTACGAAGTCACTCTCCGGAATACGTTTAAGAAACAGTTCAGAGGTGAGCGCAAATTAAGCGAGGCAATAGTGAGTGACAGCGTTGGGGAGCTATTAACCCCTCTACTTCCAGTAATAAGGGAGGTGTGTAACCAAAGCCTCAGAGCATTCTTAAAGTATTTGCTCAGGAATTTGGAGGAAGTTTAGCCGTGGGGGACCAAGCTGCATTTCACAATTAATTCAAGCCATCGGAAAGCTGGGAGGAGCATGTAATGAGAAAATACTTAGTTGAATGCTTATGAAACAGTGTAAAACAGTACCAGAGACAGCAAGGGTCGCATAGTTGTGGTGAGTTCATTTATATACTTGTCAAAGAAGAAAGAAATGAAGATAAATGCAGGAGGCAAATGAGGCGAAGAGAGAGAGAAAGTGTCTACTCATTAATTGGGAGAGTTGAGAACTAAACGCCTTTAGAGGAATATTGGAACGCAGGATCCATGTAATAATTCTCGTTGTAAAGTCATACGGAAATCTGACAGGGAAAATAGAAATTGATTTCGGGTGTCGTGTCGGGCACCTCGCTTCTGACCTGCCTTTAAGTGTTGGAAGAGATTTGAGATTCGACCATAAGGAGTGGTGTTTCTGACCAGATCAGGTGTCTACTGGGCACAGGAGGCGCGAGGTGAAGAGCGCGAAAGTGAGGACGACTGTTGACCAAATCAGGTGTCTACTGGGCACAGGAGGCGCGAGGTGAAGAGCGCGAAAGTGAGGACGACTGCGGGGAGGCGATCGTTCGTGTGTCTGACTGGGCACAGGTGGCGCAGAAGTGAAGAGCGCGAAGGTGAGGACGACGGTTAGGTGGTGGTCGTTCGAGTGTCTGACCGGGCACAGGTGGCGCACAGGTGAAGAGCGCGAAGGTGAGGACGACGGTGGGGAGGCTAATGTTCGAGTGTATGACTGGCACTGGTGGCGCATAGGAGAAGAGCGCGAAGGCGTGGATTATGAGAGGAAAGCAAGCGCCTTAAGGACAGACAGCTGAGTTGGTGCGACACCAGAGCGCAGGCTGCGCACCGCTTGTCTTCCGCACTCAGCTAATGAACTGGGAGTTTGCAGCAGTTGAGAGTGAGATCACTCACACAATTTGCGAGTATTTCAGCGCGAGGCAGTGTGAAATTTCAGTAAAGTCTCTACACATTTAACCAGCCCCTGTTGATACGCACTCAAGTAATTTGTTCATCGAAGGGGCACGTCATAGCATCCTTCACCCTCTTGTACTTAATTGCCAACAACTAGATCGCCCCTCACCTAGTAATTCATACTGGGACTGCTTTTGTTCATGTCATCCTATGAAGGGATATTCTTAGCAGTTTCCTAGAAGCCTTGTAGGAGTTGTAGTGTCCGGCACACGCCATTGTTTACCATCCTCAATTGCTCAAGTAAGTAAAGGGGGTGATCTAGCAGCAGTGCTCCGCAGCACCAATTTTGCACACGGCGTAACTGTATCCCAGGCTAGTGATATCTTCAGGTGTAGGGTTGGTGAATTGCTGAAGATTTAACATGGAGGGGAGCCGTATATATAATCTCCCTCCACCTGTGCCGTTCATGGAGGAGGTTGATAATAATATTGCAGAGTGGGGGGAATGGAAAGTATATCTTGAAAACTATCTGTCCTTGTTGGAGAAAGAGGTAGCATCTCTTTCACCGGAAGTAAAGGCGGAAATCCTACTTCGCAGTTTAGGTACGGGAGGAAGGAAAATTTATCACAACATGGAGAAGGAATTCATGAAAGGAACTGATAGAAACATCTACGAAAATATTTTGTACGTGTGGGATGAGTATTATACACAAGCTACAAGTGGAAAGGTGCAAAGGGATGTAGGGTTCAAGAATGAAATGATTGGCAAAGAGGAAGTAAAGACCAGAAGGATACCTCAGAGATGTACCGTTATCATAGGTGAAATTGAGACAGAAATGATTGTGGACTCTGGTTCAAGATATAGTCTAGTGAGTAAGAGCGATTGGGACAGAAAATTTGCAAAGAAACACGGTGATGAATTGAAAGAGGCTAACACAGCTCTGAAGACGTATACGGGGAAGGGTATACAGGTTATTGGCTACATAGTCATGGACATAGTTTACAAAGAAAACATTACGGAGAGTACTATACACATAATGGAAGGTAGTATCAACATGCTAGGCTGGAGAGATCAACAGAAGTTGAGGATCTCATTGGATGGGAAAATAAAGGAACTCAGGAAGGAGCAGACACGTAGTCTGAGCAAACAAGAGAACAGAGGTGGAACGGTTAATGTTCTCATGCAGCCATCCAAGAGTAATACGGCACTTGAAATAGATACTAGGAAAAAGGAGTGGGAGAAAAGAACTATTAGGGACGAACACAACCAGGAAAATGATGAGCAGGCATGGAGTCTAAGCAAACAAGAGAACAGAGGTGAAACGGTTAAAGTTCTCATGCAGCCATCTAAGAATAATACGGCTTCTGAAAGAGATACTAGGAAAAAGGAGTGGAAGGAAAGAACTATTAGGGATGAACTCTACAAGAAAAATAACACATATCAAAGTCAGGTGGAAGAAAGAGAAATACGTAAGAAACTGGAGTGGAAGGACAGTAGGAATCATAAAATGGAGACAGATGGCATAGTGGAAAGGACCACTACTAAAGAACGTGGAGGGCAGATGAATAAAAGTAACCAGTCCAAGTACAAGGAGATGCAGCAGATAAGCAAGTGGGACGGGTTCGGAATCAGGATGTCAGAGGAGTTTGAGGACAATTTTGATTGGAAAAAGAAAAGTGGTGCAAGTTATATTGAGCCTAAAGGAGAAAACAAAGATGAACACCTACAAGGGGTGGATCACAGTCTGATGACGAGGGAGAGTACTAAAATCCCGAGAAACCTTAAAGGATCCCTGTTAAAAGTCATGGAAGGGGAGAGGTGTCCAGTCTATTATAATGGGAGGAAGCCGAAGTTTAATTGTCCAGGAAACACAGATATGATCTTGTATGACATGTCCAAGAGTGAACAACAAGACATACCTAGAGCTGAGGAGGCGTATGCAAATGATCAACGACGGTGGAAAATAAAAGGCAATAATGATGGTAATATTGGTCAGGGCCTAGGCATTAGGAGCAGAAGAAGGCTTAGTCCAGGCAGAGACAAGGACATGGAAGTAGAAGCTCATTTCATAGGAGGTAGTATTCGGGGGGTGTCCTGGCCCAAGCCACTGCCTAGAGAAAAGAATAGTACAGCCGTTCTCATTCTTCAGGAAGGGAGTAGTAATTACAACATGAGGAGAGCGGAATCCGACAGAAATATAGATGGTGAGGCAAGATCAGACAATGATGAGCCAAAGGTGGAAAGGGGGTGTCTTACATGCTGCAATCCGCCAATGCCAGGATGCAGTAATTCCACTTCGTTCATCCACTGAACTGCATTGACTACATCATGTTGGTGCACACTCCTGGTGTACCAGACAGTCACAGTTGTTTAGGAGGGGTTGATGCAACATGACAATCTTCCTATTTCACCCTGGGCCTGCAGAGCATCACCCTGCGTTGAGGGGTGATACATTTATCCAGCATACCACCTATGCCAGGATGCCGCAGCACCTCTTTGTTCATACACCTAATTGCTTTGTTCACACCTTGAGGGTACCCACCCTTGTTGCTTAAGACAGTTACAGTAGTATGATAAAGGTTGTAGTAACATGACAATTTTGTACTGGGCACGCCATGAGTTTGTAAGTGTAGTATGATAAAGGTTGTAGTAACATGACAATTTTGTACTGGGCACGCCATGAGTTTGTAAGTGCTCCACCTTTCTCCCCGCTAGACCAACATGGGTTTAAAGATATAATCTAGACATATTCATTACACCCTCATAACTGTTGGCGGGAGGGAGAATCTAACAAGCCCTCCCCCAGTCACCCCCAGTGGGCACCATAGCCAGTTCTCTGACAGTGTACTCACTTTCTGTGTAGTCTTCATTGTCCTTTCATTTAGAACCTTGCATGTGGTCCTCTCTTTTGACCCTCTTATGCGCTTTAGTACTTCTCCACCCCCTCCTGGTTTCCCTCCTCCTTCTCCCCCCTTCCCAGCCTTCCCTGCGCACCGCCACCCCGCACGCTCTCTCTCCATCTTTTCATAAGGAGGGAGGTGTGTTGTAATCTTCCTCTCCTTCTCTCCCTCCCCGTTCCCCCCTCTCCTCCCTTACCTCTTGGTATGAACCGCGCTCCATCCTGGAGTGTGGGTTAGAATGTTCGGATTGAAGCTGTTGCCGCCAAGCTGGAAGCACCTGTTGTATTCATGACAATAAACCTAACGTTTGAACTTATCAATTGGTAGTGACTTATTACCACACAGTACTTACCCAGCATCCCGTCTGTTCTTTTTTTCTGTCTTCGACAGAATGGACTGATGGTATGCTGTGATGTTGATGCCCCTGCTCCTGCTGGGCTGGGGTGGCGTGCAGGTTCTTCTCTGCTCCCCCTGCCCGGCTGCATGGCTTTGCGGGCAGGGGTGCTGTGTCCTGGTGTGTCTGCCTCCCGGCCTGCCTGGCTTGCTGGGAGGCATGGCTTCTTCCTGGCCGGTGTTCTGGATTTTTACCGGCCCTTTACGGCTGGTGCGCCGTCTCCCGAGATGCTTCCAGGACGCTGTGCGCATCTCCCCGAGCTTGGCAGGGTGGGAGACGCGCTGCGCTGGATGTTTGGAGGTGCAGCGCTGGATGGATTCCGGAGCCGGCTGTGTGAGTGGGGGCCTTGTTCGTGATGCTCCGGCCCCCGCTCCGGCTGAGTCCCGGTTTGCGGTGTTGACTCTCTCTGTGCCCTACGTGCGGTTTCCTATGAGTATGCTAGGCTGACTGTCGGTTTTGGGTGATGATATGTCATGCTACTGGGTTTCGTACCCCACTTCATTTGTGAGACGTTTGCATTGTATACTCCCATGTAATAGGGGCTTTCTCATTTTGTAATGTGGTTCACCGCTTTTCCAGCTCGCAGTGACTTGTTTTGTCCCTGGGGTGTGCAGCTGCTCCGACCCATTTTGTCGTGGACCTGATTCAGTGATGGGTGGACGTGGACATGGCAGGTTGCTAGGAGAAAGATGCGGGCTGACGGCTAGATTGCCTACTTTGGTGCTGGAGACCAGGGTTCGAGCCTCGGGGTCGCCTGTGATTCTGGGTGAATCACTTCTAATATGCTACTGGATGTGGGGCGCACACATTGGGCATGTTTTTCACCTTTATATTTGTGTTATTGGTGTTCTTACTACTTTTACTTCTGATGTGTTGCTGTGTCTTGAGGTGCCCTCTGGGCGGTGCACCCCTTTCCTTTCTTTCCGGTGTTTCTTTTTTGTCCTGGTGCGGGGGTTCGTTCCATGTTCTCCATGGCCATGGAATTCGATTCCTGTTGTCGGTGTGTCCTCCGGTGGCTGGCTTTCGTGCCCTGCTTGCCATGGGGGGGGTTCCTTCCTCTGGACTTTTCTGACCGCTGTTTTTACCCATGGCCCTTTCTTTTCCTGGCCCTTCTGGTTGTTGGGCTGCAGGAGTCTCCTGGGGATGCCGGGGTTTGAACCCTGGACCTCATGCTTGCATGCGCTCTGCCTCTGAGCTACATCCCGGTCGGTGCTCTCCCGGCTTCCCTGCATGCTGGTGCTGGGCTGCTGCCTTTTCCTTGGGCTGCCTGGTTCCGGGGCTGGTGAGGTGCGTGGCTCCTTGTTCTGTCTTCGGTCAGTTCGTGCTGCGTGTCAGGGTCCTTCTCTTCTGGGTTGGCATTTGGCTTCGGCTTCTAATGCTCCCCTCTGCCGGCTTTGCTTGGGATGCTTCCTGCTGGGGCTGGTCTGCTCCTCGTGGGTGGCTTTCGGCGGTCTCTTGCTTGTGCCGCTCCTCTCGGGGTGTGTCCTGTCAGGGCTGCTGTCCCCCTCCTTCTTGGTTCTCTTTTTGCAGGCTCCTCTCCCTTCTACTGCTCCTGGCATTCGCTGCCTGGTTCGGTGCACCTTTGGTTGGGGCTGGGCTTCTCTGTTCTGCTGCTTGCAGGGTCTCTGACCCCCCTCCCACCCTTGTGGTGTGTGGTTGGTGGGGTGGTCCCGGGCTTTCCCGGGTGCTCTCTTGCCATGGTCTGCGTGGTGGGTATGTTTCTGTTTCCCCCACAGGCTTTCTTCCTTTGGGTTGCTGCCTTCGGGTGGGGTCCTTGCTCCTGGCCTTGTGTGCTTTTGCGTTTTGTCCAGGGCGTTGTTGAGGGTTTCTCCTCTTGGTTGGGCTTGTTTGCTGCTCCTCTGGAATGTTGGCATTCTCCCTTCTTTTTGGTGGCCTGCCTCTGGTTGGCGTCGGTTCCTGTCGCTCCTGTTGTTCGCTGGTTCCTTTTTTTCACTGGCTCTGTCTGTGCTTGCACCTAGATTTCCCTGTGTTGTTGGGTTCTTCTGGCCTGCTTGCTTCCACCTTGCCCGCTGCTGCTCTTGTGTCGGGGCCGCCTCTCGCTTCCTCATCCGCGGCCTGTTGGGGTTGCGCTTTTCTTTCCCCCTTCTTCTGGTTCCTTTGCAGCTCCTGGCCCCCGTATGGTGGTGGGTCGGTGTTTTGGCTGGGCAGGGGGGGGGTTCCTGTTGACTCCCCTGGGTTCCTGTTTGCCTGCGGCGGGTTTCCCCGCTTTCTTTCTGCCCCTCTGCGCCTCCTTCTTGGGGTGTCTCCTGGGTGGCTGTTGTGGCCTGGCGTTGGTTGTGCTGCGTCTGCCCCCTTTTTTCCAGGTGGCCTTGCCTCCGCTGCGAGCTGCCTGTTGTGTTGTGGCCTGTGCTCTGCTTGCGGTGCACCTCCGCTTCCTGGCTTTGGCTTGGTTGGTCGGGGTTTGGTCTGCGGGGGCTTCTGGTTCCTGGAGTTTTTTTCTCCCATTTCTTGGGGGGTGCCTGGTCCCTGTTCGGGTTTCGGGTGTCCTTCCTGGTGCTCTCAGGGGCGTTCTGCCTGTGCCTGGGTGGTTGGTGCTGCCTTGGCTGTGGCTGTTCTGTTCTCCTTTGCTTCGGTAGCCTGTGCCTTTGAGTGTTGCCCCGGGGCCTTTTTTGGTCTTGGTTGCTTCTGGGGTCTGGCTGCTTCTATTCCTTGCTCCTGCTCTGGCTCTCCCTGTGCTTGCCTTTTGGCTTGCTTTGGGTGTTTTCCTGCCTGCTCCTCCTGGTGCTGCCTGGGTTCCTGACTGGTTTGTTCCCATTGGGGGCCTCCTGTGGGTATGGCTTCTCTGTCGGGGGTTGTGCGGAGCCTGCTCTTCTTGACATGGTGCTTCCTCCCCCGGGTTGTCTTTCCGGTGGTGTTTTACCTTCTGGGCACTGGTGTTCATGCCGCTGCTGTTTGGGCCTGGCTGTCTTTTGCTGTTGCCGCGCCCTTGGCGGGGCTCCTGTTTTTCCCCTCTCCGGGTCTCCTATTCTCCTGTTTGGTGGCCTGGAGCCGTGCTGCCTTTCTGCGCTGGCTGGGTGTCTGCTGGGGCTTTCTGCTCTTGCGTGTTGGTCTTCTTTTGGGCTCTGCGTCCTTGCCTGGGCTCTCTTTGTGTCCTGCTGTTGTGCCATCACCCTGGTGGGTCCTTTGTTTTTTTTTTCCTGCTGGCGGTTCTTGGCGGTCTTCTTTCGCCTGTGTTGGGGCATTTGTGGGGTCCTTTGACTCTGGTGGTCAGCGGGCTTCCTGCTTGTTCTGGTTGTCCTTGGGCTGTGCCTCCTGGGCTTCCTGGCTGTTTTTTCAGCTCTGGGGGTGTTCTGCTGTGCGTTTCCTGGTTTTGGTGTCCTGGTTTGCTTCTGCCTCTCTTGTTTTTCCGGCCTTGGTTCCCGTTGTGGGGCTGTTGGGTGCCCTCTCGCTGGGTGGGGTGTGGTTCCGTGGTGCTCCTGCCTCGGTGGGATTCTCCCTCCTGGCTGCGGGTTGTCTGGGGTCTTCTGCTTGTTGGCCCTCTGCTTCCTCTGGCTTCCGCTTTGACGGTTTTCTCTGTTCTTTTCCGCCCTTCTGTGTGGTTCAGGCGGTGGTGTGCTGGGGGTTCCCGGTTCCTCCCTTCCCTTTGCTGTGCCGTGTGCACTACGTGGGCTCGTTCCCGGGTTTTGATTGAGCCTACGGGTCCTCCTGCGTGGTCGGGTTGCTTGGCTCTGGTCCTGGCTTCCTTGTTCCTTTGGCGTTTGTTGCGCTGGTTTCTGCAGGTTTTTGGGCTCCTCTCTGGCCTTGCGGGTGTCGGGCCTTGTGGGTTTTTAGTCTGGGTGCAGTGTGCCCTCTGGCTATTTTTTGGATGATGCTGCCCATGCTGCTTGCTTGGCCTGGGTGTGGGGTACCTGTGCGGTCCTCTGCCGTGTTGGTGCCTGCTTTTCTTCTGCCCTCTGTGCCTGGTGTGGGGGGCTGCTGGGTGCTCCCCGGTTGCTCCGGCCTCCGGTCCTGCTTTTTTCCCTTCCTTTTGGGGTTGGGGGTTTTCTTGGGGCTGTGGCCGGTGGCTCTGTCCTCACCCTGGTTGGGCTTGTTCGTTCTTCCGGTCTTGTTGGCCTTTCCTTTGTTGGTCAGCTTTCGGCTGGTGCTTCTGGCGGCGTTTCTGGCCTGTGCTCTTTGTGCTGGCCTTCTCTTCCCTTGCTGTTCTGGGTTCCGTGGCCTTCCTGGTTGGTTGGTGGCCTCCTGCCCTGTGGGGCTTTTTGGCCTTCTGGGTTTTCGTGTGTTTTTTTCCCCTTCCCTTTCTTTCTGTTTGGTTGGGGTTTCGCTCGTGCCTGGCTCTTGCTCGGGGCCGAGTTGTTTTGTGGGGTGGGCCGGTTTCCGGCCTTTGCTTCTTCGCCCCCTTTTTTGGTCCGTGCCTTTGTGGCTGGTGTGTCCTGTGGGCCTTCCCTTTGGTTCTGTACTGGGCGGCCTTCTCTGGGGGGTTGCTTGGCCGTGTCCTTTGGGTCTTGCTTTTGGTTGCCCTGTCTCGGGTTTCTCTGGTTGGCGGCCTCCTTGTTGGGGGTTCTTGCCTTCTGTTTTGGTTTGTCTCCGGTCCTTGTTTGGCTCCTGCTGTCCTGTTTTGGGTGGCGGACCGGTTGTTTCCTGCGGTTCCCGTTTCCTCCTTCTCGGTGCTCCCTTGGGTTGCTGCTTTGTTGTGGTTTCCTGGGTGTGCTTGGGGGTGCGGAAGGACGGTTTTCTGCTTTGGTATTCTCCATATGTTAATGAATGGGACGAGGACATATGGGACCTGGGGGTAATGTTACATCACTTACCAGTAATCTTCATTACCCCAGGTCCCGTTGTCCTCGTCCCATTCATGCGCCCCTCCCTACCTCCCGGGAGGCCAGCCTTCCTGTCTGGGCTTGGTTGTACAGACGGGATGCTGGGTAAGTACTTCTGATGTACTCCCGGTGGGAGGGGCAGTATTAGGTTCCCAGCATGCCTCTGCTCCTTTTTTCTGTCGGGAGATGGTTATCTCCATAGGATGTATGACATTACAACGCATACTTTTACAACGCCTACCTTTACATCACAAGTTTTACAGCGCATACCATTACAACGCATAATGCTTTTGGGCGCTGGATAGTGAATAGTTTAATTTAATATTCCAACTCCAGTCCCCGTGGATAGTAGGGAAGGTGTTGGATAGTACATTAAACCCATTCCCTATCCTAGAGCGCCCCCCAGCGCTATGCGTTGTAATGGTTTGCGTTGTAAAAGTTGCGTCATAATGGTAGTGCGTTGTAAAATTTTCGTTGTAAAGGATGTTTCCCATCTCCATATGTTAATGAATGGGACCAGGACAACGGGACCTGGGGTAATGAAGATTACCGGTAAGTAATGTAACATTAAGTAGTATTAATACTATACAAGCTAAGGGAGGCCAGAAGAAAGTTAACGGAGGAGAAAAACAACAGACAAAGGGAGAGATGGAACTACTTCTGGTCAAAATTACTGCATGACATCAGGTCAAACAACTCAGTGAACGTCTGGTGGAACGTTAATGGAGTGGGCAGAAATCTTCCAAATGTGTCTTCCTCCAACATATCAGAGTCAACCTGGTATCCCCTTCCTGCTTGACCACTTCAATCCGTCGGAAGAGCCGGACTAGTTTGACGTATAGGGAGATGGCTCAGAGGCTATTACATTTCTGTAATTTCAGCCAGGAGCAGAGATCACAAAACATCCTGGTGCTCTATCACTACAGGTCTAGTCCAGAAACAAATTGCAAAGGGCCACAGAAAGGGGGCACCAGGTCCGGGTAGAATCCCACCACCCATTTATAAAGTTGACCCAATATTCTGGGCTGCAGAGCTACAACTAACACCACTTTCTCCACCCTTTTACAGCTAAATGTCATTCTTCCCTCATGGCATCGCTAGATTCTTGCACCAATGTTCAAGGGTGGAGACAATGGGGTCCCTGAGAACTATCGTTTGGTAGCTCTAATATACAATTTTGCCAAATATTTCACATGGGTGTTATTAGAAGAGTTACAGCATTGGGCCAAGGCTATTACCATCATGCCACCAGATCAAACCAGGTTCACTAAGTATACAAGGACCTCAGTCAACATTATGGCACTCATCCTATTATCAGGCTAGGCAAAATCCAGCAGCAAACCAGTTTACTTGGGCTTCATTGACTACAAGTCAGCATTAGACAAGGTCGACTGGGGGAGGCTCTGGTGGAAATTGGCCCCCCTTAACAACCCAGGTGGCCTACCAGGGGCCCGGGAATTACTGCACAAAAACACTTGGGTTAGAGTAAAAATCTGCATGGCAGTCGCTTGTCCAATCCAATGAAAGCCACACATGGTCTCAAGCAGGGATGCGTCCTTTCACCAACATTATTCAACCTGTTCTTATCTGATCTGTGTCCTATATTAAACACAGTTAATTCCCATATGCTCAAACTGGGGGGCATTCAGCTCTCGAATCTGCTGTATGCGCATGACATAGGACTGATCCGTAGACCAAGGTCGGCATGCAGCATCTTCTTGAAGCAATCTCAGCCTTCTCAACTAGGTACAGCCTGACAATTAACAGAAAATGAGAACCCTGATAATTTGAGGGACTAGATCACAAAACCCATGTGGTTTCTGGACCAAGAAAAGGTAAGGGCAACTAAAAGTTTTAAGTACCTCAGAGTCTGCTCCAACAAGAACGGGAGATACATTGATCAATTAGAATAAATCAGAAAGAAGGACAATGCAATGACCTTTGGCCTTAGGTCTCTCTACATAAAAATTAAAGGTCCTACACTTATGCCAATCCTTCAGGTGGCCCACGCAAAGGTTATTCCAAGCAACTTATGGAAGCAAAACTTTTACGGGGATAGATAGCGCAATATTGGACAAATGCTACTCAAGGTCTACAGACCAATCTTTCAGTTACCCTGTTGTAATTTAAGAGCGAATAGATTGACCATTAGCGAAAGACATCTTAGTTCTAGCCGTTATCTTGACATTTAACGGACTCCATTTTGTATTTACGGCAGCCATTTTGACTGCTGCATGCTGCCTCGTGTCGACCATGTGCTTTTTCCTATCTTCCTGTCCATGGCACTTGAATCTGCCCAGCAACAGGCTATTATTAGCGTCCCCTTACTTTGCCGCTGACCGTTAGGGTTCACACCTGGTAGTGATTAGCTCTAGATTGGAATGTGTTTGTCAAGCTCCTAAGACTGTTAGCTCCTCCCACTGATCGACTTCTTTTGAGCCCCTGTGTGGGTATAAATAAACCATGCTATGTTAGCTCGGTGTGCTACTTCTTGCAATGCCGAAGGCTACTGTTTGAACCATAGCACCACCTCATGAGGTGTAATAAATATTACGTTTTCTATTTCCAGTTTCTGTGCCAACTTCTTTCTATTTGGTCTGAGGACCTAGTGCAGAGAAGGGCGAACCCCTTGCACTAGCGGGTCTGGCTGAGGCCTGCACGACAAATTGGCGCCCGACACGTGGGGCTCATCGACGACTCGGATGCCCGAAGGATTGGTCGTGACGAAGGTTTGGAACCTCGCTGAGGACGCGATCGCTGCCAGAAGAGACCTGAGTCTTGGCACCCAAGTCGTTTCTTCCCTTCTTTCCGATCTGACCATCCAGGCTGCACCAGTCTTCGACTGAGATCTCTTCTGTTGGTTCGACGTGCAGTGACCGTTTGGTCAAATTTAGAACTTGGCAGTTGGAATCTGGACACCCTATGATTGGTAAGAGTCGTTTTGCGGCACCTATTGTGGGTTTTGGATGCCCTTGTATGGTAAGGTAGTTTTAGGAACACTTACTGTGGCATATTTGTATTTGGAAAAGACTAGACTAATTTGTATTTGGAATTAGGTATATATATATATATATATATATATATATATATATATATATATATATATATATATATATATATATATATATATATATATATATATATATATATGTGTGTTGCAACCCATATAGGCAGGCAATGTGAAGATTTTTCTTCAATTATTTGATTTGAACGGCGCAACGTACTAAAGGTACTTTAAGTGCTACTTTGTGTATAATATTGCATATTTTGCATTATTTCTGACATGCCTGTTTTTAGCGCACCTCGAAGGTTGTGTTGCTTTTGTAATGGTACAAGTCTACGACTTGAGGAATCGCAGCCGGCTCCCCCAGAGGGGACGCCTAATAGAATTATGTATGTGAAATTTGGTCTTTCTGCCATAATGTACAGCACGTTGTGGCATAAATATACCAAAAAGGATCCTGAGTTACGGTGGCACTGAATGGGTCATTTGATGTACGCAAGGTTGAGTATGTGGAGCGATGTATGTTTGAGCGAAGGTCTAGACGTGATATGTTTGAATGCGTGCGTATGTGGGAGAAAGAAGTGCGACAACAAGAGAAGCGTGAGCAAGCGGTGATTGAGAAAGAACAGCGAAAGAATGTGTATGTGAAAGCGCTGGAGTTGAGAAAGAAAGAAGTGAAAGAGATAAAAGAGAGAGAGGAGAAAGAACACAGGTTGCAGGTATCTGGCCAATATCCTGTCCGACAGCCTCTCTATCCTGTCCTTAATAAACCGCAAGATGATTTTTTGTTATTAGATTGACCGTCAACTCCGTATGCCGTTCCGTCCGCTCCGGCCGAAGGCGATGAGGATTCTGACACAGAGCAACAAATGGGGCGGGACACTCGATCCATGTTGACTACTGAGTGTTCATCCTACATCAGACAAGCTGCTCGTATAGCATTACGTAATGCTGATTCTGCTCCCACTCTTTTAGCTAGTATACAGGATGGTTGGAAAAGGAGCAGTTATGTTTTATTGACACATTTGCTATGGAAGTTGTAGAACTGTTTCGAAAACACTCTTTAGTGTTAGAACCTGAAGATATAGCAGCTGATGGTCTTTTTGTTCTTTCTCAGGTGGACAACGCGATTAGACGGTTGGTTAAATTACGAACTGAAGTGTTTCACTTGAAGGAGCAGAAAAAGCTTGCGGACGCAGCTGCGCAGCCCAATCCATCCGGAGTATCGCAGTCTCCTATCTTCGGAACAGATAAGATAATGCCAGTCGAAATGAGGCCTATGCGGGAAGCCGCACCCTTGTATGTTCCTCCTAAAGGAGTGGGTGATAGTGATAATAAAAATTCTATTGATGCTAAAGGATATTTCATTTATAATTGGGTGTACACTCCTTGGAATAGAGCAGATGTAATGACGCTTAAAGCAGCGTTACCCGATCCGCGTAAAAATCCAGCCGCTTTCTATGAGGAAGTTGAAGGCGCTATAAATTCCTGTACTATGACCCTATGTGATATAGATTTATTTTTCGGTTTAATTTTACCGCCAGACATGTGGCGGACTGTTCGCAAAATTGATGATCGTGCTACCTTTGATGCCGAATGGAAGGATTTAGAACGATTGGATGTGGAAAGAGAGCCCACCCAAAAGCCACATCGGTTGATATTAGATCTCCCCGCAGCCATTTTAACTAAGCTTAAAACAGTTATTCCCCCTAAAAAGATAGATTGGACTGTCTTAGCATCGTGTAAACAAAAGGTAGACAAATTGGTTTCTGATTTCTTTACATGTTTTGAGGAAACTTTTCATTATTTTAGCGGTCAGTCTTTGACGGATGATACAGGCAGACAACTGTTTGTCGATAAATATGTTACGAATCTGTTGCCAGGGATAGCTAGCCGCTTAAAAGCCAGTGAAAGTTCTTGGACTACATCCTCTCCAGCATCTGTTTTGACGATGGCTCAATATTATGATCGTCAAGAATTGGAAGCGAAAGGTAGCGAAGAAAAGAAATACAAAGAGTTGAAATCGAAAATTATGTTAGCCCAAGTCTACGGTCCGCCCTCTAGAGGCTATGATGGAGGTTAAGATAGAGGTTATGATAGAGGCGGACATGGATCTTTCAATACCCCGTATACTCGTACGAATTTGTCTATCAATCAATGTGCGTATTGTAAGCAGTTTGGTCATTGGATGGCTGATTGTCCAGTGTTGCGTGCCCAACAGAATTCACGGGGGCGGGGACAAATGAGAAATCATTCAGGGTTTTCAGGGCCTAGAGGAAATACGAATGATCGTGCTCGATTTGATACTAATGTACGAGCGCAGAATGGACCAAACACTTTTGATAGACGAAATCAATATCAAATGTCTGATTATGTCAAGCCTGACCTTTACGATTCTGCTCATGCATAGGATTGCCTAGGATGGGGTAAGGAATCAGTTGAAGTTCCAGTAGATCAGACGGGTCCCTATGTTACAGCACATGTTTTGGGTTCTAACGATCGGTTTCTGGTTGATACAGGAGCTACTCGTAGCGCTTTGTCTAAACAATTGGTTCCGAGGGCTCCCCTGTCTGGTGTAACATTTACTTCAAAAGGTTTCGATGGAACACTTTCCCTTAGCCCATTGTCACAACCACTTGCATTCCATGTCGATAAATTTAGTGCTCCATGTCCGTTTTTGCTTTCCCCAAACACACCAGACAATATTGTGGGTCTTGATGCGCTGAAGTATTTCAGAGCCACAATACGATGTTCCCCTGAAGGAGTGCGTGTCATTTTGAATGATAATCATTCCGAGCTTGAAAGAGTTTGTCTTGTTAAAGAGGATATTGCATTGGCTTCACTTCCTAAAACTTTGTGGGCTACCTCAGACACTGATGTGGGTCAAATGGTTATCCCACCAGTACAGATTAGTGTCAAGGAGGGAGCTGTGTTACCTCGCTTGCCACAATATAGGATTTCACAGGGGGGTGAAGAAGCACTCATACGAATTGTACATGATCTCATCCAAGTTGGGGTTGTTGAGGAAGTTCCATTTAATGTTTGCAACAGCCCGATTCTTCCAATACTGAAAATAGACACTGACACACGAGTCTACAGATTTATCATAGACTTGAGGGAGGTAAACAAGATTGTCGTACCGCAGTATCCTGTGGTTTCTGACAGCACAACACTTCTTACTTTAGTTCGCCCGACTGCTACTACATTTTCAGTAATAGACTTGAAGAACGCTTTCTTTTCGATCCCTATTCATCCTGACAGCCGATACTTGTTCGGTTTCACTTGAATAATCGATCGTATAGATTTTGTAGAGTTCCTCAAGGCTATACTGAGAGTCCGAGTATTTACAGTCAAGCATTGAAAAGAGAACTCGATTCTTTTGCATTGCCCAAAGGTGTAGCTCTCATACAATATGTCGATTACATCTTGCTGGCAGCCGACACCCCAGAACAGTGTGAAAAATGTACTCTGTCTTTGCTTTCTTTTCTTACTTCACATCACCACAAAGTGTCTAGAAAGAAGCTGCAATATTGTAGACCAAAGGTAACCTATTTAGGTCACCTTTTTGTCTAAGGAGGGACGTGCATTGACATCAGATCGTATACAAGCAATTTTAGACATGCCAGTACCTACCACACAGAAAGGAGTACGTGCATTTCTGGGTCTTACTTCCTTTTGCAGGCAGTGGATTTTGGGGTTTTCATACATTGTTAAGCCTTTGTTAGCACTTTTGACGAAAGACACTCCTGTACCCCTTCCATGGACAGATGAATGTGAAAGTGCTTTTCGACAGTTACGACAAGCCCTTTGTTTTAAATACCGAAAAATAATATTACCATATAGAGCTATACATACTAATAGCCCCCGATACCAATTACCAATAATCAGTCAGTTGGCAGTGTAGAAAGTTCAATCATTTATTAAACAACAACTCTGCCAGAGGAGCTTCTCGCGACCTAACCCCTCGAGGTCCGCCGAGAAGACTGCTGGCACATTATCAAGAGATCATATATATACTGTTACATTTCAAAACCGTTACCTAAGAAGGAAAAATACACGTTGGTACAGGTTGGTGCAAAGGAAAGACCATATATGGGACACAAAGCATCCTTAGTTTAGCTCAGCTCGATATAGCAAGGTCGGTGAGGGTGACTCCCTTCTGCCAGCTCTAGGAGAGTCCGTACAGCGCCTCCTGGAATGTGCTTTTCTGGCCTACCCTCACCTACAGCCTTGACAGGCCTAACATGCAGAAGCAGCAGTTTGTTACATGTGTCCGACTGCTTGTGAGAAAACGGCTCTTGCTAACTGTAATGGTAGGTTTCCACTAATGCTACAAGCAACTAGGCCACAAAATGGCGCTGGTCGAACCAATCTATATTTCCCATTAGAAGACAAACAGAAATATAAGGCGTATACAAATCCCTAAGCTACTATATGTGCGAGTATATTAAGGCTCAAACATTCTCATTGAACCAAATACGTACATCACGCTAATTTCTAACTACTGCTACGTGTCATTGGTTTGCTCACAGGGCCTAATTCAGATTTCAGTTCCTCAAACCCTCCTTTTAGCGTGATGTAGCTAACTAATCAAGTACTAATCCTGGAAGACTTCGTCATTAATGGCCATTAACTCACGGATCTCCTGTTGGAGCATCTGAGACTTGGAAGGGGTAGGAGAAGGGACGATCATAGCTGTCATTTTGGTAGGGCAATAAGAGCAACAGGCTGGACCACATTGCATACAAAGGCAGCAGGTGAAGAGAATGCCTGCAGCTTCAGCTACTATCATCAAGAGTTTCCATCCCCAGGTAGTAAGAAGTCCCCAGAACCAGCTAGAGAGTGACCAAGACCCATTTTGGGTATGCATTTCTGCTGCAATGCGATGTAGTTACTGAATAGCTAAATGAACAGTGGGGGCGGAGTCTGGAATGTAAACACAACAGGAGCTGTCGATCACCCGGCATGCTCCTCCTCGATCAGCTAAGATAACATCTAAAACCATTCAGTTCTGAAGAGAAACGAGTCTCGTGGCCTGAAGTTCTTCCGTTATATTTGTCATAATATCAGTGGTGATATTAATGACATTTTCCACTACCCTGGATAATCGTCTAACTACTCGACTTGTAAATATCAGAACCCAGAATGGGACCAATCCTTTAGCAAAATCAGTAAACTGTTGTAAGGAGATATCTGTCTGATCAACTTCAGTCATTCCGAGCTGTCTCCGTTGTCTATGAGGAGCTACTTTTGTGTCATATAGCTGATGAGTTTTGTGATAGTCTGAGGGAGCTATATAAACAGGAGGGTACAAGAAAGACAAATAACATTGGCCTGCCCATCCTCATGGTAACAAGGTGTAAGCATTTTCCCCACATACAAAATACACATTTGGTGGAGTTAACAATGGGGGTCTGCTAAAGATTTTAATCCTATATGTATAATTACAGATACTATTCCCAACCTGAACATGCCCCATTCCTTGCACACAGAAAGCAGAGGAGGTATTCAAAATAGGAATGGGCATAATGCGTTCACAGGTGACATAACTAGTGATAAACTGCTGGAAATACTCTGAATGATTGAAGTTAGCGAAGTCATAAAGCTCACTTATCAACCAAGTACTGTTTTCATTACTAGTGTATACATTCATACAAGCATTTGGGTCCAATGATCCTTCCCCTTCATTCCCTGCTGGATCAAAACCTTGGTGTGTCTCAATATAGGCTAGGATCATATTATAATCTTTTTCCGAGTATTGTTTGGAGTTTTCCACATAATGGTTATACATAGCTGATAACATTTGGAACCATGCTTCACAACTTCCTAAATATGATAAGGGCAGAGAGAGAAATAGATCATGTTTATGTATAACTGATGGCAGCAGCCCGCAAACCCAACAATCTGTCATATTAGTAGTACTATGCGTTTGGTGGAGCATTTCTATGAATACATTTTTAGCATAGGTCTGGCGATGCCTTTCCTTATGGGGGTGCCAAGAAAAACATCAGATGCTGTGGAGGGGCAACAGTAGATGTCATCATTGCTTGCATTGGATGTTTATACTCTAAATATATGAATACACTCATGATAATCGCTAATATAACCGTTATCACAACTACAAAAGCTATTTTTACACGCATGGTCCAAGCAGAAAACATTGGCTCATAAAAGGGTAAATATCGTGGTGCAAAAGGGCGTTCTTCTTCAGGTACAATACGACCAAAAGGGTACATTCCTAGCTAAAAGTCCAAAAGAACTACACTGGGCCAAGCAGACCTTCCTGCCAGAGGGTTCTTCTTTCCTGTGTCCGTCTAGAGTCTCACAGGCAGACTCCTATCGTTCATCTCAAGAAAACAAAGAAAATCATCAAATGGTGTTCCGCTTCGTGATGCCTCAGGGGAACTCAGAATACACCTATCGTCTTGTCCATGTGTATTAAATCAGTTTATGCAGTTTTGCCATTTCTCTCTCAAAGCTAAGTTAAGTGATGTATATCACATCAAGGGGGAAGACATCCCTTAGGGATAAGACCCCTCACTCACCCGAAGGTGACATGCTTCATCATATGGGTCCTCCTTACCAGTATTGAAAACCTAGTCAACACTGGGAGCTACTACTTCAGGATTTTAAGGAAGGAGCTCAGAGATGTTTTTTAGGAGAAGCATAGTAATCCCATATGTGAGATAATAGGTGTAGTCAGGTTGGCAGCGCTGTGTGAGAAAAAAGAAGGTGAATTAAAACTGCCAAAGTAGACTCCACTGTTGCTCACTTTATTCTAGTGTGCTACCTGACAGGATTAAAAATGAAACAGCACAGTGGTATAGATATATAACCACTGTCACTTATGTGGTCGACATGTTTCAGCCTCTTGATCAAAACCCTTTGTATCAGCGGCTTTCTTCAGGACCAGATGTAATTGTGTAATTGCTGCTGCAAAAAGTGAAAAATAATAATAAAGTTTATACAACACCGGTATTCCTGTTTTTCTTTCTTTATCAGGTTATACCCAGGTTATCTATGGAAATAAGAATTCAAGAGAGGAACACAAAGGCAAAAAACAATAAATCACATGGTTGTTTTAACATTGTGCATTAGTCACTATGTCTTCAATTTCTTTATGCTTTTTATAGTCACATATAAGGACTTACCCTCAACTGTAGGATAGCCCTGCCTCACCTCTACCAGACAGGCTGCTCTGGAGGGAGGCCCCGCACTGCGGGAAAAAAGGGGAGAAATAATAATAAGTAGCGGAAGATGTATTAGTATATATACACCCTTTCCACTTCATTCCTAATTACTCTAACAGTCAGGGGGTAGGTAAGCACATTTTAGGTGTGGCCTTCGCAACGACCCCACGCTAAAAAGACCATATTATCTCTATTAGAAGCAAAACAAAGGCGAGATATTTTTCTCAAAAGAAAAATCACCAACTGACTTAGAACTTCTATAGGGGTAATGTTTACAATTCACTAGAGAGACGTCCCTCTTATTAAGTATTACCAGCGATCAAATTTATGCTAACCGTCTATTAATGCCCAGATCACTCACCTGTCCGTCGGTACCTCGTAACTCGAACAAGCTCGCCCTGGGAGGTACCAAACAGCAGGGCGAGGGCGTATTTATATGTAAACGGCATGATTGCTGGCCGCTGTGGTGATCAGGGGTCCTTACGCTGTTAGCTGACCGCCCCGCTGCCTGTATTTCCCAAATGTGCATGCGTGTCTACTGTTCACACTACACTTCACGCATGCGCTTGTCGGTAATGATTAGTTGTTACTGAGTTCTTTATTATCGATTTGTTAAGGAATCGGTAACACTGTGGAATTAAAACAGTCATTAAACCTTGTTTAGACACTCAATTCTGTAATGCGTCTTGCCCTATTTGAGCCGAAAATATTGCAATCGGCAGGACCGTCTGTTATTGACACTATTTATCGCACATGCGCATAAGATCCATGACAATTTATCATTTATCATTGTTTGGCAGGTATATGGACACGTCAAACACATCGCTTTGTTTAAGTAAAAGCCATCCAATGTTATTTTAGACAACCAATATTAGCTATCCTCTCCTATATGAATCATGTCGTGTTGTAAGTGCCACACGTGTAATTATATAGTCGTCCACAGATCGTGGTATTAGTTTTTATCTCTTATACAATTGCATAGGTGAAGGGTAGAGACATTCTTCTCACTCTCCCACCCGTCTAAGTACATGTAGTAATAAATAGTCATGAGTGGAAAAAGGATGATACCCCTGGGTATTTAAACAGCAGACCAAGGTATCTCATCATTCAGGCCTGTTGTGTCTGTTTTAAGTCGGTAAACCCACTGTTGTTCTTTGCGGAATAAAAATGCGATGGATCAGTCAAGTGTGGTGGAATCCAAGGTTTTTCCAGCACCACCCAATGTAGGTCAGTGTCAAGATGACCTTTGTCTAAAAAGTGATTAGTTAACTTAGTTGAGCGTTTGCCACATCTAATCGTGCTCTTATGTTCTTGAATGCGAGTTTTAATCTTTTTAGTGGTCATTCCCACATACCGAAGCTGGCAAGGACACCATATTAGATAGATCAAACGCTCGCTATTGCAATTGGTGTATTTGTCAATTTTCCATGGTCGTGAAGTACATATATCAATTTCCTGGATTTTTTCAGTTTGTAGGCAAACTGTACAGGTACCACATGGAAAGTGTCATATCACTGGAGGGAGATTCCAAAGTGTAGTTTGTGCCCTAGTGTCTTTTGTCACTTGTGGTCGGGTATGGATGAGCTTGTCTTTCAAATTCGTGCTCCTTTTGAATGCGAACAATGGTCGTGGGAGTACATTGTCCGCTAAATTTAGGACCTGCCAGTGTTTATTTATGCTTTTCTTAACAGAGTTAGAAAAACTAGAGAAGGTATTAACAAAGGTTAATCTTGGATTCACTTCCTTTGTCTGTGATCTTTCAAGTAGCGCTTCTCTATTATTATTAGCCGCTCCTTTCTTGGACTTGCGAATCACATGGCTCGGATATTTCTTTTCTTTTAGGTCTAGTTATAATGCTTTTGCATGTTCTTCATATTGTGCCAGCTCTGTGCAGTTACGTCTAATTCGTAAAAACTGCCCGAACGGTAAGTTTTCATGAAGGGCTAGTGGATGGTAGCTCTGAAATGACAACAAGGAATTACACGCAGATGGTTTTCTGTAGAGTTCTGTTATCAGTTCTCCATCTTTTGGTTTTATTAAAAGATCCAGGAACGGAAGGCTGGTTTTGGAGCATTCTAAAGTAAACCTCAGAAAATCATTTTGATTATTTAGCCATTCGTGGAACATTGTCAATGTCTGTTCGTCGCCTCTCCAAATGACGAAAATGTCATCTATGTACCTTTTCCAGGTCCGTAGATGACCTCGTCTCCTGTTTGACTTTGTGGATGTACAAATTGGCCAAGCTGGGAGCACAAACACTTCCCTTACAAGTTCCTGATATCTGCAGGTCTAACAGATCTTCGAATTTAAAAAAGTTCTCCTTCAACACCTTCCTGGCAAAAAACATAACAAATTCGATGGGTGTGATACTTTCCCAAGTTGATGATTCCAACATACTTTTTATCATGGACAGAGTCTCTTCTTGCGGAATGCACGTATAGAGGGATTCTACGTCAAAGGACACTAACCAGTCCTGCTCTGTATCAAAAGGTACTTCTTGGATCACTGTCAGTAGATGCGTGGTATCCTGGATAAAAGTTGGCATCTGCGATACCAAAGGGCGTAGAAACACGTCTATGAAGCTGGATAGTGGTTCAAGTAGAGAACCGATCCCCGAAACAATCGGTCTCCCTGGTGGTGGTCTAGTGGCTTTATGTATTTTGGGTAATACATAGAAGTAGGGTACTATTGGTGTTGCCGCTACCAGATATAAAGCTTCATTTTCCGTGATCCACTTCATTTCTTTTGCCTCTTCCACTTTTTTGGTGATCTCATTTTTCAAGCGAGTAGAGGGGTCTAGTTGTAGCCTCAAATATGACTTTGAATCATTTAGTTGTCGGAGACACTAATTTCTATAGGTCTCTTTGTCCAGAAGTACCACCGTGCCCCCTTTATCCGCGGGTTTTATTACTATTTCTGGATTGTCTGCCAGGTTCTGTAGGGAGATCTTCTCCAGTCTAGTAAGATTCTGGAATTGACTACAATTGCTAGTAGAAATTCTCTCAAAATCGAAAAGCACTGCTTCCTCAAAGGCTCTGATACGTGCTGGAACCAAATGGGTTGGTGGGTTAAAAGTAGATTTAGGCCGTAACCCCGTATTCAGTGTGCGATTCTCTTCAGTTACCTTTTCTTTGAAGAACGCATTCAAGCGAATCTTCCTGAAAAAAGCTGCCAATTCTTGGCGCGTCTGAAAGGCATCTCCTTTGAATGTGGGTACATATCCAAGCCCTTTTCCCAGGACTTGTAGTTCCATGGTTGTAGGAACATAGGAACTGAGATTCACAATCATTTGTTTGTGCCACTCGTTGTTACTGTCCCCGGTGCTTGTGTTGTCATTGTTGTTGCTACCGGTGAGTTCCAGCTCACCCTTGTTTTTGGCGCTCTTCTTCTTCCTCTTTGATTGGTGCGGCCAAACCCTAAAAAAGGCTGTTGTGTCATCATGTGGTTGTAGGGTGGATATGGAAAAAATTGTGGCTGTTGTGGATGTCCTGGTTGAAAACCAAAAGGTGCAGGCGGCCACCATTGGTTAGGTCCCTGTCCATAGAAATTCCCTCTCCTTGGGCCTCTGCCTCTTCCTCGTCGGTTCATTGGTCTACCACTATGACCTCCAGAGAAATTGTCTTCACCACTGGAGTCATCTTCACTCGATGATGTAGAGTAATTTGATCCGTACCTGCCACCTTTTCGATTGACTTGTGGCGGGACATATTTGTCGCTTGTGTATGGATACACCTTGTCCATGGCGAACTTGTCTAGATTTTTTTTAAATTTCATGATTTTGATAGCTAGGATTGAATCCTTAAACTCGGTATTATTTTTATTTGTGTCATCAAGTTGTTTCTTAAAGGTTTCATCAGCTTGTTTTTTGTAAGATTGTTTTTTTATAGACTGAACTCACTATAGCTGATTTGATACTTGCTTCCAATGTTTGAATTTCTACTAATATCAAGTCTGCTGCCTTTTTAGCTGTTGTAATTATTAAGATCAACCAATCTCTGGTGCATTTCCATGCGATAAGGGACCAATCTCGTAGGAACGTTTTGTCATCTAAAAAGAGGCGCGGGGCGTTTGTTACTCTCAGTCCAGATGGAGCGCAGTTTGCCCGAAAATATTCAGTCATTACTAAACCGTGTGCTTGTGTTCTGGAGTGTGACCTCTTGAGTGTTACAAGTTTAGACCAGTCATCACTGGGTTTTACGGTGGTGCTAGGGGAAATATCAAGGATACTAGGGGTACTTAGAATCTCCCATGTCATCTCTTCGTCAAAGGTAAGTCCCAGTCTTTCTGCCATTGTTACAACAGATGTTTACGTTTCTTAACGCTGGCCCTCGCGTCCGCACAACCTCAACGCGTGAAACAGCCAACCAAAAAGTAAAGCAAGAAGGAGAGGATAGCAGAGTTCAGGGAGAACCGAGCTATGGATAGACCCATGACCAAAAGGTCGTACTAATATCTTATAACACTACCGTAGATTGGGGGTCAAAAGGGAAAAAGTTTATAGACTAGTGGGTGTGTATTCCCTTAACATCAACTATATACCACAAAACACACCTATAGTCTTGTCCATGTCCGTTCAGGCCTGCTGTGTCTGTTTTAAGTCGGTAAACCCACTGTTGTTCTTTGCGGAATAAAAACTGCGATGGATCAGTCAAGTGTGGTGGAATCCAAGGTTTTTCCAGCACCACCCAATGTAGGTCAGTGTCAAGATGACCTTTGTCTAAAAAGTGATTAGTTAACTTAGTCGAGCGTTTGCCACATCTAATCGTGCTCTTATGTTCTTGAATGCGAGTTTGCCATTTCTCTCTCAAAGCTAAGTTAAGTGATGTATATCACATCCTGAAGTAGTAGCTCCCAGTGTTGACTAGGTTTTCAATACTGGTAAGGAGGACCCATATGATGAAGCATGTCACCTTCGGGTGAGTGAGGGGTCTTATCCTTAAGGGATGTCTTCCCCCTTGATGTGATATACATCACTTAACTTAGCTTTGAGAGAGAAATGGCAAAACTGCATAAACTGATTTAATACACATGGACAAGACTATAGGTGTGTTTTGTGGTATATAGTTGATGTTAAGGGAATACACACCCACTAATCTATAAATTTTTTCCCTTTTGACCCCCAATCTACAGTAGTGTTATAAGAACTCAGAATACAACCTGGCCTTGTTATGCAAAAGTCTTTCTTTCTGAACAGAGCACAATATCAAAGTTCCAGCTCTCAACGGGTTCAGTCCAGTGTCTCGCTCAGTGCCTCAGACAAGAATCAAGCAAGCTCTATTTATTCGAATCTTTCCTTATCTCCTAACTGTGTTGTCTGAGGTACCGTGATGTTTTCTTGGCCGTAGGTTGTTACGAGCATGACCCGGGACTTCCTGATCAGGAAATAACACAGGAGAAGGTACGTCTCCTTCATCAGAGCCGCTGCCAGCTGGACTAACAGGGACAAGATCGGGAGCAATCATGGATTCCTCTATTGCTGCCTCGCCCGATACCGTCACTCCTCCTTCTTGCCTCGGTTCGATTTCACAGGCGTCGGAAAAAGGAACAAATCTGGTGGCTCTCTCACTTTCCTGTGTTAGGATTCCATCCGGATTCTGCTGATCATGAGGAAGCAGACGGGGCAGCTTCTTCAGGTGAGATACATGGATCCAGTGCTTTTTCCCATCCACCTTTACTGCCGTCCGCGTAGCCAGGAGGATTTGATATGGCTTAGACCAACTCGGGCCAGGCTGGTGTCTCGCTCGTATTTCTTCACCAATACCCATTGACCGGGTTCCAATCGATGTGCGGGGCCCTCTGGCAGGGGCTGCAATACAGATGCTACCTGCTGATGAATAGAACGGAGATCTTTAGTCAAAGTATATAGGTAATCTGTCAACATAGGATATTCAACATCGGTAAATGATCTCGGTCTAGGTACCCCCATACATTTGCAGGCCGCCCAAAAATTACATCATAGGGTAAGAGGCCAGAGCGTGAATGAGGGGTGACCCGTAAAGACAAGAGTCCTAATGGTAGGGTGTCAGGCCATTTCAAACCAGTGTTCTCTTGGATTTTTGCCATTTTTAATTTCATTATTCCATTATATTTCTTAACTAATCCTGCTGATTGGGGATGTCGAGCTGCATGAAATGTTTGTCGTATTTGTAGCCCGTTACAGATATATTTGACAAGGGCCCCATGGAAATGCCCTCCGTTGTCCGACCAAATCAAACGGGGCAATCCATATCTAGGGATAAATTCCTAAATGAGAGTTTTCGCTGTAGCCAGGGCAGTGTTTTCCTTAGTGGGGTAAGCCTCAACCCTTTTGCTAAACGCACAGACCACCACCAAGACATATTTCAGATTGTTGACCGGCTCCATGTGGATATAATCCATTTGGAGCACCTCAAACGGTAAGGTCGGGGGTGCAAAATTCCCACTCGAGACAGCTTCCCCTTTTCCTGGATTATGTTGTAAACAAACCATACAGTATTGGACTAAATGGACAGCTGTCTTTTGAATATTGGAATTATTCTACACTGGGTCCAATAAAGCGCAAATGCCTTTAGCCCCAATGTGAGCTGGGCCATGTGCCATAGTTACAACGGCCAGTACCAGAGCATTGGGCAACAGCCCAACAGTTATTTTCATCCAACCTTCCCACTTCCTGTTCCCATCGAGCCAACTCGACTGGGGTAGCCTCTTTCTGTATCTCTTGCACACTTTCTATGGTGTTATTAAATAAATCAGATTCCTCCACCCATCTTGCTGAAGAGGTTACAAACATAGTGGAAAATGTGGACTAAGCTGTCTGTTTAGCGACTTGGTCCGCAAAAGCATTACCCTGACCCACTTCATCCACTACTGCCTTATGCGCACTGCATTTTATGATCGCTACTTTCTTGGGCAATGTTCGGGCTGTAAGCAGTCGCAAAACCAAGGGACCATTCTGTATCTTTTGTCCATGAGAGGTGAGAAAACCCCGTTCACTCCACAGCCATCCGAAACTATGGGCCACGCCAAAGGCGTATTGTCTGTCAGTATAGATGTTAACCTCTAACCCCTTGCTCAATTCACAGGCTCGTAATAATGCCACCAGCTCAGCAGCTTGAGCTGATCGATAGGGAACTCGAGAAGTCTCAACTACTGTTTTGAGCGTCGTGATTGCATATGCAGCTGTTGTTGTGCCATCTGTTAACTTGAACTGGAAAACCTAAGGAGTTAGGCCCTTAAGGACGGGTGGATAGGCTGGACCCTATTTGAATAGGAAAACACAAGAAAATGCCTAGCCACCTATATTTGTATCCACACTTAAGGAAGGTCGAAAACACTGTTTGTCTGGATCGACAAGGTATTTTTATTTATACCACTTATTTAATATTTATTTAATGATTTTTCAAAAAAGATTTTTAGCAAGAAAAGACACGTATCTATATCCACATATTTACAAAAATTTTTACAAAACTTTTTACACACGTATCTATCAAAATTTGCACATAAAAAGATAACAAATACAACCAGACCAAAGTTAAATCAAAAATCTACATCTTGTGCATCCCACATAAAACACAACATTTGTTACACAAAACAATATATCAAATAAACATGTACATTGATGACAGTTACTCAATACAAGTGAAAATAGTGAATAAATCAACAAGAAAATGCAAGCAGTGAAGTTGATCTCTGACCACTAATTAAACCAGCGATTGCTGGTGTAGAGAAATTAATCAAAATTACTCCTTTATACAAGCCGACGCGTTTCGTTTCCAGGGCAAAGTTCCTAGAATCTCATCAGGGCGCTGTGAATGTATCTGTGGGAGATGCAAAGAAAACAGTAAAATTTCATTCGCAAAACTCCAGACTTAAGACCTTTCAAATGAGACTCAGAGTGTGTAATATAAATCAGGACCTACCAATATTTTTGAAAGAAGTAAATTGAAAAAACAATCGATTTTCCACGGAATTCCTCACGTGGAGTAGCCTTAGAAGTTTCCTTCTCTATTCTTGTAAGTGCCTCCAAATTACGTTGCAACTAGGGAGGGGGCCACCTATGAAAGTAAATACATCAGCGGTGTCACAAAACGGGCTGAACTACTGCTTCGAGGGGAAGTTTTAAAACTGAAGAAAGGCACGTACCTTCAATTATTATTGTCAAAGGCGGCTCGCAGCTGTCGCCGACTTCTTGTTCTGAAAAGCTCAAATTATGTCTGCCAGTGAAATGGGCGCTAGACAGACAAGAGGGAAATATAAGTACTATCCCTTAATGGCGCAAGTTAGCTAGCATAGCTCTATTCACTGCCAACTGATAGTAACATACCTTAAGTGGCGCGTGATATGTGAATTTTTTTTTTCGTAGGCTTTCAGACAGCGCAGTTCAGTCCACTGTAAAGATAATGGAAGTAATTAAAATACTTCGTATATGCCCAGGTCTACGTTTTACCGTACAATTGCAGATTAAGCAAGCAGCACCTACCTCTTTCCTCCCTCATCGCCGGTTCACTCTGCGGTCGTGCCAAAATGTCTGCCAGGTGTATGACTGGTTATAACTGTGTAGAACCAAGCCTTTGCATTATGTGAAATGTAGTTTTATATATGTACTACGTTTAATGTGCATTAACTTGCCGTTTGTGCAGAAGCTTCAAACGGGTTTTGAAAACGACAGGCGTGCCTAAATTGAATCAGAAATGTGCATTGTGCCATCTGATGTGATTACTTAAATGCAAAAGTGGGCATGATGTCTTGTGTTTGGAAAGGGTGGCAAAGCCGCCCCTCTACCGAAAAGAGGGGAAATGGTCAAAATATTTAGAAGAATAAAGTGGAAATGCCGTTCACTGGGGACACATTGCTAAACTGCTCTGTTGGGCAAAGGAAAGAAGAGCCATGGCTGCTGCGGACGCTCAAAGAACTCTGGAATTGGCATTAGATTTAAAGCCTTGCTATTTCAGACAAACTGTTCAACCCTGACTGTGCGCTGTTGAACTTAAGAATTAAATACGCTTTTTTTTGTAAGAGCATTTTGTCCACGTCTGTATCCTGATGCATTGGTCTCAGAGTGTACAGTACTATCCACTTCAGATCATTTTCATCGTGCTTGGCTGCTATGTAGTGTTCAACCATTGGTGCAGTCAAGATTTTATTTTTTATCCTAGATTTATGTTGGCTGATGCGTAGATTTACTTGCTGGCATGTTTTGCCAATGTATATCCTTTCGCATGGACATTGAACCAAATAGACCACATTCTTGGTCTTACAGTTAGAAAGTTCAAGATGTTTCCACTTGATTCCTGCATGGTGGAACTCGCTACCTTCAATTGTGCTAGGGCAGGCAACACAGGTCCCCCATTTGTGGTGCCCTGTGATTGGTTGGAGATTCCACTGAGCCAGCAGGTCGTTTTTCTTTTTTGGCAAGGAGACATCTGCTCTCATGATCTGTTGGCCTAGGTTCTGATTTTTCTTTCTAGGCGAACAGCGGACGTGGAAAAGAACATTCTAGATTTTCCAATAGATGCCAATTGTTCAAAACAGCTTTCCTGAGCTTATGGGTGTCTGGACCAAAAGTGGTGACACAGACTAGTCTTTCTAGTGCAGGCTTTTTTCGAACTTGAAGAAGGCATTCCCGAGGGGTAAAACGCGCTCTTTTAAGTGAGTGTTTTAATAGCTTCTTCGAGTACCCTCTTTGCTTCATTTCCTCACAAAATTTGTGAGCATGTGACGAAAAATCATTGACATCCGAGCAATTTCTCCTACTGCGCAATAATTGCCCATAAGGGAGATTTGATTTCAAATTCCTGGGATGGGCGCTCTTATGGTGCAGGATGGTGTTTCTATCCGTCGTTTTCTTATAACGGGATGATTTCAATTCGCCATCGACGCATGTTATTTCAACGTCGAGGAAGGTCATCTTCGTGTCATAACAACGTTGATAACAACCCGCTCTAGAACTGTAAAACCTAAGGAGTTAGGCCCTTAAGGACGGGTGGGTAGGCTGGACCCTATTTGAATAAGAAAACACAAGAAAATGCCTAGCCACCTATATTTGTATCCACACTTAAGGAGGGTCGAAAACACTGTTTGTCTGGATCGACCAGGTATTTTTATTTATACCACTTATTTAATATTTATTTAATGATTTTTCAAAAAAGATCTTTAGCAAGAAAAGACACGTATCTATATCCACATAAATATTATTCAAATAGGGTCCAGCCTACCCACCCGTCCTTAAGGGCCTAACTCCTTAGGTTTTCCAGTTCTAGAGCGGGTTGTTATCGGCGAGAGCTTTCAAGGACACCCTTTTTTGCTTCCTTTAAGTAAAATAGAGTGACCCTTTGGGAGATCTAGCATCTCTCTACATTATGGCAGACAAAGACACGTTATCCTTCAGTGAAAATCACATCCAAAATTTAATAGACTCTTCTCCTTTCGCTAATGTGACACTCAGCACTACTGCTAAACAGCAGAATGAATCAGACAGACTAATAAGATTACAGAAAAAACATGTAAGAACAGAGTTGCATGGGCATTTTCTCCTGAGGCACCTCAAGGGAGGAACCATTCCTTGGGGGCTACAGGTGAAAAATGTCCCTGTCATTTTTATTGAGGACGCAGAGTATAAAAGAGGTTTCAGTTTCAGTAACACCAAGTGTAGCCGGGACCTTAAGGTCCACACTATAGAAACTGTTCAGAGATTGTGTGCAAATGAAGAAAAAGAAATCGAAGAGCTCACTGAGGCAATTAAGAACAGCCCGGTTGTAACGGACGCCAAAGCACTTTTGGAAAAGATAGATAAAGAGATCAGAACCTTTAAAGACAATACTATTAATGATAAAAGCTCCAAATATGACAGAGACGTCAAAGCATTTAAGATCGAGCAGGTCTATCCTTTTTTGAAAGAGGATTACTACACCCAACAAGACTCTCATAGAGCATTATCGACATACCAAGGCCGGTCAAGAAACCGGTTTACAACTTTCTCAGACACCTCATCATCTGACTCTTCTGGGTCTGAAAATCGAAATCCCCCCAAAAAACAGGTGGCTTTTTTAGATCAGGGCCAGCAGCCAAAATCCCGCTACAAACCCCCTTGGGAGATGCGGACGAGGAGCCGCTCATACAAGTCGTAGGTGGCCCTAGCTCTGTGGTTAATCCATCTGCCAGGCCTCTAACTAGCGATGAGTTAACTGTGTTAAATTTGGGACTCAAGTTTGTGCCATGCAAAAAGACGGACTACACTAGACTTAAGTTGGAAGCCATTGAGTTTTGTCGCAAAATTCGGCTTAAAGCTTTCTTTTCTAATCAATTACCTTCACCGAGCACAGAAGTCACGGGTCTTAGAAATAAGTCCAACTTTGTCCCGAACCAAAATATTCCGAAAGAAATCCTTGCGTTTGAGCAAGTTCTTTTATCAGCCATCAATAAGCTCGAAAAAGGCAAGAGCTATGTGCAACAAAACATGGGCCAAAGACAATGTGCAGCGATAAAGGCACTGAAAGAAGATACTTCTATAGTAATCAAGCAGGCCGATAAAGGCGGTGCTGGTGTTGTCTGGTCACGTGAGAAATATCTAATCGAAGGGGCCAAACAAGTCACCAATGAAATCTCATACAGTCGCTTATCTGAAGACCCTGTCAGAGATATTCAACGGCTTATCTCCGAGACATTGCAAAGAGGTTTTGAGGACGGGTTTCTGGGAGCTAAATAATATGAGTATCTTACCAAAAAATGCCCCAGAACCCCGGTCCTCTACCTCCTGCCAAAGATCCACAAGAGCCTCCAAGACCCCCCAGGGCGCCCGATCGTTTCGGGTTGCGACTCTTGTTTAGAGCCCATTTCACAATATGTGGATTTCTTTCTGAAACCCTTCTTGACCCAAGTGAAATCCTACTTGAGAGATACTACAGATTTCCTGTTAAAAGTAGAAGGTACACAATTCGACCCAGAAGCACAATTAATGGTTACAATGGATGTCACCTCCCTCTAATCGCAGATCCCACAGGGGGAAGCGTTAGAGGTGATGGAGATATACTTGGACAAGAGAGAAAGACCTCACAGAGTGCCCACCTCTTTCATCTTAAGATTGGCTGAAATCGCTCTTAAAAAGAATTATTTTTCATGTAACGGCGAATACTTCATGCAGGTCAAGGGCACCGCGATGGGGTGCCCTTAAGCTCCAGAAATGCCGTACTCTATATGGCACAATATGAGGAGAGGTTTGTTGACAACAATAATCCGTTCAATCAACATATCGTCCAGTGGTATCGGTATATAGATGATGTCTGGCTCCTGTGGCAGGGGAGCCAGACTCATCTGTTGGCGTTCCACGAATGGCTTAACAATAGACATGGTGATATAAAATTCTCCATAGCACATAGTGACACGAAGATGACCTTCCTCGACGTTGAAATAACATGCGTCAATGGTGTATTGAAATCATCCCTCTATAAGAAAACGACGGATAGAAACACCATCCTGCACCATAAGAGCGCCCATTCCAGGAATTTGAAATCAAATCTCCCTTATAGGAGAAATTGCTCGGATGTCAATGATTTTTCGTCACATGCTCACAAATTTTGTGAGGAAATGAAGCAAAGAGGGTTCCCGAAGAAGCTATAAAAACACTCACTCAAAAGAGCGCTTTTTACCCCTCGGGAATGCCTTCTTCAAGTTCGAAAAAAGCCCGCACTAGAAAGACTAGTCTGTGTCACCACTTTTGGTCCAGACACCCATAAGCTTAGGAAAGCTGTTTTGAACAATTGGCATCTATTGGAAAATCTAGAATGTTCTTTTCCACGTCCGCTGTTCGCCTATAAGAAAAATCAGAACCTAGGCCAACAGATCATGAGAGCAGATGTCTCCTTGCCAAAAAAGAAAAACGACCTGCTGGCTCAGTGGAATCTCAAACCAATCACAGGGCACCACAAATGTGGGACCTGTGTTGCCTGCCCTAGCACAATTGAAGGTAGCGAGTTCCACCATGCAGGAATCAAGTGGAAACATCTTGAATTTTCTAACTGTAAGACCAAGAATGTGGTCTATTTGGTTCAATGTCCATGCGAAAGGATATACATTGGCAAAACATGCCAGCAAGTAAATCTACGCATCAGCCAACATAGATGTAGGATAAAAAATAAATTCTTGACTGCACCAATGGTCGAACACTACATAGCAGCCAAGCACGATGAAAATTATCTGGAGTGGACAGTACTGTACACTCTGAGGCCAATGCATCGGGATACAGATGTGGACAAAATGCTCTTACAAAAAGAAGCATATTTATTTCTTAAGTTCAACAGCCCGCAGTCAGGGTTGAACAGTTTGTCTGAAATAGCAAGGCTTTAAATCTAATACCAATTCCAGAGTTCTTTGAGCGTCCGCAGCAGCCATGGCTCTTCTTTCCTTTGCCCAACAGAGCAGTTTAGCAATGTGTCCCCAGTGAACGGCATTTCCACTTTATTCTTCTAAATATTTTGACCGTTTCCCCTCTTTTCGGTAGAGGCGCGGCTTTGCCACCCTTTCCAAACACAAGACATCATGCCCACATTTGCATTTAAGTAATCACATCAGATGGCACAATGCACATTTCTGATTCAATTTAGGGACGCCTGTCGTTTTCAAAACCCGTTTGAAGCTTCCGCACAAAGGGCAAGTTAATGCACATTAAACGTAGTACATATATAAAACTACATCTCCCATAATGCAAAGGCTTGGTTCTACACAGTTGTAACCAGTCATACACCTGGCAGCCACTTTGGCACGACCGCAGAGGGAACCGGCGATGAGGGAGGAAAGAGGTAGGTGCTGCTTGCTTAATCTGCAATCCGTACGGTAAAACCTAGACCTGGGCATATACGAAGTATTTTAATTACTTCCATTATCTTTACAGCGGACTGAACTGCGCTGTCTGAAAGCCTACGAAAAAAATATTTCACATATCACGCGCCACTTAAGGTATGTTACTATCAGTTGGCAGTGAATAGAGCTATGCTAGCTAACTTGCGCCATTAAGGGATAGTACTGATATTTCCCTCTTGTCTGTCTAGCGCCCATTTAACCGGCATAATTTGAGCTTTTCAGAACAAGAAGTCGGCGACAGCCGCGAGCCGCCTTTGACAATAATAATTGTAGGTACGTGCCTTTCTTCAGTTTTAAAACTTCCCCTCGAAGCAGTAGTTCAGCCCGTTTTGTGACACCGCTGATTTATTTACTTTCATAGGTGGCCCCCTCCCTAGTTGCAACGTAATTTGGAGGCACTTACAAGAATAGAGAAGGAAACTTCTAAGGCTACTCCACGTGAGGAATTCCGTGGACAATCGATTGTTTTTTCAATTTACTTCTTTCAAAAATATTGGTAGGTCCTGATTTATATTACACACTCTGAGTCTCATTTGAAAGGGTCTTAAGTCTGGAGTTTTGCGAATGAAACTTTACTGTTTTCTTTGCATCTCCCACAGATACATTCACAGCGCCCTGATGAGATTCTAGGAAACTTTGCCCTGGAATCGAAACGCGTCGGCTTGTATAAAGGAGTAATTTTGATTAATTTCTCTACACCAGCAATCGATGGTTTAATTAGTGGTCATAGATCGACTTCACTCCTTGCATTTTCTTGTTGATTTATTCACTATTTTCACTTGTATTGAGTAACTGTCATCAATGTACAAGTTTATTTGATATATTGTTTTGTGTAACAAATGTTGTGTTTTATGTGGGATGCACAAGATGTAGATTTGTGATTTAACTTTGGTCTGGTTGTATTTGTTATCTTTTTATGTGCAAATTTTGATAGATATGTGTGTAAAAAGTTTTGTAAACATTTTTGTAAATATGTGGATATAGATACGTGTCTTTTCTTGCTAAAAATCTTTTTTGAAAAATCATTAAATAAATATTAAATAAGTGGTATAAATAAAAATACCTGGTCGATCCAGACAAACAGTGTTTTCGACCCTCCTTAAGTGTGGATACAAATATAGGTGGCTAGGCATTTTCTTGTGTTTTCTTATCTGTTAACTTGAAACAAGACCCATCCACATACAATTCCCCATGAGGGTCAGATAGAGGAATGTCTGTGGGATCAATTCTTCCCTTCGTTTCTTCCTCTGTCAGAAAAATACAATCATGGACATCAGTTTTAGTTTCCCCCGAAGGGAGGGGTAGCAATGTGGCAGGGTTTAAAGTGGCACATTGCTTAATCGTAACATGCGGGGCAAACAGGGTCAATTCGTAACCCGTGAGGCGCGCACTTGTAAGATGCTGTGTTTTTGTTTTATTTAGCAATGCGTCCACAGCATGCGGCACCATCACGGTTAGACTAGAATTTAAAACAAGCCCCTCCAACTGCCGGATGGCCACTGCCACAGCCGCAGTGGCCCTCAGACAGCTGGGAAGTGCTCTGGCCACATTATCCAATGTGGCCGAGAAGTAAGTACAAGGTCTTTGCTCACCACAAAATCCTTGTGTTAACACTGAAAGCGAGCAACCGTCGACCTCATGCACATATAGTACAAAAGGTTTACGGTAATCAGGAGTACCCAAGACGGGTGCAGAACAAAGAGCAGATTTCAGAGAGTCAAAAGAAGACTGACATTCATCAGTCCATGGGAGAGGTTCATGCACATCTTTAGTGGTTAAATGTAACAAAGGTTTAGCAAGAAGAGAAAAATTAGGAATCCATTGGCGACAGTAGGAGGTAATGCCAAGAAAAGCACGAACTTCACGCTGGGTGCAAGGCACAGACATGTTAGAAATGGTAGTAATACGTTCTGGAGTCAGGCGTCTTCCCTCCTTCGACAGCAGATGACCTAAGTAGGTCACTTCCTGTCGACAATATTGGAACTTGGACAGGGATTCTTTATTACCCTTAGCAGCCAGATGGTGCAATAACGTGACAGTGGCATCTCGACATCCCTGTTTGGTGTCCGACGCAACCAATAAGTCATCTACGTATTGCAAGAGCACATTTCCATCGGGCAAAACCAAGTCATCCAGTACTGCTTTAAGGGCTTGACTATAGATGCTCGGACTCTCGGTATAGCCTTGAGGTGCATGACAGAATGTAAAGCTTTGGCCAGAGCACGAGAAGCCGAAGATCTGACGGCTATCAGGATGGATCGGGATACTAAAGAAAGCATTTTTCAGATCAATGACCGAAAAATACTTAGCAGTTGGTGGGATCATCGTAAGGATAGTAGTGATATCAGACACCACCTGGTACTGAGGCACTACAATCTTATTAACCTCCCGCAGGTCAATCACAAAACGATATGTATCAACATTTCCAGATGTCACAGAATCAGAAGTCTTTTTCAAAATCAGGAGAATAGGGCTGTTACAAACATTTGCAGCTGTTTCCTCAACCACACCTTTATCAATTAAATCCTGTATAATAGACAATAAGGCTCGCTCGCCAGCCGGCGAGATTTTATACGGGGGTATCCGTGGCAATTTTACACCAGGTTTCAACGTAATATGGATGGGAGGGATGTCTAACTTACCGACATCCGCATCCCCTGTTGCCCATAACGTAGTAGGGATGGTATCAAATTCAGGTGGAAGACGTTCATTTTTAGTAAAACATTGTTTCATATTTTCATTAGGAGGTTGTATTGTCAAATAAACACCATCGGGAGAACAGTAAATTTTAGCATTCAACTTTTTCAACATATCTAAACCTAGTAAATTCTCACCACACTGTGAAGTCAACAAGAAGGATGAATCAATGGTAGCTGGACCAATAGTGAATGGTAGTGGTTTAGAGATGGGGCTTACCACCGGAACTCCTGAAAATCCCACTGAAACATTATTTTGCCCGGACAGAGCCGCCCCTGGGACCAATGATCGAGCAACAGAACTATTCATTGCTCCGGTGTCAATTAGAAAATTCTCGGAAGTCCCCATCAATTCCCCCTTCACATAGGGTCCTTGTTGATTGACTGGTATCGACACTTGGCCCCTACTCTGTCCTTGGCTGTCCTATGCATAACCATACTCATCCTGATCTCCGAATGCATAGTCCTTATTAAAGTATTGCCTACATTGAGAGTTATCAAAATGATTCCGTTCGAACTTGCCCTGTACTGCCTCCTCCCTTCACATGTCACTGCGGTCTGGGCCACCTCGGCCACATCCCCGTCCTCGGACAGCCCCGTTCTGTGCTAGCAGGAACGGACACTGAGCCCTCCAATGTCCTTCCTGTTTACAATAAGCACACTGAATTATCCCCAATGACTTCCTATCCCCACCCCTCTGGATACTGGCCTTCTCGTTCCTCTCCCTCCTCCTCGTCCTCGAACGACTTGCTGTAGTAACACCCGAGTTTTAAGGTCCTTAGCCTTCTTTTCTATTTTATCCTTACTCTCATTCTCCCTATGCTCATAATACTGGGCCATACTCAATATCACAGAAGGAGTGGAGGTAGTCCAAGTGCTCTCGGCGGCTTGTAGCTGGGAGAGCAGTAATTTCGTCTCTTGGCTTGTCCCCAGGTTTACGGTCCTGATCCCAGTCTATCAACTGGTTCCAGGTCCCCCCCCCACTCTGCTGCATGATTGGTGTCATGAACCTGTCGCCATATATCTACAGGGACTAGTAACCCGAAAAACAACTCAACATCAGCAAAGGTCATTACAGCTGAGGCTGCAGCTTCAGTTAGTTCTTTATAATAAGCGGTGGGATTCTTTTGTGGATCAGGAAGATGTGATTTCAAAGCTAAGACTGCACTCCTTTTCCATGGAGTGTATACCCATTGCTCCTGAAACCGCGCCTCCACTCTATTCCTTGTAACTACGTGCTGATTATCACGTACTTCGGGTATTTCAGGATGGTAAATAGGGTATACTTCCCTCATAGGATGTTGGGAATCCCAGTTGAGACATCTCACAAACACTCTACCTCAATACTTTACAAATGTCTCCACATTCTTATACACTTCCGTCGGACTCAAATCAAACTTGTGAGTCCGATCCAGAATGTCATATAATATCTGAGGAGCCATCCCATCCCGAAAACATTTTTCCCAGACTTCAATAAGGTAGCGAGACATTTGGCACAAAACATGCTGCTGCATAACAGGTTCAAGGTCTCTTATGGTGCTTCATAAATCCGCTACTGTATATATGTCCTTCCTGATCCATTTAACGGCCTGTTCTGTTAAAGCTTCCTTTTCACTATAGCCCACCGATGCTCTCGTAAATAACCGCCTAGCATTCAGCCTGCTTGTATCCCCTACTGGAGTGTTGTTCCTTACTTCAGGGGTCGCACCGGTCGATTCGGATGTCCATATGGGACTTGGAGCTGCTAAAATTACAGGAGAATTCCCCATGAATGGTCGTGCATCAGGAATAAGGGTAGCTGTGTCTCTTAATGAGGTAGGTGCGGCACGAGACGTACCAGCGGGGACTAGAGACACATCCACCTCTGGGGCGGAGGCTAGAGGGGCAGCAGCCGAGTGAAGAGGGACAGCGGGGTATATGCGTTGTGGTGCATAAGGTGGGGGAGGTCGAACGTTCAATAAATCCTCTATTTCGTCCTCAGCTTCATTTCAAGTCACATAACTTTTATCTACCTGTAACCTAAACTGTCAGTCTAAACAATCAATATTCTGTTCCGTTTGATTCTTATCATGGGCAATGGCTTTCTGGGTTATAGTCTGTCCTTGTTTTATCTTTACTAACTTCTCTGCTCTAATCCGTCTCCGCTTTGCCTCTTTCTGCCAGGTATTGGGGGAATCAAACATGGCCTGTCGGCTACGTTTGGCGAACAGGCGGTCTTGTAAATACTGAATCTTATTCTCATAAAAGGATCCTGTCAGCGGCCACTGTAATTCGACATTATCTTTGGTGTATTTATGCCATAAGGTATTGAATGAAAGTGGTGCAATCCCGTGCTTACAATACATATCGTGACTGGGGCTCCCTTCTGGAGGGGCCGGCTGGCTTTTGTCCAACCTCGTACCCCTCCGGCAAACACAGCCAAAACATAGCTTACTAAAGCACTGCATTGTCTCTTTCTATGATCTAGTTTCTTCGGCTGAAAAGGAAAAATTATTTACAACACTCTCATACACATGGCCATGTTCCACTCAGCTTCAATTACGCACACACAATACACAAACAACAATCTTTTGACTAACATAAAGAATGAAACAACTTTGTGCCAAGCAAAAGACAGAGCCCGTCCACTCCTGTCTATGGAGAACTCGTATATCTTTCCAAATTTCCAAAAGCCAAAAATCAAGTAGTCTCGTCCTTAGACTACCTAGAAATAGGCACACAGGTTTTTAAACCACAGACCGACCTACGGGCCATCCGGCAGCCTTCATGGTTCACCTCCTGTGCTATTCTGGCTTAGCCCGCTTTTTCAAGCACCGCTCCAGATCTGCCCAGGGGCTACCCAATCGTGACTGCCAGCATTCCCGAGAGCAGTCCGGCCGGATGTGAACTTCTTCCTCAAGTCACACCTAGGCGTCTGGATCAAATCTCCATTAATCACTAATTTTGCCCAAAACAGGAGCACCTGCCCGTGCAATCTGAATACTGCCCCGTCAGGCCCCCTTCGAGTTCTCCGTGGTCTCAAACCACCCAAATACTCTTCATCAAGATTATCCAACACAACACAAGACGATTCACTCACCTGGTGCACTCAGGTTCGATTGCAAATGTCTCCACTGCCAACTCCTGAAGACCAACACGGTCTGCTTCTGGGTTACACCCGTAGGACTCCAGCGTGGGGTCACTAGCAGCTGGGGCTCTCCTGATCGGGAGAGCGGAGTAACCCTCGAACTTCGGTCAGTCCTCCCCCTCAACCAAGATTACCCTTCCCAATGTCCCGTTCCTTTCTAATTACGGAGGGACGACCCCAACGCGGAGTCCCGGCGGAGTCGCCAACTGAAGTACCGAAAAATAATATTACCATATAGAGCTATACTTACTGATAGCCCCCATACCAATTACCAATAATCAGTCAGTTGGCAGTGTAGAAAGTTCAATCATTTATTAAACAACAACTCTGCCAGAGGAGCTTCTCGTGACCTAACCCCTCGAGGTCCGCCGAGAAGACTGCTGGCACATTATCAAGAGATCATATATATACTGTTACATTTCGAAACCGTTACCTAATAAGGAAAAATACAAGTTGGTACAGGTTGGTGCAAAGGAAAGACCATATATGGAACACAAAGCATCCTTAGTTTAGCTTAGCTCGTTATAGCTAGGTTGGTGAGGGTGACTCCCTTCGGCCAGCTCTAGGAGACTCCGTACAGCACCTCTGGAATGTGCTTATCTGGCCTACCCCCACCTACAGCCTTGACAGGCCTAACATGCAGAAGCAGCAGTTTGTTACATGTGTCCGACTGCTTGTGAGAAAACAGCTCTTGCTAACTGTAATGGTAGGTTTCCACTAATGCTACAAGCAGACTAGGCCACAAAATGGCGCTGGTCGAACCAATCTATATTACCCATTAAAAGACGAACAGAAATATAAGGCGTATACTAATCCCTAAGCTACTATATGTGCGAGTATATTAAGGCTCAAACATTCTCATTGAACCAAATAGGTACATCACGCTAATTTCTAACTACTGCTACATGTCATTGGTTTGCTCACAGGGCCTAATTCAGATTTCAGTTCCTCATGTTCAGCACCAGTGTTAGATACACCAGATTATATGAAGCTTTTTACACTTTAAGTGCACGAGAAAGATGGATGTGCATTGTCAGTTTTAGTCCAGTTACATGGCGATAAGCAACGTCCTTGTGCTTATTTTTTAGCAGTTCTTGATCCTGTTGCTAGAGCATAACCTGGGTGTTTTCGCTCAGTTGCAGCAACAGCTGTGTCAATACGACAGAGTGAGGGAATAGTTTTGTCACATAAACTGTTAGTGTTGGTACCCCATGGGGTTGATGTCCTTTTGAATCAGACAAAGACGCAGCACTTAACTAGTGTTCGCCTGACAGGATATGAACTGACATTGCTAGATCCTCACTTTATATTGAAGAGATGTGCAACTTTGAACCCAGCTACTTTTTTGCCGTATCCGGTGACCCAGCCTCAGTCACAAGAAACGCATGATTGTATATTTCTGACTGAGGAACAGACAAAGGGTCGCATTGATTTGCAAGATACGCCCCTTACAGATGTGGATGGTGAATTGTGGGTTGATGGGTCTTGTTTGAAATTACCAGATGGTACGACCTAAGCTGCATATGCAATCACCACGCTTGAAACAATAGTGGAGACAGCTCTTATACCACATAAATCGGCCCAAGCAGCTGAATTGATAGCTTTGACACGAGCATGTGAGCTTAGTACTGATTTGTGCGTGAACATCTACACAGATAGCCGCTATGCCTTTGGAGTAGCGCATGATTTTGGCCTACTCAGGAAGGAAAGAGGTTTTCTTACATCTCACGGAATGCAAATAATGCACGGAGAATTAGTGCATAATCTTTTGATTGCATTGACATGTCCAAAGAAAGTAGCCATAGTGAAGTGTAGTGCGCACAAGAAAGTGACAGACAAGATTGGACAAGGTAATGCCTTTGCAGACCACGTGGCACATGAAACTGCGACGCAAAGAAACACTACTCCGATGTATGTAGTGTAGTCACAAGCTGAGAGATGGCATGATGCTAGGCAAGAAGTACGAGAGATACAGAGGACAGCCTCTGACAAAGAACGTGAACAGTGGTCTAAAGAAGGAGAGTTAGATGATGAAGGTTGTTGGAGGAATAAGCAGATGGATAGATGGAAGCTACCTGTAGCTTTCGTACAACATATGGTTCAGATGGCACATGGCGTAGCACATGTTGGAGCTTCCGTAATAACGAAAATGCTTAAGCAAGTTTGGGAGCATCCAGAAATTGCTAGCACAGCTAAGAGAGTAGTACAGTCTTGCTTGATCTGTTTACAATACAATCCTGGAAAAGGAACGCGAGTTCCATCTGGAGGTTTTGCTACACCAACTGCACCTTTTGAAGTCTTGCAAATGGACTACATCCAACTTGAGTGTTGTAATAACTTAAAGTATGTTCTAGTGGTGGTTTGTGCCTTCAGTAAATGGATTGAGGCGTACCCCACAAAGGACAATACTGCTATTACTACCACTAAGGTGCTACTGAAGGAATTCTTCCCGAGGTTTGGTGTTTGCAGACTCTTATGGAATGATAACGGACCTCATTTTGTTGGGGAAGTTATCAAGTATGTCTTGAAGGGATTAGGAATTAAACAGAAGTTCCATGCAGTGTTCCATCCACAATCAGCAGGATTGGTGGAAAGGTATAATGCTACTCTGAAGCTGAAAATTGCGAAAATTCAAGCTTCTACACACTTGACTTGGCCAGATGCGTTGCCATTGGCATTGTTGTCCATCAGATCAGTACCAGATTCTAGAACGGGTCTCACCCCGTACGAGGTGGTATTCGGATGACCCATGAATATTTGGGGAGTTCCAAAACCCAGTTCTGTGTATGATGTACCTTGTGTCTTGATGAATGATTATTTGGCACAGTTAACCGACAGTTTGGTTTCTATTCATAAACAGGTTCGACAAGCACTTCCTGACAGATCTACAGGTGAAGGCCATGAGCTCCGTCCTGGTGACCTTGTGATGGTTAAGGCGTGGACCAGAACAGGTGCTCCTTGCCACGAGAACAGCGGTTCGAGTCACCAACAAGAAAAATTGGGTGCATAGCACCCATTGTCAGAAGGTATCGTCAACCTTGGTGAAAACTGTGTGCTGACCGATCATCGAGAGATCTTGACCACGGAGAAAGGTCCTGCTGCATCACCTGACGAATCTGCGGAGTTCTTCCCGGACCAGACGACTCCTGGAGCAACGCGATGCAACTTGAGACCGAGGAAAGAGTCTACAGTTTTTTGAGAGAGACAGGTTGAGCAACCGCCCTGGGTAGTGGAAACGGAATGCCGAAATGACAAGGGAGGGGGATAAGCCCTGCGTAGTGTAGTGACACCGGTCTTGATCTGCGGTGAAGAAAACAACGTCTACCCACGGGAGAAGAGCTCCTGCGATCATTTTTGTTGTGTTCTGTTTTTTGAGAAAGTTGATTTTGTTGCTATGATAACCACTAAGAAAAAAGTATTAGGAGTTATAGGTGTTTTTGCTGCTTTGACAATTATAGCAGTGATCACCTGGTCTATTGAGATGATGGCTCCTGCTCATGAGTTTTTTGTGGTTCCTACTACTCCAGTTCCAGAAGAGCACCAGCATTTCACTCTTCCGTACCATGAGCAGAAGCATCGAGAATCTTATCTTAATAATACGTCGGTCCAGATGCTCCACCATACACATAACGCTACAAATACCACTAATTGTCGGATATGTGGTATGCTTCCAGCACATCAAAAGAAAGGTGGAACACCTTTTATTCGACTTCCTTTTTCGCATAATGGTTCTTGTCGAGCCTGGTACACTCTTTTGTTTGCAACTAGAAAACCTACAGTAGGTGGACTTCTTTTTCGTTTGAATAAAGAGTGTTATCAAGATGAACATGGGTATCCTCAAGCAAATGGAACTATATGGGAATGGGAGGAATACCGACCGGACAATGCTTCTACGCCATATGTTTTCACCCACACAAGAGACTTTACCGTAAGCAACCAGTCTGTAATCGCTGTACAAGGACTAAAGCAGACTTATGTGTACAAAGTACTGGACGAATTCCAGTTGGAATTAGTGATTGTGTTACTGTATTAACTATAGATGGAATAAACAACAGCTCATTTCTGGCCTCACTTAACACATATCTAGTATGTGGAAGTCATGGATATCATAGACTACCAGTAGGGTGGTCAGGTGCATGTTAAGTTTCTTTTCTATTGCCTCCTGTTTTCCTGGCACCTGCCTCATACCACCGAGATTTTAAACTGTTTAGGAATATTTCAATAAATCATTATAAGAGGACAATAAGAATTGATGAAGTGGATCAAACCGACACTAGTCTGCAGCAATATGTTGATTTTAATTTGGGTCTGTTTCCTTTTGTGGGTGTTGCATTAAATAACCGAAAAATACGACGATTAACTAGAGTTGTGGAAGCTGTCACTAATCAAACTGCAATAGCTCTTGGAAATATTACTGAGGAGTTACAAATTGCTAAGATTGTAACTCTCCAAAATAGGATGGTGCTAGATGTTATGTTAGTAGATAGAGGAGGTGCATGGAAAGTTATCGGGAGTAGTTGCTGTGTTTTTATCCCTGATAATTCGCCCTCAGTGTATGACGCAATTCTTAAACTGCATAAGCTAGCTGCAGATATTCAACTAAAAATGGCACCTGGACTTTTGCTGGTTGGTTTTGGGCTCTAGTTTCTGCCTGGGGTTGGAAATTACTGACTATTCTCTGTATTGCAATTGCAGTGATCGTCACCTGTTGTATGTGTATCCACCGTGACCCAATGCTATGTTCTATGTGCATAACTGCTTGTATACCATCCAAGAAGAATACTCTGAAAGCACACCACTTGTTAGATAAAGAAGTAGCAGATATGATGCGTATAGATATACGGGATGAATGTTTAAATTATCCCAAAAGAGCGTATGTCTTTAGCTAATGCTAAAAGGGTCGTCTGTTGTAATTTAACAGCGATTAGATTGAGCATTAGCGAAAGACATCTTAGTTCTAGCCGTTATCTTGACATTTAACGGACTCCATTTTGTATTTACGGCAGCCATTTTGACTGCTACATGCTGCCTCGTGTTGACCATGTGCTTTGTCCTATCTTCCTGACCATGGCACTTGAATCTGCCCAGCAACAGGCTATTATTAGCGTCCCCTTACTTTGCCGCTGATCGTTAGGGTTCACATCTGGTAGTGATTAGCTCTAGATTGGAATGTGTTTGTTAGCCCCCAAGACTGTTAGCTCCTCCCACTGATCGATTGTGCCTCTCGATATTACCTTATATGTACATAAAATGTGCTCTTGTGCTTTGTACCGCCTTCTTTTCAGCCCCTGTATGGGTATAAATAAACCATGCTATCTTAGCTCGGTGTACTACTTCTTGCAATGCCGAAGGGTACTGTTTGAACCGTAGCACCACCTCATGAGGTGTAATAAATGTTACGTTTTCTATTTCCAGTTTCTGTGCAAACTTCTTTCTATTTGGTCTGAGGACTTCGTGCAGAGAAGGGTGAACCCCTTGCACTAGCGGGTCTAGCTGAGGCCTGCACGACAACCCTCCCACTCATCTCTAGCCCAGATAAGGCTGATGTTTGGCATATTTCTGCAGTCACATGAATGGAAGGCGTCCTTCACAGTGTGTTGTCATAAACTCAGATCAGCAAAAAAAGATTCACTGTGCCATTACCTTTGGTCTGAAATGGAACCAAAGGACAGTTCCCAGGGAAGGTCCTACCTGTCACAGGCCTTGAGCTCTCTTGACCATCATGAGTACAAAAGGCTGGCAAAAGCAAGCACAGAAGTGCTCTCACTTCTAAAGCACAAAGCCTGCCTGTCTTGACGCAAACACAGCTGGATGACGCTTCATACCTAAACACGGTTGAAACTACAGGGTTTCTTAAGCCAACTCTATAATGATTGGACTAACGTACAGTTCATGAAATACAGGATGGGGATATTACCAACCTCAATTTACTATCCCGCATGGAAAAGATGAGAGGTGCAGGTGAAGTGTCAGCTATACAACCAGGTCAGGAAGACATGATCCGTACACTGTGCTTGTGCCCCCACACTTCTGGGGGACCAGTGGGAACTCCTGCGAAGAATGTGGAATGTCCAAAGCATTAGGTCCCGCAGGGAGGCAATGGTTGCCTGCTTTGAACCATCGGACATTAGGTTAAACTGTGCACCAGTGAAATTCCTCCAGGGATTTATGAAAAAAGTTGAGGTAACAGCTCCAGCAGTTGTTGAGAAAGGGTGTGATTAGATAATAGATAGTTTTGGTTTCAACCTAAACCCCTGCCAATGACTATTTATGTTAGTGTAGGCTTTATACGCTGGGCAAAGTATTTAAATACCAAGCCAGTTGGACCTGCACCTCTCATGATAAAGCCCCTAGCTCCCTACTGACCTTTCCCCCGGGGTCACCAATTTCTAACCTTCGTCCGCCTCTATCATTTATCACTTGGAACATCAACAATACCTCCGCTCTAAATGACTCATTAAGTGCATGAAGGCTCACCCCTCGGCTAAAGAATTTAGATGCCTTGAACCTTGCACATGCACTTTCTATTGATAACATCCTATGCACCCTAATCACCTTGTGCTCGGATGCAGTTTTAACGTTATCCTAGGCATATTGCACTTTAAGCACCACACCCAAACTTTCATGGTTTTACAGGTTTTATTGGTTATAAAAATTGCTTTCTATGCAACTACATATTGCATTGGGGGAGGGGGAGCGCGCTTAGAAAATTGGCTACCTTCTACCAGTGCGCTTCAATTATATATATTCCTGCCAGTCGAGACAACTGGTATCAATAGTCTTGGGGCCGACTCAGCTCAGTCTACAGGGCAGGAAGTGAGTCCCTTTTAAATCTTTCCACAAAACACTCCTTCAGATAGGTCTTGAATTTTTTAAGGACAACGGTGATGGAACTTTGTGCCTGTTTAAGTATTTTTTAAATATATTTTTAGTTGTATTTACTGTGCCGTTGCATTGCAACGGTTTTAATAATCAAGCAAGAAAGATTTCTTACTTATAGTAAGTAGCTTTCTTAAAATTAGGGTGGGCAGAGTTCAAGGAATTCTACTATGTGGTATTCTGCAGTGTTAACTAAATACTCAATGAAATTCCACAGAGGTCGGTGTGTGGGGAAATGCTACCCTGGCCTATTTACAACAACACAGTCAGGAACACAGATTAAAAAATGCATTATATTTATAACCCAGCCCCTCACTCCCTCTGTGCCCACCCACTGAAATGCATTCACAGAGCCTCCTCATAGCAGCTCAGACATCAGAAACGTTTGTGACACTGCCCTAGACCAGGGCAGTCATAGTTACCCAATACTATGTGCTGTTGTTCCATTGTCCTCAGTGCATCCTCACCTCTTAGAGGTCTATGCTGCACAATAGGTCCAAGATAAGCCCTCTCCCTTACAGACCATGCCCATGGGCCACGCCACGCTGCTGGTGCTCTTGCTCCTCTTGGTTGGCAGCTGCACTATGTCCTGTGCTGCCAGTCACTGTCCACAAGATCAATGCTGCCTCTGGACTGGAGTCGGTGCTTCACAGGAAGTGGGTCCTCCTCACTTCTCAGCCTCAGACACCATTTCTGAAATAGAAATGTGGCTTCACCGGATCAGTGTTTGTGTGTCTGGTCAGGCAGCCATCCATGTGTAGCGCGGCAGGGCCTGATGAATCTAGGCCGCAGCAGCGCTAAGAAAGTACATGAGACACTTTCACTTTTACTCTCGTGGCTGGAAGACCCAGAGCGGTCTCCAGCGGTTTATTTATCCCCTCGGGTCGAGCCTGCCCCTAGGGGTGTGTGGATGCATGAAAAACAGCACCATTGTAGTAGAGGGCCCAGGTGGTACTCTACATCCCTCCTTTCTTTCAGTTCCAGACCATCAAGTCCTCCCAGTTCATGGAGACGTATTTGCAAAGTCTTTCACTCTCTGACTTGGTGCAGGATTCTGCCGGAGACCATACCTTCGGCTCTGGGAACTGGGACCGGCCAGAGCACTGACCGGGACACTCTCGGACGACTCAGTTGCTGTGCTTTGTCGAGTCGACCCGGCAGCATCAACACAACCTTGGCTGACTTGTCGGGGTGTCTCCGGTGATGTACTCCCTATGCTGGGTGAGGTAGGAGGGGAGAAGCTCGGAAGGGTGTCTTAGTACTCAGATGTTTCCTGGTCCAGCTCCCTCTCAGCGGTCTTCTTGGAACTTTACACATTCCTCGTTACGGAGTGCTGTCCCTTTTGAGCAGTGATCATGGTTCCTTGAACGCCTACAACGATTCATACTTCTGGCTCGTAAGGCATCCCGAACTTCCACCCAGGGTGTCGGTCTTAGATCACTATCCTGTCTCCCCCTCTAAACTGAGGTTCTTGTGCTCTTCGGGCTTAGCTGGCCTTCCGGTTTGTTGTCTCCCTCCTTGCTTGGACCGCTTCATCGTCCCGCTCCACAGGCGCCCACATTGGGTCCGACGAGATACTGTCTCATGGGGCCCGCTTTAACAGTAGATGAGCCGGAGCACACTTGGTTGTGCTGTGAGGGGTCTGTCGATACGCACCAAGGAATTGATCGAGAGCTGTTTCACCATGCGCAGCGCTTGGTTGAGTGTCCTCATCAGATGTTCCACTTCCCCCTTTGCTTGTTGCCAAGCGGGGTGATCTTCGGGTGGCGAATCACCTTATTCTCGAGATACTCCTGGAACTCTCGACCTTGGAATGGGGGTCCGTTGTCGGATTTTCCCTATTTTGGCAGTCCCATCATTGCAAAGGTTTTGTCCAGGACCCTCTTCACCTGGGGAAATGCTGTTGACGACACTACTTCAACGATGGGGAACTTCGAGAATGAGTCAACCATGACCAGCATGTGACGTCCATCTAGGAAGCTCCCAAAGTCCAGGCTAATGTGTGTCCAGGGGGTCTTGCTCTGTTCTTCCGTGATCACGGGTGCATGCGCTTGGTCTCCTCCGGTGTTCGTACAGGCATGGCACTGTCTCACCATTTCCTCCACCATGGAGTCCATCGCTGGGAACCAAACCTTGTCCCGCAAACAGGCCTATGTCTTCGCCATTCCTTGATGGCCAACATGTGCGAACGTGAAGATCCGTTTCTGCAAACTCTCCGGGACCACTATCAGGTGTCCTCCTAACACAACTCTTTGTACCCCCACGCTGAGTTCATGACGGACTTGCCTGAGCTGTTGTCGGGCGTGGCTGACTTCGGCGCGGAGGACACGGGCTCCATCCATGAAGTAGGCCCATCCATTGCTCTCCAGCGCTTCTCTCACTCGGGATAGAGTGTGGTCTTCCTGGGTGGCACCGCCAATTTCTTCAAGCGTCATGGCTGTGGGACATGCCCCTTGCGACACCATGTTGACAAAAGCTTCAGTGTTGCAGGCATTCCCTGACGGGTCCGATGGCATTGTTGACCCTGGGTAACGAGACAGATAGTCTGCTGGGTTGTGGGCCCCTGGACAATAGATCACCTTGAAGTTGTATGACTGTAACTGCACTGCCCACCATTGAATCCTCGGGGGCACCAGCCGGGATGAGGCTGCAAACAGCGGGAGTAGCGGTTTGTGATCTGTCACACCGTGGAACTCCTGGCCGCACGGATACAGGTGAAAATGTTGGCACGTTGAGCGTACCTGGTCTCCATGTCAGTGAGGGCCTTGCTGGTGTAAGCGACTGGTTTTCAGACCTCTGGGCCATGTTCCTGAAGGAGGAATGTGCCTAGGCCCACTGGGCTGGCATCGAAGACCAGTTCCGTGCGTCGCCTTGGATGGAAGTAGGCCATCACCGTCTTGTCAAGCAGTCCTGCTTTGATGTCCTGGAATGCTTTGTGGCTGCCGGCGTCCACTCCCATTTGTGATCAAGGCGTGTGAGGACCTAGAGTGGCTCCGACATGGCCGCGAGACTGGGAATGAACCACCCATAATATTCTGCCTCTGCCTTCTTAGGGTCCACTAGGAGCCCCTCTCGGGTGAACATGTATCCAAATAAGTCGACTGTCTCCTGATAAAACGAGCACTTGTACTTGTGCAGAGTCAACCCACAGTCCGCTAGTCTCTTCAGAGTGGCACAGAGATGGTTGTGGTACTCCTCCAGCGCGTTTGAGAACACTAGTATATCATCGCTGAGGTTGATCACACCTTGCAGCCCGACAGTGCTTCTCTGATGGCATTTTGGAAGACTTCGGTGACTGACGACACTCCAAAGCTGAGCCTCTTGTATCTTTGGAGGCCAACGTGCGTCGAGAAGGTGCTCTCAGGCTCCAGTTCCAGCTGATGGTAGCCGGCGTTCAGGTCTAGCTTGGAGAACCACTTTGCTCCGTTTAGGTCCGCCACGATGTTGTCCATATAAAGGTCGACATGTTTCAGCCTCAATCTGCTCAGAGGGGGTCAAGTAGGCTTTCTTCAGGACCTAGAGTCTAAAGGGAAAAAATAAATAGTAGTAACCCTTTATTTTGGGGTTAGTCTAGGTTTATTGACCAGATTGAGGTTGAAACATGTCAACCTTTTATGGACATTATACAGTGCGGAAGCCCCATAACTCCACTTCTTACGCACGCCCAAATATTTTTACCAAGCCTGATTTCCAGACCCATTAAAAATTTGTTCTGTCTGGTCATCCAAGCTTTTTATCAAGAACTTTTTTTCACTCACGTTTTCATCACTAATCACTACTGTACTAACCAGTGGTTCACCTCCGGGTGGAGGAAGCATACGATCAAACCCGATGATGATGCTGTCACGTTGCTAAAAAAAGATGCGGAGAACCAAGATACACCGCCATTCGAGCTTTAGTATGTGAATGAGGGTTTTTTATTGTTATCCGAAACGAATAGAAAATAGCCCCTGGTTACTCAGGACAAGTGATCCCTTCCCCCAATGATTTTTTGATTTAAAGATTAAGGAAGCTGAATGGATCACAGACTCTTCTTTCTCCCCATTTTGATTTAACGCAGTCCCCCCTGGGCCCCAGCAGCAGCACTCCCCAGCAGGAACAGCAACTAAGAACTGAACAGTTTCATGGGGTCACAGCCCCTATATTTATGATACAAAATCCCTTTGTGTCACAGCACAGGGCATGGAAGAACCAGATGCAACTGGTTCAGGGGAGCTTTCGAGCACTTTGTTTTGCTCAGCTCCTCTTTTTTTGTCAGGTGGGGGCTAAGGGATCAGAGACGCCACAGGGGGCGGAGCCGGCATTGTGGAGGGAAGGCACAGTCCTAATCAGGTCCCAGGTGCAACTCCTCCCTCCCATCTGCATGCATATCTCTCTATTCACCACTGGGCAGACTCCCCCTGTCTCCTGGAGCCACCCACACCTCTTAGCTCCTGTCACTCACAAGCCCGACATACAATTCACGCCGTGCAGGCAGATACACAGCACACAGAAATGCCAACTTCTCAAAGTGGCATTTCTAAAATACCCACAATAAATCTGTGCACACTATTGCACAGCATTTATTCACACGATTTCAGACATACCAGAGTTGACCACACAGCCCCTCTCATAACAGCAATTACCACTGACACACACTGATCAGGGAATCCCCATGCTCTCCTATGGGAGGGCAGGCCACGTTCCAAATGTACCACAGAGAGCGCACGCACTTTACACTGGGCCACAGTGCTAAAGTGCGCAGAAGCTTCAAATTACTACCACCATGTCAGAGCTTAAGGCAAAAAGTTCAGGGGTGAATCTGTCAAAAAGGGCCAAGTCCAACAATGGTCATACGCACAGGATGGATGGTAGTGTAGGACAGTTGCTGGGGGTTGATGATGTTCTAGCGCAGGGACACTAGGTTGGAGTAATCATGCGCTTTATAAACTAAATAATAATAATAATGATGAATCTCCAGATCAACGCTGTATCCTAGGCCTGCTACAACACCCTCCCATCCGAATCCATAAAAACGGCCATGCACGCCCTCATTAGTAGCAGACTGGACTCCAGCAATGCCCTCTATGCTGGAATCAACAAGAAACTACTCCACAAACTCCAGACCATCTAGAACGCAGCAGCGAGACTTATCCTAGACATCCCCATCACAACCACATCACCCAACACCTCTGCAATCTCCATTGGCTCCCTATCGAAAGAAGAATAACCTTCAAGCTACTAACTCACGCATACAAGACCCTCCACAACATTGAACCAGCATACCTAAACAACTGCCTCTCCTTCCACACACCTAAGAGACACCTCTGATCAGCTGACCTCTCTCCGGCCACCACCCCAAGCATCTACAAGACCAGAACAAAAGGAAAGTCCTTCTACTGCATTGCAGCCAAGGCTTTGAATGACCTCTCGCTCCATCTCCAGCGTGTCCTACACTGCTCCAGTTCAGGAAGGACCTCAATACGTGGCTCTTCGGACGACACCAGCACCCAACGGAGCTTTCTCCCCACCCCCTAATGCCTTGAGACCCTCGAAGATGTGCTTTACAAACCCCTGATTGATTGTTGATTGATTGAATATATATTCAGTACCCAGGACTTATTAGGGGAAGTCATGTCACTGGTTTTCCTACGTTGTGCCAGTCAAAAGTTGCTTTTTAAGCACTTTGTTCACAAAGTACAAAATAGACTTTAAGTACTACAAATCTTACACTTCAGCCAAGAAAAAAAGGGACATTTCAACAGTACTGCCAGCACAACGATACAAGCATGAGTAAGACAAGACTTCTTTCCCCCAGTCTCAACACATGTCCACACACTTGTGATCACGTATTGTATGCAACCTGCTCAGAGTCCACTATCTCAGCTGTACAGAGCATCTGACCCTATAGTAAAGGGTAGCCACTTACAGTTGAGGCTCAAATCAGTTCTAAACCGAAGTTCACATTAGGTGTAGCTCTATTAGGAAAACTCACTCGCTGCTGAGGTCCAAAAAAACAGGCGATACAACAGGAAAAACAAACAGAGAGAAAGTGATTTTCTGATCCTGAATACCCCATATCATGTTTTCATTTTTTGGACAGAGGCATAACTTAGAGTGTGCAAACTTCGAAATCAGGTCAGCTTGCAAATTTGCAGTTTTGAGTGCAAAGCTTGCAAAGTTTTAAAATGTTGCAGCTTTAGCAGTTCTGAGCAGCAGTGGGAAATAGTTCCCACTGCAACTGAAGACCTCTAAGGGCCCAATGTGGACTAGCATTACTTGGTGGTGTCCCCCCACTAACACACCACCCCCTAGCAAAGTTCCAAACCCCTCTCTTAGTGCATCAACCAATGCAAAGTCCCCCTCCCTGGAGCTCTGCCTTATCCACATCACCATCCCCGATCAGGTGCAGCATGGTCACTACACCCAGCACGATTCGCTATCAACCACTGACCACCAGTCACCTTTGACCTGGTTGTGGGGAGAGTGCAGTCACTATTTCTGCCACAACCTCTCCACCCACTGGACATTCTTCCAATTTGAAACCAGACCATATTAGCCAGCACAGTGGTTTCTTCCACATTTGGGTACCCCTGATAAAAGTAAATGTTCCATGGGTTGTAACTGTGTACATTTTACGCATCATTCTTCATTCTTACGGGATATCATTGCTTTAAGCGAAAAGTTTGTTTTCTTGAACACATATATTGCAACACGTAATTCCAAAATGATCCGCTATTATAAAACCACAACTTGTTTACGCTAATCTGCATCATGCTAGAACACAAATCAGTATGCAAGCACACTCTTACGTGGAGTGAAATCGACTGTTTGGCAAAGTGAACGAAATATTGAAATTTAATTATTTCCTAAAGTTGGAAAGACATTTCAGTTATAATTAAAAAGCCAATACTCCTGTGGCTGCCTGTCAGCTAGAAACAATTACAATATTTCCATGCCTGTGGAAGCAGATGCACGCCTTTAGTGCAAACAAATTAAAATGGGGTTTTATTCCTTCCTTTGACAACTGGCTGAACAAGTTATGCGCATGCAGCTATGCAGTAATTAGCAAGGCACTGAAAGGCTGTCAGCTTTAAAGCACCTTACAGTGGGATAAGACTTGCTTATTTTTAACATATAGGTTTTAATTTTAGAGATCCATTTTTTCTTGTATGGTCTGCCCTGTGAAAACGAGAAGCAATATGCAGCTTTCATTATTTATAGTCATAGTTCGACTTGACTCTATTTCTATATATTGGGGTTCATATCGTTAAAATTGGTGCAAAACACACTAATCATCTCTTTTAGAGAACATTGGGGACATATTTACTAGAAACTGGCAGAGCGCTGTGTTATGCCAAAATTGGTAACGTTGTGCTCCGTCACTTTCAAAACACAGGGATAAGCCGAATTTTCAAGAATGCGGCACATCCTTGCGTTTCCCCTAGAACTGGCGCGAAAGAAGCTGCCTAGCGCCTGTGCAGGCACACTTGCGCCATGTTGCAAGGGTGCCTGGGCTGCAGGGGTGAAGGTACATCTTCCTGCACATAAGCATTCTTTACAGGCGATTTGCTGTTTTTATATGTGCTGTGGAATGCATTTCAGGCGATATTTTTGGTGCTGCCCTATACCTTGTAAATATGGCGCAGTGTCAAAAAGCAATGGGTGTTGCGGCCAAATGCCCACTGCAATGGCAAATGAACGCCCCTTTCATCCTAAGTGCTACGTGAATAGGGGCATTATTTAAAAGGCAGCATTAAGCCTAGTTAAGTGGCTTAACACCGCCTTGTAAATGAGGAAAAGGACTTAACGCCACAAGAATGTCGGAAAAAGTGAGATTCTGGTGGCGTAAACTCCTTGTAAATATACCCATTGTGCTTTATATTCGTGACCTTGACATGCACCAGAGTTAAACTGTCCCAGATTGTTTTATGTATTGCATTTCAAACACATAGGGGCCTATGTACAAGGGTTTTGCGCCATTGAACGTCACTTTTTTCGACCTTACGGTGGTGCAAATGCCCTACACCATTTTTACAATGCAACATTAGGCCACTTTGCATAGCTTAATGCTGCTTTGTAAATATGGTACCCTTACACACAGTTATCTGAGTGAAAAGGATGTGCAATGGGTGTTGCTGTGGGTGTTCCACTGCAACACCCATTGCTTTTTTACACTACCCCAGATTTACAAGGATCTGGAAATCTGAGTGTTGAGTTA